>NC_086288.1:47392642-48660767 GCF_963924245.1 Chroicocephalus ridibundus
CCACGTGCCGCTCGCGCGGGCCTTCACGGGAAGGATCGGAAAAAAAAAGGCAAAACTCTTGGGTTGAGACAAGGGCAGTTTAACAGGGCAGCAAAGGGAACGAGAAAACAACAATAAGGCGGACAGAGGAATGTACAAACACGGCTCCGGACCCGCCGCTCGCCGCCCGCAGCCGGGACGCCCCAGCCCGCCCCAAGCGGCGACTTCCCGCCCCCTCCCGCGGCAGCTCCGGGCGGGCACGGCTCACAGGGCAGGGGATGCCCGGCCTGGGGAGAATTAACCCTGTCCCCGACGGAACCAGGACAATGACAAAGATTTTATCTTCAAAGATCATTTTGCTATGTTTTAGTTTTGCAGAATCAATCCATGATTCAGCGAAGCTTTGTTCAAAAAAAAAAAACTTTTCTATTTGAATATACATTTTGAAACTGAGAAAGCCAGGAGTGGTTATGTTTTTCTACAAAATAACTCCAAATTTATCCTGTTAGTCGAAAAAATGTTACTTCATCTAAACGAGTATTTGAATACAAGCATTTAACAAAGGTACTCCAAAAAAATGTATAGAATGAGTTCTGCTTTAAAGGACTGATTTTAATTTTAATGTTTTTTTCATGCTTTCCTTGGTGCTGGGGGTCTTTTCTCCTTCTTCTTCTTCTTCTTCTCTATTATGCAGTCACTATGTTAGGAGGCGTATACTGGTTACTCCAAAGTAGTAGTATCTGGAAAAGGTTGCAAGGTGCCTTCTGTATTTTGGTAACATATAGTCAAGCTGAATGAAAATATTGTTGTCAAACACAAGCTCTCTGAGATGCAGCTTCACATCTTGTTAAATTTCCTCCTGAAAAAAATGCTTTTGGGTAAAGCGAATTATTTTGTAAAAAGTTTCTATGTCATCCCCTGAGGATGTTTGGGAAAATGTAAAAGGAACAGGTAAAAATGTTTTTTATACACGAAGTAGAAAAATAAGTTTTGATTTAACTTTGTTTCTTTAAATAATAAGCACTAGAATAAAGCAGCAATCTAAAATAGTGTTTTGAGCAGCCACATCATCTCAGCTCAAAGCACGGAGAGCTGTGTCTGTGTCTTACTTAATTAAACAACTTAGCTTCTCTGTATCACATACACTAGGAAGACATTATTCATCTCATCCAATACTGAAAGGCTGCTAGATCTTGGGTAGATATTTGAAGGAAATCGTAGCAGTCACTGCTTAGACAAGGCCGCTCAGTCCCCCTCTGACGAGATTAAGCAAAGTTGCTTTCATAGAATCATAGAATCTTCATGGTTGGAAAGGACCCTTAAGATCATCGAGTCCAACCATGTACACAAAAAAAAACCCCCTACAATCTCTGTCACTAGAGCATGCCCTAAGTGCCAAATCTACACATTTCTTAAATACCTCTAGGGATGGTGACTCAACCACCTCCCTGGGCAGGCTGTTCCAGTGCCTGACCACTCTTTCAGTAAAGTAATTCTTCCTAATCTCTAATCTAAACCTCCCCTGCTGCAGCTTCAGACCATTTCCTCTGTTCCTGTCATTATTCACTGGGGAGAAGAGGCCAACACCCACCTCTCTCCAGCCTCCTTTCAGGTAGTTGTAGAGGGCAATGAGGTCTCCCCTCAGCCTCCTCTTCTCCAGGCTAAACATGCCCAGCTCCCTCAGCCTCTTCTCATATGACCTGGTCTCCAGACCCCTCACCAGCCTGGTAGCTCTCCTCTGGACACGCTCCAGCACTTCAATGTCCCTCTTGTACAGAGGGGCCCAGAACTGAACACAGGACTCGAGGTGAGGCCTCACCAGTGCCGAGTACAGAGGCACGATCACTTCCCTGCTCCTGCTGGCCACGCTATTCCTGATACAAGCCAGAATGCTGTTGGCCTTCTTGGCCACCTGGGCACACTGCTGGCTCATGTTAAGCTGGCCGTCCACCAGCACCCCCAGGTCCTTTTCTGCCGGGCAGCTTTCCAGCCGCTCTTCCCCAAGCCTGTAGCGTTGCTTGGGGTTGTTGTGACCGAAATGCAGGACCCGGCACTTGGCCTTATTGAAGCTCATACAGTTGGCCTTGGCCCATCGATCCAGCCTGTCCAGGTCCCTCTGTAGAGCCTTCCTACCCTCAAGCAGATCAACACTCCCACCTAGTTTGGTGTCATCTGCAAACTTACTGAGGGTGCACTCAATCCCCTCATCCAGATCATTGATAAAGATATTAAACAAAATCAGCCCCAAAACTGAGCCCTGAGGGACACCACTGGTGACCACCTGCCAAGAGGATTTCACCCCATTAATCACAAGTCTCTGTGCACGGCCATCCAGCCAGTTTTTTACCCAGCGAAGAGTACACTTGTCTATGCCATGATTCGCCAGCTTCTCCAGGAGAATGCTGTGGGGGACGGTGTCAAAGGCCTTACCAAAGTCCAGACAGACAACGTCCACAGCCTTCCCCACATCTGGAAGGCGGGTCACATGGTCATAGAAAGAGATCAGGTTGGTTAAGCAGGACCTCCCCTTCCTAAACCCATGCTGGCTGGCCCTGATCCCTTGGCTGCCCTGAACTTGCCGTGAGAGCTCACTCAAGATGATCCTCTCCATGATCTTTCCTGGTACCGAGGTCAGGCTGACAGGTCTGTAGTTCCCCGGATCCTCTTTCCGACCCTTCTTGTAGATGGGCATCACATTAGCCACCCTCCAGTCATCTGGTACCTCCCCTGTTGACCAGGATTGTTGACAAATGATGGAGAGAGGCTTGGTGAGCTCTCCTGCCAGCTCCCTGAGTACTTTTGGGTGAATCCCATCTGTCCCCATAGACTTATGTGTGTCTAGGTGCAGAAGCAGATCATTGACTACTTCCTCCTGGATTATGGGTGGGTTGTTCTGCTCCCCATCCTTATCTTCCAGCTCAGGAGACTGAACACCCTGGGGATAGCTGGTCTGACTATTGAAGACGGAGGCAAAGAAGGCATTAAGTATCTCAGCCTTTTCATCATCCTTTGTTGCAACTTTCCCCCCCGCATCCAGTAAGGGATGGAAATTCTCCCTGACTCTCTTTTTGTTGATATATTTATAAAACTTTTTTTGTTGTCCTTAATGTTAGTGGCCAAATTGAGCTCCAGCTGGGCTTTTGCCTTCCTAATTTTCTCTCTGTATAACCTAATGAGATCTCTGTACTCCTCCTGAGTTGCCTGTCCCTTCTTCCAAAGGTGGTAAACCCTCCTTTTATTCCTAAGCCCCATCAAAAGTTCCTTGTTCATCCAGGCCTGCCATTTTCCCCACCCTTTAGACTTGCGACACTTGGGGACAGCCTGCTCCTGGGCCTTTAAGATTTCCTTCTTGAAGAGCGTCCAGCCTTCCTGGACCCCTTTGCCCTTCAGGACTATCTCCCAAGGGACTCTCTCAACTAGTGTCCTGAACAGGCCAAAGTCTGCCCTCCAGAAGTCCAAGGTGGAGGTTTTGCTAACCCCCCTCCTTACATCACTACGAATTGAAAACTTGACCATTTCATGATCACTAAACCCAAGACGACCTCCGACCACCACATCTCCCACTAGTCCTTCTCTGTTTGTGAGCAGTAGGTCTAGCGAGGCACCTCCCCTGGTAGGCTTACCTACCAGTTGTGTCAGGAAGTTACCTTCCAGCCACTCGAGGAGCCTCCTAGCCTTCTTGCTCTCTGCTGTGTTATATTTCCAGCAGATACCCGGCAGGTTGAAGTCCCCAACCAGAACAAGGGCTGGCGATTGTGAGACTTCAGCCAGCCGCTTACAGAATACTTCATCTCTCTCCTCAACCTGGTTGCGGTGCCATTTACATCGTTACTTTGTGTCATTTACATCTGTTGCCACTTCTTTCTCATTAAAAATGGAACTTCAAGGGAGAAGGATGTAAATATAAAAATATCCACTTCGATATGTCCCACAATCACATGAAACATCTTAGATCCGTGCTAAAGACAGCTTTGGGGTTCCCCAAAATTACTTTGTGCTCACTGATACTTCTATTGTGATTTCAAAAGGGATTTTTTGATCCCAGGTGACATGGTTGTACACTGTGTCTGTGGAGTTTGAAATAGTCATGGTATCCACTCTTGAAGCTGGCTGCGTTTCTCTGGAGGGATGGTGAATTTCAGTCCTGGCTATTTTATTGTTGTTGTTCACACAGTCAAGTGTTATGTGCATACATCATATTTATTATAATAATTTATGAGCTGATTAGATAGTGTATCTTTTAATTTTGCATCAGTAGTATTTCTGTTTAAATATTTATCTTCTGTGAAGAACCATATATGTAAATCATTGTAAAACCTTTTGCCTGGCCTACTTAATACAAATGGCCATGGAAGTGATTTGTGAATCTGGAAGGCTAAACCGTTTATGCTACATCACTCCTAATAATACTGTATTTATCTTCATTGTCTTGGTATCTAGAACACTGTGTTAATTCCAGTTCTTTTAATGGGAGTATCAATTTGAAGGCTTCATGGTTAGGATTCATGGGATTGGCTTGGTGAATTCATCCCATTGGTGACATAGGACCAAAATGATCTGCTATAATGTACATGTTTCTGGAGCACAACTATATATGGGATCAGGAAGCACTAGAGAAATGCCACTTGCACTGAATTTCCCCTGGTGATTATACTACAGTCCAGCACATATTTGCTATCACTGGTAAAAGTATGAAGTTGAGGACTATTGAACACTTTTAATTTCCCACGTGTATCCTAACGGCTGAAACATCTCTTCTAAATAACTTTGCCAATACCTGGAATAGAGTAGTGCATATTCACCGTTTGCATTAGTAATCTCTAGTGGGATGGTTTGCCACCACCTATGGGAAAAATGGAGTAATAAATGGATGTAGTTGATTGAGCCCTGTTTTTCTGTGGAATTAATCACTTGTGAACAGTTCACATGCTTATTCAAAACATGTTAATCAACAGCCCTGTCGTATGGACAGAGTGTAGGCTGTGAAATGATGATCAGCTCTTCACAGGAAGGATTGAGTAAGGGTAGTTCAGTAGTTTAGCATTAGACCAGTGTCAAATATTGGCCTTGCAAGTCATGTGGTAACATTTGTTCTTTGATTAGATTACTTTGTACATACTGTGTTGACTCTAGATAGCACATAGGCATATTAAGAGCAAAAATGTTATTCAAAAACCACATTTACGTTTGTGCTAGTGTTAGCATGTTGGGGTTCTTTCTCTTACAGAAGCTGTTCCCTAAATTTTTGCACATAAAAACATCAATCAATAGCTTTATTTGAAAGAGCATGTGTGGGTGTTCGCTTTGGCTTTGTCTCCTCTGTTCTAAAATTTAGGTATTTGGTTCTTTCAACAGGCGACTCATATCAGAACAAGATTAGTATATTGAGGAAAACTTGGAATCAGGCATGAAAAGATAATATAATTTCTTTCTAAGATTGTCCTAGGTGTTATGAAATTAAATCATTAGGAAGACTTGTTCAAATTTTGCTATGTGCAGTTTCCATAAAAATCATTATAATTGGAGGCATGTAACCTAAAACATATTTATCTGCTTTAGTTATCAAAGAAAGTTTTGATAGCATAATTGAGGCATAGGAAATAGTCACAAATTGTCATGACAATGAAACAAAAGGCTCCAGGAAGGAGACTGAATGATTGCAGTCAAAATCACTGAAATGTATTGAACATTAACAAGGTAAAATCACAGATGTTCTTCTTAGATGTCTTGGAAGAATGATTCTCTGAAAAGTAAAAACTGACAAAGCGCCAGCCATGATGTTTGTTACTCCTGTAATGTTTCCTGTGATCCAGGAATCCACATTTTTCATTAACGTCTTTTTGTATTGATATTGAGTAGTACAACGGGCTTGACAGACGATGGGAATCTAATGATAGTGCTTTTCCTAGTAGTCAGCTAAATTCTGGCCACCACCTGGAACAAAAGATGGGTTCATGATGTCATAGCACTCTTACGTGTCTCTTTCTGTGCTTCCCATTTTTATCTCCTGCCCAAGTGCATTTTGGTTGGCAAGGACAGTTCCACCTTTCCAATATTTCTGTGGGTCACTGAGCACAGGGGCAGGTAGAACAAGGATATTAGTAAAAGCATAGAGGAAATTTATCCACTTGTGTAATACCTGACAAGTGCTTTGGCAGAAAACAGGGAAAGAAAGGAAGAAAGGATCCCATCCTTGTTCTAGCCCGGGCAGAGTCCTTGTGTTGAGTCCCATACCTGATGCAAGGAGCACCCTATCACATAAAATAGGGGCTTTGGTTGGTTGATTTACTTGTTTTTCCACTAAGAGTATTATGCAAGCAGTCAGCTTCCATCACCGGTCAGCCCTGAAATATGTCCTCTATACCTGCGTCTTAAATTTTAAAGGTCGCCTTTCTGTGCTCTCCTCCATATTGAAGAATATTTCTTTATCAAGTTATTTATATCCTCTCTTAGTAGTTAATCCTCTGAGGCCCTAAGATTTTTGTTTGTCATGCTAGCCTATAGCATTTCATTGTCTTCCTTAAGCTCATGTCTCTGTTGATATCTGTTTGTGGACAATTGGCTCGTATTTGATTTACTGCTCTCTAGAGTGAAGAAAACACTGGTCCTTTTTTTTTTTTTTTGGTATAGTCAAGTTCTGGTCTAAAGCTCCCAAGAATTGCTAAGATCATGATGATGAAAATGTGACAAAATTTAAAAAAAAAAAAAACAACCTCCACAAAACCTCAGTACTTTCTTAAATGCAAACTGTCTCATTCTACTTAAAGGTAGACATATTCCAAATAACTTGATAAATCCAAGTCCCACTGTGGAAGCTGATGAAGTTCAGCATGGGTCAGAAGCTGCCTTCTGGATCTTTAAGAACAAAGGAGCTCCAGGTTTTGTGAAAAGATGAGGAAACTCAGATAAGGTACCTTTATAAGTTACACATCCAGATAATTGTCTAAATCCTACCTAATACTTTTATTGCATTTCTAAATGACGAAAAATTGAAGCTCTTCTGGCTTCCCTCCTCTTTCTTTTTGTCTTAACGTAAAGGCAAATATTTTGGGCAAAAGCCTTTTTACTAGACTTTTTTTAATACGACAAGTTTAGTTTTGTAAGAAAAATATTGGAAAGAAAGGAAAAAGAGTTGCTTTCAAGAATGCAATATCAACAAATAAAAAATATTGTAAATATTTGCCCAAAGAGAAAATAAATATTTAAAGAACAGAAAGGTAAAATTAAAATCCTGCAGCAACATAAACATCCGTATTTTGTGTCCCAGCGTAAATATGCTTTAAGAGAAGAATACACTCTTCTTATTTCCATTACATTACTGATGGGAGACTGGTTCAGGAAAAGAGACTTAAGGAAAATCAAACTATCCAAGTTAGGAATTTCTTTCTGCTTTCCTGTTTTCTGATATTGTCAGCATGAGGCATCTTGGTTTTCCTTGGGGATAGGTATTGTACGTAGTGGAGTATCTGCTGGTCCCTTAAGGGAAATCCAGCTCATACACAAGTTGTTGAATGATTTCTCTGGAGAAAGATCTATTCTGAATAGACTTTTATCACATCAGAGAAAGCCTTCAACTCCACAGATCATACACACTAAAAAAACTTTCCATAAATTGTTTTTTAAATATTGTAGGTGATAACTTTTTCAGTGTTGGGCGAACTGTAGTGATCTATGTCAAATTTAACATTTAGCTAAAATCACCTGTTAAGAAAGTGAAAATTACAGCAAACATCCTCATCCTTGAAATACAAATACTAGCTGGTTTGGAAAACAAAAGCTCAGAAAATGGTGATTGCATTCATCATAACCTGATTTGCATTTACATAAATGATCATGAACCTGGAGTTGCTCTACATAACTTATCCAAAGCAGGTACTAGTGGTCTCTGCTGGCATAGCAATATGACATATAAAACATCTAACAATGTGCATTCACTTTGCTCTCATGAAGCAGCCGGTTGTCTATATTGTACTTGGAAACTTTTTATCTCCCTCTTTAAGGTAAAGATGCCCTTTTCCTTGTCTAAAATGAGCTGGCATGTAATTTGTTATTCTGTTTGTTAACCCAGGAGCCAGTCAATTTCTGTCATTTCAAATATATCTGAAACCAATGAAGCATGAATGGGATTTCTGTAGTTAGCTGGTGGCAGTTCTGCATTGCACATTTATGCTGGAGTTTCCTTCTGAAATACTGATCCTGCCCGAATGATTTTACAGTAATTGCTACACCTCTTCATGTACATTTCTTATATTCAATTTATTGCGAAACCATAGTAGTTATATTAATTACAAGTTAGTGGTCAGTTTATTTGATTTACGTCTGGTCTCTTTTTTGCCTCCCCTTCTTCATCATATTACAAATAAATCTAACATTACAAACTATATGCTTTTGTCAAAGCACATGTTCTCATGGTCAGCACAAAATAATTATTTACACAGCATCCTTACAACAGCGGATGTGCCATTTGTCTTTCCACTCTAAAATTATGTGCACCATTTAAAAATAGAGAAATGTAAAAGGTGCAGAAGAGAAGGATCACTGAAAGGTAGTGGAAGCTGTTGTGGCTGGGAAGAGGCATAAGTAAAAAGTCAACTCAATGATTTTGTGAAAATGGTTGTCAGTTGAGAAGAGCGTATCGATGTGGAGAGACCATATAAGATGCTGCGGCAATCGTATCTGCAGTGGGATTAAATAAGATGATCCCTAATTCATTTCCTTTTGGGGGAAATTAAGTGAGTTTTTTCTTTTTTCTGTAACTCCACTTAGTGTCAGCTTGAAAATTCATTTCTATGTGAAGATTCCACAATTCTTTACATACCAAACTAGAAATGTGGGAGATGTTACATATCTTGTGAAATGAAGTGCTCACAGATCAGTTTGTGACATAAATTGTGCTATTAAGTCAAACCAAAGTACTTTGATCAATTTGCCAGAAAGCATTCAACCACCACAGACACAGTATAATAGAGCCTCAATTCAGTGAAATATTTGGGGAATTTTTTTATAATACTTGTGATTAAAGTGATATTTTCACAAAACTTTTAGCTGTTGTCAACAATTTAAGTGGAAAATTTCCTTCTTCAAGGCACATCATTCTATAATAATTTCTGGCAAGTACCAGAGGTAACCTCTTCTTTAAAGAAATTGGGGCATATATAACTGCAGTGACAAAGAAATTACCTTCACAGTCATGGACACAACAGTTTCAACAGGGCTGCACATTTCAGGATGTCAGTAATAAGTCCTGAAGCATCACAAAATAACCAGTTTGAATGTAGTCCAGGTCATCAGTGATGAAAAGTTATTACTGTCAGATAGTTGTTTGATTGCCTTTGTGAATTGAGTTGATGGGATTGATGTAGCACGTAGTGGGCAGTGCTGAAATACACTGCCATTACTATGGAGTATTTCTTAAGAAGAGAGATGAATCCCAGAGGACAGAGGGAGAGGACTCAGGGAAAGAGAGTGGGGAAGACCTTGAAACACCTTAGCAGAGATGTGGAAAAGCAACATGCACTCTAAATAACTAAAGTAATCATGGTGATTACTTTGGCTTTTGGGTATATGACTATGGTAAGTGCCACAAAGAGAAATATGTTGTTGGGAGAGGAACTCAACAGAAGACTAAGACAATCCAAGTTGGTGCCTGATCTAGGAACCATCCAACCCAATTGTTTTTTTGGATTTGAAGCCAGATCCTGCTCTAATATTTCTCTGTGATGCCAAATGCTTACAAACTCCAGTGGCATCAAGACATAATGAATTAAATCACTGCAGCATCTATCATCAAATCTCTAACAGGAAGGGAAGGTCCCCTTTATCCAGTGAAGGAAGGGAACCTATATGTATGTCTGCATGCATCATTGAGAAGTAGAATGTAATAAATACTCTCACTGTAAACGTGACACATTTTTTCAATTATGGGAGGGTAACCTTAAAGGCTGTTATTGATAGCATTCTGCAGATTATTATATTACAGCTGGGTGCTTTCCAATTTAGAGTATTCTTTGCATATGTACAATTCACCGAAAACATCCTTAAATCAATAATAATTTCAGAACTCTCTGAAATACATTCAGTGATCGTATTCCAAAGCTTTCCTTGGAATATAGATTTATTACATTGTACCATGGACAATTAAACATAGGATGATAGACTTGTCCCCTCATCTGTTCATATTATCTAACTGGAAATGTTTTCTTAGGTAATTGCACAAGGAAGACAAGCTACAATTGTTAGTCTTACAAGTTTTATGTGTTTTTTGTTTTCACATGTGACAAAATGTGCTCTGAGCTTCTTTGGTTTAGGTGACTGATTTCTTTCTTTATATCTCTAATCTATAATCAGCAGTTTGTAAACATGAAATACAGAGGCTTTCAATTTGTAATCACTTCAATGAAAAGTAAATGCAAAATGCTTCTAGGGCAGAATATAACACTTACTTTGCCTAAAAGTAAGTAATTAGCCAAGGATAACAGAGAATCAAGCCTTTGAATTGCAGCCTTTAAAGCTTGCATAGCTGGGTCAAATACCGGAAAATAAATTTTAAAAAATAAACAACCCAAACCCAAACATTTAACATAGTCTCTAGAAGGAGTAAAGTTCAGTTCATAGTCACAAGACCATGAAGTACTTTTACCTCTGGCTGCTACTGGGTTCAGCTTTGTACGAGGATGTAAGAAAGGTGACTTAAGTGGCAATAAACCATCAATCCTTTTCCCACAGTCACATGCGATGGGAAGATAAATTCTCTTGCAATTGTCACTATAGCCATGGAAAAAACCTAAGACCTTCCTCAACAAAACACATATTCCTACATATACATGAACGAATAGAAGGTAAGGACCTGGACCTGGAGGCTGGGTGAGTAGGGAGGAAAAAAGAAGGCCAAGACATATTCGTACTCAGCTAACCTGTGAGTTAAGACCCAGATGTCACTCAGGAAGACTGTCATTGCAGACACTCTGAAAAGCTTGAAAGGTTGTAAATATTCATATGAAAGACATCT
This sequence comes from Chroicocephalus ridibundus, assembly GCF_963924245.1. NCBI lineage: Eukaryota > Metazoa > Chordata > Aves > Charadriiformes > Laridae > Chroicocephalus > Chroicocephalus ridibundus. The sequence goes on from NC_086288.1 coordinate 47,403,630, forward strand.
TTTTCAGGAAAAAATCAATTAATTATTGCAACCAGGCTGTATTTCATACAACTCTCCAGTGAATCCCAGATATTATTCCTATGCAGTCCTACCTGGATTATTCGTAGATTACCTTCTGACTGTGATTTTGGGCTTCTAGGCAGACCCTTGAGCAGGCCGACCTGGAAAAGGGACTATGAGTTTGTGAATCTTAGGGGGACTTGCCAGGTGGACTATCCCTGGAAAACCTGGACATGAAGGGTTTCCAGGGTCTATAGTGCCAAGACAGCAAATGATAACAGGATTTACAGGCTTCCCCGCTTCGTATTGGAAGCCTCAGAGCCCCACACTCAGAGTCTCTAATCAAAGTGCCAAACCCAATGATTTAAGGCAGCTGCTCAGTGGAATTGATATTTTTATCAATTTCACTGAACAACCAAAGTAACAATGAAAAGAAAGCCTGCTTGGCTGGGCTTCTGCAATGGTAGTTCTGCTCAAAATTTCTTTTTTTCCGAAGATCTCATTTTCTGAGTTCAGCGAAAATTGCATTTAAAAAAATAAAAAAAATCCTAAGAAGTACTGGAAAACCTCATCATTTAACTCTAACCAAAGGTCTCATATAAATTATGAAGGGAAGGGGTAGTGTAAACCATAATCTCTTTCCTTCAGAGAAGTGCTGTTTGTTCTCCACAGGTCCCTCATTAACCCTACGTGCTGCTCAAAATGTTTAAAATTGGACTCATGGTGATTCCAGCTGTTCCCTCTTTCCTGAGAAACAGGCTGAATGTTACAGACGCTGAAGCAGGAATGTGATTGTCCCTGCCCGCTCTATGTGAAAGCCTTGTTTGTTCTTCACTCTCCATGCACCAACACTGCAGCCATGTACTGAATTGTCTTTTTCAAACTTCATGGGGACTGACATTTTGCAACTGCAAAATGGAGGTAGATGGAGGAAGATGGAGATAGACTGAAGGCAGATGCAACTGCAATCTGGATAACAAGTCTGTGCAGGCTCTTCTGTATTTCGTGACAAGCAGCACATGCTATTGCAGGAGTGCAAATGGTGAAGAGTTGGATGTAGCTATTAACTTAGCTGGCCAGTACAGTTATGCCTGGGAATGTCAGAAGAGGGTTTTACATTCTGCCAGTGTGAGGCTAATCTTGTTAAAAAATAGTATTTGGTAATATCTCTATCACAGATCCTCTACCTGCCTTTCAACAACTTTACTTTTTGACACAGATCACTCTGTAATCTGTCAACAGTCCTTTCTGTAGTCTGTCAAAAGCACTTTTTACTACAACTTTGGGGTACTTCTAGCTTTGCAATACCGTTTCCTTCACTCCCTTGATTATATAATTGTTTATAAGTTCCTTTTTTAAAAAAAACTTTTGTACTTGTAAATCTATGAAATGCTAGCCTTGTCAGATTTGGGGAGAAAAATAGAAAACCAAACTTGGAGTTTCTGAAGTTATTTTCAGGTACTTTAGAAAAAAATATCTACCGTGTTGTGCATTGCATGCTGTGAGGACCAGTGGGAGCTCCCAGTGGTTCTGTATCTTGCCTCCTAGCACAGCAAGAGTTATTCTAGATATATATAAAGTAGTAATTTTCGGCACACACAGGCACAAAAAGAGGACCTTATCCTCTTCTCTTGACAGCAGGAATTTAGAAAATAGAATACGGCACAGAAATTCTACCTAAATGTAGCAAGCATGTAGCACTGACCTTTGCCTTTTAAAGTGAAAAGGTAGCATTGCACTGCCAGCAAGAGGCAACCTATGATTTTTATGCATGTGTAGAAGAAATATATAGGAAGAATTTTCAAAGGAAAAGCAAGATCTGGCAAATTCCTAGGTTGCAATTACCTTTGAAATTGAGCAATAAATCATTAAAATTTGATGCATTGTTGCTCAGAGATTAATACATATTTGCTCTAAGAAAAAAAGAATAGTCTCTTTAGTCTACCCTTTAAATAAAACTTCAGAAACCTTGATAGTTTATAATCTCCAGAAACAACAGATGACTTAGAAGAATCTTCCCTTATGATGGTAGCAATCAGCTATGGTTGTGCAACACTTACAGGGCTTAGAGAGGTATCTTTCAGTGCTCTGTCCAGTTCATTATTTAATGTTCCATCTGCTCCTTTTCCCAGCAGTAAAGTTCCTATAAATGGGAGACAAATCAAGCTAAAGAGTGCATTTACCAAGTTTAAAAGTTCTAGAAAAACAAAAAGAGCACTTTGTAGCATCAAGATTGTGTGTGTCCATACAAATAGGGCTCCAGAAATGTACATCTGGACACTGTTCAAAGAAACGCAGTCGTATTTGTTATTTCACCCAAGCAGTGCTCAGCTACCTGCCAGAGAGGGAAAGGGAAGAAGAGCAAAGATAACTGCAGTACTTTCTCGAATCTCCTTAAAACCTTTGTTGTCCTAATCCCAAGCAGTATGAAGATTTCGTTCATCTCCGCTCTTAAAGGTCTCTTGGTGTTATTCTGATAGTCAGTTACAAGTGAGGTGCAAGGGTGTTTAGAGTAACCTTAATTTGCAGTTACATGTGCTGAATTTGGGCCGTATTACTCAAAACCCAGAAATGAGCAGCTCTCATGATTATAAAATTTGTTCATGTTGCAGACACAGATTAATAACAACAGTATAAACTTTCTGAACAGCCCTTCAGGCCAGAGATAAGGTGAAACACTTCATATTTTGGGACTATAAGTGTAAATACTGGGAATAGTTTTGCAACACCCAAGCTATTTTACATGACCTAAAAACTTTGTCATGACAGTCGATTTCTACCAGCAACCAACTCATAAAAATCTCCTTTATCAATGTATCATACTGCCCTCTGCCTACACTTTTTTATAGTATCGTGTTACATCAATTGCTGCAATGTAATCTAATACAAATTCAGATATGATATTAATTATTTAATTCTGCTTGTGTCTAAGATGACATTCAGTGGTGAAACGTTATTCTGTGCATACGACTGAACCATCCTTAAGCAAAGAATAAATTGCTCAATGAGAAAACACCCTTGCAGGGTTCAAAGGTCATTTATGCTTTTGCTTCTCCTGCATTAAATAGTTTTAAATGGCTTATTAACTCCTGAAAAGCTCAGCTGGAAGACAGCTCATATACATATATATTTGCTGACAATTTATGAAAGGAACATGAGGGAGAATAACTTTGTTTCATTACCATATAACCTCCTTAAGAGAGAGCTCTCAGTGCCTTTATAGCAGTAACTGTGATTAATTACAGCGATTGAGAAGATCAATCCAACAGTTAAAATAAGGTTTGTTTTCCATCCTTTAATATTTCCTTATGAAGAAGTCATCGCAAATATCAGAGCAATGCCATGTATGTGTGTTCTACTCTCCCCTGAGCAAATGAATGTGAAGGCCGACTTCACAACTCTTTGATGACTTCCATTCCCTTAATCCTTTAAAAAAAACAACAACATGAAAGGTAGTGGTATGTTTCAGTTTTCCTTGAGATTCACATATTTATCCTAAATAGATTTACAATTAATCCTGGCAAATTGTGGCTGTTTTTTTCAAGTGTTACTCATTCCTTTGAACACAAATAAGAACAAGTTAAAACCAAAGAAAAGCAAACAAGCTAAGAAGGACAATTAGATTAATTTCACTGCAAGTTGAAAAGACTGATCCTTCTGGGGAAACTTTCCAAAATGCAAGTACCCACAGGTCTGCAGATCTGCTATTGCTGGGAGTCCCTGGCTCTAAAGTAATTCCAGCTACATCTCTAATGTCAGTTCATCAAGAAGAATTTCTCTCTTTGCACAGTGATGAAGCCAAATAACTCTTTTACAAAGGGGAAATGTCAGAAGATAAAATAATTCTGTGACAACTTCTGGCATAGAAAAATATTGATGTATTCCATGGAGAGTTTGTCTTTGTTTAGGTCATTCAGTTAGGCATCTGATCATTGCCGTCCTCTACATTTTACTCCTGGTTTGTTTATGCAGCTTTTCACCCAGCATGTTTCTGAAGACTGATAATGTATCCAGATTTTGTCCTGCACTTTGGGTGGGAGTTCTGATCACACAACTCAGGACTGATACCCACAAGTCACCAAGAAGGACATGATTGATACTGGTCTCCTCTTGGGATGAAGCACTTGGATGCTCTTTTTTATGTTGCAACTGCAGTGTAGCACAGAGTAAGGGAAAATGGGCACAATGTTGATGCATGGGTTAAATGGGTATGCATTTTAGTCATCTACATTTCAATATTTCTCCACTGGTGTGAAAGTCTTCCTTGAAGGTAAAGAATTTGCTAGACATAAATGTTGCCTTCTGCAAAGCTCAGGGCTAATAACAGATTACAGGTTAAACACACTGTAATTGCAGATCATTTGGCATCAATCTGAGCAGCAGGCAAACTGTGAAATGTTCAGGTGAAAGACAGCTGGCAGGAAAGAGATTTGGAAAGGATTTCCAGAGCCCCAAGGATCGGAGGGTTTGTAATTTTGTCATCTGGCATTTGAAAATTCAAAAGAGTCTGGCAGAGTCTTCATTTGGGATTCAAGTGAAAAGTTTGAAATTCCTTGAATAAGTAACATTAGAAACAAGTGGAGCATAAATAATTCTTAATTTTTTTTAAACTTAATTATTTAAAATATGAATAAATAAACACACCGGCACACACTTTTTGGTCTCAAAAGGAGATTTCTGAAAGACAGGTATTCTAAAGAGAATCTTTAGTTAAAGTGAAAATAGTTCATTTTTTCCAGATGAAATACACAGTACACCCTTGCTCCTTCTAGATCTTCAGGCTGTGGGACATAATTCAGTAAAGCATTGAGAGCTGGACTAAGCTTTAACAAGACTTTAAATGAGTGTTAAGTTCTTTTGTGGGTGGAGGTCAAAGTAGTCAGAGCTTGAATTTCTGTTTTAGGATTTGCCTGTTCCTGCTATTTCTTGTTCCTTTATCCTTGTATGCCCAAAGTATGCTACATACTTTGGCTCTTCTGTGCTAAATCTTTTAATTCAGAGTACAAGGATTTAATGGAAATTTAAGTGGAATATAGCCAGAGTGATCAACAATTTGAAGGATTAAGCCTTTTTCGTGTAGCCATACTTCTCTTTGTTAGAGCGCTACCATTTCTTTTCTCTCCTTTTCTTTGAATAGTAATGTTCTGGAAACATGATGCAAAAAAAAAAATGAATGTTTGTTAGCCAAATTTCTCGTCTAACTGATGCCTGCCTCTGAAAAATTTTCTCTTATAATTCACAAAAAGTAGAACATGGGATCTTAATGCTTTTTTTCTTCTGAGTTTCCCAAACCACTTATCTGTGTTTTGACATCAAACAATTCAATCTTTTCTTCCTTCTAAGAGCTACAATCTCAAATGCTTTTAAAGTCATCAAACCAGAAACTTTTGGTTTTAAGTGAATCATTCTTCCAAATCACAGTCCTAGAACCCTGAGCCAATATTTATCTGTTCCTTATTTGTCAGATAATATACCAATATACCTCTCAAGAGAGGTCAGCAGGACATTGAGGATTGAAAAACATTGTAAGAGTATTGATAAAGGGATGGTAAATCCATGATTTCCTTTAGACAAAAGAAACATAAATAATTGTACTTATAAAACGTCTGATGGGCATAACTGTGAGGGACAGGAGCAGACACGTGTGGCTGAGTAACTCGATGTGCATGGGAGGTACAAATTGTTGTATAACCTTTCTCCTCACATGCTTAGATAAGATGGCTGAGCAAAAGCTGCCTCCAGGACACAGACTGTACGTGCAGTAGCTATATAACACAGAAATGAAATCAAATTATTGTTACCAAAGAATTCAAGATGGAGAGCCTCAACATCTTCAGCTCACAATAAGGCCGCAGTCTACTGCTGTGAGAGTAGATTGACATCATCAACATGAAGCTTTGTGTTTGGAGACCAGTGGGAATCCTGGTGATCATGGAGTTGCCCAATGATATTCAAGATCTCAGCAGTGTCAAAATGATAAATCAAGGCACTCAGAGAGAGGTGTGGATACACAGTATCTTTGCAGATCTAGATGCAGAGTGCAAACTCTTAAATAAACAAGTGACTGGTCTGACAACTACCAGCTTCCTGAAAGCTAACTGGAAATTTTTAACTTTGACACTCATTCGTAAACCATTGACATTGCCCTTTTGGTTTTCTCTGTGGCTCATCAGTGATGACAGTGATACATGTATGCCTCAAAAGGGGTGTTATGGGAGGAGCAGCTCTTTTAGGACAAGAACCCACATGCGAAATACTCTCATGTTTGAAGAGCATAGAAACCCGTTAACGGTGACGTTAATCCAAGTAATCCGTGGATAGAAGTTATGAAATGAAAACTTTTAAGACAAGAGTAGTTGGAGGAATATGAAAGTTGATTTAAGGTATTTTAATGAAACTTTCTAAGGGATAATTTGTTAATTTGTAGTGATAAGGTGACTGATATTTTTGCTATTAGACAAAAACAGCACTATGATTCTTTTTAATAGGTTTTTTGAAACATCTGTTATGATACCAAAACAGGTACTTAATCTTAAATGACACAGTATTTTCCATTTAGAAAGCAGTCTGCCAAATGAATACTAATCTCTCAGTAAAGAATATGCTACCTTTACCTTATTTATTGCAGACATATTGGCATTGATCCTATCAGCTATGCTGAATCACTGCAACATAATATGGGACATAACAATTGCTTGTTGTGTGAAGTAATCAAAGAATATTCCTTTGAATTATTACAACATGTTGAAGTAAACATTAACTCCAAAAACTATCTTTATCTCTTTACAGATCGGTGGACATAGAAAACCGCTGTCTTTTATTCATTTGTACAGCTGAGTGGAGACACTTATGTAGACTGATTTTTTTTGGTAATCATTCGTCTGTTCAGTGCGTTATAGAGGATTGAAAATTTTCCTGAAAATATAGAGTGCTAGCAGTTATCTATTGGGAGACTATTTGGTTTGTGAAGAAACTCTGTAATAAAAGTGAAGATGCCTAAAACGGCTCCATGTGGAGTTAGCAAAAGTCCAGCTGGTTTTACTAGCTTATTCCCAGCATCAGTAGTCCTGAATTATTTTGTGCTTAAATGAAAAGCAATTTGCAGAGCATAGTGGAAAAGCACCTTACCTGAGTACTGTCCAAAAATTGAAATATTCAACACTAGAGCCCACTGGAAGGGGGAAGTAGCTGAAGTGAAGACGGCTATCATCGAGTTCAGCACTATGCTTATTCCTCCAACATTACAGTAATCATGAGATTTGTGAAAACTCACTCTGAGCAGTAACATTTCACATGTAACAGTGTTAAAGGAGGAGTTCCCTTTGTGGGACATCTGTGCCTAAAATTTCTTCTGGTCTTTGTCATAAAGATTCAGAATCTCCCAGTTAAAGCCATGGCAGAGAAAAAGGTGTAAAATGTGTTAATAAGTGTTTGGCAACACTGTCCTTACTCTCCTTTTGTTTTATTACAAGTGAAATATCTAATATATAAATACAGCTGAAAACATCTCCCTCTCAGAAAGAAAAATCTGTCCTAAAGGACAGGAAGAAATAAGAAAGGGTAAGAGCACCTTTTCATATATATGCATATGTTTATATATATATATGTGCGTGTGTGTTTATACATATTGTGCATGTCAATTTTGATTTGTGCAAAGTATTCTTATTGGATTATAAATATATATACATCAGCGTATATATATGAATGTATATAGAAAGACCAGAAGTGCGCCACTGTGGTGCATGTGTCTTTGCCATTACAAAGTGACTGGTACATTGTATTTATTAAAAATCAATATGCTTTTTACAGATACATCCCCTAGACATTGGTGTCTTAATGTTCTACCTCTAAAGAATGAAAGACTCACCCATTCAGCCAAAATACAATTTTCTAGCTTGAACTCATGGACTCAATTTGTTTTTAATGACAAGTCATCCATAACAGTAACAGATGTGGTGGCAGTTTCTTTAAAAGGAAAGAAAAAAGAAAACCCTTTTTTTGGAGATTCAAGGTAAAGAGAAGACTAAACAAGTGCAGGAGTAGTGCACACAAGCTTATTTTGCTTATTTCATTTCTGAGCAGCTGTATTCATTGCAGTTTGATATAGCATAACTATATGAAGTACCCAGAACAGATATAATCCTGACACTTGTACAGTCTAGATCATTGGTTATAAGAAGTAGGTGAATGGGAATAAAAACAGAGTCCTGAAAAAGTCTGTAGTTTTCTTTCTCTAACTCGTGTCTATTTTCCAAAGGCATGTCTATAGAAAGACCTGTGCTTTTCTGCCTTTGCTCTGCTTTAGTCATGTGAAAAGCTCTTCTGGTCTGGAAGTCACACGGGACAGGTTTACACACCGGGGATCTTGCCCTGTGAGAGGTACGGATCCAGAAGCACTGGGGAACGTTATGCAGAGAGACCTCCACTTTGTCACTGGGAGCAGAATGCTTCTGAGCCACCGTGCCTTTGTCCACCAGGGCTTTGACATCAGAGATATATAGCTTGTTTTATCAAATATTAGCGCTGCATAAAGGGAGCAATGCTCCTTTCAGACCTTGGACATTTGTTCAGTGTGTCCTGTTCAGAACTCATTTTTGGATGAGACTATAATACCGCCTATATTGCATCAGTCCATTTAACAAAACTTCACAAAATATCCAGTAGCAGACACCTGAAGACAAGTGTAAGAACAAAGTAAACGTGAAGAGATACTTTCCCAAAATGCTTCAATTTCCAGCAGTTTGTATTTCGAAGACTTCCTCGTACGGATTTTTCCTCCATAATTTTTTTCCTTTTTTTTTTTAAATTTATGTAAGCACTCAGCATCCACAATACTTCGGGGCAAAGACTTTCTCAGTTTATCTGTATATTAAATTTAGACACCTGTATATTAAATTCAGACATCTGTATATTAAATTCAGACACAGCATTACACTAAATCTGTCAGGTTTTGAATGGCATTTGGGTTATCAACTTGAAGCCAAGGCAGACCAGTTCTTAGGGTTCAGTTAAAAAGACAATTCCTTACAGCAGGAATCGCAAGCTCTTAAAATATGCCAGTTTGATAGGTTAACTATCTCTTGTTAATCCTGGGAATGGCTATTCCACATGCAATTGGGTTAGTAGTTCACCTGTCCCAGTCTACCCATCATCTTCAGTTTGTTATTTGTGAAAAAAAAAGTTTTCTAGCACAACAGGAGTCTTCTTGGCAAATGAGGCTCTTACATACTATCACAAATTGAGTAATAAAAGGCTGGCTGAGTAATCAGTCTTCAGCTTCTGTGCTGAAACTCCCAGTATGTCCTTTGTCAGGTTGGAAGTTGGGTTGCATGATTTGGACTTAAGGAAGTAGTTGGAAGAAGATAAATTTTGAGTATTATTGCCAATTCTCAAAGGTTTCTCTACTGCTATGTACAAACAGAGCACTCTAACTTCTAAATTTTCTAGTCGACCTTTGCTTTTCATGTCGTACTGTTAACTATGTCTAGAAATGCAGTAAGGTTATAGTATCTATGCAAAATTATTGGAGGCTGGTGATATAAAAGAACTCAAACAGAAGACACATTGAAGGAAAACGGTTGAGGAAAAATTGCAAATATAAGTCTGCACAACCCTTTTGAAATGTATTTACAACATCGCTATGAGTATTTTATTTGTATTGCTATTGTAAAGATGGGGAAAATACTGTCTTGGGAGTTTTCAGTGCCAAAAACTGAGACTTGCTTCATTCTTTGCCCTGACTGGAAGTTTCCACTGCCATGAAATAGGAGTACAAAGGCAGCAAAAAGTCATCTACTGTGTTGACCCAATAAAGAAATACACATTTGTGTCCATGAGTAGCTGACAAAGAAAAACACCAACAAAAATTCTCCTCCAAACTACTGACTGCTGATAAAATGTACAGCAAAATAAACTTTTGTGCCAGAGGGTTCTTTCCAGTATTCTAAGCATCTACAGTAAATTCCCTACATGCTGTTCAGTTAAGTTCAAATGATCTGAATTATTGAATATGACAGAGAAAACCATCCTCATCTTAAAAAGAGCTGCACACTCCTAGGGGCTGTCAAATTCAGGGAACAGAAGTAGTGCCAGATCATTCTGGTGCCATCCCACTGATGCCAACAGACTTCCATCAGCATAGCTGACAGCAGAATTTAACTCTTCATTTTTATGTAAAAGAAGCCTTTATGGTAGTATTAAGAAGCCAGCCCATTGCATGCTGAAGTTAAAAATGTCAGTCCCCTAAGAACTGACTATAGACAAAAGAATAATATATGCATATAAAAGAAAAGCCACGTTTAAGCCTTAAACTTCTTTCAGACATTTAAAAACCATATTATGTCATCTAACAAAATAGTTGCATTTTAGTAAAACCGTAGGAAATCTATTAAGGCAGAAATAAAATTAAAAAAAGATGTTTCTGGACGTAGCTTTCACATCCATAGAAAATATGCTGGGTATGTACAGAGTTTAGTCTGTTAGGAAACCGTCATTGTACTGAGTGATCATTAGTGTAGCTTTATGCGACTGACACTATATTCAGTCACAGACCAGTTTTGATTCAGTCTGTGTTCAGCCACAGTTTTGACTCCTAGACCCCAGTGAAATACAGCACAATCTGAGTGACACCATTTTCAGGGAAAGAGTGGTAACACTGACATGTTTACTCATACCTTTCACTAAGGAAGATGCCTAAAATGACTGTGTTCCTGATGTAGATAACCAACTTAAGTCTGTGTGTTGAGCTTTCTTGTCCAAAGTTAACAAATAACAAAGGTGAAGAGTAACCTGCAACTGGGTGTTCTGATTTCCATGTTATAAATACAACTAAAACTTTTGGTGTAGTTTCTGGACTTGATTTTTTTTTTTTTTTTTTTTTTTAAACATAGCATAACACTACTACAAGCATGAGTTTCAGTGAGACATAAAATCAAGATATTGGTTATTTGTAGTCATTAAAAATCCTATGGCAGTCTCAAAGAAGAATAATTTCTGATTTTTGTACATCAAAAAAATGCAGCATAATTAATTATACTCTAAACACATTGTCAGCTATTTATAGAATTTCTGTTTGATACCTGTTCCTAACGGTTATTCAGCCTTGCTATGCATTTTTAAAGAGCAGCTGAATCCCACTCCAGGGTGGCCTCCAAGAAAAACAAAGAAACTGGAGAGCTTTAATCTGTTGATATGCAACTTACCTAATCAATGAACATTTTCTGTAGATTAATGAATTAATGTTTGCAAAGTACTGTCAGATAGGTGGCTATTTATCAATTTTGCATGACGAGTGAAGAGGAATATTGTATTCAGTAATGTTAAAGCAGTTCAGAGTATGTCTAAACAGAAGAATAAATGTCTTATCCAAAGCTACCAAGAACTCAAGGAACTGGATCACACTGTTCATAATCTTGAGTAGGAAAAAACTGCTAAATCTGAAACTGATTTCATTTTCTTATTTTTTATTTTTGTCCCATAGATTCAGTTCCTAAAAAAATAAAAGTGTATGAATGCTGTACTGAAAAACTACTTTGGGACGTGTCTTCACCCCATTATGGATCTTCTAGGTTTTCCATGAGAGAAATATCTAAGTATAGCCATTCGTCTCTACGTGATTAGGGCCAAAGGGATGCAGACATCATTTTTCACTTGAGCCCACCTGATTTTCGTTTTTCCGAGAAAGGATAGTGTAAGGATTCTTGTTGTGCAAGGCAGGATGGTCTTTTCTTCTTCACTCAGTATAGAATGCAGGAGCTGCTAAGCTCTCTACAAAAGGAAGAGGTGTTTGAATGATTTTACAGATAATGTGACACATTTTCAGTAGCTGTGAATGAATGAAGAGTCACTGATTGCAATACAGGTATATTGAGATATTAGCTGGACCCATAGAGATCCAGAACTATATTTGATGAAATAAAAATAAATAAATAAATAAATAAAAATGCTTTAAAGAACAAAGTATAAGTGGGAAAATGTATGAGAACGCTTCCTTGCCTGGTACATCCAATTGTACCAGAGATTGAAAGTGTGTTTTGTAAATTACAGCAAATATTTTTCAATGAGGTATAAAAAACCCACAGACAAACAACTCAAAAGCTGGACATATACTAGATGGAAACTATTATGATTTTTATCTTTTTATGAAAGATCTGAAATAAACTAGATTTAAGGGTTACTTAAAACAAAGCCAGCTTTTCTTCAATATTTCATTGGAAATTTTATTTTTAATCACACAGCCAAAGAGAATGTAAGTCCTAAGTAAAAGTTTTTGTTTGATATTTAGGGTGATTAATACTTTTGGAAAAGAAGCAGTTAGTAATAAATAATAGGCATCCCATAGTCTGGTGTAACAATCTAAGGCAAACATAGTTCTCGAACACATAATTTGACTAAGCAAAATTTCTTTTTTGTGTATGTGCTTCTTAGGTATGGTTGAAATGCTGAATTGCCTACTTCCAGAAAATGTCAGTAAGTGTTTTACTTAAGAATGAGAACATATTTCCAAAATTTATTGCAGAAATGAAAATCTGGAAAAAGATATTACTTAGAAATATTACTCAGAAAACAGTATTATTAGTAAGTATGTGGTTTGGGCTAGGATCCTATTTCATGCTTTTCACTCTTTTTGTGTTGTATATGAACAATAACATCTTCTGTTATTATGCTACACTACAAAAAAACCCACCATATTGTTATGACCATATTTATTTTTAAGAACACTATTATTCTGTTAGGTTAGGTGCAAACATCTTTAGCAAATCAAAATGTCTCCTCTTTCTTGCAATAGAACAATTTTGCTTTTATATCAAGGTTTCCCTGTATACTCTAATGACTCTTTTTCCTGTCTTCTGCTCCATCTGTTTTTTTATTTTCAGATTAGCTTCACCAGCCATTTTTCAGTTTTGGGGGCATGTTCTGGAAAACTCTGAGGCAATCTGCCTGGAGGAGGAACCTACATAAGCAATGTAAATTTTGTTTTTGACAAAGAATTATAGGACTATAGAATAATTTATGATGGAGAGGACTTCAAGCGGTCTCTAATCCAATGTCCTGCTCAAAGTGAGGTCAGCTCTGAGGTCAGACTGTATTGCTCAGGACCTTATCCAGTCAGGACTTGAAAACCTCCAAGGGTGGAGATTTCAAAATCTTCCTGGGCAACCTGCACCTCCGTGTGATTGTCCACATAAGGAAATTTTTTTCCTTATGTGTAGTCTGAATCTCTCTTCTTTCAGCTTATGCCTGTTATCTCTCATCCACTCTCCAAGCACCTCTGTGATGAGTCTGATTAGTATTTTCTCATTGACTCATCTGCTACCGGATCCCCCCACAGCCTTCTATTCTCCAGGCTTAAAAAACCCAGTTTCCTCAGTTTCTCTTCATGGGCCCCATGCTTCAGCACCCAGCCATCTGGGTGGCTCTCTGCCACCAAAAATATAAAAATATTTTTTTAAAAGAACACTTCCAAGGTAGAAATCCTTTCAGAGATCATGCTCATTGTGATTTTTATTTTAATAGAAAGATGGATTTTTCTACCCACAGATGATATTGCTGTGAATAATTCAAAGATGATACCCACCTCCTCTTGTGTATGTTTGACTGTATCACATTTGTGCACTCTAGGATCAAGTCTTAATCCACGACCCTCGCTGATATTTCATAACCCTCTTATCCTCTAAACTGACTAGACCCGCCCAAATTTAGGTCGGTGTTGAGTATATGTCTACAACCTGAAGGGAACTGTGAGCATGCCAAAGCTTTCCTAAGCAGATGTCCATGTCCTTTACAGAGATAAGAGTTCTGCCACCCATGGCAAAGAAATGTTAGGGACAGCTCTTATTGTTCATTTGTGCACTCTGTTTTTGGGGGTTTTTTTTGTAAAATATTAGCAGCAAACATTGCTCTCTCTGTGCACCTTGAAACTACAAGAAGTACATGGAAAAATTCACCCACTGATCCAATGAATTGAATCTTTCATCCTGAGAGCCAATATAATTGACTTGGCTGCTATGGTGAGCTGTTTTCAATTATTGCCTCTAGAATTTATAGGCTTGTCTTCCTGCTAGGGACCTTGAGAGTTAGGCAGGGAATTCTGTCAGTGGCTCCCTGTAAAGAAACTGTTGCAGTAGGTAGTTGAAGTTACCTTTTAATAATTAATATAATTGTAGTTAAAAGAATACCTTGGCCTATTGCCATTCCCAAGCAGCAGCTGAAGCCGCAGTCAGGTGGGATACTCCACAGAACCTAAAATGCCGGTACATAACTATGTTTAAGCTATTAACTCATATCCCTAATGAATAAAGTCCATTAAGTCTAGAAAGTTATTCTTCCCATCCTAAGGTTAGATACTTCAAGATGCAATCTACTTCTTGCTTCTAGTGGTAGTAAATCATTACCACTGGGTGGTGGGTTAGTAAGGAGAAACACAAGAGAAAAGTAATGGCAGGGAAATTTCAGGAAATTTGTATACAGAAGTATACACAATGCAGAGCTGGACTTTGCACAAATAATGGGCCTCTGATTTTGGTACATCCATAAGAACCCAGTGACGAACGCCTGCTAGCCTTTGAGGACAATTTTTGCTAGTGATAGCTGTGGAGCTACCAGGAACTCAGCACAAGTCTACCTGAATGCAATTCAAGGATGGCAAAGGGGGTTTTGTAACCTCAGTTGCACAATCCACTGCCTACAATATTTTGAGGATTTAAACCAGCTAATCTAAAGCTAGCCTGAGTATCCTGCAAACCCCAGGCACACGCATGGCCACAAGATGGACAGACTTTTCACAGAAACCACCTGTTCTGTCTTTCTTTTGTTGCTGATGGCAAGATTGGAGGAGAAATCCATTCTGCGCATCCAGAGTAGGCTGTGACCTTCACTGAGAAGAGAAGTTGTGAGGGAAACAGGGTATGAAATTGGAGTTACCAACTGTAATTTTGCAAAATTAAAATGAGATGTGCGGGCAGTGTTCCTAGCCAGCTTCTTGCAGATCAAAGATGGGCTGCTCTGTTCCAGCAGCTAACAGGCGTGGTGGTAATGAAACAGATTCACAAGCTGACATTGCTTCCCCCGTGAAACACCATCCTCTTGCAAAGCTGTTGCCCTTGATAAAAAGGGATCAGAGGGTCATACTCTTCTCTCTGGTGAAAGTTTATTACACAGGCAGATGCTCAAGCAAAACTTATTAGGGGGATTGCTTCCTCTAGCATCCATCTCCTGCCAAATGTCCATTTTGATGTGCCACCTGAGTTGGCACATGTTGAAGCCAGGACTGCTTTGATTTTTTTTCTTTTCTTTTTTTTTTCTTTCTTTTTTCTTTTTTTTTTGCGGTATACTGTGGTCTTTTCACTACTTCAGAAGCTCACTTTTAAATGCCGATTTTGAATCTCTCTGACTCTTTTGACTCCAACTAGCCTACCCCTTGCTAGCATCCTGACACTCAGAGCTAGAGTGACGTAGAGTGATGTGAAAGCAACTAAAAGGGCAAAGCCCTGTGCTTGTCAGATTACTACCATGGACCCTGCTTAAATCATGTGCGTAAAGTACTATATTCCCACTCTAAATCCTATAAGGACTAAAAAGCACAAATGAAGTTACATGAAATTTTCAATGAAGCTGGCCTTGCGAATTTGGTTGCATTCTGTCTTAATACATAAGAAGGTAGCAAGCAGGCCCAGGGTGGATTATGGCGTTTACTGAGTCATTCTTCACGCTCCTCACTGACCTGCTGCAGTCTGATTTTGGCCCTGTGCACTGCTGTGAGGAAAGTAAGGACTATTCAGAAGAGTTCAACCATATTGATCAATTATAAATGATGATTTTGTAATGTGTGATGGTACAAATCCATGTGGTGTTAAATCTTTGTGCAGCTAACGGGGTAAATTTATGTGAGTTAGCCAGCTGAGTCTCCCATTGTTCTGCCAACAGTATGCAATTAATTCTGTACTAACAGGTTACAGTGATTCCTGAGTTGCCATATGAAGATATATTCCTAAATTAGATATTATATAGACTTTAATTCCCCCTATGTTTTACGCAAACATACACGCATGTTTTTCATCTACGTATCTATAGCCAAAAATGTTACTTCAATATATCACACGGGAATAATCTACAATTAATATGAAAATGGCAGCAAAATTCACACTGGGTAATTTTTTCTTTTGCTGAGAGCAAGTAATAAATTTTCATTTCTGGTTTACTTCTGGTGCAAAGCCAATCCAAATCAGTGATGACAAAGGATCATTAGTAGTCTACCTATAATTAGAAATTAGTAACTGTATAGTTATTCTTTGATTGCTAGAAGAGTCCAGTGTGTGACTGTATTGGAGAAACGTATGTGGTCCTACAGCTGGTGGGGCCTTACACAGCTCATCTAACTTAGGAATGTACATTCACAAAACAGTAAAGGCATTTAACTTGTTTTAATTCCAGCTGCAGATAGGAACTGTAAAGTCATCAGTGTCATTCAACATCATTCAACATCAACCGTCATTCAACAAAAATTTTTCCTTGCAGTCTGTAGTTTTGCTTCTGAGCAAGCCTGAAAGTGCCTTGTCTTCACAGTGGTTTTGAATCCTGCGTAAGCCCTGCCCACACTACCTGCTGACTGTCCCTCCTCTTACCTCACCTACAGAGCCTGATCCAGGAGGCAGCCTTGGAATATGCCCAACGCACAGAACCTTGGCCACAACCAAGCTCTGCTGCAGCAGCAGTGGTTACATGAGGAAAACATTGCCGAGGGCTCAAAAAAATCATATCTAGTTTGCTCCTCACCTGTAGGGACAAATCACACAACACAGATGAATGCTGCAACCAATCAGATATGAAAAGTAGACGGTGAGAGCAATTCTCATTGCTTATCTTCTGAGCACCGATGCTTTTCAAGCAATTACAACTCACATCCTTCCTCAGCCAGGCATGTGCCCTAACCACTAGACAGAATCATGATTCTTTTTGCTCCTTCCCTGTAGCCTGATGAATCTTTAATTCTTTCATTAAAACTGGATCAGCTTCAGTAAGAAGACTTGTCACAGCTTCCCATTTTGGTGTCTAAATTTATTGCCATTAATCTATTGCTAGCAGCTTTTTACTGCTTTTAGCTTTCGTCCTTAAAGAAGTTTTGCTGACATGATTGTGACGGCTGTTCATTTGCCAGTCTTTCCTTAGATACTAATGTCTGCACCTGTTGACCAATTTCACCAAGCTTGAAAGAAGAAGTTTTGTAGATAATCGACTACTGACAAGCATTATGAAGATGGACAGGTGGAGAGCCAGAACAATATTAATTAATTTGGTCAAAGGAAGGAGGCAGAACTCAAATGTTAGCCTTTCTGCTTAGCAGTAGCGGGATTGCTTCATGTTGCAACCAGGCTACAGCTATCCCTTTGTTGCCTCTTGTGCAACAATATGATACTTGGTGGTGGGGAGAGTAACACAGTGAATTTCAAATTCCAGCAGTTGAGGAAAAGAAGGTCTCTTTCTTCTGATGAAAGAAACTCTCTTTTCCTTCAGAATTGCATGCCAGAGGAAGTTAAATGAGATGTTCTTGGTTCTCGTCTGTCTGCTACTTTTGTCTTGTTCTTATAATGTTTATAAAGTCACAACAATTTAACTATTTAGGATCGTTGATGACAATGGTGATTCGGTAAATTTTATTATCAATATGACCTGTTAACAGGAAAGGAAAAACACAGCTGGATTCTCAGATCTTGGTTTATCAGTACCTTCCTACTCCTTTGAAAAAAATAAAAATTATTAGAAAGGATATGGAGGACTGGCATGCATTATGTATTTAAGATAGGAAGTACCCTAAGCAATATTTTTAAGAAAATAATAAAATATTCAAGGTTAACACTTGATCCCTGGAGTAGAACTAAAGAGGAAGGAAGAAAGGAAGGCAGGCAGGCAGGAAGGTAAACTTTACTTTGATAGGGAAATAAAATGCTATACTGGGGGCAATATTAAACTTCCTTCAGTTGAACTGCATTGAGGTACCTCATTGAGATTTTTTTTTCTCTTGGTAGCATTATCATTTCTGATGAGCACTAAGTACCTTAGGAGATCTTTCCAGGATGGGGAAAAAGTGCTCAAATAGCTGATTTGGGAAGAAATGTTGATTATTTCCATACAAAGTTTGGTCACATTTTCCTAAATTTCTTGAAATGTACAATGATTTATTTTTCTCTTCTCTGTTTGTATCTCACCTAAGGAGATGGGATTTGACATTCCATTTTCTCCCATTAGATTAGTCAACCCATTAGATTCTTCGTTTCAGTTAGTTTAGTTTTCCTTTATGCCACCAGGTATGCTATATGGTGGATTTTACCCAGATTCAATTATCAAGTGCCATAGCTATCTTGCCTTTCTGATTCTTAAATTATCCTAAATACATCTGCACCCCGCTCCAAAAATAATTTCGTGTAATCATTGACCAAATTTGGAGTAAGAGGACCAATCAGTCATTTCAAATGTGAGTTTATTTATAACTTGTTGGTTCCCTCACTTGGAAAGGTGCGTGAAGCCTGGTCTGTTTCATTCCTCTCTCTGGCTATCAGTGATATTGTGCTGTTTGTTAATGCACTGACTGTAACAGGTATGGAGTATAATTGATCTAGTTTAAAATGTGATAACCTAGATCATGAAAGCAAACTACACTATTGCTTTAATCAAATTTCACTTTTAGTGAATGCAAAAGGCTGTTTGAGATACTCACTTGTTGAAACAAAGAATAAATACAGCTGAGGAAGATTAGAATTCTCCTTAAAGAGTAAGTTCCTACAAATATCTTTTGCATTCATTGATTTTTATAAAATACAGGATCCATACTTACTGTAACCCTGTCATTTACTGACATGAAAATGAGCCTTGTCTTTGGGAAGTAAAAAACACCCCACTATGAATATTTCATCCCAGTGGAAGTCTTCATTTTGAAAGTAAAAGGAAGTAATAGTTCTTGACATTTGTCATGAACTTTGTATTATGTTTCCATAGTAATGATGTTTACTACAGAGCCATAATCTCTGCAGATGATTTCATCCATATCATCTCAACTCAGAGAATTAAAGAGAAAAAAAACCACCAAAATCTTTGAAGACACCAGGAAGTAATCTTGAAGTGAACTTGTTTAACACAATACATGCTAGAATTTTCAGCTCCTGAAGGACAATTTAATTCCTAGATAAACCAGAAGCTTTGCTATTCTTTACAGTTCAGGATAGATTCTGATCCCTTCTCATGTTGGCCTGACTAATCAGAATGATATGTGGGTTCACTTTCTTCCTTACAGGAATATAATATTATTCAGTATGAGGATATTTTCCTAATGTTCCAAAATCTGACAGATATCAAATAAAAGAAGGCAATATGCTATAGTAAAGGAAAGAAATGGTAACTACATTTTGAAAACAGTAAAATTGAGTCTATGCAATCTAATAGTCTATATAAATATCAAAAAAGTAGTTTTTTCTTAGAGAACTGTTTGTGTGTAAGAAAGAAGAGAGATTAATAGGGTTATACTGTTAGCTTACTGACAGAGGATTCGATTTTCTTTTTTTTTTTCTATTTTCAGACACCAGTTCAAATTTCATTGTCTGTCCAAGTAATTCTTATATCTTCAATTAGGTTTTTTACTGAATTTTCAGGGTCTTCCACCATCTGGGAACAACGTATAGCTAGGACATAACATAGTTTCTTTTTTACCCATCCCACAGAGACTATTAAAATGCAGTTATGCACATAAAAAAAAAGAGGTAGGGAAGCGTGAATGCCCTGCGGAAAGGGAAATCCATCCATCTATACCAGGAGAAAACATACAGAACTAAAAAACATTTATTGAGAAAGAAATGGACCAATGTCCTTTTCTGAGCAACACTTTTTCAAAGATCTTCGGACACCAGAGCTAGAAAATGGCCGTGAGTTGGGAAACGTACAACTCGTATAATGACAAAGAAGAAAGGAAACTGCGAAAAGCAAAATCAAAGCTGTGTCACTTCCCATTTTTATGTTGTTGAAGAAAGCCTAGTTCATTGTGGATATAAAATAGCTAACTAAATGCATGATGTATTCAATTTATTTTGCAAAAGCGGGAGACAAGCAGAAGGGACAGACGAGGAAGGCTCAAAGCCTTCCCTGGGAGTACTGAGGGCAGCTGCTATATAAGTAACACCTCCCGCTCTGCCTTCTGCCTCCCTTTGATTCCTTGGGAACTTCGCATCAGCTACTGCTCCTGCCACTTAAAGATAAGCCTATCAATATTAGCTTATCTATCTCTTTGGGGGAGGAAGAAACTATAGCAAATATTTCTTTTTCAGAGCCAGTGGTTACAGATGTAATACCAGAGTGTGAACCAGCAAGGGGGCAATTATGCCAGGTGGAGGAGGAATGCTGAGCCATGGAATGAGATGGTAATTGTAATTTCATAGAGCAAATGGGTTATGAGAGGGTAATTAAGGAAAGAAGCAAAAGAAAGTGTATCATGGAATCCAGAGAAGTAGAAAGAAAAAAAACTTGGTTTTGGGGGGTTTTTTTGCCTGTACAACCAGCTAGACCATGCCATAGGGGTTAATTAAGTCTTTGAATATTAAGAAATGATCAAAAAGAGCATCCCAGAAAGATAAGTTAGAGAAAAGTAACACTGAGAAATATTAGCAAGATTATGGATATGTAGGGCTGACTTCTATACTAGACAAACAGGTTAAATTGCCAATTGGGTAAATTGTTAAAATGCATTTAAAATAATAGAATTAATAATCATGTGTTTAACTATGATACAGTGGAAAAGAGTTAAAAAAGATTTTGTATAAATGTTATTTCTCACACCTCCATCAGCATTCAACCAGTATTCAAAAAAAAATCCAAAATCAAAGCCAAAACACTAAAACCCCTCAGACAAATAAATAAATAAAATTCAAAACTAAAACTGTTGAGGTTTCTATAGTACAGCTGGAATTTAAAAAAAAATGAACAAACACAACCACCACAAACTACTTACTTGAGGGTATCAAAAAAACAAACAAACAAAAAAAAAAAACAAAACAAAAAAAGGGTGTCAGGAATAAGAGAAAAAGAATAATAACTATTCCAAGATTTGAGAAAAAAGGCCTGGTTTTCACAGTTCTCACGAAAGGAATCTGTGCAAGACCTGCATTTTTTGAAATATTCATAAGTGATCCACAAAAGGGAACAAGTAGCAAAGTGACAAAATTTGCAGATGACAGAGAATGATTCAGGACATTCCAAACTGAAATATATTGTGAAAAGTTGCAGAAGGGTTTCACGATGCTGAGTGACAAGGAGATACAATCGCAGATGGAAGACAATTCTTGTTAAATGTAAAGCAAAACACACAGGAGAGAAATTTTCACTGTACATAAATAGAGGCAACCTCTAAATTAGCTTTTGCCAGTCTGGAAGGGGATCTAAAAGTCACTGTTCCTGGTCTCTTCAGAAATTCCACTCAGCAATAAAGAGATGTCGTAAAGGCAAATAGAGCATTGCTGTTAAAAACACTAGAGAATAAAGCAAGAAAACCATTAAGAACAAAGTAAAAAAAAAAAAATTCTGTGCCTGTATCTCTGTGCTTGTATAGAAATCCCTTTCTCCATCTGAAAAAGGAGACAGAATGAAAAAAAGACAGGTAAGAGCAAAATCATGAAGAGCCATTTCTATAAGGAACCAGCAAGTAGTTTAGGACTTTTCAGATCACAAAAGTGGGGGAGAGTATGATAGAGGCACGCAAAATCATGAGCTGCATGGAGAAGGAGAATGAGGAGTGGTCAGGAGAAAGTTCTTGCATTATTCTCTCGAAGAAACAGAAAAACAAATTACATGGTCTGAAACTAACAAAATGAAGCACTTTTTCATGCAGTATATGGTTATACTGTGGGATTCAATGCCACAGGATTTTCAAGAGGTCAGAGACATAAAAGTGTTCAAAAGCAGACACATTTGTGGAATAAAGTTCCCTTGGCAGCTATTGAACACAATGTTATAAATCCATCGTGCAGCACAGATTACAATAGGTGAGAAGGCCTGAAGGACGTACCACTCTGAACACTACTTTGGTGTTTGAGCAGGTATTTTGTGTATCAGCTTGGACGACAAGCATAACTACAGAGCCATTTGCAAAATTTTTGTCTCTTTCACTACTTGTAAAGTTGACTTAGGTGCTGACTTAGGTGCTGGTGTCACAGAATTTCTGAAATACTTGCCTGCATCTTTAAAGTAACTGCCCTCTGCGCAATTATACATGGTTTGTTTGTTTACTTATTTCAGGTGTGTGAAAACCTTTAATTGGCAAAGGGACACAACAGACGCTTTTCAAATCCATTAAACTCCATGTACCAGTTTCTGCTTCTCAACATGGTGCCAATGGCCTGGAACTGAAAGTAAACCATTTTGCATTGTTATTTTCTTTCTATTTCAATTGACTGATTAGATGCGCTAAACACTAAAAAGCTCTCCAGGCAAAAGGTGTGTTCTGGTTTCACTATCTGCTGCTATACAATTTATCTATCCCAATATCTACTTATAGGTTTTATTTCATGTACATCTGAAAAGGTTTAAAAATGATAGCGAGTATTGCTGCTTTCCCTGGCCTATGTTTCTGACTGCTTGGGTAGACGTTAATCCTGCATTTCATCACGGTCAGACTGAAGGTAAGTTGACAAAAGAAGTTCTCTGTGTGTTTTGCAGTATAAAAATGCAACGCCTAGTGCCTTGCATCGCTCATAAGTACACATAAACTGTGACTTAATACCCTCATAACTGCCTTTCACTGGTCTAAACATGTTCAGCTCTTGAATCCTTTCCTTGTAAGAGTCCTCCTATTTGGAGGAAGCAGGGACATCGTTTAGATAAGCAGCCAAATGCTCACAATGTTGTCTCAGCAAACTTTCTATTAGTCTTTGGAAAGTTGCCAGACTCCAATTTAAAGTAAAGGGCACCAGACTGAGCTGAGGGGGATAGAGAAGGGAATTAAAAAGACTAATTCAGCTGCAACCACAAATGTAGGTCTGACCCAGAATTTAGCTTTGGCAAGGCCCTCTAAATAGACTTCCCTTAAACAGGCTAAGGAGGAATGGTTTATTTTAACACGTCAAAGTGATAAAATACCTAAACACTGGGATTAGTTATTGTATTTACCAGGCAAAGAGGAACACTGATTTAGTAGATGTGGCACATAACATTTTGTATGTGATATGCTATAGTCACACATTTTAGTACTTTCTACACTGTAGTCAATTTTGCATACAACAAATGTTCCCTATCAGCTCTCATTTCTCTTCTTCCCCCTCATTCCCACCCCCTGCTGTTCCAGGAATAAATGTTCTGTTACTTCTTTAGTAAGCTAAAGCAGATTTCTCCTTTTTTTTTTTTTTTTTTTGGTGAGGATTTTTTTTAATTTTGGCTAGTGTAAGCAGGAATGCTGCAAAAGATTATATTCATCCTAAATCTGCTTTCTTAGTATTTAAATTTGCAGCAAATGAACCCTTGGCTTCAGACTACCTCATAAAGGCTTAAAGATACACACAGCTGGCTATATACAACCATAAACTTCATGTTTTCTAACAGCAAAGGTCTTGGCTAACCTCTTCTTCAACTTCTTTCCAAAGTGCCTGTTAATTTAGATGATTCAGATCTGTAGCTTTCCATTCTCTTTGGAAATAGTATAACTGTTTTCTAAATGGTAGCCAAACCACTTTCATCATTACCTATGGTTCTTGTCACCAGCACTAGGAATTGGTTTTCCGAGAAAAAAATCCCAAATACTACTGAAATGAATGGGTCTGATCCCGTTCTAAGTAAAGGCAAGGGGAATGTGGTTCCAACACAGAAAATCAGAGGTGGTCAGAAGATCAAGAGCATTGAGTTTTGGCCTTTAATTTGGTGTGACCTTCTCTCACTTCTTTCAGCTGTTCCACAAATTGAATCTCAGCTGGTAATTACTGAATGGCTCAGTCTTTTTATTTTTATTTTTCTCTCTCTTTCATTTCACAAATGGAATTGATTGTTGCCAAATGCTGCAGAGCTGTTTGGAGTAGAGTCCTGGCATTAACAAACCTGGCAGTCCTGTTAGTTTTGTTTTGTTTCCCTTCTAATCTCTGTGCCCAATACCAAGTTCATAATTTACCAATCCAGAAAGCTTCAAAAAAATGAAACGAAAAATGCCTGACACTGAAATGGTTTGATTTCCTTAACTTGATATAAAAGTTTGCATTCTGACCTATTCACTCATTTTGCTTTTTTTTTTTTTTTTTCTAAATGGTCAAACTACCTGTGTTGCTTGGGCTCTGCCTTCTCCATGCATCTTTCATGCATCACCAAGCACACTGTGTGAAGAGAGGCTTTGGCATACTATTCCCCTTTGCTGTGCCTACAAGTCTGTCCCAGGATAGGAAGGACACATGAAAATAATGGGTCCAGGTGAGAGTTTAGCTTCTCTGACACCTGACTTCAAAAAGACCTGCCTCCGAGATGAAAGCACTGGCAGCTACCAGGGTCTGCTGTTCCCCAGCGGAGCTGCTGCAGGGGAAAACAGCGAGGATTAAAGACCTGGCTGGACAAATTACAATGCCTGAAGATTTCACTGCACAACCTGGATAGCGTTTGAAATTTGTCCTTCTTACAGACGTGTCATATGTTTTAATTGTGTTAAAAGCACAATTCAATTATTGCTTTATTAAACAATCTGTTTTGAATAGGCTTGTATGTTACCATGTCATTTCGTCATGTAAATGTGCATAATTTCTCTCCAGAAAGAAAAGAAAACAACAAAAATGAAAACAAAAGTAAGGATTTTGCATTAAAACGTTAGAAAATCTGGGGCTAATTCTGAGAGATTTTGAAATGGCCGTTTCCATTTATTTGGATGGGTATTCAATTCTGTGGAAATCTGTGCAAGATCTCTGCCAATCCAGGATTTAGCGAAGTTAGCATCCTTTCAGGCCAGCATTATTTGAGACTGACAGGTCCTTTTTATCTCTCAAAATTATTACTGCCTGTTAATAGAAGCTTTCTCAAACAGAAAATAACAGCTTATTTTAATCCTGATTCAGGAAGAGTTAACTTTATTCAGTCATTCAAGTTTCACTGGGATCTAATCACACTCCTAAAAGCTATTCTGAGTAGAAATCCTAATGTAGTCATCCTATCTGTTCAATAACATGACAAAGGAAAATAGCAGCATCGAAATCTCAATGCTATTTTGCAGTTAAATGGTAAAACAAGGTAAATAAGTATCATGCATAGAGTTTATTTCTATTACATCCTCTTTTCTTTACACTAATAATTCACATCTGATTTGGATTTTAACAATATGCATTTGTAAGTATCGGAGTAAATTTCTGAGCATATTTCTGACCTAAAGTTTATTCAGTTCTTTCTGGTTCTGCTGCTGACAAGCCCTTTTGATTTGACTATTTTTTTAATTTAGCTTCTTCAACTAGGGACAGACATGGTTAAAGCAAGCTGATATTCCACTGTTAGAGAGAGTAGTCGTGATTCAGGACACATGTCAGTAATTACTGGAAAATGTATGTTGAATGAACTATGTATGTTAAAGAACCAGAAATCCAATGGATCCAAAACAGTAAAGCATGCAAGACAGGAACATCTAGGCAGTATTTTATGTCCTTCTCATCTGTGCATATCTCACTTTACCAAGTTAACATACAGAATATATCTTGCAACTGTGGCACTTCCTCACCCATTTCAACTCAGACCTCAGACTCCTCCCATGCTCAGCTGCTATTATTTCAAATTAACTCAATATTTTTTTTCTCTTCTCTTTTTTTTTTTTTTCTTCCCCCCTTTTCTTCCCCCTCCCCCCCGCCCCCTCAAGGTAGCAAAGCAATGACAGTAGGTAGAGAAGGTAGAACTGGAGATAGCTAAGCTCATCTTCATTTTGGATATCTTGCTTACACAGGAATTATTTTAGGAGTACATATACTTTATTTTATGCTTGCTGTTCTCATAGAGGAGGAAAGGAGAGGTTAGCTCTTATGTTGGGGAACATTTGATTTCTGGTATAACCTCAGTGGTCTTCTTTGGTCCTTCATGTCCTCAAGCACACCATATGTATTTAACTCAGTCTGGTGGCTGTTTCATGCTTTTATAACATTTTCTCATACTGCAGCAGTTGCCTAAATCCTATTCTGTCAGCTATGTGAATGCTGGTAGTAGTTTGAAATATAAAGAAGAAAATAAGATAAAAAAACAGTTTACAGGTTATTAATTTTCTACACAATTAACCTGCAAAAGCTTCTAGACATTTGTAACCCTACTTTTTAGCATCTATAATTAAGTAATATTCAATGTAGATGGATTTCTTTCATTACTTGAACAGTCTAGCACTGGAGTATTATGTTTTTAACACCTAACTTCAGGTTTTGCTGGTGATTACAGCTGTTGTGCTTTTGTGCATTTATTTATTTTTTTTCTTAAGAATTATTTTAGTGTTAAGACTCCTTCTGCTTTAAAATCTTAGCCTGGCTTCCTGCCTGGTATAACAGATATCTCATTTGCTTAGAGACAGTCAGATGGGAAAGAGTATATACAATAGATACATACAGGCATGCGTTTGTGTTCCTGAACATGCTTTACTGTACTGGCCTTACCTGCAGTTCTTCAGACACGAGAGTAAATATATGTGGGGCAAAAACCATAGTGGAGAAATTTACAGCCTGCAGTAGAGGTAAAAGGAATGAGAACAGGTAATCAAACACATAGTTTAAGACATCGGTTTTGATGGGTGATGTATGAAAGCTGAGTAATATTTTTATTGAAAGAAACATTTTTAAATATCCACACAAATTCGGGTCCACATGAAAAGACCTAGGTCTGATTGTCTTCCTGTGTTCCCTTACTTTAAACTGCGAGGTGCTGTTCTGACACTAAGAGAGTGATACTGGGCTGAACTTCATGTAAGTGTTTGGTGAAATGAGTCCTCAGTTCTGCAATGATTTCTATACTTTGAGTCGTGTAACCAGATGAGGAAGCTAATAAATATGTAAAGGTGATTAGATTAAAAATGGCGTTGAGAAGCAGTAAAATCTAGAGTTATATGAATAATTTCACACTCAATGCGAGATTGTCAAATTTTATCAGCTAGTCTTGTGTAAAATGAAAATGGCATCTTTTGACAAGTCAAGCAGCATACACAGGCTAAGAGGGCAATTTGTCACAGAATCACAGAATCGCAGGGTTGGAAGGGACCTCTGGAGATCATCTAATCCAACCCCTCTGCCAGAGCAGGGTCACCTACAGCAGGTTGCACAGGAACGCGTCCAGGCAGGTTTTGAATGTCTCCAGAGACGGAGACTCCACCACCTCTCTGGGCAGCCTGTTCCAGTGCTCTGCCACCCTCAAAGTAAAGAAGTTCCTCCTCATGTTTAGGTGGAACTTCCTATGCTCAAGTTTGTGCCTATTACCTCTTGTCCTGTCCCTGGGCACCACTGAAAATAGCCTGGCCCCATCCTCCCGACACCCACGCTCTAAGTATTTATAAGTGTTGATAAGATCCCCCCTCAGCCATCTTTTTTCCAGACTGAAGAGACCCAAATCCTTCAGCCTTTCTTCATAAGAGAGGTGCTCCAGTCCCCTAATCATCTTGGCAGCCCTTTGCTGCACCCTCTCCAGCAGTTCCCTGTCCTTCTTGAACTGGGGAGCCCAGAACTGGACACAGTACTCCAGGTGTGGCCACACCAAGGCAGAGTAGAGGGGTAGGATGACTTCCCTTGACCTGCTGGCCACACTCTTCTTGATGCACCCCAGGATGCCATTGGCCTTCTTGTCCATTCTGTTGTGTAAATACACTTGAGAAGTAAAATTATGGGGAAAAAATACTGAAGGGAATTTAATATAAAGCTTAAATCCAGGCTAGGGTTCATCTCTATTGTTGTTGTTTAAAAGTCAGATGTGAGTCTATGCTAGGACTTGGGTTCCCCCAGTGAATGGTCCATCACACACTATCATAGATCTTTTACATAGCCTGGACGAGTTTCCCTCTGAGGGTTCTTTATATTTTTTCCAATGATTACAAAGGAAATATAGGCTAACTAGCTCAGATTTACACATTTAACTTTTAGATGACTCTGGATTAGATTGATTTCTCCCTTCACTCTTTAAAATCTCTTTCTGGGAAACTCAGAGTAATTATAACTGTCTTTGGACTCTGACCAGGAAAGTATGAGTCTATGATTGTATTTGTTGACAGAAGAAGAGAAAAACAGTGCCACACTATTACTTGCTTTCTTGGTGTGTGTTTCTGCTCCCCAGTTTATGCATAATTCTGTAATATCATACTGCCGTAAGTGTGATAAGGGCTGCTAAGGGATTGGCTGCTGTGTTAAGGGAAATATCCCAGTTTGTGTCTCTCTATTGTAGGCTGTTTCATGGACCACATCACCATTATTCCTGTGTGCCCCAGAATCCTGCTTTAATTTATCCTCTAAACATCCTGGTGAGGAGAGAAAGGTCTGTTATTAATGAAGATAACAGGAACTGATTTTAGGAACTGAAACATGGAGCCCAAAAGGACACAGTCTGTCCAAAATCACTAAATATTTTCCATTTTATGCAGGTGGCCTGTACTGTGTGCGAACCATGGTCATGAGGTACCAGCTTAGAGTTTCCCTAGAATGAATCTAAACTGGAGGTTAGTAAAGAGATGTCTCGAATTGTCCCCAGCTCTGGGGTTGTAGACTATAACCTACACGCAGCCCTCATCTATAGAAGCAACAGGGCCAAGGCTACAGCCTCTCATTCGCTTCATGGGTCATGGGAAGGTGCCTTACCACTGATCTTGTCCCGGAGTTACTTACTTTAAACTCTTTCCTTGCAAAGTAAAGAGGCAGCGTGTTGTTTCTAAAACTTGATAGCTGTTTGGAAACTCATGTTAGCCAGCTGTTTTAACCATAATGCTAACATTTTATCCTGAAAAGGACCAGTGTCACTGCATTTTGTGTAGTACAGAAACTCTCCAATAGAGAGTCGTCTTTGTCTCTAGAAAGATCAAAGTGCTCTCAAAAATGCCATGTATTCACCTTGTGCAACAGGGAAGCCTTAACAATCCTAAATTTACTAACTGGCCGTGGATTTATCGGAGTCTCTTCTGTGGTCTTCTGTTAATAAAGGCAATCTTACATACAGCCCAGCTATGACATACACAATTGGCTCTTATCAAGGGATAATGTTTCGTTAATTTTTAATTTTTTTTATTCAGACACAGGGAGGGATTAAAACATGACTGTGTACTATTTAAATGCAGGGTTTTATACCTACATGTATTTCAATCAGAGATGGAAAGAAAAAATATTATAGAGATTGAGAATGATTAAAAAACAAGGAGAACCATTTTCTCTGGACCATACATTAAGGAATAATAAAGTAGAGTCCTTGCTTTACTTTCTATGAAGTACAAAGTTTATGTTCAAGTTTATTAAAAAAAAAAAAAAAGGCTTTTTAACAAGAAGAAAAAAACAGAGAGTAAAAAGCCATATTCAAGAAGGAAGACTTGTTGAAACGCGAAAGGGCAATATGCCAAAAGAATTATGCTTCTGAAGGAAGCAGTGCATGCCAATTTTCAGTCCAAAGCAAAACGTCTATAGAGGAGGTCTTAACTTCTGGAATAAAGGGATTGTATGCTACATAATGCTTGTAAAACAAGCAAGTAATCTCTGCACATGCCTATGTCAGAAATGAACAGAACATTCCCATTTTATAAATGAGTACTAGCGAGTCCTGAACATTTTTAATTAGTTTGTTCAGTTTCACTACAAGAAGACTAGAAAAGGAACAAGAATGGCATTGTAATAAGACCCCATAAACTAAAAAAAAAATCCCAAACAAATGCTGTCTACATTCTTCATCAGAGTAAACCTAAAATTATGTCATTTCTAGACCTGCCTCCTGTATAAGTATGAAACTTTCACACATGTGCTTGGATGCAACCCAACTGCCTCTTTCAGAGCATGTGGGAACCAGACTCAGTCACACTTGCCAACACAGTGTCCTGCCAGGAGAGCTGAGGCAGACACTAGCCAGAAAATTCCATTTTGCGATCTCTCTTGGACTGCTGTCTTTGACAGGGATAGACATTGTTAATGGCTTGCTGTAGAAGATTTTAATTCTATGGTCTAGACAACAATCAACGTAAATAAGCAGATACTGTCATGTACAGAGCAGAATATAATAAACTAGTGTGAGTACAAGTTGACTAGTTATTAGAGTAGTTTGAGTCATGCAGTCTCTTTTCTTCCACGAGGACATTAAGACATATGTAACCTCAGAGAGCTTTAGCGCAAATCCCAGTTGTTTAATTAGGATAGTGATGACACACAGTATACTGGCTAGGAGTTCTGCTCGCTGCTTAATATCCTCACTCCAGGCAGAAATAGGGGTAGGTACTCACTGTACCATATAATGCTGACTCACAGCGTATTCCTCTATATATGCCCACATTTCAGGCCCTGAATGTCCTTCAAGGTGACCGTGTTGTTTCCTGTTACCTAGCTCTTGTCCCAGCCTTGGCAACACAAGTGTCCCCATGTCCCTTTGCAAAGGCCTGTCTTTCATATGTTGGTCTCATAGAGGAAACATTAACTCTATGACCTATGAGATATGGCAGAGCAACAACCTAGTCCAGTCTAACCCAAATTAACAGTACTAAATTTATGAATTTGCCTTACACTGATCTTATACTAAGAAAGAAGCAGGACAGGCATCAGTCCATGTTGAGGGCTCTACAGAACCTCTACGATGGTTAAGTAGCCAAGTCTGTGTCTCCTGGGAGTGCGGTGGTTGGATATTCATGTCGGTATTCTGATGTCTTCGCAAGGGCTTTTAAGTGAACTCTGCTGAGCATTCACTGTTTGCTTGAAACTCTCAGTTATTCATGATGATTACTAACAATTATAAACACAGTGTCTCACACCGGCTATAAATGGCAATCAGCAAATATGTGGTGGTGGAACCTTGAGATGTGGCATATTTATCTCTGAATTGCTGGCTCAGAGGTACATGGTCACATTCCTGATCCTGTGTGACAATGTGAACTTATCTCTGCAGCAACAGCTTGGTACCTTTGTGAGTATCCACTCCTGTCAAGTAATTCCCAGATACTGGGAACCTGATCAACCCAGACCAATTTCATAAAAACAAGCCTTTTATGGACATCCCTGTGGATGCTAGCTACACCATCACAAAGAGTGTTCACGTATCTACTTTAACTGTGGAGTTGGTGTGTACTTTCTCCCTCTCTGGTCCACCATGCTGCCTGAAAATAAATCAGTTAAGTCCTTAAATTCTGCAGATGGCGTGTTTAAGTGGCAGGTCTGGTATGGTGTGCTCTCAACACTGGGTTGCAGTCTGAGGCCGTGAGAATTTAGAATGAGTCACTTGGTTCCCTAGAACATCTCTTGGAGAATTTGAGATAAATCAGAATCATCCACATTAGATTCAAGAGAACATGCAAAACTGGAAGGTATACAGTGGGTCATTTTGAGTCCTGAGCCCAAGGCTTAGAGGACCCCGAATACAACCTTAGAGCTGCTCTGTTATTTGCTGAGTAACCATTGTGGGCACAAACCTTGCAATCGTTATGAAAAGAACACCCCAGCAACCTAAAATACTTCTCTGCTGCCAATTTTGAAAGGATGTTGTCTTTTCCAGATGCAGCGGTTTCACTTTTATTTCTTTGCTGGAAAACTTAAAGGCTATTTTTGTACTTCTGAAGAGAACAGCTTAGAGTTAACTGCCAATTCAAGTCCTTCAGGGCATTCATTTTGCCAGCAGCAGTTTAATAAAGAGTCTTGGCTTATCTTCTCTTCACCTCCACAGTGTATGCTGTTATTGCCAGTCCACAGATAAACTCAGCTTTGTCTCCGGAGGCTGGAGACTGCACGTGAGATGTGGATAAAAGGAAAAAACCCACCTCTTTTAAAGAGCTATATGTGATTAATCACTGGCTGATATTCCTTCCACTTCTTTATAGGTTTATTGCATAAAACTCCTGACTAATCCCCCTGAAGGGCTGTAATTTGTAACAAAGTTGAAGTGAACAATATTATTCTAAAGCAAAACAATGTAGCATAAAGAAACACAAGCCAGTAAATATACACAGGGCAGATCCTGTGAAAGTAAATAGATAAAAATTCAATTTGATGAGGTTAATTGTACTCCAAAGGGCTTTTCCTGCCTTAAAGAAAATCTGTTTCAGTTCCCTGTAGATACAGGTAATGCTTAATGGAGACCTGTGGGTAATGGAATATAGTTACTTCGTGACTGTCTATGCTTCTCAGCGGCCTAGTCATAGGTGTGGAAAACTCCTAAAATAAAAATTAAAAAAAAAAATAATCAAAATTCTCTACTTTAAGTTATAATTACTTTCCAGTACCTACCTCTCATTTTTAAATAAAAGAAGAAAATGGCAATCTATCAAATATATGGCATTATGTCCATGACATGTACAAAGCAACTGTATAACTCATGACAGATCAAACAGAAGTTTTAAATTATTTTAAGTTATATTTGTAACCTAAAAATTTCTTGTCAAGAAAAAAACCCCTGATCACCTGCCTGAGGGAAATCCAGAAATCTATTATGTTTTGCAGAAATCTATTACGTTTTGGGTTACCAAACTTTTAGCTCAGTAAAAGGAGTTTCTCTCTAGAGGTCATGTTCCTAGGAGGAAACATGCCTTGCTATAACAGTATGAAGCTCAATATCAGCTAAGAGCAGGTTTAAGTATTCATAGTTGCTTGTACATGACATAGGTGTGCAAAGGAGTATAGGTAGTGAAAATAGTTCAGCTACCTTTGTGAGTTCAGATAATCTAAAGATTTACCCCAGGCCATTGCCATACCTCTGCAGATATTCATAATAAGCTTTGGAAACTCTAATTGTTATCTTTGTCTTTATAAAAGGATTAGTTTCCTTTGGGGGGTATGGTGTTTTATATCAAACTTATAAAGAAAACTACACCAAATATCACCTATGAAGTGGCTTTTGATGCTCATTGTTGCACAGCTTCATAGTCATCTGATGCTGAACAAGAAATGAAAAATCCCAGACATGTGGTCTATTTTATTATTATTGTTTTTCAAAGAATTCTGAATAAACAAGAAACTTTTTCATTCCCCATTCTCAATCTGTGTAATGTCTGATTTCAAATGAAACATCACACCACTGTACTGGCATTTCTGAAAGGTGAAATTGGATTTGCTAGCATGATTATTTCCTTTCCAGCTATTACAGCTATTGGCCACATCCTTTCCAGAACTAATTGTTGAAAAAAGACAGATTTTACCCATCTAGCACAAGTCATGCATGCACACATGCACATGGAGTTAGTGCACAAGTCCATTCACAGGTTCTGCCTTTACTAGCCATTGAAACAATGAGAACACAGCATAAAACTCAAGCTAAACAGGATTTCTTTTTCCTGTTTGACAGGCTTTTGAATTTTCTTCTAGAACACTTTACCCTACAATATACATACAGAAGAATGGATCAGTGGTTCAAGCTTCTTGTTGACAAGGACAATAGCAAGTAATAGACTTAAACTATATAGAGCTTCTGTGGTTTGTTTTTGTTTTTGGTTTTTTTGTTTGTTTTTTCCCAGATGTCACCATTCCTGATAGAGGAGTGTCTGAGATCCCTTCCAATCTCACCCAATCTCTGTTTCAAATCTATTCACGTACATTTCTCAGGTCCACACTACTGTGCTGCTTGAATGATCTCCTCTTTCTTCAAAGCTTACTAGCAACAACTATATTTCTTCTCAACCTTTATTTTAAAAGTATAAATCAAAATGTAGTCTTTGTGACTTGTGATTACCCATTTCCCAGTTTCCATTTATATTTAACAGTTTTGAATGTAGGTAACCAGAACTGTATATAGTATTCCTAACAAGATCTTATCAATGCTTTCTTATCGCTGGTGAAGGTACCTCACCTAACAGGTCTTCAAGTTTCTTGACACCGAAGACTTTAGGCATCCTGTGATCACTTTGTATCTAGGCCATCTTCCTTTTCTATTACTTCCAACTGATTTTGCACCTTATAGTAGAGGCTTTACCAAAAGCATGCATTTTTAGTATGTACTATTAAATTTAATCTCATTTATTCTCTATCTGAACCAATAATTTCCCACAAGGCACTGTCTTCAATACCTTACTGGAATGAGTCCCACATCTTTTACATCCTGATGTTATTCATGAGCTGTGGCCTCTTCCGTAAGGCAGCAGATACAAGTAACTCCTGGTGCAGGTTTCTAGTGCCCTTTAACAAGATCAGTGAATAGGTGTTTTATCTCCTTCTTAGTTGAGCTGGATGCTAAATTGGGTCCTGCAGGATGTGTTAGAGGAAATGTTCCAAAAGACCGATCCTCAAAACAACGATAGGATGTATTTGTTTGTAATGTATATATTCTTCAGGGACACTGGGAGATGAGGGAACTGAGACAAGGGATTTGAAAGCCTTTCTCTCTGCTGTAACTCCATTTAAATGCACTTATTTGTAACATGGCAGGGTGTCTTTTGCTGTAATTCCTGTGTTTCCAATATACTAGAATGACATTCCATTCCATAGAGGTCATTGTTTTAAAAACCAAATGCCATGTACCCCAAACTCCAAAATTATTTGCATTTCTACAGCACAGAAAGAGTGACATAGTTCTTGTGAAGTCCATTTAATGCCTTTGACAGATGTCTGCAACAAAGCAGAAACAGGAGCTCTGTTTTCTGTCTGTGGTAAGTATTAGATTTCCATGGGGAAATCAAGTATCATAGACAAACATATAAAGAAGTAGAGATGAAAAAATGGGAAGGACAAAAGGAAAAAAAAAGTTTTGGAAGTGAATATGAATTGCAGATCTTCCATATTATTAGATGTAGTCCTACAAGATAAGGACCTGATAATATCTATAAGGTCTATAATGTCATAAGATCAGACTTCTCTGCCCTTAACTTTATTTCCTAGCTTCAGAAGAACAGGTAATACCAACCAAAGAAGAGACCCAAACCTTCGTCTGTGTGATTAGTTTTACTTTCTTCTACTTCAAGTTAAATTGAAAAAGACAGCCAAGAGGCTCTCCTCCACATTTCCATTGTAGTTTGTTGTATAAAATTCTGTAGCAATTATAAACCAGAATGTTCCTATACCAAAGGGGCTCTGTCTTGTCTAAATTAAACTGAAACAAGCACATGCACAAATCAAAAGATATGGAAATAGCACTAGGACCATTCATATGCAAAGGCCAGCTGTGTGTATAAACTAGATGGCTTTCAGATAAGACACAAACAGATCAGTAAGATAAATAGCAGAAGTCTGTATCTGTATTTATTTGCTTAGCTGTTATGAATACACACAACAGAAATCCCGAGGAACTAAAATGACTTTATGACAGTTCATGAGTGAAAGATCACGTACAGGGATAAGTGATTGGTAAAAATTTCTGGAGTAGTATTTTGCTAAAATCTGTTTCTGTGAAAATGCTGTTAAATTTCTTTTTTGCCCTGAAAAAATGTTCTTAAAAAAACCCACATGAGACAGAAGGAAAAGAGAG
The DNA here is from genome assembly GCF_963924245.1 of Chroicocephalus ridibundus. Classification (NCBI taxonomy): domain Eukaryota; kingdom Metazoa; phylum Chordata; class Aves; order Charadriiformes; family Laridae; genus Chroicocephalus; species Chroicocephalus ridibundus. Next base: position 47,439,192 of record NC_086288.1, read on the forward strand.
GATTTACAAACAGAATGAAACACAGTTTTGACATTTTTGAAGTAATGTTTTCATTTTTGAGTTCAAAATGGTTTTTGCACTAGGTCTTTTTAAAGTTTCTGTAATAAATTGCGCGTTCTAGTATGTAAGAAAGTCAAAGCCAATTGTTTTTTATCTGCTCTTATGTAGAAATTTAAAACTGGAGGAACTGTTGAACACAGAACTTCCAAATCTTGAAATTTTCAATAGGTTGTTGTGAACACATTAGAGAAATGTCAAAACATTTCCATCAGTGGAGAGAAAGAAATATCTCTAGAAGTTACCAATCCTGTTTCCTGTAGGTGCCTGGTCTAGGGTGGAACAAGTTTGCTCCTGGAGATATCTTTATTCAATTACATTTGTCGGACATTAAATGACTGATGTCAACTAAACTTCTAACTTTTTTGGAGCTGATCATAGATGAAACAAATGCCTTAAAGGACCTGAGAAATACTTGCATTGTTTTCAATGTTCCATTGTTTTCTGTGTTTTGGCTCAGAGCACCCAGTCTTTAAAGAAAATGATTGTAAGGAAAAATTGGGTGGTGACCTCAGACCCGTACACCTCAGGGCAGGAAATGAAAAAATAATTATCGCTTTGAATAATGGAAAGTAAAAAGTTTTGAAACTTATTCCAGTGTATATTGCAACTCAAACAGATTGCTTAAGTACAGGGGAAGAAAACAGCTTTAGCCTTAAGACACTATACACAGTTTGTGGCCTGAATATTGACAGTCTAATTTCTTGCTAAATTCAGTTAAGGTGCCCTGACCAGGCAAATAAATTGAAGATAAAATATTCAAGCTTTTCTCAGAAACCTTGACACCTGGCTGAAGACTTTTCCATATTCACTTTCCATATTCTCTTCCTTTTTTTCCTAATATTTATCCCAGTGTATGTGCTTTATTTACACAGAGTAGCACCTAAATTATTTTACTAATTTGAAACTTTCAACATTGATTTTCAATTAAGTTATCCTTAAATTTTTTTAGCACATTAGAACTGAATACAAATTCAACTCATAGGAAGTCAGTTTTACTAGACTGCCTGTTTTACTGGGTTTGGGTTTTTTTCAAGTGTGTTTAGTCTAAGTTCATTCCTAACATAAGTCTGCTTCCACTAGAAAACTTTTGTCAGAAATAGTTTTGATCAAAAAAACCTTTTTTTTTGTGCAAAAAAAGACCAATTTTCTCCAATAAGCCTGTGTAAAATAAATCCTTCTTTCATGACTTTAACATAGTTAAGTTTATAACATGTTTGAAAACAGGAAAGATCACTGTGTTTCAGATTTCTTTGGTATAAGGAGGTCTTCATTGAGAACTGGATCCCTCTTACATGATTGTCGTCCTCTAAAAGATGAGAGTTTTAGTCTAACCAGTGATCTAGGCTCCTTTCTAACCCAAGAAGAAAGTGACAACTACAGGGAGCAGTTCATCCCATTTTAAATGTTAACAGCTGTTTGGCTGGAATAAATCATCCACAGAAATGTGATTCCACAGAATCTCTCTTTCTCCTTTGACCATGCAGTTTAATCTTAACCACTAAGCTTCAGACAGAGGTGACATGAACCTTTGCTGAGCCTGCAGAGCTTTTCCCTGAGTACAGGTGAGGACAACCTAGGAGGGGGTGCACTCTCCTCCCCAACACATGGGCTTACTTAACAAAGAGGTCAGGGAGAGGTGACCAAGGATGGCACCTAAAGACAAGGGTGGTGCCTAAAGACGCCTCTGTCCTTGTGCCTTGAGGCATCAGGTAACCCAAGACGCACCAGGACTGTTGCCACCACAGTCATTGCTCGCACCTGACCATAAGGAGGAAGCACAAGAGATGTTCCTAACTCACCGTGCTTTTCTCTGGCAAATATTGAACTTTTCCCTCTCCTTCCATTATGCAGTTTCTACTATATATTTAGCATATTTCCATTACAGTGTTCTGTCTCATGCATGTTGTTCATTAAAGAAATACATTTAGCATACTACCATTTAAAATCACTGTTTTAAAGTACTGTTACCTACCATAATTCTTACAAGTCTGTATAAATTGGATTTGCAGTTCCTGGGGAATGATGCATCATAAATCATCTGCAGCTTTAGATATTTTTAGAGCTTCCTGTCAATACCTGGCCATAAATCCTATACCATTGTCATTAGCAGCCCAGTTCGACTCTAAGGGATTTCTTTCATTGCACGAAGACAAGCTTAACATAGTGATGAATGGTTAGAAAATAAACTGTTTCCCAGGGATATCTCCCCTTTCCATTTTTATATATTCACATGGAGAAAAAACCAGTTTGTTGTTTACTTGACATTGTCACTGGATTTTGCAAGTTTGTGTAAATTCTGTAGGTTTGTACGCACATAAGGGAACAGGAAGCTGAATGTCTCAACGTAGTTCCTACACATTTGTGAACCCTTGCCCTCGCAGCATGGCAGAGGTCACAAAAGAGCCTGGTTTCCTTACCTTATCTACTGAGCTTTCTAATAGGAGCCTATCTAGTAAACACGGGAAAACTCAGCTGTAACAGTGGCTTGGCTGTTTAGGAGCTCTTCCTTCTGTTCCATGCAATGCCCTCTAGAGGTTGCTGCAGGGTGCTCTGGGCTCTTTTTTCTTCCTTTCTTATCACGGAATCACGGAATCTTCAGAGTTGGAAGGGACCTCTAGAGATCATCTAATCCAACTCCCCTGCTAGAGCAGGATTGCCTAAAGCACATCCCTCAGGGCTGCATCCAGGCGGGTCTTGAAAATCTCCAGAGAAGGGGACTCCACAACCTCCCTGGGCAGCCTGTTCCAGTGCTCTGTCACCCTCACCATAAAGAAGTTTTTCCGTGTATTTGAACGGAACTTCCTATGTTCTAGCTTGTGCCCATTGCCCCTTGTCCTGTCGCTGGGAACCATTGAAAAGAGCCTGGCTCCGTCGTCCTTAAACCCACCCTTTAGATACTTGTAAACATTAGTCAGGTCCCCCTCAACCTTCTCTTCTCCAGGCTAAAGAGTCCCAGCTCTTTCAGCCTTTCCTCATAAGGGAGGTGCTCCAGTCCTATAATCATCTTGGTTGCCCTTCGCTGGACTCGCTCCAGTAGTTCCCTGTCCCTCTTGAACTGGGGAGCCCAAAACTGGACACAGTACTCCAGTTGTGGCCTCACCAGTGCAGAGTAGAGGGGGAGAATGACCTCCCTCGACCTACTGGCCACAGTCTTCCCTATGCAGCCCAGGATGCCATTGGCCTTCTTGGCGACAAGGGCACACTGCTGGCTCATGGATAATTTGCTGTCTACCAGGACCCCCAGGTCCTTCTCCTCAGAGCTGCTTCCCAGCATGTCCGCCCCTAACATATACTGGTGTTTGGCATTCTTCCTTCCCAGGTGCAGGACCCTACACTTGCTTTTGTTGAACCTCATTAGGTTCTTCTCTGCCCAGCTCTCCAGCCTGTCCAGGTCACGCTGGATGGCAGCACAGCCCTCTGGAGTGTCGGCCACCCCTCCCAGCTTGGTATCATCAGCGAACTTGCTGAGGATACACTCTGTCCCCTCATCTAGGTCATTAATGAATATATTGAACAAAATTGGTCCAAGTATTGACCCCTGAGGGACACCACTCGTTACAGGCCTCCAACTGGACTCTGTGCCGCTGATCACAACCCTCTGAGTTCTGTCACTCAGCCAGCTCTCGATCCACCTCACTGTCACCTCGTCTAGCCCATACTTCCTCAGCTTCCTAATGAGGATGTTATGGGAGGCAGTGTCAAAAGCCTTGCTAAGGTCAAGGTAGATGACATCTACGGCTCTCCCCTCATCCAGCCAACCCGTTATAACATCATAGAAAGCTATCAGATTGGTCAGGCATGATTTGCCCTTGGTAAATCCGTGCTGACCACTTCCAGTAACTTCCTGTTCCTCTATGTGTTTGGAGACGACATCCAGAATGAGTCGCTCCATTACTTGCCCAGGGACAGAGGTGAGACTAACCGGCCTGTAGTTCCCTGGGTCCTCCTTCTTGCCTTTTTTGAAGATTGGAGTGATGTCAGCCTTCCTCCAGTCCTCAGGCACCTCTCCTGTTCCCCATGACCTTGCAAAGACAATGGAGAGTGGTCTAGCGATAACATCTGCCAGCTCTCTTCTCATCTGCTCTTCTCTCTTCTCTCTTATCCCCTCTTCTTTTTTGTCCTTCTCCCCATCCCCCTCCCCCTTCCCCCACCCCCTTTCCTCCTATTTCTTTTTCTATTGCTCTTTTTATTACTTATAGCAGCACTGGGAAATGAGACATGAACTAAATTATGTTTAGAGATTTATTCTAATTCCCCTGATTGGAGTATCTGTTTATTGTTCCCCCACCCCCCTACCCCCGCCAATAGATACATTAATTCAGAGCTCAGGGCTGTAAAGCGCTCATAATTGTGACTTTAATCCAGAAAAAAACAATCAAAGAACAACAAAGGTTCCTCTGGGACTATTCATGTGCTTAAAGATAAGTGCATGCTTAGTACTCAAAGTGCTTCATGGCAGCAAATTCTAGGCTCAGCTGCCTTGATATTAGGAAAATCTTTGAAAGAGTTTCCTCCTTTCATTTCTGCAAATAATTCTATTTAACTCTCTTCTGTTCTGAGGGAATGAATCTCCTATATAAGAAAAAGTTTCACTTCCTCTGTCCTAGTGGGCTTTTATATAGCCATATTATGCAGAAGATATAAGGATAAAGAAAAGCCACTCTAGAAAGGTGAGTATTCAGAACTTAAGAATTAGAAAAAATATCAGTATTGTTAGACAAAGTCATAACAATTCCAAATATCCCAACAGTACAGTACTGAAGTTATAACTTCTATTTTAATTTACACTGATGAAATATGTATAACATGCCATCATTTTAAGCCAGGTTTCCAAGGAAAAAATGCTGGCAGGACCTGTTATGTCTGTCCACTTCCAGAGAGTTTATTCTTGTAAATTTTAAATGTATTCTCCAATTTCCAATAATTATTTTAAAAAATTGTTAAGTTGCTACTTGTTTTGAGAAAATTTTAAGAAATTGATGTGAAATTTGAGGTAATTCCCCTTTTGAGGGAAAACCAAGGTAGAGAACAAATCTCACCTATCATGCTTGACTAGACAGTTAGTGTGTTTGTGATTTTGGATGGTCCTTACACATAGAGTTTCTTTCACAGCTTTTTCTGTAGAAGTTGGCATTGAAGTGCAGGGCGTTGGTTGAAGAAGAGGTGAGGACAAATGGAGGGGCCTTAGGGATCTGGAGAGTGTGACAAGGCGATGGAGTTGAGCTGGGGGGCATCTTGGATATAGACGTTGAAAGAAACAGGCTTCATGAGTTCCGTAGCTTCTGGGGCAGCTGCTTATCAAAAAAATAATAAAAAAAGAAGTCATCTCACATTTTCTGAACCTAAGGTCTCACCACCGATCTTCTGGACTTTACTATGTATCATCGCAAACTCTTTGTTCTTTCCTCTGTCACATTGCTGGTGCTTTTATCCCCTCTCAGCAGCCCATGTTTCTCTATTCCCACACCCCTTAAAAGTCAAATTAAACTGTAGACTCCTCCTTCCTCTTCCCCGACTGCCAACTGGGAATGCAGTCAAAAAATCTGCTTCATCTGAACTGTGAGATCTGGATTAAATTATATCTTCTAGAGAGGTTAACTTTGAAGTCAGAATTGAATCATGCCCAGGGTGGACAATCTCTTTTAAGCATTACAAGACTTTATTACAAGTATGCAAAAATATTATTTTTCCTTCCCCCCCCACCCCACCCCCCCCACCCCCCGCAAAAGTCTAACTTGGCCAAATTGTCTTTCGTTTGGCTAGAGACACAATGTCACATCCAAAGTTATGCCGTTGATAGAGTTTCTCAAAGTATAATTAGAAAATATGGACAAAGTGACATCTCTACTTACTATTTTGGTTTCCAGTATGATTGTGCCCTGATTGTAGATTCTTTCCATAAAAAGCCTGAAATAGAAAATTTCAGCTCCAGTGGCTAAAGTTGAATAGGACAGTAAATATTTGAAAGCAGAATTTTATAATAGAATGTGCCAGGTTACCTAATGAATATGTAATACTAAATAGAAAAAGATACTAAATAGAATTATAGTGATGGAATGCAAGACTGTCTCATATCATGTATATAACAAGCAATTCAGGTGACTAGACATTGGTGTCTGAGATGATCCAGCGTCTTTGCAATACGTCTCTGGCAGATACAACACAGCATCTATAGGAGACCTCTAGCTTTCTCGAATGGCAAATGGAAGCCCAACTGATCAGCTGAGCATGTCTGAATTCTCCTCAGATATCTTTTGTTTAGGTATCTAAATTTAATTTATTGATCTTCATCTGAGCGCCTAAAAGCTAGGGGTGTCTCTGAAGCTTGTCAATAAAGAGGAATATGGTCACTTCAAATAGGATGGATTCCACCACAAATGTAATGCTGTAATTTTTTTCATGTATCAGCATCTATATTTCACTTGCTAAGGAAGAATTTGATAAAGAGGAGAAACCTCAGGATATGTTCCTGGTACTCATGCAAAGATATATTTTTGGGATAATTGTTGACAGGCATCTCATCTCCCTATACTGCCCATCCAATGAAGGAGAACAGGAACGTGTCAAATAGATTTTCACTTTCAACTAAAATCTAATATATCAGTGACTATTTTCTCCCCACTCCAGCACTGAGGATTTTATGAGCTCCAGAATGGTCTTAGCAGATCCCCACTATTCTTTTTTATGTGCTTTAAAAAATAATAATAATAAAAAAGAACAATTTAAACATTTGAGGGAAACATTTCATTTGATAGAATTACAAATATTTATAGTCCAGTACATGAATGCTCTAGTCATTTCAATATTCCAATCAATAAACAATTCCAGTAACAGTAAAAGCTAAATGCAGCAGCAGCAATGCTATTGGATCATTAAACTACTCACAAAATGTATATATCTTTTTTTTCTTTCTTTCATTTGTAATACTCTTTGCTCTCAAAGTTTCCTGGAATTAAAGTTTGGTTGGTTGGTTGGGTTTTTTTAAAAAATACTTTGGCTTATATGTTTGCATTGTTATAAATGAGCTCTCAGCCATTAAACAGACTTTATACTTTGCACAGTAATGCTTTCCAGAATTTACTGCCAACTTGATAACATTTTTTAATTTAGTGAAGCAACACTGTAATGCAATAGTGTCCCTGAAGAAAACTCAGTGCCATTATTTTTCTGGTGTTAAATTTCTCTAATGAAATCAATTCCAATTTATGCTGCTTTTGTTACAATATATAACTTGCTTTAAAGTGTAAATGTCCTAGCTGTCTGTTATAATGATATTCTAAGTTCCTGCTCACAAACACAATCACCACTAATGGGTTTCATAACTGATTGGAGCCTATCAGCAAAAAGCTCTGAGAAAGGGGTGATAATGATTATTTTAAGAGTAGCTAGACCACTAATATATGTGATAACTTTAAAAAAAACAACAACAACAACAAAAAAAAAACAACAAAAAAACCCCCAAAAAAAACAGAACAAAAAAAAAACCCAAAACAAAACCAACCACAATGACAACAACCAAAAAAAAAAAAAAAACCAAAGGAAAAAACACATTATGGGTCTAGGTATCACTAGGAATTAAAGATCACAGAATCACAGAATCACAGAATGGTTCAGGTTGGAAGGGATCTTTAAAGATCATTTAGTTCCAACCCCTCTGCCATGGGCAGGGACACCTCCCTCTAGACCAGGCTGCTCAAAGCCCCATCCAGCCTGGCCTTGAACACTTCCAGGGATGGGACATGCACTGGTGCCAGAGGAATTACAGTGATGGTCGATGAACCTGATGTGTTTTGTCTACATACAGATGCTATTCACCTTACACGAACTGCCGCATCTGTTTTTGATTGCGAGGCAAGATTTAATGTAACAAGGAACATTTGCTGTAATATATTCTGAGAGACAAAGTAGCATAAAAGGAGTAGCACTTTAGATTATGGTACAAATTACTTCATTTATAACATATTGGGGTATGATGGCTGGAACAGAACAATACTGTGGTTATCCTTATGAAAGATGGAGTTTTCTTCGCTCTTTTTATTTGTTTATTTGGTTGGTTGGTTTGTTTTGCTTGTTTTTCCAACAACTCTTCCTTGCCATCCAGCACCCTGACTTTGCAGCGTGATGACACACTGGTGGCCTCTGCACAAGGTGAGATCCAGTCCTGATAGGAGCACAGGTCTCATTTCCTACTCAGTAAATCTGTAACCAACAAAATGGGAAAGCATCCTCAGCTAAATTTTTTATGGAGATTAAATACAAGCTCAAGTAAATATGCATGTGCATATTTAGAAGTTTATTTGCTGAATAAAATAGATCAAATCCATTCTAAGCTATCTGTGACTTCCTGGAATATTATTCCTTATTATTTTGAGACACCCATGAAGATTTGCTTCTAGGTGGACTCAGGTCTCAGCTCTTTTTCCTCTCTGAAAATAATCACCTCCAAATGTCTCCTGTGGGTTCCCACACCAGGATATCTTAATCTATTCTGTGATGGAGTTCTCAAGGAATAAAGAGCTGCTTACTTTCCTCTCATGACCTTATCTTCTGATGTCATTTCTAGTCAATAGAACTGCAGGAAAATCTTTACTTAAAGCAAAGCTAAACAAACAATAAAATTAAGCTGTTGCATTTGTGCAGAATTCCCTTGATTTCAGGTCTTCCTGCCCATTTTTTATTGGTTCTGTTCTCCTGGTCTGACACATTTGGACGTAACTCCTGGGAATATCTCCTCACCCTTTCCCACTCCGGACCCATTATTTGCAATGGTTTAGGAGTTGGAAAATACTCGACCCACTTTACCCCTTCCCAAGTTGCTGTGGAGATGCACTGAAGGGGTAGGGGTCACATCCCATTGGTCCTTGTAGGACAATGAGAGGCAATACAGATGTCTGAGCTTCTAGGTCTTAATAACTGTTTTTTTGTCCTGGAGTAAATGGTGTTTGATAGAACATTCTTTGCCTCTTCTCTCAGGTACTTTTCTCACCATGGTTGTGAAACAGCCCAGGCAACCATTCAGGCAGGGTTTTCCCCAAATACTGTTGAACACATTTTAGAAGGTTGGAGTAGTCAATAACCAGGCAGGATTCACCCCTGAATGAGGACGCAGAAGTAAAGAATTGAGCTGAACAGGTTTAAAGGAAGATCTTGCAGCTTAGGATCCAGCCAGAGGGATCCCACCAGCTACAGACAGAGGAGAACCCAAAGGACTCAGTAAGGAAATTCCATGTTATTCAGACCAGTCTCATAAAGTGAATGGAGATATTTTCATTTCTGGTATAATCTAAATCAAATTTTTATCATTATGTAGTAAAAATTCGACACATAAATGTTTCATTGTCCAGAATGGAAACTGCAGGATAATTCCTTTATAAAAATGAGAGTTATAAAAGTAAGTGCAGCTCAGAACATCCTGTTGCCAATATCTGTGCTGAAAATTTGTATTATTTGTAATACTTAGGTAGTTTTTCTTCTGATTTATTACATATGCAATTATAAAAATATTCTTAACTGATTAATACAATAATAACACTGAAATAAATTCTTGTCCATGCAGTGTCCATTTAATTTTAATTTGCTCTTTCAAAATCTGTGCAGATTTTTACTTGTGCTTTTAATTTTCCCAGTTTTAAATAAACACACTGTTGACATTTTCAAAAAAGAGCATTTCTGGGAGTGGCTGGATGGGAGTTCAGAGGTAGGTAATTTAGATTTTTAACATAGTACTGCTCTGCAAAGAATGCATCTTTTTGTGGTTACGCACCAAAATATGTTTCATGATTAGACGTTCATTTTGTTTTCTTAGTTACTGGCTGCTAGGACATAAAATTGTTAAGAGATTTGTCTTCTTTGATTGAGTTGTCCTTTAGTTTGCTGGAAATGTGATTTGAAAACCTACATACAGAAATAATAAAATCAGAAGATGAATAAAGGCCATGGAGAACTCAGCCATGATAAAGGGCGATACGTAGCTCTCCCTTGAGTAAATGTTTCTGGTTTTCTGGGTTAACACTGGTGCATATGTAAAGAGAAACTGACACGAAGTAGGCTGTCCTAAACATTTATTGCTCTGAGACTGAATAAGTATTCCCTGATGTTGGCTGTTTGATTTGTTACTTAACCTATATTTCACCTTTGACTTGATGCTCCAGGAGACAGTGACCTTTAGTAAACATTCCTTGGGAAGACCAGTGATACTGACATTGGTTTACAAGCTGAGCAAATCTCAATTAGATTCCTTCATGTCTCTCCTACTTTTTGTTACAGGAGTTAGTAACGTGGCATTGTAATTCTCTTTATTCTCTGGAATAGAGTGAGTGCTTTGCTTTTGCCTCCTTTTAGAGGCAGTTACTGTTACGTTGTTGTTTTACAGAGCTTGATTAAAGCAGGCCAGCACACACAGTGTTTGTTTAATATTGCTTATGAAAGGCCCCATTCGATACTTACATTTGACTGATGGTGAAATTACGAGCGTGTTTAAAATTAAGGACACGCTTACTTTTTTCGTTCAAAGTATTAGTTTGCTTTTCATGGTTTCCTATTTTATTTCCTATTCTACTGTTTGGACTTTCAGGTTTAGATTTGGAGTTTATGTTATATTAAGCTTGACAGAATATTAAATTATATAACCAAGATCTGTCTAGCTTTGTAGAAGTAGAAAAATACGCCTGAGGAAACAGGGCTGGTTTTCTTTACACATACAAAACTTGAAAAGGTAAAGGTATGATTTTCAAAAATCATAACAAGCCACTACATCTATCCAGGCAGAGACATTCAAGTGAGAGTGCTATTAGTGAATCCCTCAAGGAAATATATTTCAAGTTACAATAGGTGGGCCACCCAGTGCAATCTGAGGTTATATTTTGATATTGACATGAAGTATGCAATCTTTTAATTATGAATTGCATCATTTTTTTAAATGTTTCACCCTACAACATTGACTTACCTCCTTGATAGTCTAGTTAAAATCATCATTACTTCAATTACAAAGCTATGGAAATCTTGTTTAGAAAAGCAGCCTGTTTTTCATCCTCTTTTTTCATGTAACTAACCACAATTTTCAGTTCTTTTCAGACCTCCTTCCAGTACAAACTGGCAAATTATGTTGTCACCAGAGTATGCAAACCTATGTAAATTACAAGCTTCCATGGATTAAAGCTAACTAGTCCCATTACTGCCATGTCTTCATCTCCAGTATTAGTACATAAAAAACTTTACATTTTTGTAAAATGGGAAAACATTTTCCCTGGGAATAATCTGATAAATATAACAGTCAGAGCTTTTTTTTTTCTGTCAGGCATCAAAAGTAAAAATTTATTTTAAATGTTAAATGCTTCATACATATTTTGACAAATACAGTGCAACCTTCAAAATAATTGAGTTATTCTAAAGGTCAGATATGTCATGGAATTTCCAAAGAATAAAAAAATCTGCAAGCACACCAGGAAAAAAAATAAAGGAGCTCAGAGAGAAGACAGACATATCAGATGTGAGAGACAAGCTACAAATAAATCCTTACAGACAATGCGTATTTCAAATACACATGCTCCAAGGACTTCCCTCACTCTACTGCGTTCTCATGATTTCCGAAAAGGCTATTTCTGTCGCTTATGTCATACATGTCTCCCACAAGTACATATTAAAGTATGACTATTTTTGTCTTTGTCTTTCAGTATGGAGGAAATTGATTAATTTTACAGTTTTAATTTGTTTGGTTTTTTACCCTGTAAACTCGTGATGACTGGTCTACCTCCTTAATTTAAACAGCAATAGTTTTCAAACAGGTATCAGACACAGTTTTGTCACTTTATCCTTCTGGTATTTATTGATTTTTAATTTTTTTACCCAAAATTTTATTAGAATATTCTGATAAATTCTCCTAGTTCCACAGAGTAAATCACTATATCTGTATAATTATTTATCATGAAAATCTGTCCAACCAAGATAAGAATTTGATACAGAAGCCAACTACAATATAGATTATATATATCCTAGTAACGTTTAGGATTCACTGAGGTGGTAGACTCTGAAAATTTCCAGGAAACATAGTTAAGAACAACATGGGGGAAAAAAATGGCAAGGTATTCTGATTAATGAGTGGATCATTGTTATTCTCCATGAAAAAAACAATTGACATCTTTTGATCTTATCCTCACTAGGTAAAAAGAAGTCTAAACCCATTGACATCAGTGTATTCCTCAGCTCTGCTCGAGCTGTGCCCATTTACACAAGCTGAAGGTATGACCCTCTGTTCCACAAAATGCGAAGCATCATCAGAAATAAATGTATTGCAAGCAATTTACCAATTGAAAACTGGTTGTTAATTGGATAATGGAAAGAGATGGCAAAACCAAGCAGGTCTGGTATTTCAAAAGGTTGGAGATGATAGTCTAGGATCAATGAATTCATAAAGTATAAAATAATTTAGCTGAATTCCAAACAAAGTGAGATGAGCTTAGGAATTTCAAGGGTTGGCTACTGCAAAGAACATAGGTCTGGACCAGTTGCCAAAGTGGGGGATGTGTGTGTGGGTGGGTGTAAGTCTGAGTACCTGCAGCTGGAGTGGGGCTGCAGGTTTCGGGGTGCCAGCAGCTGGAGAGACGTGGGACACAGAGGTCAGCTACTGGCTGTGATGGGTGTCTGAGGCCAGCTGCGAGAGGGACCCATTTTTGTGTGTGTATTTATAGATGTGTATGTACATGTATATACACACATTGGCATGTTCCGCTAGTGGACTTTCATCTAGGTCAAGCAGAGAGAAGGAACAGGATGAGGTCATTGGTGCCATTCACGCTTGTAAGAGTGCTGTCTTTTATGTCTGCGCTGCTCTGTGGGGCCAGCAGTGTATATTTATCCTGTGGGCACGCGTGTGTGTGTGTGTGTGTATGTGCCTACTGGGAATCAGCTTCCCTACAGGCTAGACCTGGGGACACGGAGCTGCAGCAGATTCATATCTATTGTGCTACTAGATTTGGCAGCCTCTATCACAATACTGAACCAGATTTCCCCACCAAATGTTGAAATCAGGTATATTTGTATAGCCAGCGGGCACATGCTCACTTAGGGCCTGCATTGTCTCGACTAGAGTTTATGGCACAGTTTACTATCATGTAAGGAAGTTTCATCAAAATCCAAATGTTTCACTGAAGTCATTCCATGAGACATCTTTGATGGGGGAGAAAAGTTAAAACATCGTGGTTTAACATTGTCAAAATATTTGGCAGTGCTGTTGTAAATCCTATCCAGTTGATTTCTATATCTTGTTAGCTTAATATTAAATTTTAGAATAGTAATGTGTTGCAGCATATGCTAGCTAACATTGTATTACAAAGAGCACTGAAGCACAATCTAATGTCCCAAATGCGATGAAATACTTTATAGAAGAGAAACCTTTGTAATAGTTCTAAATTACACTTTTCAGATTTATTTCTTGTGGGAGAATAGCTTTTTCTTCAATGTCATAAGATTAAGAGGATGACCATGCTCAGCTGAATGAAAGATTGTTCAAGCTCAGTATTCCCTTAGGGACAGTGGCCATAAGCAAATACCTACAAAAAAATGAGGTGACTACTTAAGAGTATCTAATTTCTCTATTTGTTTAGTAACTTTCAATTAATTACTCCTCCCTTGCCAAGCTTCCCAAGCTGAGAACAAATGGGAAAGGCTGGACTTCCAGAAAGCAGTTATTGATTGCTTTCACAAAGCTTTGAGGGATCACAGTGTCTCTTCTGTCAGCTCTTCTGAATTGAGGGACAGATTTGTGATGTCAGTTCCCCGTTTCTTTCCTTTTCCTGAAGTTATCCATTACCTAGGATAAGCCCTTGAATCCCTGGGACATTGCCAGCGGCTGCATGGTTGGTTTTTTTTCATCCAGATGTACTGAGAGATACACATATACTGCTATTTCCAGATGTTACTGCAAGATACAAAGAAATTAAGGGACCTCTTTAGGTTGCAAACAAGGTCTATGGCAAATCAGGGGACTCAGTCTTGCGATCTCAAATCCCAGGTTAATGACTGACAAAATGCACCAACTTATTTACATCTGGTTGCCTCAGGTCTGTATCATTGCATGAAGATGGAGTGTGGCAGACATCAGTGTGGCCTGTAACTCAAATAATTCTTTATCTCTGTTAAAGACAATAAATTATTTTTTCAAGTAGTCAAAAAGCAAACAAACTGAATCCAGAGAATAATGAGGAGGAAGAGCCTTTTATTCTCTGAGGAATATAATAGGATCTGGACTGGAGTCCCCACTACCTTATTCAGAAAGGCTTTAAAATATTTAAAATCTACTTGGCTTATTCTGCCAGAGAGTCAGGAAATTCATCAGGATATGAAGGTATTTGTGGTCTGCAGGGCATTGTATAAAATAGATGGCCACTGTTACCTATGAATAACTTATTTGTCACATTTGAGTCATAACATTTCACAGTCTAATAAGGATAAATGTGCAGTTTTATATGTTTAATTTACATATGTAAAACTGAACTGAACGTTTCTGTGCATACCATAGCAGTGTAAATAGCGGTAAATTCGTGATAGCAGCATTAGCTACAGCAGGTTCATGAATTACTATGTAATACCTCCCTTTACAGTTTCAATACAGCCCATTTTTCTTCTCCCTCTTTGCTGCTGCTCTACATGCTACATCTGGGAAGTGGGAGACTAAATATAGCATTCACTATGCCTTGAACTGGGATGGATGGATGGATGGATGGATGGATGGATGGATGGATGGATGGATGGACTGAAAATGGCTTTGAAGATTATGTCCCTATTACGGCATGAATATTCATGTTGCACACAAAGAAAATGTGTCCTTGGTTATTCCACGAGAAATGTAACTTTTCCTAACCCTGGGTCACTGTGTAGGAAGGAAAGGAGGAGTCATAGGGTCAGAAGGAGAGCAAGAAGCAGCTTAATACTCTTCTCTTCTGCCTATCAGTTCTTTCCCTGATTTTTACAATCTTTTCCTAAGAACCCTCTATCTTTCAGAGGATACATGAGTAGAAGGGATGTTTAGACTTGTATGACCTTCCTCATGCACCTAGGTGGTCAGAAAGCTTAGGCACGAGATGGATGCTATGTTGCCTGTTCTGAGGGGTTCATTCGGGTGTTTTTTGGTCCAGTATAAGTTTGCAAATAGGTTGGGAAATTAAACCTGAATTCCTTTTTCCTAGATGAGATCTCTAACTACTAGGCTAAGATTTTCTTGTATACTTTACCCACTTGTATACTTTATCAATGAAAGGGCAGCAGTTAGGAGCTTTTTCCTGGGAAGAAGAAGGTAGAAGCTTTAATCTCTTTAATTCCTTCTCAGTTCTTTTAAAATATATGTGTTAAAATCTGTAACAGACAATGGATTCTAGACTTAGGAACCAGATAGTGAATGTGTTTATATTTACACCTGTGTTAGTGTTTCCCACTTGTTTTACCCAAGACTTTGTTCATGTCATGGGGATTTTTTTTCAGATTCCTTTGGTTCTTCTACTGAGTTACATTGCTCTCTCCCTGTGTTATATTGGTGACTTGTGCGATCAGATTTTGAATCCTATTCTGGATGCTTCCTACTTAAGGCTGAAAGTCTGTCTCTCTCCTACCATTGTATGTATTCTACAGGTAGTGAATATGACGGTGCATATGAATTTATCTTCCATTGTCAAGTGCCCACATTGCAGACAGCTTCATGGCACAGAATGAACATTTGTTCAAGGCTCACAGCAATGTCTAGGAAAAATAGGAGGAAGCAGAGAAAAGCTGGGAATTCAGTGGGGACATGGATATGCTTATTCAATGCAGCCTGAGATGTAGCTCTGTCTCTTCCTTGGGAATCATACTTTGAATTTAACATTTTAAGAGAATAAAATTGATTGAGAATTTTCAGTTAAAATGTGTCTGCATTTCATAAATGAGTGGTCAGATCTATGTCAGTTTTGGTGAACCAGGAGGTTTTCAATCAGCCTTTCTGAAAGCTTTCTAGGAAGCAGGATACACTTTGCATTGCTTTTAAGCCATTGCTTTTACATGTGAACTGCTCAGGACTTCCAGTCGCGCAGGTCGGCTGGCTTCTCATATTGCCAGACTTCAGGAGAACGGGGAGTCAGCTCATCAGTGAATTCGTGCTGGCCAGACAGACAGGTAGCCCAGCAGTGCAAAATCTGTGATGTCCCTAGGACAGAGCTGCCCAAATATATGGTCCTGCTGACTTCTAACGAATACTGTCATGAATCATGCCAATTTTAGCCATTTGCTGCTGATTCTTGGAGAGCACATGTGACTTCTCTAGCACAAAGACTTGATATTTCTTATGTGTTTCTTATTTTTTCAAGCTATTCATTTTAGCAAGAATATTAGGGGATAGTAATTTTCTTCCAAGTAAATATTCAGATCTGAATGTTCTCTGTAAAATTCTATTTAGTTACTTTCTTTCTAGTGTTCCAGTTCCTCATAGCAATAGCTATAATTTTTATAGCATAATTTTCTTCCAAGTAAATTTAGAGATATGACCTTTTCTGTAAAATTCTATTTAGTTACTTTCTTTCTAGAGTCCCAGTTCCTCATAGCATATAGCAAATCTGGAGCAGAGACCTGTATTTGTATTTTCAGATATGATTTTCTTTGGACTTTTTGCAAACACTTGTTTTTTACCACCTTATAATGCACTCGATCATAGTTAGTAGTCTTCACTGAAGAAACAGACAGAATTAAGAAGCTCTAGCAGAGACTGTGTTTATAAGGAGAAGAAATATTCAGACATAAAGTAGTTAAAACTGTCAGAGATTTACAAAATAAAACAAAATGAACCCTGTACTTATGGTTTAAACTAAATCCCTTGGGATTACAATGAGACCTTCATGAGGACAGATTACACATCTCTTGACAGGGGATGGGAGGATTTATGCATTCTTCTGCAACATCTGGTACTTGCAAACGTCAGGGAAGATGACAGTCTGTAGGTCTGATTCAGTATAGCAATTCCACTGCCACATAAAATCTGGACAATTATATTAATCCCTTGTTTTCCAAAGCACTAATTCTCAATTTAGATTTCAAAACATGAAAGAACAGTGATGGCAACATTTTTTTAATGCCAACTGATAACAAGAAGAACACCTATTAAACAGTAATATGAAGATCCATATCTAGTTTCTCTGCCAATTATGATGAAAAATTCTCATAAACAATTCAGTTTTAATTATAGCCATTTAAATATTTTAAGCGGAATCTACTTAAAAGAGATGATTAGGCTTAAACTGAGATACTTCAAAGCAACTACAAGTTACCAACCAACCCACTTCCAAAGTGTCAATTAGCACAGTTTAGCTACCTTTTTATTGATATCCAAATGGTTTTTGAAATGCCAGCAATATGCTTTAACATAACTAGATGCCTGATAAGTTAATAAAAGCGTAACAGATTGCTTTCTGATGTCTAATTTTGAATTAATGACATTATATCTAAGTTTTCTCAGACAACAATCATCTAGCTTTTGATTACATTACAAAAGAAAACTTGCAATATTACGTCTATAATTAATATCTTAATTGATGCAGGAAGTTATAAAAATAAAAAGGTTTTTGAAAGAGCATTTATTTTTATCTTATTTCATTATTCCCTATGTTCCCTTTGAAATAGAAATAGTATGCATATTATAATGAAATCCTAAACCCATTTTATTTAGAATTAATGGGATTCTCTACATTGAATTAAATTAAAGTAGATTCAGGCCATATCTACACTGCTTCAGTTTACTAAACAAGCAAGCAGTGCATCACTTTCCTGGCCCTAAAAATTCTTAACTTACTGAACCCATGACATTAACACATAACAAAATTGTCTGGTTTTGAAAATGCTGATTTTTAGGTTTGTGGGTCTAGCTCAGGGGAGTTCATAGTGCCCTCTTGGAATTCCTTTTGCAATGCACGGGGAGACTTTGGTGACTCCCGGTCCATATTCTAGCTATTAGCAAAGGAGTAATGAATCCAGGAAGCAAAATATCGTCATTCTGTTCCCTCTTCTCCCATGAAGAAACTCTAACCCATTATCTGGCTGTGCATCTGGTGTCACAGGTAGAACTTTTGCTCATATGTTTGTTGGACAGTCTTTGAAGAATAAAAACCTCTGGAGAAAGAGAGGATGAATCTGAAAAAGCCAGACAAAAGCATCTTTGCTAGCAGGCTTGCTAATCTAGTGAGTAGGCCTAGGTTAGCCTTGAGGTGGAGACCAAAGCCCAAAGAGAAGTTTAGGTAGGAGCTTGTGGAGGACAGTGACAGTGGGGAGGCACTCATACTGTCCTTGAGAAAGCGGCGTGGGAAACAAGGAAGAGGAATTAGAAGGCTCTTCAGAGTAAAACATCTGGAGGGTCACTGGAATTATTGCCTGGAATGCTGCTCTAGATGGATACAAGCTCTTTAGGAAAGACAGGCAAAAAAGAAGGGGGAGTGGGGTGTGCGTTCTTTCAGAAAAGGAGTGGTTCTACCCCACGAGAATTTGCTATCGAGGTTATTGACCTGACGAGAGCTTATCGGTCAGGTTTCACAGGTCACTTTACCCTAGTGGCAGAATGAGATTTAGATAACTATGCCTAAAATTTCCCATCTGGTTCTTTGTTCTGAGCTTAACAAGCACAATAAAATATCCTAAAATGCAAGTAATCTGAACAAGAAAGCATAAAATCACACTCTGGAGAAGACAGCAAGGAAATTATATTTCATTACAATTTTTTCACGTGATTTGTGTTCCTTTAGACTTGATAGCATAAAACCATCTTGAAGAGAATGGCATGGGAAAATAGGAGTCATGTCACACATGTTTTTTTCTACAAAACAAGTTCTGCCTGTATGAGATACAGGTATGTGATCATCCTTTTCATGACCCAAGTAAAATCTTTGAAATACAATGTAGATGAACTCCACTGGGACATCATGGAGTTATTCTGCCCTTTTTGGACCATTATCTATCTTATCTAAACAAAACGTAGCTTTAGGACAAAGCCAGAAGCAAAAATTACACGGTTATGTCCTGTCTCAATATTTGAGGAACGCAGAAGCTGTTTTAGTGTCAATGTTCAGAACTGGCAAACGAGTATGAACATCCAGTACCAATGTTCATACTGGATTTGTCAAGTATGGACAAGTACTTTGAAACCGTTCCGCTGGAACCTTAAGAGCTACTTGTATAAACTACTTGTGTGTTACTCCTCTGTCACCAGAACACCTGTATTTTAAAGAGTGGAAAGTGTAGAGATTTTTCCTAGCACCTTAGATTTTTGTTGTTTTTTGTGCTTAAATGACTCATTAGAGTTTAATCTTAATGCCTTATTTTTATTTCTTCTCCTTTTATTCCTCTGATTCTTGTTTGTGTAGCTAACCTCCAAAGGAGAGACACGCACTCAGTTGAGTGACCTACGTATTGGATAATTGAATTAAACGATATGACATGACAGCCTGTGTGTCCATATCTGTGTGATTACAGATCATTGTGCAATGGCTTTTGCAAACCAAGGACCATAGCACAGTGATTTGCCATAATCAGCCTGGAATGCACTTCCGGGTGTGTATGATGGTTTTGAACTCTGGATAATACAGAGACTAATTTCTTACTGTTTCTTAATAAGCAATAACATTTTCACCATTGCCTTGGAAAAGCAAGGATACATAACTTATTTTTAAATGGTTTCATAATTTGGGGGATTTTATTTTTGTAGTTTTGGCTGTATTGGAAGGTATAAAGCTGAATACCTGGCGTATGCTGTAATTTCCAATTTCTTCCTTTCTGAAAAATGCATTGTTACTATTTCAATAATGTCTAAATTAATAACAAGTTAGTAAAGGAGATTGATTTTCCTTATGTATTCTTTTGTTTGTTTGTTTGTTTTATTTTGTTAATTGAATCAGCCCATACTGTGATCCAGAAGCAGGAAGACCATGGTCAGTATATCTAAGTCCTTCACTGTTACATCGAGACATCGTGCTTTCAATTCTCCCTTGATATCACAAACATTTGCACAACACTCTGAACAGTATGTAATATTTGACTCATCTTGTGTTTAGCAAATGAACAGGTTCTAGATTCTTCCTTGCTTCTGTTCTGTATTACAAGATTGGTGCATGTATATGTCTATGTATATTGTGACACCCTTACCAAACCTTCCTGAGATAAAGAAGTCACTTTTTATTGATAGGATATTGACACAAGCACAGAAAGGAGCTGCGGCTAACTCAAACTGCCTGAAATGCAGATCATTGTTCAATCAGAAGGTTATTCATTCTTCACTGAAGACTCTAATTCCCATCACGATTTCTCCACCTTTAAAAGGTAGTCTGTAATTATATCAAACACCATGCCCAAAGACTCTGGGAAATATAATTATCCTCCTCAAAGTAAAGGAAGTTTTAAAACAATTTGTCTAGTGTGATAGGATTGTTTCTATAATTAGAGTGAGGAGGGATGAAGAGCTGAATTTGTTACAGATCAATAACAGATTCCTCCCTCAGCTTCCATCGTAATACATTTTGCTGGACACTCTGCAGTTCAGCGTTTGAGCTCTGGATGTCCTTGGCTCATTCTTCAGTTATAATCCAAATGCTGATGTGGCTTGTGATCCATAGGAGCAAGTAGATAAGCTCTTATAAAAAGCAAATATACTTCTTTTAATACTCCCTGCAGTTCAGAAATCAGCACTTTGAAGTGAATGGAAATCTATTTGGATTGCACAGATTCTTTTGAAGAATAAATCTTTCTGACAATCAAACTTGATTCCAGCAGGTTTCTCATGGCCAAGTGTTATGATACTGGGTCAAGAATAAAATGTTTTCATCATTGAATCGTTCCTATTTATTGCATTGGAGAAATGAATGAAGCATTAATTTTAGCATGGTAATAAAAATATAGTACATTGCTTTCTAATCACAATCTGACATACAAATTTTACTGCAATAGCAATAGAGGTTATCTCCCTTATCTGTACTTTAAGCAACTTTTTAAATAAACGTTTCATACATTAATCAGCTTCAATTCTTTTTCAGAAGTTCTGATATCTCACATACATGCCTTTTTTAGGAGGCTTCACTTTCAAGAGTTCTCATAACTTTCTGAACAAAAGTTCATGAGTCTCTCCAGCAATACATTAAGATACAGCCCTAGAGATTCTCTGCTTGCTAAATTGTTTACTTCATTATTTGCTGTTGCTATTTAGCAAAAAGCCCCCCCTTAAATCCTGTAATACAATTAGTAGTTTTAGGCTATGTTGTTAAACCATGCTGTAGATTGATAATGCTTGAATATTTGGATTTTAGCCTGGGTATGTGTCCGCTTGTATAAGACAGATATTATTTTATTCAGACAGCATGTCCCCAGATCCAATTCATATTTTAATAATCCAGAGTCAATCTATGGCACAAATGAATATAAGATTAACTGGACAACAAAAAGATAAACAAAGCAATAATAAAACATGGAAGTCAAGACACTGCGTAAATTGTACTATTAAGTTCATAAATCTGTGGATTTGAGTCTCCTTTCACCCATTTTGTTCTCCTTTTGATTTCTTGCTAAAAGTATGATATTTATATAGTTTTTCTCTTGCTGGGATGCAAAACATGACTCATGCACATAGAATAACAAGAAAAAAAAAAGTAGTATTCAACTCACAAATTATAACACCACAATTTAGGAGAGAGATAACAAGACTCGACATTTGTGGTGTGACAGTGAACTTATTCTTCATATTCTGTGTGAAGAAACTGAGAAGGAGTGGAGTGTAAGGAGCAACAAAGGGAGCCTAGGTTACACAGCAAGAAGAGCTTTTCATCCGCAGAAAAAGCACTAGAATAGGACATCATGGGAACTTCTGCAGTCTGCAGATCCGTGTTTCTAAGAACAACTCAGACAATGTTTGTCATGAACTTTTATGATTAATTAATCCTTTCTCTGTGCAAAAGGTTGCAGACAGCAGAAATGGAGACTCCTGAAATTCCATCCTGCCCCATTTTCTGTGATAAATTATCTTAAAACATTTACTCCTTGAAACAAACGTTTTGCTAGATAATGATATGATAAAAGGTAGGCAGTAAGATCTGTGGAAAAAAAGCGAGTACAAGTCTCAAATGCAGAAGAGACAATAAAATAATCGAGAAGGGAATCCTTTCCTTGTAACAGTACCACAAGACAGGTAACCAGGAAAGGCTACTCAGAAAAAAGGATCAAATGGGCTGGTCATCAAGATTCATCTTTCACTTACTTGTTGGTCTAAAAAAGTCAGCACTGGAAGGCTGTGAGGCTGTGAAATGAATTTATCCTAAGAAAGCATAATTATGGCAGACCTCAATCATAGGAGTGGTACGCATGAATGAATTATGATAAGATCAGTGGAGCTACTTTTTTTTTTCATTATAAACAACTGTAAAAATAGGAGAAAAATCTCTAATAATTCCCAGTTAAGTTGATTTTACTGTCTCAATGAACCGAACATTTTTGCTTGCATCTTTGGACTTGATAGGACTTTATTTTTCTCTGTTTATAGACAATAAACAAAAAGGTTCCTGGTTTTTTTTGTTCAAATTTCCATTGTAGCTCTCTCTCTAGTAACTTTGAGAAGCTAATTTACTGAATATCTTAATGATCAAAAGGAAACAGGAAGCAAAGTATTAACCACATGCTAAGATACTTAGTAAATATTTGAAGATAAAAGAGAATATATTGATTACACCCAGCATAATGAAGTTTCCAGAATAAATAAACAAGAGCATTAAAAGCACTAAAACAGAACTTGTAATCTGTGCGTAAATATTTGGGGCTAGATCCATAAGTGATATGTCAGCTGCTGTACCCTGTGCGCTGCTTTCACTGGAGCTCTGCCAGTTCATGTTATCCAAAGATTTAGCTTTCAATATTAATTGATATACAGTTGTTGAAATATACTTGTAAAGTTTCAGCTTCGCTTTGGTAGACAATATTTTTTAGAATTTTTGACTTACATAATCCCTTAAAACGCTTCTAAAGCATCCTCTGAGGGTTTTTATGGTTTGGTTTTATTCCATTTCATTTTATACATGTAACCTTAGTAATGACCTTTTTTTCATGGTTCCCAGTGGAAAACAAGTGTCTGAGTAGTAGGATGTGTCTTTCCTTTCTGAAACGTCTTAGAGAAATTAAATATATACTACAAGATAGGTCAAATGTTCAGACAAACAAATTCCCCAGAGAGCAGTCCAAACATTTTTGTGCTAGTAGCCTTACTTTAAAAAAAAAAAAAAAAAAAAAGCTGAGAGAAAAAACATAGTGATACCAGGAAATTCTGGAGGAGTTGGCAGGGGCCGTAGGATGACTCAATAACTCCAGGAGTAACAGTTGGTTCAACTTCCATACCTGTGTCATGTTATGCAGATGTTGCTGAACATCTCTTCCCACTTGCACCTCGTGAGACAGTGGCAGTTCCACCCCAGGTAATGGACTATTGTCCACTGGCGTACATTCACCACCTCTGCTATCTGTGATAGTATTCTCACGTAGTTCCACAGAAAATGCCCATCCCCACTGCCTTAGCTGTTTCCAGCTCCAATTGGATATACCCCACCTCATACCTTCTAGTCAGTGAATTGAGGGTACTTAGTATAAGAACCAGCCAAATTTTGTCTGAAACACTATTTTTATTTTGTTCTACCAACCCAGTTGGGCATGGCAGGTCAGAGAGAGACCCCTATATTTCACGACATTATGCACCAACAGCCAACTCCTGCTCAGACCAAACTTGTAAACAAGGGCCACTCAGAAAGCAGAAGAAAATATGAGCAAGTGTGCAATGTTCACCACTTCCCACCTTTTTTTTTTTAATTACTCTATATTAGAAGAATGGTTGTGTTGTTTTGTCTTACTGCTTTTTTTCTTTTTTCTCTTTTCTCATGATGTATCACAAATAGATGAGTAAGCGCAATTAAGAGGCTGTTCACCTGCAGCTGGTAAAGAAGCTGGGACAAACTCTTGAGAAAAAAAAAAACAGGGAAAAAAGTTTTATAATCTCAATTTCATCTTATGACTAAAAACCAAAGATAAGCAAAATCTATTTTTCTTTCCTATTGAAAACATAATTTTCTTCTGCTTTTGAAAAGTAGAAAATATTAATTTGCTTTCTGTTTACTTTTTGAACTCTCAAACCATCCTTTTATTCATTTCTCTTTCCTTTAATTTTTACCATTAGTAGAAATAGACATTTAATGTTGATTTCAAGATTTTGATCAACTTCCAATTTATTTCAGTATTTTTTTTTTTATTAAAATGCTTTAATCATGATTGTGCTACCTTAAAAAAAAGGGAAGATTATTTAAAATTTAATGGAACAAGCTTAGAATTTACCACAGGTCAGCTTCAACCCAAAATTCAGTATGGTCAATATGCTCTTATAGTCAAATATCAGCTCAGCTGAAGTATGTTGTAGTATTCCTACCATCTTCACAGATACCTCTTGAACAATGTATACTGACAATGGTGAAACCCAAATTTCACACTTGGAAGTTAAAATGCTTTAATCTGTATTAAAAGTACTAATTATATCATTTCTGAAGTTGGCAATTATCTACAGCTCCAAGAATTTCTGTGTCAGCTTGTCATGGTTTCAGCTGGGATGGAGTTAACTGTTTTGCTAGCACCTAGCGTAGTGCGATGTTTTCTATTTGGGATGAAAATGGTGTTGGTAAAACACTGATGTTTTTAGTTGTTGCTTAGCAATCAAGGCCTTTTCTGCTCCTCACATCGGCTTGCCAGCGAGGGCTTGGTGTGAACACGAAGTTAGGAGGGGACACAGATGGAACACCTGACCCACAACTGGCCAAAGGCCTATTCCATACCATGTGATGTCATGCTCAGTATATAAAGCTGGGGGAAGAAAGAATGGAAGGATGTTCAGAGTGATGGGGTTTGTCTTCCCAAGTAGCTGTTATGCATCGTGGAGCCCTGCTTTCCTGGAGATGGCTGAACACCTGCCTACCAATGGGAAGTAGTGAGTGAAATTCTTGTTTTGCTCTGCTTGTGGCTTTTGCTCTACCTGTTAAATTGTCTTTATCTCAACCCGTGAGTTTTTCCTCACTTTTAGTTTTCTGATTCTCTTCCCCATCCTAACT
This sequence comes from Chroicocephalus ridibundus, assembly GCF_963924245.1. Taxonomy (NCBI): domain Eukaryota; kingdom Metazoa; phylum Chordata; class Aves; order Charadriiformes; family Laridae; genus Chroicocephalus; species Chroicocephalus ridibundus. The sequence continues at coordinate 47,464,370 of NC_086288.1, forward strand.
AGGGAAGTGACCGTGTGACTGCTAAACCATGACACAGCTGCAGGTGAAGATACTTTGAAGGCTCATCACAGCCGGTGAAGATACTTTCAAGGCTCATCACAGCTCATCAGAAAAGATCTCCTTGGTGATAAAGAATACTATCTTACAGAATGGATATGCCTCATTGTTGTAAGTCATTTACAATGTAAAATTAAACACGGTGTTTGTCTTTGAGGAGAACGAATTTTAAAAGGAATTTTTTGTAGGTGTAATCTAAAACTCAAACAAAATATTCAAAGAAAAAAAGGACTGAATTCAACGTTTTGAAAAACTTCTTTAACCAATAAAAACTTCTGCACTGTTTCTGATATGTTAGAATTTATAGTTTTCATGAAACAATCTGTATAAATGATATTTCTGCCTGTCATATAATCTGTACATTACTATTTCAAGAAGAAAACTCCATATTCCACACCACTATGACCGTTGTAAAATATTAATTATTCTATTGTCTTGTGTTCAGGAAGTTAAGGAAGAAAAATTAAAGGAACTACAGCCAATTTACTACGAAAATAGAATAACAGCTTGCACGAGTTTTACTGACTACTAGATAAGATTACCTACAAAAAAGATATAAGAAAAAGAACCTGGCTTTATGATCTCTATCAATGTAAGTAAATCCTACATTGAATGTTATGAAACTATGTAAGAGTATAAATTGCAGCCATATTGTATCTTGAATAGCATGTTAGAACCATTTGATGTCAGAAGTGTGTATTCATCTAGCTATTAATCTCTTGATTTTCAGGAAATCACAGTAAACAGAAGTAAAACACACCTTAAGAAATTATCTAGTACTTTGTCCTCCTCCAAGGATGACACCTCAATGATTCCTGATTGATGGCTTATGTTTAGTGTTTCTGTACATGATATTTTACCACAGTATACCGAAGGGTTGTCAGCCTTTCTCCTCTATCTCCCTGCCCCCCTGCCTCTTCCACTTTTATTGCAACAGATATTTTAGGGCATTAGGTAACACAGACCATGTTTTCCCCTCGAACACCTTGTTACGGATTTCCATCTTAATAAGAATTGCCTTGCATACCTCTATAAAACACAGAAAAATGTGTGATTTAAAAAAAGAAAGTGAACTGGTATAGTAATTCCTGTTGTTCTCGCAAAGTAGAATATTTTCTTTTTTTTAATTTAATTCCCTTACCAAAACCTTCCTCACATGTAGTTCTTCAACTTTAAAAATGTTGACTGTTTACAGACATGACTAAATAGGTTGAATTTACAGTTATCTTCCAATATGCAGGACTTTATATCCAAATAGTATAAACATTTGTGTTTACACAATCATTAAATACAGTGAGAAGTTTTGTTTGAGGTGAGAAACACTAGTTTTCTGTCTCCGGAATTAAATAACTTTTCCTCGATTAATAAAATGGAAAACCATGGAGAAGATTTTTACTATTATTTTATTTTACTGAAAACTCATGGGGAAATTTAACTGAAGGGTCAGTTTAAATGGGTGATTCATGCCAGTAAGAACCAGAGTAGATGAACTGTGTGAAGGGAGAAGGTCTCCAATAGGCCTCTTGTAGGCCCAGCATTATGTCTCCTGGCATCTGTTATTCACCATCAGAGGTCTACTGACCTTTATCAGCCGTGTCAGCAACTGAGAGGACATTTTCAGGCTGCTCTTCCACTGGATCTTTGAAGGAGTGAATGCCCCAAATGGTGGTGCAGATTGTGTGGGATAGAAGGTGGTGGCATTGCCCATGGTCTATGTATGCCTTCTGCGCTTCCTCCCACCTGGGATGGGAGTTACCTGAGACATCCAGAGATGAACAGGACTTAAGGCAGCTTTGGGGACACAAATCATTCCCAACTTTTTTTCAGTACAGACATGAGGGTGACATCCAGTCTTGACGGGGTGGATGTCATCATGGTGTGTCTTATCTGCACACTTTTGTTGCATGGCACATTTGAGAGAAAAATATCCTTCAAGGTGGATTCCAGGGACAGGAATTAACCAACCAACCAGGAAGGTTACCAACTTGCTCTGGAGTGGAAGAGGCCACATGCCTATGGTCAAGAGCACTACAGAAGTCTACGTGTGCAGGAATGAGGTTGAACAGGGTGATAGTGAACAGTTGATGCTACAAGCTGTTAAATATAACTGCTGCTGCCATCTTCTGGTGGGACTGGCAGTCTGGGGTCTCTCCTTGCAATTTAACTCAAAACATTTGAAAGCAAGGTATTTAGGAGCGAGAAATTTCCTGGCTAAGTGGTCAAGTGCTGCTGAAAGATACAGAGAAACTCCACATGAAAAAGTCTGAATCTGCTGTGATTAATAAATAATAGTAGAAGTTTAGATTTATAATCTCAGAGGTCTGAGATATTTTTAAATAGTCTGATTGGCATTTGTTACAGACGTCTAGGTGAATAAGAGTGTATGGGCACTTTTTGTTTATTTTTTGTTGTTTTTTTTTAATGGACTTCACAAAACTGACTCCACTTGGAATGTATGAAATCCAAATGCAGGATCCTGGGAAGAGAAATGTCTAGGTGGAAAGCTCTTTCTTAAGTTGCTGACTATTATTGCAATAGCACTGACTTCCAGAAAGCAATGTTGGTTTCTGCCATCTGAAAACTGCATCCCACCCTGTTTATTACAAAACCTGTGGCCCTATCAGTCTGTACCATGGTCTAATAGAACTGGAAGAGATTTTTTCCATTCCTTGAGCTCAACAAGGCTGATGTTAGGTTAGTGCCAGGGTATGGTCTGTAATAATGAATGAGGCTATAATACGATGGGGGAAGAAGCAGATGAAAGACTGTACATCTATCTGCTACAAATTCCGGGATGAATGTAGACAATCATCCCCAGAATTAGATATTCTCTGAATTTAGCTAAGTGGAAATGAGCCAGAAAAAGTCCCTGACCTTACTTTGGACAAATAAAATAACAGAGAGAGAGAGGTGAAGTTATAGGGCTAAAAACCAAGGTTAGGTATGTAATTCTGATCACAACAGAGGTTCTCAGCAGCTGGAGGTGGTGGGAAAGGAACTATATTTCAATACTTAGTGTGACATACAGTCTTGATTTCCAGTTGTTGGATGAGGACGGGCATCTTTAGTCACATTTAGCAACCAAAAAATAAAGGATAAATCCGCCAACATAAAAGTTCCTTTTGAAATCTAAGCACACAGATTTTTTTCTCTTTCATACGGAAGTTTAATTTCAAGTGCTTTGATTCGTATGTAATATTTTCAAAAAGACAAAAGAAAAAGAATTAACTGCTTCCCTCAAAGCACTCTCACTAGTTAATTCCACAACAAAGACATCCATCGTGAGTAATCAAGTTCATTGGTTATCTCATCAAAACCCACAACACCAGGGGACTATTCCAGCCCTTAATTAGAGCATCAGTGAAGAAGTTAAGCCCAAAACCCACTTAATTCATCCCACTTAAACAGTTCCTTGGAATGAGACAAAAAAAAATAATCTTACTTTCAGACTGGCATTTTAAGATATGCAGAGGGATCGACTTTCCAAAGGAGGATACATGATACCTGAACATGTGTATTTATTTTATTTAGTAGTCAAAAAACTAATTTTACAAATCTGTAGCTATACTGCTTTATCTCCTTTCTCCTGTTCATGAGGTTCTTGTAGCTGGAAGGGTCAGGTTTTTAAACTATCATATGCAATTAATTCTGCACATTTGTGCACTTTCCGTGGCTGCTGTTGGAAAAGGTTTGTGGTCAGAACAAAACTCCTTTCTGTTACCCATCTCTTCCCCACTTGTTCATTAAGAGCTGAGGTGCATCACTTGGCAGTATAACTGATTGCGTAGACAGAGTGTCGGCCTCAGCAGACACGGACCAGCCTCTGCTATGCCATTTGGACACCCTTTAGCAAGTCATTCAGCTGTCACTGGATGGGTTAACAGCTATACAATGGGGATAATGTTCAAGGTTTTGCTCCAGATCAAGTAGGAGTAAGATCTGAGAACAGGTCTCACACCACCTATGCTGAAACTCATCAAAAGGTGAATATTTTCAAATAAAGCCAGAAGGCAACCCAACAGAGCTCTGGGACTAAGACACTTGCCCTGATATACAGATGTAAGTAGTAATATCAATGCACATCAGTGGAAGTTTACATGTTGTGCAATTTTCCTGACAAGGGAGTGCCAGTATGTAGGGGGTTTGGAAGGATCCGTGTGTGACTGAGGTGGTTGAATATCTCTGTGGATTAAACCTGTGGAGATTTATTCTGGGTTACATAGACTGTGTCCATGCTAGCTCATAAAACAGGATCAGGGCGTGGGCTCAAGTGCAGACCTGTGGGTTATCTAATTCACTAGCTGGTAGTGCAGTCTCTAACACGGGTTATGTTAGGCACCAGTGAGCACTTTCTTGGGCAATTCCCAAGGAAGCATCAGGGGACAGTGATGCCAGGAGCTAATCCTCCAAAACAATATGGTTGCTTTTACCATGTATTTGAAGGAAGAGCTAAATCACTCTGAATGTAAATTGGGCTTATACCCCAGTCTTCAGCAGCAGAGAAGGGACCTTGGTCTGGGTAATTTTCCTGTGTTCTTTTTTTTTAATGAGATGGTATTGAATTATCTATATTGATCAGGTGATTTCATAGGATTTATGGAGGTCGCATAATGACTACTACACCATTTGCCTTGGTATAAGTACTATCTTGCCTGGTGATAAAACGGCAGTAAATTCTCTTGTTTGAATACTCTCCCTCCACTTTTCTCTACATTTTTTGCTAGGAAAATTTGTGGTATATTTCAAAACTGATCCTGAATCTCAAGCCAGTCCCTGGAACTAACAGACCATAAATTGTCGGTTAACCTTGAGACTCTTAGATGGCCGGCTCTATATGAGGGCAAATACTGCGCATTATATATTTTGTTTCTAAGGTGATGTATTCTGCCAGACTCTCTGATAATATAGTGGATGAAGCTCCCTAAATCAGTGAAGCTGCACAAATTTACACACCTATGGTAAATTGGGTCTGATATGAAAAATTCTATTTTTAATACAGGGATGAGGTTCTTGCTAGTGCTACATTAAGTGAAACTGAATTGGATGAGGTAAAAAGTAGGTTGTGAATAGGAGAAAAACTCTATCGTTTTTAGTAGTTGTTGGATGAAAAAGAGAACAATGTGAACAATATCTGACCTGGTGACTTGCACTGGAATGGGACGAATCATCTTTTTGGGAAAATGAGAAAGGAAAAAAAGAACAACAAAAAAACGCACGGTACAGCTTTAGAAGAGAAAGTTAAGAAGTGAGGAACTAGGACAGCCACTGTCTCTGCCTCGGCTGAAGTGTGGTCTCTAATGACTCCAGTGACACATAATCAATTTATGAGCTTTGTTGTATTACATTCACAGACAATGCAGATGTCAGCGTTTCCACTTCTCCGGAGAATGGCAAATATTATATTACATGAACTGAAGAGTGCAAATACCAGCAAAATTTGGCTACTCCAATTCACACAAAATTCACTTCTGCATAGTCTACCTAGATATTTTGTCTATCCAATAGTTGTCTCTCATAATTACTTCTTTTTTCAATCTTTTGAGAAGCCTGTTGAAATAGTGATGTAATCAGAACTGCAAAATCGGATTCTGGAGGCTTTCAAACTCTTTTTCCACTGGTCCATGTCAGCTCTCACCCTAAATTTCTTAATACGGTCAGAAATTGCACGTTAAAGGAATTTGTAAACGCTGTTTCTTGCAGCCCAGATCTACCTCCATAACTAAGATTCAGCTATATACTTACCCTACCAATACCTCTGTTGACTTCAAAGAAATTTCACCAGAATACACTGTAATGGGGCTTACACCTCTTCCTCTTTGTCTAAGAGAAACCTGGGCATAAAAAAATAATTAAAGAACTGATACGCATGTGGTGCTAAATTTTCAGATTTACTGAAAGACTGTATTTTTCAAGGATTCCAGAAAGCTTCAATTCTTTCATCAGCCAAGAGGGCCAAGTACCAGTTTCACGGATAATGTATTGTAAGGGTCTAAAATCCCAATCAATACCCTTTTGTCATTCATGTCTACTCCTGATCAGTCACATGTTTTTAACCTTCTCTTCCCTTGACAGATTTTGTAGTAAGGGATTAGGATTTATATGGCATTAAAGGCTAAATAAACCATTGTTGGGAATAGCACATGGTAAATCATGTACCCGAATGACACTAACTGTTGATTCCTGGTGCAACATATGCAACATTCAGGTCTTTCAGATCTTCTATAAACATTAGGGTTGAACTTTACTGCAATTGGGAGGGGCATAATACTGATCAGTCCAGCTTAAAATTTTCTGCTTTAGTGAGTTGCTCTAAAATTTCATTGTCCAATCAGGAATATTCCACCTAGGAAACAGTGTCTGGCTGTGGTAATTAATAAGTGTATTGATCAGCCAGTTCTTTGTGCAAAACAGAGGAATGTGCTGTAAATTTCTTCTCTTCCATTGAAATGCTGAGCATATCTGAGATACTAGCAGACAACAGTTGGGATTAAAGTAATGATGGTCTGCTCATCAACTAACTGTTCAATGTTAGCATCTTTTTAATGCTTTGCCTCTCTTTTGTAGAGTTTGCTTTTGAGACAAAGTTACAATTGAAAAAAAGAAAGTACTTGAAAGTCTACTGGAGATGAAAGCAGAATGTGAGAAGAGGAGGATTAGGAAAGTTTTAATAATGAAGAATGTAGTATTTAGCAAGTTGGTAATGATTACTATAATACATATAATACATATTACATAAATTACCTATTATACATAAAATTATTATTATACACATATAATTATACATATGACATGTATAATAGCATGTATTGTATAAGTTGTATAACAATATCACATTTGAGTGCAACCACTATAAAACAGAATGGGGAAAAAACATGACACGTTTCAAAAGCAGAGAGATTTGGATGACTTGGACATGAATATTTGTGCATATGTTACTTGGGGAAGCAGGGGTAGTGATTACCCTCAAATTGTATGGAATTCTGAGGAATGCAAACAGTCTAATTGTGAGAGACTAGCATTCATTTAGGCAACAGATGTAACTCATGATTGCCAGATAACAATTGTTGACTTCTCTGTGGCAGAGGGTGAGGACCTTGAGAAAAGAATTCTGATTGTAATAATATTGTGTTACCATGGTATGCAAGTTACTACGTACCTGCAGAAGAACAAATAAATGCTGGAAATATGTTTACATTTAAGCACTTTAAGCACATTGGTCTCCCGTTAATGCCAAAAAATTAATTAATTTACAGACTCTTCCTAAGTGGAGGAAAATTTCATAGATCCGCTTCCTGTTTCCATTTAAGAAATTGTGTTCCAAATGTAATTCTTAATATGACAATAGAGGTGTCCTGCAAATGCAGGAGTATAAGAAAAACAGTATCTTACTTTTTGAGCAGGTGTGAACCTAAGACTAATTTGGATTAGTGTTTTAACATATCAGCTTCTCAAACTTAAAGGTAATTTACCGTATCACAAAATCAGTAGCTGGCTAAAACTACAGTTTAATGGAAGAATGAGAACTGAATTTAGCTAACATTGTTTGTGAAATGGCAGAGTATTTGACAGAGTTCTGGCTCAAGTGGCCAATTTTAAGTATATAAAAGATCGAAGGTTTGAGGAACCACAGAACTGACTTCAGCAGAATGAATATGGGCATAAATTCACTGTAAGTCATAGTGCAGAATTCAGCTAGAAGTTAGATCCTCCTTTCAAGTGCTGGTGTAGAATCAGTGGCATTAATGGGATTTATTTATACACAAATCAAAAGCTAGTTAAAGAAAAGACTGTTGTACAAGTCAGCTAGTGCAAGATGTGACTCCTTAGTTGAAACTAACATTATTACGTTACCTTAAACTAGATAGGCGTTTGACTTTCTACAGTTCTGAAAGACCCAGCATAAAGCGCTTCTTGGAAGATGGTCTGTCAGTACAGGCCGCTGGTCGCCATAATACACACAATCCCCATGTCAGAGTAGGATTCGCTTGTCTTCAGAAGAATCTCATTGAACTCTGACTTAGCAAAGTCAAGAGGTGGAAGTCAGCCTCTTCGTTTTGAAAAATTGGCCCCATGGGTTTTTATTCATATTTTAAGATCTACACAACTGTTTGAAGAAAGAAGAGGTGAGAAGGGCAGAAAACCTTTTTTTTTTTTTTTAAAGGGTTCTTGTAGTTATATCCAAGGCTTCAACAATAGAAAAGATGAGAGATAGGATGCCCCTGACTGATAAGGCTCTTCCTTTCGTTTAGATGTCTTCCAAGTTATGTGAAAATGAGACCCACAGATTCTTAATTCTTTGGGACATCTTTTGAACTTGTGATTTTAAGATCATAAACTTTTAAACAAGATGTGTAACAACTATGCTGAAAATTATATTTTGTTGATGTTTCACTATTCTCCCTAAGCCATGACTAAGAATACAAAGGTACTGTTTATTATCTTGCTCTTCTTGAAATTATCTTTTCAAGGGGATTTTTTTTTCTACTTGACATGGAATATTTAAATTTCTTCTTTGCTTCATTTAAATATAGTATTCTATGGAGTCGTTTATAAATGTTATATGATGAATAGCCAGTCCTTAAGAGCTCGCTTACACTTTTGTCCCAGGATCATCCAATAAAATTTAAAACAGTCTTCCTCAAAAACAAGCCAGTCACAGTGACTATTTCTGAACACTCTAATTGCTGTTTGCCCAGGAGCAAGCAGAAAACCCTCATTCCTGTGGTGGGGAAGCCCCCCCACATCCCCTGTGAGCTGGGGAACATTACCCTCAGTCTACCTGAAAGAGTCCCTCCAATCCTGTCCTCTGCCAGAGTACCTTTCTGAAATGTATTCATTTCTCCATCTTTCACTGGGTTAGAAAATGTATACATAAATCAGCTGGGAAATAGTCCTCCAAGCTTGTTTTTTGTCCTGTCTTTTTGCCCTTTTTTATTGGAATGGGCCTACATGCTCTTGTGCGTCTCAAGCAGCCTCACAGGGCTTGGTATAAGATATGTTAGCTGAAGTCTTTTTATTGAAGACTATATAATCCAGAGCAATGGTTAGAAGTGTCTACACGGAAAAAGCAACTACTACTTCAGACTTCTGGGATGTGTCTTTTACCCTTCTGAATTTTTGGAGGGATTTATGTCTTATTTTTTAAATAGGTTTTTGCTGTAGTGAATAGACTTTGTTGTCTGTAATCAGAGCTCAGATATCCAACTTCTTTATTTTAAAAGACAGAAACAATAAATCCTATTTTACATATGTACAGGACATAATCCCTTCAACTAGAAACAAAATATAAGTGTACGTTTAATGGCAGAAGAAGGGAGAGAAGGGGTAGGAAAAAGGAATAAAATGACATGACCCATGGAAGCAGAGAATGAAATTAGATTCTATTGAAATTTAGCAAGTTAAAATACCAAGCTGCACTTGTCTTTCCAAAGCACTAAATTGAAATAAAAATCAAGTTTATCAAGGTCCAATTTCCTTTACACACTGGCTTTCCTCCATGAGTTTATCTCCCTGAATACATCGTGTCTGGGTAGTGTACTGTGAAAATACCAGTTACAAGCTGTTGTTGGATTTCTCAGTTCACAACATGAAACTTACAGTGGAAAACCCTTACTTTAAGATAGTTGAATGAAACATCAGATTTACCCCATATAAGCGCATTCTGCCCAGACTGATGTAAATAGATTTCTTGGAAGGAGCCTCATCTTGCAGACTCCCAAGGAGAATGGCATTTCACCTGCCAGCCTGAATTTAGACAAGAGGCTTTATCCGGGCCACAGCCAAGAGAAAAGCATGTCTATTCTATGCTTTTATGATGACATCATTGTGCGTCTAAATTTTGTTGTTGTTCTTCTTACTGACTTGAAATTTTACGTCATAAATCTCTGAATCCTACACGCTCCATGGGAGTTCTGAAAAACAGAGATTTTGGGGTCTGACTTGTGCGGCAGCTTTTTACTTTTATCTGCATGTGGAGGAATCAATAGGTGTTCCAAACAATTTACAGAGCATCTGAACAATTGCAGGTTGCAGTCATACTGGTAGAAAATGAGGTAGCTTAGCATATCTGAAAATTAGTACATTTTGAAGTAGATACAATACATGGTTTTAGATAACAATTTGCAAAGGCCTCTGGACATTCAGAAACCTAAAAGAGTAAAATCCTGAACCACCTGGCAGTCATCTTGTGCACTCACGTTGTTTAATAGAATCAGGATTTTACCTAGTTCTGAATAAAATTAGCTTTAACTTAGCTACAAAACAAGATAGAGTTTTAGTCACTCTGACATAAGAGTGTCAATGAGATGCTAAATTTTTGTTCCATTTTTTCTTGTTAGAGTATTTGTCAGACAATTTCCTATATACTCTACTAATTAAATGCTTCTCAAACTATTTCACAGATTTACTGATGTCATTTTTACATTTTTACAAATGAACACTGTATGGGTTTCTTTCAACAAGTGTTAAAACTAAAAACAATGCTCATACCATCTTGCTGGTCTCAAAATCAGGAAATTTAATGCTTATAATTGTATCATTCTCATGGTGAAATTGGTGCACAGATATCAACTAAATCAGAAGAAGAAATCCAAACTCCTCAAACATTCGTTCAAAACGTGTTTTAAAATTATTTCCTGGCATTCCTACAGGACTTCAGTCAAGTGTCTTCTTGGTTTGGTTTGTATTATAAATGAAAAATATTATAATTTTAGATAAGAAAATGTGGCTACAGTGTTCTCTAAATGAAAAGTTATATTTGAAGTAGGGGTTCATTATGCAACAAACAAGTCCTAAGGCTGGGAAGAACTCTAGGTGGTGTTCCTGAATTTGCATTTTTGCTTAAAGCTTGAATAAGAAATATTTTCTCCGCTTTTGTAAAATAGGTACAGTGAAGGTAATGATTTGCACTTGAATGAAGAGTATATACAATAGCTAAAGAACTAGTTTAATATTAAACTTTTGGTGCAAACAATTACTTAGACCTGAATCCAGTAAAGGCTTTGGTGCCGAAAAGCTGTGCATTGGAGCATCAAACTGCTAAGTGTCTGGCTCTCACAATGAAATCCAGAATGCTTTGTTGAGTATATAGGTTTTTCATACAGTGTTCGGAAAGTTCCTGCTTGTGTAGGCTGTAAAATGTGTTCTGGTGCACAAATATCTGAGGTAACAACAACCTAATTTGGGACAGCTTAATGACAAAGTACAGCCTTATGTAGAGATGTGAGGATAGTACCAGAAGCTGCGTTAATGTGGTCCTGAACCCTAAGCTAGCAAAGCTATGTCCCTTTGCAAAAAAGCGTAGTAATATGGCTTTTCTGACCTGGACCTAGCCCGGTCTCTGTTGAGAAACGTGCATGAGTTAACAACCCTGCAGATGACTCAAATGAGATCCAGAACAGTCAGCCGGTTAAACTGTGAGTTACAGAAATGCAACCCGATGAACACAACTTCATGAAGAGCTGGGCAACAGGAAATACAAAGGACAGGGTGTGTATGTAACTTCCCTTTGTAGTATCTGAGGCCTGTCTGCCCATCATAGCTAGTCAGAAGACTTCTTGCAGAAGCAGATAATTATTTTCTGTCTTTCAGCAAATGCTCCTCACTCTCCTAGGTTAAAAACAGTGGTGCACTGCCGTCTGCCTTATACTAGTACTGTCTGGTTTGGAACAGACAGCTCATAGCTCAAGAGCTGCAGATGTCTTGAAAGCCTTTATTATTTCTGCGCGTTTCATGACATGAAAGGTTAGGAAGACGTTCTGCCACAGAGCTTTCCAAACAGTCATTTCTGGTTTAGGTACCTAACAATAACTGCAGACCCCACATCATTTTTGGTCCTGAATTGCCATGGTTCAGCTCTTTCAGCTGCAAAAAATTTTCTTTTTTAGAGGTCCTTAATGTAGAGTTTCTGATTCAAAAACAGAATTAAAGAGTTTTAATACTCGCGCAGCTTCTTAATTAAAAGGAAAGAACTTAAACTGTCTTTGGGCTACTGACTGTAACATAGTCATGTTGGTTTTTTGGTAGTGCCCATATTAGAAAAATGGAACTGAGTTACATCTGGTCAGTCTAGATATTTGCAGTTGAGTTGTTTTGGGGAAAGGGAATGTACAGTACTATCAGAAATGAATCTGTAGGAGGCTGTTAACTATAGAAAACTATATCTATGAATAATGTTTAAACAGCTCATTGCAAGCAGAGGGGGTGCCTTACCCAGCAGTGGCTAGGAAAGTGAGGTTTTGGTCATGGTTTTCAATGGTGATTTAAGAGATATCAGGTTAGTTCATGTTCTTGTCCCTCCCTCCAAAATGTGTACTAAGTCACTGTTTTTTTCCACACTTTCTTTCCTCATGTTTCCAGTACTTGCTTGCGCTGGCCTTTTTACTGCTTCTCACAAACTGTTTTCCTAGCAAAGCAAAGAAGAATGTTTTTGTGTTACAATTAGTAATTCTGTTACAGTCAGGTAAATAAATCTTGTGCACTGGTTTTACTTTCAAACACTGCCCCTGAAAAAACATTGCTAATTTGTAGCAGAATGAAATCCATGCTGGACAGAAATAGCAGTGATGGCTGTCATTATTCTTCTTTTTGAAGGGAATTTTTTTTTTTTTTTGCATGCTTTATAACATGTTAGTTGACTCAGCTGTAAGTGACCAGTTTTGGGTGCTACAAGTAGTCAGATGTAACACCAAACACAATTCTGTATAATGGACATAGTTCAACACTGTATTACAGACAGGTTGACAGGTTTTTTTGATGTTTATCATGACTGAAGTATAAAAGATTAATAATTACAACTGCTGAAAAAAAAAAAATTATGCAAATTCTGACCTTGTGGTCCTAGAGGAAAAAACCTTTCCTAACTAAGCTCTTTAATGGAAGATAAACACGGCATTTTCAAGGACTTTCAACTAACAGCCACAACAAGTAATTCCATGGTACCTTCATTATTGTTGGCAAGTCCCTCCAGTAAGATAATCTTTTCTGTTTTACACAGTGCTGGGTATTTGTCATAAAAACCTTGCTTCTGGTATGATTGCTAATAATAAGAAATCAGTAGCATATATTTTAACTAAGTCAATAGACTATATTCTAACTAAACAACTTCACTGACTCCCACCTCCACTGCTGTATTTTTATTCTGATAGCTGTGGATAAAACCAGCATCCCTCACTAGAATGACTGAGTCTAAAACCATCATTAAGGTATTATCACATAGGGTCAGGTTTAAAAATGAAAGCTAATTGAACTCTTTCTGAAAACAGGAGCTCATTTTATATTAACTTTCCCAACCTGGATAAAACTCACCTCCTGAAATGTCCAGCAGATACTAGTGTTACAACTCAGACGTGTTTCTTATGGATTTTTATTTCTCTGTGTGTGCTGCCTAGATGTCTTGTATTTAAATGGAAATTTTACAACTGAGAGGATAGAGTAAGGATGACTTAATTGCATTTCCAAAAGGGCAGACTTCTGTTCTACAGCAGCTGTCTCACCTTTGCACAGATTTTTAAAAGATGAACCATGTTCCAAATTCAAGTTCAGTACTGCATCACAATTGATTCTCTTCTTATTATTGTTCTACAAAATGAGTTATTCTTTACTGTTCTTTGCATATTTAATCCTTGGTTGATATGTCAGTAAAGTCACCTTCTAAATCCATAGACAGCTATTTCATGTCAAGACCTCACAATAATACCTTCACCTTCTTACAATTAAAGTCTGCAGTACTTATCTAAATACTAACTTTAAAAAGGAAGAATCAACTGTGGTCTGTGATTCCACTTCAGAATTTCCTTTGGGGTGTTTTATTTAAATCTGCAGGAGAACAGCTCAGCATGTATAGGGTCATAGCAATGTTGACCTCTTGATTGAGGGCAGGAATAGCAGAGAAAATTCTCTGTAGGTCTGGCAAAAAGGGAGTTCTTCAGCAAAAGATTAGTCTTTTGTCCTCACTCCTTTAGTTCTTTGGCTAGAAAGCTTATGCTATCTCTCCAGCTGTCTAAAAAAAAAAATGTGACAGTTAGGACTTGATATACTGCAACAATAATGGCCTTAGAAAGTAATTTTTGTACTGGTAGGCTGAGGCAGACTAAACTCAAGCAGGATGAGCACAAGTCATCTTTGAGCTGGAAACGAGTTATTCACACCAATGTGCTTCTGGTCGAGATAACATGGTGGCTTTCTTTGCCTCCTGTTAACTAGCTGTACTTCGTAGCAGGGTGGTGAGTTCAAGCGAACCAGTTGAACTAGTTCGCTCTCAGTTTGGAGCTGGCTTGCAGCCTGGCTGCCCAGATGTTGGAAGAGAGTTAGATATTTTGACTTAACAGAGATATTTGAATTCTGAGATTTGGACTGTACAGGGACAATTGGATGCCATGGAACGGGATCTGACGTTCCTGACATGGTAGGTGGAAAATACTGAAACTAATTAATGCTAACTCCAAAGGGAGGAAATGAACATCTGAAACCATTGGGATTTAAGTGTAGTACTCTGTGCTGTAGAAGTGTTTGTGCCTCTTCTTCTTTCATATTTGCTGTGGGAGTCCTGTAAAGATAAATATAAGGTATACTTTAAATGCAAGAGGTACCTTTCTTTCAGTTGTGCAGGACTTTTTAGCCTTTTAAATACAGCTGGAGAGAAGAGTCTTTTCCATGCACAGCATTGACTGGTCCTTTGTTCTTCCCTTATTTCCCTTTGATAAACCTGTTAATTAAGGAATGGAGAATGAGTGAGACAACAGTGTGTATTCCAATTTCAATGTGTGCTTTCAGCATACCTGGACCACAGACAACAGGACTTCCTTGCCTGCTCGTTAGAGCATCCACCTTGTGGGAGGGTGTCAAAGGGATCCAGTCACATCTCTCAGGGCAGTTGTATTTTTTTCACATATGAGCACTTCAGGGCAAAATTGTAGGAAAAAGAATATTCCAGGATCCAAAGAGTTATCAGCTGCTTACTTTGCATTTATTTTTAGTGTCACTTTCTACATTTTAAAATATATTCACATGTCAAAACCCAAGAAGCTTGTTTGCCAAAGTGAAGCTCCTGACAAATCAACAGCGACTTAAGACACTTAGCTTTCCAAGTAAAGGCTTATGAAAAGTAGATATTTCAATTGTAAAAGTTTGGATATTAAAATCCCATTTAAAATATGTTGAGAATATGTGCCTAGAATGCATTTGCTATGTTTATATATTCAGAATATATAACAGGATGGTGTGTAAGTATTTGCTTCTCACTCACAGTGAACTTCACTATTCTTCTATTTAGAGTTAATTACAAATTTGCATTGACTGCAATGCATACCACCCCATGTATTCTGCATGCAAAACCTTAAAAGCTTGCTTATTGCTTAAAAGCAATAACAGCTTTCAGTGCATCTGGCAGGTCATTAGACATAAAGAAAGAGTTTGACTCAATAAGAGGAAAGCTGTTCAGGCAGGTGATGGCAGGGTAAACTTCCATCTGAAGAAAACTTAAAACTACTGCAATGAACCTCAACCATGTGAATACAATGAAGCCAAATCTCTATTTGTTAGGGCACAGTGTTGCTAAACTAAGTGGAAAGGTGGGAAGAGAAGGTGAGGGTATAGGGAAGACAAATGATACAGCTATCCCAAAATGACCCAGACTTTCTTCAGATTATGCTAGTGGAATGGATAAAGGAGGAGGGTGGAAGCTACAGTGCCCTTAACCCCTTTAAAGTCTTTCCTCTATGTTTGAGTGAAGTGATCTGCTAAACTCAGGTACTGACAGACATCTCAGTCTGGAACCAAGTCTTGTATCTTTTCCAAAATCTTAAAAATCTGGTTGAGTTATTTAAAAATATTTACCCTATATACAGAGCAGTCTCAGACAATCAGGTGCACTCTGCATCCTTCAGATTTAAATTCACAGAACCTCATCAACAGAAGTTTTGGTCTCTTAAGCAGCCCTTTTGATATTATGACTTCAATTTGACATTGTCTTCCTAACCACTTTACTAATTTTGACCCTGCTTATCAAAATGAACAGAAAGTCTAGAAGCTTTGATCTTTGAAATTAATTTAAAATAAGTTGAGTTTAGCTGTCTCTGCCCACAGTACTTTGAGTTCTCCAGTTTGGGGTTTTTTTTAAATATATATATTAAATTGAACTATGAAAGGCGTTAGGAAGAATACTTGCTACTGTCGCTCTACAACAACAACAACAAAATAATTATAAACTTGCAGGCAAGAAGAGCTAGAATTGCAAGCAACTTTGACAATGTGTTACACAACACTGAGTTTAGGCACATACAGCCTGAGGTGTTGATTTTGTTAATATCTCATTTTTCTAAGTGTGCATTTGACTTGACAGTGCAAATTAATGTTCTAGTTGTGATAGGTTCTGATGTATGGCAGAAAAAAAAATGAGCAATCAATATAGCTTATAAATATTGAAGTGCTACCATATGAAACAATAGAAAGCACTGGAATAACAAGAACAAGAGAAGAAAGAAACTTACCAACATACAAAGCCTAATAGCTATCACATCTATGGTTCCTTGCATTCTGCAACACACTTGGTTCTGAATTGGTTCGAGCATTGTGAAATGCACAGCTCAGCACAGCCCACCACTTCGGAAGACAGTTGCCTTAACACGGGCACTACGTACTGCGTGTACTAGAAAATGACGGTATCACCAACACGGTGATATCGGACTGCTCCTTCCATCTGTCTGGATATTCTGTTAGCCTGGATCCTGCCCCAGTCCTCCTAACCAGAAAAGCAGGTTAGTTTACCCCTAGATGGTCTCATTAAAATTATTTCATATCTTATTAATCCCTTTTTCATGTTTCTTTGCTTCCTTTCCTCACCCTTTTACCTCCCTTTCTCCACACCAGTCTCTTCCTAAATAATCAACCTACTCTAATTACTTTTTTTCCTCATCGGTACCAGTTTTGCTACTTCCATATCCAAATTTGGTATTTCTGATATGGTTATCTAGGCAATCTGACCTTACATGGTTACCTAGGTTTTCTTACAAGGTTTTATTCCTCAAAAGTTCCTCAGTAGTCCCCTACCGTGAATTTTGCCCATTTATTGACATAACTCCCCCTTAACCACCTATGAAATACAGTCATCCTTCATGGCCCTGTCTGTAACTTCTGCCAGCATCTTGTATTATCTGTCACATCTAGCAATTTTTCATGTCATGTCCAGTAGTTTTCCATGTCCACTGTCATTTGCTTAACCACAAGCCAATGCTGAGCCATTTGCTCACAGCTTTGACAATGTGCAGGAATGAAGAGAAGAAAAACAAGTTGTTACTGATGAGACAAAAGACATAGAGCAACCTGGGAATTGGTCCAAGCACTGATGCTATTATTCTTCTCTATAAGCATGGTATATTTTGTCCCTTACAAACTTACAGTGCTGTGTCACCTTCCACTTATTCATCTTGCCCTTCCTGTGAAACAGCCAAACACACTGAAAGTCCAGACCAGGCAGCCATTCCCAGGCTTCTCAGAGGACATTTCCTGATATGTGAATAGGACAACCTATGTGCTCTATGCTTAGAAGGAAAGGGAAAACTTCCTAATTCAAAGAGAAATGTCTGATAAGAAGGTCGATCCATAAACAATGAAAGATGTAGTTCTATCATTTTCAGCATTTGTCCTACAGTACATCTAGTCTGAAGTATTTTGCATCCTGCTAGATGCTGATAGCCTAGGGTTTAGCCACAAGTTTCTATAGAAGAATTCCCCTTTTAAGTGACTTGTTATCAGAATAACTTTACTCTTTGTAGTATTATCAGGTTGGTTTTTTGGGGGGGGTTGTGAAGTTAGGTACACAGATATGAACCCAAGGCTTCAATATAAAACACTTGGAAACTTCAGACTAGGCAACTGATTTTTCTTCCCTATGTGTTATATCTGAAACATGAAATATGAAAAAATCTACAGATTTTTTTAAAAGCATAAGGAAAATGGAATGACTGATTATTCACTCTACAAAATTATTTCTGCACCACTGCTGAAAATTGCCAAACACTCACTTGAAAAACTTCCAACAAAGAAGCTGGCTTTGACCTGCAAGTTTACAGAGCAATGGTATATTGCCAAGATGTTGAAGCTTCCTTCACAGGTCTGCTGTGACTCAGGATTAGAAAGGTGAGTTAGTGCAGAGCATTTTTTCCTGAGACCTCAAAGCTTACCAATCTCAGACTCGGACATCAGACTCCTTAAAACAGAGGTTTAGCAGCTTTCTGATCTTATATGAAAATTATATTTGGCCATCATAGAAATTATTCTGTCTTATAGAGTCTTCAGCCACTGCCAGAGTGGGTGAACAAATGCAGCAAATATTATTTCTCAAATGTGAATTTTTCAGCTGTAAGCTAGAGACTACTATTTTGTTCTTTACATACTGTTATTTTTCAGGAATGATTTGTTTACATTTACATTTATATGACATTGAAAAATATAAAATAATATATTTCCTAAAGTTATTCTATTCTTCTCTGTTAGAAATAAGCAGTAATTGCACTACCAGCAAACTTCCAAGGGATTGATGCCAATAATTTAAGCAGCTGTATTTTTACATTTTGTTTAATAAAATTGCTTTTATGTAAAGGTCTGCTATTAAATATTTGATAGCTTCACACAAAAACAAATCTCTGGTATGGAAAGGCAATTATAATTTGAAGAATTATTCCTATAAACTTTAATGTTTTTCAATTTCAATCTATTGTAAGGCAAGAATCTCACTAGAGCAGTCGCATTCAATGTTTCATCATAAAAAAGAGTAATGGTATAAAAATATTGTGTGGTGTGTATGGAATTTTATGACTAAAAGGCAAAAAACCTTGAAACTCTCTCTCTCTGTAGTAATCTCTACCTTTAGTCTAATTAGTTGCCAAGAAAAATATCTCCAAAAGTGCCTTTAAGCCCAAATAATTGCACACCTGATCGCATAACTTGTTGCCAGAAGCTGAATATCTAAACATCCTTTATGCCTTGGCCTTGCAGCTAACTCATTTTACCACTGCTGTGTCTAGATTTACGTGTTTTATATAAACTCTCTCAATAGACACTGGAAAGACACATCTCCAGACGGTGATTTGTCCTGTTTCTCTCTTTTGACATTAGATAAGCAAGTAAGTGCAGTTCTGTTTCACTTCTTGGTGGCTGAGATTAAGGGAAGTCCTATTCTGGATAAGTATCTTCATAGAGAATTGTCTTCAATGATCTTGACATTGTTAGTATTGCTCAAGTCTTATAAAGCACTGAGATAAAGTAGTGGTTCAGATAAATCAAGGTGAAAAAGGGTTTTTAGCATCACGAAGTTGTGCTCTAGCTTACGCTTGGGTGAATTCACAATGCTCTGGAAAGGCAAATGGTTTCTATCATCTGCTTTGCTCTGTTCCAAAAACATGAACCCCCCATCCTGGAAGTGCTGAGGGACAAGGGTCAGCTTAACATATATGAAACTCTTAATATACTGTGCAAAGTATTAAGGTACTACTGCAAAATAAGTAATATACCATTGATGAAGAATGATTGCACTCATCAGCTATACATAGGTCACTGTCAGATTTAAAGCTTTGGAGCTTTTTTCACCTGCTGAAAAAAAGAGCAACTGGTGATTCCATGAAAGCAACTGCTGGCCTAGAAATCACTGCCTCAGGCAGACAAAGGAAAGATTGTTTGCAAAAACTTATTACTGTTATTTAAAAGTTAAAACTAAGTGACTGTCTCAAATGGTCGCATGTTCCACATCCTTCCAGTGATGGATTGTGCCTAGCTTTGAATTACAGTCTAAAACCTTCCAATTATAAAGTTTCACTTTAACAATGAACTAAAAGGAGGAAAGAAATAACGAACTTGAGGACCTTTCCTGACTTCAGTGATAATAAAACTGCTGATCTGCTGTAATTCATCAGAGCAGTTAAGCATATGCTTATATGCTTATTTTTAAGTACACCAACTTAAGTGCTTTGCTGGCTCCCAGCTTAATGCAAATGCCTCTTGAAATAATTGTGAGCGTATTTCTATAAGAGAAATTGGTAACTAAAAAAGAGCTGGAAGTGAGCCTAAATAAGTCATATTAACTTTCAAGTCTTCATGATGCCAAAATAAGATTTAGTGATCATGAACATTCTTCTCTTCAGTGGTACAGAATTCATCTTCAAGACCAAAATGGGGGGAAAAAGTATCTTCATTAATAATTACATGATCTTATTTTGAAATCAAAATCTCTATCTACTGAAATATAGGTAAATAAAAACTAAAACATAAAACTACATTATTTAGGAGATTTTTTTTTTTTTTTTGCATTTGGAGTATCAGAATAACCGTCTTCAGATAAACGTGTCATTCTCATTCTAGTCAGATTTTTCCTGTTACATGTTTTCCTTCCAAGCATCATGCTGTACAGTCATTTGAGAATGCAAAATAGGTAAGAATCAGGAAAAGGAATGCTCTGTATTAAGATATCTCCTAAGCTAGGATCGCATAACTAGCAGCTCAGATCACTGTCAGACAAAATCACAGAATCACAGAATCACAAAATCATAGGCAGTTCTCAAATACTTCTATCCCTCAGCTTCTTTCCTTCTTTCATGACTGTGTCCATATCCAGGGTCTGCTCCTCCACCTGCTTCTTGTTTCAAACTTAGCCTCTCCTGGTGAGGAAAAGATTGAAAATATAAGCCGTGTTTTCCCAGCAAGATTTGGTGTCTAAACCATTCTTGGGAACTGCATTCTTTTGAGATGCCTACTGTTTGGTTGCTATGTCCGTAATACAAATAACACTTCAGATCTTTTGGTGACAAATAGAAGTGCTAACTACTTTCCTCTTACCCAGCTGTCATGGACTTTTAACTGTCCGTTTTAGTGACATACAGATGAGTAAATATTTTCAAAAGTTAATTTACTTGAGGAGGCAAAATTATTCCCACTATCTGGGAAGAAGTAGGGAGGAAATCTTTGAAATGGTATATTAAAAATGGCATGGCACTTCATGTGGCCATTGTAAAAAATTTTTTTTAAAAATTTACTTTCATTTAAAAATACTAAGTAAATGAAGGGGTTAATGCAACCTGAAATTTGAAATGAAAACTTTGGGTTTGAGCTGAAAAGCAATTTCTAGTTTATCATTAATTAACCTAGAGATGCTTCTTGTAAGCAAACCCATTCCACTATCTTCTGTCTCTACAAAAAAAAAAATCACTTTCCTGTATCCTGTATTTCATTTTTATGTCAGGAAAGCTGTGCTCTGAGTTCTGTAACTGAACACAATGCAGGAGACCACATGCAAATGAGACAAGAAAATAGGCTGGTGATCTGTCTAATAATCCTAAAAGAAAGTCTATTTTGGAGAGTAATATAGGTAAAATAGCTTCTAGAAATCTCAGAGCAGTGATTATGCTACCTAAGGGTCCAATGTGGCATGCATCTTAGTGACTACTGTCTTTAACTGCAGAGATTAAGTGATTTTTCTGGCTCCATTGGAGAGATGTGTTATTTGTTTAACTATCTTCCTTCCAATTTGAAACATAAGGATTTTCATGGGGATTGGTCACAATGGTTGCGAGGTTTAAAAAGAATGGGCAAACAAAACATCAAGATAGCAATTATCAAATGTTTTCAGACATACTTACCAATGCACTTTCCAGTGGAGGAGACTGTACACCACAGGAGGGGGGTTGGGTACTCACTGGTGGTTCTGTGCCCCTGAGCCTCTCAGGAGATGACTAAATTGTACAGAGCATACCAGCGCACTTTGGAAATGTGCTTCTGATTCTTCCTTTCCAGATTGTGTGCTGATGCTAATAACTGGTATTAAACTACACAGGTGATGACTGACAATACCTTGCTTCTCTAAATAAATAAATAAACCGATCTTTGGAAAAATGGTGCAATAGAAACTCCATACATTTTACTTCCATAGCTGCCTGTTTTTCCACGATGTAAAACCTTAAACTTAGCACCACAGGTACCCAGTTTGGAGGTAACTTCACGGGTCTATGTAAATAGAGACAAACTACGGCACACCTGAAGGTCACACAAGGTTACCCAAATGGGAGGAACATCATAATTGGCGCCACTATATTTTTATGATCATGATACAGGTGATGGGCATGGAACTGTTCACATGGAGGGATCTTGTCCAAACCAGCTCTGGCAATGATATGCAACGAGTGCAGCTGAACACAGTCTGCTCCCTTGCGTTTGCAGAAGCAAACACCCATTATTGCAGGGGGCTTAGGGTGTCAGCACTCCTTCAAACTCAGCATGTTTTCAGAAAGTAATGTCTGACTGCAGTCCAAATAATAACTGGAAGAGATTTAGCTCATGCTCACTTAAAAATGGAGTTTTGCTTCCAAACCATTTTTTTCCAAGCACAATAATAAATTTTGAACACATACAACATTTTTTTTTCCTACAGAAATTACAGCTTTAACAAGGAAATAAACTTTTCTCTTTTGATTGCCTTGAGTTTCATAATAACTCTCACAAACACCTCTGCTATTTTAAAATACTGAAATTTTCACATTGTGTAAGAGATATTATTCTGGTGTAGGGATCAATCTTGGCCATTACAGAAGATAGCACAGCAGAAGGAAGGATATAGGTGAATAAAAATAGTAATTTTAGCTTTAGTACTGTTGGGATGTAGTAATGCAATTTACCTTTTTAAAATTTGTTCTACATTTACTTTTCACAGAATCACAGAATCACACAGAATCACAGAATGGTTTGGGTTGGAAGGGACCTTAAAGATCATCTGGTTCCAACCCCCCTGCCATGGGCAGGGACACCTCCCACTAGACCAGGCTGCTCAAAGCCCCATCCAGCCTGGCCTTGAACACTTCCAGGGATGGGGCATCCACAGCTTCCCTGGACAACCTGTTCTAGTGCCTCACCACCCTCACAGTAAAGAATGGCATGATAATCACATTCTGTTCTGTAAATAGTTACCAGTATACATGTGCTAAGTTTCTGTGAAGAGAGGTTTGCTCTCACTGGGTCACGCTGTCAGCAGTTGTGAAAAGCCATTTCAGGATCTTAAAATGCTATGAAGGACAGGGTAAAAGCAGAGTGATTTCAGATGTCAGCTTCTCTGAGGAAAAATAATTTCACATTTACGTTAAAAATTTATATTCGTAATTGTATCCTGTGATTCATTACCTTCCCAGCTGCGTCTGGAAGGGAAATGTGGTTAGTTTACAGCTGAGTTCCTGAAGAAGGTTAGATTTCTGAGGGCAGAATGCTTTTTAGCCAACAAACTATTATAAAGGGATTTTGTGCAGCCAGGGACTATGTACGATCCAGAGAGCGACAGAATTTCAACAGCTCATATTAGTAGGGTAACTTGCAGACTTTTATAAAAAGCTGTGGTTACCTTTAAGCAGTTGTTTGTCATGTCCCTGGTGTGATGACCACTTGCAGGCTTTGAACTAGGTGTCCTTAGCAGGTGAATCCCTTTGCATCTATTGTGCTAACAGCTTCAGTTTTAGTTTTCTTTTTTATTCTCCCTCTCTGCAGCTAACCTACTTGCAGTTTAGCTGCTAGCAGGATACAGGACTATGTTAAAAGATGCTGGATTGAGTTTAATTAATTCAATAATGATTTTAATCTTTTGGCCAGGCCCAGTTTGGCGATACATCATATAATGCAGAGCATCAGCTAAGAACAAGAGCCTGTTCTTCATTGACTATTCAGCCTGTTGTCACATTAGTACCTAAATACATTTTTTTTTATTAAAAATGCTGTTATTTATATGCAGCTCTCCGCAGCTTTAATCTCAAGTGCTAGTCTGAGCCATAACATTTTCTAGCATTCAGTGGAATTGCATAAAATTCAAATCAATAAAAACTGCCATGGTATGATACATGTGGTGTTTACTAAACAAAGCAGATGAGGTTGACCTGACTGAAAGCTGTGATCAGCACAAAACACACTGAATACAAAATGTGGTGTCAATACATGGCAGAGTTGGGCTGTGTGTACATGCATTTGTCCAGCTACTTTGGGAAGATCTTCTCTTTTTTAAAAAATTACATGCTCCAGTCTCAGTAAAGTCTTTACATCTGTTTCCCTGTTTGAAAAAAACCATAAAAATAAAAGTGAGATCCATTTATATTCTGATATCATAATAGACACTACTGTCTTGATCAAAAATTATTGAATTCAGGGGACTGCTCTTGCCATTTACAAATTCTCTAAACAGAAAAAAACAGTGTAAAAGAACATATTTTTTTAAAAGCTTATAGATTGAAGGTAGGCTCTTAGCTGTTTTGGGGTGAAGAAAATTATGGCCTTAAAATTCTGCTGAGTAATCTTGTGAATTGTGGATTAATTCAGTTCCTTTCTTTTTGTCTCTCTGTCTTTCTCATTTAAGTAAACAAAAATATGGAATGTAGACACAGGTGGGAGGAAATCTTTAGCACAAGAAATACGTCATTTGGCTAGTTAAATGTCTGTTTTCCTAGTATTAAATTCTAATTCTTTTCCTTTAGTACAAGACAACTATGGCAAAGGAAATGAGAATGCAACTCCATCTTACAAAGGTTGGCAGTCTAACATTTCCTATGCCTTCAAGAGTCCATGGCAGTGTTTCCCACCCAGAACTACTGTGTTGGGACTGAGGGACTTAAAGCTAATGAAGTGTCTGACAGAGGAAAAGCATTGATTGAGGTGTCCACAGGCAAATACTTGTTGTTATATTAGTTTTACAGGCAGGGACCCGTAATAGGGTAGCCAGGCGCTACCATCAAGTTCATATATTAGGTCAGTGGAAAACAACTTCCTTGACTTCCATCTTTCCATCTCTGTGAATTGTCCAAAATCTGCTAATAAATGCATTATGAACTAAAATACAATACCAGCTGATTCTCCAGGGCACTTGCTATGAAATGGTATTTTATCCTACACGCATTTGCTAAATCTGGGAGATTGTCACTTAATATAAAGATAAAATGAAGCGTTACTATGAAATCTGAGGACTATATGTCAAACTGTCCTTCATCTAAGGTGACTAAATATTAACCCAGTTTGAATTGTTTTCTACTGTTTTTTGTTGTGTGTAATTTTTTTCCCCTGCTGAAAATCACACCACCTCCCCTTGCTATTGCCCTCTAAAGTTGATATCCAGCTAAATAGGTATGAAATGGCATGAGAATAAACATGTTTTCTTCTAAAGCTCCAGGGAAGCAGCAGAGAAACAAACCCAAGTTCTTAGGCTGACCTAAAAGAGACTCAGAGGACTTTGGGGGAGATCTAGGCAGTTAAATTTAGAAAATCTCTGATCCATAACCCCCTGGAGATTTTTAAACTCTGTATTTTCTGAGTGATAGTTTTATTCTACATATAAGCAGAAACACCTTAACCTTGTAAATACCAAATGTCTCATAAATCGTCTTTGTTTAAAAAGATTTCAAAGCATATATAGATTCAGAGGATTTGATTTAAGTAAATAGTGTATTTAATTATTTCAAGTGGAGTCAATATTTTTTTTTATTATTAGGATAACTGCACTATAAAGAAGTGTGGTACTTTCTCTTATCCGTAAAAATTGTCTTTTGGCACACAGCTTACCCGGCTCCAGTGTCCACAGTAAATGAGATCCGGAAGATTATACTGTTACCATAGTATGAAATTAAAAGATGGAGAGCCATGGTAAAATCTGAAAAATTTTCACACCCTAGGAGGAGTAAAAATTCTGTCTCTATGCAATTTACATAAATTTAGGTGCAGGATGTCAGAGATAAAAACAGAGCAGGAGGGGACATGGATACTACGGGGCTTGACCCATCACTACTGTCAGTGAGCAACTTTGTGACCATGGACAATTCTCTTTGTCTTTCTTTCTTTTATCCTTTTTTGCCTGATCAGATGATTGGTTCCTTCCAGTTCACTAACTGACAGGTGCCAATATTTAGTTATCTTCACCCATTTCTACATCACCTGTGATTTTCTGGAGTAATCCAGAATGGCAGTGGAGGGTCATCATGTTCAGTCTGAAAGATTTTGAAAGAAGAGAGTCCTCTTGACGTAGTCTCTCTGGCAGCTGGATGTTACCTGGATAGCTGGATGTCATCTGGATAGCTGGATGTCATCTGCAGATTGTTTCCACACAATCTTCTGAAACTGGAAAATGAAAGTGTCGCTAATCAGGTCATCAAAAATAGAATAAAGATTCATTAAAGGTTAATGTGGCAGGATGGAGCTAACAGAAAACAAGGACAGAATTCATGTTGTAAGATATTATCTTGTGAGACAAAGGAGGTTTAACAAAACAGTCTGTGTTAAGATATTCTTCCAGCATCTATTTTTATCTCTGCTCTTTCGAAATCAAGCTCCATTAAGTTTTCATGAATCTTAGAACATGTGTTATGTTCTGTCAGGAACTGTTACATAGCAAATGGTGTGTAAAAAAACCAATAAAAAAATCTGGACAGGGATAACTACTTACCACAACATTTTTTAATTTATGAGGGTTTTTAGTCTTCTATCCAGAGTTAACTCACACCGGCTTTCCAACTCCAACAAAATTAGCATCAAATCTCTTTTTGCTTATGAAGGGATGAGGTTGGATCTTTGCTAGTTATTTAGAAATGCATATGAAAATTATATTTGAAAGTTGAGCATTCTTAGAACAGCACTGTTTGAAAGATAAAAAGGAATTCAGTTTTGTTACCCTGGTCATGCAATTCAGCAAGGCTGAAGCTTTGATCAAGTTATCTCTGTCAAAAATGTTTTGCTTAAGGTGGTGAAGCTGGTAACAGTGAGAATAGGGATCTTTCCTAAAATGGTACAGAAAAAAAAAGGGGCTTGCTTATTAAGTGTGCTACAAAACATCTCAAACATGACTTCAGATTACTAAGCAGGTGAAAGATCCCTATTGTATCATCTCTAAGAAGCTAAGTTACTTAAAATGGTTCTGACAGCATAAAGCACACTGCCCACAAAATAAATGCAGGGACTGTGGCTCAGTACTCACATCTATTTGTGACTATTTTGTAATTTTTTTCCAGCAGATAAGACTTTTCAAACAGGTTCCCAGCAGAAATGTTAATTTCTAAAATCCGAACATAATTTAAGACAAATTAGCTTTTGTAGTTATTTTGGTTTTTTTTACTTGAGGGTGATTCTGTTCAAGCCGCTGTTCTGCTATTTCTGCAATTAAATTTATGTTTTCTTCTGTTTTGTAAACTTAATTTATTTTCCACATAGAACATGAAAAGAGAGGAAAAGTTGGAAAATTAACAAATCTTTTCACTGACTGACCTGTTCACTGTAAAAAAAGTTCTTTGAAATCTTTAATGAAAGAGTCATGGATAAACTACTTCCTTCCCAGTCCCACTCACTCTTACCTCACTGCTGTCTTTAAGGGTCATAATCTCTGTGACGGGTCTGGACAAGGACTAGATCTCTCTGTTGTAGTTGCTAAACCAGTAAGAAGACAATAAGGTTTTTATTTTTTTTAAAAAGTTACTTAGATATAGCTTTTTCCTAGATTGGCTATTTACCTAACGTAGTAAAAGTTTGTATGTGCATTAGCATAAATAAAATATCAGGCAAGGGAAAGCAGACTGAATAACTTGGTTTTCCAGATCCTCAGATACCCATCCTTGTACAGTTTGCAAAATGAGCCAGTTGCATAGAGATTTACACCTGTGCATGAGAAAGCAACTCCAAACCCTCTTGCCAACACAGGAGAAGAAACTCATTTTGCTCTGCCTAAAAGCAGCTCAACTCATGCAGTTGAGAAAGTTTTGCAGTCAAATGAAGTGGCAAGACAGAAGCCTGAGGCATAACTTGGAAAACCTCAAACAAAATAGGAAGGAAAGACAAAAGAAACCAAAAGGTGAAGACCCCTCGATCCCCTCATCCTGAAGAATTACAAGATAATAAGGTAAGGAAAGATATGTCTGGGTAGGACTCTAAAATTTTTGAAAATATATATTAGTATATTTTTTATTGGAGAGAAATATAACAGGTCAGAGATATTCATCAAGTCATAGGTATAAAAACCTTTTTATACTATCATGACACTGTCATCCAGCTCATGATGAGACTGGAAACTCACTGAAACAGTTTAAAAAAACAATTAAAACTCAAAAAGAATAACAATGACTCTCTTCAACTACCTTCATCATCTGGTAAGGTTAAAAGAGATCTTGTCTTCTTCTTGAGACAAATAAGAAACACAGCTTGTCATCTTTTAATTTGCAGTGTATTTTTTTATTATTTCTCAGAAAAAATTACCATCCATCAGGCTTGACATATAAAATGTCTGGGATAAAATGCATATTTCTGGGAAAACAAACATGTCAAACACCTTTTCTTTTTCAGCAAATATTTAGGCTGATAATTCAGTTTTCATCTGAAGCCAGAACCGAAAAAAAAAAAAGTTGTGTGTTTTCTGAAAAATCCCACAAATGTTTCAAACAGCTCTAAGGGGAATGAAAAAAAAACCAAGCAGCAAGAAGCAGATATAAGAACTGAGAAGACGACACATGTAGTTGCACAATATCTATTATATAATGCCTTGTGTAGGAGTCAGAAGAAAATTCCTTCAAATTTCAACAACTCAGAGCTGGTAAGAGGGAGATCTGCACATTTTGTGACATCTGCTGGGAGGCAGGAAAGGCCACAAGCCGAAAGCTTTCTGCTGATTTGCTCCACACAAAGAAGAACGTGGTCTTCCTACAGCACAGAGAAAATAGACACCTGTCTTTAAGTCAATGATGATAATTTCTGTTCAGTCTCCACCTAAATAAGAAGCATAATTAAGCTTTCCTCATCAGCTTCCAAAGGAAAGATTAAAAACCATGTGCTCTGTTTGGTTAAAGTTTGAATGCAAAGACCGACATCCAGTCTCACCAAATTCAGTCACTGGAAAGGCATCCTTTGACTTTGGTGCATTTGAGTCACCGTGTTCCCTTCCTCATTTTGGGGACTCATTTCTGGTTTTGTTTCCAGAATTGCAGACACTGCTCCATGACTAAGAAGAGATTGAGTCCTCCTGTTCTTTCTTCAGTAGCATTCAAAACAAACATGCACCTATTTTCAGCCAAGTGCAGACTTTACCTCGAATGCAGCTGCATTATCCAAAGTTTTCCTTTATCGTGTTATAGTATAAAACAAAATAAATAATGAAAAGGACAAGAAGATCCTAATCAACAGTCAGAATGAGCATAAGTAATCTATGAACTGCTTCCTGGGAGAAATGATCTTTCTTAGGCATTTACTAAGCCTTTGGTTCTGATGTTTTTGTTGTCTATATGCCGTGGACACATAAAGGATGTTCAATTTAGTTGCTGTACTGTTGGGTTTTGTTTTAGAAGTTTTATGTTGCTTTAGCATGTTTCTTTGGATTAAAAATAATTAATCATTGGAACAACTAGTAAGAATTCTAGTAAGAATCCTCCAGCATTGTTCTTTACAAAAACTTGAAGATGGCCAACTATGAAGATATTTGTAGAAGCATGTGTATAAGAAATGCATATGTAAGTATGTATTGGAAAGATAAGGACTTGTTCAGTGAGGAATTACACTTGGAAATTCTTGGTCTTTTGTTATAGGGAAGATAGGTCTTTTTGTTATAAGGGAAGATAACCCAAAACTGTTGCATTCAGCCTGTGCTCCATGGACCTATGGGGTACTAAGTAGGAATCTACTGGAGGTAAATAAGAAAAACATGTTACTTATAGTCTTAAATTTGCTACAAGGGGACCTTTATCTCTCATTAAAAATATGCCAGGGGTTTGCAAATCTCATTGATTGGAAAACCCTGGGCATATATACTGGAAATGGCTCTTTCTTGTCCCACCAACAAAATATCGATGAAACTCTATGCTGCCATCTCATGTAATTTTTCTGTGAGTTTCTCTACACTTCCTTAAAACTTCCAGCTATTCAAAAATACCCAAAAACTGAGCAAACTGAAGAAGAATCTCAGTTTCATTCAAAGAAGAGAGTAATTTTCTGTCCCTCGGCTGTAGCAGAAAGCTTGAAAATGTCAAATGAGAGTAATCCAGAAATGAAAGGCCAAACGGATCGCATTTCTGCTTTACATCTTAAGTCTTTTGAGCCTGCTAACGCCA
The DNA here is from genome assembly GCF_963924245.1 of Chroicocephalus ridibundus. Lineage (NCBI taxonomy): Eukaryota > Metazoa > Chordata > Aves > Charadriiformes > Laridae > Chroicocephalus > Chroicocephalus ridibundus. Next base: position 47,494,507 of record NC_086288.1, read on the forward strand.
GTTAGTTGCCATGAATTTATTTTCCAGTACTAGAAAAGCAGGCTTTCCATCCAGTCAATAACATGTACATACTCTTAATCATTTTTATGACTTCGCTATAGTCATATTTAGCAGGGCAGACATTGCATAACTCGATATATAATAACTTGTTCTATTCTATTTCTGCAGTAAGGACCTTTCCTCTTCTATCCCCCCAACAGAAAAAAAAAAATACAGAATATTAGTAAGACAGCTTGTTGGTAGCTTTAATAGTTAAGATTTTTTTTTCCAGTTTTGCACAGAGAAAAAGAAAAGAACTCACTGTGCATTTCACACAAACGCAGCCAAATATTTGGTTCTACTTCCAGAACTGAATCACCAGCACTGCTGTGAAGCAGCTGGGAGCTTGAAGTGCAATCTTAGTCTTGGCGTACCAGGAAGCATACAAAGTAGCCCAGTCTGGTGTCTCAAATTCCTGGAGCTGGAGCTGCTATGAGTAACTCTGACAGTCTAGTGCAGGTTTTTGCCCACTGGTGGGTTCATTATTGCAATCACCTTGCCTCTCTTACAAAACTTCATCTCTGCTTGTGTTTGTGTACTTGTCTTTTACCTCCCTCCTGTCTTAATCTCCCTCTTTCTCTCCCTGCCTCTTCTATTACATTACTTTTGCCTTGTTTTCTTTTCTTTCTTTCTGCCTTCTGCAGAAAAGACAATGTAAATTGAAGATAGGTGTTTCTAACATATAAAGGAAAGAGTATGGCTTGGCACATATACCTGGACTCTAGATCAAGGACTGCAGTAGAACATCTTCTACTACACCCTGCCTACGAGTCCTCAGCACACAGATGTTGATGGTGTCAGGCCCTCTTCTGTGCTTGTCCCTTGTAACGGAGCAGGAGTAAAGAAACTGAAATGGGAAGGAATTAATGGGATAGGAAGGATCCCTGTGACACCTATGCCTCACAGTGCACGATTCTTTTTAGGATTTTGATGTAGAGAAAGGGTAAAAAATGTAGCAGGCTCCAGGATGCAGACATCCAGAGTCTTTGTCTTCATATTTGTATTATGATCAGCACTCAGGGTGCAAACTTTCTGTTTTACAGCTTACATTTGACATGCCCTACCCTGCTACCAGAAAAGACAGTGCCTCACTAGCCTGCACTAAAGAAAGGAAAAAAATATTGCAAGTAAAAAGTTCAAATCCAAGTCCTGGCAGCGAAAAGATCCAGGTTTTCATCTAATCAGTTCCCCTTTCAAGGACAGGAAGAGGCCTTGCACTGGAGATTTTACAATCTAATTAGAAATAACAGATAGAGAAAACTCTTTTCCAGCCTCCAAAGCTGTTGCATCTGCATTATCCATTTTCTCTGACCTTGGCAACTTGAGTCTTGTTTTGTTCAGCTCACCTTTTCATTTTGGCCTTTGCACACTATTTTATATACACTTCCCCATGTGTCTCTGGTACATCTGGCAAGTCCTTTATCTCAAATTCTTCATTACCATCATTCTACTGCTCTCTATTATTAGGTATTCAGAAATTGATTCTCACTGTTGTGCTGCCCATTGCAGAAATACCCATTTCCAACCTGCTCAATTTGCAGGTAGGTATGTTCATGTTTTTTCCATGGGGAGATACTACTTCCCTCCTGCTGGGAAGAAATTGCCCTTCCATTCCATCATCCCAGGTCAAAACCTTCCTTGAGATTACCTGTGTCTTGAGACTTATAAAAAATCTCGATAGAGGTTCAGGTGTATAAGAAGCCCTGACTGCCTTATGGAACACTAAAAAGTCAATATTCCCCTGAACTTTCCAATCTGTGTTATAGCCATTTCTTGCCTTTAGTCTCCTATTGAGATTAGAATCTGCTTTAGATGGAGACTGTTATCTGTTCCATATTTAAAAAATTCTTAAAGTCAGGTCCTGGCTTATGTGGAAGGTCACTGCAAAAATGATGAGGATGGATGGAAAAGTGCTATTATCTGCCTCTTACAGACAGCTAAATCAGAAAGACAGCATGTAACATGGCAGCGGCAGGGCCAAAAGCTTAGTCCCTATCTTCCAAATCCCAAAATGGGCTTTCTGTATGAAAACAGCCTTTCTTGCTGACTAAATATGTGGTGGAACTGTGCATGGTATCTCTCTTAATGCTATGCAGTGTGTATGATTAGCCTGAATTCTTGTTGTTGGACTTTCATTGCCGTTCCTTACAATGGAATTCCTTGCAAGTCCAGGAAGAGGTCTTTCTATTTAACCCTTTACCCATGCTGCATTTAAGCAAACGACAATGTTTTGCCACTTTTCAAAGCCCCATATTTATCATTCCGGGAGTCAGAGGCAAAAATAAAAAACTTATTAATTTAATCAATATGATGGCCAATTTTCTCTACCCTGCATTCCCCTTTACTCTCCCAGCAGTTCTCTGCATGCTCTCAGCAATGCTTAACTTCTAGGGAATTTTTGCCCATTTAGCCATTCACTTTCTAGTTACCTCACTTCTTTGCTTATAACAAAGACCAACATGTGTTAATTTTTAAGCTGCTCACTTTCAGCTGTAGCGTCTTATTTATCTGTTTTATTTCACTTGCCGCTACTGAAGTGTAAACATGGGCACTATCAGTATTTCACTTTGGCTGTCTTTTCACACATTACAGTGCCTTACCAAACTATGTGTATTGGTGTCTTGGTAAACTTTAATAGTTTCCAAATTTCCAATAAGCCAAGTTGATTTGAAGAAATTTATATTGGAATTTAATATCATTATGATTATTAATATGGATACAGTAGGCCCCAAATCTGCAACAGTGAGCATTTTTAATATGAAAAAATTTCCAGCTTTTAATAAGACAAACCACACCTACACTGTGTTATAGCAAGACCTGCTTAAGATTTTTAACATCTATGAATGGATTAATTTTATTACGTCTTTTTAATAACAGAACGGATTAAGGCAGGAGATGGTCAAGCTGGCATTTCTTGATGTACATGCTTAGTAACTTCTGTGTGCCCTGAGAACTTACCACTTGCTTTTATCTTTGGAACTGCCTGCAGTACCTATGCCCCTCTGAGACTTATACGCATAGAGAAAATCATAGCACTGATTTAAGGGTCTGAAAACACATTTATATATCTCCCTTCAGGGGCTGAATTCTATTGAGAACAGCATGTTCTTTGCAAGCTGTGTTTCAATGCCCAGGACATCACATCACACTGGCACTCAGCTGGTGTAAACTGGAAGAGTCCATTAACTTCCCAATGGGGAGCTAAGCATTACTGAAGTGTGACCTCTTAGAAATGATGAAGTTCAGGAGGACTGTCCATGTGGATGTGTGAAGTACACTTTTTTTGTAAGAGCATGAGTGCTAGAAATTCAGCACTGTCAGTTTAAAACTTAGATGATTGTTTCCTACCTAGTCTGTCTGCCCAAGTGTCATGGTTTCAGTTGAGATAGAGTTAACTTTCCTACTAGCAGCTGGTATAGTGCTATGTTTTGGATTTGGGATGAGAGTGGTGTTGATAGCGCACTGATGTTTTGGATAAGTAGTCAAGGCCTTTTCTACTCCTCACACTGCCCCACCAGCAGTTGGGACTGCACAAAAAGTTGGGAGGAAACACAGCTGGGACAACTGACCCTCACTGACCACAGGGATATTCCATACCATATGATGTCATGCTCCATATATAAAGCTGGGGGTAGAAGAAATAAGGGGGGCATGATCAGAGTTATGGTGTTTGTCTTCCCAAGTAACAGTTACACATGACGGAGCCCTACTTTCCTGGAGATGGATGAATACTTGCCTACTGGTGGGAAGTAGTAAATGAATTCCTTGTTTTGCTTTGCTTGCATGCGCAGCTTTTGCGTTACTTATTAAACTGTCTTTATCTCAATCCATGAGTTTTTCCTCACTTTTACCATCCTGATTTTCTCCTCTGTCCCAGGGGGAGGGTGAGCGAGAGGCTGTGTGGCCCTAGTTGCCAACTGGGTTATGACTGACTACAATAGTCATCCTCAGTTTCCTTGGTCCCAAACTGACATGTAAAGAGCTGCACCATTTTATAGTCACTCAGATCTGCCTGTGTCTTTTCCATCTTTGGGGGTTGCTACTACCTGTGGTGATACAGGGCATTTCTCTCTGGAGTTTGAAATCACGTGGCACTACTAGAGCTGTGTGCTATAAGAAAACATGCATACACCAAGCCCCACAAATTAACTTTATTGCATTTGGAGATGGCTTACTAGTAATGGCTAGATTGTCTCCTAGATCATATACTTATGCAGGGCATAAGATAGCTATAAAGGGAACCTTGGTTAGCTAACTTCAGATACCTTGGCTGGCTAAATTCTGATACAAATGCCTACATCCATCTAATATTAGGTGAGAATACTCCCACAGTAGATACCTAGAATTTGGCACATAGATTGCATTAAATCCAGAATTGCTGCTATGAATGAGGAAAAATTTGGTTCAACTGCTACTTTGACTTTTTGGGATTTTTTTAATATGAACTAAATCCAATACCAGCTGAAGCTAGTAACTTCTATCATGAAGTTTGCCCAGTGGATGTCCTATGCATTTTTTTCTTGTTTTAGGTTCCTAGGATCAATAACAGCTATGACACGTAATTGAGTCCACAGTTCTCTTTAAGGTTCCAGTTCGTATTCTGTTGCTAATAAACCTAGATATACCTTAAGGTATCTTATTTCCGTAATTTAAAACTGGGCAGTGCAACAGAAAAATCTTTCTTACGGAGAGTCATCAGCAATAATTTTAGCTAAATTATATGTGTGATTAATAATACAAATAAATCAAAGAATTTCAGTTGAAGAAATTGAGTGAAGAATGAGTGGCAGGAATTATTCTTCTTTTACATAAGGCAATGCTTTGCTTGTCTTCGTTGCAGGTTGATGAGATCTGCCTTAAACACAGAGGGATATAGATAATTGCAATGAGTTATAAATTGAATATGAGTCAGCAATAGAAGGAGTAATAAGAGAGTACAAGTGGGAGAGCAGTTGTTGGTGTGTGCGAATTTGCATGGCTTACATATCAATTTGTCTGTTGCTGAACTAGTTATAAACTGTCCATACTCACATTACTGAACAGAATGCTGTTTCATCCACATAAATCCATTTTGCTTGGTGCCTAATACATGGTTCTGCATCTAAATAACAAATGTTCAACCATTACATCATTTCTAAACATTGTTGGGGACCAGAATGACATCTCTGAATCATTGGAACTGCAACTTGTAAACGGTTTGAGAGTCCTTCTGTTAAGTTCTGACCAGGGCTAATTTCAAACTATGAACCACAAAGAAATGTGGAGATTTGGTGCAGAAAAAAAACAGATGGAGAAAGCTAACAATGACCATAACCTAATATAACATACTGCCCAAAGAGGGAAGAATATAATGGGAGATGTCAAAGCTTATGATTTAACTAATCCATGAGACAATTTAGGTAACTTTAAGGAAAATGTGGCTAATTTAGGAATAGTGGTAGTCATGAATACAACAGATGCCCACATTGTTCATTTCCTTAGCACATCTAGATGATGAGACAGAGTGAACCTTCAGCAAATTTGCAGAGTAAGCTAAATTTTGAGAAGAGGTTGAGATAACAAAAGGAGGAGTTTCAGACCAGGAAATTTTGATAGTCTGGAGGACTGAGTCAGACTACTTGCAAAGTTCACCTAGGAGAAACTGAAGTGCTCCAAAGTCTTGCACAGAGCTCTGCAAAGCCTGGGAACTCACTACTGAGAAGGACCTGAGAGTTACAGTGGATGCTAAATTGAATTTGAGTCAAAGGTACAATCATTTTGAGAGATTCTGATTATTTATTACGAAGAATTGTTTCCAACAGGAGAATCATGCAGCACAGAAAAAGGCTACTCAAAGAGACAGAAATCTCCACCCTCAAATTTTTTGGACTTTGCTTACCTTACCTTTTGTCTAGGTGAAATTACCATTTATATGGTTTGTAGTTGCTCACAGTCCTACTTTGATCAAAAGGTTTAAGGTCTCTGGAGGTTCCTTCCAACAAACATACCTATGATTCTCTATTTGCATTAGGCTCTGAAGCTCTGAGTTGAAGAAACAAGCTTTCTGAGTCAATGTGAGTACCTCCAACCTGCACATTTCAATGCTATGCACAGATCTTAGCTCATGTTCTGGGAGCAGAGCAAGGCTATCCTCATTCAAGCAGAATTATTAGTTCAGGAACAACATTGTGCTGACATGGGTACTGCATTTCTACATCAAGAGCTATTTTGTTTGTAGTTAAATTGTCTCTATAGAGCACTAACGTAAGCGGTTTTAAAACATATAACAGACATTTCAGTCCACATTGAAAACAGCAATTTCAGTACACAAAGTTTGTAAAGTGCTACATTTGGTGCTGTAAAAGAAACTAGAATTTTGAGGCAGGAGCAAATTTTGTCTAACTTTAAACTCATTTTGGACACCACTGGTATTTCATTGCAGAGGTAGTGAACTGCTACATATACTGCAGAGGTTGGACTGGTATTTTGGATCTCATCAGTATGGGAGACAGGGACCTGCCCTTTGTGATAGTAAATATTACTTTCACAACTAAATGAGGTGCGCAAGTCCCACTGTGTTCCCTTCCTAAAGTCTAGTCTTTGAGGCTATATCTATACTGCTTTTGAAACCATACCTGGGGTATCCTCCGTTGTCCATGCTGTTTAATTCTTAGTTTGTACAAACTAGCAAGTAAGAAAATGCCAAGGAGTGTCTCATGGGATTGCAGAGGCCAAAGTCCCTTCCCAGTTGGGAATAAGGACAACACCGAATGGGACTTTATTCCACAATCCTGAAATGCCCTTAAACCACTTCCAAGGTATGCATCTTAAACACCTAAAGTTTCATGTTATGGAAACACCGCAAAGTGTGTCAATTATGTCATAAGCTTACAAGGGTGTCACTTAGAGCCCAGAGGGATCACAAATCCAAGTGCTACATTGCTGTGGATGCACTCTAATCTTGCCAGTCATCTCACAGACAACCTGTGGATGAGCTATGCCATTAGGAACAGACAAACATACCATGTCCTTTGAATTTGAAAAAACATCTCTCTCTGTACTTGGAATTATGCTTTCAGAGGGCAAACCTGAATTTGAAGAGATGGCTTCAAAATATAATGTAGATTTTGTGTCTTTGCAAAAAACAAGAAACCAAAGGTTTCCTCAAGCCCTTGGCTCATTGTCAACAGATCCTAAGAATTTTCAAGGCACTTATGTGCATCTTAAGAGGCATCCTGAGTACTGTGGGTAAGGGGAGTCCTCTTTCCCCAACATTCTCCAGGTAGAATGCCATACAGATGAAGAGCATTTATTTTCAATTAGTATGTATATTCTACATGAAAAAGAAATTTTAAAACAATTTTTTGAAATACAGTTCAAGTAATTCAGTTGGTGAGTACAATCATGTTTTGACTTACCACAGCTAGTTGACAACATTTATTTGTAGCACTTCAGGGGATAACAGGGTAAGTCAAACTATTATTATTATTAATTATTATTATTATTATTGTTCTTACTGTTACCATTGTTATTGTTGTTGATTAAGTTGGTTTTGTTCTGGTAGAAGCTAAAAGCTTAAGTCAACCATTGGATCCCCCTGTCCTGGAAGATCTTTATACATATAATGAGAAATCAGCTTCTGCCCAAAAAAGCCTCTCACCCTCTATGTGGAAGAAACAGTCTTAAGAGGGGAAACATGAGAAAATAACAATAAAATGAAGATTAGCACTCTAAACAGCAATTCCAGCATGCAAACAGCTAAGCCTTTGTTCAGAGTTTTATAAGGATTAAGATGGAGGTGAATTTTAAGGAGGGATTTGAGGGTGGACAATGAAGTTTGATTATGCATGACAAGATGACACATCAGGAAAATAAAAAGGGAGCAAAGAGAAACAGATTCTGAAACTGGTGGAGTAGGGTTACAAATTGTGTTAGCTCAGCAGTTCGCACAGGAAGAAGGATGTTTTTAGCTCCCCTCCCTTAACCTTAGCTATCTAAGGAGTAAATACATCTGAGCATTTCACACTAGGTTCTTTTTATACTTAGTGAGGGAAATGTACATTTCTAAGTTATGATTCATTTCAGACATCTTCCTTAAAATAAGATGGTCTATGCCCTAGAAACACTTTTTTCTCCTTGAACAATATAGAGATTCTAAGGTGAGTGTCTCAGATGTAGACATCTGTGATATTGATCTTTAAGGATGGCCAGATGCACACAACACAATGCCTCCCATCTGCAAAAGTACCTAGGTATTTCATTCTCATCGGTTTTAGGTACTTAACTGTCACCAAGGACATGGCCAGATAACCATGGAAATTAAACTGTGAGGTTTAAAGTTCTTGTGGTCAGAATGGGAATGGTAATATGTTTAAGCAGTAAACCAGAAAGAAGATCTTCTTAACATTATTTTGAATGGTTTTAAGAAGAACAAAATGCCACTGACTGGGATAAGCAAAGCAGATCATAGACTCATAGAATCATTTGGGTTGTAAAAGACCTTTAAGATCATTGAGTCCAACCGTAAACCTAACACTGCCAAGTCCACCACTAAACCATGTCCCTAAGTGCCACATCTACATGTCTTTTAAATACCTCCAGGGATGGTGACTCAAACACTTCTCTGGGCAGCCTGTTCCAATGCTTGATAACCCTTCCACTGAAGAAATTTTTCCCAATATTCAATCTAAACCTCCCCTGATGCAACCTGGGGCCGTTTCCTCTCACCCTATCACTTGTTACTTCGGAAAAGAGACAAACACCCACTTCGTTACAACATCCTTTCAGGGAGTTGTAGAGAGAGATATGGTCTCCCCTGAGCCTCCTTTTCTCCAGGCTGAACATCCTCAATTCCTTCAGCTGCTCCTCACAAGACTTGCTCTCTAAATCCTTCAAGATGTCAAAGTCAGTATCTAAAAGGACAAAGGCTATAATTTTGTTTTCATGGAAAGCCAACTATATCCTGGTCTGCATAAAAAGAAGCATTACCAAGCAGGCCGAGGCAGGTGGTTCTGCCCCCTTACTCTGCTCTCGTGAGACCCCACCTGGAATACTGTATCCAACTCTGGAGCCCTCAGCACAGGAAATACGTGGACCTGTTGTAGTGGGTCCAGAGGAGGGCCACAAAAATGAACAGAGGTGGAACACCTCTGCTATAAGGACAGGTTGAGAGAGTTGGGGTTGTTCATCTGGGAGAAGACAAGTGTCTAGGGAGACCTTATTGCAGCCTTCCAGTACTTAAAGGGGGGCTACAGAAAATACGGAGACAAACTGTTTAGTAGGGCCTGTTGTGATAGGACAAGGGGTAATGGCTTTAAACTAAAAGAAAGAAGATTTAGACTAGATATAAGGAAGAAATTGTTTACAATGGAAATGGTGAAATACTGGAACAGGTTGCCCAGAGAGGTGGTAGATGCCCCCTCCGTGGAAGTGTTCAAGGCCAGGCTGGATAGGGCTTTGAGCAACCTGGTCTAGTTGAAGGTGTCCCTGCTTATTACAGGGGAGGTTGGACTAGATAACCTTTAAAGGTCATCCAATCCAAACTATTCTATGATTCAATGATTCTACAATCTTTACAGAATCAAGCTGAAAAAAAGAAATACAAGTCATTCCAGCATCAGATCATTGTTGTCTCTGCTTAGAATCCAGAAATACAATGAAAATCCATTTGTAACAAGAAGAAGAGAGTACTATCAGCTGCCTCTAGCTGCATGTGAAAACTCATGTCTAGCAATGACACTTTGACAATTATCCTTGAGCCCCCTAGTCCAGATGTATGCAGTTAATGAACCTCTCTGTTTCTCAGTAGCCTTCTTATCCTGCTAATGCAGGTCTAATAACACAATCAGAATAACACTTTTATTTCCAGCTACCTTTTTAGATTTTCTTTATTTCAAGAAAATAGGTCAAGCTTTAATGCGCTTCACATCTTAATTTCTTAAGGCAAGTCTGTTCCTCCTAGTCCTAAATGACAATTTAGCTATTGTCATATTGTCTATTTGATGAGGAAGAGTCATAGGCTTCTGGTTGGCTGCACACTAAACACTGTGGAGCACGGTTTCCAAGTTCTTAAGTTGCCATAAGCAAGAGATGCAACTTCTGTTGCTACCGCCAAAAGCTATTACAACATCTAGCAAGATGACATGGACAAATAATGTTTTTGTACCATGGCGTATGTTAGGTGCTAAATTATCCTCAGAGGAACTTACTGAATATAAAGGATTTAAAGTTTAGCAAAGTCCTTAGGGGTATAGCCTATCTAAATCTTTCTGTAAGACATGAAATCTCACTGACTGAATGCGTATGGAGACCACTTACAAGAAACTCAGCTATTTAGCCATGATCCTATGGGTGAACTCTCAGTTTTCAATATAACAAAGATTTTAGGCATGTGAATGCTCCCTTAACTTCAAAGTAATTAGTCTTATTTTTCAAGTTATGCACAAAAGCTTAAAAGCTTAAAAGCTTTTGTGGTTTAGAGTTCATCTCAGTAAGAGTAACCATTGTATTATGTTTTACCTTGGAGACAGTTCTCACAGAAGTTAGAATAAGATGTAATTTCTTTCTCTATTGCGGCTTGAGCAGATAACAAAGAAGTTAACTGTATGCTCAACTGTTTTCCTAAACCAGGACCTGCTCTAGCATAACATCAAGAAGACTTCCAAATACTTTAGGTTACGACATACAGAACTCAAACACAACTTTGTGTTAGCCATCTGTATTTCTGTAATTGGTTCGTATCAACCATTTAGCATGTGTTTTCACACCTTTACAGGACTTACATTTAGAGTCAATGGCCATGCCTAACACCATCCTGTTGCAATAAGCCTTATGCATGTCCCAAAGGACAAGTATTCCGACCTCCTTGCAGAGATCCTTATGGCACCATATAAAAAACTGGAGTACAATTCCAGGAATGCACTGAGATCACTTGCACACATCCCAGAAGGCATGTCTAAGCAGTGCTTGTCGTTGTGCCCTTATCACACACTCCAACTTCCTCCTGAAGAACGCATCTCTCCAAAAGCATCACACACAGAACTCCTACACTTTTCATTTGCTAGACTGCTCTGCCACACACACAGAATTATACCTGCCAGGACCAAGCTCCCTTGCAGTGCAGAAGAATCCCATGACAAATCCCATGTTCCTAGGGCGAGAGTAACTACGGAAGTGTTTATAGCTGGGACCAAGCTCTGCATTAGCCCCCCAAAAGAGATGTCTGGAAAATTCAGTACAGCTGCAGCCTCCAGAAGCTTTACTTCCTCCTTGAAAGCTGCTTATTGACTCTTATGACCAAATGCTACCTACTGAGAGGCTCCATGTGCCAACACTCCTGCCTGACTGTAGAGATTTTGTTTGCCAAAGAGCTGAAATTCGGTTGGCAAGCAGAAAAGTCAAAGGCAAACTAGGCAGCTGGTCAATGCTGGTCAATAGTCAGGATCACAAGTCATAACAAGATGCTGTTATGTCTCCCAAAATTAGTGTTAGAAGTGAGAAGTAGGACGAAAATAAAATTTGTCCTATAGGTAAGTAAGTAACTTTTTTGTCAGCTATGTCTGTGGGTCATCCCATGTTCATTCTGCACTGAGAATTGACTAGTTCTGAAATAAAAGTGCAGCTGTCAACCTCTCTACATGCAGAAACTTAGTGATACTATTTTTATGCTACACTATAGTGGCATCACTTGATTTATATTTTTTAAAATACTTTTTTGATGCAAAGTTTTCAATATTTCTGTCAGTAAATAAAATGTCAGTCAGGAACTAAAATGTCAATACAGCCATATTCATGCCAGAGGCCTTCAGAGCATCATAAACCACTTCTCCACTGCCATATGTTCTATGTACTAGAAGACAATACAATTTTCCGCTATTGAAACTAAAAGAGTATAAAAAGATGTTTCCACCTAAGTAGAAACCTAAGTTTTTCAGGAAACATTACATACACAAATGTGTATATATTTACTTAGACGCACCTGAGACCATGGTCTTAAATGTGACCAGGCTTGTTGGATTCTTTTTAGTCATTTCAATGGATATCTAGTCTTATGTCTCTCAGTCTGGCAGGACTTACAACCGTTCCCTTTGATGGTTGGCCTTTAAAATCAACTTTTATATTGTAGGCTTTATGGGCCCAGTGTTCTCTGTGGTACATAAAGTGCCATCAAAAAGGAGAATCAATCTAATTGAAAGCCCGAAGTGCATATTCCATCCATTTGCAGGATGTGCAAAGCAGGTTGCATACGACTCTAAGTTAGAAAGGACCTGGAATGGATGGAATTCACAAATACTTGCTAGAGTCCTTGCCACACACATTCACAAGCCAGAATAGATTTGTAAGAAATGTTGGGGAAAGATACCACTAACTGGATAATGGAATAAAAGACCTTGTTTATTAAATTGAAAATAAAAGAGAAAAAGGTTTATGTTAAATGTTTAAGACATGTAACTTGCCTTGAATATGACCTGGAGTCATTGCTGGAAACATTAGTAAAAAAGTGGACAAATGTTGAAACTAATTATATGTTTCCTGGGGAGAATAAAAGGATGCTGAAGGGAATGCTTTCGGGGTGGAGAATCAGCTGATGGAGATCAAAGTTCTTCAAGCGCACAAGATTTAAAAGAAACTTGCAGAGTGGGTAGGTGAAGCAAAAATGTTTTACACCATATCACATGAATGGATTCTGACTGTCTGAAATGATAAAAGTGCATCTTTTGTCGGAGAAATGTAGACAAATTAATAAGGGAAAGCATGTAATGCAGCAGAAAAATAATGGTAAAATATGAAACAAGATAAAAGCACAATGTGAGATGTACAAAAGTGACTGCTTGTTACTTTTGCAATTTATTATATTCCTGTTTCAGTTGCACATCATGAAAGAGAAGGCTATTTAATGATTCAAGAAGGGGAGAGGGGTCAATTTCACAACTGTTTTATACAAATGACTTGAAATTGTATGGTTGGAATGAGGTGGAGATTAATTCTTTGAATTACTCTCTGAATATTTTTGATGCTTAAAGCAAAAACCTGACAGGTGGACGATGAAGAAGTTAACAATCTATAAGATACTGCAGACAATATGGCTTCCTGTGTTTACTGTGAGGCTGGAGGGGAAGGGCTGAGTGCAATAAATAATATTGAGATACATAGGTGTATAATTATAATTGATGCAAATATAATTACAGCAAAATATATGCAAGATAAAACTGAATATACTGGATCTTGGATCAAGTTCCAAAACCAAATGAGCAGTACATTTCAGCTGAGAGTCACTTGTTAGATGGATGTAACCAGAAGATAGACAGGTAGAAGAGGTTATGTGAAAAAATATTTGGAAAAACGTGTCTGTGGGAAAGAGGTGGTTGGTTGTTTTTCAATTGTTCTTACATAAGAAAAATAAAATAACTAATTTAAGGTGAATGGTTAAAGAACAATAGAAAATGGAAAAGATTACATTTATCTTGTTAAACTTGAGACATCTACAAGAAGCATAGCTTCATGTAAGCTAGCTCTAGTCACTCCATTTATAGCCAGTGGAAAGAAATGGACATTTCTAGGACCCTTCATCCTAATGAAGACATCTAAACTAGATTAATTGCTCTCAAGTCTTCCTTATGAATAAAAAGGGAATTTAGATGCCTGCCTCATATGTAGATACCTACTTTTGTAGACATTTCGAGTCAGGTGATATGAATCTCCTGAAACTTTATTAAGAGTGGCACAGGATAACACTAGCCACAAGATATATTAAAGTGATATATTAAAATATGTAGTGCGAAGGCACTGGATAACAAAGGATTCTTAAGGTAAGATAGCCAGACCCAAAGAGTAATACTCAGACTCTAGCATTGGTATGAAGTTGTCAGATAACAATATCAAGCATCACCAAGTCAGAAGCATTTCTCCCTAAAATATGGACCTGAGGCAGAAAATAAGTATGAAGAAAGTGTTAAAAAATGTTCCTGTAAAAAAAAGGGATTTTTCAACTATTCTTTTAATTCCTTATGAAGTGTATGCTAAATGATGTATACAGTAAATATAAAAAAATAGGGAGAAAGCGCACTTCATCATAGACTTTTCATTTTTGGTGAAAATGTTCATTTGATCATTTATGTTGAGACTAGCAAAGATGTGTCAGTAACTTCATCAAGATCTGAGAAACAGATGAAAAATTAAAAACATGCGTAAAAGACATTCTTTTTGATCTTTTGGGACCTAATGACAGACAGAATGGCAACACTGTATAAGCTACGATTGGATCTATGTTATATTTTTTTTCACGGAATCATTCCCGTTCCTTTCCATAGGAAACCGTGGTGGAAAGAGGTGATCATAGCAATAGAAGTTATGGTGATAATATTATCCAGAACCGTAAGAGTGAATACAAGTGAACATTTGGAGTGCATTGAGAATATGTACTTTTTAAAGACTTTCTGTTGATTTAGAGAATCACGAATTAGACATTGAATAAAGAAAAGAATCTCTGTGAGAAGCACAAGTATTTGATTTTTTTTTTCAAGAACCAGGAGACTGGAAGTAAGACAACCTGGAATATTATAAGGAGTTGTAAGTTTTCAAAGATATTGTGGAGCTGACGTCTCATTACAATTAAAGGAAATATGTTTGGAGATGTATGCCTGGTTTTGACTTTGAGACAATTTACCTTTATAAGCTCTTCTTATAGCTTATATTCATAAGGTCTTCTATAAGCTCATATTCATCAGTCATCTGGTATAACACAACTCGACACTCTGATGAACTTAATTCAAATTTTTCTTTTTTCTTCTTGGTTCAACCTTTACCATAACATCACAGGAATTTCGTTAGAAGGTGTATCTCAAGCACAGGAAATCCGTCAATAGCTAAGACATGGCTTCCTAATTCTGTCTTTTGGTCTTTATGTATGTATAACTTTTCTCTCTTTGTCTCCCTTTCCCTCTCCCTCCCTCCAAGATATAAAGGTAAGCTTTTAGAAGAGACAAGCACTCTGCATTTCACAAAGAAATCCGGCATTCGTTATAGTGGATGAACGAAAAATAAGCACAAAGTGTGCAGGTTTTGTGTGGGTCACGGCGCACTATATAAGCTCAGAAGATTAAAGGGTTTGAAACTGTCAGAATCGACTCATGCTAGTACAGTCACACTGTATTATTTATTCATTTTTGGAAGAAAGAGAGATGTGCTTAAAATTTCTTTAAAGGGAAAGTTTTCTTGACATTGGATTCCATTAGGCATTTGTTGCAAACCAGATTTGCAGCAGAAAACTAATACAACAGGACTTAACACCTTGAAAATTGAACTGTAGAAAATACATTACCATATGCCTGTGGAGTGGTCTTCCCCGCACAATGAAAAGGATTCAGTGCTGTAGTAAGTAAAAACAAATTATTTATGTGGATAGTCCTTATTGCAAATGTCTTCTCTTGTTTTGTTAGTAGATAGCTTAAAATTGGTTTTGACACTCTGTAAGTATAGTATTATTCTAAGTTTATTATTCATAAGAATTAGTCAAACAAATGCACTTTTAAGTAAAATGCTAACTGCTTTCTCAGATGCTGTGCTACAGATACAGTATGTCACATATTGGTATTAATGGAACTTATTCTACAGTGGACTTGGGGTCAAGCCATATTCATTACTCTGTATGCATTTTATTATGTTAGTCACTCATACATTTTTCTGAGGCTTAATTAGGTGGCAGACATTAAAAACAAGAAAAAAAGAGGAATGAATAAGAAATAATACACTTTGCTTTTTTTAAATTAAAAAAAAAAAAACGCCAACATGTTGGATTTAATAACACCTCAGGATTCAAAAACCTTTTTGCAACTGAAAAGCACTTATTCAGATACAGACAAATAACTAACAATACTTCATGAATCAAGATAAATTGGATGCTGTGCTTCTCTTTCCTTCAATGAATTCAGAAAATATGGAAACAAGGAGCCCTATTCAGCTTTTATCTGGGAAAGTATAAGGTAGAAATCCTTAAAAATTTGCATCTTCAAAAATAAAACAGACACAAGGAAAGAGATGCAAGATGCAGGTAGAGTGAAAGGAGTGCTGACATGTTCCATGATATTATTTTGGATGATGAGGATAAGGCAGACTTTTTTATGGAGCACAAATTATATGGAAAGACAAAAAAGGAGACAGAGGCACTGTGATGAAGTGAGTGGAACACGGAGAAAGAAAATATGTAGAGTGAAGGAGATAAAACGTAGTGTGAAGGAAAAGACTGCAGTGTAGGAGACAAGCTGGGCTAGGTCTCCTGGCCAGCCAGGAATGAGTGTGGCAGCAAACGTATCCTGCCTGTTGATGACAGAGTACCAGCTATTTCATGAGAGACAGTATCTTGACAGGCTTAGGTCTTCCTTGTGCAAGAACTTACTTTTTCCTCTGTGAATATATTTGCAGACCTTTGGTTTACCGAACTGCACGTATTTCTGCCTTCTTTCAATAAATGAATAACATCAAAGGAGTTAAAGAGAAGGTAGTGGTAGCGATGCATTACCCAGGACGATGTCAGCTGTTGGGAAGCAAGCAAAGGTAAGTGCAGAAACAATACACCTACGCTGTCTTTGAAATGATCTTCACAGCTCCTGGAGGCATAGTCCGCTCTTCATCTGTCCAGCCTACATGTATCTGGGTGCTCAGCTTCCTACCTGTCATCTGCCCACTGCTTCTTTCACTAGGACTGGTGGTGAATGTGGTGAAGAGGGCAAACCCTTGTGTGCATGAACCCAAGCACGATTTAAAAATCAGACGGTGTTCTTTTTCTCATTTATTTCACTTTGTTATTTTATGCAAAAGGCCAGACTGAATGAATTCTTTTTCTAATTATTCCTATATCCTACTGAATAATTTCAGGCTAATTCCAAACTTCTTGTATCATTTTACTACCATGCCCCAAAGAACTGTACCGACATTCATTCATTCCTTGATCTCTCCTAGCACAATAAGAATTCCAAGTAGCTCAGCAGGTCACAACAAAGGTTTTTGTAATATGGAATGGTTGAACAGTAAACACTTATGTTTATGATACTGTCATTATTTTCTCACTCAAAGCAATGATTCAAAATGCACGGATGGATGGGTCATCTGACTCTGTATTCGCTTCATGAGATCCACCCGGAAGCAAAAAAAAGAAAAGCTAATGGATCATATAAAATGAAACAGCAAAGTCACATAGATGCAAACAACAAACACGTCTGTCTCTTTTAAGACATTAATGTTGAATACTATAATGTGTCAGTCATATTTTTGCTTCAATACATTCATAATCAAATCTTCCCCAAGCTTGCTTTGAAACAAATAAAGTTGCTCTGTTTTTCAGGATGCTAATGGAACATCAAAGAATCTGTGGAAGAATGAAAAAGCTTAGAAGAAAGAAAAAATACAGTAAATTGTAAATGCAATATTTTGACCTATATAGTTTGATTCTTTCCAGAGGCAAAGCTTTAAAAGCTGTAAATTCCTATAATAAGCATTTAGGTGCATGATGACAGCTAAATAATCCTATATTTTATTGATGTAGACAAATAAATGTAGCATATGTCCATGCGCAGAAACTCCAAATGCTAATGTTCATGCTGTTTCAAAAAGTGATTGCAGAAAAACTGAGTACAATGTGATCTTCGTATCAGGTGGCATTTTGTTCATTATATATGTTCATGCATCTTTATACATATTAATTCAGCACTATTTAATGAAAGAGGTTTTGTTAGCATTCGGTCTTGAATGATGGTATGCTTATTTTCAAATCCACTGAATATCAATTTGTAAATTTTGTTTAGATGTTGTAATTCAATTTGTAACTAAACATCTCTTATTTAAGAAAAAAATTTTCCAGGAGATAAATTGTCATTGTCGTAGCTCTAATCCAAGGCTGACCATCAGAAACTCACTCCTCCAAAATTTTTCTTTCTCACCTTTTGCAAGTACGAAACCCATGATTTGTAAATGATCATATTTTAAGATAAAAGCCATTTGTGGGACAGCTGGCGTGTGATCCTTTGGACACAATATAGACAAGAACATATCCAGTCTTCATCATTGGATGCTTTACAGTATTTTCAGCAAGCTGGATGCTTTTCGATAGTTTGACTGATTTCAGATACTCATTTTAGAATGAAGTAAGTTTTACTTCAGTAAATCCTGTTTCGTACCACTGCCAACAAAAGGAGCTTAGGGTGGCTGGTGCAGATAGTTACACTGTCGTTGTCTAAAGCAAGATGAGTTGAGTTGCTTCCTTGTCTTCAGCTGAATAGATATATTTTCCCAAAACACAGCAATTAGAATGAAATAACCTAATTCTTTTTATGTAACATGGAGATGTGCATTTGAGTCCTGGAAACAGTATAGACCATTTAGTGATGCACCAGGAGAAAAAAAAATACACTAGGAGGACAGGGTATTACAATCGGTTGTATTTCTCCCATTTGCATGGCTCATGTGAAAAGATAAGATATGCACTGAACATTGCTAAAGACTTCTTGTCACCTTAGACAAGTTATTTGCTCATTCTGGGTCTCAATTCATGTGCAGAAATAACTATAATCTTTTTTCATTGCATGCATTTCTATTAAAAAGTCTTTAGGACAGGACTGGTCTTTGTTATGTGTTTTCTTCATGTCATTTCCTAAAGAATTCTCTGCTTACCATGAACCTATGGAGAAGTGCAAACACCCCAAAAATAGTGAAAATCAATACATTATTTTTTTTAATCACACCTGCTAGTTGTAGATACACATATATTTTAAATTTGTTCAGAGATACCAGACTCAGTGCTCTGAGACCGTACCAGTGTTCTCAGATGTTGCTTCCCTTTACGGTAAAAATAAAAGTCACATTCAGCTGAATGACTGTGAGGGAGAATATCGCATGACACAATACCAAAGAAGAATATTAAACTTTGCATTTTGAGATGTAAGCAAACTCATTGCTTGGTAAAACGGTATCAGTAGTACAGGAAACCCCCAGGGCCCCTTCAGCAGACACGAAAGGGGCTTTAAAAAGACTGCAGTAATTGCCTGCAAAGAGCTGTGTGATCATTAACTGTTAACCTGAAACTTCAGTAATGTTTTATTTTGCCCATGAGTGGTTTTTCACTTTCAGAGTGAGCTCTGCTATACTGTCAATCTTCCCAGAAAAATCCCCTTAACTTTGCTGGTGTTTTGGTACGAAAGCCCTCTGACCAGGTATTGCCTGGCATGTTGCTGGCACAAGCAGGAAGCCGTAGCATAAAATAATCACTTATGCAATGTAACCGGAAGGATTGCCAAGAATAATATGGGGCTTTGTTGCAAATCACAAGGTGAAGAAAAAGCCTGGAGATGATTTTTAAATCAAGTCCAAAAAAAAAAAAAGTGCTCATTAAACTGGATTCTACAGCTATCCTCCATCCCCTCAGATTAGCATGTATTTATGGCACTGTACAAGCAATATGGACTTATAAATTTGTCTCCTGGAAGCATTACAGACAGGTTAGCTTGGTATATAGCAGGCAGATGCACACAAGCAAGCTGGAGTTGCTATAGGAGTTCCATTTCTCCCATTAACACTGCTAGGTGTTGCAATTCCCTCCCCATTTACTGCAGGACTAATTAGCTGAAATGAGTAACATGTTTAAGTAATAACATTGCTATCAGTTCAGGAGCTACCACATTTAAAGGAAATGTGATTATCTACTTGCACGTATGCAACCTGTATCAGGAATAACTACGCGATTGTAGCGTGCCATATAATCATGTGCTTTTTAATCTAAGAATTAGAAGCACGGGCTTTCCTGTATCTTTTGAAAAGGATACAGCAGAAATGCAGATTCCTAGGTAAAAATGTCCACCAGCACTGTCAAGTTATTTAAAACGGGCAAATGAAAGTGATTTTCAGTTGTCTTATTTGCTAAGAGGGAAGAGGAGTTTGGGAGAAAATTTAGATGAAATATTTGAACTTAGGGTTCATAAAAAGATGAAATATTAACCCAAATTTGGGGTTGGATGGACACCAAGGGTGGATATCTTCCATGTTTGTTTTTTTTCCAGAAACCTTGGAACCTTGACAGTCATTTCAACCATCTCTTTCATTATTCAATGATTTAATTTCTCCAATATCTTTTCATCTTGAACACAATACTTATCAAATATTACAATATTGTAGACATTGCAGAGAGATTCTCTATTAATAAATATGACCAGAATCTTACTAAGCCTGAGAAGCTTGTTTGTTTGCATCACTAGAAACTTTGGGCATGACAAACTTTTCTTGCTTTCTTCCCATATTTTCGCCAGTTCATTCTCTCCTTAGCATTTTCTATGATTTTGAAGCCCTGATTATGTCTTGACAAATATCTTGAAATTTTCATTGATATCACCAAATCAGATCCATGAGGAGCTAGTTCCAGCTCTGTGCTGATCTCATCCACTCATTCAGTGGCTGGAAAATGGTGAACTATGCTTATCACAAGAACAATGCCTGAACAACAGATCAATATTACATATTTTATTTCTTTGTACTTCCCATTATGTTATGTGCTTTCTACTTTTCATGTCGTGTACTTTTCTTTCCCGTCCATTTTCATCTTGCATCTATTATTTTATATACAGTTATCTTTTCTGTTTCCTTCTTGTCCTGTTTTGTTTCAACACTTCAGTGTTTTCTGCCATTCTCTGGCTACCTGAGTACATTCCATTTTAGTATTAAACTTATCCAGAGAGATCTCATTTGATAATATAATTAAAAGCACCTCTGCTAGGTTCTGTCTTTCTAGTGGAAACCATGCTGTAGCATTTCAATTTTCAAGGTATGATAACTAACAATATATTACTAGAAAAACTAATAAAAAATATCAGGTAATATGCAATAGATAGCAGCTTGTGCATGGTATCTGTATGATGAACTAAAGTCTTGGTAGTGTTTTTGAGGCCTAGTAAGTGACTAAGGCATAATTACACAAGCAAATGATATATGTTTAACTATAGTTCTTCCATGTCAATATCAGGAAAGGAATGAAGCAATGTGAAAAGAAAATGGAACTATGGTTAGAAGGGACTTTTCTTACTACTTTGGGCTATGAGTTCATGGGTTCTCACAGATGGAGCTAGAGTAGAAAAAAAAGAAGAAAAAAAAAGTAGGAAATAAAAATGGAATAGTAAAAGTAGTAGATTTAAACTAGGAGTAAGTAACATTGGACCAGAGTCTTCTATGATTGTTATAATTAATATAATTATTGGGAGATATGTGCTTATCTTATGCTAGATAGGTCTTATGCTCTTAGGTGTAACCTGGAAAGAGATGTCCTACTGTAGGGCAGTATATAACAGGAGTGTAACGTAAAGCTTTTACTTGCTCTTCTTACCCTTTTCCCATTGACTGTAAAGTGATTCTCACAAGCTGGAGGTATTTTAGAATCTAAATTCACTTCTCTCTCTGCTAGGAGAACCCTGTGGTTCTAAGGCCAGAAGGAATTGCCATGACTGTCCATTCTCATTCAATGTTCATGTCAGTCATGGCATATTTCTCAGAAAGTGGATGGAAGAATTAACACAAGTAGTTTTATGAATATGCATGTTATAATTTATAATTTCTTCAGATTTTCAAATAAAAATAGGGCCTAATCTCCATGATTCGTACAATTACAGCAGACTGAAGAGATATGTCTCTGTGTATAACTATGTAAGTAAATAGAATTGTGCTTGAATTTTCTAATATTAACAGGGAAACAAGCTGATATCTTCTAATTAAATTTAGCAGAACACCACACCCTAATCTCTAGCTTTCTATTCCCTGTTTGCAACAATATAGTTGGAAAGTTGTTTAAATAAACACACTTAAAGGAAAGAAGCTACAGGTCATCCCAGGCAACAGGTTATACAAAAATCAAAAGCAATAGAATGAAAATGAAAAAAACTTTTTATTTCTTTTTAAACTATCCAGCTAGTTAGTGATGAGGCCTGTGGAGAAACAGAAAAATAATTCTGTGCTTGAGTTACCTAACATTAGACTGAATAAAGCTTCTTAAACTATGCTATAGAGAACAATTCCACACTAATTGCACATGAACTTAGATGATCTCAGATTATCTTTTCCTAAACTGAATCTTATGGGGCTACTTTTTTCTCTGATATACCCATTAATGGCTTATAAAGGAGAAGTAAAGGCAAAAGAGAGTGAATGCAGAACACTATTATCAAAAAAGTTCCCCCTAATCAGTCAACCGATCTCTTTAGAAGATATCCACTACAGTCTCTAATATGTCAATCAGAAAGTTATAAATAAGGTTACATATTTTCCTTAATGTAATTAATTTATCCTTTTACATGTGTTAGTATGTGGTTGTGTGTTAGAAAGAAAGCTTGACAAACCAATGTAAAAGATGTTTAATTTGTCATATGCTTTAATGCAAATTTTTAATTGTCAGTGCCTTTTGGCTCCAATACGTTTGATTGTGTGATCAGCAAAGTGACTTTGGAGTTACACTCTTGCAATTCAGTAATGGAAGTAAATAGCTCGGACATATGTGTGCAACTGGCATCGCACCCAGAACTTCAGTAGCGTCTATAATATTAATAGCCTCAGTAAGCGAGGTGATCTGGGCTGTATCCCCACTGTCGCAGTGAAACAGGAGACATGGAGACATCAAAGGTATGAAAAGTAACTGCAGCTATAAAGTCCTAAATGGCTGCAGATGTGCTACAATATACAAGAGTTTCACAAGTTGGAAATTAAAAGTTAGAATAAATCGCAATGTGACACCCATCCTCTGACCTCCCAAAAAGAACAAAAAAATAAAAAGAGCTTTTCCGACTCGATCCAGTTTCATAAGCCACTGCTCATAATGATATTGCCTTATAGCTAAAGAATATTGTCACTGGAGCATTGCTATTGTACGGTGTTTTGCGGCCTGTTAAACACTAGTGCTGTTGTGTCTCCTGCAAACTTTTCTGTACTGTCCTTGGAAAGCACTCCCATGTACTCATCAATAAATCAAATCATAATGAGACTTAATGAAAGGAGACTCTTTGTTCAGTAAAATACTAATGCCACTTTTTGTTATTCACTCAGTAAAAGTATGGTTGGTTACACATCACAGATGATAGTTCAGGTAGGGATTGCCAGGAGGGCAAGCCATCATCATTTCTCCCCAGTGGGACATTCCCCAGCTCATCCTGAGGCTGGTAAGTACTTTCTGAATTACCTGACTTCCTACGAAGTAAGCGAGCTGCGAAATCAGAATTAAGACAAGGGATAAATGTGATCTTAAGTATATCAAAGAGTTATAAAAATTGCAGACCCCGCTTTTACGCTGTCCTTACAGAGTGCTTAATATAGTTTAAGACTGCGTGGACTTCAGGTCTCATCTGTACTGTAAAGGATTTGAATGGTTGATTCCTATTGCTATTGCTGTCATTCACACCTACCTACCAACTACCCCAGGGTCTGTTCTAAGAACTGGGTATTAGAGACACCCAGCTGACCTCCCATGATTTAAACTCAGGATGGAAGTCAAGAGAGCAATTTTTTTTTTCACCATGTTATAGCTGGCTTGTACCAAAGAGCCATGTTCTTCCATATTTTCTCATATTCAGGGGTAGATGATGCGACAACTTGGCTTCTTATGTGATACAAAGCTGAGGTAAGATATAATGGTCCTGCTGTCATGCTCTGCCTTGTCTCTGTCCAGGTCCCATGTCTCCATTATGATGCCAAATATGTAATTCTACAGAGAAGAGGAGGTAACTCCCATCTAAGTGAACCTGTGGAAAACCTCTGCTGAAGAGTACACAGATTGCTCAGTCCTGTGCTGCAAACCATTTGTCTGTCAACCTTTTCTCCTTTTTACAGTTATAAAATAAAGGAGACCTTGTAAACAGAGAACCAAATAAAGCAATTGCCTATCAGACAGAGAAATTCATACTCAGATTCCATTGTCTGGTACTCGTGCAAGTTTACACAAAGATGAAAGTAGATGGTCTGTTCTCTGTTCTTTACTTGCATGATTTTTCATTTTGGTATTCTCACAAGACAATAGGTCCTACTGTGAGGACCTCAAAAAAACAAAAAATGAGAAAGAGTAGACAGTATTTTTTTATCTCTGTTTGTTCTACTAAAGACAAAAGAATTTTATGAGATGGTGAAAAATGAATCTTCCTTTTCTCTTCAGATACGGTAGCCACATCTGGATACAGAGACTATTTACATATAGGTCAAAAATGATACTGGCAATAATTCACTAGAGAAACTGAAAATGGAAAGACAGTTTGAGTCATCTTATTTAAAGTGGCAAAAGAAGAGAGCTGCATTCTTTGACAAAAAAATAAAAATAAAAATTGGACCTAAACTGTGAAGTGTGTATTGCCCCTTATTTGAAATGATTAGTGAAAACCCTGTGATTCCAAAGCCAATCTGACTATGACAGACGATAAGAAGTAGATAGTAGCTCATTTTAACCATTCTGCCAAAATCAATAGTATTTTAGAGAGCTTCAGTGAGGAACCACTTGTCATACCAACAACTGAACCAGTGTGCGTCAAAAAAATGAAACTCTTCTTTTTACATGCTTTGGTCTAATTGAAGGAAATGTGAAGGAGGTATTCTGTAAGTCTTGTGGCATTAATAAGGATGGAATTAACCTCTCTCTGCAGGCTTCTGCTCAGCAAAGCTGCCCTCAAGGTCAGCAAAACTTTTGCCTGAGTAAAGACTGAAGGGATGGAGTAAGTAGTGGGTCTGAAACAGATCAGAGGTGTTTGAATGCTAGTTTGAGAGCCTTAATTTGGAAAATTGATCACAGCTACTCAGTGTGAGCTCAAGCACTCCCTTTGTTTTAAATGCAAGAGAAGGCTTCACCCCACCACAGCCATCCTCCTGTGTACATAGTTCCAGCTTCAAGGATGTTTGAAAATTGACATCTGTGAACCCTTTCTTGTCTGTGAAACTTACTCATCTCCAGCATGCATTTGGGTTGTCATTAGTTAGGAATCTGTACAACTTTAAACTCCTGTCATGCCTTTCTGTACCCAGCTATGTTCCTCTCCACAAGCTGGGATGCTCTGGGAGAAGCTGAGTGTGGGACCCAGCAAGGGGGCACTGTCACAAGCAAGTGTCTCTCCATCAAGAGGTCAATTCCCTCCCGGGCATTTGCTACCTGAAGAGATCACAGCTGCATAAAAGTCTGAGCTCCCTTCAACCTCCCTCCCTCAGACCATTACACCTTTGAAACAACTTCTCATTACTAAGAAATGAGCTGCGACTATTGAAACTTCCAGGGTTATGTGACACCCAGCTTTGGATGTATGTACAGTGTATTAGATATGGCTGGAAGCTAAACTGCCTTAGTTGCTAAGACCTATTAGAGTTAGGCATTTCATTTTCCAGTATTTGTCTTCCAGGACTAAGAAAGAGCTGTTTTGCCTCAGCTGGATAAAAGAGTAAAATTGCAAAAATCCTGCAAAGAATAAGTAAAAGATAAAAAATATATAGGTTCTTAGTTTCACTTTGAGGTAAAATAGTCCATTACAGGGCAGGATCCTCAGATTTGGGGATTAGTTTCATTTGCCAATTTAGTTTCTATGCAGACAAACCAGAGTCCACAGCAAGATTTGCCTCATTTAGTGATTTCACCTCTTGGCAGCCCTCTGCACTGACTCTGCTGTTACTGGAGCTTATCCAAAGGTTCTGCTCAGTCTTGAATAAAGCTGCAAGGTTCTGTACTGGGTTTCAGATGCTGTGTTTCCCCAGTTAGCTGGTAGTTTCTGTCTGCATTCAGAACCTCAGCTGATTATTTATTGCCATAAAAATATCACTTTCCAAAATTAACTGTTGTATGAAGGACTTCTACAGTGTTCCCTTCTTTCTTCATTAACATTCAGAGAAGGAGGGTGTGCCTGCATGGAGGGCCATAGATCAGTGATCCGGGTAGTAACATGCTTCTCTTTCTCCAGTCTCTCCTCTACTTTGCAATGGCTCTAGTTATAAACCTCCCACTGACTACCTCAGCCACTCGGCAAGCAGTTTCACCACTGAGTCTTCAACTGCAACCTTTGCTAAAGACATCAGGATTTAGTAGGGCTTTGGTTTGTATCTACACTAAACCAAAAATGCTTCCAATTTCATCGCACAAGGTGTCCCAGCCCAGTACCTGCAATCACTACAGGATGACTCTAAAATCTGGGGTGTATGTACAATTATCCCCATCACCTATTCTTCTGAGAAGGACAGGAGGATTTATATTCATAATTTTCCATGACTAGGAGATTTGTCAGAGAAGGGACCCACTGCACAATATCTGATAAAGTTCTCTAAGATCACACATTTTTCTTTTCTTCTTTCGGCTTTCTTGCTGTCTTTGTGTTTATTTATCTATCTGTTGACTGATCTATCTTATCTATTTGTCTCCAGTTGCCCTTCCATTGTGATACTAAGCAAAACTATAAAATGTGAGTGTAGAAATACACAGTTGTCTAACTCTTTGACTCTGGGATTAGCAAGAAGACAATCATGGCATGTTGCGGCACTTGAACACTCTTTAACCTTTTTATTTTCCTCATAAATGTAATTCTTTAGATGAAAACACTTCTGGTGAAGTAAATATTCCTAGGTTGAAGTGTAGTTTAATTTGTCATTGTAAGTGGTATTTGTTCTACATTCACTTAATAATTTAAATTGAAAAGATTTACCCTTGAGTATAAAGAAGCAAACCTTTTGAAAACACACTTAGCCTGTGAGTAGTTTTATTTTCTGAGGCATCCATAAATGACAGCTTACCTAAAGTGTTTAAAAACATATGTGCATAATAACAACAACAACAACAACAACAACAACAACAACAACAAAGTCTAATGCTGTGAGGCTTCTGAAAAATGTCATTTGCATAGAGAATAACATCGCCACACCTGTTTTGTCCAGACCTTTTCTGGGGGAAGGGAGTGTTATGAGCCTGGATAAACTGATTTAAAACATTATTTTCTAACTAATTTTCATGTCCAATTTCTTGATATTAAATGCTAAAATATAAAAAGAATCTAATAAAATTCTATTTTTTGTCATATGAGATTTTATTATACAGCTTTTGAATTTACTTTTACACCTTGCATAAGGTGATAAATCAGTATGTTCCAATAACAGCAGCTATTCAATCAAATACATTATGGCCTCATGGCTTCAGAATACTAATTTCAACTACCGGTTTTAAAGTGTCAAATCTGAGGTGATTACTTCCCCAATGTTTATTTTTAGAGCACTTTTTTTTAGATATCACTGAATATAAATATAGGTATGTCAGCAGCTCAGCACAAACTATGCTAGAAAACTATTTCTCTTTGCATGTTTAAATAGTTTTTGTACATATCTATTCATAATTATAATTTTTTTCATATAGATTACTTTTAATGCAGCTACTTCAACAGTGGACAATAAAATATGTCCTTAATGGAATAATTTTGCATGTTTCCTTAGTCAGTAGTCTATTTAAAATGCAGTCAGACTCAGGTGCCACCCCCTGTTTGTCCTTTAACAGGAAAAGGAGAGAAATAGTAGGTAAATAGGTGGATACACAAAATTCGTGAAGCTCCATTTATCTGCTCCACAAGAGAAAGTGAAATTTTTTATTGTTATCATGAGTATCCTGTTAGAGGACCAGCTGAAGAAATACTGGATGTACACCGCTCATTTAAAACAGGTGCCAGGTAAATCCTGATCTGAAAGTACCTGCTGTATGGATTTCCATGTGGTAGACAGTGCTTGCACTGCAGTGAATTTTAAAATGTAAGGTTACTGTTCAAAGCTCTCGACTAAGTCCCATTAGATCTTAAACTACTACTGAGACCTTCCACAGATTGTCCAAGTGAACAAGGAGAAGAAACTTTATTTCCTCACAGCATTGTTTCTCAATCTTAACCCCACTTTAGATATGTCGTTTTTTCTTAGTTAAATTGGATATATTTATTTTATATTTATTTTCCTCATAAATGTAATAAAGGAAATGTATGTAAAATACATAAAGGTAAAAAAGGAAAATAAATTTAAAAATTCAATTCTTAATTGAATTCTCACATTCAGAGACTCATTTAATATCTGGCATTTCTGATGAATATTTTTAAGGGAAGTAAATAGCCCTTCCTAACTCCCAATGTCATTTAATGCTAAACCAGGGAAAATGCCTTCTCTCTACTAAAGTCATAACCTCTGAACACTGAAACACAAGGCTTAATAGGATGCTTAGCATTATCTCAACTCATAGAACTGCAGAAGCAGCGCTTAGTCACATATAGTTATGCATTTCTTTAAAAAAGAAATAAATTTCTTCTAAAAATATCTTGTTGCATTGAATTCTAAGAGTTAATGGCATTAAGTGAGTTAACAGGTCTATATGATGCTTGTTTTATGCTATCATCTTGTGTATTTCAGGATTAGATGCTCCCCTAAGAGTACAGTACAGCGTGTGGCTAAAATGGACTAAGCACAATATTTAATCTATTGGTACTCCAGAAGGCATTTTCTTGTGTTATTAACTGTTAGCACTAAATCTTCAGTAGGACTCTTGACCTTCCCAGGGTTGCATTAACACTTAAACACAAGTAGTAGCCACCATACAGATCTTTGCTAAACTTCAGAGAACTGAAAAGGGATTACTGAGCATCATTCTGTACAGTCCCTGTCTATCAGCAAAGCTACTAAGATAACCAGCGAGCTCTCCTGCATCTCAAAGCCAAGATAAACATTCTCACCTCAAGTCAATGGGTGTGAAATAACAGCAAGACTAAACTACCATTCCAGATCCTAATCCATGGGCTTTCAAGTGATGTAGTGCTCGCTTACACGATGATACCATATTCCTACACTTCTGCCATCAAAACCACCTTTTCAAAACTTACTTTTTTCTTGCATGAAAAAGCGTATGTTATTTAGGCATTGCTGGTGACATCCTTAAAACTACAGAAGTTTCAAAGATGTGCATAGTTTCTAGGCAACAAATTCTTATTACCTTTGAGGGCAATTAGCAGGTTTTTTCCCTTATATTCTTCCGAAATAACATAAACGGACATATTTAGCTTAAAATTGAACTAATATATTTGAGGCAATTAAATGTAGTTAAAATGCATTGCTTTGTTGAAACTGAAGCATTTCAAAATAGTGAATACAGTTCAAAGTATTGTCTTTACTCTGATGAGGAGCAAAACCAAATTTCAAAACCTTAAAAGGTGTTGAAAAATTCAGAAAGTAAGAATTCTTTCAAACATCATCTGTAGCTCTTGGAGCAAAGAAGCAGATGACCCACGACAGATTCACACAAATACTGTTTGCCCACAGTATCATGTATCTGGTAAAACCCGGGCAGTCTTCCCCCTGTGTCCCCTGCAGAAGTGCGTGGGGAGTAGTGAAAATAGCTCCTAAACAATACACTAAAGAGGGAGTTTTGTCATTGGGATGGATTAAAGGTTTTGACTAAATGAATTACATTGCTGAAAGGAGCTTCAGACTGTACATCATCAAACCCATTTATTTGGCAATCTAAGTCATTGTACGTGTCAAGGTGCAGCTCCACAGGATAGATTTAGCTATTTTCACAAAAATCCCTTCCCTTTGCAGAAATACATTTTGTCTGACAGCTGAAGCTCCCAGACAGAGACCCTGGCGAAGATACACGAGTGTGCAGAACAGTGCAGGTGTTTACAAGTGAAGAGAGAAGGATGTTTTTCTGTACGTCTGAGGAGAAAGTTATCAGGCAGATTTTTCAGACGCTTGAAGTCACACCAGCACCTTGTTGCTCATAACCTTAGCACTCCCATATCATGTTTAAACTGAAGCATTCATGAAAATGTCAGATTGATAAGACTGAAAACTGAAATACATCATGTATTCACAGACTACATGGAAAGAATCAGAGAAATGCAGTTCAGAAGGAAATATGAGATAGTGTAATCAAAGCTCCTGAACATCCCAGACTCTTGAAAGTCTGTTGGAGAAAACTAAACCAAACTCAATAAATTTGTCAAAATGACAAGTTTTGTGCTTAAAGGGTCTTTGGTTCAGTATTGTAAAGTAGATTTCCTATATTCCATAGAGATTCCTATATTCCATAGAAATTCTTTCACAGGCAGCATCTGCACAAGAAGAAACCAGGCAGTTGTTTCAGAAAGAGAAACAGCTGGAACAGCTGGAGACTACCCAGCACAAGGCTCTAGACCTTACATATATTGGGTGGAAATTGCTCTGCACCATTTCACTCTGCACCATTTCACTTGTGAAATTCGGAACGTATTCTGATACTGATACAAAGGTAGTGTTGATATAACTGCATGGCAGCGTGGAGAGAGGGCAGGAGACAACAAGTTCCTGCTTCATCTAGGAATAAACTAAAATATGCTTGCATGACGCTAGAAGGTGACGTATTCTAGATAGAGAGGAGAGAAAAAACACAGAAGGAGCCTGCCACTGGTGTTAAGGAATATGCTTTCTTGGCCCCGTAGCTGACTATTAGGTGTAAAAAGATACTCTAGTCAGAGATAATAGAAAGAGGATTTTCATAGCGCGGTAACCTACTGCGTTTTGCATCTACTAACTTATATATGGTGATATGAAGGAGACAAAAAGGGAAATACAGAGCCGCATCTGCCCAATGTTATTTTATCTGGCCAGTAAGCTATTGTAACCCCTTTTATTGGAGCTCAGTATGCCAAGATACCTCTCAAGTCAAGTCCAGTATTTAGAACCCTGAACTACTAGGTGACACTAGAAAAAAGCACAATTAGTTTGTGGAGATATGTCAGAGATGGCATATATCCCACCCCTGACACATGGCTGGGCAGCCCTGAAGGAGTGTTCTCAGGAGCTGGTGGTCACTGTTCTATTTTAAGCTACTGTTATTACTATGACTATACCGGCAAAATAGTCCTTGAGTGTATTTTTCTTTTCTGTTTCTCTCTCCACTTCTCTGGGTACACTGTTCTAATGACGGATGTGTAAGTGTAGTCAGCAGGCAGGATGAGGGCCAGTAATCTTAATCTTTTGTCCCTCTTGCCCTACAGAGTACGTTAAAGCATTGAGATAAATCGAAATGTAAAGTGCTGGCGAACCCACTTCCACTTTCTTGTCAGCTGTAATCTTTCTTCAGGTGTCATAAAGTTATAAATTCAGCAATGATGTTCAAAAACTCATTCAGTGAAGAATTACTGAATGCATAAAATTCTAGTATTATCCATGTAGAAATCCTAAGTATTAGCTTGTGTACAGTAAGCTCAGTTCAGAAAAAAAACATTCAAAAATGACTGCATATATTGCCATGTTTTTCTCTTTACAATATTTTTTGCCTGAGAATCAAGCAGAGGCATTATGGGACATAGTACTTCCTAGATTTTGTTCCAACTGTGGGTGTCAGGACTCTTTTCACTGGTTCCTAGTGATAGGACGAGGGGCAACGGGCACAAGTTAGAACATAGGAAGTTCCGTTCAAATACACAGAAAAACTTCTTTACAGTGAGGGTGACAGAGCACTGGAACAGGCTGCCCAGGGAGGTTGTGGAGTCCCCTTCTCTGGAGACTTTCAAGACTCGCCTGGATGCAGTCCTGAGTAATGTGCTCCAGGCAATCCTGCTCTAGCAGAGAGTTGGACCAGATGATCTCTAGAGGTCCCTTCCAACTCTGAAGTTTCTGTGATTCTGTGATTCTGTGAATGCTGAGTGAGAAAACCCTCCGATTTCCACCAAGTACTTCACATTGTCTCACATTATGCAGCCATCAGTGCAAATACATTCGTACTCCCAAGCACTAGTCACTCAGCTTGGGATATCCAGTTCAACCTAACCTGCAGAGAACATATATGTGATTTATTACATTATGATAAATATCCCTAGGGACATAACAAAAAGTATCTGAAAACCTCTTAGTGTCGAACTGTATATTTGAAGGGGTAAATTTTCAGCTTCTCCGAATCTTTGCTTCTCCCTAAACCCAGTAAAAATACATTCACGGACCTACTCAAACCCTAAGTTCATCAAAATAAGTGATCAGTTAGAGTTCATTGTGCTTTCTGAACAACTGTGGTTCCAAGGCAGTCTCATGGCAGAGACGAGACCTCAAGAAGAGTGGTTACCCTGTTCCACCATTTTCCTGTTATTTGACTTTTAACAAGCTGTGTCACTTCCAAGGACCTTCTTTCTTGACTTTTGTACATCCTGTCGTATTACACCGAGAATTGTCCAAGATAATCTCCCTTTGTGACTGCTTTTGCTGTCAACTTTAAGCACAATAGGCCCAATTCACTTTCAACCACTCCAAGGAAGTGCAGACAGCTGCTACTTTAGGGCATTCCTTAAGCATAAGGTGATAGCTTTTCCTCAAGTGCCTGTATTTATAACAGATTTCTTTCAGACTAGGCTCCTTTGTAGTTTCAAAAGGGAATGCCCCAGGAGGAAAGAAATCAATGTTCAAGCACTTACTCCCAGAACTGCACCTTTTACATTTTTTAACAATGGTTTCAATTGAAGGAGAGACTGAATCCAGGCTTCGCTTTATAGTAAATGCCCTCACCACTAGGCTGGAAAGTCAAATTTATTCTCGTCCTTCTTTCCCTCACTCAGGGAAGAGGAGGCAAAGATAAGCTTCCTTATTCAACCTACTTTCCTATTAAAGCCCTCTGGACTGGATTTGGATCCCCTCCAATACCAAAAAGCACTGAACCTAGGTCTTCCACTTACACGACAAGTGCTCTCCCTGCTGATGGTTTTGCAAAAGTAGATGCTGGTTACCTCTGCACGTGTCCTAAATAAAATCACTCCATGCTCTGACTTCCATGAGAGCTCCATTAGCCAAGTGGTGTGTGCTATGTTCGCTATCATTTTAGAGATGCTTTATTTTTCATCACCATCTTTATTCAGCTGAAGATTCCAAAAAGAGGAAAAAGCCTTTGGCATCCAGAACAAAGTAGCACAAGTTAGGAGGAGTTCTCATTCTGAATTCCTAGCTCCCTGCTAGAGAAGAAAGAAGAAAGCAGAGACAGTCAGCTCAGTGGGAAACAATGGATCACGGTTGTAATAATACTAATAGTTTTGGCCTTTGGCCAATCATACAGGTTGGACAGTGCATCCATGTTTCAGTTGGAGAGGCACTCAAGTTCTTTTTCTGCATTTCCACCTTTTATGATAATGTGTGTGCCCACACGTGTGTGTCTGTAATGTGGGGAGAAAGTATTTCATGGGCACAGAGACATAAGATAGTACCTATTCACAAGTAACAGAATAAAAGTGGATTTGACAGACAAAAAAAAAACCAACACACCTAAGAAAATCAGTGCCTTTATGTGTTTGATTCAACACATCAAGTCATATTAGATTAGTCCCAAGAGAAAAAAGGGAGGAATGAAGTATTTGAATTAGCTGATGTTAGTGGGGTTGGTATAATACCATTTACTATGACAGGCTTTGTAGTGGTACTAATGCTTTCCTTTGTTAGTTACTATTTAATTTAATCCTATGTATGATTAGGTACGTTGGGACCTTACCATCAAAAAAGATTAAAAAAAAAAAACAACAAGGTATTTTTTTTAACAAAAAGAAACAGCTTAGACTTGTTTAGACTTTATGGTTTGGCTTTCCAAATACTTGAAATTTTATTGACACCCAGTGATGGAGATTTGCCCTGAAGTGTCAGACTTGACTTATAACCTTAATTTCAGAAGACTTTGATGATCTCAATACTGGTAGTCTACAAGCAAACAAATGTGACATTTCTTAAATATTGTTAGAATTTAATGTTTTACAAGAAGAAACTCAGTTAGTAGAACTCAATTATTTCTTTAAAAAATTAAGTTCTGTCCGTATACATCACTGAGGAGCTCCACTATTAGTTATTTTTATTAGTAGTGTTTTCCTTTAGCTTTTCAAAATGTCAACTTCAGCAATAGCCTCTGATCAAAAGTTTTGCAATTTTATTTTTGAGAATGTCCAAAGAACAAGGAGCAAAGCAAGATGCAAGAATAGGTAAGGAAGAAAGAGATATGCTCCACCAAGCCTAACGCACAGTGCTATGTGTTTATTATGTTAAATACAAGCAAACACGAATGTCTTTATTAAGATGATCAACACTCCTTGTAGACTTCACAGTAGAAAAAATACACTGACAGGGATTCTTTTACCCAATTCCCTTAAAAAATGAGGTTTATGAGTTCTTTCTTTCTTTATTAGTCCATCTGGCACTTCTGCTCCCCGTTAATATTGAACACATTTTCCAGTTTCAAGCAAATTCATGAGTAGTGCAGATCCGAAAAATGTTAAATTACAACAAATGTGACAAAGGGCAGGCAAATTGAGACAAGACAATCTATTTCTGTATCAACTGGAGAAAAGTTTTCTGCACAGACCTGGCAACAGAGAATCCACAAAGATGGACAGGACCTTATTAATGTCTCAACAAAGTTAAATCTGTAATGGATATTACTGTTGTTGCCATTACTATGGAACAGACGTACCCCATCATGGACTGCAAAGATGAAGGCAGAAATACTGTCGATGGGACAATGGACTGAAAGTAGTTGAAATTCAGATCCGTGGGCCAAAGAACTTATTTTCACAGCTCTTTTTGCTTCTTCCCTGGCAATTTGAATTACCTATTTTTACATTTAACATTACAAAATGTCACACTAATTCCTACCCAGAGCAACTTGATGGCTCTGAGGTTTTTACCATTGTTGGAATGTGAAGGAATCAGGTATTTCTGCTTAATTTTTATGAATTCAGAAAAAGATCAAGCTGCACTACAGAAAGCAATATACTAAGCTCATGTATTGCAATTTTACTCAGCTAATTAAAGCTGCATTAATGAAATGATAAAATTAAGGTCATAATTAAGATTAAATCAATAAATCAATATTTTTGAAATTGTTCATTTATCAGAATAACACAGAAGTTCATATATCAAATTCTGATTTTAGTTCTACAGGAATTGTTCAGTTTTAGCTTTTTCTTGGGATTATTTAGAGTCCTTGGCTTCTTTTTATGAGACTCAAGGTTTATTCTGTCCTAGTTGGTGTGCACTATTAAGGGTCAGGTGCAAAAAAAAAAAATAATCTAAAACATTTATCTGTCTAATTCAGTTTAGAAGTCTACGCACAAAAGAACAATGAAAAAAAATATTGGTCTGCAACCATGTAAAGTCAGTAGATATCTTGAGATTTTCCTAGGTGTATTCCCTTGTCCTAAGGAAAAAAGGAAGCATGACATGATTGTCCTTAAAGGTTTGGCTTTCTGTGTGTGCCTAGCACCTTGTTGGCTGTTCATGTAACATATCAATAGTATACATACATTGTGAGCTACAGTCAATGAATATATTGTATGTACTAAACAGGGAGATCTAGGCTTCTGTACAAGGTCAGGATTGACAGCCTAAAATGATTTCCTGTCCTTTAACATTTAATCCATCTAAAGATAGTAGGTAACTGTCATTTTCTTTTTAACGGAAATTAATAGTGGTGTCATTTCTCTTTTCCACAAAGTCTCTGGTTAAAAACTTCAGACCAAAAAATTATGTATAAGGTTATGACACTCTTGGTTTGACAGGACCCAAACCCACACCTTTCAGACAAATTTGGTCCCAGTCAAGCTAAGAAGCAGAATTATATGCAGAAGTGAAGAGGACATTATCTCTGTTGAAGGTAGGACATGGTAGCAAAAGGAACGAGAAATAAACACAATGAGAGAGTAAGTATAGAAGAAATACCTTGGTATAATCTTCTTCATGACCCAGGCACCTTTCAAACTGTGGCACTTAATTCTTTAACATGGGAAAAGGGAAAAGGTGAGGGATTGGGCATCAGTGTGTTTTTGTTGTGTGTGTGTATGCATGGGTTTTCCTTTGTGTATGCTTGTTGGGTTTGGTTTGTTTTTATGTCACATTCTATTCAGATCCAGTTTACAGATTTGACATTTTCTTTCTAAAAATGTTCAGATTAGATTTCTGAAAAAGGAAACATAAAAGGAATCGACTTTGCCTCTTATCAACTAGTTCTTATACAAAAACTACAAGAATGTTGAATTAGCTAATGAAGTCCCTTCTAATTAAAACACAATTTGTTTGCACATTTGAGTTTTCTTATGACATTTTTTTTTTATTAGATAAAGGTTCTGTTCATTTACTACTAAAATTCCTACAGGCAAAAAAATTTCATTTGGAAAATATATTTAGCTCATTCATTCATTTTTTTTAATACATAGAAGAAATATCTGCAACATTTAAGGAAACATCAAATTTTCTGCAGTGAGCCGTCTGACGTTTGTATATTGCTGATGAAATTGCATGAGGCAGTTACTTAATGTTTTAATTTTTCTTAAACCCTGGAAATGTGGTTCATGGATTGAAAACTCATTTGAATACAGGAAAGAATCCCTGCATAGAAATGAGCCTTTCAATCACTTCCACAGCATACAACTCATAAATATGTGTGGGTCATATGGATAACAGAAAGATCCTGCTTAAATGCTTAGTGCCAGCAGAAACAAAAAAGCACCCAGGCTAAACCATTATTAAGTTATAAATAGGCTTGTAAACAATTTAATTGCATAAAAGAGCTGGTTTCCTTGGGACTACAGCAATTTGCATAATGAACTGCCGCAGTAGCCCTACAATATTTTGTGTTAACTGACATCAAGTGAAATCGTCAACTTTTGCAATGCTAGACAGCATTTGCTTGCAAACCTTCTTACAGGAAAGGGGATCTGAGAAAGAAAAATATATGTGTGAGGCGTAATTTTGTGCTACACATTTTTTTTTTAGGATTTCTTCCAACTGAGTCTTTTTTATAAGCACTGGTAAACAACACATGCTTCTTTTAAATAATATCTTCATGAGAATGATTAGCTATCTTATTAGAACTCAGATTTCATAAAGAACCTCTCACTCTACCATGTCTATTTTTTTGCTAGCTGCACCTGAAACGATGGCTTAGACCTGAAGGTTTCCCTTTTTAGGAGCATTGCCCCATAGAAAATTTTTTCATTTACGGTTATACCTTTGGTTTTTTCCTGTTGAATGGAGCTGATATTTTTTCATTATTTACTTGTCTAAACATAGATGTCTAGTGCCATTTTGGATAATCCTAGGATAACTGAATGAGATCTAGAGATATAGATATAGAAGATATTGGAGATATAGAGTCGCAGGACTGGAAGGGACCTCAGGAGGTCGCCAGCCTGATCCTCTGCTCAAAATCAGGTTGACCATGAATTCAGAACAGGTTATTTAAAGCTTTATCCAGTCTGATCTTGAAAACTTCCAAGGATGTAGATTCCGCAGCCTCTCTGGGCAACCTGTTACACTGCTTCATTGTGGCTGCAGATCATTTCGAAGGAGCAGCTGCAAGCCAGACAAATTATATCCTAGAGATATTATAAAGCCATGAGATGCACTAAAATATCTCAAATTGTGCATAAGGAAGTAACCACAGTGCTGCTGATTGAGATTTCACCTAATGACAAAGAAGGAATTAAGCTGTAAAGTTAGACAATGTAATGCACAAGGAATAACCACAATACTACTGGGTGCTCTTTCTTGTTTGACTTAATTATCAACGTGTTTGGAGGATGCACAAGCTTGACGGTATTTTGGAGGGAACCCATTCAGTTTCATAGCATGTTTGGGAAGCCTGTGGGAGAGTTCCCTATCTGCTGATCATGCTTCTTGTAAAGTAGCCCAAAATGCCGGTTGTCTTATTCACAGTGAGAATGCACTGCTGGCTCATACTCAGCCACACACATCCACCGTCACCTGCCCAGGCCCTCTTCTGCAGGACACTGCTCAGCAAGTCGCTTCTCATTCAGTGCTGATGGTTAGGGTTACTCCAAAGTCCAGAACTTCGCACTTCTCCTGGCTGAACTTCATTTCTGAATCTCACTGAATTTTTAACACATCTTGGCACTTTTACCTCTTTATACGCAGTATATACATCACTCTGAGAAGTAAAGTTGTGACCTTTGCATGTTAATTTGGATTTGAGCTTCCTTAAGGTGCAATACAATGTTGTATCAACACCGCGAATAATAAAGCAAGGTTGGTCTGAAGGAGGCAAATTTGCTAATTATGGAAATAATAATTATTGAACCAGTGTTATCCTTAGCTACAGATGGGCATTCTTAAGCGGAGACTATGCACAGATGTCCTTCTCCACATCTACATGTGGCTGTTCAACTCATCTTTCACCAACAGACTTATCTGCAAAATTCACATCTCCCAGATACTAGAATTTTAGATTATTTTAGGTTGACTTCATGAAATGCTAACAGTAAACAGAAAAAAAAATCCTCTTAAAAATAAAAATAATCCATGTTGATATTAGATTAGTAAAACCACAGTTGCACAAATATATTCATATAAAAATGTCAGTTTAAATTTTCAAATGAAGCTAAAAAAATAACAATGGTGTACTAAATTTGGGAGACAGTTTTTAATGTTATGTTTTGTTTTGTTTTGTTTTGTTTTTAATTCCAGAATTAGAATGAGTTAAAAAAAGTCCTTAAAAAAAGTTAGGATATTTTACAAAAAAAAAATGATCACAGGACTTTGAA
The DNA here is from genome assembly GCF_963924245.1 of Chroicocephalus ridibundus. NCBI lineage: Eukaryota > Metazoa > Chordata > Aves > Charadriiformes > Laridae > Chroicocephalus > Chroicocephalus ridibundus. The sequence goes on from NC_086288.1 coordinate 47,533,074, forward strand.
ACTTTTTCAGCTATATTTCAGTGCACATGACTGTGCAAAAGACTACACTTAGAATTCTCTGGCCTGAGATTCATCATGCATCAATATAATTGCAGCAAATGAGAATATTTATTGAATGTAATACTTTTGCCTCTCTTTGGACGTCACTGTAAACCCTAGATTCCTATATTCCTATCAAAGTATATCAGCTGGCTGTGTGGCAGAAACAAGTTTTAGGCAAGGATTAAGGATAAATCATTTTCAAATATATTTTTTAACATAGCCTTGGGAAACTCATCCATGAAAAAAGACCATGAAAACCATCCATGAAAAAGAGTTATAAGAGACACCACTAAGCGTATCCCTCATTGCCAGTTCTTTTGACTTCCTCTTTTCCTTCAGTTTTCCCTTTGTTTAGAAACATTAACTCTGCTTTAATCATTTTTTCATGAACAGAAAGAGAGAAAAATTGATGATTTTTTTTTTTTTCCGGTCTTTTAATATTTAGCAAATATGGTAAATACTGAACTGAGGTTAACTTGATATCAAAGGCCAAAATCTGTCTTAGGATATGTAAAATATTCACAGCAGATGCACAGGCAAACGATATGCTGATCGAGCACATGCAATAGTTTTAACAGTTTTGAGGCCACAAGCCGCTGTTAAGGACTTAAGGGTGGTGGCTGTATTAGCACTGCCGATCGTGTTTCACTGTTGTGATTCATTTCATTCAATTCCTCACAGTGAATAATGTCATTAACACTGAATTTCTTCCAAAGCAACAACACAAACATATTAACTATATTCATTTTTAATCTATTTCCCTTCCCTCTGTCAGCCGGCGCTCTTGGTCAGACACTTTGGAAGATTATTTCCTGGACAGAAAAAGAATGAGAAATGCTAATCTGGCTAAAATTATGTTGCATATAATATTTCTGGAGGATTATAAAAGTCATGTTCACAATAGTGGCTGATTGCTCCCTGTATTTTCATTACTCTTCCCTATTTTGATCTATTCATGGTGGCATTGGAATGACAATCAAGAATTTCATTTCTGGGTGTCTCTGGATAGTTAGATAACTACTTTTTCAGCTTGCAGAAAACTGATACCTAGTTCCACAGTCTTCATAAATGGGAAATATCCATTTATACACAACTGCTTTGCTCATAGAAAAGATATGAGCAAGGTTCACGAGATTAAAGGTTCGCGCTGTAGTCATGTGTCACTTTCTGGCTGCAGCTGAATTAAGGGAGGAAGTTGCTGCATTAATTTTTCCCCAGCTGCAGTTTACTGTGTCAGGAATGGATTTTTCTTCACCTCCCAGTCTTCCAGCATACTGACTTCTGTGACGTCTCCCTAGGCAAGTTCAAGCCACATAATCATAATGATACATATGCTTTCAATACAGATGTTTTCTAGCCTGTCTTTCATCTAATCAGTTTAGAGAGTTACTACTCATGCAGGTATGCTGAAAAAACTGAAGGGTCAGTAACCTCTGGAGGAAGAAGGAGAAGAGGCTGCGGAATCATCTGAAGCAAGGCAGAGCAGAATATAAATGCTCGGTGCTTCCAGCAAAACCAGCAACACGTAAAAGCTTGGTACTAGGTATTGCAGCTTCCTCCATAAGAAATTTAAGCATCAGAGGGGAAAAAATCATGTGCTGCAAGAGGAGATAGGAACAACCCAAAGAAAATGCTGAGTCCTGTATATGAGCTTGAGAGATGGAAGATAATGAACACGTATTTCTTTCAGGTTCAAAGTCTCCCTTTGTAGGTAGCAGGTTCCTTTTCCTTCTGCTCCCTTAAATAACTTAAGTTGATACATTATTTTCCTTGCAGAATTTGTCCAGGATGGTGATGATGGTGATGATGATGACAGTCCTCTATGGAACAGATTAACAGTGGTCCTACTGGTTCTTTAAGAGGCAGAATGGGTTTTTAAGTGACTGAAGGACAGGCAAACCTGTTGCATTCCAAAGAAAGCACCGGCTATAGGAAAGACACTTTATCCACTGTGCTGCTGTACATGAAAAAACACGAGAGTCTCAAAGGAGCTCCAGGAAGGGGCTGTTGAATCTTGGAGAAGGAAAGATAGAGAATAAAGTACATTTCACTGCACTTGGCTGGAGAGGGTACACATTGGGAAGGGGAGGGGAGGAAAGCAAAGAGAAAATTCTATTCCTGTTATCATTTGCACATTTTTTTTAAATAGACTTTGGTTAGAAAAACCAAAAAGTGGAAGTCAGGCCTTCCCCTGCACCACTGAGAGACTATTTCACTTTATAAAATAGATTGATGTCTTTTGTTACACAGAATTTAGCCTTGTATTTCTTTTCGCATAGCAGAGTAATAACGAGATTACGATTTTCCTGAGTATAATTTCCTGGGCCAGTGTCTCAGCTCTGGGATTATCATGTAAAGATGCTAAGATTAGGTCAAAACTTTGAGCTGCATTTTTTTCAATTTAGGTAGAAAGTGTTAAATTAATCTCAGCTGCATGTGTCTAAGAGTCAGGCATCCAGTCAAAGTTAATCATACTAACTTTGTATTAACTCAAAAGATAGACCAGAGGACTATCTTATTCTTAGGTTCATGTTTAACTTTTGGATGGTTAGGTGATATGGTCACCCTCCCTCATGTAAGGGAGACCCTGAAGTCTCTAACATTGAGTTTCAAAGGTGAAAAGAAACATGTCTCAGATGCAATTTATGCCTCAAGTTGAGCTTTTGCAAGGTGATGATTTCATTCTGTGAACAGGTTTGTCTTCTCAGTTCTCAGTCTTTACTAGGGAAATCCACCTTTGGTGTACAGCTACTACTTCATATAAGCAGTAAATTAAGTGAATTTATTAACAGTATTTTCTACTGATACTAAAATACCATATTCTATAATAAAAATATAATACTGTCTTCACTAAAATATGCAGTGCAAGAAGAGATTGTTTTAAATGAAAAAGTATTTGCAACCTTGTTGAAGAATAGCAAAGCTGATTTTGTTAAATTATAAATTATTGCTCTTCTGCTTGCCTCCATTCAAGAAGTGTTTCTGTAATTACCGCTTAGTAACAATTGTTAAATGCGGGGGAAAGAAAACGGTTTAACTACACTTCACATTTTTTATAAGTTTAAAGCTATTTTAGAAGCAAATTTATATATCCTCATCCTACCAGAGAAAGAAAATATTGAAATACACCTGATATATGTATTACAGAGATAACAATAGGACACTGTTATATACATAGTAGTATGAAAGCTGCATGCAGAAGAAAATAAAATAAGATTAATATGGAACCTCTTAATTACTTTGCGGAGGATTAAGAATTTGCATGTAGGTTTTAACAGACGCCACATTCAACTGCTCACAACATTGTTGAACACCGTGATAACACATTGCCCTCTGTAGGACTGAATGCAGCCCTAATCTAAAGAGAAATGAAATAGTGGTGAGTCTAATAACCCATTGGACAAGCGGCCAAATCCACATCTAAGTTTCTGTTGACTTTTCAGAGTGAGAGCTAAGTGTCCCTCATGGATTTTCTGGAAGCTTGCATTGACTGGAGTCCTGCAAAGTCTTGAGCTGTGTTAAAAAAAAAAAAGTTAACAGCATCTTAAACTGTTGTGGGAAAAGACATTAGCCAACTTGTGTTCTTAAGGCTTGTTTCTGAAAATAATATATCCTTCTCCTTGTGCATGTAAGTAGCCTCATCAAAATTAGCATTTTTCTCAGGTACAAACGCAGCACAAAATTGTCAGTTGTTTTGTGAGTGACAAAATGGAGAGGAAGGGATGGGAATTCATAGCAGGAACATGTTTTCTCTTTGATATTTACCAATTTTGGTTTTGCTTGAATTTCTGGGAAAGACACTTAAAAAAACCCAAACAACAAAACAACACAAACTCTTCCTAGCAAGCAGTCACTGTGTTGCTCATTTTCTAGGAGGACTATTTGAAACATTTGGAAATGGATTTTGGTGTCTGTTGAATATTCACAACATCCACTGTTCAACTCAGAAAATAAGAGAAATGCAGAAGCTCAAAACCACTGACAGAAGAGACCGAAGGAGACTCTAATGTTGAATTAAAATAACTTTAGTTCCAGCTCCTGTGAGCTCCTGATTTTTGGCAGTACAAACCTGCTACTGATGTAAAACATCAGCTTTAGTGGATATCTATTACAGTACTACTGCTCTGTGAAATACTGTGTGAAGAACTTTTAACCTTATGAAAAGTCTTTTGATGTAAAATCCTATGTATATATATGACAGTTTTAAGACTGATGATACTAATGAAAGAATAATCAATATTATTAATAATAGTAGCAGTAATAGCAAAGCATTGTTTTTCTGTGAAGCTGCAAGTGAAATGTTCCTAATTTATAATCAAAATTCTGAAAAAAGCTAAGGGAAAGACTTTTTTCACACAGAATCAAAAACTATAGCAATACAGAAACTTAGAGAAACTGCCACATTGCTAAGGGTTATGAGACCTAGAAGGCATAATTAAAATATTAAAGAAATTGGGGAAAAAAATACAGAACATACAGGGCAAGTTACCAAGGAAACCAGTGCAAACTGAAGTCTACAATTTTAGCTGTTACCATGTGGAGACACAAACACAGGGATACATACACATACACCCCTAATTTTAATGTCTGCAGCTCTTTTTACATTCTGCCAAATGCTAGAGTCTTCAAGAATTACTTTTGGTTAAAATAAAGCCAATTTATTTTACATGAAAGGTACTTTTGACATTATACTAAGCCACATCAGTGCAAAGTCATTAGATTGGATAAATGGATCAGTTAACTATTCCCCTAGAGTTGATAATCTTTTATTTCTCTTTAATCAATCCAATCACGGCAATAAATAATTTTCTTCATGGTTGTATCCTCAGTATACAAATATACTGTTAACCAACGCAAAGTCCTGATCTCTCTACAGCAAAATGGCATGACAGATAACGCATTAATTCATCTGAACTCTCCAGAAGCAGTATCTGCACTCAAAGAATTGTACCCAGGGATTGATGGAGTCCTGGTGGCATGGGTTAAAAAGGTACCATAGGGTAAAACCATGACAAGAACAGCACTAACACTATGGACAAAGGTGAAACAGTGCTTAGGTCCATGTCCTTGCACTAATTCATTTGTGCAAAGTTAGCCTTCGTTATAAGCCCAAGCAACATTTAATTCTCATTTAAACACAGTATTATTTGCCTACCAATTTCTGGACACCCTTGATGAAAAAAAAAAAATAAAAACAGGTTGTAAAAAACCCTCAGCACTTTGTGGGATATCTGTGAAATGCTTAATGGCATCAATTCAAAACCAGCCAAAACCCTCAGTGCCCCAAAAGTGAGAAGAAAGGCACTTTTATGCCATTTTACTGTGTTTTCTAAGAAAAAGAAAAATAAAAAGAAAGACATTAGGTAGAGGGAGGAGCTGAAAGTAGAAGAAAGAGGAACCTCTAATATATTTACTTCCAGAAGGGAGTCAGTGTACCAGGGGAATCAAACAATAACTGAAAACAAATCCTGGACAGATGGACTCTGGGTGCTGTGGGAGCAGAGAGAACTGGTAACATTTTTCTCCTACTGCCCTGGTTCCGTCGGGGACAGGGTCAATTCTCCCCAGGCCGGGCATCCCCTGCCCTGTGAGCCGTGCCCGCCCGGAGCTGCCGCGGGAGGGGGCGGGAAGTCGCCGCTTGGGGCGGGCTGGGGCGTCCCGGCTGCGGGCGGCGAGCGGCGGGCCCGGAGCCGTGTTTGTACATTCCTCTGTCCGCCTTATTGTTGTTTTCTCGTTCCCTTTGCTGCCCTGTTAAACTGCCTTTGTCTCAACCCAAGAGTTTTGCCTTTTTTTTTTCTTCCGATGCTTCCTGTTTTGGGAAGGCCTGCGCGAGCGGCACGTGGCTCTTCGTTGTCGCCTCAGGCCAAACCACGACCCTTACTTACACAGAAGAAGTAAACTGAATTACTCTTTAATGCATAATTAAAAGTGATGGTGTTGGGATGCATTTTTGGGAAGATATTCTGATAAAATTCATTCTTGGGCCATATCTGTGCTTTTCTATAAAGTGTCAGGGCAGAAGCTTGCAGTTGTCTGTCTTCTATATGGTGGACATTTCAGGTTTGGCTGCAAAGTTCAGCAGCATGACCCAGCTGTACTCTTATTTGGTTTTCCCAGGTCAAACACACCAAAGATCATTAACCTGGACTCACAAATTATAAACACTGATTCAAAACTATTTTTGGCTTTTCCAGATGTGAATATGATGGTGCAGTTGATAGTGTAAATACTGATATCGATGTTCTCTCTACTGTGAGAGTCAGCACTCATACACTCCTGTCACTGTATAGTTATTACGCTGTGAGTATATTCATGCAGCTCTGCTGACTTTCCAAGTCATTAACAATATGTGAGCACACAGGTAAAACGCCAAGTTCAGGTTAATGAAGCCTACTCAGAGGCAATATATTCCATGTTTAGAACTCAATACAACCTTAAAAAATCCACGTAGCTTTTGGAATGAGCTCATGTCTAGTCCCACCAACTTGGAGAACCAACAAAATCAGATCGCACCTTTCTACCATTGTCCATGTAGAAAAAGAGACACTGAGAGCGCAGGTACACACTTCTAATCTCAGAATCACAGAATTGTAGGGGTTGGAAGGGACCTTTAGAGATCATGTAGTCCGCTCACCCACCCACCCACCCACCCCCGCCAAAGCAGGTTCACCAAGAGGAGACTGGACAGGAACGCATCCAGGTGGCTTTTGAATATCTCCAGAGAAGTAGACCCCACAACGTCTCTGGGCAGCCTGTTCCAGTGCTCTGTCACCCTCAAAGCAAAGAAGTTTTTCTTCATGTTGAGATGAAACTTCCTGTGTTCCAGCTTGTGTCCATTGCCCCTTGTCCTGTCACTGGGCACTACTGAAAAGAGCCTGACCCCATCATCTTGACACCCGCCCTTTAGATATTTATAAACATTGATAAGATCCCCTCTCAGCCTTCTCTTCTCCAGGCTAAACAGACCCAGGTCTCTCAACCTTTCCTCATAAGAGAGTTGCTCCAGTCCCTTGATCATCTTTGTATCCCTCCGCTGGATTCTCTCCAGCAGTTCCCTGTCCTTGAATCCAGGGGCCCAGAACTGGACACACTACTCCAGATGTGGCCTCACCAGAGCAGAGTAGAGGAGGGAGGATGACCTCCTTCAGCCTGCTGGCCATGCTCTTTTTAATGCACCGCAGGATGCCATTGGCCTTCTTGGCCACAAGGGCACATTGCTGACTCCTGTTGTCCACCAGGACTGCCAGGTCTCTCTTTCTACAGAGATGCTTTCTAGCAGGTCAGCCCCTAACCTGTACTGGTGCATGGGGTTGTTTCTTCCTAGGTGCAGCACCCTACACTTGCCTTTGTTGAATTTCATTAGGTTCCTCACCGCCCAACTCTCCAGCCTGTCCAGGTCTCGCTGAATGGTGGCACAGCCTTCTGGTGTATCAGCCACTCTTCCCAGTTTTGTATCATCAACACACTCTGTCCCCTCATCCAGGTCATTTACGAATATATTGAACAATTTCAGATGAATGGTAATTCTAGGCAGAAGCCTAAAAGTGATTGTAGACATATGCTTTGCCATTGCTTTACAGCACATTTTTACTCATTGAACTGTTTCAGAAATTTTAACGTTGATATGAGGTCTGGTTTTTTTTCCAGATTTTCTGTGCAGTGTATCATCGAGTCATGTTGTGTCTATCACCTTTTCTCAACTTCTCTTCCAGTACAGCACTCGATACTTGGCAAGAAGGTGCACTTTTCAGATCTTTTTTCATTGCCTTAGAAAACCGGTTAAGACATTTTCACTGTCAGCTGTTTATTTGTAGATTTTTTCTCTTTGTGTTACAGACAGAATCCATCAAGTTAAGAGATACAATGTGAAAATCTGAGTAACAAAGAGACAAGACAGACCTTCAGAGGCACTGCTTAATATTTACAATATCAAGAAGGATGTATAAAGTTTCTAGAAGGATAAATGGCTGGTTTTTCGTAAGTACTGTGTACTGTCCTCAATTTTTTTCCATGTTTGCTTTAGATGATAATTAAATAATATTGCCTCATTACTAGATTTTGAAATACAGTCCATTAAAAATTAATTTACTAGCCTATAGTAGAGAAATCCAGTTATGGTATTGCACTGAATAATAGAGCTCTGGCAATAACTAATTAATTAACAGTAAACCAACTTGCTCCAGTTACTGCTAAAAATTGATTCATATTTAAGGATGATCACACCTAAGTCACTAATCCAAGATGTCCTCATTCAAGAAGTAATCGTTATGAATTTAGGCAGACTTTCAAAGTAAGTGATAAGTCCAAAATGTTGTTCTCTGGATAATAAAACTGACCTTATCTTTCTTTAGGTCAGAATATCAAGCCAGGCTATTCACAGATTTAGAAGCAACATCCAAGAAAGGTATTCTTTATTTTATATTTGTAGCTATAAATACCATTTCAAGTGACAGTAGAATATCCTGTGGATCTATTTATGATCTTAGAGCAGAATTTACAGAAATAGTTTAAATGTACAGCCCTACATGATGACCACAAATTGAAGGTTGTGTTTTCAGTATCTGCTCTACAGCAATCTGCTACGATTTATTCATTCATCATTTGTATTTAGCCACTATTAGATATCAGCAAATCACTAGAGGTTTAAAAGGTTCTGCTGTATAAATGTAATTCAATCCCCTTCATCGTTGTTGTTGTTGTTCTTGTTCCTTTTTTGTTTTCGTCAGATTTATCAGACGAAAACAGAACTAAGTCAGAACTAAAACTTTATGGAATCCCTAATTACTTGAAAAATATTCAGGAATGACTTCCAGTGATCAATATGTGTTTATTTGCTTGGAATCCAGTTTGTGCATGCAAATCTATGGCAAAAAAAATCCTTGTAAAATTATACACTGAAGGATGTCAAATAAGTAGTTACCAGCTTATGCAGGACTGGCAGGAGAGTGGAGCAGATAGTCACCTTCCGCAAGAAAAAGCAGAGGTTTCAGGATGATAGATTTTCAAACCTGAAATTTTTTTTTCACATTTTCTTGCAAATTTATAAGAATGGCTAATCAAATACTCCTAATGTTTTTCTGGGAAGTCACGAAGCTAATGGGAGACAGTGTCAAAAAATATTCCTTCTCTTCTAGAAGAAAGCTGTCATTAGACTCTGTCCCCAGAGTGTAAGCAAAAATTACTGTGAAAGTAAAACGTAGGTGAAAATGTTTTGAATGAAAAACTGGGCACAAGCAACAGCAAAGAGCTGCATCACCCAGTAACAAGAAATAGATATCTGGTAGGTCAAAGTTTAAATGTGGGCTTTGCCTTTAACCCATGGAAATTCAAGACCTTTTGAATTGGAATTAAAACTTGGTTCCAAGCTTGTAGTCAAAAATTAATAATAGCATACACATTAGAACAAGTTAAATATAATAGGATATTATATAATAAAATATTTTTAATTTAATCCAATCCCAAACTATATTGCTGGGTATCCTTACTTCTATGAAATGCAATTCTCTAGTAACCACAGAACTATATTTACAGAAAGTGACTTACAAATTGTACTGTAGTGGTTTTATCGTGGATGATCTTCCTGCCTGGGAGGAGAATTAGGTTTCTGTCAGGCCACAGACAAACAGATCAGCAGAGAAACACATCATGATCTGTAGTTGATAAAGGTTTGAAAAATCATGACAGTGATAGAAAGTCAACCTCATTAGATCACAGGAGACTGATAATTTTAAATCTCAGATTATTTCATGAGGTCTCAGGCAATCATTGGTCTTTTAATCTTTACCATACACAACAACAAACAAATTTTGGAATCCTAGTTTTGATATTTGTACCATAAAAACACTTTTTCCAGATGTCAACGTGATTTCTTGAAGCAAGACTTATTTAATGCTCTATTCTCTTAATAACAATTCTAGAAAATTACATCTTCATACTTTTTTCTGATAAGTAAGATTCATGATGTAATGTAAGGGTTGTTTCAGCCTATCAGAATTGCATTTTTATGCTGTGAAACTGAGAATACACACTGTGTGTCCTGCGATGGAAAGAAGGCATACGGGGCATTTGCTTACATGAGTAAATCCTGGGGTAGTGTTGGAGACTGCCTAGATCGTAAGCAGCCAAACTTGGTACATTCCTGACACCGATGGTTCATGAGAAGGATCCTTGAGTGAATAATCTTCAAAACTACCCACATTTGTTCTGTACCTTGCTGAAAGAAAAACCAGGAGAGAATTAATGTTTATGCAGTGTGAATGGTGATAACACCAGTATCCAGCTCTGAGAAATTCTTCACCTGGGCATGTAACCCTGTTTGTTTACAGAGACCAGACCATCCGTGGACAAAAGCATACCTTTGTTTGCAAAAGACATTCTTGCAATCCTAAAGACAATCCTAAAGAAAATAATTCAAAAAGTCTGCTTTTCAAGGTTAGATGAGCAAAACTTCCCCACTGAAGTCAAAAGAAATTGTGATGATGACGAAGGCTGTCAGGGACAGAGCCCTATTTCTGCATTTAATATCAAGTGTCTCTCTCAAATCCTGGTACTGACTGAGGACACTGACTCTAAGACAGGCCCGTTTCACAATTATTTTCAAAGCTGCTTTTTTCTAACATTGTTTTGGCTTAGAAAACAACAACCAGCTTCAGTCTCATTGTTTTTGCAGTCGTTACTGGACAATCACAAAGAAAATATTAATCATATTAATGACAGCGTACATCACTGAAATGTTAACCTTCAAACCAATAAGTCAGATTCAATGGGTCATTTCAGTACAGGCTTCTGAATTTGAAATGACCTTTCCCTGTCTGAGAAAAATTGACACTGTCCCATTTAAGTCACAGTTTGTCAGCCTAGATGGTCACACACAATCAGTCAATGCAATTTAGACTGGCATCTATGAAGGCAAAAAAATAAGTTCCACAGGAGTTCAAACAAAAGCACACAATATAATCAGGGTAGTGTAGGCAAAGACATAACATCTTAACGAGGAGCACACAGATGAAATGAAGATGACCTACACAAACAGCCAGAAGTTTTCTGGTGAAACTTTTAAGGTTTTTAAGAGAGACAGAGATAAAAAAAAAATAAAATAAAAAAAAAATTACTCCTATTTTCATTAGGACCCAGTTCACCAATCTGAAGATAATGAGGCTGGACATACACTAAACCATCTCTGAACACATTTTTTCCCCCTATGTATAGAAAGGGGAAAAAAAAAGAAGGAAGTTTACCGCATCTCACATTGCCTGCTGTTTGATTTCGTTTACATTTTTGTGTTGTGAGTTCTCTTTACAACTTTGGGTTAGGGAATTGGGGAAAGAGAGTTGAATTATATGCATAGCATTACTGAGATCCTAACAATGTCAGTGGAAAAAATGTTTCCTAGAAGCCACAAGTGAAATATATCTTGGAATATATCTGGAGGCATATAATAAACCAAATTTTCATTTAGATACCCTTGTGATATTTCTAACATATGTTTCCAGGGTTTGAAGTTGTTATTTTGGGTTTAGGTTTTCGGGTATACTCCGATAGAGCCTTTCATTCTTAGTGACACATAACAATGATGAAAACATGAAAAATATGGCAGATCACGTGAAGCAGTGATTTTTTTTTTTTTTTTTTATACAGCTCCCCGTAGCCTTTTCTTTTCAGACATCCTAAGCCCCCATGATAAAAAAGAGAAGTCACTTTTGCAAATTTTCATACGAAATGTCTGAGCAAAGAACCAAGAAAAGGCAAAGAAAGGGGAGTTAGTTAATCAAATTTGGATTTGCTGTATATTTTACATTTATGTTTTGTTTCCATTCACTTTGAACCTGATCATGATTTATATGCAGGATGTTTGGCCGAGGGTAGGACCTCAGACAAAGAACACCTTGGTTTTGCAGATTTAATACATTCGAGTAGTGTATGCTTTGCAATAAAAATTATGAAGATTTTGTTCCTCTTTCACACAATTAGGCTTTGATCTTACCCCATAATTATAATTGTTAATAATGAAAGATATGTAAATGTTTCAAGTGTTCAGCATCTAATAATTTTCAGGGAGTGAAATGATGAAGGATATGGATGTGAAGATGATTTGGGATAGCAGTGAGGAGAGAAAAAACCCCTAATTTTTTCCCATGTACATTTAAAATTTTAATGCTTTTACATCATTGTAGAATAAATTTACAAAGAAAAAGGGAAGCTCAGATGAATTTTCATATCTGATTGCAAGATCTTTAAAAAATAGACTGTTATGATCATAAATAAAATTCCCTCAGTCTGTTCTCACATATAGTGGAACTATTTTGATCTGAACTTTGCAGAAGCTTAAGTTTCTGAGGTGGATGCTGGAAAACTTCATCTCGAGACGATGTCTGCATGTTCGTGTATGAATTCAGAGATGGGTGCATGTGTGATGATCATGTGAGAGAAGAGACCACAGTGATAAGACTGTCTCTCTGTCCTATAGGCAAACAATATATAAAACCAGGAGGTGATAGCTTGAGGCTACAGATGTCTCAGGTCCTTTTCTTCCCTAGGAAATAACGAAAGTAGTAGCAAGACCTAACATGGTTACCTTTGTCAATTGCAGCTATAATGCACTTTAAATAAGTGTTTCACTCTGATCTCAAAATATTGGGTGGAGGTATAAATTCATCTGAAAGTCTATTGTTTACTTTTACACATTACACTTTAACAAGCAACTATTTCATTATATCATTTTTTTTAACAAGTAGTGTAATACCTTTCTTCATCCAGATATCTGTCTCTGTCCAAGTTTGAGTGCTGTCTTCAGGTAATGGTTCATTTGTGCCATCTTTTAATCACCTTTGCACTGCTTCTAGTCTTTCTAAGAAGAAGTACCATGTTGAGCCCATGGCATGATCTTTCAGAGCAAAACCTTGTTCACTGGTGATCCAAACTTATTTATAGATAAAAAAGGAAACCATTTCACCTAATCTATGAACAAAAATGAAAGTACGAGAGCATGCAACCTATTGTTCTGACTTTTGAAAGAAAAAAGAGAGGCTATGCCCATGTGAAATGCTAGTATACCATATTTATTCCAGACTTGACTTTTTTTAAGCATTTGAGCTTTCCAGCAATGCTATGTCAGTGCTATTACAGTGTTGCTGATGCTCCTCATTTCTCCCTTTTGACCTTTTTGACTGTTTGCCACACTTGATGATGACCGCAGGAGATCAGGTTGAGCAGCTCAGCCAGAGTCTTCCAGGCCCTTATTTCTATGAAAGGAAAAACGTCTATCCTAGATCCACTTTTTTCAATCCTAGCAGCTCTCCAGGTGTTCACCTTAGAGTCTGCTGTACAGACTCGCTGAAGAATGTCACTGCATCTCTTGGTTGAACTGACACCTTGTTCTTTTCTGCCTGTTCCCACAACTTGACAGATAAGAAAAGGCCTAGTTTTGCTTTTTTTTTTTTTTGGTCCTGAGACAATTTTTTTTCTGTGAAAAAAAGGAGAGAAGTTTTCTAAAAAAAAAAAAGTTGTAGGTTAGCATTCTAATTAGATTAGCAAAAAAAAAAAAAAGTAAAAAAAAAAAAGAAAAAGAAACCTACTCTCTACTAGCATTACAATGGAACCATTAATTGTGGCATACTGCTTCTTACACTCTTGGTGGTTGTTCGACTTTCGGGGTAAAAAAAGAAACCCTGAAAGTTCTTTGGAGAAGCTAGTAGTATTTTACCCAAATAAATAGTTAATTTGAAAGCAAAAAAGACTTAACTAATACCTCTACTGGTTCTGTATCTCTGCAGAATGTGCTTTTCTTTGGGTTTCCAAGTATGATTTATTTTACGTGAATTCCAACCGTATCTCATACTCGGACTTGTGCAAAAGATATCTATAGTATCCTGTTTGGCAATAACCATCCATCAGAGTTGTAGCAAGGTGATGGTGAAGAGGAATACATATCTCAGTACAGTTGTGAAAGTCAACAATTTCTTCTCCAAGCTAAGCAAATATCCTTCCGCTTAGCAGAGGGAGGTGTAGAGCTATGTATGAGTCTACTGTAGTGCAAAGTTCACATAAAGAAGGAGACCTTGTTCTAAACAGCTCTCTACACTCCTAATGCATATTTAACTAAATGATGTACTGATTTCAGGGAGGAAAACTGATGATAGATAATACAATGTTCTATTAAATGCTGCAGAACACCAATCACCTTCAGATAATAAACTCCTAAAGAAAAGGGAGGATTAGATTATAGCTTACATTAAATTAGATCAAAGGGGTTATTCTTCGTTTATGCTCTAATAAGATGGAGAAGTCTCAGACTCTATTTTTTATAAAACTTTCATTAAATCAAAAAACTGCAATTCATCATTTTACACAGAAATATAATTTGCTGCTGAAGTTTTGACCTTTGAATTCCAATATATTTTGTTCCTATGTTTTCTTCTCATGTGAAATTCAGTTGCTCTGCAGTAATAAGATCACTGTATAATAAACTTGGAACTAATCAGAATGTTTGTTGTTGGTTGTTTGTAACTTTTTGGGGAATGTGATCATTACAGAAAATTTTAGATTAAGTTCCAAATACTGAACATTCAAATAATCATGTCTTGGTTTTGCAATTTGGGTTCATCTATAAGGACAAGTTCTAGTTGCAAAATTTGGATTACAAATATGAAGATATTGGACTCCAAATTAAAATCCATCATTTGGGCTCAGTCTGTTTTATAATCACTTACTGAAAAAGCAGTTCCTCTGAGAATTATGATCTTCTAAGTTCTGAAATTTCAGTTCTGCATTAGAACTCTCTCACCTTATTGTAGGAGATGGCCTGGGGATCCTTTGACTTCAGCACTGTAAACTCAAAGACAATAAGGGAAAAACAAGTAAGACCACGAACAGTATATTTTCTCTAATTTTTCAGGGAAAACAAAAGGTCTCTTTCTGAAACAGACACAACTCCCAGTGTTTTGTTTTTACATTTGGCTTTTAATGGTAGTGTATAGGAGACACAACTTTCATAAAGCAGAGTCTAAGAACACATAGACTCACCATAGTCTCACCAGAGACTATCATCACCCTGATTGCTGAAGAGACAGGAGACATTTGCAAGGAAATATACCTTTCCTGGAAGTGAAATAAGCCAGAAAATTTACTTTTCTTGGCAGGGTTTTGGAGACCATCTATTTAATTTACTCTATGATTCCTTTCATATATCGGTCATAACCTAAAATGTTTATCTCTTACACACAAGAAAGAGTTACTGTGGTGTGTCCTTAGACAGCTTCCATGAAAGTGTAGAAAAACATATGTAATTTCTTATTGCTTACTGGCATTTGTTTTAATTAACTTGTATTGCCTGTGAGTCTTGGCTCCCTCTACAGCCAACAGAGAGAAAAAGTTACATCAAAAAAATCAGGTCATCTCTTCTTAAAAAACGTGTTCAATATATTCCAAGAAAATCCTGTAAAACTCAATTACTTTGTCATCAATACAGTATATATAATAACCTCCAAAAATGCTAACACTGATTCTGCTTCTTGCTTATTCTTCTGAGCTTTCCAGGACTATCAGTCTGGAAGCCAGCACTTCCCAGCTGTCTACAGCATCACCTACAGCATCAGAAACTCCATCTGCTCAGGTTCCCTTTAAATTCAGCGTCCAACTCCTGATGACCCTGGCTCGCCTCTCATGTAACCCACGTTCTTTAATATAAAGTAGTAAAATAAAGGTTGTGTTATGATATTCAAGGGGAAAAGCAAGATGTCCATAAAAAAGGAGACACAACCCACTGTTTGTATGCTGAGTGGGGAGGAATTCCCTGCAATCAACACAAATGTGTGTTCCCAGTCCTCAGCTGGGAAACGAGTGACGTGACATTCTGTCAGGGGCATTAAGCAACAGCATAAAATGCCCAGGAAGAGTTTTCCTTTTCCTGGGAGCATGTCTAAATGAAAGCTTGTGGGAGTTGTCCTCCTCTATGCCTATCTTGGGATAGTGCCTTCATCTATTCCAAAAATTATTCTAAAAGACATCTTGTCAGCATGGCTTGTGAGGAGCAACACTCAGACCACAGCAAATGGCAGTGTACAAAACCAATGAGGCATTTAGGATACAACAAATCTGACCTTGAGGTCCTAGTATCTGAAAAGTTTCCAGTGCTAATCTGCTCTTTTTTTGCCAATGAGAGAGTCATCTTTTTGTCTGCACTCATTAGTACTGAGGCGTGATTATAAGCCTCAGAGCAAGAGGACAACATTTCAGCAGAAGTCCTTAGATATTATAATCTACAGCACAACAATGCCTAAAATTTATATGTAAAACTGTTTAATGGGGTTAGCAGGACTGCAGATTCTCTGAAGTCAATAATTCAACATGATATGGGGTCTCAGAGCCTGAAACTGCCTAATGTATTTAAATACTTCAACTGAATAGATTTTAACTAACTATTCTTACAACCAGAGAAGCCCCCTCTGCTGACCATACTATGAACCATTTCCAGTTTTTTTCTTCCTCTTCTGCTCAAGCTGGGCCAGTGTGTTTCAAGAAATAAAAAAATGAAAAACCTCAGAAAAAGGTTATTAGAAGGGACTCTGACCTTGACTGCAAGCACAAGAGCAAAAAGGAACTTTTCTTGAAATATGAATCCTTAATCCTGTTCCCTCAGCTTTTTAAGTATTTCATACTAAACACTCATTAGCTGCAACATAGAAGTAATCTAAGAGTCAGAATTCCAGTCCCTTTATCTGCAGCTAAATGCTGACATTTCCACACTAGAAAATGAATCCCTCTTTTCTGCTTTTCTTCTGGATTCCCAAATCTGAATACCAGGCCATGCAGTGACTATTCCTGCCTTCTTCCAGCATTAGCAGAGGGAATATCATTCCCATGAAAATTAGCCCCTCAGTTTCAGATGAATAACACACAAGGGTGGGATCAAGGCATCCCAGCCTTAGAGTCAACATTCTTGTCATGAGTTTCTTATAAAAGGAACTTCCAGCAGCAGTTTTTTAGCTCAACATTTTTTAGTGCAAGTGAATAAGGCATGGTTTAAATATTCCTAGGACGTTAGGCTTCCTTCAGACATGTAGGGAAACAGAAATTTGTCCTTTTTCATCACTAAGAGAAATTGGAAGGAGAAAAGTATTTTGATACCCAGTTTATCAAGAGTTGCAATTTAGGAAGTCCAAGAAGCAGCACCTGAAATTGTAGGTGTTAATCATGTCTTAGATGTTAGGTAGGACTTTTCTCAATCTTTCTTTTAGCTCAGACTTCTGAGCTTTATCAAAAGGGCATCTCAGGTACTCAAGTGCTCTGCTCGATGTATGCCAGACTGTTATTTCTTCAGATGAGGAGCCAGCGTTCACTTCCAGACGGTTCTCATGACTCATAAGCTTCTCAGGCAGACACAATGATAAATAGGGAGAACAGAGAATGCACATTCACTAGCTTTTTACACAAGCTTTTCACAAATCAAGACATACACAAAGATGCTACCACACTTTTCCAGAGGTGGGAGACAGAAAAACACATCCGTCACCTGGAGAAGTTCCACAGAAGGCATGAGTCTTCTTGGCTTAAGAGCTGACTAACATACTAATGCTGAAATTGTGCAGGATGTTGTCTACACACCCAGGAAGGAATTTATAATGGAAGTTTAGTCGCGATAAGGCAGGTTGTTTATTCAAGTAGATACAGCAGGAATGACCAATGACTTCCAGACTGTGAATTAGGTTGCAATAAAAAAAACCCACATCGTAGAAGGCATCTCAGAGATAACTTTACGTGTGCCGATTTGAATGCAATTTTCTAGCCAATGATTTTAAACAAGTAGTATAAAATAGTCATTATTAGACAAAAGAAAAAAAATGCTGAAAAGAAATAGCTTTCATGGCTGCTTTAAAAGTATGGTGCACCTCTTGGTCTCACTGAGCATTATGTGTAAAGTCTCTTTGTCACAAAATCCTCACTTATGCATGACGATGATGAAGGTGTGTAAACAGACTTAGTTAACGTGCGACAAATTCAGTGTGCTACAGCTGTTACAGTTATGAAACTGCAGAGCCTTTTCAGACTGGAGGTTCAGATTTGGAGTCCCCCTTGGGTCCAGAATTCAAGCCACTAGGAGCATCACCTAGGGACGAGACAGTGCTTGTGAAGGAAATATCAACAACTTCCAACAGCATCAGCAATTAGCAAGCTGGCTCACAAAGACACTTTCTGAACTGAACCACAAAGGAAACTACAGTGAGTTACAGTGAATAACTGTCTTTGGTTCACTCTCCCTCACCCCAGTGGTCATGTGTCAGAGAGCTCACGACAGAAAGACTAAATTCCACTTCATTATAAAACAACCTGTTGAAGTCTGAGAGCTTTTCCAAAGTGAGATTTAGATCTTCACTTCATTTGAATCCAGACCTTTCAATCTAGTGAGCTGCTTTAGCTCCATTGAAATACAACTAATCAGAAAAGGTATTTCTGGGGATCTTGATTTCACGTAAGAGAAAAGTTTTTCATTGTAAGATTGGTTTAAACAGAAGTAAAGGGGAAGAGCAATGTGGATGAATCTCCATCCTTACAGCTTTTCAGAGCTTGTCTAGGCAAAATCCTGAACAACCTGATATCCATATATGTATATCATACCTGTATATTTATGTATAAACATCCTAATGTAGAAAATAAATATAAATATATATATAAAATTTAAAGTACATTTTGAAACTTCCTTACTTCATAGATACCTGCTACAAAGGATATAAATACACCAGCCTTAGAAGGGAATGGCACTATAAATTTTTATTAGATGGATCAGAAATATTTTCATGCTGTGGGCAGTATCGGTTTATAAGAAGTACAGATTACTATCTGCTATAACAAGGAGCATTAACTATGATTAATGAGCTGACTTTGAAAGTCAGACGAACTCCACAATATAATCTTTTCTCCTCTAAGGCAATTTTTAAAGAAACTTTTAAATATTTAAATAGTTCAGCAGCCTTCTGAAGCTGGTGCTGTCTGAATGCATGCGGCAATTGCTTTTCAGACTTAAATTGAAAAAATAAGATGTAGTTGTCCAGTTACATTATGTGAACAGAAATGTAATATGTATGTTAATGTAATTGCATATTGGGAAAACTCAGGTTTGGTAAAAAGTCGTGATTTTATTAACTATATTTGAGCTGATCTGTATCCGAGGAAATTTTGGGTTGTTGTTCACTTTTTTACTGACAAAAAGTGTCATTGAGTACATTCCTTTAAAACAGGATTACTGACCTTGTGATTAATGCACAGCCCAAAGATCAAACAAACCTGAAGGAACTGTACTGCTCATGAATGCAGAAAAAGTTGTTATTCTACCAAAGCAGGTTAAAATGTCAGGTTTCTTACTTACCAGCTGGGACGCTAAGGTTAGCTGAACTCATGTAGCTTAATTTCAGATTGGACTGATGGGAAGGGGTCAATCCTGTTATTGGTTTAGGGCTTATAATGCCATTTTCAAATGTGACTGGCCCCAGATAAAAAACACGAGCTGTTCCGATTATAGTGATTAGAATACCATTGTCCTCACCTAAGGTGTCGTCGTCCAAGCAAATACACTTGAATCCTCTCACGTGCAATGTTCTTTGGGCAAGACAAGAAATTAACCCACATACACTGTACTGTCAGCAAACACTCTAACGCTTTAATTACTATATATAAAAATATGTAGACAGATATACACGTACATGAAAGCTATTTTTTTAGCTCTGTTATAGAAGAAGGAGATATGCACTATCTTTGTAGATAATACTCAATTTTGAATGGAGTTCGTCAGGGTATCCAGTGAAGACTGAGCTGTGTTCTCTCTTGACAGCACACTGACTGTTTCGTGAGCTCATCTACGATGCATTCCCTCATCTGCTGGTTGTCTGGAAATCCTAGGTGGATGGGACGGATTCGCTGATGTGATGCATTTCAGCATCTTGATGAACTCTACTCAATTCTGCATTTTGGTTCTGCTCAGATAGTCACAAATGTCTGACTTGCCATCTTCCTAGCGACTTAAACATAGTGTACCTTGTACGTACAGTGAGCTACAGGAAACAAAACATTCCAAAACCAGACCAACAAAATCCCACTCGGGTAGCTTCTGAGCAATATCTTGTTAAATTATGGTCCTTAAATTGTTTGTCTGCTCACACAGACAAATCATCACCCTCGATCGCATTGTAAGAAATTAATCAATTATTTGAATAATTAGGGCACAGCCCACATGGTCATCCAGATTTACAAAATATTTGGGTTTATGCTTATATTTGGGTTTATGCTTTATGTCTGAAAATGTAGTAAAGTTTTACTGAGTGCTATTAAACAGCTATTGCTGTTCACTCTCAGAGGCGCAGACATTTCAGGGTAAAGCCAAGCAACACAGCAGTATTGCAGTTAAGAATTTGGGCGATATCATAATTTTAATATGAAAAATGTTTCCTTGTATTGCTTCCTGACATGCTTTTTGTGTATTTCTGAAGTGCTCTGGAATCTTTGCAAGTGAAAGGTGCCAAGGAAATGGGAGTGACTGTAGTTACCATTGTACAGTTTCTTACATCCGTTTTGTCAGCTTTGTCAGCCCCTACTGAAATATCAAGACTGGTGAACTCTTGTTCAGCTGTTTGATTTTGCAAAGGGGAGTTAAACATAAGAAAAGACTATCAAGTCTTTGACATTTCACATTCATCACAGGAGCCGAAAACCAAGGGTGGCCACAATTGGAAATGTGCAAATCCCTCTGTTTTATTTCCTCAAACTTTTATTTAGTTTTTAAATGAAAGCCAACAATGATAGCAAAATGTAATACACTATATGACTTATGTTGTCAATAAACCCTATGGGATTTCCATTGCCATGTGAAGGAGGCTATTTACATGTTAAGAAGCCATTTATGATACCAATAAAAGTCTACGGGATTTACTTTACAATGTGTGGGAAGCCATTTATGATGTTAAGAGTCAATTTACAATGTCAACAATTGTGTTAGCAGTAAAAATGCAAAGCGGGTATATATCGTTGATTCTTTTTCCTTGTATTGTTGATATTTCCCTGGCAGTGATCCATGCCTCAACACAGATTTTCTGGTTTATGTTTTAAATGAGACAGATATGGCATAAATTGTTGTTTTGCCTAAGTGAGTTATTCTTAGAGAAAAACTATTTATAGAGATGTATTCTGGATACCTCACATAGTGTAACAAGGCAGAGATTTCTGACTTCACTAGGCAACTTTTTCTGGCTGTATAATTTGGCTACAGCACCAAAGATGTTCCCAGTTTTATCACTTCCATTCACCCCTTGGACATTGAGTAGTCTTGAACAACAGCAATCCTTGAGTAGTTGTTCTAATTCTAAATCTCCTTTTGTTGTTTTGTTTTTGTTTTCTTTTTTCTTGGGGAAGACAGAATACCAAAGAGTTCTAGAGTAAATTTTGCTGCCACCTTTATTAGTATACTGGCTCCAGATAAACAAAAAAATATAATTTCTTAAATTGACCTAAAAGTCTCTAAATTGTCTTTTTTTTTTTTTTCAGAAGACACTGTTTAATCAAAGACTTTACTTACATAGGACCAGCTAACCCTATTAATTGCGGAAAACCACTGTGTAATCACAAGAATAATTTCACCTGAGATGCCACTTACTGATTATTACTGTGGCACCAATTGCTACTCCCTTTCTGATGGATTAAGTGAAGTAGTTTAGTACTTAAACAAGATTATGAACAACACTGATACTTTCATCAGTTCTTTCCAAATACAACTGCAGATGACTGACATGTTCAGAGTTTGCTTTCAACAGCTCAAACTCAGAGCTCACTGGAATGTAGAAATATCACAAATTTGATTTTGCAGTTTGTCCAACTTCTATAACACTGCTAATGATGAAGTTATCCTACAACTACAAATTTCGGTTGAATTTCAATGGATTTTTGGTGGAAAGACAGTGACTTTTCATTTACAGCTTCAAGGGCTTTTCCTCCCTCCCTCTCTCCCTTCGTGATCACATGCATGCATTCTGGTGACTTTATATGAACTGTATAATAATAAATTTAGCTACAAATCTGGAGAAACAAGATTTCTGTAATCCTACTATTTAGGCTAAAGTTGGTAAAAGTGCAAAATCTTACTTTAATATTTAGGGCAATTTTAAAATATACGGTGACTAAGATAGGGTCAGAACTCTCATTACTATGTTACACTTGAGGTCTTGTTTATGGGCAAAAAGGAGCACGCTTTATGTAGGCATATAAATAAAGCTAAGAATTATTGTTAGTATAATGAAAGTCTTAACAGTCTAATTCAAGAATTATCATTGATCTATATCTAATTATTACAGAAAAAGAAAAAATAGTAATGCAGATAGAGTACTAATTAAGAGAAAAAGTCACGGTAATAGTAATAACACGGTTAAAATTATGACACACACGTAGTTTCTACTCCTGCTTCTGGGGTTATTCTCACCCTGCTACTGCTCCTCTGGGTCTAACACTGGTGGTTTCACTCTTCTGTTGGTGAGGGAGTGGTTTTATACCGAGTCATTTCTGGAGTCCTTGGCAGGATGAATGATGGTTCATGTTGATGGTTTCTTCTTCCTCCTCTCATAATCCACTTGACGTCATCTTTACAACCTTGCTAACATGCATTCACACCTCTTTCTTCATTGGTCTGGAGCTCCACGTTACCTCCAAATTTACAATATATATGGTGTCCATTACATATGTCAGATACTATTTCTTTTAGTCATTTTGTTGCCCCTAAAAACAGTTTTGTCCACTTCCAGGTCTGCACTTCTTTAACTGACCACTGAAGACCTGTTTATAGCCAGGGAATCTCCAGTGCCAGCCTGTGCCTCACCTCTTAGCATCCCATTTCCGCACTCCTCTATGCTGCATTCTGAGTCTCTACTTCTCAAAGTCTCTGTTATTATCCCAGGCCTGAGTTTCTCACTGCTGTGTCATTGTGTCAGAGATATAAAAACTTCTGAAATCTTAAATATATTGAGCTGTGAGCAGAAATATATGTTTACACTTACTCTGAAATACAGCTCTTCAGATTTTCATCTTGGTTAAATGTTCTTTACTTTCCTCTTTATAACCAACTTTACAAAGTCTGTGAAGGAGAAAGAACAGCAGCTTCTTTAATGGCCATATTTAAAGACTCTAAGAATTAACTAAGATTTTAAAAGTCCACCATGAGGCCTGAAAGTCTTTAAAAAGTACGGAATTTTGGATTTATTTGAAACAGAATCCCAAATGTAGTATAACTCTATAGGTAATGTAATATATTCAATTAAACACTTAAAACTTTAAATTTTTAAAAACATACAGATTTTTTTTCTGCCATAAGCACATCAGCAATTAAAGCCTGCTGGCTGTACTTGAAGCAGATTACATATTCATGAAGTTAAGATTTTCCCAGGACTGAACCGTAAGTGTGATAAACCAGGGAAACAGGAACTAAAGATTGTGGAATACACAGATGGATGGAAGAAATGTATTTTTGTATGCCACATTAAGTTATGAAAACATAGGTTGTGAAATAATTTGAAATAACTTGACAAAAAGTAATATGTAGTACCTGATTTTATCTGCTGGGTTTTCAAGGCCAGGTAGGGAGAAGCTGCCATTGTCAAATCCATTCTGAGTCAAATAATCAGTACGCTTTCCCTGTCCTCCCATTTTCAGTTTTGTAATGTGTCACATCCCATCCTGTTCACTTCATCAAGAAAGCAGCAAGCCAACAGTTAAGCAAAAAAAAACACCATAGTGACAGCAGAGAACCAAAAGAAAGTAACACTACAGTTCAGACGACAGCATGACTGGGATTCTGAAATGTGTTGGCAAAATAAAGCTAGAAGTCATGGCAACTGATCATATTTGTAGTTTTTATTATTGATTTTAACAGAATAATATAGTGGTACTGAACTTTAAAAAAGCTGCAGGGCCACATGTCTCTACTAGAAAATGGTCAGAAACTGAGTAAACACAGCACCGAGTCCCAGTTAGGAAGTTCTGCCTCTATATGGGAGTTATGAGTGCAACAGATCCATGCTGATGTGGCTAACATCTAGCCTTAAAGATACCAAATCCATCCAGCTCTGAGAAAGGATGGACAGGATGTTTAATAGTCTGCACCTGACAGAGTGCCTCATTATGTCTAGGAAACCAACTAGGGCACATGCTTCTTCCCGAGGTCAACTTGGTACAGCACCACTTATTTCTAAACAGCTAAACTTTCATGTTTCCCCATAACAGGGTGGTGATGAAAAACTGTCTCGTGGAAGATCGGGGGCTTGTACTAGCCTTTGAGACATGTCTGGGATTTGTGGTGTCACACCAGCAAACCCTAAAACCACACCAGTGACAAATGACAAAGGCTGAACACTTGTAGGTGATTGCAAGAAAGTTACAAGGCCCTGTTGTGGCATTGCTTCATTGATTAGTGTAAACATAGTCTGTGGACCAAGAAATGCGTGGTGAGCATTGCAAAACACTAAAGGGAGTCTTCAAATATTAATAACATTCTGTAGAAATTGCCATGAGGACCTGTGGAATTTAATCCAGAATAATTTCTTCTTTATAGTTTTGAAAAGTTAATAAATCTGTAGATTTCCTGGCTGAAAGGATTCTACTTCATATCTATAACCTTTGTATGGACAAAGACATTTCTAGCTTTAGACAGAGGTGGTTACCTCTAAGCATAGACCATCAGAGACAACAACAGGGCCACAGTCTCCTTCCTGCTTTGCCTGTGCCACTGGTGTGCTGGCCACTTCTGCCACTCCAGCCAGGGGCATGGAGTAATGGCTATCGCTGGGGAAAAAAGGAAAAAATAACACTTTAAATGTTACTGGTCATTCTCCATATTCATCTCATCCCTCCATGGTAAGAGGAGCTGGGAGGCTCATCCCTCCCCTCTCCCACCATGCCCCGGCCCTTTCCTCTACCCTGGCTCTTCTTGCACCTTCACGCCCTCAGACCAACGAAGTTCAGGTTTTCCTACTCTGCCCAGAAACCCATGGTGGGTTATGCTGTCTCATGTATTCACCTCCCAGAGAATGCAACATGAAGGTTACAACGAAGTACGTATTAAGATTCCTTTTTTCCGTAAAAATGAAACATTTTTCACATAGCAATTTAACCTCTGTCATCCCTTTAAGACTCTGGTAATTTTTCCTCTAATCTAATAATGTAATTACTCTTTTTCATTTCTTGATCCTTTGGGTTTGATTCTGATTATGATTATACTAGTTACACTTGAAATGTCACGGGGGATAAAAAGTTCCAGAGAGAAATATCCACTTTCTTTACAAGAAGCAAATGTAGCATAATCAGTCATGTCTTTCAAAGCCATTTTCTGAATTTGTAGTAGGCATCAAATGTAATTTCTGTGATGTTAGTAGGGTCATATCACCAGCACTACAAATTAATGAAGCTTCACTGAAAAACTGTATCGGTTTACACCACTGTAGATTTGCCCAGACTCTTAAACTTTATTGTGATGGAGGTCATATCTGAAAGTTAAAGGAAGATAAGGAGGAGAGAAAGATTAATTCAGACTTATGTGCTGTGATCCAATTTTAATTTTTCCCGTGTTATATTTTGGCAAGTAAAATGTGACTGCATTTGGAGTCCCAATCCCAGATGCTTACTGAAAAACTTGGAAAACAGTCCATTTGAGAAAGTTCCAGTCGTGTAGTACTTTCTACCTTTTTCTTTCTCTTTTTACTGATCTCTGAATTTGATCTCACAAATGTTTCTACACAAACATGAGACTTACTCCTGAATATCTCATCTATTCCCGTGGCTTCTCCCTCATCTGAGGTCGTAATTCTCTCTAATGATATTTCTGTGAGTGAGATGTCACAAACCTCGCTATAACTGCAGCTGAAGGAGAAGCAGCAGGAGTGGGGAGCTGTAGAATCAGATCTAAGCCTCTTTCTTAAACTAATGACATTTGGGATGGGTGATGACTTGTCTGCTTAAAGCCACAAGAGGCAACAAAATAATTGTAAATCATGTGTAATAATCATAAAACTTGTGTAAGGGCTTTAAAATGCTTCTCATGTGAAGAAATCAAGCACTTTTAAAAATTCTATTTTTTGTCATATTAAATTTGATTACTGTACGTTCCTATAATTCAAAAGATGACAATGAGAACGTTTCCATGTTTTTAAACTGAGTTGTGCAGATTCCCCCACCATGATGAATCTCCCTACACACTTCTTGATTCATTCTGAAAATACAAAAATGTAGTGCTAAGTAAAGAGGGGAAACCCATGGTGTTGAGATTTCCCAAAGAACAAAAAAATAATTTTTTATTTTAGTTCTTTTCTATTTTTACATTGTCTTAATCTCATCTTGCCTCACTTGAACTTTTTTCCCACAGTGAGTCCCAATTCAGTGCCTGAACCCTAGTCCAGAGGGATATTTGTTTACTTAGTCTTCATCTCTCACTGTAGGGCATTGTGAAAAAATGCATGAGCAGCAACTCTAAGTGTTTAGTGCAGTATTTCCATGTGACACATTAGGGACTGCAGAAACATGAGGCTATTCTCTGCAGAGTCTCAAAATTGTCACTTATGAAGTAACATCAAAGACAAATGAAGCATTACAATTACAATTTCCAAGTAATGAAGTTGCAGTGAAGCGAGATTCTAGTGGACCGTGTCATGTTCAAGACAATCTGTTGCATATTAGCACAAGGAGTAAAATAATTAGGGAAGAAGTCAGACAATAACGAAAAGGAGACAGAATCGTATTTAAGCCATCATCTTGTCTGCTCCCACTCTGGCCCTTTCCAGGAACAAGGAAGGGGTGGCCAGATAAAGCAGCGGACTGAATTTGAGGAGCCAAGTTCACTTGGCTTTGTCCCAGACTCTCTGTGTGACTCTGGGAAAGCCTCTAAATCTATTATGTATGCCATTCTCAGGCACCAAAGCTGTGGGAGTACTTGCCTGTCTCACAGGGATAAAATGTGGTGCAAAGTGCCCAGCTATTATAATTAAGACGATTGTACGCAATGGGCACAAATACCAGGGGTTTTGAAGCAGATATTCAAAGATGTTTATACGTTTAAAAATGCAGAGCAATTTAATTGGAACCTGGCAAGTTAAGAGCTTTTGAAAATCTCAATATATAAAAATCCCTAATTCTGCCTTCACGACTTAATAAGACACAGTCAGGGTAAGAATCATGCTATGGAATTTGCTATGATAAACTTTTCAGGAGTCTACACCCTGGTATGCAATGTATAAGTACGAATTTGTATTTCTTTGAGCTACTGTTTTCTTCAACTGATTTAGAAGTCTCTCTTATGTGCTTATGAGTGTCAGTGAAAAATTTTGATTTAAAACTTTTCTTGGAAAATAAGAATCAAGGTTTAGGGTTCGTTTTCAGTGACAGAGCTTTGTTTTGCAGGACTAACCGCCCTAACCTACGTGCTGCTGAAAGCCTCTGGTCTGCTCCTTATATCTGTATCCCACTTGAGGGGCACTAGGTATATGTCCTTTATTTTCTTCAGAGCACAAAGTCTGCATTGACTTATTTAAAGAATCAAAGTATAAAACTCTGCAAAAATATATATTTTGATTTATGTGTAGTAGAGGCAATGAGAATCTCACAGTCTTTGGAGAATGGCCACGGAGAATGGCCACAGAGAATGACAAGTAATACTGACCAGAATAATTGCAGCCATGGATTTATTGTTGCTTTATTATAATCTACCATATACTGTACTTCTAATGTGTATACATGTTTGGATGAAATAAGTATATTGTATTCTGTGTCTTATTATAATGGAATATTTTGAACTCTCATTGGTTCATTCATTCATCCATCCATTTCATTTACATGACATCAAAGTAGATTTAATGGTTAAAGGAAATAAATGTTATTTTGTATTTCTACTGTAAGTAATGGGCACAAAAGTTATGAGTTCATTTTCTAGCAATATTCTGTTCTTAAAGCTGTTTCTACTGCTTTTCGTAGCATTTAAAATATTTTTTCTATATTTAATCATCAAATTATTTTGTATATTTTTAATTGAAGGGTTGTTTCAGCATGGCAAACCACACATGATCCACATATATACCAAAGTGTTACCCTCCTGTTATATTTTAAACTTTGGGACTTACAGACATTAAACAGAGAGAAAGCAATCAACCTCTTAACCTTAAAAAGTATTAGCTCATTTCTCAGTCTTTGACTGGTGTTCTGTAACTCTGCATTAACTGATATGATAGCAAATTTAGTATATAGGGAAGTCCCAACCTTTTTATTTAATTCAGATATATATTGGTGAAATGAAGAACCTAATTTAATCCTAAATTGAATAAGAAGAAAACCAATGAATTCGATTAAATTATGCTGCTTATTATAAAGTGGAAGATCAGGTCTAATCTTTTTATATAATTGCCTCTTTCCTCAGGAATCATTCTTCAAACTGCTGAAGGGCTAGTTCAATGGTTTTGCATAGAAAATTTCATTTAGTTTTCGGCTAATTGAAAATAATCAAATATTTCATTTATACCTACACTTTTCAATTTTCTCAGAAAACCTTATTAACTTCATTTAGAAATAGAAACAAATAATAACATCATTTTAATATAAGGAAATTTGGAAGAAAATAATTTGGAAAGCAAATATTTTCAGGTCTTAATTAAAATATCTGGTTTTCTATGGCAGACAACATTGAAAAAAATAATGAAAAAATAAGACAGAGAGAAACATTTTCAATTATTTAATAATATTTCTCTTTTTTTATTAACTTGGGAAATACACTGCAATAAGTCTTCATCTTATACTCTGTTCAATTGTATCCCTGAGCACCATTTCTCTGTGAACTGTTGTTATCCCCACTAGATATCCAGACATATTTTGACTCAAGCCCAGTAATCAAGACTTTGTAGTGCTACGTAAATCTTTTGACATGTTTGATTTTATCCTCTCCTCACAAAGACCTGAACTGACCCCACTGGGATAACTAGGAAGATTTCCACTGACTAAAGATTAATACTGGGAGGCACTCCATAACAGCTGTTTGGGATGTTCTAGTGAAAAAATTCTGTGAGAATCAGGCATTTTACTGCACATTTGCCACAGAACAGCTTCTTTGCTTACTATCATGTAAAGAGTATAAAGATGATTTAAGTAGAGACTGACAGGCCTGTATGACCTAAGTGAGAATAACACAAGCACAAAGGGGACAATAAAATCTAAACAAAAGGAAAATTAACAACATTTTCAAATGTGTTTAATGACAAAAATATCTCTCTTTTCTTGACCCCTCATTAATAAATTCCATTCATCTGATATTCTTCATACACTTATCTACGCTGTCAAATAAGTATAACAATTTTAACACCTGAATCTAAATAAATTTGAGTTCTGTGAAGAGTCTCATGTTGGTCATAGTGAAAACAGTATGTATTGGTGCCGGTATTGGTGTTGCTACTATTAGGAGTCGTAGTAGTAAAATAGTAAATCTATCATGAGACTCGGCTTTCAGTTATCCTAAAATTTAATGAACCAGACACCAATTCCTCAAAAACTTTATCTTGAGTTTTTATTTAATTTCACAGAAGTAAAAAGTCAGGTGGTGATATCCTTGCTAGAGACAATATGTCAGTGGTTAAGACCAAGTGGAGGAAGGCTCAAGTATCCTTTTTCCATCTGTTAGAAATGACTTAAGCTCATATTACCTCTGTTGAAAGTGGTCTTCCGCTCACACAGGAGAAGGTACTCTGACGTGGCTATAGAAGGTACAGTCTTAAACTATACCATTTGCATCCGTAATAAAAATGTATACTCTTCCTGACAAAGAGCAGAGACCTATAGCAATGTCTTGTCTTCAAAGCACTGTTGTTTTCAAGTTCTATCACAATTTGATGTAGTTTTGCTCAACAATATAATGTTTTGGTTGGGATATTCACTGAGTAGGAAAAAAATCCAGGCTCTTGTCTCCTTGAATGTACAGTTGTGCAATGTAAAATCATAAAAAAATAATTGAGAAGACTTCAGAACCATAAAACTCTACAATCTACAAAATACAGGGGCTCTTCCATACATAATTGGGAATTGAACCCAGGACTCTCACAGCCTAAGCAAGCAGATAACTGTTGAATTCTTAAGGTGAGTATCCAAAACCAATGACGGTAACTGGTCTTTTTTAAACATTTTTTGTTTTTTTAAATACCTTACAATCAAAGGAGTTGATTTTAAATGTCATCTTTTTTATTATTTTCCAGTTTAAAACATCATCTTCATTGAATGGAATATTTCATATCACACGCAGATACTTTTAGGTTTTTCAGCTTCATCCAATCTGTCTCTTTCTGGCTGTTTGCCGACGCAGTTCAATTATTCATGCAGTCCCACCATGCGCATTTCCCACAATGAAGTAACTGTAAGGTGGCACCTGGACAGAGCTGTTGTCCTTACATATTAGAGGGATCTGCTGTCCTTTATGAAACATTGGGATAAACATATATAGATCTTACAGAAAAAACGGTGTATCTTGAAAAACGGACACCTGTGGAAAATATGACCCACTATGTTTACTTACCAAGCTTAGTGTTAAAATTAGATTATTTAAATAGAAAATTGAAAACATAATCCTGATCTTTTGGGTTTTTAAGTTGCTTTAAATCCCCCTTTTTTCCCCCACCCTAGAAAAAATACAGAGACCTTAAAAAATTTAAGTGCCCCAAATTCTCTGAGTCGTTGAGAATCTAGAGCATTTTAATAGCTTCCTTATTTATACTGCGTTTCTACAAATATTCTCAGTGGGAATACCCACAGTCAGTACAGAAAGATCTTCACACGTCCTGCTAATGCCTACAGCTCATTATTAATGCAGCATTTACCCTTTGAGATTTGCTGAACTAATCAAAAGTAATGTTAATAATTGGCAAACTGGGATTGCCTCTGGACAAAGAACATTGCACACAAATTAGTGTATTAGTGTATTACCGGCACCAATACATACTACTTAAATTACGAGGCCATCAACAAAAGTAGATTTTACCACCTTCTTGATATCCCTCCTGGTTTTGGTTTTTGGTTTGTTTCTTGTCAGATCTTCACACTAGCTCAAAGTAATACTGAAAAAGTCCATGTACAAAGCTGGAATAGGAAATACATCCAGAAATTTAAATACTGATGAATGGTAACTGCTGACTCTTTAATGGTGTTAGGTGATACTCGACTCTCCCAGTGGAAAAGCAAGATGGGAGTATCATGGCCTTGCTCAGATCATATCAGAACATACGAACCTGAGATTTTCTCACAGTCAGTGTTATATTTTGTGACAAAGGCAGGCAAGAAGCCAGTGTTTAGGTCTACTAGCCAATCTATGCATGTACTGCCTACATCTTCACCACCTGAACACAGTAGCGTCAATAGTAATTATACTCTATTCCTTGTTATACATCCTAGCTGCAAAAGCATTCCAATACATTTTATTCAGGAAAGAAAACCCAACTGTCTGAAAAGTTTATTAATAGTAATAGCCACGGGCATATTTTCTTTCTCCTCTGTGTCTTGTAAATAAATGTGAATTTCTGGAATTCATAAAAGGGAATAGACCATAAAGTGTGCAAAGCAAAAATCTTTAATGTGGTGCTTTTCATTTAATGCTGTGGTATTTCGTTCTCTTAAGTGCCTGCTATCCTTCGTAAGAAGCATTGTCACCCTGCATTAACGAGCTGGCTTGGGACTCAGAAAACCTGATTTCAATTCATAGTTTTTCCATTGCTCTGTGGAGTGACCTTGAACAAATTAATTTCTTCTTTACTCCCTGGTTTTACCATCCGTTAAAAAAGCCACGGGGATAATAATAGTGACCTTTTTATAAAATACTCTAAGCTGTAAAGTTGCTAAGTACAACGTGGTATTATTGATACTGTCATAATCATAATTATTTTCAGAAAATTGCTATCATTACTGTTGTTATTATTTTATAGTTTTTATATTGATGTGTCACCTGTAACTGAACTGAAACTAAGATGCAAAACTAGGAAGATTGCCACTTATGTGAAAATAGTCATTCAATAATTATTTCAGCTTTCTCTTTTCCCACCATCCTCTTCCGTAGAGTCTCAAATGACAGAGTATTTCAGACTGATGGCCCCAGAAAGAGCAGGGGCAGAGAGGATAGCCACTTTTGTCTCCAGAGAGAGCTTCATATACTGCAAAATGCAACAACAACAAAAAACCTCTGCAAGGATTACAGTCTGGTCAATGATTCTTCTGCCTGTCTCTTGCTGCTGACAAAAAAGAACCATAATCACTGCTGCAGTATTAATGGTACAAAGGCAAATCGATAAAGTGTAGTGCCTAAACTTGCTCTCTTCTGCTCCCCACCCCCAATCCAAAGGTTGAGTGAGTGAGTAAGTAGTGAAAGGAAGGGATATTTTGCATCTGAATTCAGAAATAGCTGTTAAAGCAAGCCATACTTATGCATTTTAAAAAAAAACGGCTTGAAATTTTCCCAAGAAGCCATTTCAGTAATTACAAGCATCTATAAATATTTCAAAGCTGTAAGACTAGAAAGCTTTAAAACTCTGGGAGAAATGCATGCAACTGATGAACTAGCACCATGTCTCCCTGGAGGGTTATCCCATAGACTATTGTAAAGACCCCCACAGAAGTTAATAGGACTAACTGTGGTCATGTTTGATAAAACACTGTGGTAGGACTATACCCACTGAAACTGCTGTGAATCTGCTCTAACACTTAGCATCCCACAAAGTATTAGTATTCATCCACCATAAATTCAGACACCTGAAATTCTTAGCTATGCACATTCAGTCTCCTCAGGTTTCTTCTCCCGCGAGGCACTCCCAAGGAATCACTCCGTTTTTGGATGATTAGATCACTGCTGGTATCTGTCAACTGAATGTCAATGGAGCATATAGAGATTTGAAGTGCACAAACAAAGAAAACCAGAAGTTTGGGATTCCTGATTTAGTCATGGGTTAGTCCAAAGATACAGGAATCTAGGAGCCAATACTACTAAAATTTCCAGAATAGTTAGCCAACTGTCTCAGGAGTCTAAGCTTCCACAAAAAGGATATCTAAGGGTTAAAGTGAGCTGGGAGGCTTCCTGACCTCTTTCAGATGCTGTTCTAGGGAAGTGTCCTGTAGGTGCCATTTAAATTATTGCAGTCCCATATTACATTCCCATAGTCAACGCTTCCCGTTTGTAATAACAGTCCATGGAAAAAAATCCAGTTAATTCCAGTAGTAACACATGGGGCTAAATTTGCACACACCCCCCTGGTGCATTAGCATAACACTGCAGTAGCATCACTGAGGTCGCTGTAGTCATGCTGAGTTTACAAGGGAATAGACGAAAGAAGGTTTTACCATATATAGGTCAATGTAACCTAGTTTAACTTTTGTATAATTCCATGGACTTCAGGAGCATTGGTCTGTGTTAGCTCAAGCAGGAACACACTGCTCTCATCTTGACATAAAACTGCTTTGGGAAAAGGGATGTCTTTTGGTGACAGGCTGCATTTGCATCTGGCAGCAGTGATTGATATAGTGCTGGCCAGTGTATAATATCAGTAAGCTGCAAATGTCACATCTTTTAGAGTCACTAATCACCTGAGGTAAGGCCACACAGATGGGTGCATCAAAAATATGAAGTACCTCTACTGGGACTACCTGTTGGAGTCAGGAACATCTGCTCTCACTTTTTTATTTTCTTTTTCTCTTAAAGCCACAGTGAATAAACTTTGCTACTAAAAGTACCGCTGTGTAACGGCGTGATCTGATTTTGCCTGTAAAGAGTGTTATATGTCACGAAAATTAGACAACGTGATATGAGTGATAGTAAAAACAATCATTTTCAATTGATTCTGTTTTATCTAAAAGCATTTTAAATTTCTTGCTCCCTTTCCCAAAACCAATGGATTGCTCAAGCAATTAGCCAGAGAGAAGAGCATCTATGCACCCTTATTTAGCCCAAGAAAGCTAGATAGGCTTCATGTGAAAAGCAGCATAGATGGCTAGCTTGGAGGAAGTAGCCCAAATAAGATCAACTAACTTTGTGCACTGCAAAAAATGAAGTTGAAGAGTGAAGGCAGAGACAGGGTCATCTCAGAGTAAAGAATCTATAATGAGAAAACTCTGCATATTTTGTTTTTCCACTCTTCTGTTGAGTATCTCGTTCAAGATTTTCTTTTCTTTATGCTTTTTTTTTTGAATGAGAAACTTATCGTTCTGTTTAATTGCTGATAATCTGTTTAACTGACGACGGAATAGTTTCTAGCCTTTGAACTTGTCTTTGTTAGAGCTAAGCAAAACATTAACCCAAGGGAAAACTGAAATCTGTGGTGACTGCAGCATCATGGACCCATTGAGAGAGCGACTTCAAGGGGGAAACAAATTCTGTTATAAGGCGTGAGTACTCAATGCTTGAGGCCACAACATAAATACCGAGTAACAAAACCCCATTTGTACACATGGAGAGACTATATTGCACCTGCAGTAAATCCAACAACACAGATTCCCAGAGCTCCCCATCCCAAGCTTGTTTTGCAAGATTACTCTTGGCTCCCACGGGTCTATGGTTATTTAGGGGCTACCCACTGACTGAAGACCGTGAAGCAAGGCATGGCCCCAGCCATGCTTTTACCTGCCATATGTATTTATTAAGTCTGTCCAGATTATCCTCTGGGTGTTAGAGAAGTTTGGAAGGAAGCGATGCATTGTGTCTAAATGTAACCACAGCTAAATTCAGGAGGCCTTTTTCACTGCCTTGGTTCAGGCTTATAAACAGTAGATCCTGTAGATGCAAGATTTCACGAGCGTGTGTGTGCAGGGAGTATTCCTTTGGTTTGCTTTTACTTACTTTTTGCCCTCCAGCAGTTGTGAAGGATAAGCAGTGTTTTAGAAAAGACATCAAGAATTTTGGCTGAGAGCTTGTCCAGATGTCTGCATCTTTGCTCACTATGCTACCAATTGCATCTTTAAAAAAGAAGAAACAATGCCCCAGCTACTTTGGGGACACTTTAGATGAGGAAAGAAATACAGAAAAAGAAAGCATTTGCTGGCACAGAGTGATTCCATCGTCAGTCCAATTGGTTTTTAAAACCCTCTGAGACCACAAGTTTAATTTTGCTGTACAGCTCCAAATCCAGCATAGTTATCACTGGAATCACATTTGTGAGGGCAATTGTCTCAGGATGACTGGATAGACGTTTTGCCTTTCAAGCATATGTCTCTGAAATGGTGGTTGCCACCTGGCAGACTGTTAAGTTTCATCAAGGGATGGAAAAATTATGATCATTTTTCTTAGACAGAAGCAGGAAGGCTATGATTCACCCCTAACATGACTTTACTGCTAACATGCAGATGATCTATCATTTGTGCAGGTCCTGGTTCAAAATTCGTAACAATGGGATAAAAGGCCAAAAAAGACTTCTGCATCATAAGCTTGCTGGTGGACAGTATTGAAGAGAGATATACAATGAATCCCCTAAAGAGACATCTGCATTAATTGTTAAATTGGCTTTCATCACACTTAGCTACTGCAAGATTATGAGCTGCTACCAGATGGTGCAGTTGAAGATGATCTTGATATCATACAGG
Organism: Chroicocephalus ridibundus; assembly: GCF_963924245.1. Taxonomy (NCBI): domain Eukaryota; kingdom Metazoa; phylum Chordata; class Aves; order Charadriiformes; family Laridae; genus Chroicocephalus; species Chroicocephalus ridibundus. The sequence goes on from NC_086288.1 coordinate 47,568,711, forward strand.
TTCTTTCAATCAAATGCATAGAAATCAGTTTTTTGAAAATTAAACTGGCAAGTTTTCTTAACTTCTGGATGTTCAGCGTAATGCCTGTAGAAGTCAATCTTTTTGACTTTTCTCCTCTCCGGTCACTCAGGGACCTGGAGTCTTTTAATAGCCACATTGTGCACATGTAGAATATGGATTTGAATACAGGCTTATCACAAGGAAGTCCTCATGCTGAAACTGCAACGCGTCATTCTTTATAAAATTGTCTCTAGAGTAAGGTGCTGAAACCAATTTTAAAAAATTTCAGATTAGTGCAATACTTCTTCACTGTTACCAGTGATACCTTCTTCCAGCTCTTTTCAGGAGTTCAGTAATGCACCAAGCTGTCGCAGATATTACTTATTTTAAATTGAATACTTTCATTAACTTTGAACTTTTCCACTACAGTGTTATTCTTTTTTTTTGTCTGTAAAAGAGGCCTCCATGTCACTAGGAATTTCTTGACCTTTCATAACTCAAGTATTTGCAGGGATTTATATATATCTATGTATATACACACACATACATATATATTTTTTCCATGGAAGCAACAGGAAACATGAAAAGGAATCACATTAGCGTGTCATCATACATGATGCCAGAAGTTTTTCATGGCTTTCATTCCTTCAAATCCCAGGGAAGCAATTTTAGAAGATGATTTAATGTACTAACTTGATTTTTGATTTTTTTTTACTATGCTTATGCCACTTGTTCTCATATGAACTCCAAAGACTCCAATAAAATTTGTCATCATTTTTTTGTATTAGAAGCTCTAGCCCAATCTGATCAAACTAGCAATTGGGTTGACCCCATCTGAATAACCAAGGCCGTGAAAAATCTCAGCCACCCTGAGGTCTCTACAGTTGAGCTGTAGAGTCAAAGTTAATTAAATTAGTGAAAGGAAATAGAGATTGTTAAACCGAGACTCCTCTAGAACACTTCAGATTGTGGTAAATCATACTGTTTTAGTACCAATGGAGATAACCACATTTTGTCAGATGAATTTCCTTCCTCCGTCCATCATATATAAAGAAGGCATGTGGACAGGTATTTCAGGTGAGCTATGTTAAACACCTTTTGGGGATGAGATGACTTGTTCCCACTAATTGTAGTAGGACAATAGATGACTCCATTAGTTTATATTTGATCTTATTATTTCCAGTCCAGTTTTGTTCTGTTAGTCATGGTTATCACCAGGTCAGTATACATTTCTAGAAAAACTAATTTTACTACTAAGAGTGGTTGGTTAACTGCTTGATGTTTTCACCATATTGTTGTTTTGCATATGTATTGGAAATCATGCCTTTTCTTTACTCAAAGTAGCAGCAACCTTATTATTCCCTCTCCCAAAATTGTTTCCTTTCAAAAGACGACTATGAAAACTATTAGAAAATTGTATCACCTTGCTGACAACATACTTACAAGTGATCAGTCAAACACCTTCAAGATGACAAAACTGTTTTAACTACACTTTGTGTAATAGTTTCCAAAGGTCAGGTTATTTCTGTCCTTTTATTCAAGGACATTTCGTGGAGTCAATCAATTTTAGTTAAACATCAGGTCTTCCACTAGTGTTTCCACCTCCAAGATTAACTAGCATAATTAAAGTTTGGTTGCTAAGCAAAACGCTGATTACCTTTTTGATGGTTAGAAAGCTCCATCTGGATGTTTCATAGCTTTTATTCATTTTATACAACTGATTTATTTACCTTTGAATCGTACAGAAATATTTTACAGTTATACAGTGTACAACAAGAGCAAATTCACGCAAGTCCCCAGAGCTTTTTAATGTCTAGAGCTAGAAGGAATCAGGTTAAAAACAGCAAATACCAATCAGTAAAATATTATTAACAATAAGATTTTCAAAATTTGCTTACGGAATAAAGTAAAGTCAAATTCTATGGTGGATTTTTAAAATGTATTAAGATCTATATCTTAAAACAATATCACAAATTTAAGTTTGGAAAAAGCAAGCCACAAGGTTCGCAGAGCTATCAAAGAAAAAGTCAACTAAAAAAATTAGAAGGAATTTGCGTAAGATTATCTTGTTAATGTCAGGATTTTTACTGCTGAATTAAATTCAGTAATTTACTATTGAATTAAATTCAGTTGATATAAATCATCATATATATGGACTCTAGGACTGGTTATTTCAGTGGATCTACACCAATATACATATAGTAAGAAATCCTTCTGAGTCATATCAAGAAACATTGGAAGGAAGAAGAGTTCTTGTACCACTACAGTAAATGGAAGTGTTGACATCATATTCTGGATAGTATAAGGACTAAAACCACACTGTTATTAGAAAATGACATTTGGCTTTTCACTCTTATTTTGGGGAAGAAAAGGATAGGAAAAGAAATTTCCAAGATGATAGGAATCCCTTTTTAGGTGCCTCTTTCTATACTAAGATGCATTGATTTAAAGGACATGGAGGGTGTTTCATACTAGACACAAAAAGAAAAATTCTCCTGGCTTCAGTAAGCTCACCATCTAGGTCTGAGTTAGGACAAAACAAATAGTTTTTAGCAGATGGAATGAGTGGCAGAAGCTTTTCTCTTCTCTCAGTAATACAACACCAATATCATCAAAAATAATAATAACCATGTATTTACTTGCATTGCTGTAGTACCTTCGGAGTCACGCTACGCTAGCAGCTGAAGGAAAAGAACATCCCTGTCCCAGAGAGTCTTGCAACCTTGAACTCTGCTGCCATAATATTGTCTATAACTGCAATGCCAGCCTATTAAAAATTAAATTAAGTTTGTGTTCTAATCCAGCCCTTGACTTGCCTATCCCAGTAAAAATTCATCAAGTGCATTCTTCATCTCCTGAAGTATTCCATTACTGTTACAAAGTCCTGCTGGACAATCTGTCTAGAACTTATCACGTCATATATATTACAAGAAATAATGCATTAATAACTCATCCCTTCCCATTATAAACAAACAAATACATATTTTTTATATATATAAAGACAAAGGTGAAATCCCGCACCCAAGGTGGTACAACCTTGTGACACAGCTCTTAAGAAAACCACTTGGGGTCAGAGTGGACAACAGGTTGCATCTGAGCCAACACTGTGCCCTCACGGTAGCAAAGGCAGGCTCTTCTCGGATATGCACTGTGAAAGGAGACGATTGGTACAAGTTGCAAATAGGAACATTCTGGCTAGGTTTATTCACATGAATTTATTCACTGTCCTGCTGCAAAAATACAGGAACATATGCCTGGAGAGGTGGGCCCATCTCCATCCTCAAAATTTTTAAGAACTTGACTGGACAAGGTCCGTATAAACCTGCCCTAGCTTTGATGTTAGTCCTGATTAGAAAAGAAAGTTGAACTAGAGACCTAGAGGTTTCCTCCTGCCGTTGCCCTTCACCACAACTTCTGTGTTACCCAGACATATTTGATGCTTCATGCAAAATTTCTGCAGACATGGTCAACTTCATTTTCTTCACATTTGCTGTGTCTACTTCTCCCTGCCAGCCAAAGGCTAACAAAATTGTCTAAGCTAAGATTTTGTTGTTTCCTTATGGAACAGTTTCACTGACTTCCATGGATTTGCTCCCAATCCACAATCACTTACGGATGAAAGGTTACAGTCAAATTTAAAGGATTACAATCCAAATGAAAGGCAATCCAATTGCTTAGAGGAAATGTTGTATTCTCCTGAGCACAGGGCAAATCTTTGAAGGGGGACTGCTTCCTCCACAGGTATATTCAACTATGTGCCTTAAAGAGTGATTATTCATGTGTCATCAGGGCTCAAATATATGGTTACCTGTTGGTTATTAATAGAAAATAACTGACCATATGAATGAATGGGAATAACAGCTATTTTCTCATTCACTTTTTCTGGTTTATATTAACATTTTTTCATAACATAAAATTACTTTGTTTTCTTGGCCGATGTTTCCACACTACCCTGTTGCTTTCATGGAAGAATAATTAACAGTTAGGAATGATGTGTTTCACTGCAATCTTCCTGGGTTCTATCAAATTAACATGATGATGAATTTCTCACTCCCATCATTGTTCTTACAGTTCTGTTACTAAATCTGCTGCTACATTCCAAATAAAAACATATAAATTCTTCTTTTATGTTAAAAGGTCAAACTAAAAAAAGGAAAAAATATTTAGTCAGTAGTTTATTACACATGTAATCAGACCTTATTTTTTCCAACAAAAATCTGATGATTGTTTAACTGGACGCACATTCCAGGAAAGGTATGCATCCTTAGAATGCATAAAAATGGTAAAGTAGTAGCTTTGTACAGAAATTTCTAAAAGCCAGTAATGGGGATTGGATATTAAATTGCCATTGAGTGTAAATGGGAATTGGTGCTTGATTGTCCTCTTGTTCTTTAAAATACCCCCATTAGTGATCCAAGCAGACTTGAACAGACATCTTGTCTCCTACTTTAGGAGCAACATGAAGCTGGATCCCCAGCTGACATAAATCAACACAGCTCTGACAGGTCTCTGTTGATTTATACCAGCTGAGAAGTTTGGTCTCTGCACAGATATCTATCTTTCAGCTGTTGAATGATTAATATTCACATCCTTATTTAGCTTTCTACCTCCGCCTTGGGCTTGGTGGTTGGTTTTTTTTTCCACATCCATTGGATGATTCCTGAAAAGGTATTTTGTACTAATTTATTTCCACTATGTGCAGTTACAAGATTGTCTAAAAATGCAATGACTATTTCTTGAGACTGTTAGAACTGAAATGGTTTAGAGAGCAAACCAAAAACGTTTTCTTTTCGAAGCTGTTTTTTCCAATTCTTGCACACTATACATATTCATTTGGAAGCAGGGGAATGTATTGCCTGACAACAGAGAAGGAAAACATTTATTTCTAATAGAACCTTAATGTGTCCATATTACTATATTTCTCTAATTTATATTAAAGGAACCATATCTACACTCATTACGGAGAAAATTGCCCATTGTATGTGATGAACTATATGAAAAGGGATGGTGTAATTATTACTATTGGCATAGTACTGCAAAAATGGGGACAGGATAGGACTGGAAGACAAACAGAGTTATTGAGAAATTCTGTAATAAGGAATAATGTCAGCCTGAACCTTGTAACAGACTTTGGACACAAATGTGTTTCTTATCCATCCAGCTATATATAAGGGAGTTAGATGTGGCTTTTGAGGTACTGATAACACTGTTCCTTTGTCTTCTGTTGGCTACAGAAATTAAACTTTCCTAAACCTGTTAGTCTAGTAATCTGACATGATCTTTGAAATAATAGTATGTTTTAATTACTGCCCTTCATCCGAGACCTAATTTAATTTGTTTGTAGAGCAGCTTTGAACCACGAGATGCAGATGTTGTCCTCTTGCTGTGTATTTGACTGTAAAATATTTTGTCTTAACCATGTGTGTACAGCTCTGTACAGGAAAGTCTCAGCACTGGACTGAGGCACTACAAAAGCAAACTGCATTATATTGTTAAAAGAGTACAAGAAGTGCTTCTATTAGAAATTATAAACTCTAAGAAAAAAAAAAAGAAAAAAAAAATACCATAGAGCCAATGGCAGTCAGAGCTGTTGCTCCTAAACAGAAAAGATGGGGAAAAAGTGGTGAAGATACAGTGCCAAGGTCCACAACGGCATATGGGGAAGCTGACACTTAACAATCAAAGACTAAAGACCTATAGTTCAGTTAAACTCCTTTTGAGGAGATTCTCCAACAAAACATGTCATTGTGGTCACAAGGGGAATTTGTATAGCCGTCCCACTTCAAAGAAATATATTTACTTAAATAGAAATTAGATCAAGTCTTGTATGTATTTCTGCCAAAATCACATGCAACACATTGATTGCTTTCCTGCTTAATTTTCCTCAGCCTGTCTCCTGTGAGTGATTTATAAAGGAAAGCCTCAGAGACGCAATAATAATTCCTTTGGGCATAAATACCACATCTGTAGAGAAACCTGACTGATGGCGTGGTGGTAGAAATTTAATGTTTATTTATGTACATGGGAGACTCAATTTAATACTGGCTAGATTTTTTCATCACGATTTGTATTTGCTTGCATACTAAAATGTAGGTAATTTCAGAACATGCATAAATTCTTCCAGATGAGCTAAAGGAGAAATCTTATAGCTTTCACTGCCTATACTTCTCCTGGGACTATTAAACTTTTTTTTTTAAAGCCTACCATTCCAATTTTTGAAGAAAAATATCATAGGGTTGGAAGGGACCTCTGGAGATCATCTAGTCCAACCCCCCTGCCAGAGCAGGGTCACCTACAGCAGGTTCCACAGGAACGCGTCCAGGCAGGTTTTGAATGTCTCCAGAGTTGGAGACTCCACCACCTCTCTGGGCAGCCTTTTCCAGTGCTCTGCCACCCTCAAAGTAAAGAAGTTCCTCCTCATGTTTAGGTGGAACTTCCTATGCTCAAGTTTGTGCCCGTTACCTCTTTTTCTGTCCCCAGGCACCACTGAAAAGAGCCTGGCCCCATCCTCCTGACACTCACCCTTTAAGTATTTATAAACGTTGATAAGGTCCCCCCTCAGCCGTCTTTTTTCCAGACTGAAGAGACCCAAATCCCTCAGCCTTTCTTCAAGAGAGAGATGTTCCAGTCCCCTAATCATCTTTGTAGCCCTTTGCTGCACCCTCTCCAGCAGTTCCCTGTCCCTCTTGAACCGGGGAGCCCAGAACTGGACACAGTACTCCAGGTGCGGCCTCACCAAGGCAGAGTAGAGGGGGAGGATGACCTCCCTTGACCTGCTGGCCACACTCTTCTTGATGCACCCCAGGATGCCATTGGCCTTTTTGGCCACAAGGGCACATTGCTGGCTCATGGTCGTCCTGTTGTCCACCAGGACTCCCAGGTCTCTTTCAGCTGAGCTGCTCTACAGCAGGTCAGCCCAACCTGTACTGGTGCAGGGGGTTATTCCTCCCCAGGTGCAGCACCCTACACTTGCCCTTGTTGAATTTCATAAGGTTCTTCTCTGCCCAAATCTCCAACCTGTCCAGGCATCTCTGTATGGTGGCACAGCCTTCTGGCATGTCAGCCGCCCCCCCCAGCTTTGTGTCATCGGCAAACTTGCTGAGGGTGCACTCTATCCCCTTGTCCAGGTCACTGATGAATATCTTGAAGAGGACTGGACCCAGTACTGACCCCTGGGGAACACCACTCGTCACTGACCTCCAACTAGACTCTGTGCCCCTAATCACAACCCTCTGAGCTCTGTCTTTCAACCAGTTATCTGTCCACCTTACTGTCCATTCATCAAGCCCACTCTTCCTAAGCTTCCCTATGAGGATGTTGTCTTGAAGACAACAAATAAACAGAAAGCTTGCATAAGGTGAAACTCATCCCTGTGCCCATGTTTATTCACTCTTACAAGGCCTTTTTAACTATTTTAACTATTTAAGCCTAATTTCAGAATTCTTTGTGTTCTGAATGATTTTGGTCCCTTGCTCAGGGCATTTCAGAAAACCTGGAAACCCACTGTAGCCACTATGACTTTCATTCCTGCACAAAACGGGGGGAACAGAGCCAAGTAGAGATAGCAGCTCACACACAAGAGTCATGGGTCTGGCTTCCTGTTGCCTCTTAAATTTCTGCACAGATATTCTACTTTGCCAACATGCAATTGATCAGTCTGGCTGTTATGACCAATATGATTAAATTGCTTCCCTTACCAGAAAGGTAAACATTGTCTCAGTAGAGCAAAGCATGATCAAACTACAAGCACATGCCTTTGATATTTAATAGTCTGGCTCTTAAAATGTAGATAAATATCTGGTGTGATATTATATGATTTGCTTGTTTGATTTGCTGAAAGATATCTCCAGAGCACTCCTAAGCAGATCATCACTAAAAAAAAAAAAAAAAAAATGGGAAATCTATAACAAGCAAACTTTCCCAGCTGCTCTCTCAGAATCGCAATCAAAAGAAAAGCTGCAAAGAGAGGAGCGTAGCTGCTGCTGCTGCTACTGCAAAGATAAAAGGCAGCAGAATGACCGAGTATTGGGGTACCCCCTCAGCTTTCATAACAGAAGGATTTTAAAGGACTGATACTCTACTGGGGAAGCTAAGAGCTGGAATGATCTAAGGACTACCCAGCAATGAGGGAATATTGAGTAAAAAGCATGTTAACTGGCCACAAGCTTAGGCTGTGCAAATAGAGGCTAATTTTGGCTGAAAACTGTGCAATTTCTACCAGCATAGAACAGCATTTAGAACTGTTTTTTCCTATAGAAAAGTTAGGGGATGGGGAAGAGAAAAGAAAAAGGCGGGGGAAATGTATTATTGGAATCCCCCCAATGACTGAAGAACAAGGGATTATCTTGAAAATTTGCAGCATTATCACACATTCCAATGGCTGACAGAATACATACCATGTCATGTTGCCTCTGTAGTTCTTGTCTTGTACTCCTTTTTCTGCATTCATAAAAGATAAACCTGAAAAGTGTTCCTCCAGTCTTCACTGGAATGCTTTTCAGCTTACCTAAGAGCTTGAAGATTCTGTAGTTCAAACAAACATGACATCCTGATTTTTACATTTTCTTTTCGTAAAAAAAAAAATGAGGAGCTTCCCATTTATTTCAAATGACATTTTTGCTGCCTTTAGTATTCTCCTGAATTTTCAAAATGTGTTCCTGTTAGAAGGTTGCAAAGTTTGCTGGTTGTTAATAAGGACTACATTAAACCAATCCATCAGCCCTGGCACTCAATCACAGTAAGTGAAACAGATGTTCTACCTGCAATGTCTCCCTAGATACAGCTACAAAGAAACATATTTTCTTTGACTTTTAGCACTTGCACATTTATCTTTTCTCCATAACAGCTTTTTTGCACTTTTGCACTTTTTGATTACTGATTGGCCACAGTGTATTTGGAACTAAAAGCTTTTAAATTAACAGTTGGTAACAGAGCAAACTGTCCATCTAAAATGCTGACATATTCAGAAGCAAATAGGACTTTTGATACCTCCCTTTAGGTCACACCTATAACTTAAAAAGGCAGGACTGTTAAAAACAAAACCAACCAACCAAACCAAACCAAACAGAGAAATCAGGCTCTCATTGAGAAATCAGGATCTTTCAAACATGAAGGCATGTATGCATCCTAATCAAGTATTAAAAAAGATCTTTTAAAGACCACTGATTAAATGCCCGCATATTGGTATTGTAAACTAGCAGCACCTTCTGATTTTGGACATGCCTAACCATGTCTGATTTCATCACACTCCATGAGCCCAGCTTTGGAAAACAAAGTTGTCCAGCGGTGCAGTCTTGAAAGAAGTTTTTACCAGGAGAGAGACAAGAGGAAATGACATAGAAATATCATCATTCAAGAAACAACCCCTAATGCCGGCCATGTAACTTTCAAAACCTATGAAATAAACTTTTATAGACCCAATACTTGCTTCATCAACACCTTCTGTCTTTAAAGATAGCTGTTGGCAAAACAATTATGATGCTGTTTGAGGTCATTGTAGTTTTTGGTTTACTTTCAGTTAAAAAATATTTGTATTTACATAAGAAGAAAATAAAATTCCCTAGAATTTTTGCAAATAGCTGTCAGATTGATTTTCACAGAGTCAAGGACTAGTTGGGGTTGGAAGGGACCACTGGAGATCATCCAGGACAACTAAAAGTCAGCCCTGCTCAAGGCAGGATCAATGAGAGCAGGTTGCTGAAGACATTGTCCTGTCTTTTCTTTGGAAATGGAAAAGCCAGATCAGGTGTGCTGTCAGTATATGCAGCACTGAACTCGTGAGTTGCTTAAAAGTAGTGAGAGCACTTTTAAGGTCAGTGTTCCTCATGAGCACTTGAAAACATCAGTGAGTACAACTTATGAGTGTCCAACTGACTGACAGTATTAGATCCACATAATGTAATAAACCACTGGCTCTCATTGGCTGATTTGGCTGCTTTGTCACTTCCGTAGTGTTGATATTGGCCTAAAAATTTGATATTACTTCATCATATATTTCTGTGCCCATTCTCAGGCAACTGAGATCTCTGAAAACCTGCAAAATACATGTTGGGTTTTTTTTTTTTTTTTGGGGGGGGGGTGGGAATGCTCTTTCACTAAAAAGAAAAGTTTCATGGGAAATTATTGTACTAGAACTCCCCAAAATTTCTGAGCTTGGGGTTTCAGCCCTTAATTTGAGATTTCTATGCCCCACGGCAAATCATCTTCTGTAGATTTCAAAGCGCTTTTTAAACCGGATAAATAAGACTCCCCATGATACAGTTGTGGAAAGACCAAGTCAAAAAACAGATTATTCTTCTTGGGCACTCAGGTACGAGTTTCATATGCTGAGCAAAACTAGTTGGCTGAGCAACCTGAAGAAGGCTCATTGTAGGCAGCACAGCTACCAGGTAAAACTGATGAGCTTCTCAGCCTAAGTTTTGCTGCCGCAAAGATAACAACCTGGGCATACCTTGGGTTTGTACTGGGGGAAAAATGAGGGATATGGCAGTTATGTTATGGCTGAGGGAGAAAAGGTAACTAGTGCTTTTGGAAAGGGCTGTAGCTGCCATTATATCAATTGTTCACGGTGTCGCAAGGCCTTTTCTTTTTCCGAGGCTCTCCTAGAGGCAAAACACACAGGAAAGCCTTACTCTTTTCTTGCTTCCATCTGCCTACTGCAGTACACAGCTGTCTATTTTGCCTGCCCCAGGAGCTAACCCTCTCAGCAAGTCAATGAAAGAGAAACAAATAACCTGACAGTCAGTCCTGTCTGCTGCTGAGTGGACCCCTCTGCTACCCACAGGTAAATCTACTATCCATACACTTTTCACATGTCCCAGAGGTCAAAGCTGGTGTAAATTAGACTAAATCAAAGAGATCTGGTTTATGCCTCCTGAAAATAAGGCCCATTCCATCTGTCTATTTAAAAACTGAAAAACATAAACAATTACAAACACTTCAAAGACTTGAATGTCCTACCTTGTAATAAGCTCCAAAGCTTGTCTATGCTGATAACAGTTATACTTTCCTCTCTCCCTCCCCTGGCTGATTTGCTTGGTTGACCTACTTTTCCAACACTTTCCCTAAAGGTAACACAAAACCTTTCTGAGTTGCTCATACAACTTTTTTGATCATATTTAATAACCAGGACCTCTTTTTGAAGACTGTGTATAACTGTTCACACTGGGAGAAATCCCAAAAGCCCTTCATCGTCCAAGGGATTATTTGCATTTTAGGTCAGGCAACAGATTTCAGCAGCTCTATCTCTTTCAGTTAAATATACAGAACTTGAACAAAAAGATGGGGTTGTTTTTTTATGTGTGTGTCATGTTTTTTCCACCATTGATAATAGTAATTTCTGTAAACACGGGGAACTATGGACATCTGATGAACTGCAGGGTATGTAAAATACGCTGAAAGGCCTGACAGACATGACAGAGGGCTTGTGGAAGATCCAGGCACTTTTGGAGTACATCTGTTAATTTATGGCATCTGAGATAGCAGTACACACGGGTATTTAGGCAACTGAACAACGCCCACTAATTTTCAGTCCCATTTTTCTGGAAGAGAGAAAAAATCAGTCATGTTTAAAAATGGAGATGACAACTCATCATTGTTTTTTCACTGCATTTCCAGCGATTTTACATTATTCTCACTTTATGACTGTGTTAAGAACTAGACTGTTATTTCTACCACTAAGATAAAAGACCCTGCTCCCAACATTGCAGTACAGAAACTGAGCTGAGCACCAGGAATGCCGAGGGAGACAAAAGCAAGACTGGGCAGACTCAGAGTGTCTTCTCGACAAATGCCTGCTCTCCTCTTCATGTTTACACTTTCTACATAGGGCTCCAATGTTTCTACCTCAAAAACCCTGGAAATTAGGAGCTTTGTCACACATCAGTTCCGTTGTACTTATGCTGCAGAGATAGGCAGTACATGCACAATATGCAGTTTGTCTGACACGTGGAGTTAGACATAAAGTTTCATTCCCTGAATTTAACTTGTCTAAGAGTTGTGGAGATTTGTCTGTCTTTATTTGTTCAGAGCATTAGGCTAGCCATTCATTGGCATTGCTCTGACTGGTTTGATGAACTTCCAAAAAACCCTCTGCAAAGCTTCATGTTTCTTTTTGTCCAGCCAGAAAAAAATTATGAATGAGATAGATAGTACTCCCATGCATAGGTCTGTCAAAACCATAATGCAGAACTTGTTGGAAACTGTGAGAACCTGGATCTGTGGAAATAAATCTCATCTCCAGTGAAGGTGATGGCACTTTGGCCACCAATTTTATCAAAGGCTGTGATGAAAAGGATATTACACTCCATGTTGCAACAGATAAGAAGACCCTGATGCACAGTGTTTTCTTAATGCTTTGTGGAGATGTGGAAGGCATATATACCACGTGTATGCCCACATACACACACATCAAGAAACCATGTAACATTCACTTCAGATTTTATTACAAACACAAAACACGGACTGTGCTCTCTGGCAGATTTGCAGTTACCTGCAAATACATTTCCAGAAAACCTAGGCTTACATTACCATATACCAGATCTGAAAATAAGTCATCTGGGCTGAATCATGCTCTGTTACTAAGTGTATGAAAACTTTAACATAAAATAAGTTAACTAGGAGGTTTTGTACATTTTGGTCAGGCTCAGTTTCATTTAAAACATACAGAAAATAGCAAGACGTACATAGTCATATGCCAATTAAATACTTAAAAAATGAGGCTAACAGCTTTTCACATGTTCTAATATCTGTTTCCTTTCCCAGCTTTAATACTGAATATATTAAATTGCACTCTTTAGCAACTTTTAGCATACTACTTTTCCAATATTGTTTAAATGGGTAAAGAGTACTATCCCTATAAAAAGAGAGGACATTGACATCTTGGTTAGAATTCATCTCAACAAGTTTTATGATTTTAAAAGTCAAAAATCTAGATGTTCTCTGTTCATCCTTTAGTCCGTGGAGAAAGACATGATCCATCACAGCACTATGAACTGCCCTCTGGAGGTAATTGTTCCCCTCCGTTAACTGCTAGAGGAGTCTACAATTGACTAGTTTGAACTTAAATATTTATCTTTTAGACATGTAAGCTGGAGCAGTCTTTGTGACCCAAATTGCATGTAAAGCCCAGTTTGTCTTTTACTGATGCAACTGATCATTAATATGTAATAAATATTGATATGGTACTGTTACATTTTTTTTTTTTATGTATAGTTATTACGGTTTTGTCTTGACAGCTAATTACCATACTAAAAGACTTTTGACAAGATTTAATGTTATGAAGTGGTGACTGATAATGGTAGTGACAGGAAAGCAAAGCAAAAAGAAAGCAAACAGCGTTTTTTTAGCAATTCTTTCTTTTGATTTGAAGTATGTAAGTAGTCATTCGGAGAGTGGATTCAGCACCAGGATTAAGACACTTACAGGAGGTTTTCGACATGGGAGTACTTGTATCTAAGTACTTGGTAGATGCAGACCAAGTCAGTACAGTTAATGGAGTCTAGGGAGGCATTCAGCTGATCCCAAAGCAGACTGTACAAGGAGTTTTAGCACTTGAGATAGGACTCTAGATTCCAGGGTTAGCTACTTGAAAGAAAACTGACACAATCTTGTCCGTAGCAAAAATCTTTGTTCTTTTATGGACTAAGTCTGTGTATTTCTCTTCTCAGGAGATACTAGAGATCCTCTCTTGGAGAAGTGTTGGGAGCACAAGCACCTTTTAAGTGATAAGGGAGACAGGACTGTAACAGATGACCTACTCAGCAGGTCTGATACCCTTGTCTGAGAGCAGCAGGATATATTTCTGTGCCATCAGTAAGTCACTAGTAAGTTCTGTGGCTAATGAGTGGAATCACTTTAAAATAGGAACCAGAAGCCTGCAGAGATATGCAGGGTAGAAAAATCCCTCAAGACTTCTATGTCTAATGCAGGGGACAAACATCTCCAGAAAATGGTTCATCCTGGCTTAAATAAGTCTTAAAATAAGTTGTCTATATCTCTCCATGTTGTACATAGAAATCCTTTAACTATGTTAGTCCTATACACACCTAAGTTTTATATGGTTGAGGTAAGGTGAAATGAATGTTAACCATAGGCTTATCACTTAGGTGAACAGGGATAAGCCATGGCTTTAGTGTTTAAACCTCAGGTGAAATGTTCAATTTAATTATTACGAGACACAGAGAAGTCACAATTTTTTTCATTAGTTGCATTGTCACTCATTCTCCAATGAACTTTAGATGTCTTATTTGGCGCAGGCGTTTACCTCCCTCCAGCTTATTTTCTTTACCTGCTCTTCATGTTATGCTGAAAGGACTGAAACAAAAAAAACAAAAACCTGACATAACATGGAACCTGATGTCATTCAACACTGAATCCAGATAAAACTGAAAAAAAATTGAATCCAAAGTGCCCAAATCCAAAACCCAAACTTGCCCCCTAGAATATTCTCCCTTTACCAACTGAGGAAATGTAACTTAAAAAGAAACCAAAGGAGGCAGAGGAAATTCCATGTTTAGAGCAGATTTTGATGAGTGCAGTGCTGTCATCCATAAGAATAAAAAATTGAAATTCTTAACTATGTTAATGTAATTTGTATCTAGAGAAATTATTGCCTGAAGAATAGTGCCATTTCTTGGAGAGAACTTATTAACAAATGAGTTTTGCCTGAAACAGAGACAGGAGGTTTTTCTTACATGAGGTAAAGCATAGTAAAGAATACTGGAAGTCAGAGCTTTTACTAGGTTTTGATTGCATGTGACAAATGGAATATAGCTATTGTATTTTAAAAGGAATCAGCTATTCCACTAGCCCATTGACTTTCAGGTTTAACAGCAGAGGACATAAAAGCATTATCTTCATTTGCATTGTGAGTTAATAACAGATGAAGTTCTTGCCAGCCAGCTCCTTGCAATGCACTGAATGAAGCATAGAATTGATTTACTATACCCAGCAAAATTAAGTGGACATCTTTCAATGCCCGAATTAATTGCAGGATGTATTTTTGTTTATTACTTCCGAGGGAAACTTCAGTGTCTCTCATTAAATGCACGGATGAATGGATGGGTGGATGAATGATTGATGGTTCAGCAATCAAATATAGCCAATTAGTTTTCCATTTCTTCTAGGCATATTGCTCTATTAAGAATCAGAAATATAGTAATAACAATCAAACTTAGCAAAGCCATCCTTATTTGCTCTTTAGGGCGAAATTGAGCTCTGTGAATGTGCATAGCAAACACCCTTCCACAGTTCTCCTTTCTCCCCCCAAAGAAAACACTTGTATTCATTAACAAGTTTTTGACATTTACAATCAGGACAGATTTTGAAAAGTGTTTACTTTTAGAACTGCAAAATAAGTAATCACATTTTCCAAAGAGCTTGTTCATATTGGTCATTCATAGTAAAATGCCACTCTCTTCTGAAAAACTAGCCCAGCTGCCCACTCATGCTTAAGAGGAGCTTCCTGGAATCAACAATAGAAGGAAATAGAAGAATAATTTCATTATCCTGTTTCAAACCCTTCCTTAAAATTAGTGATGTAAAAAGGAATAGATAAAAATAGTGGATAAGTTTGTCTGTTCAATAACCAGAAAAAGGCTACGTCTCTGTACTCCGTGTCCTAGCGAGGTTCAGCGGTGACACGAGGATGCAGTTCATACAGTGCATACCAGCAGTAAGTCAGAGCTGCTTACTTGCATTCACCACTGTGTATGGCACTGTGTGAAAAGCTGCTTTACCATCTAGTCAAAACAGAACAAGAGCATATCTAGAAAAGGGAGGCAATTGCTGGCTTGGAACTCTACCCGCATCCTGGTTAGTATCTGTTGTCTCATAGACTCTCGTTTCCCGCTCTGTCTGTCTATAGCTGGCCCTTAGCTGATACCTGAAGGGTTGTTTTCACACGCCAAAGACCACTTTTGTCCCTGTCTTTGCACCCTGGTAAGTCAGCGGAGTCATGATCAATTCATTCTTTTCACCTCAATTACGGCATCCACAAATCTGTTACTGATCACATTTTGCTTCCTGGATCTTCTTCATGTGCCCAAATTAGAATTTAACTGAAAATTTGGTAACTGGCAGATTCTCAAACTGCCATTTGAAACTTCAGCTTGCCTTTTTTTTTTTTTTTTAATTTAACTGTACACCTATTGCTAGTTTTTCAAGTTCACTTTATCTTTTTGCTTACCTTGTCAACAAAGGTAAGCCTCCCCCTGAGTTCAGATGTACTTATCTTGAAAAAAGTTCTCCTTCCTCCCAGCCGTTCCCCTGCTTCAGCCTTATAATCACCTACTATCATGCTTATCTAAGGACATAGCAGTGTATACATTCCCAGAAAGTGTCTTCAGTCTACCTGAATTTTTCACATTTATGGCCTTTAAAAAACAGCAGATATTCTATATTTCTTTCTCAGAACTGGCTGTCTTGCTTGACATTATTTTAACGTTTTTTTAAATAATTATTTTTCTTTTATATTCTCCAGGTCAAATCCCGCAATTGGTCATGTGATTTGCTTTCATCCACCTTAAAATATTGCTGTGTGAGAGAGTATAAATACGGTTGCTTTGACTCTGCCACCCCTATATTATGCACACGCTGCTTTGTCCACGTTTTAAATAAAGATTCCCAGAGCATAGCACATATGTGCAGCATCAGCTCAAGCCATGGTCTTATTTCAGTACAGCATACTAAACAAGAAATAACTCCATCATTCTGGGATAAAACCGATGTAACAGAAGGATTAGTAGTATGAGAAGTGTCTTATTTTCTCAGAAGCTAGACCTAGTAAACTGCAACCCCTACACACCAAGCTGTTTAATCAATTCTGCATTGACCTCACTAGTCAAAACATTTCTTTTGAATGTCAGTTATATTTAAATTGATTCATTTTATTTGATCCCTTTCTGAACTGATCCTGAATGTCTTTAAAGGTATGGACTGTTTATAAATATTCATTTAATAACTGGGATGATTAACTGACATAGAGTTTTTTCATGTGTTGCACTGGGAGGTTTTATGTGTTTTCTTTTGCTGTTCATTGGTGTTTTCTAAGTCTTTTGTCACTGATTTTTGCTGGCCAACAGACCAATGGAAACTTTTTGGTTGGGAGTCTAGACATTCTCATGGAAATCCTTTTAGAGAATAGTCATCTTGAACAAATACTTAACCAAATGATGCTTGTGCTGAAAAATCTGTGAAACATTTAGGATGGATGAACACAACTCATGACTTTCTGAATATTTCAATAACCACCATGCCCAGACTAATTACCATGAAACATGCTCAGCATCAGATTTGTACCAATTGCCAAGCAACATGTGTTTTCCAGTTCAACTGTCTGTGTTTGGATGGAAACACAATGATAATAAGGCACTATAGTTCCTTCCCTGTCGTATAACAGGAGAGGAGGTGGAGTACAGCCCCGTGGTCCTGTCTGGTAAATCTGTGACTACTGTTGCTGAGAGATAACAAATGCCAAGTTTTAACCGCATCTGCCTTGGACAGCTAAGTTTGAGCTCTAGTGCCAGGAAATAACTGAAGCCTAACCAGAATGGCATCCAGCTTGTGTCTTGATACAAGTATAGCCATACAAAGGTTTATTTGTGTTCCAGCTACGCACACGAGTAATGTGAGCAGGTGACTGAAACTGAAATCTGTGCTGTCTCGGCATAAAAATAAAAAGCATTTGACATACAGTGGCGGTAGTTCATCTGGCCACGACAGAAGTCTTGTAAACTTTTGTGACTTTTTGTATTATTATGTATCCAGATAAAATGCAACCAATTTCCTTTTAAAATATAACCAAAGTGTTATGATAATTAAAAGGTAATAAAGTTCCTTTTAGATTAAAAAGGTAGCCAGTCTTCTGTGAAATATGAAAACTGTGGGGAAAAAAGTGTAGTCTGTATGTAATGGAGTTGTCCTTGGGAAGCTGAAGCTAGAGAGAAATCAGCTTTAAAATAAGAATTTTGAGACTCACCCACGTCCTCCATCTCAGGTGTTGTCTTTGTACTAAGTCTGCTCTATCAAATGCCAGCTGTGGGCTTCACTTCCCAGTTAACAGATAATTTTCTTGGCAGTAGAAAGGAGCAGTATGATCTTTACTTCAGAAATGCCAATCTTTAAGAGGTCCCTTGTTACACAGAGGAGCTGTAGAACTCACGCTCTTTATGCTGTCAGTGAAGGCAAGTAGTTGTAGAGAAGACTCTGATTTGAGTTGGCCTGAATCACATCCTGGTTCTGCCTGGTTTTCTCTGTTGTCCATACGGTGAGTCTAAAGCAGAGAGTTTAGGTATGTGACTCCCCCAAATTAGGTAAATATAGAAAAGAGAAAGCTGTTTTTTTGCAAAAGTGATCAAAGAAAAACAACCACAACAATGCAACCATGCCAGACTTCTGGGCTTGTTTTGGAAAGACACAACAAAAAATACCCAGCAACTTTCCTTTACAAGCAGATAAAAAGGAACCTTTTTTCAATTCAATTTTAATTCTAACAAAAACAACATTAGTGTGCGAAAAGGCTGAAGTAGATATTGACTTGATCTACTAAGGTTTGTTTACGAAAAACATCCTCCAGTGATCAATGACTATGCCTTCCTGAAGTGCAGTGTCAATTCTGACCTTGAATCATGGATCAAACAGTTTTGATTTTTACCAGGAAATAAAGAAAAGAATGAATTCATGATTTAGCTGGTAGCAATTTTCTCATTGACAGGCGGATATAACACGGTGCTAATGCAGGGGTTGGTAGTTGCAATGCTTCACCATTTTTTAGTTGGAAAATAATAGAAGAGAAGGAAAAGTGGACTCAGAGCGTAGAAATGCCAAATGTCTCCAATGTAACACCTAAACAACTTGTATATCCAGTCTCTCCATTTATTTACTGCCTATGCCACACCTGAGGAACAAAATTCACTCACCCCCTCTCACCACCTCTACCGCTTCAACTGTTTAACTCCAACTCATGTCCTTTTTCTTGGACATTGATTTTCTGACCCCATTATTCATACTACATGGGAATGGACCGTGGCCTATGTGCTGCACAAAACCAGAATAAACACAGTCTGCACTCCAGAATTATATACATATTATAGGGTCAGCAAGCAGCTTCAACACCATATCTGATATATCCCCTGTCCCTCCTTCAGTTCATTTTTACCACTGGGAGCTACAGTGTGATCATTTCAGCCAGGCTTCTGAGACCATATCTAAGCTATATTATTACATGGCAATAATTATTACATGGCTGTCATTTAGATGTGACAGACTGCAGCATGTGCCTGCTTTTTTTCCTCTGTCAAGCAATACTTTGCTAGTGCCTGAAGCCCATTTAATATATTAGTAATGAAGCAAGAATTTCTGCTGAAGTAACCACCCAACCATAGAAGCATCTGTGTGAAAAATTCATGCACCTACACAACTGCATGACAACCTCTACTATGAATCCATATCCCTCTAATGCTGGAACAGGTGCATTGCTAACAAGCTGCAGGTGGAGACATGAAGAAATTAATTGCAAGGCCCTTGATGATTGCTCAAATACACCGGTGAATCTGTCATGCTTTGGTAATTTACCTTTTGTTGGATTCAGTGCTTTCAATAATGAGCCTCACCTCTTATCTCACCCCAAGGCAGTCCCTGGTCTTTGCATGTGGTGGGCACAAAAGCTATCCACAAAGAGAAGGAATATGCAACCTTAAAAAGGAAAACACAGAACAGGCCATGAGGTTAGCAGATAAATGCTGTGGGAAGTAAAAGGCAAACACAGACTTGTGATAGGGAGGGAAGAAGCAGAAATCTAATTTTGGAAGGATGAAGGTCTGCCTGGAGTTACATGGTTTGAATCAGTGGGACACTTGCACCACATTAGAGATCTTACCCTGTGGAAAGACTCAGTGCCTCAGACTAAATTTACAAAGAAGAGTAAGTGAACAAGGCTTCAAGCTACACCACACTGTAAACCTGAGCAGATTTGCTGATAACCTAAAAATCAATTCCAGCTCTGAAATAATTTTTTTTATTCTCATAGGCCAGCAAAACATTGCTGTTTTACCTCCTGTGGGATAGCTAAGAGGTGTATTACCAGATTCAACCAGTGAAATAGCTGCAGATCTTACGTATTCTCCCTTTTGGTCCCACCTTGACTGTTGTACGCTTGATTGCTCCTCTGCAGGGAAGTCTGATGATCCTGTTTCCTTGAAGAACATTAATGCATGGAGTGCCACAGAGTACACCTACCCTGCAGAGCGCGCCGCTGTGTAAAGGCACTCCCGCTGGTTTTAAACTAGGTAGTGTGTATGCCACTGCTTAGTGTTCCGCCTGGCACACAGCATGGTCTGAGATACTGTACATCTTCCTGCACTGAGCTACGTGTTGAAGCACAGGAATCAGGAGGAACCAGGCAGCATCATCTCCCTAAATGCCCTCTTGCCTCTGGCTGATTCGAATTTGTGTACTTCCTTTCCAGAAACATCCTAGAGCCTCCACCTATACGCTTAGGTGGCTTTGCTTGCCAGTACGCTTTTAGGATCTGGCTGCTATGAAAGCACAAGTTTTCTGCACATCCCACAGTCTCTGGGATGATGTTCTCTCCATTTGCTTGAGATTAGTTGGGATTTTTCTCCTAACAGCAGTGGGACTGATCTCAGCAAATTTCTGTGCCTGAAAGCTAGCATCTCATTTCAGTTATTGTCTGGATTCCCTCTGCATTTAATAGAGTGAGTTATTCAGGGCATGATTCATCTCACCTGTCTTGGACATTATTTTGGGGATGTGATAAATCAATCTCTGCGGGCGCTTGTCTCAGTTAACTAGCGCTCAATGACTGACATAGTCTAAACACTCAGTCTGTAGACAGCAAAAGTTAGGTGGTGTATTTCATATGTATGTGACAATTAATCAAATTATTCCCGTCACTCACCTCCTTGAAATCGCGCCCAAGTCAATGGAGCTTAAAAGTTCAAAGGAGAAGAGTAGCTCCTGTTTTCGTGAGCTATCACTCTGCTAAGGAGTTTCTCTCTTGTCACCTCTTGCCAACAAGCTTTGACCGTGTTGCACAATATAAAAACAAAAGCAAAGCCTTCAACATAATTTAACTGGACATAGGTAGACAATCACAGATGCAACCCTAAGTATAATTAGCTTTTTCCCCCGGTTGATATGCAGAAATGGGAAGTCTTCGTGTCCCGTCCAAATGATGTGTGCAAATTGCTGCACTGGGTTTAATTCATAATGACACAATCCTCAGGATCTGTGTGGAAATTTTGCTTGTTGTCTGAGGAACCTTTTTAACCAGTATTTGTCTGTAAATTGTCCTCAAATGGAGTCTTTGCTTCAGTAACTTGGTACAAATCCCTGAAAAGATGCAGAGTTACTGAGCTGTATCCCCTTGCGTTAGCCAGGATGTTAGCCTGGTAAGTTCTGTTCTTAAACAAACTAGAAACATCTACAGAAATCTTCCTAATGCTACTTTCTACAGCTACCTTTACAGTTTTTTCTCTATTTGAGTTACAGAAAATAGACATAACATCCAGTATCTGATCTTTGGGGTTTTTTCTCCGTGTTCGTTTCTGTTGGTTGGAGGACCATTTCAAAATGTATTTAATCTAAAAAGGCCTGATTGCAAAAGCAGTTGCAGTTCATCTAAGACAATATTCCTTAAAGTTCTTTGTAAGATGGGTTTTGAACACTGGCAGATAAGAAAGTGGGCAACTGGTTTTGTTACTATTTCGCTATCTGGTGACCATGTGAAGTCTTTGGGGATTACTGCAATAAAAGTGTTTTATTTCTCATTACATATTTTGCTACAGTTAGTATTGGATTCAGTTTATGAACTGATGATACCTGCTTGAGATATAATTTTGAAGGAATGCATATAAAGCATAAATATACTTTTGCAAAGAAGATTTTATTTTTTTATTTCAAATGATAATGATAAATATTGTATTTTTATCTTCATAGACCTCACTGACAAATGTCTTTTTGAGCTGAGTATATCTGTATGTATTAAATATGTTTTGGAAGCAGTGGGAATTAAGTATGTTATCCAATGTTTGAAACTATAAAGGCCTATATAGACATCATAAGTCTGACAATTGAAAATTTAATCTCTAAAGTAGCTTTACTTTCTGGTAGGTTGGTTTCCATAGCAACTTGAAACCACACTATCATTTGATCAGCTTTTGATAAGAAAGAGAAAACATTTTGGTCCAGAAAAGAAAAAAAAGTAGTTTTTAACACCTTCATTATAACATAGCATGGTATCTTTGGTAACACCACCATCAAAACCAGATAGCATGCACACATGCTGAAAAATCAGTTATGCTCCTGCAGTTTTTAAATAAGTAAGAGGGAAGAAAAGCTGCGGTAAGAACTAGAAAAAATGTCTTTTATGAAAAAGAATATTTATTCTGCATTTCACAAAACTGTATCCCAGTAGGATATAGGGCCCAATGCAATGTCCTGCCAAACTAACAGAACATCTTCCATTGACTGAGCTTTGGATCAAGTCCAGGGGGAAAATATAGCTGTGAGCCAAATTTATTTCCTCCTTTCCCTTCCCCACCTCCTCCCCACCCTACTATGCAAGACTAGGGCATTATTCACTTGGCACTGAAAGCACTAACCCTGGACATGAAAGAAATAAGACAAGACCATGCTGTATAAAAATCCACCTAATTTTAGTATATTTACAGTCCATCTTTGAGCAATTCTTTCTTCCTTTAGATCTGGCAAAAGACTTACCCATGGAGCCAGAGTACCATTTTTGCTCTCATCCTTCCCTCAGCTTCTGTCAAACAGCATCTTGAATCTCAGCTAATGCACCAAAAGAAGCCCTTTAAAGTATTAACTCTTACGCTGGCCATTTCTTACCAGAGCTGAAAAGGGTGTTAATCAAACCACTATCAAACATCATTTTAGTGCATACAGTTACCAAGCAGGTCTTCTAATCAGTGTTTAAGTAATAAAAGAGACTGGCATCTCCACACAGCCATGAGTCCTCTGTGTGCTGAGTAAACAAAACTGATAACGATCATATCGTCTTAGCATTCTTGGTAGATAACGTGTCACTCAGACTTTAATAAATGGGTTAACGCAATACTTTTTGTCAGTTTATAGGACCTGAAGCCATTAAGAATAAATTACTTTTTTAATTAAAGATTTTTTATTACCTAATGAATGAATTTAAAATGTAAACTGCTGATTGAAAAAGGAAAATGGACTTCAGCCAAGACAGTGAAGAATTCCAGCATACAAGAAAAAAATAAATGAGAGCCAGCCGCACATTGCATTGACCTTCTACAATTTGAACAGGTAGTTAACATGTTTAAAGAGAATGGTACATTAACAAAATCTGAATTATCATTATTAAAATGCTGCTCCAGGTGTAATTAGTATTTTATAGTCATTAATGTTATGACTTAATTTCCATCCTGGACAGATTTCATTTAGTGTTACTTCTCTCCCATCTCCCTGAACTGCAAGTTGTGCGGCAACTAACAATGAAAGTCTTCACAGTTGTTTCATAAATTAATAGATCCTCAAGTCAGAGAGAGCTCTCCCAGAATCTTCTTCCCCAATCCTATGCCTTTTGGCTGCACTGCTCTGTGATCTTGTGATCCTGTGATTCTGAACAACCACGTCAAGGTCATCTAAGGTTCCCTTCCCTCAACCATCACAAACATCTCCGGACAGTCTTATTTAAATAACGCAAATACTCCTGTCTTTGTAAGCACAGAAAGTAACAAGTGAAATAGTGGTTTGTTGTTGGTCCAGCCCCATGAGTCTCCACCTCCCTGCACCCCACAGTCATCTGTGGTAAATAATGATTCTCATCATATACAAAAAAATCTGGTTTTATGGCTTGTTCATGGTTTTGTTCATAATTTGATTTTCATCATGCCTTTATTAAACACCCCCTAACATGTGGTACGCTTTAATCACGCACTTGTCACACCATCTTGCCCCAAGCTTTAGGTCCGGTAAACTCTCAAGGTCAGAGATGCTCGTACCAAGTGGGTCAGCCTTACACTCTTCGTGTGTTATATCACTCATAGCCGGTCAGCATTTAATATCATGAGCTTCCTATCTTCGTGTTTTGAGTGATAATTAAAAGCATCACTTCCCTGGGGATTTACTTTTGTCTTTGTTTTTCTTTCAAGCCTTCACAGAGCTTTGCTTTTACCCAGCAGTCACATTACTGTGTCACTTCAGGTTAGTCTTGGCTGACAGACACCAAGCTGCACACTGAGCTGAAGGTGTGCAAACCCTCAGGAGGCACCGTTGGGTCCTCACCCAGTGGGGCCAGTTATCTCAGCAGAGCCATTTTCTAGACGTTTGTTTGTCTTGCTTAAGAAAACCCAACACATCCCTTCCAGGAACTCAGCCTATCTTCATTTTAAAAAATCATCATATTCGAAGGCAAAACTGTTTCCCTGGTGAATTATCTTCTCCTTTTAACTTTTGTCCCGTATTTCTAATATGTATTTGTTTAGCTTTTGCTTCCAATCACTTGGTGTAATGATTGGTTTATTCTGTTTTATGTGCTGGGTGGTTTTGCTGCGTTAAAAATCTCTCTTCCTGATAGAGCCACTGATAGTCTGTGAATTGATCACCTCTTTATCTTCTCTTAGATAAATGATATATATATTTAATTTAATGAACTAGAAGGAAAAGATAGGGAAAAAAAAAGGTATATATATACTTTCTATTTTTGGTGATTTTTCCAAATTCTGCCCTTCTTTTTTGAACCCTTTCCAGGTTTTTAGGCTTTTTCTTTTTAATCATTTAACTGGTAGGATTTACTAAGACCAGTGTCACAAAAGCTGAATGACACTTCTTTTTGTACCTGACATGTCTTTATTTGCTTATATTTTTCTAAGGCATTTCAGGCAAGATGTTACTTGAACCCCTTCTCTGAGCTTTAGAGAATGTGTTCATCCCACTGAGGTTGTAGTTTGTGATGTGCAATTGTTGAGAATTCATAAAGGTGTCTAACAACAAACTTTAGGTTGGTGTCACCAGGATCTTTCTGAAATGTTCACCTTTCTAAATTTTTCCAAGTTCACTCTCTGATTTAGGTTTTTCTTCTTATAATTTCTGAGCAAACAAAATTATTCCTCTCTTCTTGAGCAAGAAGTGAAATTTTTCCTGTCTAAAAATAAAGTCATTAGAACTTGTTTTGAAGAGCCCTATATGCAAAACAGTTGGGGATTACAAATCTGCTTGTCAGAGAGAAAATTCAAAAGCTTTCTTCTTCCAGAATAGGCTGAATGATGTTTCAGGCCCTACAACTTATAAAACTCTGAAGTGAAATTACTGCATTACCTGTTCCAACTTACTCCCTTTTTTTGATGCATTTTTGTCTGTGAGCACTTTTATATCAATCTGAAATTTCTTTAAAAAACAAACTAATAAATTGCATAGAAAACCACTATATCTTTTATACTTTTTTTTATATACTTTTTATACCTTTTTTATACTTTTAAAAAAGTAAGCTGTCATCTTGAGTAGTTGACTGCTTTAAAAAGTCAGAATTTAAAAATCAAACAGTGTGGTCTGTCTTGTGTTGCCATGCGGTGAGACTAGATGACGGTAACGGTTCCTTCAGCATTCAATACACAAGGAGAGATTCACAAATGTTTGCTTTATGTAGTCTTACATCCCTTCAGCTTTTGGTGCCCAGACTCTATAAGCTCCACTAAAGGGTAATTCACAGACTTGCTCTGGATCCTATTCCAGCTTTGTGCTCTGCCTTGACTTCAGGGGAAGCACCGGAGGTGGGGCACGGGAAAATACACACTGGATCAGAGTAAGGTCCGTGCATCACAAAAGACTCTTTCCAGCAGTGACCTGCAGCAAATGCCTAGGCAAAAACTAATCACTGGGTGTGTGCACAAGATTACTTCCCAAAAACTCCCTCTTAGCCTCCAGTAGTCCTTCTTTTAGGGATACCCTGAACAACTGGTATTGTTCTTTATAATCATTAACTGTAAAATTACATTTTTTATTTTAAAAACATCCCTTAGGTATTTTTCTTCCATTAAATTGTCCAATCACTTCTAGACTCATGGACACTGTTATTACTCATAGCATTTTGTGACAGAGATTTCTACAGCTTAATCACATGTTGTGAAGAAGCAGCTTCTCTACACTTCAGGTGACCTTTGTTAACTCTCCCCTTTCTCTTGATGTTCAACCCACACAAGTAGTACCACACATCTTGTGAAGCAGCTGCAGAAGCCTGTGTTAACAACCTGTGACTTTCAGGCCAGAGCGGTTGTAGTTTATGCCTTTCTGTTGAGAAGCCAGGGTTTTAGCCTTTAGAGCTAACAACTCAACCAAACACGTTGTGATTGATGAGACCTGCATCCACGCCAGGAACTAGAGATGTCAGTCAGAAATACAAAGATGGCTGTTTGCTGCCTCCGTACCTCACTGCTGTATACAGCAAGACCATCTAAACCTTAGGCCCTTCCTAGACAAGACATGCTATAAAAGTCACACATCATTAAAATTTGCAATTTTCTCATGACCCACCGCAACCTCAATTTTGTTAACAGTCAGAGCAGTTTGCAGAATGGTTTATCTATTTCTGCAAAATGGTGGGATATACTGAATATCCTAATTGTATTTTATATAAAGTGAGACACACTGATCAAACTTTCATGCAGTTTTGGGTGCCTCTTTTCTTTTTTTTTTTCTTTTTTTTTTGTTTTCTGGGAGGAGCAATAACTTGTCCATTTTTATGTGACCGTATTTTTAATTTACAGCAAAAAAATCTTAGAGCTTGGGAAATGTACTTTCTTATATAAGTACTATAAATCAAAACACTAATAAATAAATATTGCATATACCAGGCAAGCAGCAAGTCTGCAAATCACTTTTGTAAGCGCACAGTAAACCTTACCTTGGCAAGGTTGTACAGGTGAAGTGCCACGAAGATTTGCAGGAAAAAAAGTACACTGGTGTACACGGAATTTTAGATTTAGATTTCCATTTTACAGTGCTCTCAGCAGTCAGTTTTGCAGAGTGTTCTCATGGTGAATAAGGCAAACTGGGCACTCACCTGCCTGAGGAGGAGTGGGTCCTTCATATCAGGGGTATTTTTTATCTCTATTAGTGCCAGTGAAACCGCAGCTGAAATACAGCTCCAGTTTGGGGCTCATCAGTTCAAGAGGGATGTGGAGGGAGAGGTTCAAGCAGATGGTAAGGGGGCTGGGGCATGTGACCTGTCTGGAGAGGGTGGGGGAGCTGGGTCCATGTCATCTGGTGAAGAGGATACTAAGGAGGTGATCTAATATCAACCTAAGCTACTTGAAGGGTAGTTGCAAAGAAAAAAACCCAAACTTTTCTTATTACTAGCACTGTCAATGGCCCCAGGATGAATCTTGTGAGGTTCAGCTTGGACATTGGGAAAGCCCTTGCTATGAGGTGGGTGTTGCAGCACTGAAAAGGTTTCCCAGAGAGCCTGTTGATCTTCATTCTTGGAGGTTTCTGGGCTAATTGAGAAAAAGCCACGACTGACCTCATCTGATGGTGGTGCTGGTCCTGCTTCGAGCAGGATGCTGGACTAAGTGACCACTGGAAGTCTCTTCCAACCAGCATCTCTATGATTCTATGACAATTTCCATGATTTCTTAGCTGAGGCAATTACGTGGTCTTGCATCTACAGTGCCTGTAGCATGAAGCTGTTATTTCTGCACAGTGTGCTGCTGTAATGCATGAAAGCAGTGGAGAGTGAAAGACCAGTTCAAAGGTCTTTTTATCGCACTCTGCTTTAGTGGAGGAATAAACTGTAAAATTATACCTTTCCTCTGTCTTCAGATTCAGACCATTCCTGACTGCTGCTACACAGATCTGCCTATATTAGTTCTTTGGAAATTACCTCATAGGATGCAGACACTTCTGCAAACAAATAATATGCAGCACTCTCCTTTGGGGGGTATAATGGTTATTGCTAATATTTACCTTATAAACAGTTGAGTGAAGAGCCACATAAAATCCATGCAATTTACATGACAAAATAAATAGAATTTGCAGGTGCAGTTTAATTTACTGATGGAAAATAAAATATTACACTCAAATAATTTGTTTCCTAGCAAGAAAAGGAAAGTTAGAAAATGTGAACCATGGTTACACTGACATTTCACTACTTCTTTTTGTATATTTCTTCAGCTTTGAGCAGAGGGGGATGCATTTTTTGTAGGAATTGCTGAAACAAGGCAACAGGAGACAACAGTCACAGCCTCATCTGCTTTGATAAGACAGTGGATAACTAATGTGTACAACATACTCTGAAAGCTTTTTATTTTTTCCCAATCATAGCTGAAACCTAAGTGGATGTCACTGAGACACCCCCTCCTAAAACCACGACAAACTAGAGTTGGTAGAAAAGTACCCTTAATGACTTGCCTTTAGCTTTCACCAGACTTGTCCATCAAACCAGCAATATTTAGGAAGCCTCTGTGGGGCACTGTTTCAAACATTAATAAATTAATCAGGGAAGAACCTCTGGATATTGCAGCTGTTATTTTTCAGCCAGAGGACTTGTGTAATCAATCCACAAACTCCTCTGGCCCGACAAGCTGAACTGAATGGCCAAATGCCAGGTAATATGAGACTGCCTGTTATTATAAAGACTAAGATGTCCCATTTGCATCTGAGACTTTACTCTTCCATTAAAAAAAATCTACCAGTACATCTGTTCGTCTTTGTAATATGCTCTTAGGGCTATGGAACAGAGAATGTATCTGAATTAAATAAACTGGAGAAGAACATTTATTTTTATTAAATTAAAATACCTATGAGGCTCTTCTGCTCTGTCTCTCTCTTTTTTTATTTCCTCAAGATCCATGCCATTTGAGTAATTCTTAAGGAATCACAGACAAGCTGCTGGAATAAAAGTGCATGCATAGGTAAGTTCAAGTCAGGATTTGCTAATATAGAGAAAACTACCTAAGTTTTATCAATTTACCTTGAACTTTGAGTTACAATAATATCCAGCAATTCTAACTGAAAGAAAACAAAGCAGCCAACGTCTTCAGTAGGTCTGGGTATCTGTACAGTGATATGTATAAAATTACATAGGACTGCAACATTGTTGATTAGACTAATGAGGCAATTTATTTTTTCAAATGGTCATTTTTCCATCTCTCTTTTAACTGCAGGTAAAAATAAAATAATGGAACCACCAGCAAGTATGCACAAACAATACTACCCCAAAACCTGTACTGCTGGTAGACAGAACTAGTTCTCATGAGAGAAGCATGCAAAAGAAATACAGAGGTATTAACAATAAAGCCAGGATGAATTTCCAATTTTGCAACAATTTGACCAGTATCTTAGTCACTAGACTAATAATGTTTTCACATGGTAGCATGGCTTCCTGCAGACTTAATATAGCCTTTAGACTGGGCTGAATTTAAGGTGCTTAGTCCAACAAATGAATGTCAAGCCACCTAATCCAGAGACGCAGGGGTGGTTAGTCTTTATTTCAAATGCGTAAAGTATAGATGTCTACTGCTGACCAAGTTGGCTAGATTATCAATATCATACAATTTCAGGTTGCTGTTAAAAAGAAGTGTTCTAGTCTCTCTCCTACCTATCTTCAGTTACCTCCCTTTAACTGAACCTAAGGTTCATACAACTTCAGGATGAATAAATTCAGGGAGCTGGTGTAATGGAAAACTAAACCATTCCCCAGAAAATAGTTATTGCCCCATGAGATGGACTCACTGAAGTGCAGCCTACAGTCCTGACGATTTACTGCATTCTGCAGCAATATGACAGCTAAGTTTGATGCAGATGGCTCAATCACAAGGTCTCATACAAGAAAAAAGAGACCCTACAGCTGTGAGAAGATCCAACCACAGCTAAAAGAAAGTGAAGCTACTACTTTTAGTAGCAGCCAGTAGCCCAAACTAGCACTGTGCTAGATGTAAGATCACATTATATATTTTTAAGTGAAATGAGTTTTATTCCAGATGCCTGAACTTTGGCAAGTCACCAGATCTGGCTGATGATGGGATCACAAGTGAGACGTGAATTTGTTTCCTTCTGACCCATAGTCTTTTATTTCTTCTCATGGGGACCAAGATACAGGCATATAAGCAGATTTTCCATCTGAAGAAACTCAGAGAAAGGAGCTGCAAAATGTTCCTGTTTCCCATAATTTATATGTAATGACAGATTACAAATATTTTTAGAATCAAGATTTTCATCTTTTTCTGAACAACCTGATGCATGTATCTGGGACTGTGCTATAATAGAGTGAAATGAGTACTTCTGGAAAGAACCAAACAAAGCTGCTGATGATTTTCAGAAGTTATTTAACAACCCAGTCTTCACTGTTTGAGATTCTTCTGTTCCCAGATGAAAATCAACAAAATGACCTTCCCTTACCACCACCCAATCTGAATTGCAAAATTTCTTTTTGCTCCAAATGTTTCGGTCTTTCTGCATAGTGGTGACATTGTTTATTTAGGAGAAGCTAGTTTTCCCTGGAGATACGAGTGGATCATATTAAGAAACACACTGATTATGTAGGATCAGAATTTTATTATACAGCCTGCTTGCTAAAAAGAGGGACATGCAATAAAGAAGCTGAAATAAGGCATTGCTGAATGGCATGAATAAATTCAATAGCGTCTATTTTAATGAAAACAGCTAAATATGTCAGTATGCCATAAATAAATATCAAGCATTTAAGTATAGAGAAGATGAAAATCAGGAACAATTATTTCATGAGAAACAGAACTGGACCTTATTTTAGACTGATAGTCTCATTACTGCAGGCAATGTAAAAGACTTACAGATTTGTTCAGTTCTGGGTTTCTTACAAGAAACAAAAGGAAAGTCCTTCTACCTCTTCCAAAATAATCTTGCGACGAAGTTTTTTGAGTGGAGTTGCAATTCTCCCTCAATGTACATTAGGTTTTGCTCTCTGGTTTAAATAGAGGAGTTATATAGATGAATAAATAGGGCTTACAAAAACTAATATCAGTCTGTACCTTGTTCCAGGGGTGATTATGACACAGTCCCTCAGTACGGACCCAAGTTTGCTGTGGAACAAAGCCTATACCGTCTGTTCTTGTTGCTTTTTTTTTTTTCCAAGTTGTTTTTTAAGATCCTTCCAGAAAAAATGACTGGAAACTGATCTTCAGAGGTCAAAAACCCCAGTGCAACTCTCAATTTCTAACCAACCTTTTTTTTCACCTACCTACAGTCCACTTATTTCACCAAGCAGACAGGGAGATTAGTACAAACTGAGACCTTCAGCTTTAGGTTGCACCTAAATACCAAGCAGTATTATCCAGCTATTCAGCAGTCTTGTCACTCTTCTGATGTCTCTCCTGCCAGAATGAAGATAGTCTCCTTTGAAACAGATGGGCTTTTTTATTGTGGTCTGCATTTAATCTAGAGCGGTTCTTCCCTCCACTCTGTCTGAACATAACAACAGGACCTCACTTTGCTTTACCAGAAACCAATTATTGAGAATTTCAGGCAGGTGGGAGGTGGACAACAAGTAGGAAAGTATGACCCTGAACAAATAATTTTCAAGGGCATTAATTCTTTCCTTCTGCCCCATTAAACATTACCCATGATTTCCCTCCCTTAAACACAAGAATACAGAATTGCCATTTCAGAACAGAGCAATGGTCCATCCAACACATCCTCATAATCCCAAATACTGGCCAACACCGAATGCTTCAAGAGGGCATATAAAACCCCATAATACATCTAATTGGACAATAATACACCATGGGGGGAAATTTCTAAATGACTTCAGCTCACGATCAGATCATTATCTGAAATATGAGAATTGACAACCCTTGTAATTTTTCATTGCTGCTAGTGTTACTGCAGCTGCTGTTCTTCGTCATGAAAATATCTATGCTATTGCTTTCAGTGGGACAGAGCATGCTTCCTCTTCTGCATTCATGCTGTAAAAACAGCCACCTTGTGTCACATTAGGTTTCTCTCTAGGGTCCTGTTATGCTGTTTCGCTGCCGTGTTTTGTGAGCATCTGAAATGCAGGATTAAAGATTTGTGCCAATGATAGTTTAAGTTGTTTGTTGCCTTCTGAATTCTCCCAAATAACATAAAAAGTCTTGATTCACGAGAAAGGAGAAAGAGAGTAAAAGCAAAAGAAACAGGTAAATCGAAAACAAAACAACTAAAAACCAAAACCACACAAAACACTAAAGAAATGCAAAACTTGTTACATATACTGCTAAAGGAAAAGATAAAATGAGACACTCATACAATATAAATGGCTGAACATTTGCAGGGTTTTGATCTGATTTAAGACTAAATTCTTGTAACCAACTATCTCTGCAGTGATGAGACATCAGTGACGCTGCTGCAACAAGTAAGAAGAATTTAATACATGCCATACATACATAAGGAGTCCTTCTGGGACATCAGCTCATCCCCACGTTGAATTCAACAGCTCTGAAAATAAACATTAGTTCTGATATATTGTTTTGCGCTTTCAATGGTTTCCTTCACAAATATTGTTTAAACCTTCTAGTGCTGTAAAAACTGTGGTTATGGAGAGAAAAATGCAAACAGCCGAAGCAGATCTCTGTGAGGTTGAGCAAATTGCACAGATGCACACACAGCCACGCAATAAAAGACTGTGGCTGCAGCACAGGGACCCTGATTCTTCTTGCCCTTCAACTGCTAAAGATCTGCCAACCTGTCACTTTCCTCCAGAAAACGTGACAACCTCTGTAGCTTGGACAATATCTATTTCTACATCTACAACTGTATTTAAATATACAGAGAATATTTGATATACAGAAAGAGACGTCTACAGCTTGCGATATCAGCTCTGTGAACACATTTAGGGTCTAAAATGAATTCTATCAGATAGATGAATTAATAATAATAATAATAATAATAATAATAATAATAATAATAATAATAATAATAATATTTTATGTCCACTTTTTAATGGCCCCCACCAGAAAAAGATCAGAGCGTAAACTAAGTCAAAGACTTAAAAATCTTTAACAGACTTCACCAAAATGCCAAGATATCAGGCAGTAACCCTTTAGGCTTAAATTAAAAAATCAGATATGTAAACAGCAAAATAAACTAGAATTTTGTGCAATGTATCTAATTACGTTCAGGAAAAGAATGCAGTCTTACATTAATGTCTAGCAATTTCTCCTGTATCATCCTTTTTGCAGCCTGGGGTTCAGGAATGATAACTCTTTCTGGAATGTGACCACTCAAAGGTCATACCCTGTTTTTCAGGCTGAATTAAATACCTTCATTTTTTGATAGTCTTCCTTCAGAAGAGTGGGAACACCATCTTCAAAATCAACTTTGTCCCCGAGGAAGTGATTTTTTTTAACTACTTCTAGCTCTTTTACTATTTTATTGACAACTTCTAAGAAGCAATCTCTTGCCTTGTCTTAGTGCACAACTTTATAGGGAATCCACATGTAAGTATAATTTGGGATAACCTGCACGATCCTTTCTCTTTGCCTTCTTTTTTCATGAAACTTCATGCCTTTTTGCAGCTTTAAATTAGTCCAGATGGAGACTTGTCCCTTTGCAACACCTCCTAGCATCTTGGCCTGGCTGGAGCAGAGAGCTACCTTCCAGCTCCCTGCTGAGTGACTTGGAAGTGGTCCAGGCAGCACATGAGAGAGTTAGAGTTGCCAGCTGACATACCCCAAAGAAGGAGACTGTTTCCCAACTTAAAGAAAACACGGGACAAAACACTGAAGATCAGAATGGCGTCAATAGTACCAGAGCATCGTGCATCCACCAGAGTTTACTGCAATAGCCAGTCAGCTAAGTTCACTTTACCATGGAACATGTTAGCAAAGAGGTCATGTAGTACAGAGAACAATCAACCTAGAACGCCTGGGGTCCTACAAACACACACTTAACTTTCTACTCACTGCTAGGATGATACTACTGCTCAGCCTCTTAGGGTATGTCTACGCTACTAAACTAAACAGGCCTGCGAGTTTTCCATGGCCTTGCGGACAAGTGACATTGCAGGTGTAGCATCCAGGTACCTAAACAGTCTTTCTTGCAGAAGAGAGTCCAGACTACCTACTGGAAACAATGTCTGAATTGTGCTGTCTTCCAAACTGGGCAAGAGTTTAGCTAGTTTTGGTTTAGAATGAAAGTTCCAGGAGTCAAAATCATTCTGCAGGTTTGCTAGCAATCAAACAGGAGTGCTCAAGCCTCTTCCATGACCTGTTGTATTTATTAGTATAAGTGTACCTTCAAGTCATGCATTCATGTCAATTCAGCAGGACTAAAAACTGATTGCACACCTGGCATTTAGGATTTCTTCTACACCCCACCAATAATCCAGCAAAACTAAGGATCCAAACCACCTTTCGTCATTTTCCCTGCCCTAGGAGATGCATTGGGATGAAAAATGTACAAAGTCATGGTGGGATGCAGTTATCTTCTGTCAACACCAAACCCTCAGGAATGAACACCACTTATACACTTATTCTTTGCAAGCTTCCCTGCTTATACAACGGTTCAACTGGAGCTGCATCAGTAACCGCTTGCCCCCACTGAGCAAGAAAGAAACAGGGCATGTGTTTCGGTGTCTGGTCAAGCAAGTGTGTCATTTCTGAGGTGTGAGAGCTGGAAGGGACAATACCAATAATCTGTCCTGACACCCTGCATTACAGAAAAAAATCAAACATCAGCCTTTACTTAGACATTGTTGCCCTAAGCAACAAGAGTGCTAGAAATTGCTTCTTTTTAAAGGCATGGCCAAAACCTTTTAAACATAGTAGGAGTCTATTGGTGGCGACTGGATTTTGTCTAGTGGCAGCTAAGTTTGACTGGAACACGTTAAGATTTGCATTTGCATAGGCAAGTGTGCATTTGCATATTTTTCTCCCAAATACTAATCTTTCTTAAGAAGGCTAGGAAATAATCCAAGCATGAAAGTCTCCAGTACCTCACTGGAGCTCATAAAGGCTCGTGGGACCTGATGCATCCAGGTCCCCACAGATTCCTTTATTTTATGTAATTTTTAAATGAAGGAGTTCTTTTGGAATTACTGATCCATTCCCATCACAACAGCACAGGAAAACATTTTAAATGCTGCCGTGCCTCACAGAGATTTCTGTTATGAGAGGGATTACCGTCTCAGTGGGAACAGTTGGGCAAATAAAGATATTGATTAGGGTTTTTTCTCTGAAATACAATTTTACATAATTTTTCCATCATTTTTACTTATTAAAATAGATAACAACAGCAACGACAATCACGTTTTCACTTTGCAAGGCTGGCTACAGAGTAACTTTACAAATCAATCTGAATATGATAATGGTGGGATTAAAGTCAATGTCACTACAAAATAGTAATTATAAAATATTTATCTCATATGCAGAATTTCATAAACAACAAAAGCTCCTCAAAGATTAGTTGTCAAAATAATTTTTGGGCACTGAACCTGAGTAACCCAGGAGACTTCATGATTTCTAATAGGATTTTTTCCCCTCAGTTAGGCATTTTTAAAAGTAATTCCATCTCTCATCATCCAGAAATGTAGCACATGTGACCTACTTCAATGCTGATGAGCAAATGAATGTTTCCATTTTTATATTACCAAATTTGAGACACTAGACCTTCAGTAGGACTGTGGTCTTGCCTCACAGATAACCCTGTTTTCACCCTACTGACACTGCTCTCAACTTATCTGAAAGGCCATTTCTAACACATGGCCATTTATCACTGGACAGTAGAGAGACAATTTTAGTCTACAACACCCTAATTACATTCTGGCTGCTTTCACTGTCACCCTTAGCTGCTTCTAATAGGATAGCAAGACTTTGAAGTTAACTGTCAAAATGTAGTCTGTCTCTCCATCTTTAGTGTTTCTTCATGAACCTTAGTATATTCCAGAAGTTATAACTCTTCTAGTTAAAAAAAAAAAAAAAAAAAAAAAAAAAGTGTTTGGATCACTTAAACCTTGTTACGCTTTAACAGCATTGTTATCCTGGGACAAACATGTAAAATTTTTGAAGATCTTCAAACAGGTTCTCATGCACTTCACGGCTCTCTGTTGTGCTCTATCTCTGTAAAAGTGCCCCCGTTCACTGTGGCTCTCTGAAAATGTTGGTGTAGGTGAATCCTCTTTCATTTTTCCTTAGGCTCTGACCCTCCGCTTCAACTGTAAAATTCCCATTGTACAGGCAAGGAGGTGAGTCACAGAAAAATGTAAGTATATTCTGAAGACCTGCAACAAGGCAGGAAATTCAGCTCCTTTCCTCTGAGATCCAAGCAATGGGGATGAATTCATTTCAAAAAGATGAGGGCAGCTGAGAAGCAGATCTAGCTACTGAGAGACACCTCAACTTACTTCTGACTGATGGGGAGGTATATGAGGATTTGTTTAGCCTGACGTCATGGATTCTCAGGAAGCCATTAATCTTCTGGAGATCCTATTAAAGGACATCCCACCCTACATTAGCAACAGCAAATGGTTTTTAAAATACATTCCTGAAGTACATAAAAGAAAGAAGGGATGCATAGACTAAAGAAGGAAAACATAGACTACCGTACATGTAGTATCATTTTCATTAGCTTTACAATCTGTAAAGGTGGATATTAGAATGGAGAACAATGATTTGTTTGACTGAGAAAATGTCTGCTAGTAGCAAAAAAAAAAAAAAAGAATACAAAATATTCCTATTGTCTGGAAACATTTGATCATGATCACTTCATAGGATGAAGTCAGTTCAAACATTAAGACAATTGTACCAATCTGTATTTCTTTTACACATAAAAGAGCTAAATGACAAGGCCATATTTCTCTATGTAAAAGAGAATGAGATTTGATGCTGTCATTCAAGTTTCAAGCTGATAGCTCTAATAGTTGCCACTGTGAATATCTAATTAACAGCATTTTTTTCGGAGAACCAAAATTAACCTGAAATACTGTTATTGTTGTAGCAATTTCTTACTGTCATTTTATTTCAGTACATTATTATAACTCAGTAAGTACATGGTAGATAATAACACAGACTCACCCTGATGCTTGTGTGCTAGTTCAACAGTGCTGATATTCAGTGCCGCGTTCCTGCTTCAGTAGACCTATTACAGCCTTGCTTTATTTGCGTTACAGTAGTACTTCACAGCCCCATGTCATTGGGAATTGCACACGTATGTAGCAAAAGACTGCAACCAGCCAAAACGGCTTTCTAAAATAAAAAAAAATTTAAAAAAAATCATCATCATTACCCCTACCCTGCAGGTGGAAAATGGGAGCACCTTTTTTGGTATGCCAGGGGCTGGAGGTTTCAGTGGGAGTTAAGCCTGCTTTGCACAGTGCAGGGGATCCTGTCTGAAGGCCCTGGGCACGTGCAAACTGTTAGGTCAACGTCATCAAGTCTCAGCAACACAGTCTTCTCCATCCTCTGTCCTCACTGGGGTTACATGAAGAATAAAGTGGTACTCAGGGTTACTAATGCTTTTAGGATCTTCCCTGTATACTGTTGATCTTACACAACTGTCGTAAACAGCTACTGAATTTCTATGTACACGCTGCTTTTCCCTGACTTTGGGGTGGGGGCAAAAGGATGGAAAGAATATCTTCATTTCATGCCATCTTATTTTGTATGAACCTTATTTTTGCTTTTACAAAACCTGGTGAATACAGATGTTTCAATGAACCATTTTTTAATTTTTCCTCTGATGTCTTCAACAATATGTGAGAAAATGTCTGGGCAGCTTTTCTTGACATATTCTGCTGATGGGCGAGGCAGCCTAACTTGCTGGCTTAGTAGGGAAGTTGGATCCTTAATTTAATTCTTGGATCCTTGGAGCCATAATTAAAGGCTCTGGATTTTGCTAGGTATTTTCATGTCTCAGAAATGGGTTCATCTCAGCATCTCAGTCTATAGAGAAGGCTATACAGCTCCCTAGAGGCAGCATGCAATTGATTGTAAAGAAAGTTGTAAGAAATAAACACGTGTTATTTAATAATTAAAATATATTAATATAGTCATAGAAATATATGAAAAGAACACCACAGATTCATAACGGCTATATGAAATCTATATGTTTTCTTGGACCTTATCTTTTCTTGAGGGACTATGTCTATCTCAACTTGGTCCTGAGTTGGTTGGTATGATACTGTACACAGACTTTTAAGATTTATAGCAGAGCAGGAGGAAGTAGATCAGTTTTCACTCAAGTTCTTTAGAAGTCAGTCTGAGCTTCTTTTCTAAACTGATTTTTTTTAATGTGTGAAAAAGACAGGCATATCAGATCTGTGAAAAGCAGAAGAAACCAACATGTCATCTATGTGAGAATCTTATTTACATATAACTGGATCCATTTCACGATATCTTGAGTTGAAGAAACTAGAAGTGACATCTGAAAGAACCATGTCCATGGGCAGACACCCAGCCACCTGCGAAACATGCGCTGTTGCCAGGGAGGAGAGCAGCCAGTTTTATGCCAATAAAAACCTGCATCAATCAGAGGCCAGATAATGCTGACAGGGAAATCTGTTTCTGACTTGGGACTGGTTTGCAGATGCTGACTTTGACAGGTTAATAGTTACAAGTGGCAGGTCCATGTCAGAGAGAGGAAATTTCACAAGTAGCAATTCTGAATGGTCCTCCTGGTGTCCTTCTTGCCATTCTTCCTTGCTCACACACTAGTTCTGCTGTGAGACTAGTTTTAAGACAAGAATGGCCCTAGTTGGGTTCCTTTTGCACCTCCAAATACTTACAAAGGTGCTTTCACTTGTAAGTCATAGCTTTCCCAGGGAAGAAAGACTTCTATAAGAATTGAAACTATGGACATAAAATAGCCATCAGCAAATCATTAATTCTGCATGTGATCTTTGGAGATGACCCAGTCCAGTATTCAGCCAGAACATTATAAAGACTGACTCTTGGCTTATGTTTGAGTGATTTGAGTGGCATTGGTGGTGCTGAATAAGTCCTGTGTGAGACAGTGGGAGATGCTCTGCATATATCCAAAACCAACAACATTGCAACACCTTCTGAGGTTCAGTCATGAGAAAACTTCCTTCATTTTCATTGATGTTTTTAACAGATGGCTACAAATGCTAATAAGGTCAAGGAAATTAAATAAATCAAGTTTTTATATGTACACAAATAGATATGCATACAAATGTACATACAGACATGCAAATACAGACATAGATGTGTGTCTAAAGAGGATTTTTAGGCCAATTCAATAAATTCCCAGGAGTTTTCTTACTTTGTGTCACTGAGGAACAACCTCAGATTTTCCAGATTATAATACTGTGTTCATCGACCATTTATAAAATTGAAAATGCATTCTTTACCACTTATTTTTCTCAATCTTAGTGTCGGGCTTTGCAGTTTGAGTTTTCTTTCTTTGTTGGTGATGATATATTACAAAGTGTGTGTGTTACCAAACATCTTTGGCTACTGGGGTTTGTGGCTTGTTTGGGTTTTTTAATAGAAAATGATATAGGTATTGAACTTGAGGTTGAAATTATATTGCAGATAGATAACTTTATTTTTTAATGTGAAGTTAAAGCAAACATTTAGAATAAATCTTTGGAGAACATTATTTCTGCAAAAGGTATCTCCTTGGCGCATGCATAATGACCTTTTCCTCTAAAAACAAATCTTTCAAGACATTCCAGGAAGAGTCCCACTTTGCAAGAATATAGGAAAGGTTATCTAACAGCAAAAGAAGGCAATGAAGAAGTTCCCAGTTTAAATATGGCTGTGTTTTTTAATGAAAATATTTTATTCCAAATGACCTAAAGACTTTGTACTTCAGAAAACACACTGATGGATAAAAAATATTTTGCAGCAGATACCGAACCATTTTCTTGACATGTCTTTTCTTAAACACTTGAGATGGCAAAGCTGTTCTTGAGAGGTTTATACATAGACATATACATATACTTGTGTATACATATATGTGTGTGTATATATGTATTTGTGTATTTTATATATATATGCCATAATCAGTTCTACATAAATTGTACAATGCTTCATGCCTGTATATGTCATCCAGAAATTTTTACAGCTTGATTACTAGTATAAGAAATCAGTTGAATGTGAAATAGTTAATAAATTTATCCAGAAACATCCTTGTTGACGGCACAACCGAGAACTACTTATGTAAATGCTGATAAAAAAGAAGTGTGGGGGGAGAAAATGACTTCTCGAATGTCTGCTTATATTTAAAGACGCTAATTTTAAAATACTGAAATATTTAGTAGATAAAGAGTATTTGGACTTATTTGAACTTGAATGTCAGTTTCTATTAAGCTCTGACAAAAAAAAAAAAACCACAAAAAACCATCTATCTCAAAAATAACCTGGCTTAATGGAGAAGTTAGATCACCAGCTCTAAAGAGGCTCCAGGACCACCCTCTCACAAGGGCAATGAAAGGCAGACTAAGCCTAGGCAGGGGAAAAATCTCAGTATTGCCAGGGCAAAAGCACAGCCTGATTTGGATAGAAAAACAGAAGGCTTAATACTGAGGAAAGTGATTTTTATTTCTGCTGCTCATCCTGTGGGAGACATGTGGCATGATATTAAAAAAAAAAAAAAAAAAAGGCAAATAAGAGTTTGTTGTATTTTGCACAGCAGGAGAGTATTGAGGACCAGGGCATGTAGAGCCTCTCTCAGAGTGAGCCTGTGTCTGCTCAGGAGCTGCACGCTGTGAAGGTGCTTAGCTAACATAAAGACAAACCTTGCTGATCTCAAATCCACCTGAATATGCAAGATTTGTGTTGTTTTCCCTCTCTGGGGACAGGGCTTAGAGCAGCTCCTGCTCTCCACAGTTCAACTTCATAGCTCTCAGCATAGTTCACCCTCTTCACTCCAGCAAGTAAGTGGCAGAAAGCAAAGAAAAGGAGCAAAGGCCAAAAGATGCTAGAAACAGTATTAATAAGAAATGAGTATTCAGTTCAGTACTCATACAGCACTCAATACGACAAGACCGCTGAGAGCAACTCAGTGCAGTCTCACCAGAGAGGATGTTACAAAGGATAGAAAAGGATTAAATTATTATTTTTATTGTTTTCAATAGGATACTAAAATCCTTTTGTAATTTGAGATATTAACAGCTTCTCCTATTAAATATGATATTAATGAGACCAAGAATTCCTCATGAGAATACCAAAGTAAATGGTGAGATATACTGGGATTTAAATTAGATTTCTAATTCGTCCTATTCACTGCTTTGTTTGTTTCAAGACAAATCCATTTAAGAAAATTCTGCTTAGGCTTTCACAGTACTTAGAGCTCAATTTCATAATCAAGCAACAGTGCCTTATCAGGTTATTGCATATAATCAGAGCTGCAGGAGCTGCCCATGCCCTGTCTGTTCTCAGTCCTCCTCACTGAGGGCCGTGGGACTGCCTTCAGTACGGGGTTAAGCTAAGTACAGTTTTCTTACATTGTTGGCAGCTAGAAGTGTGGAGGTTATCACTGCCCCTCTGATAACACGCTAATACAACTAGAGCATCAAGCCGTTATTTAACAATTTCTTCCATTTTCTCATTTATAAATTGATTAACCAAGATAAATCAAGTGTTATTCTCAAACACTCAAGTGCAGTTATAATACTTATTTATAAGCTATTTTCATTTCCTATAGCATGACAAGAGTGGATTTAATAACTTGTTTGGTGCCAGGATGCAGCAGAGCCGGTGTCTTCCTGGGGGAAGCTGGGAGCTGGGACTGATGGGGGCTTCTCAAGGCAAGCCCAGGAAACTGGGATGGTTGGGGCAGGGGGCAGCCAAGGGCATCTCGTAGACCAGGGAAACAACTTTTAGAAAGAGACAAGTTCCACCTAAATGAGGCAAAAGCATGTTTGCCAACAGGATGGCCAACCTGGTGATGAGATCTTTGAACTAGGAATGAGCAGGGAGGGATATAATGACCTGCAGTCAGAATTAAGAGGACAGATCAATCTGGGTGTATTCTACAGACCACCTGATCAGAAAGAAGTAGACAGGGACTTCTGCAGACAACTGGAAGCAGCCTCACATTTGCAGGCCCTGGTCTTCAAAGGGGACTAAGCCACCCTGATATCTGCTGGAAAGACTACAGCAGAGCACAAGCAATCCAGACAGTTTCAAGGAGCCAAGGAGGGGACAAGCTCTGCTGGTCCTGATACTTACAACAAGAACGAACTGGCTGGGTATGTGAAAGTTGCAGCAGCCTTGGCTGTAGTGGCTGTGAGATTGTGGAATTTAGCATCCCAACAGGAGGAAGCAAGGCAAAAAGCAGGATCACAAGTACTGTCTTCAGGAGACCAAACTTTGGCCTCTTCAGAGATCTGCTTGGAAGAATCTCAGGGGGTAGATTCCTGGAGAGAAGAAGGGTCCAGGACATCTGACTGATTTTCAAGCATCGCCTCCTCTAAGCTCCAGAACAGTCCATTCTGATGAGCAGGAAATCAAGTCAAGGTGGCAGGAGGCCTGTATGGATGAACAAGAAGATCCTGACAAAACTCAGACATAGAAATGTACAACAGATGGAAACAGGGTGAGGTGACCTGGGAGGAATATAGAGACACTGTCGGAACATGAAGGGATGGGGGTTAGGAAAGGCAAAACCCACCTGGAGATGAGTCTTAGAAGGTACTTGAAGGGAAATCAGAAGGGCTTCTACACGTACATTGGCAGCAAAAAGAAACCTAGGGAAAATGTGGGCCCACTGCTGAATGAGGTGGGGACATGCTGGCAAAGAATGTGGGGAAGGCGAAGGTACTCAATGCCTTGTTGACCTCAGTCTTTACTGGTAAGTCCAGTCTTCAGGAATCCCAGGCTTCTCAGTCCAGAGAAAGTTGTGATCAAAAGAGAGTTATCACTGGTGGAGGAGAATCTGGTTAATGAATATTGTAAAAAGCTGGACATACATAAGTCCCTGGTCCCTGATAGGATGCACCCACAAATGCTGAGGGAGTTAGCCAATGTCACTGCTAGCCCACTCTCAGTTATCTTTGCAAGGTCAGAGCAATCAGGAGAGGATACTGATGACTGGAAGAAAGCAAACATCACTCCTTTCTTCAAGGACAAGAAAGAGAATCCAGGGAACTTAAAACAGGTGAGCCTCACATCAGACTCTGGCAAGATGATGGAGCTAATCCTCATGGAAATGATTTTCAAATATATGAAGGAAAAGAAGGTGATTGGAAGTAGCGAGCATGGATTTATAAAGGGAAATCATGCCTGACCAACCTGATAACTTTCTACAATGAGATAGCTGGCTTGGTGCATGAGGTGAGAGCAGCAGATGGTGATTACCTCAACTTCAGTAAGGCCCCTTCCAACATCAGTGATTCTGTGATTCAGTGATTTACATGCAGGTGAAGTGAAGCTTCTGGGAGACTGCCTGTGATTATGTATAAAGTTATATGTTTGAGGAAAGAGGTAAAGATGTCTCGTATGCCTTTTCTGCAAAATTGAAATGGAACTGGAAAATTTTAAAGCTTTCCATAATTTGAGAACTATTTGTGAAAACAGACAACTTTTTGCAGAATGTCACTGGAGATTTTGTCAGGACCATTCTTCACAGATTCCTACCTGAAAAATCTATTTTGCTTTGTGATATACCTAATTGCAGACAGCATACGTTCGGGTGCAGATCAAAGTCTAGCCTGGGGCACAGTCACAGCGGGCAGCCGCCATGGGCAGTGAAACAGCCAAGGCTCCGCAGCTTCTCTTATACCAGTGCCCTGGAGTATCTGCCTGGCAGCTGTTGTTGCTACCCCTGAGAGAGGAGTTATAACAGCTTGAAAAATGCTTTTCTAGAGAGATGCTCCATCAAGAAAGCTCTGCCTTCACCCCTCTCCTTCCCTGACAGCAGCAGGAGCGCAAGCCTGATTCCCCAAAGCTTTTCCCTCTTCTGCTTCTCCCCTCTTCAGCTGTTTTCTCCCACTTTTCCCTTCCTGCATCAAGCCCAGACCACTGGGGAGCCTTCAGCTGGCTTTGGAGGAAAGGCAGCTCTTCTCTTCTGCTATACATTAACTCACGGAAAAATAAACTCAATGTGGACAGCTGTACTGAAATATCCAGACACTATCTTAACTCCAGTTCTACTGTTGCTGTTCTAAGGAGGAAGGCCAATATTTTCCTTCAAGCAGGCTTTCATTCCA
Source organism: Chroicocephalus ridibundus (assembly GCF_963924245.1). Classification (NCBI taxonomy): domain Eukaryota; kingdom Metazoa; phylum Chordata; class Aves; order Charadriiformes; family Laridae; genus Chroicocephalus; species Chroicocephalus ridibundus. The sequence goes on from NC_086288.1 coordinate 47,612,836, forward strand.
GTCCATCATAAATTTTCACTATTGGAAGAAAATTTAATTATCAGGTTCTGGAATAGGAAAGATTTTGAGGTTTCCCAGAAAACCTGAATGCCATTCTTTGGCATTTTGAGTAGTAATTATGCTATCTATGGCATGCCTTTTTACCATGTGACTATAATCCAATGTGAATGTGTATATTTTACATTTTAAGATACACCCAAACCCTTTCTTTCCTGTTTCCTAGGAAACAGCCACCCAATCCCTTTCAGTTAAACAGTGAACAGCTTAGTTTCCATTATGCTGTTCATTACTTCAGAAAGCTAAAATGATCACCACAATTCAAATAGCCCTCCATGGAAGGATTATATCACTTTCAGAAAACAATACATTGAAAAGTATAGTGATAATTGCCTTTTTCAGAAAGAAAATGAAGTAGACACTGTCCAGAACTTTTTCAGCAAAACATGTTGTTCTGTCAAAATTAACGCGTTTCATTGGGTCCTGTTAGCTTTGATGATTTTTTTAAGGCAAGAGTTACAAAGGAGGATTCTAATGCTTCATGGTCTTTTCATGACCACAGTTATTGTGCTGGACACAAAATCATCAGGGATGGATCCGACTAATGTGGGCTTTCACTCAACATGCTCACTGGAAGATCCAGCCTCCAATTACAGTCTATGCATCCACAGACAAAAGAAGATTCTGAAGACAAAAACCCCAACATCCAGGTCTATCCTCCTGCTGAGCAATTTTTCTTTTGCCTCTGGCAAAAAGTGCTCATCACGTGCCAGCACGACTTGCCAATCATAGGTACCATGAAAAAAGGAAGACTGGTAGTATAAATTTTCACAACAGTGAGGCATTCAATCCATATTTGGCCTCGTTACTTTCTAAGTTTTCAGATGGACTTGAAACCTATTCCTTTCTGATGAATCATCATCTCTTTAAATAGGAGAGCCTAAGTCAGCATTGTCGATACTCCCAAATACAGCATCTCCCACTGAAGCCACAGCTTCTCTTTGCCCCATTTACTTGCTTTAACTTGGTGCTAATTCTCCCTTAAATATCACGATGACGTAAAATTGTCAGTGTTCCATGACTTTAGGTAAAATGAAGTTCACACCCTGTATTTTACAGCGCCCCAGTCCACCCATTCCAAATTGAGGTATACCCAACATCCAGGAAATGCTTTTTTGCACCGAATCGGTGACAAATGATACATTCATAATGCATATATAAGAGAAAGACAAAAAGATAATTAGCCTTTCATCTACTTTCCCATATCAATGCTGAAAGAACTAAAAATTGACTATTCTTTTTCTCCATTCATTTGTAATTCTTTTGTCGTCATTTCCTATTGTTTCTTATTTCTGTGTTTCTGGTTCAGCAAATGGGTTAATCTTGACTTTACCCATATTTCACTTATTTGTCATGCTGTCTGTTACACATAGAAAACTACTGTGTGGATCTACCTTCTCTTCCTTTATGGTCCTTATCAAGACTGACTTTTATCACAAAAAGAATTAGCCTGAAGACAGCTGACTCTTTCAGAACGAGGCATCCTCCCACACCCTTTATTGTTGCTAATTTCATTTGCATATTGATCAGGGAATTGCAAAAGCTGTCAGAGTACATGTTGATATCAAAACATTCTGGCTGAATAGCAGTCTGGAGAAATTGCTACTGATAATTCAGGTGTTTTGGGTGTGGCTTTGTACACTCTTCTGAATGAATAAAAGGGGCCTCCCTGAATGCTTCTGATGAGCTCTCCTTACAACTGAAAATGGTTAGAATTTCCAAAGTGAAAATTATGGATAAGGGTTGCCAGGGTGACAGTTAATGGGCAGAACTTATACAGTGTGCAGGGTTAGGATTTAATATTTTAGAAACAGAGATAGTTTATCAGTGGCAATTCTTTATAAGTGAGTAATATCATATTTGGAAACATTCAACAGCTGACTCAACAAACCCCGGTAAAAAAAATAAAGGGAAAATTAGCATTATTTCTTTGCTTGTCAGTGTCTGCTTTATTCACTAGACCATGTCACCTTTTCTATATTAAATCATCCCCTTTTCTTTCAAGACAATAAGTCATCATTAATAATGATTAGACAACACTCTGCAAAGGTTAGAAACCCAGCTTGGCTGGGAATGCAAATGAAATTTCTCTTAGAAAATGCCACCTACTCCATTGGAATGTCATCAAATTAAGCCAAGGATAGGGGGGATTCAGTGCCAGTCAGGGTGGAATACCAATTATGGAAGCAAAACCTCTATGAAGCCAAATAAGTGGCAGTTCTTTTGACTGTGCAGAAATGAAGGAATATTTTTAGAGAATTCTGGTTTAGTAAATTGTGTGTCCATCAACCTACTGAGAAAAACTGGTGCTTTGCAAAAGACAAAGTAGAAGTATTTGAATGGAGAAAGGAAATTAAAAAGAGAGGAGAGGAGAGGAGAGGAGAGGAGAGGAGAGGAGAGGAGAGGAGAGGAGAGGAGAGGAGAGGAGAGGAGAGGAGAGGAGAGGAGAGGAGAGGAGAGGAGAGGAGAGGAGAGGAGAGGAGAGGAGAGGAGAGGAGAGGAGAGGAGAGGAGAGGAGAGGAGAGGAGAGGAGAGGAGAGGAGAGGAGAGGAGAGGAGAGGAGAGGAGAGGAGAGGAGAGGAGAGGAGAGGAGAGGAGAGGAGAGGAGAGGAGAGGAGAGGAGAGGAGAGGAGAGGAGAGGAGAGGAGAGGAGAGGAGAGGAGAGGAGAGGAGAGGAGAGGAGAGGAGAGGAGAGGAGAGGAGAGGAGAGGAGAGGAGAGGAGAGGAGAGGAGAGGAGAGGAGAGGAGAGGAGAGGAGAGGAGAGGAGAGGAGAGGAGAGGAGAGGAGAGGAGAGGAGAGGAGAGGAGAGGAGAGGAGAGGAGAGGAGAGGAGAGGAGAGGAGAGGAGAGGAGAGGAGAGGAGAGGAGAGGAGAGGAGAGGAGAGGAGAGGAGAGGAGAGGAGAGGAGAGGAGAGGAGAGGAGAGGAGAGGAGAGGAGAGGAGAGGAGAGGAGAGGAGAGGAGAGGAGAGGAGAGGAGAGGAGAGGAGAGGAGAGGAGAGGAGAGGAGAGGAGAGGAGAGGAGAGGAGAGGAGAGGAGAGGAGAGGAGAGGAGAGGAGAGGAGAGGAGAGGAGAGGAGAGGAGAGGAGAGGAGAGGAGAGGAGAGGAGAGGAGAGGAGAGGAGAGGAGAGGAGAGGAGAGGAGAGGAGAGGAGAGGAGAGGAGAGGAGAGGACTGTTGTCCCAAACCATGAAAACTGTAAACTCCAAGAGTTTTGATTATGGTTAGATTAAGTAAAACTACTTAGGTCAACACAGTTTGTTGTGTTGTGGATCCTTTCTAGTGCAAAGGGATTAAGCCCATCCTGAGGTCTCATGAATGGAGCAAATCACCATGGGATGCTGAATCATATTTCATTATTAGGACCCAGAAGAAGAATTGAAAGGAAAAAAAACTTATCACAGTTTTCCAGCCAACTCTTTGCTAATTCTCTCATTGTGCAGAGGCCAGATACCTCTCTGAACAGTCCACAAACAACAACGTGCTACAGGTGAGAAATGATCCAGAGGCTAAGTGGTTTCAAAATTGGCCAGCACTGACAGACTGTGTCTGCCAGCAATGCTTTTTGGAATGGTTTTAAAAATCATCAAGAAAAGAGGTCACTTTCTCTCTGACTTTCTCTCTCACATACTGAAATCACCATAACTGCAGAATTTATGTCAATCCAAGATCTTCCTTGTTGAACCGAGCCACGGGAATCAACAGGAGCTCACAAAGTAAGAAGCAAACAGTAGGTGGGAGGAAATTAATGAGTGGTTTATCCAAAAGTACTTATACTGGAAACCAGCCACGTGAAATACGGATGGTATCAAAGGATGTTTTAGGGCCTGACCCACTTTTCAAGGCCCTCAGGGAACAACAGGCCAGAAGACATCTTTTAGGACCCTGGGACCAGTTTGTTGGTATCGCAAGCAACTGTGTAACATAAAGCCATTCATCAATTTCTCAAACTCTATCTTCAGCTGAGGATTATTTTTTTTCAGATCATTATTCCCACTAGCAGGCTTTGTAACATTCTTATTTCATCTGACATTTGGAAACTTTCTTCTCTTTACCAGCTGAAAGCTATTCCCTGGTGTGCTTGTATCCATTTTGTAAAATTTCAATGTTATCCATTAATTTAAATAAGCTGCACTTGGCTTTTATTTATAACCAGATGTTTATTCACATCAAATGCAAAAATATCTATGCCACTTGACTGCTGTTGTGCTTACATCCCTCTCTGGCCAACATTCTGAATAGTAAAGATAAGCATATGCTTAAAGCCGAGCTCATGCATATATGTTTTCAAAAAATAAAGGCCTTACCTTTCTAATGGCAAATGAAATTCTGTGTCTACCACATTCTGTTGGATTAAGGTAACTTCTGTGTATATCTTCAGTGGCACAAGGGAAACAGATTTGTAAGCAATCTAGCCCTTACAAAAACAAACAAAACCGTCACATACCAATTAAAATAAATTTTATGAGTTTCCTGCTGCAATTATTTCAGGTGCTTTGTTTCCATACGCGAACTCAACTACTAATCAGCCACTCATTAATCTTAACTATCTCTGTATGTCATCTCCATGCATCTTAAACAGATGAATAAACAAGGTAAATTGAAATGTAATAGACTTAGGTTATCTGTTTCTTGTAAAATTAAATAAAATTAAACCTAGTGTGCCAGTTTACACATGTGGATACAAATGAGTATAGAGGGCAAGAAGATCACATGAAACTGTTGGAGCTAAACCCGCTCAACAACAGCTGTCCAAATTCTGAATATGCCTAAATTTACAATTTGTCTGTGTTTTAGGTCCAATATCTCTACAATTCTTGGTGTAGCCATGAAAGATGAACTCTTCCTCTGAATGGAAGACGATCGTGCAAATATGTGAGGCCATTAAACGTCTCTTACAACTCGGGAACTCTTGCTCTGTCTACTTCTCGATCTTTGCATCGAAGTCCTCCCATAGCTACGAAGTGACTTTGCCTCACCAGGTCTACCTGTAGCCCTTGGGTGCAGACCTGCAGAGCTCTCCATTAGACCTTGGGACAATCACCAAGCAAAGTGCAAAAACAACCATGTCCCTGCTCCCTCTTGTGGCAACAGCGTTGCAGTTCATAAGGGGGAAAAGCAGAGCACAACAGTGGAGCTACAGCAGCAATTTTACAGTGTTTTTTATCTGTAAAGGCCATGATGTACCGTTCCCCTGAACCTTTGCCTCTCTGGTGCCTTAGGCTGGAACTGATGGGGTTTTTTCCCTCTCTGCTCTCTCTTCTATACACATTCATGTGTCCCAGGGTTACAAGCTGTTCAGCGATGTTTTTTGTAAAATTAGCTGTGAGTCACAGGGGCATGACAGCACTGGCAATCGAAGGAGCGTATTCAAGACAAGAAGCAAATACAGCTGTAAAGTACAGCCAGTGGGAGAAAATCAAGAAGGAGAAATTACGCTGGTTTAAAATAAAAAAAAAAAAAGTACATTTAAAATTAGAAATGTGAATTAGAAAATCCAGCTGGACTTAAATCTCTGGAAGTTTAAGCACAGGTGTTCCTTCTTACAGCAAAACTTTACAAAACTGTTGTAAAATCTCCATGGAAACTGCACCGATGGAGAGCTTGTTTCTCCTCCCTTGCGACACGGGATCCCAGCCTGCCATCCATGTGTAAATACAGAGGAAATGTTTCCCCTTCCACCGCTGCCAGCTACTATCCTTACACATTTGATCTTCACATACACTGCTATATATACTGGCTCTGCGCTTTATTCAGATTAAATCAGCAAAGTGACAGTGGTATCAGCTGCTTATACAGAGAAGCCAGCCTGTCCATTCACAAAGCTAGCAGGGACTGAAATGATCATCTCATCCAGCCTCCTAATTGTAGCTGTCAGTCTTCCATGTGGCGTACATTATAAACAAGCCACCTGGAAACACACTTTGAAAGCAAAACCAAACATTAAAATTCAGATGCAATTCCCCTGAGTGAGGATATCAAAAGTTTTTAAATTATATCCAGTCTAGATTGTAACTTTTGATACAGTACCTTTGGGAAATATGTATAAACATGTTAATATTTTAAAAGTTAAATAAGGTACATTGTATTGCTTGAAAGCATAAAAAAACCAAAACCAAACCACCTGTGATAACAGTCAGTATTTTTATCACTTACTTACTACTTGCATAATGTACAAAAGGACTTGTTGAAAGCATCTAACATGACCAGCCTCATGATAATTTAAAAAAGCTTTTAGAAATGAAATTGCAGGATGGTGGCTTGGTGAGTAAATTGGTTTGCAGTTTTCAAAAAACAGATGCAAAAAAACCCAGAAGAATCCAGTAAAGAGAGTAAAAAATGTTTATCTTTCAAGAAGAAGGGAAGAAAATAAGTCACCATTAATAATCTGATCAGCTCTAATGTTCTAACATGGAGCTGTTCTGACCTATCCTCTGCAGAAGTGCTGTGTCACCGAGGTTAGCCAGAGTAAGGGAGAAGTTTTCTGATTGAATTAAAGAAAATTGCATCAGTATTACAGTGGCAAACCACTTAAGGCAAATGATTCTAGAATTTTATAATGCATTCCATTTTCTCTGACACACAGAATCAGATTGCTTTTTTCATTAAATATGGCACATGAGAATGTTTCTAGCCTGTGTATTTACACATTTTGAGTAGCTTTTCTCCCTGACATTTGAGCACACATATCATCACAAGCTCTAATTATCCCAGGCCATATTCTGAAGGCAACAGTCTACAGGACAGAAGGGTTTTGCAATGCACGCATCCATAAATCCAAGGCAGAAAACCTTGCCTCCTTGCTGTCAAGGGAAAGAGTTTCTAAGGGATGTCTTCTAATTTTTGTAGCCTCATATTAATGCTATTGTTCTGGAGCCAGCAAGACTAATACTGTTCACTGCAGTAAGAGCAAAGCTACAGCAGCTTTAGATATGTCTAAACTTTCTTTTCGCTCCAGACTATGCTGGATGACTGTGGAGACAGCAAATCTGCCAGGTGCCAACCTCGCAAGCACATGAAACTCCATTAGCCTGGGTATGTCTCAACACTTAGTATCCTAATATCACAAGTGTAAATAGATGACATATTGCTGGGCACAGACAGCCTCACACATGACAGTTCAGTTTCCAAGCTGTCCATGAAGGTCTGTTGAGGCAGGAGGGTGAGGAACCAGCAGAGAACATTCATAGGCACATCCCAGAGACTGCAGGCACAGTTTAATAGATCTAAAAATGGGTCCTGTTTGTTGTTCCAACAAACATCACATGGATCCATGTCTTTTGATTAGCAATTGTTCCTCATCTGTGACTACAGTGGGGTTTGCCTGGCAACTTCTTCAAAGGAAAAAATGTACTTATATGTTTTCTTCTTTCCACTGGAAGTGTTTTATGGATATCTCTAATCTATTACATTTGACCTAAAAAATCAATTTCTTCTTTTTATTATCGTCCCTTTTCTTCTTCTGTTCTATAAATACTGGTAAAAACCCTGAACCTTTCAAATAAATACATTTTCATTTGGGGAAAACAGATTTATCATTATTATGCTGCAATCCTACCTATCTAACAAAATAATTTAACAGAGAGGGTGTATAACTCTTTCCACTTGATTGTATATTGCTTCCAGGGCCAGAACCCTCTTTAAAATTATTTAGGCATTTTTGTGTAACCTGTTCCCCACATCATAGTCACGGGGAATAAAGAGGACAATTCAGATTTGATCCCAAACAGAGTCAGAGCCACCTGTAAAGTTAAATGGAAATTACATAAGATATATTACACAAGGGTCACAGTAAGAGTAACAAATATATTAAACTGTACAACTTGGTTCCAGCCCATTTTAAAAGGACCCCAGTTCAACCCCATGTATCCTTAAATACCTGGAGAATAATATGGTTTCGCATTGAATTGATGATGTTACTGCAAGTGAAAATCACAAGCTGGAAGCAAAGTTTTCCACTGAGTCTTATTTTAACTTGAATATTAAAGCAAAAAAATCAATCAAACTGAAAGAATTTGTTGGAAATTGTCATACCCTTTACCTTAGGTGAAGGATAAGTACAGACTTGTACAAATTCTCCTCCCTAGCACTTTCTAAATAATTAGAAACATTTTGGAGGTATTGAAACAATGACATTTGCACAGACCATTGGGATCATGCATCCTTTCTGTTTAACAGGAGAAATTCTATCTTTAAAAGACCCCTTATTTTAGACTATTCAGAACTATAGGGCATGATTTAATAGATAACAGATTGCTTACCCAGCTTGTACTCTATAAACCAAACTCTCAAAAATCTATGCCAGTATTTGGTCAAACGGTAAATACACAGAATGCAAGTAGAAAAACTGCTGAAAACAGTCAAAGAAAGTGTATTATGGATTAGGTTTTGCTTTACTTCTGGACAGAAATAACTTTTTAACAACGTTGCAAATGTCCTGAAAATTCCTAAGGTTTTGCGGAATTATAATTGACTTTTAAAGTGGTGCTCTTAGCTAAAGAAACAGGGGGTTGCGGTTTGGTTTTTTTTCCTGCATTTACATTGAAATAAAATTGTGCAATTAGATAATTCTAAAAAAGCAAAAAATTGTTTCTTGAAAAAAATACAAACACAAGGTGTGAAAGGAAAAGCTTAAAAAATTCAAGTTGTTTTTTTTTTTCTTTTTAATCTTTTAAAGTGAGTAAAATATATCTCTGAATTTCCTCTAATCAGGAGATTGTAGAGATAACAGGAAAATCTGTGGTGTGTGGTTCGCCTCTGGTACTTCTGGTCTTATCAGCAATGTTTTCTCACTCACCACAGAGTTAACCTTAACGTTGACTCAGAAAAAAATGAGTCATGATTGAAATCCCAAGTATTTTCAGTGCTGAAAATGACTGAGACCTTTACAATGACATTTAACCAAGTTGCTTTAATGTTGACAAATATACATCTCCATAAATTGGTCTGGAAAATAGTAACAACAAACATGATTTTAAAAGTTAAGTGATATTCTAAAGTCTTTGAAGCTTCAAATTGGTTGTCTTATGTGCAGTCGTACCATATATCAGTTCTGTGGTGTATGACAGCACTTTCACAGCCTATGATGGGTTGGAAATTTAAAGAATGCTGGAAATGGAAAGAACGTAAAAGATTTTCATTTCAGAAGGGATTTCTTTGGTTCAATTCACTGTCTATGGCTGGACACCAGCAACCATGGAAGAAAGCATACTACATCCCATTGGTTTCTTGGGCTGTCTATTCCAAATTGCCTTTAGCAAGGTGAAACCTTCTCCCTGCCAAGAAGTGAGCGTATTCATGATCATAATTTGGAAGAAATGCGGAGCCCACTGTTTTTTGTCCCATCTTGGAAGTGCGGTAAACACTCAATCTGTCTGGTGTACCACTCCAGAGATACTGGCCCATTGTCGCCTGGGACCAAGCTAAGCAACACCTACCAACAAAAATTCTGATCTTGGAAAAAGTTGATTTCATAGACCCTCTAGAAGGCCAAAAGGAAAACCTTTCTTCTCTGTGTACTTCTTCAAGTTTAGCTGTCCTTTCTATTACCTTCCTAACTAACCAGAACAGCCAAGGTCAGTTTCTACAAGCAGCTATGAGGGTAAAATATTGATGGGTAACTTTGGGAGCTTTTTTCTGAGTTTTTACCACTGCTAACTGTAGGATGTGTAATGTCTTCGACCTAGTAACATTTACAAAAATTAAGGTGAAAAAGATACTGCTAGATCATCCAGATCCTCCTACAAGCCACAAGAAAGTACGTTTCATCAAGAGTTTTTATTTCAAAGCAAATGGTAAGAGAAAGATTTTATACTAAATAATACTAAAGTGTCAAATCCTGGGAAGTCAACTGGACTTCTGTTCAACCTGGATCAGTCCTAAAATAAATAACAGTAAGGAGTAGCAAGAATCCATTGATCTTCTCCATTCAAGCATTCTGTCAGGAGGCAACACATTTTATCATGCACTGCAAACAGTGAGAAACATTCGTTGTCAATATGATCCTGGTTCACATTGTAATTGACTCAGATCAAATTTTGTATGTATTTGTGTTTCTCTCAGCCTGTGTGTCATCTTTTAAGAACAAATGTTACCTCTTACGTGTTTCAATAGTTAAAATAAAAGTATGTTTCATTAGTGAAAAAGCAATATGTATATTGCATAGAATACTGAGGAGTTTATTCCTTGCCCCCCGAAGAGAGCTTAAAAGCTGCAATGCACATAAATGACATCATAACTTAAAATTTTCTTGAACTAATAAAAATGTTCCTAGAGAATGTTGGCATAAGCATTTCAGTGTGTGGTGTGTACTCTTTTGCATAAATAAGTAATCTCAAACAAATTGATAATATGCATTTATGAACACTTATGTTCCTATGCAGGAGGTAGCAACAACCCATTTTCCTTTTAAAATATGATTGACTCTATCATCCCATTTTCAAGAGGGCCAGCAAATGGATCATTTCTTTATGAGGTGATTTTTGGCATGGAAAACACAAGATTTAAATGTCTTAGCTCTTTCAATTAGACCATCCAGAGAATTTCCAGTGGTAGATATCTAGACTTGCCTATAAGTAGCAATATCATTAGCAACCAACATGTATGGAAGTTAAGAATCAGGCAGAGAAAGTGAAAGACAGATTGGGTAGATTCAGACTAGATATAAGAAAGTCATTTTTTACAATGAGGGTGATGAAACACTGGCACAGGTTGCCCAGAAAGGCTGTAGATGCCCCATCCCTGGAAACATTCACAGTCTGGCTGGAAGGGGCTCTGAGCAACCTGATCTAATTGAAGATGTCCCTGCTCATTGCAGGGGGGTTGGACTAGATGACCTTTAAAAGTCCCTTCTAACCCAAACCACTCTATGATTCTATGAAAGATGAGTGATTAAAGAAGCAGTCCAAGTCTAGATCTTTGTCTGCAAGCCCATAATGCTTTAAAACTATTTCAAACAGTTATAGACTTATGAGGACAAAGAAAAAAGTTAGAGCATCTTTATTTCTTTCTCCCTCCTTTCTCTTTCTTTATCTATCTGGACTGCCCAACATTTTATCCACATTCTTGGCTACAAGGTACAGTGCTGCATTGGTGTAGCCCCTTTTCAAACCACTTATCAGCTGATTACAGTCCCTTTGGCAGACTGACAAGCGCAGCTGAGCTAGGTGCTGTCATGACTTATTTCAAAAGTGTTCACAACAAAAGCACACTCCATTGTAGCCTCTCAAAAAACCTGGAGCTCAGCAGGTATTTACTCACTTTTTCAGTCAATTTTGCTACATGGGCTCAGTCTGTACTGCTAGCAATATAGCCATGATAGTGTTTGCTCGAAGTACAGGCACAGAACAGCCAGGGTAGACTGGGGATTGTCCAGATGACACAGTGCAATACCATGTAAACATATTCACAGCAGCTCTGAAGAAGGTAATTTAGGCGGCAGAGGGAACATTACATGTGTTACAGCGAACCTAGCTAATATATCTTGATCCTCTATTTCAACTTTGCCAGGGTTTATGCTGTATTGATCTGTCTTTTTAGTGAGAACGATTGATCCGGTCTTCTGTGCAAATTCACAGTATCACTTCACCTTTGCATTCAGATCAGCTTTTCTACACTGTGCTCCCCTCGCCTGTCATTTTCTCTTCTATTTGTTTTTGAGCACATTCTTAGAACTGCACACAAAATATTTGGTTACCGCCAGTTGCTGTCACATGGCCACAGAATTTTCTTTTTTTTAAATTCTTTTTATGTCACAATTTCTATCATTAACACTTCTAGACAAAGTTTTTATATAAATTTTTATTTAGTAGAAAATTTTACATTTATTTTTAAAACTTTTTTTAGCAAGAAAGACTTGAAAACTAAGACAAATAATAGTGTTTTGTGACCCAGTGAATCATTGGATTTTGTTATGTGGTATTGCTTTAAGCACACTGACTGAACAGAATTAATAATGCTTGACTGTTAGCCTATTTCAGGTGAATAAAAATACCTTTTATTCAATTAATAGTGAATAGTTCCCTAGATAATAACATAGTTCATCATCTTTTGAATACAGGGCTATTTCCCTGAAATGGAAAATCCTCCTAATATTCTAATTACACTTTAACAAACTTCAGCTTTTTTATCGGAATATTCTGAAAGCTCACTTTTAAAATACAATTTTTAAGCATTATTAATCCACTTATTCTTCATCCTGTAGAACGTGAATGCTATTTCTATGAGTTATCACCTTTCTCTTATACTTTATTTTTAAGAGAGTTTATTGTAGGAGTTAAGGTTTTTAGATATTATTTCTGTTTCATGTTGAATTTTTTTTGGTTAATTTTGGGTGGCTTTCCCTGATATACAATAAAGAATTTAAGAAAAGCTTCTTTTATTGCTCCCCTGAATAACAATAACCAGTAACTTCATCTCTTAATTTGATTTTATGAGCTGTTGGTATTTGAAAGTCCCCGTTTCTAGTTCTTGACAGTCTTTACAAAGGAGGGAGAATTCACATGTTGAGAAGGTGGGCGATACTGACCTGTTACTATTAAGTCCTGTTTGATGTAATGCATCAGAGTGTCATTTTATGAAAGGGTAAAGCTCATCAGTCCATCAGCTCCTTTTATACATTTGCTTGCTACATTGTACGTAGCAGAAGTGACTTTCCACGTATGCCAGAAATGCTTCTAATATCGGTGCCAGCTCTCTGGTGACACAACAAAGATCAGCCCAGTGACTGGGGAAGGATGACAAGGCACAGAGTCCGGCAATTCCTCTATTTTAGACAGCAGTAAAAAACAGTAAATCAAGAGAGAAACAGGCGATTCACAGGGGCAAAATAAAACCTTGAAAGGTGTTTGCTTCCAGAGCTTGGAGTTCAGGGCTCATGAGTTAACAGCTTTGAGAACAAAATTTCAGCAGGCCAAAACATGCAAAGCATCACTGAAACAACCTGTGTTACAATGAGGATCCAACCTTGAGAGCCTTCTCCTAAAGCCAGTGAGAAAGGTATCACTGAAATCAATAGAAACATAATTGAAACTTTTCAGGCTCATTTTTTAAATTATCCAAATCCCTCCTCTCACATCCTCCTACCAAAAACCTTTTATGAAAGTCTTTGCAGACACAGTACCCCTTAATCAATGTCCTTTACTTCTGGATGCACCCTGCTGGGTGGAGACTTGCTGCCTTTTCACTTAGTAGTAAGTTCCATCCCAAGTGATGTCTGTGGGAAAAATGCTGTGTCAGTTTGTGCATTTGGCATCTGTTTGGATTTTTTTGTTTGTTTCTGGCTGGTACAGTGGCCTGTTGCACAAGTTCTGCAGACAGACCTTTGATGCATGTTTTGCTGCAGTTTTCCACAAGCATAGAAGAACATAATTAGAGCCCTGTAAGCACAGAAATCTGCAACTTCAACTATCACCTCAGGCCCATTTATCAGTGCTGCTTTTGCTTTCAGGCTTTTTTTTTTTTTTTTTTTATACTAGAAGCGGATGGCTTCTATATTTTTGAAGCACCTTTAAAACTGAGAATAAATTCAACTGAAAGGAGGGAGTGAGGGAAAAGAAGCATGAAGAAACTTAAACGAAAAGAAGAGAAGGCAGTAAATCTGACAAAGCTATAAGTGTGCAATGGTAATTATCCAGCTATGTTACTAGGCTCAAGCCTATAATTCCCTGGACAATGTTTTCTTTAACAAAAGAGAAGCAAATTTTATTTCCTTAAGAAACAAGGCCTTAGCGGGTTGCCTGTTCACCTAACACTTCCTACCAAACTGGATCAAAGCCAAGGTGTTGCAAAAATATTAAACATGGAACAGAGTTGTAAAAACCAGTGGCTGGCAGGAAAGGAGAAAAATATATTCAAATAAAGGCTACAGGATGTTTGCAATAGCTCTCTGATAGGTGTGACCCACTGCATGTTTAGCGTGTGCATGTGCGGTGTGTATAAAGACATGATTGTGGGGTAAAGCTACAGCTGGACCCTTCTTAGAGGAGCTCAGTAAAAGCACAAGAGGAAATAGGCACAACTTGAAATTCAAGCAATTCTGGTCAAACATAAGAAAAAAATTTCTTAATGTGAGGGTGATCAAGCACTGGAACAGCTTTGCCCAGAGAGTACATGGAGTTTCCAGTCTCAGACGTATTCAAAATCCAACTGGACAAAATCCTGTGCAATCTGTCCTAGCTGACCCTGCTTAAAGCAGGGAGATTGTACTGGATCTCCAGACGTCCCTTCTGAACTGAACCATTCTGTGCATTTGGTTCATAGGCAAGTTGCCAAAGGATGAATTAGGAAATTATTACATTTATTGAAAGCAGTTGGTCTTAAGAAACGAGGCATAGTTCCCCAGGTAACCAGACTTTACCAGTTCATAGGTTAAAGAAAAATCTGATTAGAAATGTAAATGATGTTTGGATGGAAGTCACCATCTAATCTTGCCTGCCACTTTTAGTTCAGCAACAAAGGTTCCAAACAGCAGTGGAAGGAAGCTTTAGTCAAAGAATTTCTCATCTGGAAACAAGAATGGTTCCTTAACACTTCACCACTCATTACTGCCTTCTAGGATGTTGGTACTGGACACGGCCAAGATCAGATGAAGCGCCCTTAGCCTTTGGATATTAGAAGTTTCCTGGATTGTTTCTAGGATCTGTCAGAATTTAAAGTGTTTCTAAAACCATTCATTGTTGTTCCACTCTTCTTGCCGCCTAGAAGCTAGAGGAGCAGCTATGTGTCTTAGATGAGTAACAGCCATCTTTGATCCTGAACATTTCCAAAAAGTAACTGGTGCAAAACAGCTGTTTCCCAAGTATTCGCCTTTCTAAAAAATAGCAGTAATAATGTATCCCTTTCAAAAATAATTAGCTATTTGGGGAATTGATGGTTTCTATATTTAAGTTGTTGAATCAAATCCATTGTGATTTGCAGAGAGCAGAACATTACACGTTCTGGTAGCTAGATAATAGGATCTGTACACTAGGGACTTTTCTGTCTGTCCCCATGCACAGATGTTCTCATGACAGGAATCACAGTGGGGGATAAAAATCATCTGTTTCACAGGAACACCAAGAAATGAATAGGCACAAAGACCTGAAAAACAATGTTCCTAGATCAAGATAATGACTCATTGACAGAACAGCATTTGGGGAGAAAAAAGCGATAACTTGGAGTATTTCTGTCCAGGGATTAGAATGTCCTTGGTTCTGTTCCCAGGGCTGACACTAGCCTTCTGGATGACTGTCAGTCACTTCACAGCTATATGTCCCAGTTTCCAATTTTACAAATTATTCTAGTTCTTTGTAGCACACTCATTGAGATCTGCTGATAAAGTCCTTTTATTCTTAGTAATAATTGCAGGGCTCATATTATCATCTTGTGCATGCGCAAAATTTCCGTACCTCACTGAATGACAAGTTTTTATCTAGCACTGTGTGTAGTAACTTTCCCTGAATGTATTACCATGTCTCCCTGTTTATCTGCCTCTGTCATTATCTCACTGTTTAATCCATGAGGGCCTAATTCCAAAAGCTTTTATTTCAGTTTATGAGAAAAAAGAGTTGTTTTCTCTGATGATGGACATCCTAAATTTTGTTTCTACTTTTAATTTCAGTATTTTGTGGGTCTTCACGGTTCATTAGAGAGGTTTGCATTAGACAAATGCCAGGTTATTTGTTATGGTTAGATCTTCTGTACCTTTCAAAATCACTACTGCACTTGTCTGACAGATTGGCTGTTGAGATATCTTATTTTCCTGCTTTTAGCAAGACTAAAACCTGATGATCAGACCAAGAGAATAAAGAGGTAGACTTGGAATGTTGCAAACACTGTTTCATACTTCAGAAGTATTCTTTATTGACTTTTCTTCCAGTTTCAGGAAAGATTTTTTTTTCTAGGGTTCTCTTGTGAAGTAGAGAGTAGCCCTAATGAACAGTAGGTCAAGTAGCCATCTGGTACAAAGAAAACTGATTGCTCTAGTATTAATAATTGACTTGAATCCACCTTTTAGATTTTCTGTATGTACGTATTTAATAACAGTATTCAGCATGTATAGTACTCTACTGCAACACAAAACGGTCCCACCAAACCGAGCTTGAAACTGTCTTCTTTGGGCACGAATACCAGCAACATGGACATTACTAGGGTTACTTTAAACCAGTCAGGTCCTCATTTCACTGCACTGTATTTTCACACTGTATTTACATTTTGCAAAGTAAAAATGCCTTCAACCATTTGTAGTGAATGTCAGTGTGAGCCTCTCTGCTTTAAAGAAAGTGAAACAGAAAGTGGGAAAACAATATGAATAACAGAACCAGACACTAGACACAGAACAGCAGGTAACAGTGCACTAACGAGACCAATACATTCCCTGTGCAGCAGAGATTAGGTCAGTGAGAGACTTAATTGCCTCTTCCAGGTGTGGCCAAGCAGCCAAGCAAAAACATTTGTTATAAAAGACAACGTTTGATCGACTGATGTTAAATAAGTTTTGTTGTTTAAGGATGTAGTAATAAGAAATAATGTTGGAGGGGAGAGGCCAAGCAGGGAAATGGGTCAGGGAAATAATGAAAAGTAGACGGGAACGAATCCCTGCTATATATTTTTGGGCAAGCATGCAATAGAAGGTGTAGGCTTTCTTTTATTTTTCACTATTGAAGATGTAAAGGTCAGTAGGCAAAAAAAAAAACCATTCAAAAATAAGTTAGGTATTGAAGATGACTGCTGAGGATCTGCTAATTGAGAGAAGAATACAGATTTATCTGTCAGCTCTGTGTTTGTTACCGGAGCCAATGATGACTCATCTGCAGGACTTGAATAAGTAAGGATAGTGTAATCAGCTTTAATTTTAGCAGAGGGATTCAAAAGTTTCTGTCTTCTAATCTTTAATAAGATTTGGGTACTTCTGGTATGTAATCAAAGATGGAAAAAACAGTATTCTTTCTCTGTGGTCATAGAAACCTTGACCTTGACTTCTTAGTGCACCAAGAACATTCTAGTACAAGAAAGGCATAAAGACACTGGAGTCCAGCAAGGGGATTAAGCATCTGTCATTGAGGAGAAGCTAAGAGAGCTGGGACTGCTCAACCTGGGGAAGAGAGGGCTCAGAGGGATCTTTTCAATGCATATAATTACCTGATGGGAGGAGTAAAGAAGACAGAACAGTGGTGCTCAATGACAGGATTAAGAGGTAATGTGCATGAATTGGAACACAGGAAATTCTGTTCAAACATAAGAAAAAACACTTTTTACCATGATGGCAATTGAACACTGGAATGGGTCGATAACAGTTATTGTGGAGTTTCCAAGCTTGGAGATATTCCAGACCCAACAGGACATGGGCTTGGGCAGCCTGCTCTAGGTAACCTTGTTTAGAGCAGAAGATTTGGACTAGATGACCTCCAGAGGACCCTTCTAGCGTCAACAATTCTGGGACAATATTGTGCAGGAAGGTACCAGCTAGCTTGAAAAATTGCAGGCTTACAAATTTGCGCAACCTGGCCTAGTGGGAGGTGTCCCTGCCCATGGCAGGGAGGTTGGAACAATGTGATCTTTAAGGTCCTTTCCAACTCTAACCATTCTATGATTCTATGATTTACAGCTATGCTCATGGAAATATATCTGATGAAACCCAATTTATGTCCACTGAGTGACTTCACTCTGGCTTGCTGATATCCAGGGTGCTCCATTTCCAAACATTGCTCTCTCTTACATGAACAGTAGAAGTAGCTTTAAATGATGCCTTGCCGGTAAAGCTCTGAATTATAGAGAGCTTTGCTCATCTAGCTTGTTGCACACATACTGACATCAAGCCAGCATGTATCTAGTGTTTTGTTCCACACACAGAATGAGATTTTGTTTGACATAATAAAAAAAGAAAAAAAGTGTTTCTGGAGTCATCAAAAAAGTCAAAAGCTAGGTTCAGCATATTGAACTGTTTTGGCTGAAAAAATCTGTGGTCAGGGATATGAAAATGTAAACCATTTCCTTTCTGAATCTCCTTGTGTTTGTTTTTTTTTTCCCTGGATGTTGCTTGACTGAATTGATAAACATGCAAAATACAATCACAGAACAAAATGTCTGTTCAGCTCCAAAAAACTGCCGATGTGCTCAGAGTCTTTTCTAGACTTGCCCTCAGCCAGCAGCGCTGAGGCTGAAGGCCAGCTGGTTATGCTGGTCACTGCAGGGGGAACTGCTCTAGAAATAGTGTCAGCAAGAAACGTGAGCGAAAGCGTGAGATCTCATGAAACGTAGCCCTTGACATTAGCAGAATAAAATGAGCTCTGACTGCCCGGCTCCCACTCTAGTTTATTAAGTGACTGAAAAATGATAAATTGCTTTAGAGTTGTACAGAGTGGATCAGCATGGCTCCAACCCTTTTCATTGCACAGAAAGCAATTACAAAATCCCAGACCTCTAGTTTTCTTAAAGCCAGTGCCTGTATGGGGCGGGGTGGGGGGGGTGGGGGGGGAGAGAGTTTTGTTAGATCAATATGTACACTGAGGGTAAAATTCATTGCACTTCATAGAGTTGATAACAGAGAATGCTAAAGAAAGACTACTATAGATGTGTGTTTCTAATATACAAATTTATATATTTCTTTTTATATTTGTATAATTATGTAATTTTTATCTTCCACAGTCTCATTTTAACTTAGAAGTAGTTGAAGCAATGTAATCCTTCTGGCTTTTTTCTTTCCTAGATTCTCTTTTAAATGAATGTATTTTTTCTGGAAAATGAGTAGTACGTACAGCAAGTTAAGCCAGATGTTTACTATAGGTAATGTGACTAAGGGAAACACAATTCTACTTTTTATGTAAATATTAAGTCACCTTAAATGGGAAGGTGATTCTGGATTTTGTAGTAATCTTCAATAACTAACTAAACCAGGCAGCGTCCTGTAGATTGTCTTTGAAAGTATAATTTCCTATAATCTCCCTGTTTAATGCAGTATAGTCAGAAACTACGGCACTGATGCCACAGACTCTTTAACAGACCTGAACTATAAAGCAACATCCACACGCAAGTGTTTCAAGAATGTCTTTTCCTTTCTCTTGTCTTGCTTAAGCCTCTCCTGCCTCACTGCAGGGCTGACTTTTTTAGCCTATCCTATCAGGAAAAGTCGCATAGCTTTAAAGGATTTGCAGAACATTTGCTCAAGATTTGACACCACTATATTAGATCTGATGATAAACATCACACCCAGACCTTACTTCCATATAGTCAAATAAACAAGACCATAAAGACCATTAGCAATTTCCCCACCCGGCTAACTTCCCCGTATTTGAATTATTGCTGTGTGCTGTGTTTGCTTTACTTTAGGCAGTCAGTTAAGGATTATATGCATCAGTGAAAGACGTTTGAATTTCCTTATATTTACCTAGAGTGGGTGTCGATACTACAAATCACAATTGTTCTGCCTGCAGAAAACTGACCCCCAAACTCGTAATGATGAAACGTATCTGCAGAAAGCTTGTGCTTATAAATACATCTTCTTATGCTATTAGATACACTTTCCTCTCTCTACTAGACAGTTTTCACATAGGTAATTTACTTAAATCAACTTTTGTCCTTCTAGGAAGGGGATTCATTTATCCAGCTTGTGCCTTTGGAAGACAAGTTTTCTGGCCTCTGTCCATAGCTGGTGGAGACACAGGAATAGCAAGAGAGACTCTCACAGGCTGAACCATCTGATTTGTTTTAAATGGATTGAATCAATATATGAATGCGTCCCTCTCTGAGATTAGAGGACTTAGGGAGGGTCCCCTCAGGGAGGGTCTAATGACCATGTCTAACTCTTTGATAGCCCAAGACAGCACATTTAAGTTAATCTTGTGTCCTTATCTGTCTGAGTTGTGGAAGTGCTCAGTATGCACAGCTGCAGCTGGAGGCGATGAGCATGGAGAGTGGAGGTTAATCCCGAATCAGCCAGGCAGGATATGTAAGGAAAGGTAATAAATATCTCTTATTATACATGCTCACGTCTGGGAAAAACAGGCAAGTGTTCAGACAGGCAAACCCATCTTTGGATGTGTGTGAGGAATTTTGTTTTGTTTTCCACATGTATCAGTACATCTAATACATGATACTGCTACAGCCTGCAATTCTGTTTTTATTTATAACTTAGACCATCAGACTGAAAACATCACTATTACTGGAAAGCTGGTACCCTTTGCAGCCAAGTTACACTATCAGATAGTTCCTGCCCTTATAAAAGTACAAAAATACAGATGAAGACTGGGGGAAAGTGACAAAACAAAGTATTCAGTGAAGGGGTATGACAAAGTCTGTAACTTAAATGAAGGCATAACTTGATTTCTGTGTTTGTCTTTGTGGCCCTAAGACTTATGTTCCTATTGTATTATTAAAGTCATTTTTAACAATTAATAGGGAAAGCCTTTTATTACAAGTGTTACACTGTAAAATGTATAAAAAGGTGAAGAACCTGAAGTATCTGCTTTGGAAGCTGGTTTAAAACTTAATCCATTAAATTTGCCTTTTATTTCTATTGCCCTAACTATCAAACATACACAGTGCTTCTGATGGAAATGCTCTAAACTTCCTTTAAATATTTTCCCAAGTGTATATTATTTTACTTTTACATAAATAGTGACAGCAGCTTTCAATCCTAAGTTACAAGAGACACTCAGTTTCAAAGCTACCATCTACTAAACTTAACAACCCATGCTAATGATTACTTTGAGGCTACATTCTTGACTTTCTGAAAAATGAAGAATAGAGAGAAAACACAGAAAATGGGCAAGAAAGGACTTCCATTTTCTTTGACACAGCTGTAAAACATGCATGGGTGATGTAGACCAGCAATTAGATTAAGTTTTTGAGAGGACGATAGTGTCACTCTTTTCTGCTCTTGTGAAAATCTTTCAAACATAGCTCAACTTTGATCCACCATCCCCAAAGAAAACTGCATTTATGGTGGAATTTGCATGCCTGGATGTTACTGCAATGAGAAGTGGGAGGGATGGCACAGCTGTTCTCAAGATCTGTGATTTGAGGAGCTGCAGTTACAGTGTGGGCATCCCATCACAACGGCCACTCATCCCCATGGTGCCTGCTCCTTCTACCTGCAAGGATTAGCGTCAGGAATTCATCATCAATGCCTTTGCAAAAAGGATAAAATGGATACAAACCTTTGTTTCTTAGCATGTTAGCTGGTTACAGTAGTAATTTTATGTCTGTTTTTGCCTGTTGCACACCTAAAGATAAACAGTTAACTGGGGTACAAGAAAATAAGTCATCCACACCTCCATTACATCTACAAAGCCAGAGGCAGAGTTCACAGATTCTTCAGTGGTTTTCCTTTTCTTTTCTTTTTGTTTTGGGGATATTTTGTTAAGCTCTTCTGTGGTTGGAAAACCTCAGTTTTCCACATGTTTGTGGAAAACGGGGTCCTTGCTTTGCATTAAGCTGCACACTTATATCTCCATTATAATTTTTAATTTTTATTTCAAACTTTTCTAAACAAAAAAAACTAAAAAACCTGTTTCACTTCATAACGGCAAATGAGTATGCTCAGTTTTGAAACCAAAAGGCTATCATGGAGATACTGCTCCAGTTTGACAAACATCGATGTAGAATGAAAAGGCATGTCTCAAAAGGTTTCTGGTTTTACAAAAATGCAGTATTTCATTGTAAACATCTTTTGATAGTGGAATATCTCTATGGGCCTCATTCCACACCTAAAAGTTTCCAAATGTGTTGTCTTCCTCTACAACTACTCGACTGGGAGCAAATTTGAAACTTTTCTCATGCCTCAATCAAAGTAAGGCATGAGAAAAATAAGTAAGGAGAAGTAAGGATTTCATGGTCCAGCCCAAAGAAAATGCAAAGTGGAAAATAAAACTTATTACATATTCTCACTTCCTTCATCAGGGCAAAATATAAGGCGGCTCATCCGCATCTCTCTCCTGTCTCACACACATTTCTTATAGCATTTCCTCCTGTTTTCTGTATCTATCATATTCTACTTACCAATGTTCGAAGTGTGTGCTGGGCATTTCGGCAAGCCAACATACCAGGCATCTAAACAGCAGAGCAGCTCAACAGCAGGGTGTCTTTTACCAACGGTCCCATAAAGGACTTGGATTTTCTCCTTCTGTACTTAATTTTTATGCTGTTATTCACAAAAAATTGTGTGCACAAAGAAGCATTTCAAATACGGTTTTAGAAGCTGAGGATTAGTAAATTACTTTGTCTTAAAAGATTAGTACATGAGTGTAACATGAGAAGGTATCTGGTTAAGAGCTCTTGAATCAGTATTTAATCAGACAAGAAAGGTAATGAGGGAGAGAAAAGAAATATCATTACCTCCATCTTAGATGGACGTCTAGGAAAAAAGAAACTAAGTGCCTACACGTTGCCTGCAGAGTCTCAAGAAGTATTTAGATGTCCTGTGGATCAGACCAGCACCTCAATTAGAAAACAATCCCTTCTTTGACTGTGATCAAAGGGTATAGAAAAAGCCATTTTTTTCATCAAGGTTTGCTGGAACTATTTTCTCTAAAAATGAAAATTAATAGAAGAATATATTGTAGTACAGTCAATCTTCTAATCTTTTTAATTTCCTAAAATTACCTAACCAATGTTAAATCCTTCTTTTTTTCCCAGTTTTCAGTTAAAAAGAAAACACATCTTTGAAAAATGCTTTATCTTTTCAACAAATGACTACTAATTATTATAAATTATCTCCCAAAAGCTAGTTTTACTACAGTCATTTTAAGACTGATGAATTGAAAATATGAGAAAATTTTTATAACATTTAGTATAATTTTTTGTCTGACTTCATATATCTCACAGGCCACAGAATCATAGCTTTTTTTTCACAATGACTTATGTTTATCTAAAAAAAATAGTAATTAAAAAATACACTCCATCTTCATCTGAAATGATCAAGAGACGTAAATTAAAAACTTTGGTGGCTAACTTGTATTTTTAATCATCGTCACTTTTACAAAATTATTCTTTACTTATAATCTTATGCTATATTTATAATTTCAATATACAAGCTCTAACTTGTAGCTGCTTGTTCCTATTATGTCCCTCTTTGCTATATTCAAAATTAAGAAATGAAAAAAGGTAAGGGAAATCCCTATCAGAGTTTATTTCCTCTTTATTTTTTTATTTGTTCATTCATCTTTCTTTAGTTATACACCATAATCAACTCACTTCTTGATCTTAAATTAGAAGTCTTAAAGTTCAATTTGCTTATCTTTTTTGTTTAGCTAAACAAACTGAGCTCTAAGACTTCAAATTTAAGAGTTATTTCTTAGTTTTAAATCATTTTTATTTCTTTTTTTTTTTTACACCTGTATGGATTTTTCAAACCCATAACTATCCATAACAAATCAAAACTATGACAGCAGTCCTGGTTCATGTCTGTGTTGGCAGCAGCATAAGCAGAGGAGAAATCAGCTTATAGTTTGGTAATATAGCATATTCCCCAAGTGTAATGGCAAAATAAGGCATAAATACATCCTAAATAGAGCATAAAAGCTGCTGGAGTTGTACTGGAAAGTACATTAAGTGATTTTCACAGACAAGGTGGTATGTGCCCCAGGGTCTGTGCCTGATTACAGTTTATTAATTTAACAATTAATAATAGATGTCCACCTTATCTTGCTAAATGGCTTGCATATATCTCAATTATTAACTGTGAATAAATTAATATATGTACAATGCCAAGAGCAGAAACATATGTGTGTAGGGAAGCTAAACCTTTCTCCTTTTTTTTTTTTTCTTTTAAAATCACAACTTCAGAAGTTCTTTTTGACACAGAGACAGATCTGTTCTTTTGTTAGACTAAAAAGAAAAGTTGTGTTTCTCTGGAAAGCAGGAGAGCCGCTGAAGCTTTCTGGTTCGGAGGCCAGGGTGGGGTTTTCAGAAATGCTCTACACTGGGCTAATTCTGTTCTGAGTCAAGTCAATTAGGAACCAACAGTAGAGTAACTAGGCAAATACTGAGTCCTTTTGGAAAAACTGTTTTGTGGCATGGAGTCTCTTTCCCATCATGGAAACAAAGAGACCCTTCAAAAGGCAACAAGAACAGCAGTGCTGCATCAGAGAAAGGATCCGTCTAACCCCAGGGGCCTGTTTGTAGAAGTAGCCAACAGCAGATGCCTGCAGAATAATTTTAGAGCAGGTTAAGCAGCTGGTGATGCTTTACGACAATATTCTTCGCAGAGCTTCCCAAGTTAAACTCTTCAAAGGCTTTCATTGTACTGCTTGGAGGTACATGCAACACAGCCAACAGTGAACATGTCAAACGTAGTAGTATACTTCTAAACCTGCACAGGGCTTCTGCCCTCTGGGTCTGTTTGGCAACTGTTGAGACAGATCTGGATATTTCTGAATGCCAAATACAGCAATAGTCCTGAACAGTAAGGAAAGGAAATGCACCCAATAGAAATCAAGCAAGTTACCCTTTGGTGGTCATGGCATAGAATTATTCATGTAGCATGTTCCTGCTGTATTGATCATACAACACCAAAATGAGATAATGGTCATTGTCTTGGAGGATGGGGATGCTATTCAGAGAGACTTCAGAAAGCTGGAGATATGAGCTCACAGGGACCTCATGAAGTTCAAAAAGGTAAAGATAGAGGCCTGCATGTGGGACAACCTCCTTACAATGATCCAGATTAGGAATCAGAAAAGACTTGGGGCTCCTTGTGGAGAACAAGTTGAACAAGAGTCAGCAGTGTGTGCCTGCAGCAAAGAAGACCAGCTGCATCCTGGTCTGTTAGGATCACAGCACAGAATCACTCCAGGGAATTGATTCTTCCCTTCTGTGTGGCACTTATGAGACCACATCTGGAGTTTTGGGCTGGAAGAGTACAGTTTTGGGCTCATAGTACAAAGAAAGGCATTGGCATATCAGACTGAGTGCAGCAAAGTCCTACCAGTATTTTTGCCCCGGTTGACTGATTTGTAGATGTCCAAAGACCCTGGAAAAGCAGCTGCTAGTCCTGTGCAGGCTGACTTTGGAAGATAGATAGGAGCGTGCTACGATGTTAAATCAATGCCATGTGACTTGAAAGGTTTACACATAGATAGGCAGATTCTATACAGATTCTATACAGAAATACTTCCACTCTTTCCAGCCCATAGAGAACACACAGATGATGGCTCAAGGATCACTATCCAGCAATGGATTCTAATAATGGCCTTTTGAAAGGAAAATGCTTCTATCTCCCAGCAGTATTTGAAATTTTCCTTGTTTCATTCCCAGTCTTTACCTCAAAGCCCATCAATCGCTGCTGATGGCTCCATCTCCAAGGGAGACTGAATACAAGGGGTGAGGGCTGATGGACTCCTTGCTGTTCACAGCTTCTGTAGCTGCTTCCAAGGATCCCTTCTAATCTTCATGATTAAGCTTTGATAATGCTACAGGCGTATGATACACATTTGCTTATCATACTGTTGTCACTGAATGGTCTTGGTTAAATTAAAGATTTTGACAGAGTAAGAGCTGGATTCACAAGTTTATGTTCTGTCCTGTTACTTAAGGACTTACCTACCCTTGGAAAGTCAAAGCACTCATATGTTTAATGTGGTAATTTTTCTGTTTAACCATGTTTTCTCGAAACATTTTCTGATATTCAGATTTAATGATTTGCAGCTGCTTAGATGGATTTCATCTAAGGTTCCTAAATGGGATAAAGGACTGTATGACACTTTGCAATAAAAGGTTTATCTTTAAGTGATTTAATTTACCTAGACATAGTCCTGCATGAAAATATAAAAAAGGCAAAAGTGAAGTGTCAGCATCCCTTGAGACCGCAAGAGGTCACAAATTATCCTTGTTGTCCTTTGAATAAGAGATATGACATTTTTCATATGTCAATAATTTCCCTATAGACCAATAAAGAGCTGTTAGGGAAGGGATTTGAATTCTATGTGTCTAGAAGACTGATTGTGTAAAAATGCTGATAGATGTTGTAAAACCAGTACGAAATGTGAGCAATGTGTCAGAGCACAACCCATCCACACCACAAAGGGCGTAAAGTTTTTGGCTGTTGCACCCTTTCAATATGTGATGGCAAATGCTTCCTTTTTTACTAAAGTTGATAAACATCCCTCCCACTAAAATAAGATTACTATTAAAATAGATCTTTCTTTGAATTGTAAATATTGAAAATTTTCAGTTTCTAGTGAAACACCTTTTTTACAAAAATGTATTTTTTCTAATAGTAAAAAAAATTAATCTTAACAAAAATGAGTACTTCTCACAGCCAATCTAAAACAAAGATCACAGAAAGTATAATTGAGACCTGCCACAGTGACCCTACTGCCACAACAGCCTCCAGTATATTTGGGCAGGAGTCGAGTGTTCGTGGGAACCAGTCTGAGACCAAACGAGCTCACACTTCACATTTGAGAACTGTTATGAATCCTGCCAATTTCCATGGACTGGAACTCAATGAATGCACAAACCAAGAGCAGATTTTAACTGATAACTGTGATAAAAGACACAGTGGTAGGGTGTACGAAATAGGCAACTCTCTGAAGAAACTGCTAATCCTTTTGAAAGGAGTGACAGGGTCTTAGCATTGGGCTCATACATTGTTAATGAAGAAGAGAAACAATTAAATGGGTAAAGGGGACTATTAAAACAACACTTAATTCTGACAACTTGATAAAGTATCCCACTAGCTAATCAATAAAGCTTCTGGGAGTCTAGCATGCGCCTTATCGATGTTACTGATGTCTGCGTATTTGCTAGTTTTAAGTTCCTGTGCTACATCAACAGTGTCAAGGGAAAAGTTTTTTGTTGTAAATGAGCTGAGAGAAAGGAGAACCCAGTGGGCAGGAAGTTTTCCTTGGGATAGACTTTTTGCAAACTATTTGTATCATCCTGCTTTTGTTCCCAGTAAGGTTCTTTTGAAAGGAAAAAAAAAAAATCTGGATCAAAGCTAAATAGGTGATTTAATTGGTAATTTACACTTTTGTAAGCAAAATATTAAGTAAGCAAAACTACTACAAACACGACTGCGTGTTGGCCACATAGATTATCAGAAGAAAAATAAGAAGCTGGTGATATACAACAAAAAACCCATGCTGGTGTTTAGTGTACTTCAACACCACCCCTGTCCATGGCAAATTAACTTCCAGTTCTACCTCTTATTTCCACATTACCAAAGACACTGAAGTTGCCATTTAGTAAAACTACAAAATAATTACTTAATTAAGACATGTTCAATTGTACTATATCAGATTTGGATCTTCATCAGTTCTGCATTAATTAGTCTGGCTGGCTGCATTAACAACCATTAGTTTAATGGTAAAAATGTTGTTTGGTATAGGTGGGCGGTGGATACAGTTAATAAAAATGGAAGTGATGAAAGATTTAAGCCAGTAATAAGACTCAAGAGGCCATTACATGAGATTTCATATTTGTTTGCATGTGAGATGTTAGGGCAGGACAAGCATAACAAACAGACTTTTATGCTTTAGTCTCATTTTACCAAAGGTCTCTGAAAAACAAAGCAGCAGCTCCCTCACTGTATTAGTGGTAACTATTTGCAGATTCTGCCTTTTCTAGAAAAGTGTAGGAATGGTTATGAAGCTTGTTAGGCAAGATTTTATTACCCTATAAATGGCAGACATTCAGTTTTAGTATCAACTTTACATGGCATTTGATAGTACTGGGGTGAGACTGCAAGAATCAAATTCTACACATCTTCCTTTGTTCCGAAGACTTTTCCTAAGAAGTCTTATACTGACTTCAAGATCAGAGTTTTCCATTTTGAGACTTTTCCAACAATGTTTTCTGTTGCATTTCCAAATATACATGGAAATGTAAATGTTCAGCTTGACAGTAGAGTTAAGAGAAGGAAACAATCTGGGTCTGGTTCGGTCCAAGAATGACAGAAGTCATTCTTCTTCAGCTTTCATTAAAAGTTATATTGATGATGGCAAAATAATTTTCACTGAACAACCTCTGCAAACTCCCATTTTATTGTATGTTGGTCCTAAGTGTATTTTTTCTCACACTGTCATCTGAGTAGACGTTTTTATCTGTTGAGCTTTGTTCCCCCCTCGGTTACACAGGTTTTAAATAATCTCTGTCCCATGGGACCGAACAGCACGAGCATCTTTCACACTGTTAATGTTTTCCCTGCTTCACAGCAGGGAAATTTTCTCCAATTGCCAACGTATGTTAATTAAGGTAAACCAGGAACAATTGTTTCCAGCCTATACTGAGCTTGACATTTGCTTCTGTCCCAGAGCAGAAAAAAAGGCTTATGTGCTCAAAAGCTTTTCTTTTTTCCACTTGTATGAAAAGATATGATTTCTCTTTACAAATCTATACATTCTTGATTTTAATTTAATCGAATGCAATACTTGTTAGAACAACTGGGACAGAAGTAATATTGAAGACATAGAGTCAAATAAAAAAGAATACAACAGTTCAAAAGTTGTAAAAAGATTAACTATTATTTCTCTTGCTAAGAACTGATAGGTTAAATTTGCTAAATTTAAATTGCATAAAGATTTCCAAAAAGTGTTTGATACATCTGTTTAACACTATGAACCAGAAGAAAGCTGATTAATTTATTTCAGTGCACACCCCTAGTGTATACCTTGATTTATTTTTGTGCACCCCTAGCAGACTAGGAATAGAGATGGAGAAGCATTTCAAAAATACGAAAAGACTTGGTGATATTTAATGTTAAGGTACGAAGGAGAAAATACACTGATATAAGCCAAAAAAGAGCTTGTTTTGATGGCCATCACTAAAATTATGCTCCTAAATATCTTCTACAGGAAGAATAAATACATTGTTTCATAAAAAGCAAGTGTCTGAGACTAAAATAATTTCCTGGGATATAAAATACCCTATAATGCTATAAATTTGGAGTCTTGATGTGTAACCCTGGCCAAGTGGCTGCCAGTGGTGTTCAGTGAGACGGCTGAGCTGATCTAACAGATCCCTGCTGCGTTCCCGTTTCCCTGCCCTTTCCCCGTTCCTTCCTTTTGATTACATTCTCCTGCAACTTCCTTTGTAGCAGCTCTGGTACTCATCTGACCTTTAGTAAGCCTTTTCAGTTCACTAGCAGTGCAGAAAACTAGGCCAAGAAGAAAAAGAAAAAAAAAAAGGAAAAAAAAAAACAAGCCAGAAATAGTTTTCTGACAGTTTAGGAAGTCCATATTCTGTAGTTTTCAGGAGCACAAGTTAGCTATGCCTATTCATTCTGACTTCCACATATACCGATGTCTAGTTTGGGAGTCAAAACCCTGGACGGAATTGAAATTAGTAAAACGTGGGCATCCAGTCAACTCGGACAATTTTTAAATGTTCAGCCAGATAATTTTTAGCTTATATTATTTTTGCTCTCTTTAACTGACTTCTTATGGGAAAAGGAGAAAAAGAAATAAAAGGAAGCATTATTTTATTCCAGGTGATAGTAAATAGGAAGCAGATAGCTTCACTAATACCTGTATCGGAATCAAAATCACAGGTATCACTTGACCATGCTTCCTAAGTAGCACGCTTAGCCATAAGGCATGCCAGTTAGAGATACTGAGACAGGAATTCCCCACTGTAGAGAAAAAAATGGTCAAAAAGGTACAACCAAACCCTTGTGGATGTCTTTCCTATCCTGCTCAACAGCCTCCAGCACAGAGGCAAGCAGTAGTGTAGAGTCAGAAAGAAATTCTGCAACAGTGTGATAATAGTATTTTTACCCCTTGAGCACTATAGTGCCTGTATTTCCTCACATATTTTGAGGTCACTGTTAAGTTATAAGCGTATAGTTGGAGAACGTGAGAATGGAAACGAATGCAAGCTGAAAAGGGAAAGAAGAGGAAATTAAGAAAAGGAGTGAAATTGGAGGGAAAAGGTGTGCTTAATTTGAAGACAAATACCAGAAGGGAAATGGAATTGTCTTCTGAACACTCATTTTGGTTAGAAATATCAAAAAGACATGTCACGTGTGCGAGTTTATGGCCTTTAAGCTTGGAAAGATGCCTAGGTTCACTGAGTAAATGTCATTTCCAGTCAGGTGAGGTGAAAGAATGAACACCTAATATGCTCAGTCTTAAAAGGAGCTGTCACTTAGACACAGTTTCTCATACAGTTCCTGATATGTGCACTAAGACGTTAGAAGTGTACGGGGTTTGGAAGGGAACGCAAGAGCACTAGTTCGCAATGCAGCATTTAAGAAATGCGAATAGAGAATACTGGATTTTTTGCCAGTAATCTGGCAGCGTACTCCATCAGTGGTTGCGTACTCTAGGGTTTCCCTACACATCTGCAGAAAATAAATTACAGCCTGCTATTGGAAAGAATAGGGTTTTTTTATTAACTGTCTGGTTAAAAGTATACATTATTAAACAAACAATGAAAACCTATTTGGCAACACCTATTTTTCATGGCCGCATGCTGACAAGCATTACATATATCCTGTTTTCTGACTGTGAACTCCATTCTTTTTCCTCCAGACTGACCTTCCTAGTTCCCCGATTTCCCTCGTTCCCCACACACAGGGTTTTCAGGATAATGTATTTTTTAAATGAGTGGTCAAATTGAACCAGCTATTTTCTACAACACTTGTGGGTGCACGTTACCTCAAGCAATTGATTCAGGAAACATAAAGCTTTGTTCTATGCCAACTTACATCTTCTTCCATTCAAACAGAAAAATGTCTACTTGATTTATCACATGGATTTCATATATCTTCTGCCTTTGTTCTAAATACTGAATGGAAAAGTGCTTTCCATGTTTTGCTTTTCCTTTACCATTCCTTCTGGTTTTGTCCTCCAATAAAGCTGGGTGTTAGGGCCTGTAACACAGCCTTTTTCCTTAGTCATATGTGATCAAATGATTCTTTTAACTTTCATTACTGATGACCTACACGGGTAAGGTTGCAATTTATATTCACATGCATTAACTTTGTCTTTTATTTTTGCATTAAACTCCACATATAAACATATACAATAAATTCTAGATGTTGGCATGCACATATGCTCACATATTTTTATTAGTTCCTTCCTATCTCTTATTAACCAAGGTGGGATTTTGCCTGGATTTTTTGGAGGATTTCTTCTGAGAATCCACCTGGCTGAAGTGTCTGTTGGCTTGTAACACATTCCCTTCTAACCTGCCAGGCTGGCAATTGTTTTGAGCTTTGAGAAATGGCCTTTTTCAAATTCCCAGTACACATGAGGCTCTCGGGGATGCCACAGCTTATTTACACTGACAAAACCAGGTAGCACTATCTAGATAGATAAAGCAACTATTTTCTTTCCTGCTAGAAGTTCAAATCGGGTATTTTCTGTCAAGAATTTATTCCCCAAAGGTAAAATAGAATTTTATTGTCTATTATGAGAGTAGCTATATCAAATCTCTACAGCTAACCACTTGCTCCGGACCATCTGTTCTTTTTCAAAGTTTCCTTGGCAATATGTTTTCCTTTGTTCAGTTTTCTGAGCATTCGGCTGTACTTTTGTGCCACAGAAGCTCCCAACAAGGAAACATCAAGTCACGCACCAGTATCCCACTGGCCATTAAGCATTTTTGATAATTTCTCTTCTGGAGTCCTGGGTCTGTGTGGCTCCATCAAAACTTTTCACCGCCACAGGGACACAGACCTGGGTTTAATTCCAACCCAGTAGTTCTCTTAGGAAATGCCTGATAAGGCTAGGTGCAAATTCCCTCTAATACGTAGTAAGAGCAAGGCTACCTTCTCCTGGAGGAGGGGAGCGAGCAGGAGATTGGGCTGTGTCACTTGTCTTTAGGAAAGGAGAATAAGTCCTGGCCTATTTTATTGACAAATGCAGACACGGTGGTTCTGCAGCCATGGCTTTCTTTCCTACTTTCAACTTTCCTTTTGGTAACTATTGTCCCAAAGAGAAATTCTTCTGCCAGTGCTACCCATGATGCTATAAACAGTGCAGACAGGTTGACCTGTCTAATTTTCAGCCTTGAATTCAAAGCTGTAACCCACATCTGAGCCGAATTCTGACAGAGTTTTCAAAGTACATTTCTAATAAAAACACTAACTGATCAGTTAAAAGCCTGTAATAAGGTGGGAGTCCCTGTAGGTTTTTTCTCTTCCCCCCATGGATGCTTTTTGAAAGCCGGCATCAGACACTTTGATTGAAAAATCAGTTCCCCATAAATAAAATAAAAGACTGTATTAAGTCAAGTAGCTCCCCTGATGCTACTTACTTCATTAACACTCTCCCCTGGTCTCCAGTGGATGTTCAAGTTCTCCTCGGGGAAAATAAACACCTCTCTAATCTGTTTTTCGCCTCTGCATTTTTTTTATTTATTTTCTAAGTTCTGATGAGCCTAAAACATGCTATCAAGTTTCAGGAGCTTTTATGATGCATTTAATTTCCTTCTAAGGTACTGTTCTCTGTTGGATCCTCTGCAACATCGTAAGGGTTTTCTTTTGAAATTAGTAGTTTCTTAGATGAACTGATTCCTTCTGGGATAAAATAAATGTATCATGAGTCTTTCAAAAAACGAGTAGCGAAGCATGGGTTGTGTTAGTCAAGGCCTACCTGCCCTCTCTGCAAGAGTTGACGCTCTTTTTTTCCTATTTTCTACTGACCTTTTATGGAAGACATTTCCATTTCAGTTGTGTTAGCAGCCCATGGTAGGCACAGGCCACAGACAGGTTAGAGATTCATTCTGTTAAAAGCTCTACAAACAGATAAAGCATGACAGCAGCTTTACACATGAACTCACAGTCAAAAAAAAAAGAAAGGAAAAAAAAGGAATAAAACAGATGCATCTGACAAAGATGCTGAGCTATTTTAACACAGCCTGGGCGTGTAGGCAATTCGTAAGCCATCCAGCAGCAATAACCATAGCTCCTCTCCTGCCTTGTGGGTTTCAGATGACAATTTTCTGCAGACATTATGGCAGAGGTGATTTTAAAAGGATTTAAGAGTCCTCTACAGAGAGGGTTTAAATGGCCATAACATGAAAACTTTTGCAGCCTGGGCCTAACAGTCATGTACAAATCAAACTCCAGTTTGGGTCAAAGACAGTGTGATCAAGTGGAGAACTGTGTGGCACTCCGCTTCACTCAAAATTTAAGAAATATATTAGAAATAAAACTAAGGATGAGTCACTATACACGTTCTTTCACAGTAAGAACAAAACAACCCTGCTAAACTCTATTATTGCCATTGTACTTCCATAAGCTTTATAGCATCTGTTATTCTGTCATTGTAAATGGGTGATTTTCACAACTGAGATGTTAAATGTGTGTCTGAATTGCATCACAAAATTTATTTGCAATTTATTTCTTTGGTTTCAATGTGTTTAATAAATGTTTAGGGAACAAGACCCTTCTTTGGTAGCAAACCTCTGGGACTTTGTGCAAATGCAGCTAGTTTGCTATACTTGTGAAGGTAAATTTCCATGCTGTACATCTATTTACATAGGTGCGAGTGGTTTAGCTACGCAGTTGTTTGCCTGTCTTCTGACACTGGGGACCACCAGAACTCTATCTTCCATGTGCTACCAGAACACAGAGGATGTATCTCCTTAGCACCCACAGTCAAGGAGTTTATAGCTGTCACCCACTGTGGGATTCAGTTGCCTAAGGCTGGATGTCTAATGCTCTATGAGTTACCCTCAGGACCTGCAGAAGGATGCCCTTTTGGGCAGTTGAAAGTTTGAAAGGATGTCCATAGCATAAAAAAAGTGGTACTAGGCAGTTATGTGTGAGCAACTAAAATATGCCCTAAGCAACTTAGTGGAAATCTAGCAAATACAGGCAATGGGGTCTAGAGAGCCTGGTCAATTGATGAAATGCAATTCTCTTCTTTAGAGCGACCTGAATAACTTTCTGGTCTCTATTAGCTGCATGAACTAGAGTTTCTGAAACACCGTCCCCAGGCTGGCAGACATGATACAGATGATATAGCAGACCCACACCCTTCTGGAGAGCAGTGGGGACTAAGTGGAATATTTTGGGGAATAAAAAGTATCACCAGACACCATTAATTGGTGTAATTGGGGAAATAAATCTGTGCTTCTTTGGTTTACTTAAAAAATTCCTCACTACAACTTCAATTATCACTTCAACACTCTCGAAAACTGTTTTACGTGAAGTGGCCCAATTTTTTCAGCACAGAAGAAACAATGCCTTTTTTCAGGTCATTCCTTTCATCAAGGACTTCAAAGCACTTAATGAAAACATATTTTTGTTTGCTTACATTACATAATGGATCATGACACAGAAATGCCTGAGTTTATTGATACTTAGGCTGATACAGCTACAAGATTCAACCTCTTGATTTGGGCTTATTATCCCAAATACCATAGAATCATAGAATGGTTAGAGTTGGAAGGAACCTCAAAGATCATCTAGTTCCAACCCCCCTGCCATGGGCAGGGACACCTCCCACTAGACCAGGCTGCTCAAAGCCTCATCCAGCCTGGCCTTGAACACTTCCAGGGATGGGGCATCCACAGCTTCCCTGGGCTACCTGTTCCAACGCCTCACTACCCTCATAATGCAAAAATTCTTCCTGATATCTAATCCAAACTTACCTGCTTCCAGTTATCATATCTGTTTCCAGGTTAACCTCAGACTAAAGGTATCTGTACCCAGTTTTGGAACAAAAAGTTGAAGACACGGCAAAACGCTGCAAATACCAAAAAAGTAGCTTGCTAAATAGTTAAATGAAAGATTGTTGAAATTTATAAATTTATTCGTAGCAGAGAATAGCAGAGAATCAAACAGAAAGACTCCTGATATCTGTATAATTTTCACTCATTTGCTACCATTTCATAGCAAGATTTTCCCTTAAGAACATTTATTTGAGATAGTTCATGACTAATTCATTTATACTGGTTGCAGATAAGCATATGTCTGGGAGAAGATCCCGTATTGCACTTAATTCATACAATTTTTTTCTCAAGTCTTTTAGTCAGTTTTGTTGGATTCACCTCACAGGTTGAAGATGTATAAATTTAGCTGTGCAGAGGTAATCACCTGTAATGTCTCTCACCAAGAAATAAAACGCAATAAAGATTTTGTTGGGATTCGGCTTCTTACACTCAGGTGTCTAATCACATTTGACATTCCCTAGGGTATCCAGTGTATCCACAGAGGACTCACACGTATGACACAGGATCTGTAGGAGATGCCAAATAGTGCATTTCTGTGACAAATTCTTCAGCTTTGGAGTTAAAGTTACAGGCAATGACTGGTAACCTTATCTCACTTGTAACAGCAGTTTGGGCATGAATCTCATCCACTGGAAGAATATATGTGTAGATGAGCACAGGCATGTGCACACAGGGTGACGAAAGCCTCTTCCACTGGCAGACATGACCAATATTTTACTTAGACATGAATGTCTGGATATAAAACTCTTACAAAAGTAAATTTGCCTTTTTTCCTCCTTTGTTCTCAAACCGTCTCTGAATTGGGAAATTCGATGTCATCACCCCTATTTTGTAGCTAAAAATGGACATGAAAAAGAGCAAGATCATTTGCCCCGTTTGCCCACAATTATTTCCAGCCCCGCCACTGCTGGGCCATGCTGAGCACGTTGCTTCCCAGATTCTGTCAGCTCAACAGATTTCAGTGTTCCCCGTATTAAAAGAAGACAGATCTGTGAGTTGCAGTGTTTCTGTTTCGTTCCATTTGCAGTGCCGAGGGGTGAAAAGAGGTTGCCATGTATGGAAAATCCACTTTTTTGTTTCAACTCATGCAAAACCTAAGTCTATTTGGATTCAAAGAATGCAATCCTCTCCTTATGGTTTAGGCTGCTGTAGCTGAAATGTCACATTCACTATTGGGAACAATGGCACTCCTTACATGAGTGTAAATAGCAAGTTATATTTCTGACTTGGAAATTAGCCCTCAGCGCTTCACTGGAATTATTGTAAGTGGCTCAGGTCTCCAAAAAGCCTCTGTACAAAATATTGCTCTGCTAAAGAAATTTCACTCTTAAGCTTGCTCATTCACATCTCAAACCCAATATGAAAATGAAATCTGATTATTTTCCCTTTGAATCACGTGTATTCTGATCATTTGATACAATAATATAATTCAGAGTAAAATAGGGGAGGGAGATAAATTTTCATTGACCATATTAAATTGAACAATTTGCATACTTGTTTGGTTTTGGATTTAATTTCAAAGGAAACTGAATTGCAGACAACAGACATTTGAAGCTCTATAGATTTTTCTGCCCCATAAGCTGCAAAGGATATGTTTGAATGTGTTCATCCCTTCTTTATATGTTTATATGTACATATTTATAAATATATGCATATGTGCAAGCACACACATAAGTGTGTTACAATTATGAGGAAATAATACTCATGCTTCTTCACTTGCTGGAAAGATGCACATGTTTAGGTTTTGTGTATTTTTTCCCATGTTTTTAATTTTTACTATTTTTCGCTATATTCGTCAGATCTTTGGGGGTGGGGAGGGGAGGAAAAGGGAGGGAGGAAGGAAATAAATGAAAATATACACTCAGAGTTTTAATTAAGATTTATTTAATCCAGCTACAAAACAGTATTTAGCATCCTGATGGGAGCAGATTGCTTTCACATTTTATGTAATTTCCCATTTTTAACTGAGAAAAGTGGCACTGTATTAGACCTGAATTATTGCTTGGGTGCTGAGATATTTGAGATTTCAAAGCATGCAATTTCTTCAGTGGGTTTGCCACAAAGCCACTGCAAACAGCCCAGCAAAGCTTGCCCTTTGCTGCAGAGCTCCCTGTGCTAACCTCAGATGAAGAACCTGCAGAAGGGAGAGAGGGGTTACTAAAGGCAGCTTTCACTTGCTGTGTGGATCTTTTTATAGCATGACCTTGAAGGTTCATGGTATGCAATAAAAAGTCAAATGGGACTTATCTTTGAAAAAGCCAGCCCATGGAAATAAGAGTCAGATGGTATTTTCTAAAGCACATAGGAGTCCATCTTCCACTAAACTGGATGACATGTAGCTCCTAAATTATTTCCCAAAGTATCCATATTCACCTGTAAATACCTAAATACTTTTGAATATATGGTCCTCAATTCGAAGTGGGAACCGTGATAGTGAGAAATAATATGTGACTCAAATCACCTACAATACTATGGCTATAAACTATACTAGTAAAATAACCAGAAACAAATAGACTTTAGCAGTGGCTTGGACCAGACTTTCTAAAAATAAGTGTCCTTCATTGTGTGGTTTTGGCTCATGCCATGTATTTTTGGGTCAGGTGAGAAAGAGTCTTCAGCCCATGTAGCTATGAGCTCTTGTGTGACATCTGTCCTCAGGAATGGAGAAAAGTCATGGCCAATTGTATTTCTTCACCTGGATTTGTTAGCATTGTCTTTGTGGGGCTAAATGAGAGACCTGCAGATGTCTAACATAGAATGATTTGGGTTGGAAGGACCTTAAAGATCACCTAGTTCCACCCCTCTTGCCATGGGCAGGGACACCTCCCACTAGACCAGGCTGCTCAAAGCCCCATCCAGCCTGGCATTGAACACTTCCAGGGATGGGGCATCCACAACTTCTCTGGGCAACCTGTTCCACTCCCTCACCACCCTCACAGTAAAGCATTTCTTCCTAATATCTAATCTACATCTCCACTCTTTCAGTTTAACACCGTTACCCCTCGTTCTATCGCTACACTCCCTCATAAAGAGCCCCTCTCCATCTTTTCTGTAGGCCCCCTTTAGGTACTGGAAGGCTGCTATAAGGTCTCCTCAGAGCCTTCTCCTCTCCAGGCTGAACAACCCCAACTCTCTCAGCCTGTCTTCATAGGAGAGGTGCTCCAGCCCTCTAATCATGTTTGTGGCCCTCCTCTGGACTCACTCCAACGGGTCCATGTCCTTCTTGTGCTGAGGACTCCAGAGCTGGACGCAGTACTCCGGGTAAGGTCTCACCAGAGCGGAGTAAAGGGGCAGAATCACCTCCCTCAACCTGCTGGCCATACTTCTTTTGATGTATCCCAGGCTGCAGTTGGCTTTCTGGGCTGCAAGAGCACATTGCCAGCTCATGTTGAGCTTCCCATCCACCAACACCCCTAAGTCTTTCTCATCAGAGCCGCTCTCAATCCATTCTCTGCCCAATCTTTATTTGTGCTTGGGACTGCCATGACCCAGGTGCAAACTTTGCACTTGGCCTGATTGAACTTCATGAGGTTTACATGGGCCCATCTCTCAACATCTTTTCTCATCCCCTCTAACCCCTATAAAATGAACCCCTGGAAGGAATTTTTGGACTAAATTGCAGATGTTGCTGTTAACCTTCATTTTTACATCCCAAGCCAATGATTGAACAAAACATGGAAGAATGCTGGTGGAGAAAATAGGTGTGATATTTGGACACTGGTTACATCGTTATCATCCCCAAAGAGAAAAGCTACAAACAGCCACTTCCACAAGTATACCCTGGCTCCTTAGTACAAATACCCATTTAGCACTTCATTTGTAAAATCTGCATAGAGAAACCCCCCAAGCTCCTTCTATAGGTCAAGCAGACAATCTCTGCAAACATGGTGGAAAACAAAATGTTTTGCAGTCCATAATCTCAAGACAATCATCTCAGTTACTCAGTTCTAAGCCTTTTAATGGAAAAAACTCCATTACCAGGCTTTATGTTTTTTCCAAAGAAAGAATTTGCCACTGGCTCTTCCATCCTCACTCTTTATATGTACCCTTCTCTTAAACCAGGCAGCCTTGATATAAAGGTATATTAACTGGGGGATCTAATACATTTTTGACAAGGCTCAGCAGAAATAATACCACCGCTATCAAGGAATAAAATGAGAAACATAAAGATGCTGTTTAAAATGCCAAAGAGCTCTAGGTTAAAAATATGAATATAAGGCCTGATCCAAAGTCTTTTGAATTTAATAGAAAGAGTCATGATGAATTCAGTGATTCTGGAATAAGGCCCAAGAAGAGCAAAGCACCACCATGTATTAAGCTACAGTTCAGCCCTTTGCGTGTTTCTAACACATGAACTGATTTTCACCAAGGCCGCTCAGCAATCTGTTCTTGGGTCAGCGCCAGCTAGCACATTGACCTGAGAGCAGGACAAGTCACTTAGGGCGTCTGTCTGTGTTTGACCTTTGGGACAAAAATACATCTGGAAGCCTTTGGGGTTGCACAGGCAAGCGCTTTGGGATGAAAACGACTTTGCAAGACTATATGAGGCAGCCAGCAAGAGCCTGTGGGCTTATACGTGGCAGGCTCTATCCTGCAGGCACCAGGGGCAGGGGAAGAGCATCCTGCATGGAGGTCCCCAGGCTGTTCCAAGCTGTCTCGCAGAATGTCGCAAAGTCCTTTTATGTTAATTTAATGTGTTCTCAGTTCAGGCCCGGTCACATTTGCTGAAATGTGAATTAACTCCATTACCAAACCCTGTGCGTAGCAGAGAAGCCCTTGTTCTGAAGGAAACATGCCATAAAATAGGCATGTAATTAAAAAGTGAAATATTGAACTGTTTTCATTTACAGGGAGCGACACAATAATGCCATGGCTGGCAACTTATTCACAGAGCATGTATCTTCTGTAACAATGTCTATGATCACGTATAAAATATTTAGAAAATGCTTTAGCTTTTCTAGACTGCAGTCGTTAAAATATCCTCCCAATTCTTTTTATAGAGTATGCAGGTTTATTAGAATAATTTAATCTGCAGCAATACAAAGTAGCTTTACGATCATATAACGGGTATTTCAAAAAGCCCACTGCCGATTCCCACTGTCTTGTGCTTCCTCTTCCTCCACCTCCTCCTACAAGCAAAAAACCCCCAAACACCGACAACAAAAAAAGGGTTTACATTTCCCAAACTACTATTACTTTCAGTGAATTTGGCCTTGAGCTGCTGCTTTTTCCGTCAGAGTGAGCTTGCAGCTGCATGAGTTTGCTCAACCGTTAATGGTAGATTGCTGAGTTGTCCTTTAAGCACTTGTGTGCCCACTCCCTGCTGTGGCTCAGGGGACTCTGTGCGTAACGCTCAGCAGACCTGCTCTCTTCCCATATTTCCTGCAAACACACCTCTGTGCATGAGGTTTACCAAAGAATCCCATCAGGTTAAGGGGCACGTGATGAATTTTAACTCTGTTTCTTTTACTGTTACCTTTCTACCAATTTCATCTGCCTTTTACTGCCTCCAGGACTTTGGGGGACACTGACTGTCCTATTTCTGCCTACAGAAAATGCTAAACTTTATTTTTTTTTTGCAGAAAAGGGCCTTTTTGTCAGATGGAAATTTATACATAAATATCCACTCTTGGTTGTATTTTTCATGCCTTTTTTTAAATAGAAAAATTCATTTT
This sequence comes from Chroicocephalus ridibundus, assembly GCF_963924245.1. Taxonomy (NCBI): domain Eukaryota; kingdom Metazoa; phylum Chordata; class Aves; order Charadriiformes; family Laridae; genus Chroicocephalus; species Chroicocephalus ridibundus. Next base: position 47,653,165 of record NC_086288.1, read on the forward strand.
TCCTACTCTCCTTCCTCCAAAATAGTAACAACCATCTGTCTTGACCTAACGGACTACCCAACTTGCAGGTGTGTAGAAATCGTGACCACGAGTACACAGGTTTCCATAACACACAAGGACACAGAGGCTTCTATCTTCTGAATTTCTCTGCTTTAGTACAGATTAACACATATATATATTAAAAAAAATCACAACTAGCAAGTATATCTACGATTATAAAGTGAATATATATATATATATCAAGCTATTACAAATTACTATCAGCAATTACTAATGCAGTATCAACAAACAGTAGGTCAGCAGTTAAAAATAGTAGCAACCAATTGTATAGCGAAAAATAATAACAGTAAGAACCATGTAGGTATATACTATTACGGATTGCTACAACCTTATCATTGAAGCAACTTATCAACAATTTGATAGCAGATATCCTTACAATAGATTACTTATATGAATATATAATACCTGGATCAAGTGAATTAGGTTTCAGAAGAGGCCAAAAGATCCCAGAGGGAGGACCAACTGAACTCAGAGAGAGATATAACCACACCAGAAGTGACAGGAGAAACTGAACCAACCCCAGGAGCTGGCCCAGTGGGGAACCAATAAAAGTCTTACTTCAAAGATGATCCGTGTCACAGATTCTGGAGTCAGCCAGGCCATCCCCATTGAGAGTCCAAGATCTTGTAGAAAGTTCATGTGGAGAAGTCAACTTGTTTAGGAAAGGAAAAGTACATAAAGCACAGGAAGTTCTTCAAGAGAGAGGCTTCGCTTTGCATAAAAATTAAGCCCTTTTTATATCACAGAGACATAAGAAGGTGTAGGACACCATCACTTCGAGCAACCTATAGATGCTGCTAATTTCAGTTTTTCACCTGTAACGGCCAGCAGATAATGTTTTCTGTTCTTTCAGACCCATTTTTATTTTCCTAGACTGTTTCCACTTTTTCAGATGGTAAGTGGCCATTACAGTTTCTTGGATTTGTGTTTATTGGTGGTATCTCAGGATGTCTCCAGTCTCTGGATATCCCAGCTGTACTTCAAAGAGGCCAGCTGCAATTTTCAAGGATGCTTCTGGATCCAGAGTGGGGTTTCCAGGTGCACAGCTCCTAGGCTAGCAGGCCTTTCTCTGTTCAGTAGTTTTCCCTGCTAACCAGGCCACCTTTATGTCTGCTCACATCAACATCCTATGTTTGTATTTCACTGTTACAGTCACTGTATTCTTGTTCATTTTAGTTGACCAGAAATAAAAAACAAAGAAAAATATCGACCTCTTTTTCTCAGTCTTACTTTTCAGGTTTTGAAAAATGTTTTTGACAACGACGAGATTTTTGTACTGCCTGAAATGTCCCATGAGAAACAAACCTACTTAGGAAGGCCTTTATCCTCTAAGGATTTACCAGTCTCAAACATCTGTTTTCTGTGAGTGATGAGAGCTAAGAAGGTGGAGAAAGAGAGTCACAGGAGAGATGCTAATACCTCAGGGAAGAGAGGACGTGAAGATCCTCTTTATGTTGCTCTATATAAAGAAAGGTCGAAAGACGGGACCAATAAATTCGGGCCTTTCTGTTAATTGACTTAATGTATTCATGATCTGTGAGCTTTCTTGTCAAACCTAACACTGCAAAACACAGGTGAAGCTGGGAAGCAGGCAGGGAGAAAGCAGATTTCCTGACCAGAGGGGATCAGAATTTGCCGATCAAGAATGGAAAGTTTCAATGCAGAGAATTTCCAAACATGTGTTGTAAGATGGTTCTAAAGGCTGAATAGTTTGTGATTAACAAGAATCTAATCTAATCCTATTAACATAATAATTCGGGATTGTTACGAATGTAATATGTTCCTGTCCTAGGAAGATATTATTTTTAGAAGCTGCGTGTAAATTTGCAGATAACCAACTTAAAAGTTGTCTTCAGGAATTTGAAGTACTAAAATAATTTTAAGAACTAATAATTAAAATTGCAAATGATGGAAATATTTGTTTTAATTTCCTTTAGTAAGGAGGTACTTATATAACACAAATTTATACCTTGTTATTAAATGTTTATGTATGTAAAAAATCTTGTACTTTACTCACTGTCTCTAGTTTTTAACAAACTGCTGATTTTCAAGGTAATCTATGATCATTCACAATCATCTGCCTCCCTACTTTTCAGTGCTAATAACTGAAAACTACTGAAGCAAAAACATAACTTCCTATTAGCCTCCTGTGTTAATGAAGAAGGTCTAAACCATACATACTACTTAGCTCTTAAATGAATTTCAAGCCCTGGGTGTTAAGTAGTTGAGTGAGTTTAAATAGCACCTCTTTTCTATAGCTGCAGTTGTTTCCAAAATGCCTGTATTTTACCTGTGTTTTTGCTCTAATTTCTAAAATAGCATTTTTAAACAGCTGTTAGTTCTTCTGTCAATAGCTCTTGCTTTATAATCACCAGTAATGAGCCAACGAGATTCCCTCTGCATCCCCTCGAGCTATAATACACAGGGAGGCAGAGTTTTCCAACTTATTTTTATTTAACTAACATTTCAAGCACAAAACTTGACAACATTTTTCAATGGCATTTATATGCAGAAAAGGGGAGAACTTGTTCTATACAGATTAAAGGACTGTTCGTCACTCACCTACCACTGAAATGAAACGATACCTGCAGGTGGGATGAAGCTTCCTCCTTTGTACCCAGAGTTAAAGTATTAGCTAGCTATGAAATGATTCTGTAATATGAAGGAAAGAAAAGAGACCTTTTATGTATGACAGGGGATGTTTAACCTTATCATGATTTCTTTAAATGTTTCAATGCCACATTTAGTGCCATGGAAAATTCAAAGATCTTGTACTACTAGTCCGGGACTACAGTATTTTGCAAGTAGGTCCATGGAAATTAATAGTAATGTTAAAAATGCAGATCTATTTTCACTGAGAGAGTTGCAAAATTAGACTCAAAAGAAGCCAGTCATGGTACCCTAGATTAATGGAAAGATTTGACCCATCTGCTCACACTTAACAGCCCTGAGTTCTCGGAGTTGAAGAGCATGACTCTGTTCAACACCAGAAAAAGCACAGAAATGTGACCTTAAGTGAGTGATATAAAGCACTTAAAAGTCCAGAATAGATAATCCTTTGGGAGAAATGAAAGGTATTTTTATAAGGTATTTTTGTATACGTTATTTTTTGTTCAGAGTTTATGACAACAGCAAAATAAATGTGACTTAACAGTGGAGCTCAATATAAAGCTTTTCTCCTCCGGGGGTCTAGTAGTAGATGAGCAAACCTCAAACAGAGGTTTTTGAGATTAAACTCAAACCTCCAAAAATTAGAAGTGGAACAAAATCCTCCAACTGTCTTTGGATGTGTAAGAGTATTTACTTGTGTTTGAATATTAGAGCTGCCAGACCCTTCCTGTTAGGCTACAGGACTCTTTTCAGCACAATTTAAATGGCCCCAGACTTGACTGTATAGAAGGAGGTTGGTACAATAGCAACAACCTGAAGCTCAAGAGCTCTTGAGTTCATATTGAAATGCTGTTATGCAGCTTCTGAACCTGGCATTTGGACATGTCCATTTTCCAGCTGAGAGGGCTTCGGTTTTCATTGCATGCCACAAAACACCAATACCATGCTATGGGGTACAGACCGTAGCTGGTTAGATTCATTCACAGCCACGATCCATCCCACATAAAAGGCAAGCAAAGCTGTTTTCTTTTTAGGCCTTATTTTATAAAATGAGGACAATTACATTCGACAATCTGTTAATATTTTTTAAAAATTTTTTTTTGAGAGTATGTTTTTTTATGACTTCCTGATTGAGCCATGCACAATAAAACTGTCACAATTTGGGAAAATATTCAAATTTAAATAATAAAAAAATGCTGATTAAATTAAACAGTAAAAAACTAAAAAAATTGGCCTTTTCCCCCTGAAAATTTAGGGTCTACCTTGGAATTAGCACCTACTATAGGAAGAACTGCTCATTACCTGTTCTTTTATGTCTCATTGAAGTGATCTAGCACACAACAGAATCAGAGTAAGATTTATGTCTGTTTTGGATTTGAAGGTCTTTCTTTCCCCCTGTTTAATGGATCCGTGTTTAGCAGCTAAAAATATCTGCTGATGGAAACTAGTTTGATGAAAAGTCTCATGGAGGCTATTTTAATCTATCCAAAGATACTTTCCTCACAGTGAACATCTGGAAAGTGTTGTAACATATGCTTTGCTTAATAGTGAATTATTCCACACATTCCAAGAAATGGAGGAACTGATAAAATTTTCCTTTTTTTTCACCACAGTTTGCATACTTCACTAAAAGTTGTTATTCTTATTTTTTCTTCTCTTTTTCTTCTCTTTAATAAACTATTAGCTCCTAAATATATGATGCTTACATGTACATTGTAATTCGGTGTTCCATTCCACCCCTTGGACTTATTCTACAATTATAATTTTTATCAAAAAATATTTAGTTCCATAGAAGACCAGTGTTGGGCTCCTAGGCTTCTCTGTTTTCACTATAATTGCGTCTAACTTTCATATAAGGACAGTCATTGCCATGCCTAGTCATTGACTGTGTTGTACGTTCGAGGTGGTTTTTCATATTCACAAATTACAAATCAAGTTTCTAACTCGATGATTCATTGGCATGAGTCTCACAAACATATATGTACACGACTATTTTAAAATTCTTGCTACTTGCTGTTGTATGGATTTCTGCTGACCTGAGTTTGGATCTCCTAAAGAAAAACATCCCACAGAGCACAGCAGAGTGTATTGGTATTCACAGTATTCTTCTATTTTCTCTAGGCAGTTCAATCTCTAGCTGACAGAAAACTGCAGCATGACTCCCATTCAAAGGAAATTTGGGGCAATTGGAGACTAGCAACTTTTCCCATAGTAGAAAATGCTGCAGTCCGAATGTTAGGCTCCACTATTGGAGAATTACTTCAGAGAATTACTCTGAATTCCTATTCAGAGTAATTTAATTTCCACTGGTGAAATCAAGAGCAGAATTATGCCCAGATTGTCTAGTATAGAACAGGATGTAATGAAGGCTGGATTTAGTTTTACAAATCCTCTTAGGGTATTGCTTCAGAAAAGATAAGAAAAATAATTTAATTTCATGAACAGTTCAGCAGTTGTAAAATCCTGCACCATGAAACAGAAAGGAGACTTTTGGAGAAAGGCTTCCTTGGGATAGCCAACTGCCATGGTGCGTCGGAGCATCTCACTGAAGTCCCACATCCAGACACATCTCAGATGAGCGTTGCAGCCACTGTGCTGTTTGGAAATGAAGCATGCTCTCCTTTTGACAAAAATACCACCTTTACTTGAACAATTAGTCCTTTTCCCCCCATCACAATGAAATACTATTTTTATTTCAAAGAGAGGAAGGATTTTTTTCATTTTCATTCAGCACGCAACCTACAAATTGTAGATAAACCATATCATTTTGCTTTTTTTCTCCCGTATTTCTTTTGAAGTACATGTTTATATCTCTAAAACAAACTTTACTTCCATTTCAAGACTGCTTTTGTATTCTGGACCTAATCAATTAATTTTCTGCTTTAAGGTATTTTAAATGACTTTTAGAATTAGACAAAAGACAATGAATATGAACCCCAAATGCCTCATTTAAAAACAATTTGAGCTAGTATAATGAGCATAAATCATTCTAATAGAGCAATTTTGCATCAATTATGACACCATTATTTTTGAGCTCATTACCGATTTTATAAATAAAACAGTAACCTTTCATCACTGTACTGTGTAGATGACTACACTGCGTTGTGTCATGACATGAAATGGGTGTCATCCTGCACTTTCAAGGCTGTACAATTACTCCCCACATTATTTAAGTACTTGACAGCCTTATGCTAAATGCAATGCAGAATAACACCACACGAAGTGTGTATCATTTCTCTAAATTCACAGGGAATAGGACAGTTTTTCCACCACTCTCTGTTAAGCCAACCTTCTCCCTAATTAATAAGACATTCATTTCTTAATATTACTCTTTTCTGCCTTTCCACTAGATCTTTTTACGTCATCTGATACTTGAATCTGTGTAGGACACTTTAGCTGTGGACTAATTTGTCTAATTTGAACTGTTCATTTTTCGTATTAAATTTGTGCTTCATTTAAATCAGGACCTTGCTGTGCTGAATAATGAACATACAGCTAGTGAGTGACAGACCCTTCCCAAAGATGTAGATGAGGCAGAGAAAGTGGTGACGGACCAGTTCAGTGTAACAATATAGATCAGAAGCAGAGATTAAAATTAAAGACCAGACTCCCATGCCAGTACCCCACTAATCTGCACCCCCTTCCATGTTTTGAAATACATGTTTTTCCATGTTTGAGAAAAAAAAAAAAAGACAAGCAAATTTTAATAACATTACAGTAATTGTCTTCAAATGCCTTTTCTACCTTGGTCTAAATAAATCAGTTTTTCTACCCCTTTGGACCATTCCTATCCCTGTAAAAAGGTCTGATCTTGAAAACAGCTATCCAGGTAATCAGTGGATTATTCAAATATGTTGCCTTTATACACAAATATGTGTGTTCAGGCTGCCACTGGAAAAGGGAAGGTCACTGACACAGGTGTGGTGATGCATCGTTGAAGCAGACCACCAAGAGCAAGGAAAGGTTAGATATGAGGAGAAAGAGAATGAGAAACCAAGATCCTACCTGCCAGTCAAGGAGGGTAGCCTGCTGTACAAGGGGAAATTTGCTTCAGGGGCCCCTCTCAATCTTGAGATACGGTGACCCTGGCGTACTCTTTACCATGTCTTACCTACTCAGCATGTAACCACATTGCTGCTCAAAGCAGTACTCAACCCAGGAGGCTGTAAGCACGACAGTACTGTATTCCCAGACCTCTGCAGCACTTGTCTGAAAATATGCCTATGCTATTAAATAAAAAAGCCTGTTCTCTGTCCTTGAAAACCAGTAGTATGTTGTGATGGCTAAACTGTCTTCCCTCCTTTGAAAACAGAGTTTCTTCATACGTGCTGAATACTAATAAACATCTCCAGCCCACGCTATCCTGCAAACCATGTTTGGGTACTGGATCAGAGAATGATTACTGACACAGGCCAAAATCGTGCCAGGTAGCATGTAAGTAGTTAAGCAGTATGAGCATCATGGGAAGGTTTGAAGGCTGCTCCCTGGCCCTGATTATTTCACCAGTGTGAGTGCAGTGACTGTTAAAAGTCCTAGGAGATCTAGAGCACAAGCACAAGAAGTCACGTCTGAACACTGGACCATAAATCACAAATGAGCTGGAGGCTTCCGTCTGGCCCCATTTCAACAACTGACAGACAGCAACAAAAAAAGTGGTTGTTTATAAAAACACCGGAGGGAAAGAAAAGTGCAGAGCAAAGGAGCGTGGGCTGGAGACACCCAGGCAGATCTCAACAGACCGCCACATCCGCAGCAGTGTACTGCTGTCCTAGGAAACGGCCATGCTTTCAGCGTCACCTTAACGTGGTGTTGACAGCACTACTGAGACAAGGACGAGTATCTTTACTACCTCTCTTTGGACTTCCAGGTGCCAGTGTGGACAATGACAAGAAACTGGGTGTCTGCGTGTCCTGACTATGTTTTGAGGCACGCAGACAGATACAGCTCCAATCCAGAAACAACGTGCTGGTGCAGTGCATCTGCTGGAGGTTGTGCCACATTAACACTATAGTGCATCTGTCTTCTCTGCTCAATAATTCTCTTTACAGCAGTCTAAATCAGAAGGAGCAGAAATCCCACAACAGGGATTTTGCACTCGTAAGATTTTAGACTTAAATCACGAAAGCAAGCAGCATTCTGTCTCTCTTTTATTATTTTTAGAAGAGGTGTTTACCTGAACTGAATTTGATTTCCAGACCCTTTCAAACTCCTTTAACAAACTAATGGAGCCTATGCCTTCTAAGACAGACTAACCCTGACTGAGGCCAGGAAGTAGGGGCCAGGTCTGCAGCATGATTTCTCTCCAGAACCCTGATTTACCACCTATTTATTACACTATTCCTGCACTCTACTAAGCTGGAGGCATGAGACTCAATGTTTATATTATGGTCTTTCATGAGGACCACATATAAAACTCTGCACTTGCCACCACACTGCTAGTTTTCTTAGTGGTAGACTTATCTTGCCACTGCCCTTACATTCCGAAACATAATAATTTATTACTTGCTGTGCAGCACTTCCACCAATTTCAGTGCCAGACATAATATTAGCCTCCTGGCACAGTAAGTCTCGATTGTCAGGTGTTTGCCGAAGTACTGTGATACTGAGTATCAGTGGTGCGGCTATTTAGATTGATGGCAAGGCTTCATGGATGGACTGGTGTGAGGAGGTAGGAGACTTGCACTCTCAAAAGGGAAACGATTGCTCAGAAACCATCTCTAACAGGATATGGTGCAAACCAAGTTTAGAAATTTTGACGTTTCTGATTTCTAGCATGGCTACCAGATAATAAAAAACAGAGATATGAAAAGTGGAGGATGTGCTACTTTAACTGGATTACATGAGTGATGTGAGGGACTGGGGAAAAGACAATCCCCCTACAATAACTTGCATGACTTGGCATAAGCCTGGGGTTCCATCTCGTCACTCGCCTGACATCGGTCTAAGAATGGGTCACTTGTCAGGGCAGTGACTTTCTAGAGGAAGACAAAGACTGATTCTCTGATGAAAGGAGTGGTATGCCACTTCCCAAATGATATATCTGAAGACTGGTTTTGCAACAGTAGGGCTGATCTCTCCCAGGCACATCTTGACCGCACCACCATGCATTCATTATCCATGAAGATACATCTCTGTCTGGCTTTTTCCACAGGAACATCACAAGACCTATACCTGTGCATATTTGTAAACTGTTCAAAGATAAAACAGAAAACCACAGATTAATTCTAAGATAAGACCAAGATAATTCATACACTTCAAAGAAGACACAAACCATGGACCCTATTTACATGACCTCATGCTTAGAAGTAGATATGGTAAAGTAAGGAAAGTAGCATTTATGGTGTCTGCAAGCTACATCTGTACTTTTGAGCAGAGAACCAGTTAAGCCTTACCCTATCTAGGGACACAGTCTTTTCAAAAATTCATTTCATTTTTCCATGGACTATGCTACATGTAGCTCAAAAAAATATTCTGCCTTTTGATGGATATTTTTGGCAAACTCCTCACTGAACTCATATTTAGAAAACAACAATGTGACTCAAAAGTATAGGAAGACTATAGCTCATTCCCTAATCAAGAGTAGGATGTTACTTTCAAAGCTATAGACTGGATAGTGCTAAACAGGTGGTGCATCATGTTATTTTAAAATTATACTTATAGCGTGAGCTAATAGACCTGCATAGTCCCTTTCCATATCACCAACTATAGATCCGTAATATGGGCATCATGATTACCTCTCTTCCAGGAGTTAGCCTTGATTACACTTGGTCTCAACTCTCCATTGATCTCTTGATCAAAGGTGTCAAAATCATATGATAGCCGCAGTAGGCACATGCTGGAGGTAGTCTCATCATAATTTTCAGTTATCAAACTATAAAATAATGTTTTCCTGCTTTAAAAGGCTATAGGGATAGTAATCATATACTCTAGGGACAGAAGGGAGCTCAAAAGAGCATCAAGTCAATTTTTTTCATTTACATTAAAAATTAATGAATAATTTTGAGATATTATGATATTACAGTAATGCTAGACATGAAAGTACCTAATATGCCTAGCAAGATGGGGTAGATCTCCTTCTACAGCAATCACTAAATAGCTAAAATAGATCTCTAATGAAATCTTCTCCCAGTTTTTAGAAGCTTATTAGAAGAGTTTGCTTTTGATTCTACCACTGGATTAATTTTCCAGTGATTTTCTTCTTTATAGATTAGATAAAACTGCTTCAGAAAGGATATGCAATTTACTAAAAATCACAAACATGAGCAGTAATTACTGAAATTTCAAGGCTAAGCTCAGAAGAAAATGTCAGAATAGGGTCTTTCAGAAATTTTTCTAATACAAGGTCCAGTAGCATGAGATATTTGCATTAAGCTCTGGGAAGATGGAGTGAAGAGTGGCCCTAGTGAAATTCATGGTCAATCTAGGGCTGGAAAGGCAAGTGAGCTGTTCTACTGAGTACAGAGCCAAATGGCTGTTCTATACGAACAATTAAGAAAATATGTCAAAATCAATCAAATCCATAGCAATATAGACAAATATATAGAAGCTGCATAGGCTAAGTTGATCAAATGCACAGGTATGGAAAGGGAAGGATTGCTGCCTAAGCAATATCGTAATTGTCTGAAGATAATTAACGGCTATTTGATTAGGAATTTTTCATACTGCACTCTAATAAGTAATCTACATCCACAAGGCAGAACTCAAGAGAATTTAGGATTCCTGACAGTGTTTGAGCCTTCATTCTTTTTACCAAATAGCACACACAAGGGGGACTTGAATTCCAGTGGACATTTGTACAGATTTCTCTAAGTAAATAAAAATACCATTGCCCCCATGTCTGTTCAGCCATAAGCTTAATGACTCCTATTGTCTTTTATCTAAAGGAATTTTCTTCTATGAGTGGTGAAGAGTGGAACGGAAAGTCTTAAGCTGGAAATCTTCTGAAGGTCGACCTCCGTCTCCATATCTGGTACCTTACTATAAGAATCTTCCATTAATGGCTTCACTTTATGTGTAGATTTAATTGGAATGTCTCAATTAGGCTTTAGAAGTACATGAAACATGTGAAGCATGACCATTTGAAAGATGCAGTATGCAGGGGTGGAAGGGAATGGCCTTATCTGTCTTGTTACTTGTGTGCAGAAAATGCAACATGTGTGTCTGAAGTACCCCTGTGTTCTACAATCACATACCAGTCCTTTGCAACTACTCTGTGTATATGTGTTTAAGGAGAGAGCATAATTTACACTGAGTGCTCCAGCTCTCTACTATGCCTTATACTCTAAGACATTTTCAGACACAGAATTATGACATACAAGGCATGAAATTGAAAACAAAAAGCCACAGCTAAATTATTTGTAAAGTTACTACTACAGAGATATAGATCCAAATCTTCTGCAGGCATAAACTGATGGAGCTCTCATGTCTTCAACGGAGCAATAATCTTACCCATATGCAGCAAATTATCCTTTCCCCATTTCAAGGACAGAGCAGTAGAATAATCTGGGCAGCCAAGGCTGCCTAGAATATGGGATCCTTGTTCAAGGGGAAGTCAGAGGTTTTCTGAGTGTGGCTGCATATGGAGTGTCCTAACCTCCCTCACAAAACTATCCGAGTCACCTACAGCTCTACAGAGGGTGTAAAGTAAGCAACTAAAAGGACTGAATTCAGTAAGTGTAGGAAGGGAAATTTTTAGATTTTTTTTTTTTTTAAACTGTCATCCACAGCTCCTTAGTGAGCTCCTAAGAGACAAAGTACTTTCAAGTCTTACATTTCTTCATCTTTATCTCCTCCTTCTCCTTTTATGTACATAGCAGGGTTTGAGTCTGAGGTACAATGTCAAATAATTTTACTGCTTTGTAACCAAAGGCAGAAGGAAGTTTTTCCTCACACTTCTGCTATTCTTGAAACCTTCTCCAACTGCCCCATTTCTTTTTAAGACTTGCTAATCAGAAAAAAAGGACCATTTCTGTATTTGAAGAAGGCTTAAAATGGGATGTTTCAATAGCACAAAGGCACACTTCACCTGAAGTCTGACTTCAGATGGCACAGAGCCTTCTGTGAATGCATTGGACTCAATGGGCATGTGGAGATATTTAGTGTGTTTTGGATTACAGATTTGACAGTTGTTTTACTATAAATCCTTAAGGAGGTTTTTAATGACATTTTCTAGACACCTTATAAAGTATTATTGCCACAGATTTATTGCTAGTTATTTGTTGGTTGTTAGTAGAAAAGTTTCCGTACATCAAGATCAAGTATGGGATCAATCCTGTCCCCTGCATTCAACCTGAAAGAGGAACTAAATAGGGACCATATTGTCTGCAAGTAGTTCAACAGGAACAACAGTCTGGCATTGTTGGATCCCATCTCCTTCACATTTCCTTCATGAGAGAAACATCCAAAAGAAAAACTCACTTTTTGAGGGAAAAAAAATGTGATTAGTTTATTTGATATCGTTGTAATTTTGAACAAGTTAAGAGAAAGGATAAGCTCTGACCTGGTGCTGCTGCCTCCAGCAGTTTTCAAATGGCCCATCTGTTACAAAGCGGTGACATTTATTTCTACTCCCTGAACACCCAAGGCAAAAGTACTTATCCCTAACACATGTGCAGAACAGAAAACACCCAAACCATCACTATTGCTGTCCTCGACCCATTTTTTTGTGGCGCCCATCCGTGTGGGGCTACTGGGCAGCACTGGGGGACTGCATGGGTGGATGAGGGGGGTGCAGTGGGCACCAGACACCCCGCTGCTTCCCTCTCAGCAGACTCACAGGGCTCTGGTTGGTGCCAAAACACAAGCATAAGTTCTTGAGGTATCCCACTCGTGAACTTGTGTATGTTGTTGAATACCAAAGCCCAGGCCTTACTCCTCTTTTATACAACACTGCATTTTTTTCTACATCTTCTAGACTTACATGACTACACAGAAATCAGGATGTGGATTTGGTACAAGTAGGACATACCCAACTGACTTCTAGCCAGCAAACACAAGTGAGTTGAAATCACGTTGGTAGGGATTTAAAGGCTGTCTTCTCAGAGATTTCCTGAGTCCTGAGAGGCTTTAAACAGTTTGTACTAAATACTTCTCTTGCTGTGTTTACACTGTGACAGATATGTCAAAGCCAACATGAGGAGCTCAGTACAGATGGCCATCGCATCTGTGAATGAAGTAGAAACAAATCCACAGAAGACAGATATTTAATTAGGGCAAATGGTGGGATTATTATTTTGCTGATATACAGACTCCCAGTACAATGACTTTGGCACTGACTTGCTCATTGTGAAAAGAGAGGGCTAAAGGAAATGTGGGGAAAGCATTTGAGTTCAAAATAGCAAAAACTTAATTTAAAGTAGCGAAAAACTAACAGCCTTCTCTGTTGAGGCTTTTATTGCAAAACTTCATAATGCCAGGAGGAAAAAAATAAGTATACAATTTCAAAATGTGCTTCACATTTTTCATGTTGCTACGTTCTCCTTTAATTAGATGTGTATAATATTCACCTCCAGCCACAGAGACAGTCTATCAGCATAACAATAAAAAAAATACCAAACTCAAGGAAATTTTAAAAAATGTGATTTAAAAGAGGCACATATGCTAAAGAAACAAAATAATCTTGGAAATTATTTGAAATAATGATTTACTTTGCTACTGTAATTGAGTGGACGAAACCCATGTTGTGAGTAGGATATTGGTATTAGAATAACACTGGCCACATTGAGCAAGATGTTATATGAATGCATAAAGGACCAATTGCCATTTATAATCTACACACATAAAGAAAATACTTATGGAAAAGGAGTAATTCCTGCAAGACTATATTCAGTGGCAAATCCAGGAGACTAACCCAAATTTCACAAATGCCAGAGAAGTACTCACAGTGCCCAGACGTATTCCATCTTTGTCCTGTGTTGACCTTGCTATAGGTTCTCTTAAAACTTCCTCTCACAGAGACAATTATCCCCTTCATTTTTAGCTGTCCTTTTGTATTTATTCCAAATCCCTTCATTAGATTTCCTACACCTAATTCTGTTCTTTTCTATACTTTCTAAAACACTCTCATAATCTCTTTATCCATCAAGGCTCTTTTGAGGGGATGAGCTTTGGAGAATAAGCGAGAACTACTTCACTTAACCATTGTCCTAACTAATAGACTTTGTCAATGCAGCAGCTTCATGGGCAGCGCATTTGAAAGCTATTTATTAACAAGATCTATCCCTGGCTTCATCCTTCACTTGCTGCTTACCACATGAAAAGATGCATTTCCTCAGTGTAAATTCTCATGTGCCAAGAACAATTAAAGTACACGCATTAATGCAATTTATTCCTCAGCATATTTTTTTCTTTCCTTTCCTTTTCACTTTTCTTTCCTTCTTTGCTACTGTTTGACCTCCTACAAAGGCATCATGCCCTGGTACTCTGCACGTGTCAGATGAAGATAACTGAAACACAACAAAATCAAAATCCTGCCTTAAAGAGTTGTTTGGGGCAGGGCTGGGGGGAGGCGGGGGAGAAGGAGGGTGGAAGAAAGTTTACCTACTTCATTTAATTGACTTATATGGCTGTGTAAATCAAGTGCAGTGATGTAAAACGCTGACTGAATAGCGGACAGATAAAACTGGCACTCAGACAGTAAACCAGAATCTCAGATTAGATCTTAAACCAGTTTGGAAAATGGACCTTGGACGTTTTCTTCCTGAGTTTCTCATGGGCAAATTTTTGTGTGTATTCTCTCTTTCCTAATAATACTTCGAAAATAAAATGAGGGGAAGGGAGGGAAGCAACGGGGCAAGAGAGAGAGGAAGGAGTGTGGTGGAGGGGAGAAGAAAGTTATAATTACCTAAATGGTGCAGTAGCACTGTGCTGCATTGCAGGCAATTTGATCCAGCTCAGGTAAGAACCTCCCACATTCTGAGCCCTGGGCTGATGAAGGTTGAATACATTCATTCATTCAAATTCTTTCTGTGTCAGGTAGACCCAGTGCAGAAAACTTTAATGAACAATAATTTAGATCAATTATTATCTATAGGTGACACAGAGAGAGTTTTTTGATATTGCTACGAACAGCCTGCTTCATTATTTTATTTTAGGAAAATAAAGGAAGCGGAATATCAAAATGGAAGGGCGTAGAATTTCTCTAGTAGTTTTAACTGTTTTGATAGAGCTAGGGTGATTTATAGCAGCCCTAAATATACTTCTTCTCGCATTATAATATCCTGACAGATGTGTTTAGCAGTTCATGCACCAGAGGTATAAAAGGTGAGCATCGAAGATTTTGCTACCAAAAAAATCAGACCTTGAAGTCAGAAGGGACATAGTGAGAAGGCAGACGGAAATGGAAAAGAGGAAGGGAAATAGGAGTCTGTCTGCATGGATTACTTTCTTAGTCTTGAACCATCTCCTCTGTTGATTTCCTGATGTATTTATTGGAGCTTGCAAGAAAAGGACTGGCAATTGTGGTGGTAAATACTTCTTTCTAAAGTTGCAGCTACAATTTCTATTGAGATGCAATTTAAACAGTGTAAACTCTGGTATTTGAATTTAATAAGTTTTTTAAAACAATTTGAGGCAGTTAGAAAAAAGGTATATTTTGTAATAGCTCTACCTGTAGCTCCCCTTTGCTTATTCAAGCGGTGGTAGATTTTTAGCTATGCAAAAAGTCTCCATGCCCTTTTTGCATCATGAAATTCACAGTCCCAGGTAGTTTAAATTTGGTGCACTACAATTCAGCTGAGGGCCACACAAAGAACTCATCTCCCAAAAATTGCTGAACTACGTTGACTCTTCTGATGCCAGAAACTGAGGACTGCATCTTCAATGGCCACAAATCAGCATGGCACAACTGAAGCCAGCCGACTTAACTCAAGCTTTAGCTTTCTTGAGATGTGGTATGACACTAAATTAAAAGAGGATACAGGATGGCTAAATCTCTGAAACGATTGTTTGCAATCTTTTGTTGTCTTTGTTGCAAAGCCAACACCTGTACAAGGTCCTGTACATGGACATTTTGTCTGTACTCAGCCAGAGATGAAAAATGAGATTACAAAAGCATCAAAATCTTACATTCTGTGAGAGCTGTGTATCTAACTCCTTTAATTTCTATTGTCTTATTTGGTTTAACCTGATTTTATTTCACTATTTGCAATATATAACTGATATTCCCAGTTCAGTCCCAGAACAGTGTAAAACGCTGTTCAAGTGTTTTACAGCTACAGACAGTCAGAAATGCCTTCATGAGGACATGCCTGAAAATTGTCCAGGAGCATTCACTTATTCAAGGCCCTAAGAAGTGCCACTCAGGTAATTGGCTTTCAGTGGCGAATTTGGTGACAGTTGCTTATTCGTGAGGAAAATCAAGTTGGAAGTTACAGAGTAGTTTCAAAGCTCAGCTGCTTCCATAGAAGGATGGAGATCAAATACAGTCAGGTCGTCATGTGAATTTATGAAGGCTAAAGTAAAGAGGGGTTTGTGTTATGTCTTTATAATTCCTCACGTCTCTTCTTCTGAAACTGAAATGAAAGGTGTATGAAGGAGGAGGCTTCATCATATTGTACTTGCCAGGCTCCTTTCATCAGGGTTCCCGGATCCCACTCAAATCAAGGAATATATCAGAGAAGAGTTACGGTGCACGATGCCCATACTGCTTTACAAGAGCTAACATTACAGATCTCTGCTAGAGTCCCTCCTACACTCCAGGTACAGGTAGGATGGAGGAAGAGAGAGTAAGTAGCACAGTAGTATAGACAGATCTGTGACAAGCTGATGGCTGGTCCTTCACTTCTCAGGGCCAATTAGGGCTGTTGGTAGTGGAGTGAAATCAGAGAATATCTTAAATACACCCTGGGCAGCACCTGAATCTGGATACAGGATGTACATTTTACCTCTCATGCTTCTTGATCCCTAGGAAAGAAATTCTGTAGCTCATTTTTTAATCGATAGAGGGCTTCTACTGCCATCTTTTCCCTCACCCTATTACTGTGCCGTGGGAAAAATTGTAGCAAACATCTGTAAAGTTAGCTCTTGGAGAGCTAAGGAGACTGCACTGCATGATAAGTATCCTCTAATAACCCCTCAAATCCCTTTGCTTCACAACCAGCAGTGGATTTAACTCACGGAGAGTGAAGCCTGGGGGTAGAAGCATGCCATGCGCTCCTTGCTTGCACTCAGCAGACAATTCCCTTCCTGCAGTCTCCAGAGCAGTCTCTGCCACAAACTGCTGATGAGCCCTTGCAAGAGTCAGAGTGAAGCTTATTTTGTTTGCATGGGTGAGAACCCCTACATCACTGAAAGCAATTTGGTTATTTTCACTACAATTCATTGAGTCTTCAGTGGAGGGAGAAACAAAACTATATCATCTTTCTCATATCATGATCTCTGCTTAGAATAACCTGTTTATTGTAATCAAAAGTCTGGTAACAGATGCTGTATAACAAAAGAGAATAAAAGCAGCTTTTGCCAAATGAAAAAATGAGGACAAAATCCCAAGTTTTGGAAGAAAGAATAACTCTTGGCACATATTCTAATTCTAAAAAAGATGGTATTTTCAGAACTACTGCATCAGTGGATAATATGAACGGTATACCTGGCTTGTTGACAGAGATGTTGGTCCTTTACTAGAACTGATTTTAGGAACCCAAAGATCAGGACTCAACATCACAAGGAGGAAAGATGCAGAAATGGCTTTGAACAACCAAGAGGGCATTCCAGCAATGAGTGTTCTCCAAGAAGAGATCAATTTTTATTAACCATGGAAAGGGCAGAATCAATGAGTAATGAACGAATAAATGAGGTAATCTGTGAAAAAATGTGGAGAAAGTATCACAAAAAGATGTCTACCTGTTAGGCATTTCTATCAGCTCAGGGGAAAGCAGATCCATGACCCTCTAGGGAAGTGAGTTCTCCTTTTTCATATCAACACATTTCACAGAATCACAGAACAGCTGCAGTGGGAAGCCAGATTTATGTCTCCTAGGGCTCTTTTGCATGGTATTCCATGGGTGTTCAGAAAACTGAAAACAATTATCCTGCTGAGCAAAAGCTAAGACACCCTTCTCCTCACTCTTGTCCTCATCCTCTCTGTCACACAGAAAGCCCATTTTAAAATTTTCCAACAAAATCTTAGCACCAGTTTTTGTGTTTTTTTTTAATGGGACAGTTATAGAATTTAGATTGCAGGTGGCTGGCACAATAAACTTGCTCAAGAAACCTTCAAAAAAAGAAAAAAAAAGGAGTAATACAGAGATGGAGTTAGAGAAATTAGACCCTGAAGATTTTGCTACGGTGCTCACCACTGCAACACTCTTGTTTCTGCATGTTCCATTGGATTTGAAGACTACTAACCACAGGAGCTGGCCAGAAAATTCTCTGTATATTTGTTTCTTAAAAACTGGTAATACAGAGTTGTATCAAAAGGCAAGGCAAGGAACTGCCATGGATTGTTTCTCAATTGTTATATAAAATAATGGCACAACAAATGCTAAAGTACTTCTTCAAAACCTACGTTTGGGGAGGTGGAAGAGGAATTATAAAAAGCAAAAGAACCTATTTCAAACATTGACCATGGAAATATTTACTTGGAGGGAGAAAGAATTCCATTTCCTTTTTGTAAATTTTTTTATTACTATCATCTACACGCTATGAACTCCACTGGGAAAAATCTATTTATTTCACAGACACATTTGACTCCTCCATATAAACCTTTTGTATGAGAACTGAGATCACCTGCATATATAACTACATATTTTTTTTAATTTTTCACCTTCAAGAAAGAATATAAAAGTACTTTAGTTGACTTCTTGAACTTTTAAAGTGACTAGCAACTACAGAAACAAGGTTGAATTGCGACAGTTTATAAATAAAACAGTAGTAGATCAATCCAATCAAAACAGAATGAGGTTAATTCAGATAAATTTGGAGTATTTTGCTTGTAACAGAAAAGATACAAAAAAGTTTTAAGTCATTATGGAAAAGATTTGCTATAAAATCATAAAGAATCTACAGTATTTTAACTACATTTATAATGACTAACTAGGATAGACAGCTATGGCTAGGATAAGAACTCCCTCCTTTGAAGTCATTAAATGTCTTCCTAAAAGACTTATTCTATCTATTTCAAGAGTGGATGGACAAATTTCAGTGCACTGAAAAGGTGCACCGCAAAAGAGCAAGTACTCATTACTTAATCTTGGGAAAAAATCTAAGAATCTCTCAACGCTGTGCTACAGTAAGAATTTGTCATTGCTGAGATGCACAAAATGCACAGCAACATGGTGCCCCAGAACATGAAGGAGGCGTTATTCATCAGTGTGAATGCACCTGGAGACTGCAAATGGTAGCTTTTCTGTTAGAATTCATCTCCAATCCCTTTACCTCAATAAAGGTATTGTTGGCTTCTGAGTGGTGGTAATTTTCTGTCTGCCCTCTTAGACCCTCAGAAAAGGTGAGTTAATATAATTTAGATAACTCTGTAATGAAAGATGCTTGGACTAAATCGTGGGACTTTGCCTTTTTTGTCCACATTAAGAGTCCATACAGACACAGTGGCTCCGATAACCCAGGAAATAAGTAAAACAGTTTATCTTTGAGAATATGAGAAATGTGTTTCTGGATAAGACCAGGTAGTCCGTCTGTTTGGATAGTCCATCTGCTCCAGGACTATGCAATATGATAGACTGTTTAAGGACAGTATGATCTGATTGCTTTTGACACTTCCTTCTCCAACTGGTTAGGGATGTTAGAAACTACACCCAAGTCTGTTGCTTTCAGCCTCTATTTACAGACCTGTTGCTCATGAAGTTACATATTTTTTTCCTGAATCTTCACAACTTCCTGGGGCAAAAAAAATTGGAAGTTTACTACCTGATGACTAAAGAAGTCCTAGAATCAACATCCTACTGATTTTACTGAAAGCCCATTTGCCTTCACGTTGTCCAGAAACATGGACTTCTTGATCGTACACTAAACGCTTATCCACTTCTGAAGTTACCTTTATTTCTAATGAACATAGCAGAAGCTGTGGCGTTTATTCTTATGTATGAAAAATATGATGTTTAGGAAGGCACCAGTCACAGCTGACAGCATGCCAGTGTGTCCTGCGTGTCCTGTCCTCAGAGGCTGTAAGATGACACATATCACTGACACAACTATCTGCCAAACTTCTTTTCAAAGCCACACAGGCACTCAAGAAAACTTGGAACTAAGATGAGACAAAAATTCACACTGGAATTAGTAGCTTGACTATTGGTATTAAACACAGATTTCTTTATCAAATATCACTGGAGAAGAGATGTGATAAGATAAAGTTTCAGAGTACGTTGATATTAAGGAAGGATACTGCACAAAATGATTGAGACCATTCATAAAATTCTGCGAACCAGTAACATGTTGGTGGTGCAAGGGTGTGCTGCTTTTGCTCTGCTGTTTCCTGATTGTCCCGAGGACTTACCACCTACGCTAAGCAGTAGAGACAGGAAGTTTGGGAAGGGAGTTTCTTTTGATGCTGAGCCCTCTCCTGAAACCAATTGTGCAGTTTATCAAAATACTTAAACTAAAATTTCACAGTACTCTGAGCCTCATTTTCTGGTGCCTGATTTGATAACTCAGAATCTGATTTGCAGAAGAATTGTGCACTCTGAGTCATGGCTTGAGACAAAATAAGTGCTCTGCTTTAAGTCTCCAAAGTGCTAATAACTTTAAAACTGTGTTCTTTAAATTAGACATCCCAAATAATCAGGTAGTTTTATTTTCATCTGTGTCTTAGTTCTTCAGCTTTGTGGTGTGAAAACAGTCCATTGTTCATTTCTTGGGGAAGTCATGAAGGTAATTTCTTTCATGTCTGGGAAACACAGATGTGAGATGGATGAAAAAAATGAAAGGCTAGTGAGTAATTAATAGTTCTGCCTTCAAAGCCAGGCAGGCAGAAAATGCATTTAAACAATGAAGAAAGAGAAAGCACTTGAAATAGCCACTTTCCACTTTGCACCTTCAAAGAGGCAGGGATTCTGTGAGAAAAGAAAAAACAAAACAAAACAAAACAAAACCAAATCCGGAAACCAAACAGAATTATTGTGTGATCATATTGAAAGGCTGCTTCATAATGCAGTTTCTAATTTCAAATGATTGATTTAGCAATAGAGCCAGTGTGAAATTCGTTGACAGAACCATTTGCTTTTTGAAATCGCAATCCCATCAAAATGGAAATGATGACAAAAAAGTGTTGATTTTCCTGACATTTTTGGGTTGAAGGGGGAAAGAAAATATATTTTATCCCATTTTCACTTTTTCAAAGTTAAACTTTTGATGTGACTATTTTTTTATTCGATCAGGTCTGATAATATGCAGGACAAAGTACGAATGACAAAACCAATGGAACAATAAATATACTTTCCCAAAAGAATTTCAAAATTATAGACTACATCATAGTTACATTTTAAAATCAGGAGGCTGCTCACAAAACAAAAATTATCTCCTTTACATTACTTTATTTTTGAACTTCTGTACATATATATATTTCTATATATAAATGGGGCAGAAAAAGGATCTATTTACAAAGCCATAAGCTGTTGGTTGTTTTCTGTTTGTTTTTTTTTTAATTTCATCATGTGGCACTGGAAAGGTTGAATCATATAGAGGTGTCACCCAGGGCACTCTGTTTCAATTTTTTGGTACCAATAATAGGTTGTAAACATTAACCTGCCTAAGTAAAAGGGAGCATGATTTTTCCATTTTGGAGACTATAGGAAAGCAGGCGCAGACGTTATGAGTGAGTCCCTGTTTGCCCTGTCTCAAGCAGCCTGTTCCTGTCCTGGTGTGATCTCTTACCCACACATAGGTGAACATCATGACCATTCCCCAATCAGAGCCTTTCTCTCTTTCAGTGTTCCTCAATTTAATCCTTTTGTTCCGTCAGATTACACTTCCCAGTACTCTTTACATATATTCCTTACATATACATCATACTCTCTTTGTGTAAAATGGCAGAACATAGAAAATAGACCACCCTTAATATGGGGGCGTCCATACATTGATTCACTTCATTTATGTTCAATGCTATTCCCAGAGCAACTGCTGCTGTCTGCAGTACATGGGAACTGTCAGGATTGCAACAACGGAAGCTTCACTGCTGTTGTGCTGGCTCTTCACTGATGTCAATGCTAATCTTGTTTCACAGAAAATAAGCAAAGGTTTAGTCTAGTGCTAAAGACTGAGTCATATTTATTGCCTACAAGACACAGTCCTAACATTTGTTAAAAAACTGTGTGAGCACTGTATAGCAAGGCATTGCCACAAAGCTACAAACACAAGGATAATGCCAAGCTTCTATATTTTTGACTCCTTCTTTATAGAGCAGTCAAAACGATGATACAAAACAATGATAAATTTCACCTAATCTCCACATTCCATCACCATCACGGAGGCCACAGAAGTGAAAGGCCATTTTACACTTCATAAACGTATCCCTTTTATGCCCTCTCTGAATCAAAAATTGTCTTGTACCAGCTGCCAGAATTCATTATCATGTTCTCGCTTGGACAGTTCATCCATCTATAATGCTTCTATGGGATACACTTTGGCTAATCCTTTTGCAAAGACTTTGTATTAATAAACATACCAACCAAAGCTCCAGACAGTCCCATGGGTACCTGTCTCATAAGGAGATCACTCATCTCTTGGAAGTACTTATTGATCACCATTGACTCTAACTGAAACTTACTTGACTAGTTAGATGATTTGGCTACTGTAGTTTAGAGTACATGTTAACTCTGAATGGACGAAGTTAGGGGAGAGAAACTTTATCACTTCTCAACATTTTTGAAGACTTTTTTATTAACCATATTTGTATGGTTCTTGGTGAAAGGGAGGAAAACAGTCCTTTATAAAACCAGGTCCACACTCTAGAGGATACACTTCTGTGCACAATCATTAGCTGTGAAAAATTTCCCTTCTAATTCATCTAAGTGGTTAAGGTAGCTATTGCAATATGCTTTATATAAATATATTTATGCAAGTGTGTGTCTGTGTTATATTTCATTGTTTCATTTCATCCAGTGTTATCAAACTTCATCATTTCTCTGTGCTGTCTGGTAGAGTTAAATTATTTGCATGAGATTTTGCGAAATAAGTATGCAAATATATCTCACCAAGAAGGAAGGAAAGCAGCAACTTTTAACTACTTGATTACAGCCTTTGGCATCCTTTAGAAATCAGTGATACTGACTGCCCTATAATATATATAAATATGCCCTTATCTCTTTCTTTAGTATTCATAATATTTCATCTCATTCATCTGTCTCATCTCTATTCTGCATATATCACCCATGTTAATGACAACCCACTATGAAACACCTGTAGTGGCCTCCTTTTCTGCTCACCCCCTTAGCCTTCACTGACCCCATTTCTGCTGCTGAGAAAACTAATTTACTTTTATAGCAACTGCTGAACCCGCTAGAGTTCACACTTTTAACATAACCTAAGTGCTGGTTTATCTTTATATTTGGGGCAGTAATTTCAAGCAATGGCTTCACAAATAGCTGGCTCATCTCTGCAGGGCAGACAGCTGGAAATGGAAACCGTTAGTACTGGGGGAAAAAAAAAAGATAAGGTATTCACATTCACGTTCATATAAAGCCCTTGTAATTTCAGCTCTTTGACTAAGACTGTCACCATAGCCTTGACCTTTCCGCCTGGAGGATCAGTCCCAGTTGGGTAACAAAGCAAACAGCAGAAATCCTGAATGTCAATTTTTAACAATTCCAATGCTCATGATTTTTTTCAATTAGTGAACATTTCTTAAAAGATCATACTTACCTTTGCCCTATGAATTGCAGTAAATTACAGCCAGCAATCAGAATGAGAAGCAAGTCTTTTGGTTTCCCTTTGATTGGGTTTTTTTGGCACTAAATCTCAGAGACCAGCAGAACATCTCATGATACTTGTAAACAGAGGATGCACGGAGTCTAACAGAAGGCAATCAAAGATGCCAGGGTTTTAATATTCAAGAATAGACAGCTTATAAAAGAAAGAAAATAAATGCATAAAAAGATGAAGATAGCCTATGGAATTAATATTGTCTCTCATCATGACACATACAAGCAGTCAAAACACAAGTGGTATTTTGCCTTTTTGGCTTGTCAAGCCCACCTTAGCAGCAGGCTGGTTTATGCACAGCAGCCTAGCCTAGGTCCCTTTTGTCAGTGCTCAGTCATATTGCCTCTCAGTTAACACTGCAGATTCCTGTATGAATCAATTTGCCAAGCTATAAGTATGTGAGCAGTCTACTGGGTATGATGGCTCCCAGCTGAAAACATAAAGCCGAAGTAGTAAAGAGAGAAGGAAATGAACACAAGACGTGGACTGCAGAGTAAAATAAGTTTCAGACTTCCCAGAAGTAGGGGAGGCAATGCTTTTCTTTGTTCATAAATGAAAAGGAAATACTATTTTTATTTGCCTTGCACTGTCGACACAAAATTTACTCTTTTCTAATTTCTCCAGTGTCCTCTTCTTCTGCTCTGGTTACACTTAATTATCTTAATATCTTCTACTAAAAGCATGTTGTCAACCAAAAATTTTAAATGGCCATTAAGTACTATAATTTACATTATTTTTTAATGAGAATCTCTGGGAATAACTCTCCTAAATCTGTTGCATATGAAAGTCTGATAAAAAGGTCCAGAATTGTATGTGTGTTCGTTTAAGTGTGTGTGAATAACTACGAACACATATAAACTTGCATACTCCAGCACATACATACACATTATCTAGCTAATGCCTGGGACGTTTTTCTTCAGATAGTTTACATAAAAGATTCTCAAAGTGCACTCGATGCCTCTGAAGTGTCATGAATCGCTTCATGTCTTTATCATATAATTGTATTTCCCTTAATACTGTTAAAGAAGAAAATACTACCTTAGCTGAAGTAGCTAGAGATGGTTAGATTGTTACTTTGGGCACCGATTTGATTAGGGGTAGTTTTGGAGACACCCATTCCCCCAAGACCACCGCTATTTATGCTGTGCCCTCTGAAATCATGGTTACTTCTTTAACAGTTTCCAGCCAACCAGTAAGACCTGGAGGAAGAACCTCATAAACTGGGGAGCCACGGACCTGTTGTATATGTAGGGAAGCAGGGCAGCGTGACCGCTCCTATCCTACCAGGAAACAGAGACATGCAGAGAAGTGCTGCAATAAATGGGAATGCAGCCCGCAGCAATCCTTTCTGACCCTTCTACCTCCCCTCGTCTGCAGAGGCTATGGCACTGCTTGTTCTCAGGGTGCTCATTTCTCCTCTGCTTCTTGAAGCAAAATTCCTCTGGTTGATATTACACATCTCACTCACAGTCTCTGAGCTGGCAGTGGCCTTTGTAACCTATCTGCTCTGGTGGCTTTTTTCCTCATGCTAATATTGGCTGGCCCAGATATAAAGGTCAATGAGCAAATAGAGGAGGCTTTCCTTACCTAAAGCAGGAGAGCTCATGCATTAAGATCCAGAGTATTGAGGTTCAATGTCTGCTGCCTGGCAGTTCAG
Organism: Chroicocephalus ridibundus; assembly: GCF_963924245.1. Taxonomy (NCBI): domain Eukaryota; kingdom Metazoa; phylum Chordata; class Aves; order Charadriiformes; family Laridae; genus Chroicocephalus; species Chroicocephalus ridibundus. The sequence continues at coordinate 47,678,360 of NC_086288.1, forward strand.
CCACAGGCACTTCAAAACACCTGAACCACTTTCTTTGCAGAGATGACTTTAATGGTGATATATTCCTATCTTGAAAGTTTCAAGGCCAAAGCCTATTCCTCTTAAATTCAGTGTCAAGGATCCTATTGATTTCAAGGGATTGGTTTTCAGGCATCAAACTAGAAATGTATGCCTTTAATGACAGGCAGAAATATAAGGTAGGATAGATACAGGAAGGGGAAGAATCAAGGATTTCAGTCGTTCAGTAACATTTTCTGGATCCACCTTTGTTATTTGAATGTCAAAGAAATGTCTTTTATTCCTTAAAGTGCAAACACCCTCAAGAGGAAGTGCTGGCACATCTATAATTGCTGTTCTTATTGAATGCAAGAAGCTTCTTCCCATTTTGTCTTTTCAATAATAAAGACATTGATGATAGTGTTAGACTCACAAAGCACAACTTTGTTGGTTGTGTTCCAAAATCTTGTTTGGGCATTTTAAACAGAGAGAGTCATGGAATAAAAAATAGATTCAACTGACACTTTTTAATACATATCATACAAGAATTGTGTATGTGCTTAAATATATAGAAGAATTTTATCACTGAGTTCAATGAGGCTGTTTGATTCAATGAATTCATGTGAGAGTGTTTCTGCAGAATCAGATTCTCAGTCTGAACTCTGTGAGGCAAGGAGTTCAGACAAGTATGTCTGAACTTGTCTACGTAGAAGCCAAGAGGTTTTGAGCATTATATAAATAATCATTCATCACAAAGACATCACAAAGACTAACTGACTCTGTTAAAGATCTCACTTGCTATTTAACAGCCACGTGACATTTAGTAGTGAAGATTTTAAAGCACTTGAGATAAGATCAATTTGCTACTGGTAAAATTTTAAATCATATTGCCCCTCAGAAAGGTCCGCTGAATTCTTGTAATGTGGTCATCTATGTGGAAGAGGTTCAGGGCTCTAAGATCATAGAGTGTTTTGGTAGGTAATGAAACTTATAAACGACCCCTGATTTTAGTATTTTTTGCTTGTTTCTGCAAATATGCATTGGATATTTTGTAACAATGCTGAGGTGGCGAAGGATGAAAACAGTTAAAAAGATGGAGCAGGTGAAATGATCATCATGCTAGAGATTAAGTATACAGGAAGACTGGCTTCTTAATTGCCCTAAAGACCTCCCTCCTTTTCTTATAGTACTTGTCAATTATGGTCTGAGATTGAAAGTGTACAGTAGTTGATCAGGCTGAGTGTAAAAGCAGTCAGAGGGTTTTCTTTGTTTTTATGTTAGTTAGTCACAAGCCATTTGATAACAAGCAAATTTAGAAATAATCCTAAAAACATATGTGGAAGTTAAGTCTGAGAAAAAAAAATACACTGGTATTATTTCTCTCTCAGAGCGTTCCTTTATGTCTTTGGGTCAGTGTTTGAGCCACTCTCCAATCTTACAGTGATAGTTTTGCTTTGAACAGAGAAGAAAGTTCCTTTGTTTAAAGTGTCTCAAAAGTCAGCCAAAGTCAACATTAAATCTTGTTGAAACAGGAACAAATGTGCTGAGTAACACATTGCTAAAATATCTTGGTGACACTGAGCATAGATAACCTCCTTATACAGACAATAATGTCCAAACCTTTAGGATTTTAATCTTAAGGAGCATTAGGCTACAATCCCAGACCATAGGGACAACTTGACAGCGTTTGTCTTCTTCATTGACAAGGAGGTATCCAATACCGCCCAGAGTGCGCTACCACCAGGGAGCACAGCCAAAGATGTCTCATGGTCTTCAAAAGCTGAGCACATAAATACAGGGTATTGCCTTGTTTGGGTCAGCTCAAAGGATTTTCTTGCAGAAGGCATACTGAAGTATTTCATGTTCATTTAGGGTAGTCCTAGAATTTAGAAGCATGTGGTGTTACGGTTTCCCTTTGTTTTGTTAACATTGCATTTTTATTTTTTTTAAGTTATTCTACCTATGTTTTCATATCTGATTTAAAAGACAGTATTATGCCACTTAGAGCATTTAGTTTAGGCATCCAATTTAGATGTTTAGAAAAAGAGTCTTGCCACATTAGACATGCCGCAGAGTAAAGACTACTTAGTATTTTTAGTGATTACAGCTGCCCTTGAAAGGGACAATTTTTTTCTTCCATTGACTACATAGGGATTTGACAGTCTAATCTGTGCTACATAAATTATACACTTTAAATAAACAGTAAGTACCAGTATGGGTTATCTACACCATTATTTAAGAGCTAGGTGTCCATCTGTATAGGAGATGCACTTGTATATCACCTTATTTAATATTCTTTTTATTTTTCTACCTCTGCCTTTGATAAAGTATATGTTTTGGGTAAAAATTTACTATAAGAAGCCATTATATTTGACATTATTATTATTTAACAGCAATGCTTAGTTTTGCACACATTACATCATTTAAGCTTCTCCTGATAGCTAAGGATTTTTATAAGTTTTGTGAGAAAATATGCTCTATAAATGCAACATTTATGAAAACTCCCCACTAAATATTTCTTAACTAGCTAAATTAATAGTATCATGTGGTATTTGAATTGCCAAAAGTAATTTTCTTTTTTTGCCGTGCATATTTTTTTCCTCTGTGTATAATTTCCTGGGACACAGAGTGAAGAGTGAAATTCATTGTCTTGTGCATCATTCATCAGTAAAACTGCCAGTAGAACTCTAATTTCATATTCTCTGTTACTGGAGTTGATATAAAATGCACAACAAAACAGCTTGATTTTCAGATTGTAGAGTAAGTTTGAAGCAGTATCAGTTACAGCAAGTTGACTAAATTTCAAACAGTCATATCTGGCAGAGAATAAACGTAGGACACTACAGTGTCATCTTACTAAGACCCTGTTCTTGCCTTTGAATTACAAAAATGTTTTGAATTGAAAGAATTGAGGATTACCATTTAATTCTTTTTTCTTTTCTTTCAAGGTACAAAAGGATGAATACCTTTACTTATTGCATTACTTTGTGCAGATTTCAGGAGCAGGTTATACTAAGCAAGAATTTTCCATGAGAAAAGGTTATTAGTAGACCTGGTAATGTTCAGTGCACAATCAAAAACTTTCTGAAAACATTCTGTTTATTAGACCTGTGGAAAAAACAAAGATTATTTCTGTACCACTTTCCAGCACTATTCCTAGTGTAATTTATTCATCCAGAGTTCTGCCTTAAAAGCTTTCTCTCCTCCCAAAGTAGCTTTTTCCACTATAGATTTGCTTGTATATCTGACCTTTTAGATGTGATTTGCAAGGTTTTGCTGAAAATTATCAGCTTATTTCACAGACAAGTCGAGACTGGAGCAAAGTTTCGATTTAAAAGTTTTGCTGGTGCATAGTTACATTTTTGGTCAAAATTGCGAAGGTTGCACTGACCTATCCAGTCCATGGCATTCATCTGGGGTCAGATGCATATAGGAAGTCCAGTAGACCTGACCAAGCTAAGTATCTCAAGCACCAAAATATGGAAGAACATCTTTTCCCCTTGAAAAAAAAGTTGCCTTGAAAAAAAAAGGGCTTTGAATCTACCATGATGCAAGTCAGAATTATTTTTTTTTATATCTTTTGTGATATTTTTCCTAACTAGCAAAGATTATTCCCATCTGCTTACTTCCCCACTTATATCCACCCACCCATCCACATCCGCATACACAGGCATAAAAACGGAGTAAGGAGTGGTGTAATGTTCTTAAAATGACAGCTTATTTTAAACCCATAGGTTTAGTGTAATTTCTTTTCCTATTACAGTTCACATTATTTCTCTTTAATCCAAGTATTTCCATTTTGCTGTAAATGTTTACTTTCTACCCAGCTTGACTGAATGTGGAGGTCTTTCATTCTCTCTCTTGATACTATTAAGTCCAAGTACTATTAATTGCAGATATCTGAACCATAAAACATCCCATCACATCCATTCAGTAACACAATACAGGTGCTATGCCAAGACCTAAAGATAGACCCAAATTGATCGTGTATGATTGCAGCAATGCTCTGTCACAAAACTTTAAAATGTTGTACCAAGAAAGACAAGCTGGAAATAGGAGGATAATTAGGTTCTTTCTTTAGCAAGATTACATTTCTGCAATGATGGAGTAATTGCAGCCCTAGTGTGATATGTAGAAACTTTCTCAGAAGGCAGAAAAAGGCCCTGGAAATTCTAGCCATTCAAGAAATCACTGGGTCTCTATTTCTGTTGAATATTTAGGAACATAGGCAAATACAACCTTTAGGTAATACAAGCATGCACAAATTAATATAATCTCTAATATTTGCAAATATTGCTCAGACTGAATTGAATTTTCCCACCAGGTTTTTTTTACAAGAAGTTGTACAGTGTTAAGGCTTATGGTTTGTACACAAAACTTTCTTCTCTGCTGCTCAGTTCTTCCATTTGCATTCTATGATTCTGGCATGCTAGGAATCACTAGGAGGTTTCTCCCCCAAAGTTACATGAGAATAAAATAAAACCCAAAGTCCATGAAATTTATGAGTACAAATCCTTCAGATTCAGCTACAGTGAAACATCTATACATTTTTTGGGATCTGAACACTAGCGGTTGGCTTCATCTCACAGAACTTTAGCTAGCTAAACATTAGAAATAAAAGTGACTCATTCAGAGCTTGCTCAGAAGTTAGAGAATATTCTTCTCATGCAGCTTTGGGATGGACAGATGAGGGTTCCTACAGGAGCAACTGTCTCTCTTCACTCATTACTGAGAGATTTGAGATTTCTAACTTTCTATTTTTAGACTGCAGTTACAATTGGGATGTAAGTAAAAAATGAAATGCAAATGAAAGCACAAAGGGCTTGTCCTAGAATTCCACTGTTCAATACTGAACAGAGAGTTTCAGTCTCATAAGTGACAGAAAAGAGATCCTCAAAGGGACAGTATGTAACGCATTTAAAACCTGGTGCTTGCAGATGTCACAGCTAAAACTGAGCAATCCAGTTGTGACTTTAAATTGTATCTCTAGAGTTAATAACCTCGGCCTGATTCTTAAGTCATTTGCTTTGATAAAAGAAAGACAACGTAGTGACAGTGATTTGAATTTTGACAGATCAAAATTAACACTCCAGATCCTTATTAAATGATTCAAAAAGATTCATGTTGAAAACAACATGGTAGATAAAATAACAGTCTTGAAACGAGGCCCTGGAAATAAGTAAATGTGGCCTGTGTGTACATACTAGTATAATTTTATGCCCCATTTCCAACATGGATATTACAAAATATTTCACACAAATTATAGGTCAATTTTCACATAGATGCTGCCCTAAAGGTGCATGAAATTACATTAGTAGGGGAAATTCACATCATATTTGGCAATGACAATTGAACAGAAAAATAATGTTTTAGTAACTTCACAGCTTTGAATGGGTTTCACAATGTAAAACGAATGTTCCACCAGAATGCACCAGCTGTAATTAAAATGGTTTGCATTATTCTTAGCTCTGCGAAACCTTCTATGAATGTTAATGCAGGCATCTGCCTTAGCAGCGCTTATGTAGTTTTGTTATATTTTAATTTAAAAATCAAAAATCAAAAATGCCAAAACACTATTTCCTATGCTACACCACATGACCTTGTAGCTTTTTCTCATCAGTGTAAAAACATGAAGAAAATTGCAGTTCATGCCTTTTCTTGAGGTTTGACTGTGTTAGGTGGCCAAAAAAGATAACCATGAAGTCAAGGTCAGGCCAGATGCCCAGACTGCTGGCCCACAGACAGTCAGCGCTCCTTCTGATGCTGAAATGTGTCTGGCCTAAAACCCTGTGCTCAGTATTTCTTATCAAATGCTCCAGGATTCCAGATGGACTTAATTAGTGAGGAATGTTAGTCCTAAGGACTGAGACAGAATTAAGGCTGGATGACTTTTGGCTTGATTTCTTTCATGTTTTGACCGAGAGTCCATATTTCTGGGCAGCCAATCCATACTACACTTTTTATATTCCTTCTGTGCAGAAAATTTCCCTTCGTTATTCCTTGATGGTTGGTAAGTGCCATAAAAAGCAGGTAGCACCAGATTCTTTCCCTCTTGTACATTTGTCCTTATATTTGTCTACCCTTTTCCACTTTCTCTCCAAAGGTCTATATAATTAAGGTCGGTATACTTAACAGAAGCCAGAGAATGAAGCAGGCAAAATTCCTGGCTTTACAGCTCAATTGCTGTTAGAATTTTTCTTATTCACTTACTTTCTGTATGACTCAGTTTATCTATCTAATAAAAGTCTAAATTTTTAAAAGACGTAATTCCTCGCATTCTCCAGAGGGCAATTTGAACATAATTCGACTGTGACAATAGAAAAAGAGCAATTATATTCACCTACATGGTCTCAATGAAATGAGAGACATGTAATTTTGTTCCAGAAGTAATTGTCTGATCCAGACAGACTTCCTAGCAAATACATCACGTCCATTCCACCCCACACACCCCTAATTTTGTGTTTCAGAAAACAATTGACATACAAACCATAAGCAGGACTGGCTAAGAGATTTAATGTCCCCAGATAACATTTGCATGAATACAGTAGATCATTATTTAAATACTGTCAGCCAGAATGTGGGTTTTCAGATGGTACTAGCCTCCACTTTTATCCCAGTGGTGCTAGCATTACAAATTTAGAGAACAAGTAACTAATGAAATGTTTTTATCAGTTTAAAGAACATGGAAGACATGATTTATATGCACCTCTACGGTCTTAGCTAGACTGAAAGGAATTTTTAATAAGATGTGTAGGTCAGCTCTGAATTGAGATTATATGATTCACCATTGTGAGGTGGAACGGGCTCTCTCTCCTTAGAAAACTGACAGTCTTTTCATTGGTGTTAGGTTGCTGCTGTTGTTTCCTACAAAGAAATTATAGGTAAACATTTTATTCAGGTCTCTTTAAGAAGCAATTGCTGTTTACCTTTATTCCTTGAGATGTGGAAAACAATAGTTTTCTACTGAATGCTAAGTAGGTGACTGGCAAAATAACATGAATGAAGGAATTAATGCATCAGTATTTGAAACCTCATTAACATCTTCCCTTCTCCAAAACACAGGTTTACCTTTTCACAGCTAACTGTGCAACAGTCAGATGCATCACAATAAAAAATGTTACATGCATTTTCTGTCACTGAATTTGGAGAAATCCTTGGATTACAGAAATAAATGTCTGTCTGTCTGTCTCATGAATTTTATGAATGGACTCCCAGTGTGTTTCACATTTGGCTTTATGCTGAATGCTTTCCAAAACAATGCCTGTTTCCTTTGCATTATAATAAAGAAAACTACAAATGGATTTATTTTTTTTCCCCTAATCAACGAACTCCCTGAAGATTGCTATAACCGCTTCACATAAGAGAGAATGCCCGTGCTCATAACAGAGAGGAGCATACAGCAAACCCTTCACTACATACCTACAGTGTAGTTCACTTTTACTTCAATTTATAAGAGAACAGAAGACAACTTGACAGGTCATCTACTCCTTCATCTGCACTGTGGCAGAATCACCTTTACCCTTTTTTTTGACAGATGTTTACAGCTGTTTTGTTTGTCACAGGTCAACCAGTGATTTACTGGCAGAGACCATAGCCTGGAAGCTTCTGTCAGACCCATTTCTTTTCATGTCATGAAGATGTAGAAAAGCCTCTGGGCAAGACTGCTGTCCCAGTAGCTGAATACCCATGCAACACAGAAGTGGAACACGTGCTCATGGCTGGATACACATGACAAGCTGGAAGCACTCTCCTTTATGTGGATGCATATTTTGTCTCACAGCAGAAGTTGTTGTTCCACAACAGACTGTAAAATTAGGAATTTGGACCCCATGACTGCCAGGGCGGAGTTGTCCATCTTCTACTGATGGATAAATATGATCATCCTTCATTCTGACTCGTGATACATTTGATAGAAACGAAGACCATTACTTGTTCTCTCTGATTGCAGTGACTAGATCAATAATGTATTCTCCTCCTCTTCTCAGTAAGGCCTCTTTTTTAAAAAAAAACATATTTAGGTAAATGAAGATTTTCATAAGTACATGAGTATCCCTCAATTTTTTCTTCCTAGACTGCTAACCTGGTTTGGGTTTTTTTGTTTTTTTTTTCATTATCCTCACTTTTTTATTGATATATATTCTAACATTTGTATGGATGATGTTCTGGGACATTCACAGAAAGACACTGATACAGATTTCTAATCAAGAAAGCATGCCAGGATGTCGAAGAAGAACCATATCCTTGAATTATCTAAAATCAAGGGCTGGTTTATGTAAACTGGAGAAAAATATGTATTTGAAAAGGAGGTTTTAGCAATGGTTGCTAGTAGTTTAGTAGGTGTGTGAGTCTTCAATTCTCATAGCTTTGGTAAAATAAAACCACAGTTTCATGTCAACTGCTCTTTTGAAGCTACCTGTGTTCAACCACAAGCAGTTCTCCCACTTGGTATTTTCTGTTCTGCACCAAACTTCTGGCTCACATCGGCACTAGTGCTTTTGTAATCTGAACCACGTCGCAATAGCCACTGTAGAAATATTGTGTTTGACAAATGATGGACTTGGACTTCACAATGATGTTATTTTGGGCCCTGACCAGAGCAATGGGTACTGGAAATCTGTCAGTTGTGATTTGTTTCAGATTTTCTGCCCAGTATTCCAATAACTACATTGTGACTTTTATCGCAGAATTTCTCCAGACATTTATATCTCCCCAGAGAGGCAACTTGCTCCCCCAGGTAAGGACATTACTTGAGTGTTCCAATGCACCCCCAACGGGCATGCAGTTGTGCTGGTGCTACCAATAGGCATAACCCCCACAATTCACCCTGGGAAGGCTGAATCTTACTTCTTCTTTGGAATAGATGAAATTACACATGCTAATACACTCAGTCACAGAGATAAGCAACAGATGCCCCACGGACAAGACTTTAACTGGGGCAGATGAGCCACAGCTGTTTTCTTGGCGGTCGTAGCAAAAGGCCCTTTGCGAGTCAGCACAGGGGAAGAACTGCAAGGATCACTCAGCTGCCAGTTCCACATGCACTGATTGAGGTTCTGCTCATTGTTCACTTCTAGACCAATATGTGAAGCAAATGTTCACAGATGATTTTTTTGTAATTGGGGTATTCCCTCTGTATTGGTAAGATGACTTGCAAGGTCCTATAAACTTAGATGCCGGTAAGGCAGAAACTGGCAGTCACCAAGTCATTACACTATGAAGCAGGATTCAGTTTTCATGCTGAACTGAAGGAAAATCCCACCTAGAACTTAACTCTTTGATAATTAACGGTGTATTTAGAGAGTAAAAACATTAATGCAGATATCAACTTTATATTTTTGTGCAGCACCTAGCACAAAGATCTCTTGACCTATAGAAGTTGCTGCATTTAAAATGTTCCATAAAAATGCTGAAATTCTTGCCTTTGCCAGAGGGAAAAGAATCACTTCCATAAATTTTATTCATTTGTTTTCTTTTCTTTTTGGAAAGACCAGCTAGCATATTGCAAAGACAAGAAACACCTGTTTAAGTAATTTATTTTTTTTCTTGAAGAACACTACATTGAAACTCACATAATGCATGTCAAAAAGCTCCCAAAATCTCAGTGGATAAACTTGGAAGATACGCTCAAAGTAAATTAAGATTTTTAAGCTTTTGCCATGTAATTATGTTTTAAATGGATTCTATATTGTTACGATCAATAAAAGACCTCGCTAAAAGAAAATGACATAGTAGAATCCATAGGGTAGATGTGGACAGAAGGAGGAGGGTAATTTAAAATGTACAGTATGCTCAGTAAAAACAGTATTTACCAAACTTTGCAAAGGCCATGATAACCTCAGTTCAGTGCTTTCACTTATATTGTTTCTTTTCAAACTCAATAAAAACATTCTCCCATCCCGCAAGAAGCCAGAAGCACTTTATCTATCTCTGAGATTTTTTTACAAAGTTTTATTTAGTTTTATTAAATCAAAACTATAAAAGAAGATACAAATATTTTGTAATGCTGCTGCTGCAGAAATTTCATAGGGATGTTAACTATATCAGGGACAGAAAAAGAGATACTTCGTGACATTGCTCATAGTTTTGTAACTGAAGAAAAAAAAATTTGTCCAATTAAGAATATTAATAACTCTTTTTGATCGATCATGTCTACACTAATAAACAAAAGAGGAACGGGGAACAGTTTCAAGAGAATGTAACATTGATGGCTCACATCTGTATTCCTCTGTAAGCTCTAAAATTGTTTGGGAGATACCTAGCTCAAGAGGTGCAAAAGAGAAACAGAGAATGAGTTAGTGGCTGAAGAGTTTATAAAATCAGAGATCCAGTTATGAGCTCACTTGTAGTCTCTCTCTTATTTACTTTTATATTCATTAACAACTAAGCTAACATTCATCTATTTGAAGAATATTAATATATTTCTCCCATTACATTCATTTGCTTGGATGTGTATATGTAGTCATGTGTATGAATTCGTTTGGTTTTACAATTACAATTATTTTCTGGATCAGATCTTATAGATCTTGTTCATCTCTTACAACCACAAAGACTGTAAAAGCAATGTCGTAGACAGGGGTTCTGCTTGTATGTAGGATCAAACAAGGCAAATCAGCACCTAATGTAAACGAAATCAGTGTAACCTAAACCTTTTCTAGTATACATGAAAAACAATTGCTAATGCACATGGAGATTCACAGCTTTGGTGTTTAGTTTTTAAAGCTACTAGAGCCTCAAAACTGCTTAAAACCAATACAATTGTATTTTCTCTGTCTGAAATACATAGCAGGGATCTTAAATGGATGGATTACGCTGATTATGGTGGTAATTACTGCTATGGCAAGGGATAACTTTATTACTTATGCATGAGAAAGGGGCCATTGGTTTATTGTCATCTACCATTCATCTACATTATCCAAGTCAGAATGGCTCAGGCCAAAATGTTCAGAGAGGTATCTAAATGGAGCACATTGCTCCTTGTTTTCACCAAGCCTTCCTTCATGATTTATCTACTCTGTCCAGTTCTTTCAACTTCACAGTAATGAGTGCTCTCAGTCACAGTTTTGTTCCATTTAGATTTTATAATTATAAATACTGGTTGGATTAGTCCCTCAAGCACAAAAACTCTATGGCAATGAAGTTTTCAGCAGGTGGTATTGTGTGACCTGTAGCTCCCTGTAGACTCAGTACTATTAAAGATCCCCCTCTTTTTTTTTTTCATTTTGATGCTTAATGCAGTTAAGACTTTTCCCCAATAGTCTCCACAAAATGCAAGACTCCATTTTCTATTTCTACTTGGTATATATATATGTATGTATATACCAATATATATATATATGTATTCATGAAATTGAATTTTGTTTATCTATTCTCCCTCTACCCTCCCTGTCTCTTTTCTTTCCTCCTCACATCCATATTTATTGCATTAACTTTATCAGCCAGCCTTGAATTTTAGTGTGTCACTGAAGGAAGAATCTATTTCATCAGTAGAGGAATGCATTAATGCTTCTGAAGAGGGTTTTTTGCCTATTAAGAAAAGGCATTTCCCTGGTAAATGCTTCCTTTGGGAGAGTTTCCAATAAAGGTGTTTCTGGAGGCCTGACTTTCAGCTGCTGAGCACACCTGGGCAACACTGGCACTGACATTTACTGGGACATTTTGTAGCTCCAGCAGAGAAGGATTTGTATGTGTCTTTTTAAAAAAAGATCTTATTTAACATATTTATTTTTCTGAAATGCCTCCATAGAACTGTATTCATCCTTTTAGACTTTATATTAAGGTAACTGGCCAGTGGATCAAGACTCACAAGATAGATTTATAAAGGATATAAACATGACGAAGCTATTTGTCTGGCAGAAAGTGTGTGTAAACAGGTATAAGGGTAGGCAAGAGGAAATACCCTCTAGTTTCTTTTAAGTCCTCATTGACTTTCTTACCATATTCTTTCTTTCCATTTTCAAGCAATACAAATTAGAATTAAGGATGAAATAACAGCTGATTTGCCGGTCTGAAAGTCAGCATTGACCTAACCTTTGAAGCTTAACCTCAGGACATGAGATGTGTCCCAGAGTTACACATTCCAGTGTCCCAGTGGACATAAATGAAACTCTCCTGATTTTTATAAACTCAGGACCTAGACCAAAAGGCACGATTTTTCCAAGGTGCTTTACCTTTAGCCTTAGTTAAATTATGCTTTATAATTTTAAGACTGTCCTGGCTATTATGCATTAGAAACATATTTTCGCAAATGCACAAAAATTGTTGCTGGAAAATAAAATATTGACTATCATTAATTTCATAAAGAAGAATCAGAAAACATAAATATATGTTACAAAACCTGGGGAGAGTATCCTCTAAGACAGAAAAAAATTGAGACCCTTAAAGGGTTGAATAAAATGAATAAAATCAGAATGTTTTTGTTGCTGCCACAACACGATATGATCTCCGAGTTCTTCAGGCTTTCCCTCCTATCTTCTTCAGAGTAAGATACCTTGTTTACTTGCTCTATTTCAGTCCTTTTGGAATAACTATTGTTGCTCGTCTCGTAAGTTTTGCCTTGTACCTGGTTTTACAACGCCCATGTCAAGACTTCATCTTGTATTTTTCTTCCCTCTTTCTCAGTTTTGTATAAGGATCAGACTATACTATTTCTTTATAAGGCTTTTATTTAAGGGAAAAATTCCTATCACATAGCACTTTTTTATCAAACAGTGGCTGTGGAAGGCTGGCATCATAACTTTATTAAGTCATCTTTATTTTGACGCAGAACATTAACTCTTAAATAATTCTGATTTGGACTTTTTGTTCATCCCTAGGCAACTACATGCAAAAACCCTCTTGTGTTTCTTCCTCTTTCCTGGATTCTAAAACCAGACTTTTCCATTTTAATCTGCCTCAGGATATTTTATTATCGTATTTGCTTGTGTCTAGGCCAAAAATTCATTTAAGGTATTTCATCACATTCTTTTATATGCCAATGAAATGTGCCAAAACATAGCACTGGAAAATTTGGGCTATCTTAACGTTAGATGAAAGAGGTTATATCTGTACCGACACTTGAGCTCAGATTGAGTTCATGACCATGCTCAAACTCCCTGATCATCTCCAGTGCCTGCTTGTTGGCTCAGTCTTCAGCTCTAACTGGGAACAAGCCAAATAACTCTGCAGGTAGACAGACTAGGGCACTGAGGGACACAGGGTAATTCAAACAGTGCCCCTGAGTTTCATATAGGTCTTGTATAAAACTCCCAAGTTTAAGAAATCACTGCACAGAATCATAGCTGGCTAAAAGTAAGGGGAAAAAGCATTTTTTTTTATTAACAAAATAAAAACAAAAATCCTTTCACAGCCTCAACATATTTGATTTTTAGAATTTCTGTATATTTGTCTCAATTATTCTGATGTCTGTTTTCCTTTTGGTTCCTTCATCTTCTTCCCCCCCCCCCCGCTTTTTTTTTTTTCATTTAAAAATAAGAGTTTAAAAAGTTTTTAAATGATCTTACTGATTCATAAAAAAAGAAAAATACCAAAAATGAATTTTACTTAAAAAGGAAGATTGTAAAAAATATTTTCATTCACATTATGCAAGACTGCATATGGAATTATCATTTGATTTGATTCAATGTCTCTAATAATATGAATACATGAAAAATATTTACATAAAACCAGTGATTTCTGGGTACACAAAAACTTACTCCTCAATGTTAGGTGCTCTCACTGTTAAAGATGTTTCTGTTTCTTTGAATGGCTATTTTTCAGAACATACGATTTTGTATGAAATTCTTGACCAATCTTTAGCCTCATGGTTGGTCAAGGAGAAGGCTAGAAGTAAAACTGATGCTTTTGATTTTGACTCTAGATATTTAGGATAGGTGAATCAAAGCTTCTAAATGGAAACTATCTTCATGGAATTTGAACATCCAAATCCCAACAGTTATTTTTGTGCATTTTTAGATATAGCTTCAGATATATATATATATATATACACACTTCTATTTACATCTGTGACATCTTTTCCTTCAGATTTCTCTATTCTGATGGAAAAAAAATGTATTATTTTGCTGCTGGTGCCAGTACTTGAAGAGTTTTCCATTCCTGTGTGGATTAGTGGATTTGGTTTTATATCTCATATATATTCATGCCTTGGGTTTAACATAACTTCTAAAGATCATTTGAAAAATCTGTGCCCAAACCAACACAAACCATTTTCATGTAATTCTTGACAACATATGCTGACATAGCAGTGTCAAAGAAGGAAGAATTCAATAGTAACTAACATTTTTGCTCAATCTCTTCCTTAGAGGTTGTGAACAGCAACCTCCACAGCATTGATCAGTAGACTTTAACTGAATTCTCTTTTAGGGAAAAACTTGTGCTGTTCATGGTCATGAAGGAATGGAAATGAACAGACCCCTTCTGCATGCAGGGATAAAGGGAACCCTGTATTTCCCCTTTGAACAGTACAGAGATTCTTTGGAAAAATATCACAACCTGAAGTTTGGAGGAAATTATATTCCCATCAACCATAGATCCTTACATTTATTCTTACATTCTTTCCTATTTTCTGTGCACAGTTTATAAAGAACCATTACTTTTCTGTTTTTCTGTGTGTACGTATGTCTCTGGTATGTGGACCTTTCAACTTTTAACTTTCCACAGGAATTAAATTACATCTGTAAACTTTACGTTCGTGTAGTTTGGCTCCCCTAACTCTCTGCAGACTCTGGTTTTCCCACCACAGACACACAGTAATTGCATAATATTGATGTTATTCTCCTATTTTTCAATTCTAATTCTCTGCTGCCATACTTCAAAATACCAATTTGTTTCTTAACATCTACAGTGTATATAGAATAAGACCGTACTGTTAGCTGAGCTGTCCAAAGTGATTTGTTCCTTTTCAGGCATGTTTGCTGTTTTAATTCGTTTACTTCCTTACAGTGGATATAAACTTTATTTTTTTAAAGTCTACAGTTTCCCTGTTTGCCACATCCCTTCTGCCCATTAAATTCTTTCTGGTTTTTTAAATTGAATCATGGATAGTGTCCCTGTTGGATCATGACAGCTTTGCTAGTTGTAGTTGTCGTTTTCAGTGTATCACAGATGACCCAGAGTACAGCTGACAGTGACACTGCACTGAAATAAAAATTAAATGGGGATGACAACTCCAGCCAGATAGATAGTTTGTTTGAGATTATTTATTCAAAATAACTAGTGCTAAATCATGATGCATGAGAAGGGACAATAGAAAGTCTTAAAAGAGGAGATGGGCTGTTGTAATAGTGAATAAAGCAAAAAGCAATGTGGCTATATAGAAATAGAGCAAAGCAATAATAGTAGCAATGCTATTACTAATAATTTAAATTATTAATCACAACAACTGATAACACAGGATGGCACCTTGAAGTACCATGTATAGGCAGAACTATTGCCCTAAAGAAATTCTAGTCTGGGCTTATTGGTAATATGTAGCTAAAATTAAATAACACAGCACATAGAACAACTTGTGAAAAAAAAAAGGTCTATGAAGAGGCAAAAGCCGAAGGGAAGATATGGGAGGTTGGAGAGTCCCTGACAGAAAGATGAGAGAAGAAGGGGATGCCAGACCGAGGGGGTCCCAAGGGGTGGAAACGAGCATTAGGGACAAACATCCTGTTGTGGGACGCGTATCTACCCTGACATGCCTCCTAGTGTAAGAAAGAGGATTTGAGAGAAAAATTTGTCCTTGATTTGAATTAAATTCCAATATATATTAAGGTTAAACACATGTTTTGCTGCATGCCTGGACTCTGTGTTCCCTAGGAGGAAAAGTCCTCCAGACAGAGGAAAAATATGCAGAAGAAGTAGGAAAGCTACCATACTGCAGAAAGGACACTATTCACCAAGCAACATAGCTCCAAGAAAACATTACTAGTTCATCCAGACCTTCATAACGGAGGTCAAACACACTGATAAATAAACCATCACAGTAAAAATGCTATGTGGAGGAGAGGAGGAAACGCTTTGGCATCTCTATCACATAACATGGAGCCCACACTTCACACAGCATCAACAATGATGTGTGGATACAACAGGTTCCTTTTTTCTCACACATTAGTATTGATTTCAGATCACAAAACATTCCTTCTGAACATGGAAAGCCAACTCAAGGAAAATATCAACACTTAAACTAAAAGACAATGCTGGGGTTTTTTGTAAATACTGAACAATTAAAAGGAAGAATCTTCTAACAAAAGTAGGAAAAACTGCATGTCAGTTGCTTTATGGAAGATCTCTCTAAATTGTCTCTCCAGCCAGACTTGAAGGTTTTCTTTTTGTGGTTTATGAATAAAAAAATATACTTTATCAGAGGGATGCGTACATGTATGGATGTATGAACACATCTTAATCATTCTTTTCACCCTCTTAAGGGAGCTTTGTTAAAAAGGATCCAAATAATACTTCCATGAAACAACTGAATTGATTAAAAGAGACAAAAAATTTAAAGGTTGGGGAAAATGTTAATTAACTTTTAAAGATCAGTTCAGGACTTCAGACAAATTTTTTCAGTGGAACAGCAGGAATGCTTAGCTGAGCAGTGAAGATTCCTTCAATCCACATATCTCTGTGAAAGTGCTTAAAATTTGTTTAGCTTCAATGCATAAATATTTATTTTGGTCTTAATAGGTTTTACACACACTAGAAGATAAGTACAAATGCTGCTGATTTCTATCCTTGCAACACCAACCAAATTTTGACTTTGAATCAGCATAGAGAGAGGGTACTTTTTGGAGCCATGTCCAGTGTGATCCTGATATAAAACTCAATTTTTGTTTTCATTATTAAAAGAAAATTCACCTAGGGTATCCTAAAAGAGACTTAAGACCTCCAGTAATATTTCACGGCTGTGAATAGAAGAACTTGGTCCTGTTCTCACTGCAAAGAATTGCTGCAAATGCTGCAGAGAAACAAGCTGAACCAAACACCAAGCTAACTGTGGTTTTGGGGGTGTGGAGCACAGCTTTTCTTCAGTCTCTTCTCAGTGTTTCCCTTCTTCATATATGCTTATTAATAAGCTCCTGTTTAGCAACAGCAGAAGTCTTCGTTGACTGACATGTATGATGTCAGTAGGAAAGACAGATACCTGACAAGCCAGACTTTTGCTTAAGTAAACTAAGGACTGGGTGAACATAATCTTGATTCTCAGATGCTGCTTATAAAAATGCCATACTTCTTTCAGACAAAAAAGTAAGCAAGCACAACTGATCAGTAGAAAGCACAAATACAAATTGTGCAATACACTACAGTATTTCAAAAAGCAGTGGGCTGCTGAAGTTATGTTAATTTGCACCAGCTGGGGATTTGATCTTTAATTCACGTTGGTAGCAAAAGGAACAAGTTTGAAAGGATCCTTATATTCAGCATGTAACTGTAAATCCTGTCTCTGTGCTGCCTTAGCAAATAGTCTTTATAATAAGCGTACATTTCATTCAGCTTTCATTAACTCCCATTTTCAGGGAGAAGAACGTACTCATTTGTATCATTATTCTAATATGGAAAATTACATACATGTGTTCAATAAGATCTGTTTCCCAAACCCCACGGTAGCTAAACCTTAAAAATATTGTCCGACTGGTTTTTAACTTGTTTTGAAAAAGCATTTAGAAGAAATGTGAAGTACTGGAATGCCAGCCTCTGACAGTCAATCCCTTTTGGGGGCCTGCAGAGCTGATACAGTGAAGACAGTGGCTTTACAGGCTCACCCATCAACCCAGCTTTAAAAAACTGGAGCTTCTTCCTTCCTAAGGTTATATCCTGAGTTGTTATTTTCTACGTATTAACCATCAGAGAGTAACAACTTCCATTTACATCAAATCAAAACAGGTGGTTTTCTATTTGTTTGTTTAATTTCTTTTTTAAAACTTTTCCTATTTCTTCCCACTTCTTTTGACCACAATCTGGAGTTTGACTGTCCTTCCAGAACAAAGCAAAAGTCCTTTGATCCTTTGCAGAAGTTAATGGCACGTGTCATTTAACAGCATCTGGAGTCCTGCTCGTCTACTGTGTGTGATTCAGATGCATCCATGCCACCAAAAGTCAGATAGATTTATGTCAGCTGAGTTTTCCTCTGACTCAAAAATCTTATAACCTGAATGCCTTTCAGGGCTCGTTGATACAGGGTAAAGAAGCTGAACAGTTCCATTACAACTAACAGTGTCACTAACAGTCGTTCTGCGTCTTCTCAGATGGATAAATAAATGGAGAGGTATTTTTGTAACAACTTGGAAAGTGACTTTTCCTTTCACAAAGGAATGAGCTAGCAGTCTGTAATGTAGCTACTGCTTAAAATGTGCTTGGATTTTATACTCTATAAACTTGATTTGTTTTTGTTGTTCTTATTGTCTAATCGAATTCAGAATGCTGATTACTGAATAGTAATTTGTACCCTTTGAGTTCGCTGAGATGAAGACTGAGAAGTTTATTTAAAAGAAGACGAGGTAAGACAAGAATTGTAATAGCTCAAAGGGTATAAATTGCCTTACAGCAGTGTGCTTATGCATGTTGTATTGCACCTGGGCTTTAAATCAGTCCTGTGCTCCTGCTGCTGAATTGTGCAGCACCACTCTACTGACAGCAGAGACGGCAGCTGAGAAGCAAAAAGGATGACTGCAGACTCATGGGCTGTGTTAATCAGGAATGCCGGATTGTGCTGGGATAGAGTCTGTGAAGTATCATCTGTGATGCTCCCGCACACAAGACTCATGTCGGTAGGGATGTCAGCGCAACAGTGGTCACAGTTTCGGTTTGGTTTGATTTGGTTTGCTTCCTTGCATGACACTTCGGAAGGACTGTTAGGGTACAATCTATATGGATGGGCCTCTAGTGCACCATTTGAAAATACTTCATTCCAAAGGAAAACCAATACTTCCGATGACAAGGACCTAAAAGCATATTAGGATTTCTGTAAAATGGTGCAGAGGAGCCAAAGTAATGTTAGACAGATTTAGGACTGAGGGATGAAATCTGTAACAGCCAGTTGTGAAGTCAGCACGTATATTAACCAATAGAAGCACCTACTGATTAAGCGAGGATTTATCATTGCTTTGAGTTAACACCCATGTGGCACTGGCATAAGCATTTCCAGTTCTGAATTCCCTTCCTAGTTTCAGGGAAATAAGTCTCCTTATGGAAAAGGAGTGTTCTCCCTTTGGCACAGGAGTGACTGGCTCCCTCTTTTCTCTCAAAGCCAGACAGGGATGGTGCCACTGCCTCTCTCTGCCAGCCCAGTGCCTAGAAATCCCAGGACACAAAGTCGAAGATTTCCCTGAGGCTGAAGACATTTAAATGCACATCTTCTCCCCGCAAGGAGAACGCAACAATTGCCTGCACAGGGACCAGGCTGGACCAAATACACATTACATCTCTCCTGTATCACAGCACTACCAAAAATAAAAAATTAAAGGAGAAAAGTTAGAGGGTTTCCAAACAAAACACAGTGTAACTCGGGAACCTTGTGGCTAGTGCTCCCTTTCTGGGGATGGCAATGTCAAACTCTGTTACCAGGACTGAATTACACAGTTTTTGAATAAAACATGTGAACAACATCAGGAACATGGACTAAACCCTGGTATGAGTGACTGTATCACTGGGCTACAAAATCAAGCTGCTTTTTTCCTCTCTCTCTCTGCCCTCATGAATCTTGCATCACTGAGCATAGTAGCCCAGCTTCTATGTATGTCTCCACACAAAACCTGCAGGCTGTATTGGCATGATTTGGGACAGCGACCAATAGTGAAGGAAATACTGATTCCTTAAAGAAGTGTGTTTCTTCCGCTCTACAATAATCCTTCACACAGGACCCCAGAGTGTGTCCAGACTTTCCTGTGTTATATTTGTTTCCTTTTCACATTTCAGGTACGATAAGGGGAAAGAGTCACCCTTTCTAAGTATTTCTTCCCATCTTCATTTGGATTCAATATTGCAATAATTAGTTATAATTGGAATTTTCAATTAATTTAATTTTCACAAGCATCAGTCTCTCTATATGTGGCTTATTCAAGTGCTTCATACTGACATCCAAATAGCTCATCTAAACCAGTGTCAGTCTGGCAGAGGTGGACTGCACTCAACAGTTGGTGTATGGTAATAGTTCACTTTGTTGCATGCATTTCTTATAAAATTACAGGATGTTAAGCACTGCCTGTTAATTTTTAAAAGAGTGTGATATTCTATTTGGATTATTCGATTCCATATTGAATTGGTCTATTGAACTACCCAACCCAAGAAACAGCTCTTGGCTGCATGTTCAGTCTTTGTTTCCATATTGATGGGTTTTCCACCATCTCATTCCTTTGTAATCTTAATCAAGAGCAACCTGATTATTTATTTTTTTTATAATGCCATGTGGAACATTACTCTCTTGTCTTTGACTTCATGGTAGTGGAGGGAAATCTCCTGTTTCTAAAACTTAACCATATTAGAGCTGGTCAAGACTTGTATTTTCCGATAGAATTGGAAAATAGGATTGGATTTTTGTATAGAAAATTTATGTACACGTACACAGACATACAGTTGTAGATTTCCATAAAAAATAAATAATAAAAAAATGCTCAGTGCCCAATAACTCAGAAACAGTGGCTGAAAAATGTAAATAATCTCCACACATACACTGAAGACCCCAATCTAGAGGTAATTGTTCAAAACAAATGTACTCCCAGTGCACATTTTAAATGTATATGCATTGCCATTTTCCAAATATAACAGCGTATTTCTCCTGTAGTTGTACATTATTCTGTGCTTGTCAATGGATATCTGCAAGACGATGTTTTGAAAATAAACTAGGACTTAAAATAGTTTTAACACAACTGTGCTATAAACAAATTTTAGATAGTATACATTGTCAGCATTAGAAAATATCTGTATGTTCTTGAAAACTATAAGCAACTGTCCATGAGTAAGAATACTCCTTAAATATTCCTTTCATTCCTGTTTTCTCCTGCCCTTTTAAAAGACTGTATTAAGAAAACTGACAACATTAAAATCCCACAAGCTAAGATGAAGAAACTGAACATTTATTTGGAAAAAGGTGATTGTCAGTGATTATAATGAGTCTAAAGCATTTTAAAGGGGATGTAAACTCGCACATTCCAGGCTGCAAGCAAAGTTCTGCCTAACAAGTAGGCAGAGGGACATTTCCCCATGGTCAGCTTGTTTTCACAGTTTTTATGATGTTTTCCTCATAAGCGTCTCAGATCGGCTATAGTCATCAGGATAGTGCCAGAGCACATCACAGGAACTTTCTATCAAGGCATATCCTACAGATCTCATAATACGAAATTGTCATATCATATGCAGAGCAAGTAAATTCCTATGTACTTTTATTATTATTATTATTATTATTATTAGCAATAATTTGCAGCATAATATGTCCTTTGAATTCTCATATATCTGATGAGACTCAAAATTGGAAATTTCTGAAAGGCGGATCATCTATAATTTGTGAGATCTCTGGAACCGCTCCTGTCTTTCTCTAATAACAAAGCATAGATTCATAGAATAGTTTGGGTTGGAAAGGACCTTTAAAGGTCATCTAGTCCAACCCCCAATAGACCAATAAAGACTATGTAACTGAAAAAGATCCCTTAGGAAGGAATTCACTTGTTTCTGTTGCCATTTCCCATAACCAATTCATTTGCTGCGAACACTAAAAGGAGAGGCTGCTCCTCTGGCAATTCTCTCTGCTCCATCAGATTCCAGCCTGTGCAAAGCTTTGGCACACAGCAAAACAGTATGTGGCCACACAAAGAAGCCCGCTGCTGCAAAAAAACCTAAGCTGTCGCAAACTCCAAGTGGGAACTGGTCCTGTAGAGCAAGTGGATGTTATCAAGTCATGCACTGACTGGCTCTCTGAGAGTCACATCCCCAAGAGCTATGGAAGGGACCATGGCATTAACAGGAGGCCGTGAACACAAATAAATTAAGGACAGTTCTGAAAAAGCAACAAAGAGCCTGGCTGCAGCCAATATGCACGGATGGGTGTCTGAATTAGCCTGGAAGCAGCTGAGGTGGGATGGGATGGCAGCAGCACTGGTTGTAGTTTCAGCCTGGGAAAACTTTCAAGGATACAGTTTTGATTACACCATTTCAGAAGCACAGCTTGTAATTTTAATGTGTTATTTTCCACTGTTCAAAAGCACATGTCCTTACCCCTCAAATAGCTCCACAGATGACCTTTCCATCTTCTGGCTGGCTCTCACAACACAGATCTTCTCCAAGGTCCTTAGAAGAAAGTGACATACTATTGCAAGTAATGGTCAGACCCCTAGAAATGATGAACACCAGGGAATCCAGAAGTTATTGCTACCAGCTTGATATGAAAGGATTACGAAGGTGAGGTTGATGGTAAGAAGGTTGAAATGAGTAGTGATCAGTGAAAGGGAGAACTTGCCTCTCCTTTGACTTTAAGTATTTAGAGGATCTCTGTAACTGCAATCCATTTCTGTGAAACCTAATAACAGGACCAGATACATGTTTCTGCTACCTAAAATATGCAATTCTGCATTGCAGGACTTGGTTTTCACCAAAATTTAAGGCAGAAGGTGGGGGTAGGGTGCCAAGAAAAACACAGGGGGGGAAAAATTAATGTACAACAGGACCTAGAAATCTCTGTCTTTGCCTTGACATAAACTTCAAATAAAAAAGCACCAACTTCATCTCTGTAAAAGACTCCTCAGCCTTTAATCTTTATGTTTGGTATACCAAAGCTCATCACATTTACATGGACGGAATAGGAGGGAAGTATCCTGGCTTAACAACTTTGAAGGTTTTTTTTTAAAATACAATGTTTATATGAACCATCCAAGCAACTTGACCTTTGTTCTTTTAAAAACATGCTCCAAGGCCTTAATTCTGCAAGCATGTAAATCACTTGTTTATTCCTGAGAGTACAGTGCACAAGGGGACACTCTCTGCATCAAGAAAATGCAAACAGCTAGACCCTCATTTTCTATAAATTTTCAAAGATTCATTCGTTTTAAAGAGTTTAAAGAGCACTCCCCTGAAAGTGTGAGCTATGGTTCAGATGTAGGAGTGAGCCATTGTGACTTAATGAGTGGCTGCTTATCAGGTGAGCTGTAGTAGCTCACCTTTCAGCACAGTTTTGTTCTTTCACAAATGCAAAATGAGACATGTAAGCTTAAACCTCTGTCACTAACTCTTAGCCTAATGCATTTTATTCTTTTTCCCTGCGCTAAGAGCACGCAGTCAATTACTGCAGTCCAGTTGATGAGTCCTAACTCATTAAGTTGCAATAATTCAATTGTGTCGGATGATGACTTGTGAGGTTCCCTGGCATAAAAGGATGGCATTGCAGTTTCTGCGTGAGACAGAAACCCCTAGGTAATACTGAGAAGCAGTGAATAAAATGTTTACACGTACAGTTTCATCTGATCTGACTCATTTCTTATACTCTGTGGAGGTCTACATCTGAACCACCTGCCTAAGCTCCTCACTGCGGTCAGTGAAGATCTCCTCGCCAGAGTTAAAAGAGCTTGGTGTATCAGTTCAGTTACCATACATAGGTACCTAACAGGGTTTGAGTTGCCATGTGCCCCATGTTGGGCACCAATAAGTCTCTTGAGGTCCTCTTTATTCAAGGGATGATTTGCTGTCTTTTCGTGTTGTTTTTTTAAATGCATGCAGTCATGTTTGCTCTGCTGATAGTTGTAGTTTATAGAAGTTGCAGTTTGAAAACTTCAGTTTGAAAACTGAAGTCTGAGTGTTGTCTCAAGATTCTTCACTACATTTCTAATTTCTGTTATCTGCTGTCATTTTTTATTTTACATCCATGGCCACATGCAGAGGGACTTTGCAGGAGAATGCAGCTAGGCTTTGTTAGCAGGGAGCAGCTGGCATAGGGTAACCTATTTCTGTGAGGCCTCTTGTTCCTGCATTGCCCTTGCATGTACTCAAAATTCTTGCTGCCTGGAAGGAGGCATTTTCTTGCCACTTGTCTCGAGCTATTAACAAAACACTTATAATCAGTACAGTCCTAGAGACTTTTTTTTTTTATTATCCCATTTGTAAATGAAGGAATTAGAAAAGTTAATTTCAGAAGATGCTTCAGTATTCTCACTCTAGACAGTCCCCAAGCCCCCAAATATTTAATGCTATTTCCATGCCTTTGTTTAACCTTAGGTTTCCTAAGAATACAGAACTTATTCTACCCTTGAGTTTCTGGATCGTTGTGACAGAAAATTAGAGGGAAAACCTGAAGCTCAACCACATTACTAGACACAAGAAAATCAGCCAGGTGGAGTTTCACAAAACCAAGGAATCATAACTTCAACTGCTCACAAGTCTGGTAGCCATTTTCTGCACTCCAAAGAGTACAATGGACTCAAGCCTGAAATATGGTGGTTGTTCTCTGGAAAAGTTATTTGTGTTGCTTTTTACCAAGGTGAGACGGTTCTTAAAGACAGTTTAGATACCTTGATGAAAGAAGTACGTACAAAGGTAATGAGGTAGACTGTCTCAAAGGAGATTGTGCTGAGCTACAGAGGAGTAAGCAGAGCTTGGGAAAGGGCAGAGTTTTTCTTGATATTCAGGCTTATGGCAAGTGTATATAATTTTATCTTTTTATCAGCTGCTTTGAAAAATTAAGCAAAATATGAGTTAATCTGTTGATTTTTTTCTTTGTTTTCTTAACAAATGGGAAGCAAGTTTGAACAACTTTTTTTTTCAAATTGAAGTTAAGTATTTTCTCTTCTTTGGAAATCTTTTTAAAATTAATGTCAATACATTTACAGACAAAACCATTTTGAAATAAAACCATTTTGAAATACCAATGAAAATGCTTCAGTTAAAAATGTCAAAATGAAGACATTTATTTTTTTAACTTTTTTCCGTGATGACAAAGGAAAAAGAGAACTGGGAAATACTTTCTTTGCTAGTGTATTATTGGCTGACACATGAGTTTACTAACAAAGAAGAAAAAAACCAAAACATCTGACTACCTGCACTGGTACAAAAATCATGTGAGAAGCACCCTCACCTGGTAAGAGGGGTCAGGTTCTTCTTGACCAAATGTAAATGTCTATAGAACAGACACCTACTTCCTGAGAAGGCCATCTTAAACTGCCTTTCTAATCAATGGAGCAAAATAGAGAAGAATTAATCCAACATATCTCAGTGTCTATTTTAGAAGGTTTTTATCCTGAAAAAGATATCAAAAGAAATTTAAGGAAATCATGCCCTAATTATTTAGGTTTGACTCAGTTGCCCAATGATTAAGAACTACCACCATTTGAGATCTGACGTGTTTTCTGTTACTCATGGGCAGCAGAAACAAGCACCTTTTTCCTACCTTAGAAAGGCCACTGAGGATGACTCTCCCTAAAGCAAACAGAATGTATAGAAGAATCCAACAACACATCTCAGAAAATAGATTTTGATGGAAGCAGAATAGAGAAACTCAAAGAGAACAGAGACCTGTGCCGTGCAGAACAGTTCTAGAGGATCACAAGCAAATATCATATAAATGTGATTAATTTCTTAGAAACTGATACAGTGGGGAGAAATGCAATGAAATCTCTAAGCAAATGAAATCTTCTTAGCAGCTTTAACTACTCAGTTTATTTGCTGGTGAGTTGACCTACAGATTAAAGGTATCAACATGCACTTTCTATGCTCAAAGGCAATGTTAAGGTGAAATAAATATCTTTATAACCTGATACTTAGATTTGAAGAGAGTGTGACAGGGAGAAAACAAAACCAAAAGCCTCAAAGGAACAATATAGCTTGTTTCCAAAAATATTGACTGATGCATTGCCTTTTGAAATCAGCTTGGTTCAGTCAGCTAGGTAGCTGGATGAGCTGAAGGACTGTGCACTGTTTTGACAGTAAGGCAAACATATCAGTTTAAATTTAAGAATCCCTCTACTCAAGTTGTCATTCCAAAGCCTTCTTATGCCATTGACCTGACATTAGATCAATAACATTATGACATTTTATGGCACATCAGTTACATAACAAAAAATATTGAATGGAAACCCTAAAGGATGGAAAAATGCCAAAAAGCGTATATTACATGTGAGGGTTTTTTAAAAAAAGTAATGGCCTCTTACACATCAAAGATGTTAACTTGCTTTATATTTGCCACATCTTTTTAGTTAGCAGTTACTGAAATTGTATGAGGGGGATCACTTCTCCCTGAAGAAACCCGAACTGACCCTAAAGAAGGCCAGTTAGCGGAACTCATTACTTTTTGTCTGAATATACGCATTGAAAGATATTTGTTCTGCTTGATTGTTTCCTACTTCAATCCCATTTTCATCTTTCTATTATTTCTATATGTGAGACAGTATTATTACAATTTTCCTTGAAGTGCAGCTGGATATGCAGTCCATGCATAAAACTAAATCTTCATGAACAATGACCAAAATATATGTTAAAATGTTGTATTTTTAACAGTATTGTCAAACTCTAAATGGGAAAAAAAAACCTTATTTGAAGACTCACCATAAAACACCCTCTGGTCAAGACACCCTAAACTAGTCCAAGTTTAGAAAAATATAAGAAAAAAAACTTTATAAGACATAAAAGCTGGCACAACATAACTGAAATGCAGAAAAACATTGTTTTGTGATGTTGAGAAAGAATTAACTGTTACACAGACTACATTCAGCGGACTGAAAAATTTAATTTCCATTACCCTGGACTTTTTTATCATTTGAAAGAGTACATCAGTGAACTGATTGCAATACAGGACACAAATCACAACGATATGATGAAAGGGTTTTGACTCTTCAGGGGTAATTTGATCTTAATAAATCACCTTCATGTTTTACTTCTGGTCTGCAAATCCTCTGCAACATAGGCTAGTAATCACACATTTTGGACATTCAGGTTTTCTCTCTACGGAAGAAACATTCATATTATATGCACAATATTACCTCTAAGGTAGTCTCCCAAGAGTAGGTAGAGAATGACGAGACCTTAGAGGTGTGATTTGCCTAACCTATTTTGGACACATGCATTAGAAAAAGTTATGCATAAGAAACACCACTGGCAACTTAATCTAATCCCATAACTACAGAGTTTAGAGTCACTAGCAGAGCTCTAGATGTCTGGTCAAATGAATCCCTGCTTGGACCACCATCCAGACAGTAACCCTCTTCCTCATAATTTTTGTAGGAGAGACATCCCCTTAGAGTGCAACATTCTTATTTGCACACTAAGAATCGTTTTAGAGAGGGAATAGTCACTAAAAAGCTCATGTGCCAGATTAGATTGAGATTGAAATTATGGATCTTAATGTTTCCTCTAGGCTATACAGAGGCTGACGCGAGTGACTCAAGACCACCTATGCACTCCTCCATAGCATCTCTTCTCCTGACAGTAACAGTTAGCCATTTTTAGTACAAAAGCATCGACTGTAGCTCCACAACAGGTATCAGGGCAAGAGAGCGCTCCAGGGAACACCACCTTTTTCTTATGCACAAATCCCCAGGGTCTGTTGTTGGTTAGTGCCACAGAGAGGAAACACGAGTATTTAATCTCAGCAGCTATGTATGCTCCTGTGTCTCAAGATCTGATCTTTTTCTAACTTCATGGTTCATACATCTGTTTATGTTGGAAAGCTGTATTGGGGGGGTGTGGGGGTGTGTCTGTGTGTTTGTTTGGTTTTTTTAAATTTTGTCATTCAAATAATCTTTCAATTAGGCAGGAACAAGCAACTTTTATTTAGATTGCAATTTAGATTTCCCAGGAATATTGGTTTATCCGAATATCTAGCTGAAGTGTCCCCTTATTGAGTGGCTTTTTTATGATTAGGTATATGGGTATATCAGCAAATCAGTACTTTATGACAGAAGAAGTTTCTGCCCACCTAGTTTGCATACATACGTGGTAGCACTTCAGAACACAAACATAACAGTGAAATGCCAAAAAAGGGTGGGTTTTTCATGTTGTTCAAAAAGAATAAAACAGATTGGAGTATAATTTCAATTTCCAAAATGCATCACTGTGCAAGTAGTTCAAATCAAAGTCGTATTTTGAAGTTGTATTTTGAAGTCTTGCTCTCAAGAACTTGACGGATTTCTCCAATGGTTCCACGGAGGTCAAAAAATACAGATAATTGAAACCAAATTGACCTCTTGATTTGAAAAAGAGGGAAGAGATATTTCAATCTGATCCTGTCATGTATGTATGTATTATATGTGTCTCTGCATAGATCCACAGTTTTTACTCTTAATTCTTCTGCATAGTTATGAATTAATTTTTAATACGTAACACCCTAATACAAGAAACTGTTTATTTTTTATATATACATATAAAAATATATATAAAATCATACAATGGTTTGGGCTGGAAGGGACCTTAAAGATCATCTAGTTCCAACCCCCCTGCCATGGGCAGGGACACCTCCCACTAGACCAGGCTGCTCAAAGCCTCATCCAGCCTGGCCTTGAACACCTACAATATTTTTTGTACTGCTTTTAAATTTTCCCATCGTATGTGTGACTAGTCTAAACTGCAAAGGCAAATTTTCCCAGAGAGATAGAGGAAAATTAGTGGCATTTTTTATAGCCCCAAGAGGTATGTTTTAGTGAATTACAGAGACCTACGGCAGACCAAAACCTCCTTATATAATGCGCTGCATTGTGCATTGAAGTCTGTGCTTCATGATGCCTAAAGACTAGTTAAGAACAGTGGGAGAGAAAAAAGATATGGAGGAAAAGTGATTTACACATGTGTGCATAGCCAGTGAGTAGCAGAGTAGACTACAGGACCAACCCTCCTGCCTCTCAGCTGTGTCATTTCATGAGGAGAAACTGCACCGGTTGAATAAAAGCAGAAGCTAAGACAATGGCCTTTTAGAACCAGGTTGCTGCTTATTTGATCATGAAGTTCTTCTTCACTTTTCCTCAAATTTAATGCTTAATTGCCATGTTAGGTTCCCAGACTACAGACACATTCAAAATATTTCTCTTTCTCTACTAACTTTTGATCCCTACAACTGACTGCGGATCTGACTGAGAGGGCCAAAATGCAGATAAACTTTGAATAAGGTTAACTGCCTAAAATAAGCATGTTTTGAGGCATCACAAAAAACATGGTGCATTTCAATTCAATAACTCAATAGTTGGAGTACTCCCCTCAGATGTGGGGACCCTTTGGTTGACAAAATTTGAACTTCATCTCACTTAATCAGCATGAGTCTTCTAGTCACTGAAATAGCTGGCAGCCTTTACAGCAGAAGTTTTGCAGACCTCTTGGTGAAGTTATTTTAGTCTGCACTGAATGCATAAAAATTAACTGGACTAGGGACAGGGGAAAAAAAATAAGTTTGATTCTATATATCCACCTGGATACCTTTCCTCCTACTGGATAACGGCCATGAGTTAGTGCCAATCTCAGTATCAATGCAGCAGGTCCTGTTCTGCATTGCACATGTTCCCTAAGTGTTTGGCCCTTTTCTCAGCTAATGAAAACCAGCCAAACTCTAGTGTAGTCAGGAGATCTTGGCTGACCAACCAAGGGTTTGGCGTAGTGAGTGCTGTGCGTATCCTAAGTCTGTTCTAACTCCAGTCACAAAAACTAAGGGCTTGATTCAGCTGCTCACACATAGACAACTCATGCCATTTTGGACTTTGTAGGGTATCGTGTAGCCTCCAACTGCTGCCTCCAAGGTGCAAGGATATCTTTTTGTTGTGGTTTGGGCTGGGATGGCCCCTCTCCCAAGTGAGAGAATAATGACAGAAAGAAAGACTTATGAGTTTAAAAGAAACTAAACTACATTAATGAAATAGCAATACTAAAAATTAGTAAAAAAAATACTAAAATACTAAAAAGAAAATATAATCATATTAATTAAAAAATAATGAAATATATACAATGAATACAAAACTGTATCAAGCTTCCAGGATGATGATCACGTCACTGTCAGCCACTGGAAAAGTCCCAGACTGGACTCAGTGATGAACAGGAGCTGAACTTGGGAACGGAATTCAGAAATCCATGGATCGGGATCAGAGGCAGACGAACAGACAGCGTCCTCCTTGGGTGCCGGCCATTGAAGAAAGAGAGCTGACCCTTTGATGCCTCAGCTTTTATACTGCAGGATGCAGATGGGATGGAATACCCGGTTGGTCAGGTTTTGGTCACCTGCTCTGTCCACTCCTCCCCACCTGTGTGACCCCTCTACACTCTTCTGCTTCCGACCCTCCAATTTGGTGCATAATAAAGTTGGCTGACCTTGGTTCTTATACCAGTAAGTATAAGCAAGAGCCTCTCTGAATACCATTCTTTGGCATAAATTACAAACATCAGGTCTTCTCACTCTGGAAGCAGACTACTGTCTGAAAAATATGCCTTTAATTTCAGAGAGTTCAGTTAGTTAGAAGAGGCTTACTTGCAAAGTTAAATTACCAAAAAGAAAATTGGTTCTGTTTTACCCCAAATCACGAAACTGTTGTAGATCATCTGTTATATTTGCCAGCCCTATGTGAATGACTCAGGTACCCGATGGCATCTCACAGCAAGGGTGCATTTATAGCTGCTGCTGAACAGTTTCTGTCTCACCTTAACTTTCTAGACCAAGCTGTTGCTTTTAGCTCTGGGGTATGCTGTGTTCAAATCGCAGTGGTTTAACTAAACAATATTTCTCAGTCTTGGAAACTAAATGAACAGTTCTTCAACTTGTACAATCAGATTAACTTCAATGGCTTCCATGGAACAACACCTCTTTACATCAATTGAGGATCTGATCCACTGGTAACTGATATAAAAAATCAGCAAAATCTTGCTTTGAGTCAAAGATGCTGGCATCCCATTTCTCAATGTTTACATATGATCATACTCTTACGCTTGACTGGACACAATGAGAATAATAAAAATCCACTGCTTGCAGTAAGAAAGGATGGAATCACTATCCCTAGCAGAAACTTGAGCTAAAGGAACCTTTGTTGTTTCAGGAAGTCAACCTCAGTTTCCTAGAAAACTGGTAAGAAATATGGATCTTCTGTAGGTATATGGAGAGAAATCATACATTTGATGACACCTCAGAAAAGTATCACTGGCAGTCTTTGGATTAGAGTCTACCGTTTCAGTATTCTTGCTTATTCTGTCACTTTAAGGAAAGATTGCTGCAGATACTCATTGTAGGCATTGGTGTCCAGAAGCCAGTGAAGTGAGGCAGAACATAAGAACAACAGGATAACTTGAAATAAGAATTATTAAAGTCACACAGGAAGGTTTTAACAAGAATGATTTAGCTTTGCTCTTCTCCTGAAATAGTCTCTTCTTTCATTTTTCTTTTTTATGATACATTACTCTTTTGCAAATAAAACATCATCCCCAAATTATCAGGAAGGGATTAGCTTGCTGATTAATGAGCTGACACTACTCACAAGAGTAGTTTTCAGGTGCTTCATTTGAAAAAAAGAAAAAAGGGATAATATTGAAATTTTAGAAGATTTATTAAACTAGAAAAGATGTTTCAAATGCTTTGCAGCTCTTCCTTTACATATTCAGGATTCAAGTGAGCTTCTGATGTTGCCACTTGTGTGTTGAGAATAGAGCAAAGAGAGGAGGGAAACTGCAATGCTCAGAACACAAAAGAAACTTTTTAATATGCAGATTAAAGCCTTCATTTTGAGGGGATAAGAACCCTGATGGTACAAATCACAATAACTCCATTGAAAAAATCTGATCCTCTTCTTTCACTGATTCATTTTGCTCCATGATACCCTCTGACTGGTTCTGGAATGGTCAAGCCATGTTCACATCAGTGTTCCTCCTTGATGGATTTTCCATTCTTATAACAATCTCTTAATGCAAAAAATCTACTTTTTTGCTGCTACTACTGGGGCTATGTTTTCCTTTCATAGCTCAGACTCTCCCAGTCTATGCTATTGGTTCTTTTTGTTTGTTTTCAAGCTGGTAGTCTGGCACAGCTAATAATGCCAGAATTGCACATAAATAAAATCCATGCATAATGGAATGAGCTATTGGTTCTGGCAGTATGAAACAAAGGTCTGAAAACACAAAGATGGAACTTCCGCACTGCAGAACTCTCCAGATTTTTTCAGTTGAAATCCGATGTTGATTCATAAGATGGAAGGAGACATGGCCTAACATGCAGGTCACGTAACAGGGGAAATACCACAGTGCATGAAGGGAGATGAGAACATAGACCTAGTGAGTGCTCATGGAAACTATCATTATATGAAAGTTATTCCTCATTTTTGTACATAGATTTGAGTTAGAATGGTGTGTAAAACAGTGCTATCTACCCAAGATAATTTTAAGACTTCAATGTCGCTGCCTAAACTGCCGAATTTTTTCTGCAGTGATGTTGCCTGCCTACATTCCTCCATTTGTCTTTGCATATTTGATTTCTTACATAGTGCTTTTCCCCATATTTGGCTGAATTTCACTGTTTCTCCTATGTGTGAGTGTAATGAGTGACACTGGTCTGACAGCAGCTGGAGCTCAGCCAGCAAATGGGCAGGTGATTAACAAGCTCTGAGCAAGGACATGATGAATTGTACCGTGTGAAGAATTTATAACACCACCCATGAGGTTTGAGAGTGAGCAGAGAAGCTGAGAGTGACCACATTTAGGATCACCAGCTGCGTTTCCAGTTACTCAAGGTAACATATAGGGTGCTGTAGCTTCTGCTTGCTAATTCCTTTTCCTTTGCAAAACCGTACAAATACACCTGTGGTTCTTGGACCATAAAGAAAATACAGCTATTTAGCTGATACAAAGGAGTGTCACTTTAACTAAGTGTTACAATGGCCCTGATTTCTGTCAACTATTTATTTAACGCATGAATAAAGCAACCTAAATATATAACCCATGTTCACTAGTCACTTTTCTAACTTAAGGTATGCTTTCATACCTGCCATCTCCACAGCTGCCTAGATCATGATAGAACTCCTTAGATTCTTCAATAACAGAGCAATTAGTCAAATAGAGTTTATATAGTTATACACAGGCATACACAAAAGTTGTGTCCGAGGCTTGGAAGAGTAGAAGCAATGCCCTGAGCATACCAAACACTATGATATTTATTAAGGAATGCAGCACTGTTCATGGGGAGGGAAACAAAGAGATTCCCGCTGCTTTCTTTATTCCAGGTTTTGCTTAGCCAGACTCAGACTTATGTGTAATTAACAGAAGACTGAAATCTATACGATAGGCTTTGTATTTGCATAAAGGCTAGATACAGACATGAGTCCTCCAAAGAAAATGGGGTGAAATTCAGCTATCACTTAAGTTAGTGATGAAGCTCCCACTGATTCTTCTAGATCACATTTTCTTCCCTGAAGTTTACTGCTTTATCCCAGTGATATGATTGAGGACAAAGTGAGCAGAATGTCAATGCCTTGTTTTATAACCAGACAAATTTTGGCTGCCATGGCAGCTGCTTTCTTACCCAACCATCAAGCACAGTGCAGGTATAGGGGTCAGTGGACTTAGGGGAACTGACCTGTCTTACCCTTGCCCCCATAGGTGAGCAGACTTAGTGACCAGGTATGATTCAGCTCACAACCTTTCTGTCCCTTTCTTTACAGTATATATTAAACAAAATATGAGCTAGACAGTAAAGCTAGAGTGGATTTGAAATTAGGCTGTACAAGTTCACGAAGACTAATAAACCATCTGAAAGGGTGCCATTTCTCCTCAACACTTGATTATACATTTATTCAGAAAATAAATGTACAAATCTCAGGCCAGTTAGAACAAACTGCCCTTTTAGAAAGCATACCTCATAATAAACACTCATTCATGCAGCAGTTATGCAGCAGTTTGTACTCAGGAATCTTGCTTTTATGTGGCTGTCCAGACAGAGAGTACATTTAAATGGATCATGTGGATAACTTTTCACAAAAGATTTGACCAAAACACTAGTAAGGAGATTTTGGAGAACTGGATGTTGAAACCACTACTGTGACCACGCAAGGCTGCCACCTTCCTTCAGCTCTCATCAGAGAGATATGTAAAACTCTGAGCAACCTGATCTATTGAGGATGTCCCTGCTCATTGCAGGGTGGTTGGACTAGATGACCTTTAAAGGTCTTTTCCAACCCAAACTATTTTATTTTTCCACGATAAAACATCCAGAGAATTTTCTCACATGTACTGAAACATTTAGCAGTGTGAGAACAATATCACATATTTCCATATTATAACTTTCCCTTGGTATCTGATTTTGACCACCACCAGAGAGGATACCGATCCAAGGACAGAACTTGTGCCTGACTCATTAGTACAGCCATTTCTGAAAATACATTGTCTCCCACTTTTTATGGCAGCTGGGTGGCTGCCACTAACAAGCAGTTGCTTATGAGAATTACTTCTCCACATATTCTTAAAATAGAAAAAGCAAATTATGCGTTGCCAGAGAGTTTCTCTGCTTTTTATTTCAGATATCTAGATTTCAGGCCAATGCTGCAGCTTAGTGAATAAGAAAAGGCACATCCGTAATACACTATAGCACGCGTTTTGTCCCACTGGCAATTCATTTTCTACCATGATGCCTTTTTCATTCTAGTTAGTGGTGTGAACAAATAGGAAAAGGGCATCAAGTTATTTACTCGATGTGACTCAGAAAACAGAGTCAAATGTCACAACCAAGGAAGGGCAAATGGTAAGCTGATAAGGAACAATTTTCTTGGGACTTTGTGTGAACGATGGTTTGTTCCAGACCTGTTCCTCCTGTGGTCTCACACATCCATTTATTCCATCTGATTTAACTTACTCTTGTCACTTTTTACCTTGTCTCTTCAGTTTGCACTAAATTCAGGCCTGTGCAATATATTACAGCAGCTTATTCCTTTGTTCTATTCCACCTGAACAGAGACCAATGCTGAACACCAAGAGGGCAAAAGGAGAGGTGCTGCTGTGTTTTCAGCTGCTCATGGTGGCACACTGTCAGATATTGCTACAGTAGGAGGTCAGGAGACCCTTGTTGCCTAGTGGAGGATATGCGCTAAATAATTTCCCGAGTTAATTAAACTCCTCCCTATTCCACCACCCTCCAAAAAAGATAAAATTCAGGAATAATACAGAACATCCATTTAGAGTGGTTAAAGATTTCCTGGCCCTCACCCTAGCACAGTCTCAATAATTTAGTTTGTTAAGTTTTGGATACAATGAAATTGGTTGATTCCTTAGGCACAAAATAATAAATATGATTAATAATAATTAATGCTTGTAAAGCTTTTTGCAAAAAGATAGTTGCCCTAGAAACATTAAGCTGTTTATATGTACAACCATTATTGCAGCTTATTTAATCTGAAACAGTGAAAATACGAAAATACATATGTGCCAGAGGTTAATAATACAAGTGTGGTTTTTTTTATAAAACAGACACCTGAAAGTATTTTCTTTACTCATTAAGTTGCAGATAACAGGCTACTTTCATCACTGAATTATTCCAGTCTCATACAGCTATTGTATCAACCCGGGTTTGCAGCAGAATAGGGCTGGAGCTACACATAAATGAATCACATCCATAATTCTTACAGTTCCTTAGGGAAATGTGGCTGCATTTCAGTGTTCTGTTTGCATCTATGAACAAGGTGAGGCCGTTTGCAAAGCACAGGTGATAGGGAGTGTTAAGTACTTTGCTAGTCAGTGTTTCTATCTACAGCCTATTAACAGATCCTTTTGTTTGGAAAATCCATTCCTGAGAAGCTTCAAATATGGTTTATATATTTTTCTTGATGTTCAGAAAATAGTTTGCACTTTTAAGTACAGCAACATCTAAAAATAAAAATAAATATGGATGGGTACTTAATTTCTTCCTCTGCCTCTGTGTTTAAATCTCTTGTGGTTTGGGCTAAACAGATACCCTCCCCACCTCTCTCTCCAAGGAGAGGAGGGAAAGAGATAAATGGTGTGGCCAAATAAACTTAAAGCCCCTGTCTGATGGAGCAAAACTTCCTGGGGGCTGTTGCCTATGGGGAATGCTGAATTTTCAGGTGACCTTCTGGTTAGCCACAATTGTAGACATTTCACTGAAAGAAATAAAATGCATCAAAGTCAACACTTCTTCTATTTCCCCTACCACTATTTCCAGTTTGTCCACAGTACAAAAAGTTGACTCTTAGTAAAATTCTTAGGTTATCCAGAATTCTAATATCTAATTTTGTTTTCCCTATTTTATTTTGCTATTAATCGTTGTTTTCAATTCACAAAAGAAGTTTTCAATTCACAAAAGAAGTTTTCATTTGAAGACATCTAAACCCATCTCAAGGTCATCTCTAACAGTGTTACCAGAATTCACAGAGTCTTTGGAAAGACTTCTTTTCGGGCTGAACAAATCATAATTTGTCATCTCAAGTTTTTAGAGCCATCTGTCTGAAGAAGGCATTAAATCGAAACTATTTTTATCCAACAACTACAGCATCTATTTTTATTTTTGTTATATTTTACAGGAGCTCTTTTGTTAGCTTTTTCAAATTCTTCTCAGGAGGTTTAAGCTTTGGACAACTTTTTATTTTTAGCTTTCTGAATCGCTACCTGTTATTAAATTTACCTGCATTTATCTATTACAGGGTAACTCAATGTGTTCAAACTGTCAGATTTCCTTGCATCTCATAGACGACCTGTTTCTTGTTTGATACATATTTATGACTGTATTTACATATAATGTTTGGAATGAAAATTTAGAATGCAAAATTATGGTTTCCATTTAGATTCTCTTTTGTCTGCCAGAGTGCTAGCAGATGCTGTTTTGACCCTATAGGTGCACACTAAGAAACAGGGAATGTCCATATACCTTCCCTACAATAGGGGGCAGATCTTTATTATTTCTTGATATAAACATCAGAAGGGACAATTTCTTTCAAAGGAACAGATGTGTGGACCCACAAGGAGAGCTGAATTGGATTGTTGGAGAGCAGGGAGAGAAGGATTTTGACAGCCTTCCCTGAAGAAAAGGAGGAAAATAAGGTAGCAGGAAAACAAATTAAATAAATCCCAAATTAATTCAGACAGATGTTGCAAGAATTAAGCCTAAAGTATATGAAATACATTACTTATAAGTACTTCCTTCTACTCCTTCCCTATTTTACTTTGACTGGATAAAAACTGTCTTAAGACTGATGATATGACAGGAATGCTAGAGGGTACTGACCCTGAAAACAGGTAAGTATACACACTCTTGAACTCATGGTGCATACCACGTTTCTTAAAAAAAATCACAGGTAAAAATATATGGAGTAAAGCAACCAGTAGGTTAACATATAGTGGAACAGCTGGATATAATGAGTCAGTGAAATCTCCAGTACCAATAAAGCCAATAGCAGCTTGACATTGTTTTCATAAGGACCAATAGCTCATCTTCAAGTATACAATTTTTAGAGAGTAATTTTGAGAAAAATGTATGAATTTAAATGAAAAACTTCTAATTTTCATTCAAACTCAGTCAAAACAGACCTACTGTTCTGACCTATTTAGTCCATTTAGTTGGACTAAATAATTCAGATTTGAATTTCAAAATTTTTCTTTCTGGACATTTACAAATGTATAGAGGGCGATATAAATGGTGTAAGAGTTGCTGGTCTGGACTTTTACTGACTAAATAGTAGATCTGAGTTCTTTTACTAGGTTGCTAGTCTTAAATCATATCTAAATGAAGAAATTATTTTTGGTTAAGCTAAACGTGAAATTAAGCAGAAAGAGATCCCCGCAAGAGATGGGCTGGATGGTCCTTTTGTTTTCAAGGCCAGTGACTAAATTCCTGGTATTATTGTTCTGTTCATAAACACACTATTGATAAAAACTATGACTATCCAGAGTAAAGATCCTGTCACCATCTCATTTACAAACTTGTGCTGGATAGTGTATTATAAAAAGACAGGGAGAGGAAATAATGGCACTTCCCCTTTAAGTTTCAAAAAGAGGTTGGGGTTTTTTACTCTTAAGAGTTCAGACTCTCTTCTTCTGCAATGCAAATAATGAAAAAACTCCTAGAAGCACAAGATTAGATCAGAGCTCTGCTGTTCTATATCCTGGGCAAACACAAATTAAGCTTTAGAAGTCTTAACATTGCACTGCTGAATGAAGGCAAAAACAGATGGGTAGAAATAAGAAAAGATCACTAAGCAGATCAGGAATAAAGAGCCCAGGTGCTAAATCCGTGTATGAGCTTAGACACAGCAATGCCAAACCTCACACGCCGACGTGACTGACAGTACCCAGGACCTTAAGAAGCTTGAGAAAGTATTTTGGTGACAGCTGACTTCCTCAGAGATAACATGGATGGAATGTTAATCTTTAGTCCTGGACACTGAGAAGGATTGGATCCTTTTCAGTGCTGTTAGCTGGTCTTTCACTTCCATGTGTGATTTCTCACCCTATATACGAGAGGGTCTCGTCCTAAGGTCTGACTGGAGCTTTCTTTTGACTTTATACCCTTATGCCATTTTTTTAATTGGAGTTTTGGAGAAAAAAATAATGGCTTTCTTTTTAACAGGAAAAAGTAGCATTTTCACCAAAAAGATATCTCTTTCCAGTGCTGAAGGTAAGGGAAAAACTGAACTGAAAAAGTCCCTGACTGACAGATTCTAAACTGCCAGCTATATAACAGCTTTATTTATACAATTCTATTGTCCTGCTAAACAGTTCACAATCTTTTACTTCATTCTCTTCATGTTCTGAAGGCTCATATTAAAACCATTCTGTGAATCATGGGCTTTATATTGAAAGCCACCTGAGATGCTTATGATTTCTCAAAACAGGACAGCAGGTTTTACCTCATGGGTCAGGTTCCTGTCAACACAAATATCAGCATTGGTAAAGGAGGTATCAGGGCCATGGCTACCTGTAGCTGTCCTTTGATCGCCTGTCTCCCCAAAGAGCTTGCTTGCCAATACCTAAAGACTGTTGAAGGGGAAATCTAATTGTAACCACTCATCAGTATAAACTTGTGAATGAGGTCCTCTCTCAGCGTTTCTCATTTAAGTAATACCATCTCTAACCTGGAATAGGAAAGACCTGAGGTGTGTCGTAATGTCCCTTGTAAAACTATATCTGGCCACAAGGCACAGTGCAGTTCTATGTAGGATGTTTGTGGCAAAGTCGGATGTTAGGAGTGGATGCAAAGGTTACCGCCATCACAAATCAGAGGCTTTGTGGATAAGACCTGAGCACAGCAAACCACTGGAGAGGTGAGAATATCCTTTTAACCCATGTACACACCTGGAATTTACCATTCTTGAGTCCATGCTTGAGTAAGTAGGGAAAGAAGAAGGAGAAAGCTAAAGTCTACAGGCTCAGGGAATAAAGCATGTAACTTTATGCTGTTATTTTCTCATGATTTTCTCTTTTCACTGAACTGTGCACAGAAAGCTTCCTTCTCTCCTGAGAGGGGGACAGCAACAGCAAGGGACAAGGCATGCAGGAGGTACGTTTTAGTAAGAGGTTCCAGAATCAGCAGCAATTTCAACAGTCTGTTGTGGACCAAACCTCCCACAGGGCAGCTTTGGCCAGGGAATATAAAGGAGTTTTTAAAGAGAGCGTGCATGGCTAGCAAACAAGATCAGGCATGATAAAGCAAATGTAGAGAGCCAATACGAGTTAGGATGCCTCTTGCAGGCTCAGAGCTTGGGTGAGAAACAAAGAAACTTCAATCAATAGAGCACGAGTACTGGAGTAAGAGGCACCCTCAGGGTTATATACTCATGAAAAAAAAAGCAATTGCAGAGACTGAAAAGAAAATAAACTCTGATTTCTAAATGCTTATGGATAGCTGATAGCTCAGAGTTTTAGCAGTTGCTTCCATTACTGCCATTTCATGCAAATATTGCAGGTGAATCATTATCATAATCGCCCAGTTTGGAATACAATCATCTGTGTGGTGTTCCATGTGAGAAATATTAATTCTGTTTGCTTGCCTCTCCCAGTGGTGCCAGATGAGAAACTCCACACTATTTTTTTATGTCTGATAATAAAATCAATTGGATTCCACAATTGTTCAGAAATAAGGAACTTAAATATTTTAAGAAAAGTTGGTCTAAAATAAGGATAGGAAAACAATTCTCTCCAACTGTAATTTCTTGCTTGACTGCACAACAATTTTCTACAAACTATCTTCTTCTGTAGATTCAGCTGGAATTCATCCAGGACGGATCCTATTAGAAAAACACTTACATCCATCTTTAAAAGACTTGACATCAGCCCTATTCACACCTCCTTTGCTTTGTCTACCCAGAACGCTAACCCAGGTTTACCTGCCTCTAAGTAGCTGTATGGGGAAGGCCCCACAGGTTGCAGCTTTTCAACAGCTTCACTTGAAGAGCCCTTTTACAGAAATGCAAAACTTGTCCATATGGATTAGGTAGGTTGGAAGGATTCTAGGGAGCATCTTTTTGTTCCCCTAAATGAGGGCAACACGGGAGAAAAACTGAACATGATAGATGGTGAATTGACACAAAAAAAACCCAAGCGAAACAAAACAGCAGCAACAAGTGTCCGCACATGTAGCATCCTCACCCAACAGGCAAGAACCTTCCATGGAAGTAGTTTGTCATCTTCAGTTATTACTATTGCTGGTGAGAGTTATTTTCCCATGGGATATTTCAGTTTTTCACTATTTTTCCCACTATTAAGCTCTTTTTTCCTAGGGAAGCCTTAAGGGATAAGGCTTTGAGCATTGCAGTCTTCCTTTGAAAAAAAACAGTATATTGACTTAGTAGCCCTTTTCTTTCTTTCTTTTTCCTGCTAGGAATCTTGACAGGGCAGATCAGTTTGGCCTACTTAAAACCTGTTTATTTCTAACCATATGATTTTCAGTTCAACTTAACATAGACATGTCTCTGGACTGCAATCTAAATGCATCAATACTCATTTCTGAGATACACAGGTGAAAAAAGCCTCATTTTTCTTTAAATGAGACATATTCTCTGCCACAGTCTCTAAAAAAATACATACTTTAATTTACTTCTTCTAAATTATTGAATATAAACCAAGCGGTAAAGGTGTACAATGTTGTGTGCGTATAAAATGTGGAAGTCTTTTTTGGCTGTATTTGTCAACCAGTTCATTGAATTTTCCATAAATGTAACTTTTGCAAAAGCATATTGACAAGAAACTATTAAATAGCACTGTTTTGCAGATCAGCTTCCTCCATCTGGATATATTGTGAAAAAACAGAGGTGAAAAGCATTGAGGAAATGTGTTTCCATGTGCATTTGTTAATGATTAGAACTACAGTTAAAGTTTACTTATTGCTGAATATTTCAAAGATTAGCATAGTCTTAAGAACATATGTGAGAACATGTATAAAGATGTTTTATATACATGTAAAACAAAAAATCAATGTGATTCTTTTGTCTTGTGGAGACTGACACAATCAGTCTGTTTTTACTTTCTTAATTTTTGTTCACCATTTTTCCATCTCTTTTTTTTACATTGGAAATAGCTGTCCATGATTTCTAGGTGGAATTATAAAAATCCAATTTCTTCTCTGTTTGAATTAAGATGTCCTGGAAGATGATACTAGGAACCCATGCATTCAGCAAGCTGCCAGCCCAGTTCCTTCTTTGCATACAGAAATGTCCACCACAAAAGCATCAAGCACCAAAAAACACAGTGGGAAATTGGCATAAGACTGGATGGAAAACCAGTAAGGGCAAAGCAGTCACAGGATGAAAGTCACAAGAAAAAGCTACTGCTGTGTGTAAAGGGAAAGTACAGGGAAATAGTGTTGTACTGATACGAACAGCAAATATAAACATGAGAGAACAGGCGACGCATCAGTATGAAGGCTGATGCTTCAATGTCATTATAGAACAAAGGCCAAAATAGCGTAAGTATTTTCTCTTTTTCTGATGTGAAGTACTGTGAATATTTGCTGTTATCAGAACTGAACACAGGGAAGGAAACAAACCAAAATAGTTGAGACTTGTTTCTAAATATAACTTGTCCATAAGTATAAACTGTTCATAACGCTTCTAAAGGGTTATGCACGTGTCTGGATGGTAAAAATTAAGGCAAAGCCTTTTTTTCTAAATACTGTTACAGTGTTTGCATATACAGTTCAAGTACTTCCACATTCAAATAAGCAGTTGAGCCTGGACTTTAAGAAAACAATTAATAATTTACAGTACAATCTGCAGTTGGAATACAGTTTTTACACATCAACAAGTTCTTTAAAAAAAAAGGTCATTGAATATGTCTGTAAAACATGAGTGATTATTTAAGCCAAGCCATTTCCATACACATGCATGACTTCAAGGCATTCAAATTAGGTGCGCATTTTTTGATTAGGAAAAAGTTTTTCTTCTTGTTAGTGATAACAAGCTTAACAAGATAATAATTACTAGATCTAGAATATAATCTTTGTTTGACAGTCTAGTCTAATGATTTATTTGGCAAGTGCTCTATGAGGAGAAATTCCATACGAAACTTCTAAATATCCCTCAGCACTTCCCTACTTGCAGCATAAGCAGAGGCAGCTGCAGCAAATACAGTTATAACCCTTCTGGAAGAAAAATTTTCTAGTCAAGTTTGGGAGGTAGTGAAGTTAGAAGATGTAAATTTCAAATTCTATCTGTTTAGATAAACAGAGAAACATCAAGAAATATTGGAAATTATGGTGGCAGTGGCAACTCTTGAAAAGCTTCAATTAAAAGTGTTTGAATCACTTGCTGTTCTTTTAAATTGTAATTGGTATAGAGTTTTTTGTGTTCTTTTCAGGAGAGTGTGAGCTAAAACTAATTGGGAAATTCCATTAAAGGGGAAGATTTGGAAGGGCACTCTTGCAAAGAGGCCACTCAAATGAAGAGGAAATGAATAATTTTGAACTAAACAGGAACATGAAACAACAGCCAAATGGATACTGCTTACTGTTTTTCCCCTCAGGCCTGGGTACTCTCTGGGTGTCCGTTTAATGAATATGACGTCAAGAAAGAACAAGCTCATATTGTGATAAAAATAGGGTACCTTTCATGTGCCTTAAATTTGACAATCAAAATCAACGGTGCTGAAAAACTTAAAAAGCAAAGGAAAGCTTGGACTTCATTAAAATCTAAACCCAGTTTTGGGGACTCAGAACCTTTTGAGATGCTTTGTTTTTTCTGGACTTTAGGTCCCCAAGACCTCTGTTATCGTGGAGAAAATGACACCTGCTTACCCCACAATTGCTTTGTGAGGATAATCATATTGAAAATGTGTGGGTTTCTTGAAAGCTGTGATGATGGTTTACAGGTTAGTGAGAGATGGTGCAAGCTGAAATCCTCCACATCTCTTTTCTGGTAGGGAGGATATAATGCCCTGAGAAGAGCTCACTGTAGAAAATTTTCTTCTCAAAGGCAAGTTTTGCACAGCTTACTTTCACTTCCAGTGACAGTGACTTCTCTCCTCTATTCTCCTGGCCCAGAGATCCTGCTCTCCCTTCTCTCATGGTAGTTATGTCTGGTAGACAGTGATGCAGACAGAAGTCTGTTACGGGAAACTTCACTTTACAGTCCCTGACTTTCCAGAATTGTAGCGTTTGTCTGTTTATTAACGTGTGACATTCTACTAAAGCCATTCTATTCATTATTTTAAAGGTCAAAATAGAGTTCTTTAAAAGCTGGATATTTTGGACTTCCTGTAATTTCTTTTTTTTTTCTTTTATTTGGGAATTATTTCTCATTATTATTGAAACCAGCTGAAAACAGATAGCAGCAGAGTAAAGACAGAATGAGGGCTGGAGCTCATAAAACACAAAGCTCTATATGGCACCGAGCATCTGCTTGAGTCAAATAAAACCTGAAGCTGTGTAATGTTTCTCGCAAAGCAGCAAGATGCCATAACCCCTCATATCACAGCTATATTTTGGTCAAACAGAACAAGCATTCACCATTTATCAGGCGTTGAGCCTAGTAAATTATTTGTCACTCTCCCCAGTGCTCCCTTAGCACTGTCAACTTTCCCTACTTTGACTGTTTTAAAGGCCTTTTCTTTCTTAAGCGACATCTGAAAGGGTGGTAAAAGCAGAGGGGGGAAGGGTTGATATATAATTGTATATATACGCCCGGATGTGTTCCTGTGCAACCTGCTCCAGACGAACCTGCTCTGGCAGCGGGGTTGGACTAGATGATCTCCAGAGGTCCCCTACCCCTACCGCTACCATTCTGTGATTCCGTGATTCTGTGATTGTTAATAATTTGTACACCATCCCAGACAGTTGATAGAATACAGAATTGCATTGCCTGTAGGACCAGTAAAGGGGAAAACAGTGAAAAAAAAAAGAGCTGTTAACTGTTTTTGTGAAAGGATATTTTATTTTCCACTTCAAGAATAGATGATAGTTGAATGAAGCAGACACACACCTAACCTGTAAGCAGTTTGAAAGTTCACATACTTACTCGGTTTCACACATCGTGGGATTTGAAGCTACATCCTCCGTATTCCAGAAAAGTATTCAGATTATTGAATTATTTTTACATTACTCTCTCATTTGGCTTTCATTTTGACTTTTATCCCAGTTTGCACTAAAAGATCATTTCAATGTATTTTGGTGAAATCAGTACACTCAAAAACATTTAGGCTTTTGTGACTGACATTTTCAGAGGGAAGAAGTCCTTTTATCAAGAAGCTCCTCAGCTGGTGGACAAGGAGAGTCAGAAAAGCTGCTGCTTTCAAAGCCACAGTATTGAAAACCTCCTACTTGAATGAAGTAAAATCTGTACCAATTCTAACTGCAAAACATGCTATTAAAGGACAACCACATTGAGGATGGAAAGTCAGAGCTTCTGGGGAAAGCATACACAATACAGGGTTCTCTGAGGTCATTAAGGATGTTTCTTAGATGACTGTTACTTCAAACCATTGTCAGCATAAAGTTAATGGTAAATTTGAGGGAAATCCTCAAGCTATACAACCATAAAGCATACCTAAAAGCCAGGCGTGAACGGTCTCCCCTACGATGCCACTGGAAGATCTTTCGTATTGGGAATCCCAGCATCAATTTGAAATGGATATTTTTTTGAGAAGCATAGCAGATCTTACTGT
Source organism: Chroicocephalus ridibundus (assembly GCF_963924245.1). NCBI lineage: Eukaryota > Metazoa > Chordata > Aves > Charadriiformes > Laridae > Chroicocephalus > Chroicocephalus ridibundus. The sequence goes on from NC_086288.1 coordinate 47,723,348, forward strand.
TCCATCTGCAACTCCTCGTGATTCATCCTAACCAAATCTAAAATGTCTATGGATGTCTATTTCTGAGACAGTCACTCAACCTTCCTTTATGATCAAAAGAGAGAAATAGCCATTTTTAGAGCACAGTTTATCTGACCTATTTTAGATGTGCACTTCTGATTGAGATTAATTAAGTCATCAACTGTACCAACTACCATATTTGTGCCACCTGTAATACAGAACAAGAGTGAATTGCTCAGATCTTGATACTTAACAATAAGATGAAGCCAACAATGTAACTTTGGAAAAGAATCTCTGTGAATCCCAAGTGATCTACAAGCAGGTCCTAAGGAATGGCAGTCCAAAACGATGCAGCAATGTAACATACTACCAGCAATTCTCTCCAGGGATTTTTAGGCTCTTGTACTCTGAACTGTAAAGAATTACTTGTAAAACCATATTACTGGCTACGTTTGAATGAGAAGGGAACTAAGGACATTTCTGACTTTCCTCAGTCTTCTTGATCTAATCTCGTGAAGATTAAGGGAATTGGCACGGCTTTTTGCTTTCCCTTTGCTCCTTCTCCCTGCATCATGATTTACAGAGAAAGGAAATCAGAACACATGGCTAAAAGGGAGATGTGATATGCTTTGGTTAAGTTCATCATCCAAATGATTAAGGAATGAAACATCTGTGTGTTGTCAGTAAGTTATCCAGTGACATCCCTCAGGGGGAAGTGCTATCCAAGGTTTCTTGGATGACATCAGAACAGTAAGCAGAGAACCTGGGATTTAAAGATCTGTAAAGAATTGTGCTAATGAGCTTTAATCAGATGTAACACAAGATTCAACTGCAATCAGTATGTGTATATGTTCATAATGAATGAAGAATTAATGAAAAAGCATAGTTTTTTTATGCAAGTATAAATTATAATGTATATGGGTGAGCAAGAAAATTTAGCTCTGTCTATGCATTACGTCAATATTATTAAGAAAGTGAAGTTTGGTTTACTGTCCAGTTTTAAAACACCTCTTTGTTATATGTAGTTATATACATATATACATAGCTTGAACAGATGAGGAATAGTTTCCTCAGAAAATTAAAGTACAAAAGCAAGTAATCTCTAAGGGCCCGTCTGCAATTAACTAGGTGATCACATCACAGTGGTAATGCACCTCTAATTTAGACTACTTCCATCCTAATGTGACAGCCAAGAGGGCCTAAGTGCCAGATAAAAAAACTAACCAGGAAGGATAATCAAGAATGTATTATTTTTTCAAGACATCTAACACAATTAATGGAGTTAAAAACACTACTTCTGCACAGGACCTACGTCTTCAAAAGAAAATTAGAGGAGAATTAAAATGAAATGTCAATGAGGACAACTTCAGACGTCAGGGTCCTCAAGGGTGATAAATAATGAGATGTTTATGAGGAGGAGAAAAGCAGTACAAAAACTTGTACACTTATGGGTAATTTGAAGACCTAAAGAATGCAATGTGTGATGCTACGTGAAGTGACTAAACCAGGAGCATGACCATGACTGCAGTAAGCACAAAAATGGACTGATCAGACTGTTAACATTCTCTAAGCAATAGAAAATCTTGTAGTGAGTGAATCAAATGGATTACTAACTTAAAGACCGAAGTCTCTCATGCCACAATACTGTCCAATTTAAACACACGATAGTCAGGAAATAAAAAAAAATAAATGTGGTAACTAAACAGAAAAGCTGATCTGATCAGAGTTGAAGCAGTGACTAAGGTTAGTACTTGGAATGGAGGAGCTGCTTCTGATCTATTAATTTCTCCCCAAAGGCGAGTAACTGTGTAACAGGAGATAAACAAATTTCATGCAGAATAAGAGTACTCATTCTTTGAGTAGTAAAAAGCTCCTATTCAACTGATGTAAATGTTTTAAAAAGCAAAAACTTAGTCTATACTGACGGTTCACTTGAGACTTCAACTCCACAGGAGCCTGGTACTGGGGCTTGATTTGCTTATCATCCATAGTTCTTCCTTTCACGAAAAGTCACAGACTGGATCTTCAGACATCTAACTGGTGTTGCTGGAGGGAATGTAAAGACATTAGTGGTTACCACCTTAATCCCATCTGTCCTTGCAGTGGCATGGACATGGTTATTCATCTTGCTCAACACCAGGCATCTCTACACAAGGTGGTCACCATAGGTTCCATTTATATTTAGCAGACAAAAATAGACATCTCCAGGGTGCATTTCATCTGAGAAGATCCTGATGTCTGGTACTAGAAGTGCCTGTTTCCTTCCACTGTGAAAGAAACCCGTATTAACTTGCTCAGATGGAGCCTTCCTATCTTGTAGAAACTGGCTCTTCTTACAGGAGTGATCAGTGTCAGAAGGAGCAGAAAAGTCCATGGCGCTTCCTGGAGTATTCCTAGCCACAGGGGCAGGGAGGACATGCAGGCAGTCCCAACTTAGGGTGAAGTTACATTGCTTCTAAAGATGTTACGGATACAAGTTTCACACAGGGTGTTACATCAGTCCTGGGACCAGTCAGCCAAGGCAGACTACAAACACAGCTGTGACCATGTGTCTCTTTCCATCTAAAGCTTGGATCACATACAGGTCTGTGATCTTGTAATAGCAAAGCAGGTTCATCTATGTCAGTCAATCCCAGGCTCGTAATGTTCAATCAGATATTCCCATTTTTAATTTCCTTGTTGATGAATTCAGGACATTGCACCTATGAAGCACGTATAAAATGGTGCCAGATAAAATAAATAAATAAAATAATACATAAAATATTATGGTTTTTTTGCAAAGATGATTGACTCCAGTTTCACCTCACCTTATTCAGAGCTTGCATTTGGACAAGTGCAGCCCTACTGCAATCAGGTACTGAAAGAAAGTATTTCATTTACAAGAGTTGAAAATCTAAATCGCTATGTAAGAAATTATCTGACAGGCCAACTAACCAAGGCTTTACAACATTTTCTGATAAGTGACAGAATATAGCTTTTTACAACACAGTTGTGTTATTCCTTCATTCTGTTGACAACCTCCGGTCCATCAGAGTTCCATGAGGAAAGAAGAGAGAAAAGGAGAAGGGAGTAAAGGGACAGGAGGGGAAGAAGAAAAGTTGGTCTTTCTTTAATGGGAATTTGGTAATTCCCATTAAATTTGCATTTCTTTGCTGTGATAATGAATTGCATAGCTACTCTGAGATTTTTCTGATGAAGCCACTCTATGATGTTCCTAAAGAAAATTGACTCCAAGATTGATTTTTTTCATGCTACCTTCCCTTTGGGAATTGAGATCAGTAGAAGGTAACAATCAGTTGAGATTGTACCTTTTGTGTGCTGGGAAAAAAGCAGTTTTCTCTTTAGCCGGTCACTTTAGCTCCATCTGGCCCTAACTTTCAGGTTCATCGGATATTGTCCACATGCTGTCTCCACTGTGCTTCCTTTATTTGACTTGGAATCCAAACTTTCTATTATTCTTGCAGTAGACCTTGCTCCTTCTTCCACCCATAGTGATTCTGTTGGCATTTTTCTTCTAATAAAAAAAAATAACTATAGCCATTTTTCTATCAATAAAAATAAATAAATAAATACAATTAAGACAGGAAATAGCTGAAGTCAAATCATCATAAAAGCCAAGTGTCTCCTGTCTTGTTGAAAGGGAGGGAGGAAGAGTGCTCTTTAATCCAAACTTTGTGATATTCAGTTACATTCAAGCTGTGAGGCAGATGTTCCCTGATGAGCAATTAGCAAAAAATCTGTGACTTGAAATCATAAATCAGTACTTGCCTCTGATCTACAGGGTTGAGAAGTATGTCAGGGCATAGCAGTCTACAGACATCACCTTAATGAGATCTGCTAGCTAACTGTAAAACTTCTTTGAAGAAGGAGTTTGATCCCAGGGTGTGCTGGAAGCCCCCTGAGCAGGCTCCATTCCCATCAAGCCAGCACTCCTCAAGTATCTTCAAACCCTTTTCGCAGACATAGAAAACAGGCTGCTGAAAAGGTCATTCCTTTACGCATGGCAGGATCAAATACACTCATGGCATGTTTGTCAGATTTTCGTTTAACGTATTCTGTAAAGCTCAAGCGATGGGAGTCTCTCACTCTCTTTAGGCAGCCTATACTGGTGTTCAGCTGTATTTGTCATCAGCAAAAATACCCTATGAACTGCAATATTCCTTGGTGCAATGAACTTAAGCCTATTATTTCTTATCCTAGATAATTCCTACCTTCTCTGCAATGATTTTTGTTATGTGTTGTATTACACAACAGATAGTACAAAGACTCTTGGGGTTATACCACATTGAGGGTCCAGTGAATGGAAAGAAAAAGTTGAAGACTGTAACTACGCTGCAGCACCTATTTAAAAACTAGTACAGAACGTTGGATGACAAAAAAAAAAAAAAAAAAGAGTTGATTGGGTCACTGCAGAAAAGCCATTGAGACATTAGCCCAAGTAAGTGATGAGAGTTAATTGTTTGAAATTAATGGTACAGTTTCTAAGTATTCCTTCCGAAAATAGCTAAACAATAAGAAGTAAACACACTAATGAAAGTATCAATCTAGATATAAACCAGAAAAATTAGAATTAAGAGATTCAGGGGAAATTAACGGATGACTCAAAGATGACCTACATGTATGCACTGTCTTTTGCTAACACTGAATTGTTTTAAACAGCCGTAAACATAATCATGTATTTAGAAAACAGAGCTGCATGTGTAACAGCTGTCTTACAAAAACATGTTCCAAGGACTTACACAGCTAAAGTTAAACAAATTCATAGCCTGTGATAATGGATTGGATTTTGAACTATAACTGATAACTCATGTCATCTGGAAATGCTAGAGATAGGAAAAAGCAATATACGTAGACCAATGTGCCACAGGAGTGTTTCCTCATACTTACGGCTTAAGATGAGTTCTCAAAGCAGCTCACGCACCAGACAACAACTAAGCATAGAAAAAGAAGTCAAATTATGCAGCCTTTTTTTTTAAATGCACCTCACACCTGTTTTCTTTTTTAGGAAAAAACAACCCAAGAATCAATGTTATGCTGATTTGAATTGCAGAATACATTGATTGCAGAGTACAAATATCTGTATTGATTATTCTACCTCCCTCTCCTCCTTGCATTTCGAACATATTGTGTCTCTATGTAGTATGTATTTCACATTTGTTGAATATATATCACCTAATTAGTTGGTCAGAGAAGTAAGGTGCATCTGATCAAGATTTCATCAAAGCCTTTGATGTGCATTTCATCCTTCTTCTTCCATGCCATTTCACTTTCAAAGTCCACTGAAGGCTGTTAAGGACTTTGAGAAGCCTTTTGAATTTAGAGTCTGGTCGTACTCTAAAAATATTTCCCAACCCATAGGGAGGTAAGAGAAGAGAACTGCCAGTTTGGGGTCTAGGTGAAGTCTGACATTTCAAATAATCTTCAAGAAACTTCAGTGCAGTCAGAAACTTGGTTGGGTTTTGATTTTTTTTTTTTTTTTAATAAAGTGGAAACAAGGGTGAAAAAATTACTGTGAATGTAAAACACCATTCTGAAATACTCTAAGATGGAAGATAATACAATATACCATTGCACATATACCATTGCTTTGACAGATGCAGTAGTAGACTGGACAAAGATCATAAAATGTTAGCACTTTTAGGGGAATAGAAAGATTTTCCCATTGAATACACACTGTAAACTGAATCTGCTAATCTAATGATGAGATGAAGTAAATATTCTGTTCCAGTTTAGGGTGCATATCATGCTAAAGACATCATTTATTGCAGTTTTTATTTTGTCTTCTCCAGAGAGCAGTTGATGGAAATAAGGAAATGGGTATCAAACAAGAATGAAATAACTTGTCTAAGTTCTGGTTAAAGCCATTGTGCATTTTTATATGTCTCAAAAAGTTATTGTTGAGACTATGGAAAAATTAGATAAGGATAGACAATAAAGATAAATTCCATAGCAGAAAAACATTAAATAAACGTCGGACAAACCCAGCAGAATATTTTTCGTGAGGCAAACCATCATCGCTACAAACTTTCTTTTATTTGGTTGTCCTTATCCTCCTTACTCCATTATGGAGAAACAAGACACAATTAACTCAAAAATATCTACTTCACAGTAGAGTAAATTGTTTTAAATTTAGGGTCCATCAGCTCTACTGTTTGTCTTTCCACTAGATGATGAAGGGAGCTCATGGTGAATAGCTGAGATGGAGATATCATCTTCTTTGATGCTAGTCAGATGAAACTCATTTTATCAGTCCTGACCACCCTGCTCTCTGCTAAGGATCAACATCAGTTTAGAAGTTTTTTAAAGCCAACATTATAATTATCAACATTATAATTATATAAGATTGAATATGGTTGGGAGAAACTAATACATTCTCACAGTCTTCTAAATGACTATGTGGTAAAGACAAGGCTATAGGTGAAGAAGCTCAATCAGTTTAATAAAGTAATTCTGTGATGTGGGAGGAATGGTGTAACCAAAAAACAACCAACCAACCAACCTACTTCTATTGTCACCTACTGAGCCTATAAAGGAATTCCAACATAGCCATGGGGGAGCAGCTGTGCTATTAAGACAACCAAGGCTGATTTGCACAAGAAGGAGAGACTGGAAACGATAAAGCTCTTGAGTGAAAAGTGGATTGCACTGTTCTATCCTCTACATGTCTGGTGGCTCAAACAGTTCAACATTTCTTCACTCCATGGGCTAAAACACAGCTTGATTTTGAAATATAAAAGCTAGCCTGTGGGTTGCATTTGTGTTCCTATATAAGCAGAATGTTATTCCATTGTCTAATATAAATGTATACAAATGAGGCTGGGGAGCAGTGAGGTTCATAAAGATTTGGGTACTAGCAAGGAATAAGATACTAATTCTTGTAAAAGTGGGGACATGGAAAGAAATTGTGAGCCACCCCGGAGGTCTGCTACACAAGCTCAGTCACATACCATACTTCTACAAATTTTGTCTTTGCAGCACAATCATCTCCTTACACAGTGTGTATCATTGAATTACGTTACAATCTGGTTTAATTTCTACAAAATTGCACTACTTTAACTGGGTACAGTTAAAAACACTGGATAAAGTGTTTTTCTTTCTGCAGCTTTTCCCCCCCGAAGTCACATATTAACATTGGCTCAGATTTTATCTGATTGCCAAGATACTAATGATTCCTCCAATCGGATAATGCAGGCACAGTGTTGAGCCAGGACGTATCTCCACTCACAACTGAAATGAATGGGTTAGCACAGTAGTGTAAAGCTCCCATCTAAACTCGTTGTTGTTTTTTTTTTTTTTTTATCAGATTTAATCTAATCTATTAATCTGAAATTCTTTCGCTTGTTTTACTTGTTTTCATTGTCCTTCATTCTTCCTTACTTCTCTCTCTTAATATCCTCTTCTACAACCATATTGTACCTTTTTCCATTTCCCCTTAGCCATTAAAATCTCAACATGGATTGGGTATTTACTACATTTTCAGATAGAAGCATGGGAATTAGTGACATCTGTATTTTTTTTCTTACAATTTCTCCTTCCTATTATGTTTCTAAAATAATACAGTAGCATTAAATACCCACGCTAATTGCTCACTGTACATCAGTGTAATGGTACTTCTTTTACCTCCATTTTACTTAAATATGCTGATGCATTTTTATCTTCTAGTCTGCAGGCTCCTTTTTGTAATATTTCAGTTTGAAACGGGGGAGTTTTGAAAAAAAAAATTAAACTAAACAATTTATTGTACAGCTCTAATCTGTGAGTCCTCACCTGGTTTGCAGAACTTGGTAAGACATTGCTCCTGCGGACATGCAAGCCTTCACCTTGACAAAGGGGGGTCGGTGGAAGGAGATAATAGATCTCTAATGCCCTGTACAGGAAGCTATGCTGCTTCTTTATTGCCTATAGATTGTTCAGCATCATATATAAGTATTTCACTTTTTACTTTTTTTTAATTCAAATAGAGTAAAAGAATAATACGTTTATAACTTTGACTGAGTTCAGTGGGATGACCTCAACATAATGGCAGAAGAAAGAAGAGAAGAAAAGCCACAAGAGCTCATCCAAGTAAAAAAATACTTATCAAAACTACAGCTCAATACTACACAGGAGTGCAGAACATTACTAAATCTCTTGTACAGATTTTTTTTTGCTCAGCAAAGTAAATAAGATGCTTGAGTCTCATAACAATGAGTAAGACATTCAAAGTAACACGACTAAATATATCCATGTTACACTAATGTTCAGCACATTTTATTTCAACACACTAATTCTATTTCCCATGTCACTTTTTCTTGAACTTTTCAGCCATGAAAATGAAAAGTAATAATAGTGCTTCCATTTTTAGAACCCCTTTCTTGGATTTTCTTTCCTGAATGTTAGCAAATTTAGGTATCAGGTATCCCTGTAGACCCTAATTCTTTGCTAGCCCAGAAGGACACAGGTTTCTGCAATACTTGCAACAAATGTGAACCCTTTGTGGATGCCTTGTATATCCTAAGGTGTCTCAGATAGTACTAGACAACTATGTTCAGGCAACTGAACAGAGAGATACTCAGTTGGCCAGACAGAGACCTCTCTAGAATGACCTGAGGAGCTCTTTAAGTTTCAAAGGTTGTGTTGGCAACAGCTCCCTCACCTACAGCTATCCCATACATGGACCCTGCACAGAAATATTAGTGTGTGTTTTATCCTGGGAACTGAATCGCCCCTTTTAAAAACATCCTCCTCCTTTACTTCTAGTGGATCTTTGCATATGTCCAGGTGATTTGTCACATCCAAAGACAGATGTAACATAGATGGCATAAATTGTTTTTCTATCGCTAATGGTCAATGAGTCCTATAGTACTAGGCTAGATCAAGTGCCTAATTTTTAGATGGCTAGGCTTGGCTGAGTCTTTCTGAAGCATAAAAAAAAAATAAATAAAGCTTCAGTATGCCCAAATCATTGGCCATAATGGACAAATTAGTGTCCCAAACTGGACAAATTAATGGAAGATAACTCCATTGCAGTTTTTTAAATACGTAGAAATATCCAGCTCAGGAAATCCCTGAAGAGACAATGCCGGAACACTGTGAGATCACCAAGAGAAAAGATCATATATTCTTGTTCTGTTCTTATGCTTTTCAAAGCATCTACTTTAAGTCACTGTTGGAGACTGGGTTAGAAAGAGTTTTAGCCTGTTCCAGCACAACCATTCCTCCATTTTAAGGTGTCTGTTTCCATTTAAGTCAGTTGTTGAAATTCACTTTATAGGCAGTGACAAGAAGCAGAAACTTTTACAACATGGCTCATCTCACTCTAAAGTAGATGTCTAAACTAAGTCAGATGGATTGCACTCTCCTGGGCCAGTTCCTCTCCACTGGTTATTAAAGCATCACTGGATAAGTAGCTTAGGCGTAGATGCCTATATCTTAGCTACCTAATGTTAGATCCCATTCAAATTATAGTCGAGATGTAGGTAGGACTTGTCCATTTATACACTTGTACATTTGGAAAAAATGCAAAATTAATTTAATAAATTAAAATAAATTAAAATAAAAATGTATGAGCAATTAACTGTATTCACAAGAAATGCAGAGCACAAGAGGAAACCGTTCATACGTGACAAATGGATATCAGAAGACCGACAGAAATTTACTCACCCAATATACAAAAGCACCATCCTTCCAGCCTACACTCCCTCCTGATGACCTGCTCACCACCCTTCTTTAACATCCACAATTTAGGGGCAAAAAACCTGGGACATGATCCCTTCTGTTTTTTCTTCATGGCACCAATCCAGCTCTTATTGAAATTCACTGCAAAGTTTGGATATATTTTAATGGGGATTGTTTCAAGGCCTAGATGTTAAGACTTCCGGGAAGAGGAGGACTGTAAATAACTAATGAGTTTATTTAGTTAATTCAGTTAATTAATCTATTAACAATCAAAACCATGAATTGATTGTTCTAGGGATTGTAGATTATCTGCTAATTATACCAAGAGACTTGACTTACCAGAGATGTACATCAGCACAATTCAAAACTAAAGAATGTCTGTTTCCTTGTGGAATAATCCCCTTAAAAAATTGAATTAAATTAATAAAGCTAGAACTTAGAGAGGGTCTTATCAGCACAGAATGGTTTGGGTTGGAAGGGACCTTAAAGATCATCTAGTTCCAACCCCCCTGCCATGGGCAGGGACACGATCTGGAAAAGAAGTTATTTACCAAAACATTTCATAGAAATATTCAGTGCTTGTTATATACTTGAGATACTTTTCACAGAAGTGTCAGTGAGCTCTGCTTGTAGATTTTTTTGAATGTTTTTTTCATATGAAAACCATTTAAGTAGCTTGAGCCCAATCCCTTAGAAGTAAGATGTGGTCTATTAATTTCTTTATTTCAAGCCCTAAAGGTCATATTATTATTGAAACTGTTTCTGGATTCATACCTCTGAATATATAATCAACATTTGTTTAGTGAAAAGAGAAGAACATTGGAGGGTGGAGAGTGTAGCAGTGGAGACTGAATACTGTTTGATAAATGTGGACAGTGAGCATTGATAAGAAGATGAATATTATGAGCAAAATGTTTTGAGAAGTAGGTAAAAGATCTATTTTTTTTTGTTCTTCTGTTAATGTACATAAAATCATTCTTAATTTTTTGCATTGTAAGAAAGTAGAAAAATTCCACAGTATTTCAACCTTTCTATATTTAAGTGGCATCTTGCAATACCCCAGTTATTCATTATATTGTTTTGCCTATACTCAAAAAATTATAGCAACTAATTAAGTCATCAATTTCAGCATTGCTACTTGTCCCTTGTTGCCCTTGGGATTCTGACAGGGAAATTTTCCATTATTTGTGGGGGAGGGGAGAATGCAGGGGGAAGATGGAGAGAAACAGCGTGTCCAAGTTTTAGTTCAGAAGCAGTTTATGGATACTATAAAAGAAAATTGAATACTGCATTCAATCTGTCCTCTCTCTGTCTTTTCTCTTTAGCAGTTAGTTGCTCTTTTCATTATTTAGCCTTAAAGCATTCAGAAAGACACTAGAAATGGAAACAGTGTGCAAAAATCTTTTTGCATATTTTTTTTCATGAGAGAAAAGTACCATTCAATTCCACATGGTTTTCATGGGCAGAACAGTTTTGCAGAAAGCAAACACGCATTATGCAATTTATAAAGACCCAGGCTGACATGATGCCACCTGCATTAGCTCTACTCGGGACACCAGACCAGAATTAATGTCTACCTTAGTAAAAAATGAGTTGCATCTGGGCACAAATATCAGGAATTCCAAGTCCAAAATATGGGACTTTCACACAAATGCCAAGCACTAAGTAATAAATTGGCTTACAGGGCCAAGTATACCCCAAGCACGCTTAGCAGCTTAAAAGGCCACCAGCACATCATTAGAAAGCTTGGAGATTTCTCACCAGTTACAGAATAATTTGTAAGGTTCCAGCATGACTGAAAGGAAGCAAGCGTGGGAGCTAGTTGGGCTTTTGTCTGGCTGCTCCTGACTCACACAGACCCAGCCAGCTGCCAAGTTTTGAGACAAAGACTAAATATGGAAGTCAAAGTTTGTGAATGAAATATATACATAGAGTTTACATCATAATATTCAGCCAAGCAACTAGATACAGGATTATTCCTCAGTAGACATAGTTCCATTTGTTCGACTTTGAGGCAAAGGCAGATATATTGGCAAAAAACATCTGAGGTCTAATCTTGTGTGTGAGGCAACACATGTATTCAACTCTTCCCTAAAGAACCTGTAAATTAGAGACCTTTTGCAGCTTTCTTAAGCCAACAAAATGGCAGGCCAGGAAGACTTTTATTAGGAAATCAATTTGCCTGTAATCAAAGATTCTTGTACTGAAAGAAGACAACACGTCATAAATATATGTGCTTAAGTATTTTAAAATAGCAAAAAAAAATTATATGTGTTTTTCTATTTAAAACAGTCACAAAAAATCATGAGTCAACTGACTACCACCAAACAAGAGTGAAATATCTTGTTCAATTTTTTATGCATAAGAACTCTATACTTCCCTTCATTCTGCACTCAAGTGATTCTCGTCTGTTGCTCTGAAACATCTCTTATTTCTACCAGATTCATCTATTTTTCTTCCCATATAGGCAGATATTTCATACTCACTGTGAGACATCTGTTCCTACGACTAGTGGGCATGCAGACCATTACTTACATTTCTTCCTGATGCCTTTTTGTTCAAACCACCTATTGGATATCTCCGTATACTCAATATGCTCCTTATATTTGTTCAGGAGCACATGCATCTTACTTGCAATGCAAGAAAAGAATACTATACATTCCACTTTTCTCCCAGCTCTTCTAAGAGTGCAAAGATATCCTCAAATTATTTTCCTGAGCTGACCTTTGTTTAATTTAATCTCACCCTCTCCCAAGAGAGATGCAACTGCACTTCTATACTGTTTCCTTTATTTGCTGTGTTGAAATGATGATTATTTTCCAAGACACAGGGAGAAATGGAGAAAAATCATATTGAGATAGCCCTGAAAGATTAGATTTGGTGAAGGGACTTGCTTTTGAATTCTCCTCTCCAGCTGAATTGCAAAGGTCACAGGAACGATAAGCTCCTTGATGCTCCTCCGTGACAGTGATCCAGACTCCTCACTCTTACTTGGATGCATACCCCTCCCTACTTTATTCTGTTGTCCTAAGAGAAAGAGATCTGCAAAGCAAGATTTGGCCTCCCTAAACAGGCATTGGCCTTTGTGGGTGCCTTTGTCAACTGTGCAGGAAAAGACAATATATCCCTAATACAGACCCTAAGTGAGGCGTTTGACAGGATGGACACGGGCCTACGTCTCAGTCCATTAAACAGATGGATTGAGAACCACTGAAGTGATGTCAGATAATATGCCAACATCACCTTGTGGAAGGAAGAGAAGCTATTGGAAAGGAGTTCTGAGTATGCTAGACATTCGTGTCATCAGGCGTTTACTTCTGTTTCTTGAACTTAAGCTCTTGTGAGGATCATTTGGGTACAGATTGTTTGGTTTACAAAAAAAAAAAACATCTGAGATGGCTCGATACTAGAACTACATGGCATATGCCTACGCACATTTTTTTCTTAAAAAATGAGTTGTCAAAACTGACAAGTTCTACTGGAAAAAAATTTAGTTTAAAGAATTCTTGTAGCAAAGAAAATCAGACAGTAAAAAATTGTATAATTTTTTTATAGAAATCTAACACTTTGGTTTTGAAAGTATTTTTTTCTTTGCTTTGAAATGTCTTGGTTTTTTGTTTTTGGAAGTAGGATCAAATGTATTCAGCCTTGTAGTGAGGAAAACAAGGGGATTTTCTGTGTATGAGCTATGTGAAGATTTTAAATTTCTGAATCCAAATTTGAACAGATAGAGGGCTATCTTACAGCCAAGAGAAATGAGCAATGCATTAGTCAGCTCAGTGGAGGACTTGGCTGCCTTTATAACCTCCATTGCCTTTATGCCATACCAGAAAAGGTTACTTATGCAGCCCCAATGGTAATGACTCTGCCTGACATTTCAAGGCACATCTAACAAACATCAGCATGAAGAAACAACCTTCTCAGCACAGTTTCAGGTGATTAATTTGTCTTCATCCACAGTAACTAACTTTAATGTCACAAGGATTAATTAATCAACGTCAGTTAACTGGTATAGGATGAAATGCCATTAGATAGTTTTAGTAAATTTAGTTTGTTTCTATGCCTGATTTTTCATTTTTCATTTTTTCTTAAAAGCATGTTAATCTTTGTGCTGCATTTAAAAAAAAAAAAAAAAAGGTGGGGTGGGGTGGGGTGGGGTTGGGTTGGGTGGTGTTCTGTTAGTTAACAGTTAATGCTGTTCTAGCACTACAAAAATCAGTGAAACATTTGTCTTATTCAGGGAGAAATCCTCTTGGAAATTACACTGAAGTATGTCCAGATTCTCTGGGATGAAATATGTGTGGTGGCATAGACTGTGAACTACTAAGATATGAAACAATACTATGCCAGTTGGGCTGTGAAATGCTATTTTTCATAATTTTAAGGAAAAAAAACGTGAAATGGCAAATGGTTCTTTCCAATGTAAGTGTAAGAATATTGTAAGTGGCAAAGTCCTCACAGTGATAGGTGATGACCCCTTAAAGAAAAAGATGAATATGCCCAATTTACAGCTTACCTTCCTATGAAATTTTTAAAAGTTAGTCACTATCTCAACTTCTGCCACTAAACAGAAGCAGAACATTGGACTGTAGTGAGATTTTAATTTCTCCATTCAGACGTACATTCTATGTTTTCTCCCTCTCTTGCCCTGTAACGTAATATATATCTGAAAAAGTTATAAAGTGCTACTGAGGGAGAACAGGAGAATTTTCTAGCTATTTTGTACTGGTTGTACGAGTCCATTAAGGACAAGACAGGATAATCAACTTTGAGTTCATTGGTAATAGATTCACTCTCCTGTGTTCCCACAGAGAGAAGAAAAGAAAGAGAGATATGAATTAATGTTTCATTGTGAAAAACTGGAAAAAAATAAACTCAACAGATGATTAAATTTTAGCCCCCATAAGACCAGTGAGAGTTCTACCATTCACTTCAATGGGATCAAGAACGTACCCAGTGCCCTCTAAAATCCAGTGCTGAAATTTCTGTTAGAAGACATGTTCATGAAGGGGTCATCACAGAAAATTAACAGAAAAAAAAACCTTTTGCTGCGACAAAAAGCATCAGGATCAAAAGGGCAAAGCTGTTACACATTCCTGGACAGCCCTCCCATGCTCAAAAGAGTGATGTGCCGAAACCACCAAATAAAACCTAGTGAGAAGATACAAAAGAAGCTCTTGAAGGAAGCTGTATCACCTTTAGGCCAAAAAAGCCAACAAACTTGCATTCCAAAGTGAACAACTAAGAGATTCATCCATTTCTACACTTTCAGATCCATTGTTGTCCCACCTAGCCCATAATGCTTACTTCAATTCAGTTCAGCCCCACAGTAGTTGTCTAAAAAAAACCTGTATGTAGCTGCAAAGAGGAAAGTAGTGCAAATTTACTGGAAATGGATGTCTTAAACAGAAAGGGTATACTGCAATCAGCGTAATGAGGGGAAGGTCACACAGTTCCCAATGAATTTAACTTTACTTAAATTTAATTCAGAATTAAGGTCTTATTTATAATAATTATTTTATAATTCTTATTTGCTGTTCCTTCCATTTAAACACTATATCTGAATTTTGTTTTCCTAAAGCTGCTGGATCCTCCCATTGGACTTACCCTGTAAGAAGGATTTTTCTTCTGAAATTCCTTCTTCTGAATATGAAAGAGCATATACTTAATAATCATATTTTGCTCTTTCAGTAAGTTCTGACTTATCTTTTTGTCTGTTTGCAGTATAAACGCGAAAACAGTAGAAATTTCTTTGTAAAGTAAAACTTTGGTGAAACAGTTTCATTCCCATGTCAAATTTGTATAAAGACTTGACTGTTTATTTTCTGTCTTCTTCCTTTCTTTCATCTAGGGGATGTATTCAATATGACTCAATATAATCTCAGGTTAGTTTAACTGTCTTGTTCTTCATATGACTAAAGGTTGGTACAGCTTATTTGATCATCTGTGATAGCATTTTTTGAGTGAGGAGTAAGCAAAACATGCATATGAACTGTTTAAACAGGGAAACTCTCATCACCTTCCTCTAAACTGACTTTATGCCAACCTAAAATAAGAACTTCCCCAACAAACCTTTTCAGACAGAAGAATCAGGACTTGAAAGATTGGTGCTGATCAAGCTGCTTGCTTGGAAAGAACCAAGTCAATATTCTTATAGACTTAAATAACTCCATAGTATGGAGAAAGAAATGCATGCTGGACTGATTCGTGGTTTTATATTCTATGGCTCTAAAGGGAAAAAGTGGTGCTATGTAATCCATTCACATAGTGTGCAAGTAGGGGAAAAAGCGTCAGTGTGTTTGTTTGCAATACTGATATGACAAATTAGGTCATTTGCAGCATTGTGCCTGGCTCAGCAGAGAACATGCTTACCTTTGGTAAATCGACTCTCCATGTAGTTAAAGAGTTAAGCACACGCTTGAGGCTTGTGATAAACGTGGTTATAAAATCAACACACAGCTGCCCCTCCTACTACTAGCTCTGAAGAAACAGAATGCATAACAGCTTATTTGACTGCTATCTATTTTGCTTGCAGAGTTCATAGGACAGCACTCACTCCACAGGACACGTGGTTACATCCTGAGGTCCCTCCTAAATTTTTACCTAGCCCTGAATTTAGATTCAACTCCTCTTCCTTTCATCCTCTGGGGGCATTTTGTAAGATTCTTAGTACTGTCAAAATCTCAGTCAACCTCACTAACATTAATTCAGGGCTTCATACATTTATTAAATGGATTACACGATGTGCTGGTAGTTATGTAACTTTGACTGGGGCATGCCTTTCATGCTCTTTTATTTTCTCACCATTTTTTTCCAACGAACTGTAGCTACCATTGGTGCTTAACCTTTATCTAAAAAATGTCGTCTCTGGATCAAATATTCAGCCTCAGTAGAAGCCAATTCTGTAGAACTAATTAATTTTGTCCCTCTTCAAACCATGATTGATCTCATTGCAGACCTGGCAATATGCATCCAAGAATGGAAGAAAGCTGGATTATGGAGATTAGTGTCATTGCGATGCTCGGAAAGGAAATGCTGATTGAAATCCGCACTCTTAGATTTTCTGTCTAATGTTTGTTCAGACCAATAGTCTTTCCAGTCTCTACCAACAGACTTTCTGGTATATAACTTAAGGTCAACAAAAAACCCAAGAAATTAACCCCAGGATTATTCTTACCCTAGGTACTTAACTAAAGGGCCAAATTTACACACATATTTTTGCTCACGTGTGTCTAATGCCAAAAGTTGTATTCTTCCCTGTCTCATTTTCAGGAAAAATGGTGAATCTTCCATCACAACGTCAAGTATTCTGGTGGACAGGGCAGTACAAGGGCAGATGTCAGCTTAAACCCACTCACACTGATCCAGAAATCAATCGCACGTCTTCTAATGAGGAATTATGCAAACAGTGGGTGACAGTCCTGCTTTCATTTTAAGGACTGTGAGTCCTCATTAGCTCAGCTATATGCTCCATCTGGTCCTCTGCAGGGGAAAACCGCAGAGCTGGTCATGAAATCTAAGCTTGAGTGTAAATTCGGTGAACAAAGATGACATAGTCTGAATACCTGGTAGGGACTGACATGGAGTTTATTTATAAAATTAAAGCCTGATTGTAAATTTGTTTTATTTATTTTTTACTACAATTAATTTTTCTCAATCCCTAATTCTGAGCACAGTGGCTGACTTCAGCTGAATTTCAAATAACAGTAAACGTCTCAGAAGCCACTAAAAACCTAGAAACTCAGTAAGTGGGAGGCTTTGCAAGTTTACACCTCAGTATAATTTGGTGATCTAGTGAATCAAGGAAAAGATAGAAATCCACAGTAAAGCAGGTTATACTAGTTTTGATGCCCACAGGACTACTTAGTTATTATGATGGTCTCATTGCTGAATTGTTCAGCACTAAACCTAATTCACAAAGCAGGAGCAAGAACTACAGCCAGAATCACACCTTAGGTACAGGGATATACTCTCTCCCTATACATTAAGGTCTCAGCTTCCGTACCTTTTCTAATGAGATCAGTCAGAGCTGCTGTTAATGCATTGAGGACAATTAATGAACAGCACCCCAACAGTAATGCATTTTTACTGATGACACTATGTACATTAGCATCAAGTCTTTATTGCTCTTTCAGATTCAATCCAAAATTTGATGGAGTCGACGGAAACTAAAAATAGCAAAAACATTGAAATCTTCCTTTCTGAAAAATCCTACTTTATTTTTAAATTCAAATTGTGACAAAAGAAATGTTTTCCCTGAAAAGAGACTTTTAAAAATCCATTTCAGAATTTTTTCAAGTAAAAATTTATCTTCCTAGATGCCTGTTTTGAAGAATATTGACTTTTTTTTTTTTTACCCTGATGGCAGAAAATGAAGACAAGATAAGGTCTTTTTGGACTGCTATATATTTTACTAGCAGTGTATTTTCCATGAGAAACTAAATCCCACGCTAAATTCCCAATCAGGTCTCAGAGAAAACTTACAGTGGGAGTTGGATCCATTCTAGCAATATATATAAGGAGAGGAATGATGTTAGTTAGGCAAAGATTTATCACTGGGGAGAAAAAGCCTGTAGGACATGTTTTTCTTTCTGTGTAATATCTGTGTATGTATATGGAAGAAGCACTAGAGCTAAGAGTAGAGAAGGTCTCACACAGTTTTTCCCTATGGCTATATCCTGCAAGGTAGTGTGAAGTGTCTTTATTCTGCACCACTTCCTCCTATCAAAGACATCAAATAACCTCTCATTTTTAGCAAAAATACTAATAAATGTTTTAGTATAGGCATATTTGAGTGGAGTTTCCAGAGAATGTTGTCAAAATTAAAATCCTTTCCAAATTCTCATTTCAGAAGTATAATATGTTATGGAGAATGAAAGCTCTTCAACGCTCTAAGTCACTTCATACTGTTAACTCTAAAATAGTTTTCATAGTAACATGCAACTGAAGGCATGGGTCAAATATTACTGAAAGTAAGTATAGTCGCAAGGGAACAGAATTGCAAATGTTTTTGTTTGAAATTTGGTCTTTCTTCTTTGATTTCTTCTGTCCAGTGACATAAAAATCAGTATTAAACACTGAAGAAATAGAAGCTTTCACAGTTTTCTTCTGAAAATTATTCAATTTAATTTGAAACGTATAGTATATTTAAAACACCAAGGTATTCAGTATTAAAACATTCACTCTGTGCTTCAATCTGATCAGAGTCTTATTGGGCATATTCCTTTTTAGAATAATTTCCCGTGTTGGTTTAGAAACATTATGACCGAACCAGGAAAACTGCTTTTGCCTCATTATGATTTCCCCCACACTGTAACTCCGTATAGATTGTATAGGGCATCTATCCGATCTTGTTTGTTTGTACAGCAACTGGAAAGTAAATATGCAATATCAGGCAATTATCATAATAAAATTTCTTAATTATTTTACAAGTGAGAAGAATATCTTTATGAGCACATTAAAAGCTAAGACATTTTAAACAACCTGACGATAGTAAAATAATCAAGGTCCCAGTTCTGGGTTTTTTTTCAGGCACTGACTTACAGGGTATTCTGCAACATACATCTCCCAACACCCACTTTCCTGGAACCTCAGGCTGCTAAATCACAAGCCATATGCTCTTTTTCTTTTTTTTTCCCCAGGATGTAGTTAAATCGCTGAGGAGTACTATATGATACAGAGAGAGGGGGAAAAAACCACTCTGATTGTTGTAATCAGCATTTAGAATACTTGTAAAAACGTTTCACAAACTGTGACGCTGCTGCTGCTACTTTTTCATAACAATGCTCCTGTTCGGCTGCACCCATTTCAAGTAACCTGATGCTCCACCGCGCAGTGGAGCAGTGCAGTATCTGCACATGCTGCCTCCTTGATTTTTGCTGAGAGCTGACCTCTTCTGTCTCTGCAGCGAGGCCTTCTTGTCCTCAGAGCTTGGTGAGAGCGGCAGCACCACCGTTCCCCCAGCTCCAGACGTCACTCTCTGAAAAAACAGCCTGAAGGTCCAGACCGCAGCTATTGCAGTCCTGGAATCAGTCCTTCCCTCCCCAGGTTCAGGGGGTAAACATGCCCAGTCATTACGGGAGGGCATCTACATGCCCCTCTCGCCAGGTGTATACGGCTGTAAGCAGCTTCCTGACCTGTTTAGACACGTCTCTTTGTATTGTTGGTGTCACAAAGCACAGGACATTTCATAAGCCTGTTGAACTCTTTCGTAAAATCAAGTTTATTTTCTCATTCCTATTATTTACATTTTAAACCATTTCCAAAATCTTCCTCCTGCAACTGTTGGAAATCCTTTTCTAAAGACCAGATTACATGTGTCTGTGGACAGTCCTAATAGGTTGGGTGAACATGCTCCTTCAGTTTAAATAATGCTCACCTTCTCCTTCTAAAGGAAAAAAGAATGACGCTGTTGGCACTCACAGTAAACAGGTTCCAGGATATAGTTTTAAAGGACAGTTTGAGGAAAGCTGGTGGGTTGTAAAACCACAATATTTGGCATAACTTATTCCTTGGGGGTAAAACTATAAGAACATCACCTACTCAGAAATCAACGAGCACAAACCGCTGAAAAACTGTCTCCATGTCTGAAGTTCCACTATATATGGACACATAAAAAAGGCAACACCATGTATATACACAAGACTAAAATGACATGTGTAGATGACACCAAACTTGATGTATATGCGATTCTGTACAATTAGTGGTAAAAAGGATGGGGGAATTGAATGTCTGGTTTTTTACTGGGGATTTTATTAACCTGAAAGACAACTCAGGAATTTAATAGAAGGCACATAATCAGCAAGATACACTGCAGATTTGGTACAAATTAGTGTCGACAACACAGGTAGTGCGAGAAGGGAAGACAGGTTACAAAGACATGAGGTAAATAAGCTACCTGTAGCAAGAAGCACTACAGAACCTTCTGGAACTGAAATCCCCTGACTAAACATGAAAAATAACATTTTAGGCCTACATTAGCAACAGGATTATGGCAGTGACTGTGAAAGGCTTAGAGAGATTACAAAGATAGAGTAGACAGAAATCTAAGTGCCTTGCTGACCCCTTCAGGTAATAGGTCGAAGCCTTGAAACACAAAATTTAGCTGAAACTATCCTGTTAATGTTGATTTGTAGGCGCCATAGATATGCTGAAAGTAATTCACAGATCCCCAGCTTCCAAGCTCAGAAGAAACTGCTGTGATAAAGCAGTCTGGCCCCTTCTCTCCTTAACAGCCAGAAGGTCTTGCAAGAACAAAACAAAGGCTCATATTTGACAGTATAATCTTGTTTGAAGGGATACCAGCAGTTCTATAGTTTAGAATCTCAGTGAGTTTTTCCAGAGTTTCATTCTGGGCACTATTTTCTTCTCATCCCCTACTGAGAAATACATCTAATTTATATCCCTAACCATTGTATTTTATTGTTATTTAATCTGTAAACTGAACAGATTAAATTTACTCATATCCTTATTCAATAGCAGACCTCCTTTCCACAAACAGATACCAGTCTTCAATGATAAAGTAATTTCTCACATAACTTTTCAAAGAAGAGGTGATCTTTTAATCCATGGATCAAAAGATCCATGGATCAAAACCTTCAGGGTTTATGGAACATCTTCTCTAATGCAGACTGAGACCTTTATGCAGCATTACTTCCTGTAGTACTAGACCTAAACGAAAGACCACTGACCACTCCCACAGCTGGATTTTGGTATCTTTTTCATACATCTAAGGACTAGGTTAGCATTTTACTTTTCTTTTTTTAAAAAAATTGTAGTTCATACAGAGAGATTTTTCTGCCACAGTCCACAGGTCTTTCTCCAAACTACCACTTTTCAAGACAGAGTGGTGGCTAATGGGGTCGAAAGGTGTTGTTATGGAAGATCATGGGTATAGCTGTGGTCTTCCTTTGTGGGGTTTATTTTAGTCATTTTTTTTCCCTGCATGGATTTTTCTTCCCCAAGGGCAAGGGGGCATTGCTTAGGCTCTCTTCTATTACAGCTTGTAAAAATCAAAATAAATAAATCATAGGCCTCTTTCATCTCTAATTTCTGTTCTTTGGTCATTTACAGTTCTTGGTAACATGATGGATGATATCACTGCTGGAAAATGGCAAGGAAAACTTATGCTTCTATTTAGCTACTTGGATACCTCATTAAACTCAAGAGAATTGTGACAAAACACTGATTTCTTGACAAGAAAACTTTTTTATGCACCAGTTTTGTTGAAACTTTCAATTGTAAAATATCCTTAAATCCACTGCAGATTTTCTGAGCAAAACCAGAAAGAGGCCTGACTGAGATGTCAAAAGCCCAGACTGAAAACTTTGCACAGACAGGACCACCTGGACTTGCACCTCTTACATCTCTGATATATGATGTATGCCCTGATCATGACGTAGAAGAAACAGAACTATTTTGAACCTTGTGAGAGATGAAGAGAAAACCACTCATAAATGTCACACATCAAAAAGTCTTGTTTTCATTCCCATGCAAAGGAGAAAAAAAAAAACTGAGAACTTTCTTACTGTGTTGGAAAATAATTGCTAATGACCTTGACTCAAGGAGCAAGTAGCCCACAGAGACAAGTTCTTCAGCCAGTCCTCCTGACATATTGACAGGGCTGTGTCATGGTTTATACTCAGTGGGCAACTAGGACCACGCAACCACTGTCTCACTTCTCTCTCCCCTGCCAGTGGGATGGGGAAAGGAATCAGGAAAAGTTAGGAAAACTCGTGGGTTAAGGTAAAGACAGTTTAATAAGTAAAGCAAAAGCCATGCACGCAAGCAAAGTGAAACAAGGAATTCATTCACTACTTCCCAATGGCAGGCAGGTGTTCTGCCATCTCCATGAAAGCAGGGCTCCATCACATGTCATGGTTACTTGGAAAGACAAACACCATAACTTTGAATGTCCCTCTGCTTCCTTCTCTCTCCACGAGCTTTATATACTGAGCATGTTCTTCATGAACTGCTCTGGTGTGGGATCTTCTATGGGCTGTGGGTGGACGTCTGGTCCATCATTAACCTCCATGAGCTGCAGAGGGACAGCCTGCCTCACCGTAGTCTTCACCATGGGCTGCAGTGAGCAATCTCTGCTCCAATGCCTAAAGCACCTCCTCCCCTTCCTTCTTCACTGACCTCAATGTCTGCACAGTTGTTTTGAGTCCAGTTCACACTGGAGTTCTTGCCTGTCCAGTACAATACAGAAACAGCAGGGATGCCATGGCCATCTGCATGCCCAGGTGCATCAGCATTGCTGTTATCAAAATGCTCCCAGGCACAGCAGAGTAAGATGATAAGCAGTACAGCAAGCAGCAAAAGCAAAAAGCAGCCACTAACAAGCACTAGACTCTATTATACAATACGGCAAGTAAGTCCCATGGCAAGAACAGAAGCTTGACAATTAATAGCTAAACAGCAATAATGGCTCTAAATTTGACTAGCACGTTCCAATCAAATCTGTCATTATCTTGAACCCTTCAAGCCCCACACTGTGTGTCAGTAAGAACTGTCATGGTTTAACCCCAGCTGGCAACTGGGACCCCACAGCTGGTATAGTGCTGTGCTTTGGATTTAGAATGAAAATAATGTTGATAACACACTAATATTTTAGTTGTTGCTAAGCAGTTAAGAACTTTTCAGCTTCTCATACTGGCCTGACAACAAGATGGCGAGGAGCACCCAAGAAACTGGGAGGGGACACAGGTGGGACAGCTGACCCCAACTGACCAAAGGAATACTCCATGCCTTATGACGTCATGCTCAGTATATAAAGCTGGAGGAAGAAGAAGGAAGGAGGGGAACTATCCCAGCCAAAACCATGACAGGTTGCAAAACTTTATTAAACCTGTCTTGTGAATTCAGGGCTACTAAAGTTAATACATATTATTTTAGCTAAATATGCTCTGCCTATACATGATTCTGGATGTGTAAGTATATGAGGGACAAAGACAAACAAAAAAGAAAGTAGTCGTGATTTTTTTACCCCCAACTTTGCAAACTCTGGAGTTTACAAGAAAAAAAAACCAAACAACCCAGAAAAGAAAACATTTTACCAATAAGAATAAATATCCATGTGGCAGTCTGCAGTCAATGCCTAATGCCCAAAAACCAGCAGGAGGAAAGATTGTTTTAACAAAATAATTCTTCAAGTTCACCAATGTGAATAAGCAAGTTACTACTGTTCTCTATCAGGGTGTATATGAACCTGTCAAAATAATGAAACCTTTTATCGATGGCAAATAATGAAGGCAAAACGATAAACAGCTAAAGCTTGATAGCCTTCCCCAGCATTTTTCCCCAAGAAAGTTAGAGGAATGGAAAAAATGCAAATAAAATGCAATTCTCCGATTTCGCTGTGGGCTAGGAGTGATGGAGACATTAAAATAAGACCTTACTGAACAGTCTGACTGCACCAAAATGTGTGTCATGATGTCTTTGACACCTCTTGGTCTGCTATCTGTCACAAAGGCTACATGCAAACTTGATATGACAGAGGAGATTTTGAATGTGAAACTCTTGCATTATAGCAGTAAAGGTGGGGATGTAAATAACATGATGGATGCTTTAATGTGGTTTAGCTCTGAAAAAAAGCAGTGGTTAATATGGAGACTCACTATGCACCATGGGTGCAACAAAACGTACAAGGTGCTGCTACAGAGCTTAAAAAATTGCTAAAAGCAGGCAGATCTGCTTGCGCTCTTTCATGGCTTATTTTTGCACATTTTACATTTCTTTGGCATTGGAAGTAATCTATGCAAGACACACATTTCAACATGAAAATGAAAAAACACAGGTACTTTCAAACTTTTATCAGCTGTCCCAGCAGCTTGTAAAAGAGATCAGACATTCAGCTTGCTGATTGTGTTGCATACTGATGGCAGACAGCTGGCAGAGATGTCATTGCCCATCCAGTTTTTGCAACTTGAACATTTGAGTTTGTATTTTTTCCCCCATTTCTGTCAGCATCATGTGCCACACAATCCAGGGGTTTCAGTTCACATATGAACACATGCATGTGCCTGCAGATCCTTGCGTTCATGTGGATACGTGTGTTTGCATCTTTAGCATCAAGGCTTTCTTTTGAAGTTTTTTGCCTATAGGAACAGAAGTCCCTGATTTGGGAAAACTGAGAAGACAAGGTCCCCAGTCCTGCCTTCTGGTTTGTTTAGATGCTGTATAAAGTGGGAAATTATTAAATGAGAAAACAGAATTAATCCAAACAAGCAGAATCTCCTGTCTGGTTGTCTTATCCTCTGAGGGCTCCAGAGCTAAACTCTGTTTTGTTTCATCTGTTTCAGCCCTACCAACTGTGATCACATAGCTGAACAATGACTCAGTCCACTATAGTCCTGCTCTCCCTTCAATCTACTTGATAGCCTCATTATGAGTATTATTCAACAAAATAGAGAATGCAAGTCCGAATCCCTTCGAGGCGAAAGGAAAAATAAGTAATGATGTAATGTAAAAGAATGATTAAATTATTCTCTCTTTCATCTGGGTTTTACAAGATACAAGACCATGGCTACCATTGATGGGAGGTTATATGGGAGACCTTGAGGCCAGGCGGGATACCTTAAAGCATCTCCATTGGTTCTAGAAACCAATGCTTAAACAGCTGATTCAGCTTGAACACCACTTACTTCATGGTTCAAAAATGGCTTTAGGTAGGAAAAAGATGATAAAGGAAAGGAAGACAGCAAGGCTGTCTGTAGGCACTGCATCCAACTTGTAGGTACCTAAGTGAGTATAGCAAACATATAGTCACTTCGTGCAGTATTAAGCTCACCCAAAGACACTAGACATATCAGCTGAGCATCTAAATTCACATTATAGATAACAGAGTCAAGAGGATCAACTTCATTACCCATACATAGGCATCTACTACTGTTTGAGAAGCCTTAAAATAGCTCCTCTGGACTCCAGCTGCTGGTCCAGAAGTATGAGTCACCTCTAGATTCTGTGTCATTTCAATCAGCCCTATGCAGATGCCTTGGACACCCCACAACATATCAAACAACACTAGGTTCTATATTTAGGCTGCTGAATTGTGCCCACACAGTGGAACTGAGAGGTGCATTTGGCTCAATCTAGGGAAGACACCAATATATGGTCTGCCAGATAATTCTCTAGACTGTAGTGACTATGTTGACTAAATCCCTAGTGACCGGAACAGGAGCATATGCACCCACTGCACACAGATGGTCCACAATCGGATGTTTGAATCTGTGATCTGAATCATTACCTTCTGTCAGGTACTGAATTGGCCAAGAGGGATTTCTGAGTAGCGATCTGTAGATTCAGAAACTTAAATTCTCTCTAAATTGTAGTTTACTTTTACATACAATTTTCGGAATCTTCTGTTCATACCATACCAAAGCATTCAGAATTAAGGTAAAGACATACACACATTTCTGAGTCCAAGAAATTTGTGGCACATAGAGGTTATCTGAAAAACGAGGAAGAGTGTTTCTTTCTTTACATTCTCCAGTGAATATTTTTCCATTTTCCAACTCAGAACAGCATTTTAATTTTTAAATTGGCATGTTAACAGAAAGTTGAAGGGATTAAATAATCCAAAAATGAAATACTTCACTTGAAGTAATGCACAGCACATTACTCCAAATGTTCCCTATAATGTTGTTGATCTTTTCACTTGATGCATAACCACTTCATCCTTCCTCCTCCCAGCATCTATTCCAGTTATATCCAGATCATATGCACAGCTATTCTCATTGATCCTCATTTTTCAGCGTGATAACTGGACTCAGAACCTGAGTTTTTTCACCCAGATCTAGAACAGATTATGCCTACCGTTACATCTGAAAATTAGGAAGCTTCCTGTGGACTCAGATTTCTGAGACTGCCTTTAAGAAAACCTCTGAGAAGTTAAAGCAGATCAATTCAAAAGTGGTATTTTTTCAGGAAAATTATTTAGCATTGTTCCATAAATTATGGTCATGTTTGGTTTTTAGCTTTTTAAGATGATTGATTTGTATTGCTTTCCTAGATAAATGATCAATAAGTAACTTGAAATTATCCTTATTTGTAAAAAAACCTCTTTTGTGCTAGAGAAATCTCTCTACCCTAGCATGAACAATTAATTCATATCATTCAGAGTAGCATTAATATACTCACTTGTTTGTGGATTAAGTGGCTCTTGTCAAGTTTCAGATTAAATTAATTTTTAAAGAGTATATCAGGACTGAGATACAGAAGTTTTTTAAGTGAGAGAAATAAGCTAAAACTTCAACCTACAGAAATATGCCACAAAAATATGACTGATTTGCAATCTGATTCCAAAGTAAAGCATATAACTGCAGTTCCCTGAATTGAAAATACATGCTGCTTCCATTTTACTGGGTGTTTATGAGAGAGAAGAACATCAAGGATGCTACAAAATAGAGTTTGGGTCATTTAAGTGATATAAGCCACAGACACAAATGCAAGGAAGTGATTTTTGTGGTGTTTCGGAAGATGTAGTTCATCTTCTTCATAACATGCTAAAATTACAGTTTGTTCCTCCCCTGCATCTTTGGATGTGGTGCTGTATTGTCTACTTCTATGACTGGGATTGAAAAAACAAAAGAAATCTCCTCACAAAATAATACCATTTAATTGTTGTTAAATACTTTTCAAGTTTTTCTACACACATTATTAGGACAAAAACCTTAGCAAAATTATTATAAAGCCCTAGTTCTTTCTGGTACCTTGGCTTTGTGCTAATTTCATGCTGATTTATACTTTAAGTATAAACCTACTTCTACTGTTTCCTGATATCAGCTTACCTCTTCCAGTAAACAAAAAAGGAAGTGGAATTAACATTTTTGTCTTTGATTACTGTCACTAGCAAATAATAGACCCAGCTCAGGCACATAGCTAGAGGCAAATTTTGCCCCAGAGAATTTGCCATCTGTTTAGGCAAATCTGACAAAACACAGTAGGAATGGGATACTAATCTCCTGGTTTTATAAGTAAAACCAAAAAGGGTAAAAGAAGCTCACAAAAGAAATACAGGGCAAAGAATGAAACACATTTCTTGAACTGTCTTCCAGAATCAGAAAATAAAATATTCTCTCTACCTGTCTTAGTATTTATGATGAGGATGTAGGGAACATTTATGAAAACAAGTGTGAAAAAATGCAAGGCTAAAATG
Organism: Chroicocephalus ridibundus; assembly: GCF_963924245.1. Lineage (NCBI taxonomy): Eukaryota > Metazoa > Chordata > Aves > Charadriiformes > Laridae > Chroicocephalus > Chroicocephalus ridibundus. Next base: position 47,751,162 of record NC_086288.1, read on the forward strand.
TTTCCTAATCTAACTACTGCAGGGATGCATGCTGCCAGTGGTAAAAGGGAAGCTAAAGTCCCCATCACTCCTTTCTACTCCACTGCAGTACTACTGGCCTTTCCTGCTGTTTGCATATCTGTAAAGCATACCAAATTATCTAAGCTTTGAAATATATTTTAAATAGAATTTCTTCCTTTACCCTTATGGAAATACTTCTCTTTCTGGATCTCAGAGAACTTCAAGGATGTGGGGATATAAAGGATGTAAAGTGGAGGGACCCCTGGGCTCTGGGGATATCCAGGACAACTCCTGATTCCATTCTGGGCAGAGATCTGAAAAAATACCAGTCTCCTTCTCCAGCTCTGTTATGGATTCCCAAAGAAATCTTGGGCTACTGGAAGAATCTCAGTACGCTGATTGAGCACTTGTTGTGTCTTGCTGGTCAATTCAGCTGTCCAGGAGACACAGCTGAGTGGTGTCAAAACTCCACCCTTTTCCTTTTCTCCTCCCATTCCCATAGTGGATCCTGGTCTCCATCCCCTGTTTGTGGGTAGCAGAATGCTATTTTGTCTGTGATGCTGGAAAGACTCAGCTCATCTCCAAAAGCAACTGCTTTCAGTCTTAACATGCCAATGTTATGGCTTATTTTTTTTCTCCACCCAGGAACTGCTTCTTTTCAGTAGATTTAATGATACTTTTGAGATTCGTCTGAATGAGATTTTTCTCACCTTGATGATGATGATGATCAGAACATTTGCTACAAGGATACAAATGACAAAGGTGTACAAGGATACAAATGAACTCTGGTGTTAAAGGTAGAATGGATGAAGGGGATGAAAGTTTGGAACAGATTTTATCTAAGGATGTAAGCAAATCTCAGCTAAGGGAGGCTGAGATGACTAAATTTCAAAATGTGACAGAATTGACAGACATGACCATCAGATTTAAAAAAAAATCTAACAAATGTGGGACACTAGCAACAGATTAGCAAGCACAGCGTTTCTACTTACAAGAAGGAAGAAAAAGGAATTAAAAAAGTATAGGCCAATTAAGCTGACCTCAATAATATGTTAAGGATGTAGAACACATTTTCAAGTGAAAAATTAATGAAAGACATGAAGCTAAATGGATTACAGGATAAAATGAAACATGAATTTACCAAATGTACGCTAAGCCAAACTAACTCAGTGTGCTTTTACTCTTGCAACAGAAATTATTTTCTGCAGACAGGCAGTGCTCAGGCTCTCATCTCTTTGGACTTGAGTAAAGCATTTCATATAATGAACCACATGGACAATTTTTACAGAAACAGAATAACATGGGATTGCTAAAAAGCTGTCATATCCAAAAGATACGTTAAAAGGCATATGGAAATGGATAATGCAATACGAAGAGCCTCCTGTCTGGAAGAACACTTCAGACGCATTTTTCAAGGATCAGTTTTAGGACTAATTTTACTTGATATTTTCATCAATGACCCTGGCACAAAAAGTAAGAAATTGATCATTTGGTTTGGCAGCAAGTAGGGAAGCTCTGTCAATAAAATGAGGGGGAAAATGTCAGACAGGAAGAAACAGACCTGCTCGACTACTGGGATAACAGAAATGAAACAAAGCCTAGTCGTGCAAAGTGTCAAGTCATGTAAATCTACTAAGAAAAATTATAGCTATACCCTAGAAGTTTATTAACTGGAAATGATACAAGATGAGAAAGAACAGGAAGCTATAAAAAAGCTAATATAATCCTAGATTATTTTTTTTACTATTGAGATAAAGAATTATTCATTCTGCTATACATGACTGTGGTGAAGTGTCAATAAGTATATAACACATAGTTCTGGTCAGGTTTTTTGTAAAAAAAGAGGAAATGTAACTGTAACAGGGGGAGAAAAGGATAATTGGGAACAAAAGATTTACTGTACAACAGGAATTGGAGAAATACTTGCTTGCTGCACTACTGTAGTACCAAAATGAAAATGAAAAGTGGACATGACTGCCCTTTGTAAATGATCTATGAGACAGATAGGAAGAGACACATGAGAAAAAGATGAAGTAAATGACCAAAATAAATTTAGAGATTAACAGAATGTTTCTGATAATCTGAAATGAGATTATAAAACGGTTTCTCAAAAGCAGTGGGAGAATTTACACACCATAAAACAGTGCCTGTTTGTTCCAGGGATTACATGACATGCTAGACTTATAGCAAGGATCTGGATTCAGTCCTGAGAACATAAGAAAGTTAATTAGTAGGAAACAAGTTAGTAAAGGGAACAACTGTTGACAACCTGCTGTTCAAATTTTTCAACTTTTCAGTCCACCCCTTTGTCTCAGTTGTTGTTACACAGTGATGGTTTCAGTATGTCCCATCTCAGCGATGCAATAAAAGAACCATTGCAAGGTCATGAGGACCACAACCAAAATATCTTCCAGGTCCTTGGAAAAAGTACAAACTCACTTTGGGAGGAAGACTTTAGGGAAGTGGGAGGGAAGAAGAGGGGATCTCTCTCTTTGGAAGACAAAAGGAATAAGGCATCTACCTAAACCCCTGCCTGGGTTAGGATACTGGACCCAACACCAGGGTTGGCCCTAGGCATTGACAGAGAAGGCAGCTGGTCTCAGCACTGCAGAATATCCATAGCCATTTCACCTGTATCAGAGCGGCATGTTAGCCACCAATTCTGTAGTTGCAAGAATGGAGTGGAGGGGAAAAAGCAGCAAAATCCAGATTTGGCCTACTGAGAAACCTTGAGCCATGTCTACAAATACTCAACAGAGCAAGTGTTAAGGGTCTTTTCCAACCGAAATGATTCTATGACTCTATGATTCTAAGTGCTTACAGCTACTGCCTTGAAAATGATGCTAACATTCCTGCAGGCTCGGCAGCTCAGAGTGCTATGTCTGGGGCAAGGGACTCCCCAGAATTTTATTTATTTTTTTTTTTCACTGTTGAATGGCTATTCTGCTATTCTCAGTACTGCAGCTGAAATGGGCACATTTCACTTCACGTAGATGCAGTGAAGGACAGAACAGGCTATGTTCAAATCTTTGGTGATGCCTTCTGAAAACACAGGCATTGATTTCTTGAACAAGACTTTAAGTCGAAAAAGCCTGATAGAGTTTCAGTTGAATCCCCCTATTGGAAATCAACTTATTATTACTGATAAAATTTCTGCTGAATACCATTTTGTTGTTTTTAAAAAGTCCATAAACAAGAAAACAGCAAAACTCCAAAATAAAGAGCCCTGTGAAAATGGCTATGCCAAATGCTCTCTGACACATTTAGCATCTCTTTAATAATATTTTTTATAATTGTTTCAGAATGAAAATGTGTAACATAACAACCTGCAAATGGTTCATGCATATGCATGCCTTCCATGTGTTAACTGCTGGGGAATGTTTTCAGATTGCTTCATATTATAAATTGTTACTTATTTACCACGCCAGTTGGTGACTCTGAGGTAGCATATGTGTAATGAATTTGCAGTTTCTATTACAGCTAGTTCAAATTTTCCAGTGAAGCACTTTTTCAATTTAAGAAAAAAAAAAAAAAAAGAAACAAAAGGAATCACCTCTACCCATTAATCAAGAAGGCTTTGTAGAAAAGTAGAAAATACTTTGTAGAAAAGTATTTGTACAGATGACCTGACAAAACATGGATAAGTTTTTATGAGAAGCAGTTTCCAAATATCCAGGAAGATTGCATGTGTGATTTCTGGGGGCTCCAGAATAGCTCCACCATGGGAGTAGTCCCCACACAGCTCTAATCTGGCAAAATCTTCTTGTGGGATGATTTTCAGAATCAGGGTCTCGATACCTTCATGGCATGCAACTCCAGGTCAACTCTGAAATAGCCACCTCTGCACTGATATTGCAAAAACCCCATTGTGGAACAAGAAACTAACAAGTTTGGGAAATACATCTCTTGTCAAAGGTCACCTCCTGGCTCCATAGCAATAGCCTCCTGCCATTGGTCTTGTAGCTTAAATCTCAAAACTTCCAAAGTCATCACTATGGAATCAGCAGCCAGGACCTTGCAGCCCTGGCTTCCAGGTTGTCAAGATGTCATCCCCAAACCTTCCTCACGTAAAACATGCTATGCAAAACTAATCATGACATATATGTATTACTAGACAGAAGAAAGGGGGTTTGGTGAGCCCACAGTAATTTAAAATTTCTAAACCAAGATCTGGTTAGAAAAACTTTTTTTTTTTTTTTATCCAGGAACAAAAATATTTGCCTCAGCTTTATTGTATTTGTTTTGTCCTAAAATAGTTAAGAATCAAAAGCAGACTTTGAAGTTTTCAAACATAGATATAAAAAAGCTGCAAATGTTTTTAGGACACTGAAAATGTGAAATGTGAAAGGATCAGATCCCTTGGTTCCTTCTTGGTTTGAATAGTACATAACTGAATTCATAGCAGGAAAGGCAAGTTAGTTTGAGGATCCAGATCCCTTGGAAAACAATGGGAAAACATCCACCTGTTTTGAATAAGGCCCTGTAGTATCAGACATGATTATATGTATGTGTGTGTATACAGACACAGACCAAAAGATAAACTGAGCAGAAACCTAAAGGGATGGACTATGGAGTAGATAGATAGTGTTTAAACTATCTCCTGTTCAGTCTCTAAATGTGCTGCGTCTCTTGCTGTGCAGAATATTCAGCACACAAAAATGAACTTTCTTCCCTTTTTTGTTCAGATATTTGCAGGTCACCTTTCCACTCACTGGGAGAACTGAAACTTCCTTTTTTTCTCCAGTCATGTTCCATCTATCACACTGTACGTTTAGAGAGGCAGGAGCAGACGTGTCAGACACAGAAAATGAGAGACAGAACAAAGAGAAATAGGCCCCTGAAGGAAAGAAAGAGAGAGGTTCTGAAAGCAGAAACAGAAGAAGTGAGAGCGATAAGGGACCCTAAAATAGAGATAAATCAACAGAGAATCAAGTCCCTTGAAACAGAAGATGAAAAATTTCCCTAAAGAGAAAAAGGCAGAAAGGGACATTTGTCCACCAGAAGGAACTAAAAGTATCCAAGAATTTTAATATTGTATTGTTATTGCAGTCACAAGATGAAAATTAATCTGTATCATTAGTGGACACCTTACTAATCTGCCATTTCAAGTGTAACGTTTAACATAGATTACAGGATGAACAGTCACTCTTCTCCATTTCATCTGCTGTATGGTTCTCTTCCCACTTGAGAGAAGAGAAAGAAGTAATTAATGAGATGCATAAAGACCGAGTAAACAGTTGATCAGAAGAGCAGGTCTTGGTTCGTAGATAAATGCTTGATTTAGTGTGTAAAAACTATTTTAGCACAGCACTTCATGTTTAGATATTCTGCAGTCCACTATGCTTTCATCTATGGTAGATTACAAGATTTCCCATAAAATGAAGGCGTATAGTTTGGTATTAAATGAATACTCCAAAATTGGCTGAATGGGTCATCTAAAGCAGCTAGAAGTTAAAAGAACAAAGGGAGGATGTCTATGCACTAAAACAGATGCTCTTATTATTATGTTTAAAAATCCACAGAACTGAGGCTTAAAAGTGCAGTATGCTTTGGGTGACTGCTGTTTCTTTGTTCAAAACCCATTCCATTTAAGCCGACTGTCATCAAAGTTTGATAGGTGTCTGAGACAGGTAGACACGTTTCTCCCTCTCTTTTTTACCATGGTTTTTAATCTAGCATTAACTTTCTTCTGGTTGTTTTTTTTTTCTTGCACCTAACTACACCGTTTCCTTATGTAGCTATTTCTAAAACAAAAGTGGAGGGTGGGGAGGAGAAAAGACCAGGATATTCTTAAATCTAGAACATTACTTGTCTGAGGCTATGGGCATTGTAAAAAGCTCACAGAGGGCATGACAGCTCAACTACATTCAAAATAAGCCCTCTTGCTTCTCACACATTGGTGTCCAATTGAGAATGCCCATGCTCAGCCTCCTCATTTGAACATTTAGTTTAGAAAACTAAATCATGGGCTTAGAAAAAATAATTTATTTTATAGTCTAATGCATAGAAATCTTTCCTGGGAGGAGTTAAAAGTCTGTTCAAGTTTGGACTCTAATGAATATGCAAGTATTCATCTTTAAATTGGAGCAGCTTTCAGATAGGAGATAGAAGATTTACTGTTCTAGCACAGCCAACAGTCTGATCACTAGGATGCCTGTTTGTTTGAAATGTGAAAGACCTGTGCTTGAAATCATTGCTGTGATGCAAGCAGAGGAGGCAGCAGACCATGGGTTGCCTATATCCTAGCTAACTGCCCAAATACTGGGGACATCTATAAAATATTTTCTGTAAAACTAGTTGCACTTACATGTGCGCTGTCTAAGACTTATCTTGTCCCTGGACCCTTCTGTTTAGAATATGACTGGTAAGGCTCTTCTGCATAATTCGAGGATTTGAGATGTTTGAGAGCATCTGGAACTAACTTGACCTACAGCTTAGCTTATTTTTTTTAATTTTAGGTGGTATCCAAACAGAGGCAGCTTGTTAAATGGCAGCTGACAGAAAACAGGCACCTGAAGGATAAAAATATGTCATTAGGCAGTGCTGAGGAACATCTGTGAGTAAAGAAGCAAGTAGATATTTAAAAACAGAAGAAAAACTGGACCTTAGTCTTTTGAGTGTTTTTTTAACTCAAGCTTCCTTCTTTAGAAAGCATCCTCTTGTTCTGCATGTTACAGTAGAAAATGTCTTCTTGACGAAGTTGGGACTTGTAGACTCTGAAGCTCTGAAGCAGTTACTAAAATGGTTGAAAGAATGGCTTAAGCAATGACTGAGAGCACTGATATGCAACTCTAAACAAATACGTATGTGCGTCTACTAAATGTCAGTAATCACCACATTATAAACCATGGAAATAATTAAAGAATTAATCCTGAAATACAAGTGATTTCTTTTATTTACCAACTCTGGCAAGTTCCTAAATGTCCTTGAAAGAATAAAAATCTGGACTTTATATTCTCTTTGATGTTTTATTCTAGGCTTCACAGGAACAAGGAGGAAAGAGAACAAAGGTCACTTTCAATCTGTTTCTTATTCATAACGTTCAACTTGAAGACCTGGCCAACTTGGCTGTGATGCGTTGCTAAATGGATTGGCCTAGGGCAAGAAAATGAAACTAAGTGAACTCTAAAAGTTTTGGGAATTTGGATCAGGGACTATTCCATCTGTTTAACGGCAGGACAGACACAATGTGGTTGATGAATGATGGAAGTGCTTTTTATCACTGTGGTGTTAATGACATAATGAAGGTCTTTTAAGAGTGTAAATGTGGTGTCGCATAAATCTGCTTCTATACGTTTTCCTTCATTTATCAAATATTAAGGGGATTTTCACCTTCTGTTCTAGAAATTGCTGCAGAGCTACTACATTGATTTAGGAGGGCTTTTAGCCGCTTTGATATCTATTATATTTTACCACATTGGTGAGTAGGGTTTATTCCATCACATATTCCGTTTAAAACGTTTCAATATTGATAAAATCTGGGAAGATAGGTATGTAATAAATTCTCTTATTTTAATAGCATTATTTCAGAGAACAAAGTGTGAGGAAAGGACTTGTTCCAGGCTTATACTTAATAATCAATTTAACCCTTTTGACGATATACCTCCATGCAACCTGTTTATCATGCAAGTGTGAGAGAAGACCCTTACTCCCACATCCTTCAAAAATGATTCCTGCTTGTTCCATCATTCAGTTGTTAAAAGTAATTTGTTGAGAATTTTGGTAATTTGGAGAATCTGTAATCCCCTTCAAGTAATCCCTCCAAAAATAACAATAAAGTAACAGAGATGGTTTATTCTCCTGTTATCACTGGAGATTATTTTTCCTCCTTTTTTTATCTTATCTTTTCATTCCCACTTCCATTTATTTCACCTTGTGTTTTCCTTTCTTTTTTTAACATTTCCTAAGCAGTATTCAATAACTGATGATACATCAGTCTGAAATGTTCAATAAAGAAAAGATTATATTTGCAGGTTAAAAAAGGTTATGAAAAATGGTTATACTACTTTTTGTAGAAATGCAGATCTAAATGCTATTAGGGAGAGTCCTGAGTACCTTTCGGAAGACACCTGCTCTTCAGCTATGAATGGGCTCAGGGTTCCTGTGGGTCCTTTGTCAAATCTGACAGTCTTGTCCTGGTGTCTCAGATAGTGTAGGGCATCACAAGTGGCACTGGAAAGTTACAGTTGGGGACGTGAACTGAGTCCAAAGGTGAGATTTTAGTCCAAGTTACAAACAAAACATAAATGTTTACAAATGAGCTGGGCATCTAATCTCTCGTTACAGTCAGCAGAGACTTGGTAGGAGTTCAGCAAGTCTGGAGTCTAAGGAGCTATTCAGGCGACAAAGTGTGCATGTTAACCCAGGGTAAGATAAATAGCTCTGAAATTTCATTAATTTTATTCCTTAAATCTCACTGACAATAGACAGAACTTAGATATCTACCTTAAAATGCAGGTACTGATGTTTAAATGACTACAATCTTGAGCAGAATGCCAGCCACAATATCCTACAGATTATAGCAAGGTATAAACTATTTATGCACCATTGTAGATGACAAATTTAATTTCTCATTATTATGTCTATAGAATTTGTACCAAGATAATTCCAGTGACTTTACTGTTTAATCTGTGTTGCTCTCTCCACAAGCACTGAGATAAGAGGGCATCCAGATAGATAGCTATGGATTAAGGATGAGAGTGTTACTTTCTTGATTAAATGGCAATGTCACATTTTATACTATTGATTGAATTATGACATGTCCTGCTGCCAGACAAAAATGGATCAACTGGTTGCCCTCAGAAAGACAGATCTTCTGTCTTTCAGGTATCATAATGTGTGTTCTTGCCTCACCTGCCCCCTGACCAGAACAACTTGCGTTGTAGTATATAATAAAGAGAATATTTTTTCTCGTTTCCGTTTTTCAAGATTAAAATAGATATTGATGCAAGCCTTATTTAGTAGCCAGCAGACACTGACATTTTGAACAGTCCAGATTTAGAATTAAGATAAAGCCTACCTGGGCAGAAAGAAATACTGCAGGTTGCAAAACTCGTAGTGTTATTTTTTTCACACAATGCCAAGGCACAAGAAAGGAAATGAAGAATACCAAACTACAAGAATTTTTTTCTCTCTTATGCACATGACCTCCCTCTTCCTTCAGGCTATGTGAAGGCCTCCTGATAATGAGAGAAATGGTTCTCCTCTTTATGACTCTCAAACTTGATACTAACAAAACTACAGCTCTTCTCATCCTAAAGGAATCTCACTGGATATAAATAATGTCAGGTTATAATAGGAAAAACAAACAACCCCTCCCCAAAACCAAAACACGTACAGGCCACTTCCTCTTACTTTGCAGAACAACAGAATAAATTATTTACAAACCACTCAGAAACTTGCATCAGAAACTTAAATGTATCTGACTAGCTAAAAGAAAAGTGAAATAAAAAGATTTCAAGTCGTCTAGTATGGAAGCAGAACCGAAGAGGTAATACAGTCCAACTGGATTATGGACAGGACAGAGAAAAGAGAAGGGAAGGAAACTGTAAATCAAGAATGTCCAGAGCCAGAAAAGGATCTAGCAACTTAAGAAAAGGATCTCAAGCTCAACTCTGGCACTTAACTTTAAGAACATCATTCTAGATTCTAAAATTCTTCAGGCACGTGATATTGTCCTCAGAAATCCTCCCTAGAACTGCCTGCATCTGTTTCCAGATTTCAGGAAATCCACGCCAGCCTTCTGCATGAACCCAATCAGATTTATCGAATTCATTGAAATTCTTGACCTAATCATTGTCAAGGTCAAAATTTTAGAGATACGGTCAGAGAGAAAGAGCTTTCTTTTACATGTAGTGTTCTCCTAGTTCGGGTATTCCTCTGAGAGATGGGAGAGGAGGTTCAATACCTTTCTCAGTATAAGGGAGTTTCAACACCAACTACTTCCAAGAAGATCCTAATCAAAAGGAACTCTCTTATTTAAAATGTGCCTGTGTTGAAAATATTCTAATTTTTTCTGTTCAGATGGAAATTATGAGATGCACAATTCTGCACAGAGCACAACAGGCAAAAATCCAAGCTTATGTACAGAAAGCAAATTTAGATGAGAGAGTAATGAACAACAATCTGCTTCAACTCAATAATGCACAGTCATTGCTTTAAAACAGTTTTTAAACTGTACCTTCTATAGTCTTTCAGAAGTACCTATTACTGTGTACACGCAAAGCAAATAGTGTGGAAAAAATGAAGAAAGTCATCCCGCTTTTGCCCAGTTTTCTACAAATTACTTAGTGTAGCAAAGGCTAAGTTCTGTTCCCAGTTCTGACATTTTCCATAATGCCCTTTTTAAAGCCAAAATACAGCAGCTGTATTTATCATTGAAAAATCAGAGCATGGGTCAGACACTGTAATCATGCAGCTGAGCTAATGGTTCTGCTGCGTAAAAATGGTTGTGGGTAATGTATTAAAGACTCACTCTGGGTTTGAGATAAGAAGTCAGACGAAATCACTCAAGTCAAATCATAGCAAAAAATCCCTTGTCAACAAATTCAAATCCTTCCAGGTTCAAATATTTTCCTAGAACTCATTTCCCTATTGAGCTTTTGAAGCCTTCACATATCAGTCTTTCCTGCAAATCAAAGCCATCTATTTTCTCATTTTAGTCTCATTGAGACCACTGTCATGCATGTGGCCCACAGGATTCAGGCCCCCCAAAAGACATACCAAAATAATGGAAAAGTTATTTTCATGATATTATCCATAGACTAACAGGGAAGAAAACTGCAATATAGAGAGATGTTCTGATGTGAATTTCAGTTGGGTTTTGTAGATTGGGTTCATATGCTTTGGGTAAGTTTCATACAAACTATTATACTTCTGCCAGACTATCTGAAAAGAGCCTGGGACTCTTAAGTTTTTCCCTATTGCAAATTGAGATGACACGAGCGATCTTTCAGTTCTTGTGCCTCAGCACACTTGAGCAATTTCATATGCAGGCCCTAAGTGTGTGAACCTCCATTAAACATGTCCTGATCTGCTAATATACCTCACTGAAGTCAATTTGAAAAGGCAAAGATGACACCGTTAAAACTGGCAATCTTCAAAGAGATTACATATTACCGAGCAGAACATAGGGGTTAAGTGAACTAGCAAATCTGTCACCCAGAGACTCCTCATTCTTACTCTGGTTATCAAGGGTAAACATGTTCTGCAGGATGTGTAAGAGGAGGAAGACTGAAGTCAATAAAGCACTCTGTTTGAAAGTCTCTCAGCAGGGTATATAAAAAAAGCCCTCTCTTTAGCAAATGCCATGAGTCTAACATTCAATTTGTTTAAGTCACCCAATTTACTCTTCGTTTTCTTTAATGAATATACTACCAAAAAGCCCAGTACAAATGCTGAATGATTGTTCCTGAGTAAGAGTGGCACATAAAAAGTGCCTAGAGGACTCACTTTCCATAGTGAATAATTTAGGGAAGATGTCTCCTCATGATTCTCAGGTGGGGCGAGAATTCAGGATTACAATTTCTGCACTTAGACACAGATAAATAGGATACCTTAGTAAGGCCCTATCTGTGGAAAGATAAGAGCCTATACAGGTCTGGGACAAGCAATGGAAGTTCATTTTCTCCATCCACAGTGATAAGCTTGCAGCCTTTCCCTATAAGAACATAATTTTCCTGCAAACCCCTTTTCTATACTTTTTGGACTGAAAAGACCAAAAATATCTGGACCATTGGACACCTCATAATATAGACTGCTATTATGAAAGGCTCGGATCATTGGACACCTCATAATATAGACTGCTATTATGAAAGGCTCAGGTATAAGAGAGTGAATGTGTAAATTTTGACTAATGGGCCACAATAAGGTAATATGGGTAGAACAGAGCATAAAGAGGTGACTGAGATAAGCTAAGGTCACTGTAGAGAACAGTTTTTAAAGAACCTTCGTATTATTATTGTATGAGATTGGAGGATTCTGGAGCAAACATTAATAGGAAAAATACTCCAGGCTAGTAAAAGCAAATAAAAAATTAGAACATGTGCTATCTCTCAGTGAACCCAAATGCCTACTGGGAAAAGGAGAGTCGAGTCATTAGCATTATTTGTTCATCATTATCGCTTATGAGGAGGTACATCAATGTAGGTCTATATATTTAGGCCCTGTGGTTTTAGTGCTTGAAAACAGCTGCAAAATACGGCTGAGTTTCATAACAAACTCTTGGAAAAGATCAGCTCCTGGCAGCAGAATGAGCTGCTTCCAAGAGAAGTTCAAAGAGGCAGTCATTAAGGAAAATGTCAGTTCTAAATTTATTTTTCCTGTTTCTTTCTTCTTTGTCATCTGCTATGAATTGGTATCCAATGGCTTTGCCATTTTAATTTAATTTGGACTCAGATGTAAGTGACAACTCTTTCAGAGCACTTGCCATGGCAAGAATTTCTGCCCATTCAGGACTGGGTAAGAAATACTATATAATTCCAGTCATCTATGTGTTTTTGTATCAAGGTATTTTCTTTACAGAAAGATTTGCAGCACATGAAGAAATAAATTCAGTCAAATATGATGACTTAACTATCACTGGAGTCAGTCACAAGAGCAGAGGAAACACTGGAGAAAGCATGTGTCTTTAATCCACAAATACCAGAAGGAAAAAGTCACCACCTGAGATCAGACTGGTCTCAAGGTATCTCAGTTCAATGTTTACTCTCGTGGACTTTCAGGCAATGATATCCAGAGTACATCTGGCTAATTCCTTCCTTACGACTTAAGTCCTACTCTTATTTCAACACCTTCAGAAATGCAGTTCTTTGTCTCTAATAAGGCTAAAACTTTATTCTTCTGTCAGAAGGTTTTTTTGCTCAACCACCACATCTGCAGGACCACATAAACTTCTAAATACTGCTTTATTCAACATGGTTTCCTCAGACAGGATCTGTTTTTTTCAAGAACTTCATGCAACTGAGTTTTTCCACAGGGCAACAGGAAAGACTGAGACCAACTGTCAGAGCAAAAGGCAGCAGACAAGCACATTTTGCTGTTTCTGATACTGCAAGTGGGACTTCCCTAGTGCCTGCTAGTGACATGGCTGTCATCCTGGAAGCTTGATATGCTTATCAAATTTATCAAGGCTCCTCTGTCCCGTAATGAGAAACATTTTTACAATTCCTAAAAACAACCCATAGGAGCACAGCCACAAAGCTCAAGAGTCCCTTTTTTGGGGGATATTCCCACCTAAAACTTCATTGAAATGTGCTCAAAGCTTACAATTTACCACCTTAAAACTATAGATTAGAAGCAAATGTGCCTAAATTTAGACATCTTCCATTCCTGTTAATAATTTGCATTTTAGAAAAAGGCGACAAAGTATGACAAAAAGCAATCATAGCAAATAACCACATATTTTACTTTAATTTCAGGTTACATTAATCCCACTTTTAGTAGTATGCCTCCTGATGTTAGCTGTGATTTACATAAGTGTCAATCATAAGACTGGCTATTGATCCTGAGATCTTGATCAACAGATGCTGAAGACTTATTTATTACTCACAGAATTAAATTCCTGAGAGACTCGTATCATGTGTAATCTTCCAATCAACCAGACGAAATAAGTCACTGACTAAAAGAGAACTAAGTTAAAATCCGGAAGTTTCAGGAGTTTGTTTCAAGATACCATAAAGATTGATACTACCCAGAAAGCTGAGCTTCCTCACAGTCCTAAAAGAGTTTACAGCCCATACCTAAATATTTTTCAATTCTCCTAATAAGGATAAACAGCAAAGTGCAAAGCCGAAGTACAGTAACAGTTTTATGAGAACAGTCTGTTAAGAAGCAAAAAAGTTTTGCAAATGTTTTTCTCGGCCTCTCATGCATTTCTAATGCAACAAGCTGAAAAGGGCTGATAATCATGAAACTGCAGTAAATGTGCCATGAGATAAGTCAAATAGCTTTCAGAAATTCTAATAAATTCTTTTCATAAAACATTAGCATATTCTGCCCTGTGGATCTCATTCTTACCTATTAGAGAACTTGTCTGAGATCAGACAAAAGAACTTTTCTTTTCTACTGGCATGCTGAGCAGAATTCATTATTAAACATTGTGCTAGGTTAATCTGATTTGAGAAAGAAACCTTAAAGATGCAGGGGATTCTTTTATAAAGATAACATTTTCTGAGTTAAATTAGATAACTGAAAGAAAATGCCCACCAGAAGAAAACAGAGGCTTGCTGATTTATTTATTTATTTTTATTTTTCCACAGAATTTCTCCTCACAAACTAAGAAGGCAGTACAGATTTCGTTGACTGAACTGTCCAAGTGACAGCATTGAGCTATGTAGTGTGCGATGCCTGATACATTTCTTCATCTTCCTTAAGAAAATCAAAAAGTCTTATGGAGCTTTTTTCAGGGAAGAACTTTGAAGCTCCTGGTAAGGATACTCAGACAGAAGAATGAATGGAGCACTGTTCATAAAAATGAAGATTTGTGGTTTTGGTCCAAATGCTGAACTATACTGCTCTTACAGCTATCCGCCACTTAGAGCCTCAGACATAGTAAGGGGACCAGCTAAGCTACACAGCTTCCAGTGCTGCAATTACTGCTTAGACCTTCAGTTTATGAAATATTTTGGGACCCTTATTCGGAGATAGATTCCAGATTCACTGAAATTTCACATTTTACTCTTCCTCCGGCCCTCCTAACTTCACCATCAACCTATAGGGATTATTTAAAGAGGGGGCAAGCTAAAGCCAAAATCAGCTACCCACATTCAAACTGACTATATGCACATTTTCCTAGGGTGGGACAAAGGCCTGGACTTTCACGGTACTTTGAAATTTTACCTCAGGGAAAAGAAGAGTGGATTTCCCTTAATGCTTTGGAAACAAAATCTTACAAGAAGGCACCAGTGTTTAAGCCTTATTGCTTCTGATGCTGTTTTTGCCACTCTTACACAGAAATCAGGGCCACAGTGATGTAGCAAACTGGTTCCTAATTGGTAAACTGCTATAAAGACCTTAAGGATGGGGAGACTGACTATTTAGAAAAGTGATTCTGCTCACAGTCTCATCTGTGGGATTTCTACTCTACTAAGTGCAAGTTTTAATACCAGTCTTAGCTGGTAATTTTACTCTGCAAATCTCAGGCTCAATCTAACTGGATTTTCTCCCATGTGAGAATTAAAATCTCACTGGATTGGCTTGACTATAAATATCACAGACAGGTAACATGGTTTGCTCTGAGACTTTCTCTATCCCTTTTCTGAGCGCCAGTTGAATTTCTGTTGCATTCTTGGGTGAGGAAGATGGCATCTGCTTCCTGAATTCATTCCGTGTGAGGCTGTCTGCATGAAAGGGTTGGGTAGCTCTGCTTAAGGTTTTGAAGATGGAGGCATAACCAAGCAACAGGTTTTGAATTCTTCACTATGACACAGAGGGAACAAAATTCAGTCATCAAAGCCTCCTAGCTAGTTCTCTTAATAGTACAAAAGGTCATTTTTCCAAATGCTTAAACTGTACCCTCAGGCTTTCAGGATTATGTGCTGTGTCATTATTAAGCAATAATGCATTATAAGCAGCCATTGCTTTTAAAAAGACAGAGACACTCATTTTGCCAGGCACAGTAGGGCTGCTAAAACCAAAACAAAAACAACAAAGTCTTATCACATAAACAGTAAGAACTGCATGTGAAAATAAAGTTTGTAATCAAAATTGACATTTTCCTGGCTCCTGCTTCCACTGGCAGCCTCTTACTGAGGTCTGACAGGTGTTCACAGGGTTGCCAACCCCCTAGGTTAATTCTGTGCATGAACAGTGAGAATAAATTATTTCTCGAAGTGGAATTCTGAAAAATTAATTGAAAAGGTGGAGTACTCACACAAAATAAAAATACATAAAAGCATGCCTCAGATATCCTTCAGTATGGGAAACTGGACAGAGAAAGCCCCAAGCCTCAGCTTAAAGTTAACTGGAATATCAGAGACCTCAAACTTCACCCAAGTCAAAGTCAAAAGGAAGGACCTACGCCAGCAGCCATGTACTGCACTGAGAGTTGTGAATAAACAGTACATTTCAGGGCATAGCAGCAACTTTGCTCAGTATAACAGTATATCTAGACAGTCATAAGTGAACAAGCTATCATGGTGTAACATCATGATTTACCAGATTTGTTCACGCTCAGCAACTGCAGGATCTAGATGTTGAGATTTCCTTTTAAGCCACCTTCATCCTAATATTTGTTGATTTTTATTAGATATTGCAAACACACCCACAGCAAATTTTAGCCTCGATTAGCCCAGGCTCAACTTAATCAAAGTTTAATGCAATCTCAAGGCTCAGTTGTCCTTTCAAATCCATAGTCCCTTTCTCATTCTGACAGTCAGTGAAATATTTTATATCTGATGTTCTCAGCTCCTTGCTCAGTCCCACAGCTGAAAAGGATCCTTCAGCTGTGACTTAGTGCCTTGCTGGCTTTACCAGCCTGCTGTTCGGGGCTGCATTACGAGCTGCCTCCTGCTCGTCCCAGGACACGTATTTGTGTGTGTCCTAGGCTCTGGCTGCACACACTGCTGGACCAACCAAACACCTCGTACATGTTGTGACTCCGTCCTTCCTCTTGCCCTGTTCCTCTCTTCCTCAGCTCCAACTAACTTCAGCCCTCCCATACACCTGAACACAAAATTTTAGCTTTCAACCATTTGTGTTGCCTCTAGCACCTGTCAGACCTTTTACTGAACTAATGTGACTCACTAAAAAGGCAGAAGAATATTCAGTATTTTGCTAGGCTTGTATTTCCCCATTTCAGTGCGGTATATTAACTCACAGAAAAGCCTCTTCAGCAGGCACAGGGTAAGCAGTGCAAGAGCAGATGGGGAGGGGGACAGGGAAGATGGGAGTGCGCAGCGAGACCTTGCCTTCTGGAAAAAAGGGCAGCTTATTAATTTGTCTCACCATGTCTTGAGAAAGCGTGTCTTTAGACTCAATCTGTCCTTGACAGTAAAAGGGAAGTAGCGGAGGTGCAGAACCAGGAACAGAGAGGGGAGAACAGAGCCACTCTTCATGCTGCCAGATGTTTTGCAAAACACTGCTCTCGGAGGTAGAAAAAAGGATGGGCAAAGTGACACATCCCTCATTTGTCATATCCAAGCTTGCCGTACAGTCTTTCTGGCTTCCTGACTTTCACAACAGCCTCTGAACACGCTCTCACCCCACTCTTTTGTTTGGCTGGCTTCTTGACTGCACTAGTTCTCTTTGGTCCAGGTACCTGAGCAACTTCTCGCTTATACCTATCAAGGCTTACAGTGTTTTCTTGCTTAATTCCTTCTACAGATGTAGGCCTCTGTCCATATACTTGATTTTAGCCCTGTCCTAGCCAGTCAAAATATTTACCCTCAACAAACTTAAATCCGTCCAGTAGTCAGACGGTCAGCACCTCTGGATGGGTCCCTAGTGGGGTTTGAATGTGGCACGCTGGGAGCTGGCAGACTGCCTCAAGTAAGATATATCCCCAACTATACATTTTTGTCAAATTTCTATGTGATCCAGCCACCACGGGAACAGAGACCCATAATCTGTGAGCACAGTTAGTCTTCCTGTGCTGCATGCATACATTGGAAACTGTATTATCTTTCTCATATCTATTTTCCCTTCCACCCAAAACATTACCTACCTTTTCCTATTGAGCTTTCCTGGCACCTTTTTTGGTTACTTTTTTTTTTTTTTTAATGATGACGCTTTACTTTTACTCTGTTCCCCTTCAAAGTGATTCTTAGAAGACTTCACTATAAGAGATGTTAGACTGCAGCTTTTCCTGTTTCTCTAAAACTGCCTTAAAACTTGCAACTCTGTCTAAGGCAGGTAAATATTCTACAGGATGGTGAGTTTCCTAGCATTCTGACTCACATAGAGATGCTATGACATGTTGTATTCCAGTTTTTTCCCCGTTACTGCTGTGATATAAGAAATTGTTTTGTGAAGCTCATTGCTTACACTGAAAAGATCAGGGCAAAGAAAAAAGTGAAGAAGGAAGTTTCCTGGCTGTGGCATCAGTCCTTCAGTAAAGTGAATTTTCAACTAAAAATATCTGTGGTATTTTGAACTACGAGGAGGACTGTGTGAAGAAAGCTTGAAATCACTATTCTCACCTCTTCTATTAGATGTTTGCTGCTCTGTGGAGATTTTTTTTACGAGATCATCACTATGGTACTTAAAACACCGTGGTCAGCAGTGACGGTGAGGTTAATACTCAAAAAGAGCACATTCTTTTTCTGCAGTATGTACTGTGCAAATGTTTTCAGGGCATTCCTTGACAAATTAAGGGATGGGATTGTATGACACAGTTGCCTACATTGTTAGGGAAGATTTGATGTCCCCCGCTGCAGGTCTGCAAATCTCTTGTGTCAGTGATAGATGGATTACAATGTATATTTTGTAAATATGGGGTTATGATACAGCTGTACACTTCTGCCTTCCCGCAATTAGGAACAGCAACAGTGGCTTCAATATTTGCTGTCTCCCTTTGCACCAAAGTTTCAGTGTTATCTTTAAGCTTGATCTAGGCTTAGTCAGCTTGTGAGCCTAGAAAAAAAGCGGGAGCAGAAGGGGTGAAAGGAAGCAAATCCCTGCACCAGACTAGTCTTCTCAAAATTTGCACAAGCATTAATCAGCACATCGCTGCAAAACAGAACAAATAAGAGCATCGTGTTCTTTTGAAAGACCACTTTAAAGGGTTTTGAACTGACTCAGGCAAACATATCCCTCAGGGACATCTTTGATTTCTACATTGTTCTCCTGATCACACAGTGTGTTGCCAGAATGAGATTTTTTCACTGTTTATCTTCTTTTTCTTATTGGGCACAGTATTTAGGCAGAAAATCTGTCAGAAAGGAATGGCTGCATATAAATGTAATTCTTAGTAAGGCTTCTGATATTATAGCACAGCATGTTTGGAATATTGATCACAGCACTTAAATTTGCAATTAAAATTATAATTTCTGTTTCCACAGATTTTTAGACTAATTTTATGCAAAATACAGCCTAAGATTGACATAAAGGCAATAAAAATTGCACAGAAAAATCTGTACTGAGTTAATTGTTAAACATACGGTCACATGCCACGGAAGGGGGCAGGTAATATTGAACCAAGAAGTGAACAGGGACATTGAGTATCTTTATAAAGACAGAGGCTTTCATTACTGCTGCTATTTGCATTTTCATTCATTTCTTCTTGCCTTAAATTCCCACACAATCTTTTTTTTTCTTTTTACATAATAGAGATGATCAGCATTCACATTAGCTAACACTGGTCCAGTCAACTGCTGACTTCAAGACAGAGCAAATTAAGGTGGAGGGAGTTAGACGTGTAACCTTTGGGATTCTGGAATGTAATTTTTATGACACACCAACAAAAATAACGGTGCTGAATTCAAAAAGATCACATGCAATAATGGCACAGTGAGGACTATGATATGATTGTCATGAATGGCTTGCCATTTTGTCTGGTTAAAAGTTTCATTCAAAAACAGTTTTCTTTAGGCTAGTAAGTTAAAGTGGAAGCTTTTCTTAATGTCTACAAAGTTACTCCTTTGCAATCAAAGACCTTGCGTGTACACCAAAATTTTACCTAGTACTATATAACACAAATCAAACTCACAACAAGTCAGTGCAGTTTATTTTTTACTACTACATTCTCCAGAATGTTCTCAGTCACTGTCCAGTCAAATCTAAAAGACCACCACTTCCTGATTTTAATACTTATTCAGTGATGAACATATTGGTGATCAGTATGCTCCAGTCTTCTCCAGTCAGTATCTGAGCTATAAGTCATTCTATTAGAACCTTTTCATCATTCTTCACAAAATGAGTTTTTCTCAGACTGTCTTCCCCATTCTACCCCTTAATTTCTTTAGTCTATCGGATCATTAACCAATAATATCACTCATTTACTGAATAGATCCAATACCAGTATTTTAGTTCCCCTCGCAACTGCTTATCTCCATCCCTTTATTTTGTCCCTTTAATATCTGATTTCAGAGCCTGCATCAATAATTGCTTTTCTCCATTTTGTGTATAAAAGGATATTTGAAATGCTCTTCACTGAAATGTCATCCAATTTTTCAGTCTGATCCAATAAAGCCAATTAACAAATGACATCATGTTACTGTTGAAACATTACTATATTCTTATACTTGGCAAACATTTAATTTAATTTAACTCAGTAGGTAGGATTTTTCATTCTTTGTTTTCCTCCATTTTCTTAAAAAATCCCCTTACAATTAGCAAATATGTGCAATGGTTTCCTTATCAAACAGAAAAGGAAAAAACCATCAAAATCCCTTTTTAAAATCCGTCTACTTTTTTTTACAGTGACTAACATAGTACTACAAATACATGAAACTGAATTGAAATCACTCATTTTTATGACAATAAGGTGTCTTTAATATTTTCCAATACTTTTTATTAACAGGAGACCTCATTATGTTATTTAGATTATTACAGAGTACACTGCAAATGCATTTACTCATTATCGATGTTCTACTCATATCTGTCAAATGACTAGAATTTCATTACTCTCCTCATTTTTCCTAACTACCTTAATCTTTTGTTTAGCTCCACTATTTCCCCAGATGCCCTCACTCTGGCAAACATTAAGGAACTTGAGAACAATACAGAAATTATCACCTACAATTTTTTATCAATCCTATGTTTTGACAACACCAACCTTCCCTACCCAATAAAAACAACCATCAATCTTGCATTGTAGGAGGCCTGGAGGAAGTTAGGAATATGAATGAGTGGGGAGGGGGAAGTGGTAATAAAGTAAATAACTGGATAAACTTAAATAGTTCCCTATTGACAAATTTTTATCTTGGACCAAAACCTACCAATGGAAACCAATTTCTAGCTGCCAGGTCTGTCAAGATGATAACGTGGGATACAGTGCAATCATTTAAGGATTTAAATTTAGTTTAGTGAAGCCAAAACCATCTGGTACAAAGGACACTTTGGCAGATTGAGTAGAATGAGAATACTGTTCTTGTTGCTGTTATGGTCTGATAACAAAGGAAAAATACACATCCAAAGCCATTAAAAAATCATTTGCAGTCTATCTCGCAACCAAAGTTAGAATAATAAGAGGCAGAGCACTAATTATAATTGTATGGAGTTTCCCAGCAGAGGCATTGCAAAGCAATTGCCACTTGTCTATTCTCAAGTATTTTCGGCATGCAAATAATCTGTAAATGCATTCATTTGTGGCATCTTTTCATTTATGTGACAATATTATTACTTTTCTGTTTTCCCTGGCAATAGTTTTATTGCCATCTGGGAGTGATTAGTGAAACACTTCAGAGAAAGTAAGAATGTCTCTGAATCTGCCCCTGATTTTAGATCTGGGTTAAAATGGACTCTTAATAAAATAAAATTGTGCATTCTGGGAAGACAGGCGATCTTAAGGTCCCATTTCATAGCTAGGACTGGAATAGGACATGAGATAAGACCACACACACACAAAATACAAGGGTATTAGAACTGGATGCAATATTCTGTTTTCATTCTTAGCAGTTCTGTAAGGCAAATTTCTTTCTTATATACTTCTCTCTTTACAGAGCCAAGATTTTTTCACAGTTCTTTTCAGCTACACCATTTTGTGGACAGCTGGGGCAGAGCTACTTGAGTGCATCATCTCCTAAGACACTTTTCAGTCTGCCTGATTTCCTGAAAATGGTCCCCCACTAAGGCAGTTTGCTTTTCATCCCTTATTCTGAAAGATGCGGCTTTGCATTGGCATTAACACTTATTTCGTTTGAACAGGTACTTCTTACGAGGTGACTGCTGGCTATGTGACTTTGTCACCCACCAAATTCATACTTGTTATCAAATCACTGATGAAAAAATGTCAATTCTGTCAAATATTAACCAGTCTTCATAAAAATCCCAGACAAGAACTCCAACAATAAAAATTCCAATTCTTATTTAGCTATTAATTAATCAGTTGCCAAACATGAGCTCTATCAAGATTTTCAAATGCTAAGGACAATATGGAGCACTGAGTATGAACACTGGCGGAAGCCTAGTCTATCTATGTAATCTCTTTCTGACAAGTTTATTCCATCCCAAAGGCTAAGAAGTGACTAGCATGAAAGGTATGTACTATTATCTGAACAGAGGTGATAGTACCTAACAATCATTTTCTCAAATACCTGTCATGATTTCTTTAGACTCTACAGTGTTTCAGCTCCTCTAATAATCACTTTGTTTCATCCTTCCTCAATATCAGTTTAGAGAGTTTCATAAGTCTTGAGGCTGGAAAGATGCTATCACCCAACCTGAAGTGCTAACAACTCCAGAGGTAACGTAGATGTGACCAGCAGACAATGTGGAGGAAATGAGACAGAAAAAGGAAAGAAGAGTAGAGTACGATATGAGAAAGGGAGACCCAGGGAAAGAAAAAGCAGGAACAGAAAAAGCAAGATACAATTTGTCATTATTGGACCTGACGACATGCACGTTTTTTCTTCAGTATGATCTTTTTCCTCATCTTGCCCTGAGTTTCTCCTGTCCACTTGCTTTCAAGGAAAAGCTTGCACAAGAATGCTGGGATAATCAGATAACAGTTCAGGAATCTTTGTTAACCCCCTGTAGCTGAGTGTGGCCTTCTCACCTGCCTACATGTTATGGCTTGTATCCTGACAACACTGATTTATGTAAGTCACTTGACTTACACCATTAGGCCCACTGAAAGCAGGAATATTTGTGGCAAATCATAAGCATGAAGTTATTTGTTCACACCTTATTTTGCAGGTTGGGGTGGAGGAAGGACTAACGGGACTGATGAATAGACTACCTGTCCATTTCATAACCAGCCCCTTAAAATATTGCACTACCTCCACAGGAGAATTTAAATTAAAACAATAATGAACACAAAAATGCAAAGCAAGAAAAACCAAAACCAACCAACCTTCTCCTGCTGGTAAGTCTATTGCATCAGTGATTTGATTTTATTTATGTAATGTATCTCTAAAAAGAATAAAAGAACACAACTGTAAGGTAATGTCAGCCTGATTAGTATGACTGAAAATAATAATATACTATTATTATGAAGTAAAATAAACTGTACAATAATGAAGCACCCATATTTCATATTTCACAAAAGTTCATTCATCCCACAATCAGCCAACACTGCCAAATATCTGGATATGGATGTGTGAGAGATTAAAGCAACAACCAAAATGTTACAGCATTTTGTCTTTTTTTAGAAAAAATAGTTGTTTTGAATATTGTCAGATAAAAATAACAATTTGCATAAGGGCATCATAGAACATATGGTTTGCAGATAAGATTTTCTTTTAGAATTATAATAAAGCATGTGTTACTTTATGGCACAGTTATAGACGGAGATGAATGAATGTATGTTCTGCATTTCTGTACAAATTTATACAACAAGAATTAACTTTGCTGCACTCTACCTTTTTCTAAAAAGGAAATTACTCAATTTCCAGGCATGAATAAACAAACAACTTTTACATATTTGGAGGTAGGTAGAAAAAGGATAAATTAGGCCCTCCAATTACAGTGTTTCAAATATTTTCCTCATTTGATGAATTTACGAGGATTCAAAATACCTGTGTGAACAAATAAACATTGCCTGTATTCAATTAAACCATTGCTTCCTTCATGTTTTAATTACATAATTAATGTGATAAATTAAACTGTTTCTCAGTGAACCATCCAGTCTAAGCTTAGAATTGATATTAGTGTACTTTGCTTTTTGTGCACAGAAAGTAATTTGGATCATGAAATTATCTTTGAGGTAATTCCCTGTTTTCACTTCCACTTTAAAGAAAAGAAAAATAAAGACTGTAGACGCTAAAGCAAAAGTTTTACATTGCAGTATTTTACAGCAGTAAAACATGCAGAAGAGTCAAGATTTTTTTACCATACCTGGCCAATACGTTTTTCCTATAAACTTTGGGCTAATACACAAAGGGGAACAGAATAAGGTGTCCTGACAGTGCTAAATTTCATCCTTTTCCATTTAGCATTACTGAATAGTGTCCTTCAGCAAAGGCACCAAAATGGTTTGCCTGCAGGATTCTTTCCTGTATGCATCAGCACACAATGATGTGCTCTGTTTTTCCATCTTACTTCTTTGTCATTCAGTTAAACTGTGCAACTCACTGCTTCAGGAGGCTGTGGAGAGCCTAAGAAAGTTAAAAAAATGCTAGATATATGCAAGAAAAAGAATCATTAAAGACTAAGCTGTAGACTGATGAAACTGGGAGGATGCACAAAGAAAATGTTGTGTGCTCACTCTTCTCTTATAATCTGCCCCAGACTTCTGTGTTTGACCCTGTTATAGAAAGGGTGTTAATCCCAGTTGGGAGACAGATACAACACTTCTGGCTCCAGCAGAGAGAGAATTACAGCCTGTCTCTCAGGGCAGATACATTATTTAACACAACAAGCATAGGCTCTGGGCAACAAAAATCAATCACAGTCGTCTGAAGGATTATCCTACTTGATTGAAAGTCCCCTCAGACAATGAGCTGGTCTCTCTTTGGGCTCCAGGACTTTAGGAAATGTAAAGCTTCTTCTTTATTTATGGACTCTATTGCTGGTACAAACATTAAATGTTAATTAGACATCCATCTGGAAATTCATTCCCAGTACCGTTCACTTCCTTGCTCAGCTTTAAGATACTACTAAATGAGTGGCTGGCCAAAAGCTGAGACCATCTAACCATTCATAAGTACACCAAACTCCAACAAAACTGAGAACCCCAAAACCCCAAACGAAAATGAGAGAAAAGAAAAACACACAAGCCAGCACCTTATTTTACACTTTAAGTTGGGCTTCTGATCTGACCTAGCACAGTAGGGCGGATGGGGGGTGGGGAGGTGGGGGAGAGAGGAGGAACCAAACAATCTTTACAAAAAACAAAAGTTGCAGAATCTTTGGAGACATTCCTCTGAGGCTAAGTGCATGTTAAGGACAGGTCGGTAGATTCCACACAGTATTGTTCATAGTTAGGGTAACTTCTCAGGAGAGTCATTTGCTTAGGGAAGAAGGATTAAAGTGCAAAGGAGGTGGATAGCAGTCTGCCCTTGTCTGCAGGAGACTTAGAAGCTAAACGGAAGATTACTAACGTTCTCTAAAGAAGTCATATATATATAATCTTAGAAATTTTGGGGAACAAAAGTGCCATTTCGGAGACTGTAAGTGTAGGTAAACCAGATTAAACACCTGTGTCACTCTGAAATTTTAAAAGAATATCGCAGGTCTACTGAAAGAAACAAAAAACCCCCACCAAATCAGTGTTCTCTGTTGCTAAAACCACTTTTGTCTTCCATGAAGGAAGGGAATACAAAGTAAGAGCACAAGAGAAGCTTCACTCCATACTCAAATCTCCTAAAAAAATTTCAAATGGTCTGACATTGTATTTTTTCTTTATTATTCGAGACCATCATGGCATGTATCTTTTGGATGCTAAAACATTTTCTTTCCTCATAACATAGTGCATTCATGAGATCAACTTCCTGATAACCTCATGAACAGTACACCTTACCCGCTCCTAATGCCTCTGCACCACCAAAGCTTTATCTAAATAACCCGAAGTTAGGACAGAAGGGGTTTTAGTAACACCATTTATTTAACTCTGAAGTAGCAGAAAAATAAGAAAATATTGCAATATTACTTTCAGATTTCTTGAGCCTAGTTGAAATACCTCATTTGGCTCATTTTAACCTTATTCATATCCTTAAGTTGTTGCAGTACTTTCAATGACAGCTGAACACAGTGTGGGGTAGTCACGCTCACTGCCTTCAAGCATCTAACCTCCATGCCTGAATATGTTTCTGAAAGCTTTACTGACTGTATATATGACTCCTAGTTCTGTAGTCAAGGTTAGGTACCTCAAGTTATTCAATCTGAACTCCTCTTTTGTTCCTCAAAGAGTGCCATAAATGTACTCATGTCAAGCACTTTTTGCACATGATGTAAAGGTTTTCATTCCGTGTGTGTGTTTTTGATCCTGCAGTCAAGAGAATTTCTTTCATTTCCTTTCTATTCAGCTATTACTAGGCAAGAAGAAATACTTGACACAGACTGAAAGCTTTTTATTTGCATTCCTGTGTAACCTTGTCTTTTATCAATTTGTCATTTTACTGATACGCCTCTCATGCACCAAGGCATTTATTAGCATCATTATCAGGGAGCTCTCAGATTACTTTGTTGTCATGACAAACTGAGTTTTGCTATGCCCAGCTTGATGGATGGGCTGGATATTTTTATACTTTTCTGGAAGCCAGATCCTAGTATTTTTGACACTTATAGTCCTTCCTTGGTATGTAAAATCAAGGCCAAGCAAGAGTACATTATGAGAAACAGTAACTGCATTGTCATCAAAGAAAAGCCTTAAGCTCCCAGAACTGAAGTGTGAACTACTGAAAATATATCTAAACCTGGATTTTTTAAACATCTCATCAGCCGCAGTTTATGGCAGCATAAATTACCCCTAAATTTAGCTACCCAATAGCTTGAAATTCAGTCCTGCAAAGGAAAATACATCTCATCCTAACACATGTGTCTAAGACTATAGAGAGAATCCAAATGGCTACTTATACCTCACACCGAGGCTTAGCTTCATCGTGATAAAGGCAAGATCAATGCCTGAGCAATTCACCCTAAATTCCCTTTATACTCTATGAAAATTTTATTAGCACAATAGATTCAATAGAATCGAGCAAGTAATCCATGTCATTCTCAATCGGACACCTACTTTTATTTGATCAGATGAATCTCACCCCAAAGTCCACATTTCTGGTCCAGCTATACTGACTCTTGTATGGAGTGATGTAAGAACCAAGGACCTGTTTACTTCACGCTTTTCTTCATTCACCTGCCTATGACAGAAAGTAACAACCCTGAGTAGCTAGCTCTGCCACCTACACTACAAAGAGAGCAGTCCATGAAGGAATGAAAAGTTATCTTTGTTCCTCCACTTTTCGAGGAACCATAAAGAATACCTTAAGTTCTTCTTTTATACAAATGGAAACTTTTAATTCTCCTTCTTATTCTTAACTAATTATTTTGTAGCTCAGAGAAAAAATTCTCCAAGTCGTTCTGCTTTTCTTATCTTTGTGAGAGACACTCTGCTAGGAATATGTGGATATGAGCAGTGACTTTACACTTTTTCATGTTATCTTAGTCTTTCTGAGGCTCTTTTTATACCTCTGTAAAGCTGTGAAACAATGGATATGTACTGGATTTATGTCTTTGCCAGTATTTCATTGGTTCAGAAGCTGTTCTGATCATAAGCCTATGCATTTAAATTACAAAGCCGTTGGGCCAAATTCTATAAAAGACAGGTGATAAAATAAATTTTGTGCTTCGGGGTAGTTATTGCTGTCTGTAAAGTTATAGCCAGCATTGGACAGGCATCAGTATCTACTTTCAGTTTCCACTCAAGGCCCTGTAATGCTGCTCTGCAGACACTAAAAGATGTCAGCAAATAGAAGCTGACTAGCAGCTGTCACTGTACAATGTCTCCCTTTTCCAAAACTGATTCTGTCATGCTGGACAAAAAAGCCCTGATATTCGTCAGTATTTCCCAAGCCCAGGAATTCATCCGCATTGTGTTTTTGCTGGATCCATTTGCAGAACACAAGTCTGAAAAAGCATAGCAAAGCATTGTGGGGAAGGGTCATTCAAGCAGAAACCTGTCCTAAAAAGTTAGTGACTGCCAGCTCCATAGTAAGAGATACCACAAGGAAAAAATAACCATAAAAGTCATGATACCTTACTTGTCTCCACAATCCTACACCATTTCTCACACACCTATCTCTACTTTAAGAGTGGGGTTTCATAGGAACTCTTTTTCAAGCTACAGTAATCTTTAATTCAAAATAAAATATTCAGATGCCGCCATCAAAAACTGGCAAGCCAATGCTCAAGCTTATGCCAAAATACCATTATAATAAATGCAGAGTATCTCATGTCCCTCTCCCTTCATTGTTTCCTCTAATTAGCTCACTTGATTTTGGGACAGGGTTCTGATATTTAACATGTTCATATGGGTGACACATAGCAAATAAACATAATGAGCCCATAATATATTGAATAGCTATCACTCAATAACAGCATCTGTTATAGTAGTTGATAAAAAATATGAATGCTTTCCCTGGTGCACTGAAAATTACGCAACTTTCCTCTCTCCTGTATATTTTTATACTTTAACCATTCATGTAACTTTTATATATGTGATTTTTTCCCTGTGTGATATGCTAACTCTAGACTTACTTAAACCTGAAAGACACTGTGTTTCTAAAATACAGAATCACATAATCACAGAATTGTCCACATTGGAAACGACCTTTAAGATCATCAAGTCCAACTGTAAACCTATTACTGCCAAGTCCACCACTAAACCGTATCTCTAAGCACCACATCTACATGTCTTTTAAATACCTCCAGGAATGGTGACTCAACCACTTCCCTGGGCAGCCTGTTAGAATGCTTGATAACCCTTTCAGTGAAGAAATTTTTCCTAATATCTGATCTAAACCTCCCTTGGCACAAGGCCAGTTTCCTGCTGCCCTATCACTTGTTACCTGGGAGAAGAGACCAACCCTGACCTCACTACAACCTTCTTTCAGGTAGTTGTAGAGAGCAACAAGGTCTCCCCTCAGCACCTTTTTCTCCAGGCTAAACAGCCCAGTTCCTTCAGCCACTCCTCGTAAACTTGTGCTCTAGACCCCTCACCAGCTTCGTTGCTCTTTTTTGGTGCCCCAATGTCTTTTGTGTGGTGAGGGGCCCAAAACTGAACACAGTATTCGAGGTGTGGCCTCACCAGTGCTGAGTGCAGGGGGACAATCACTTTGCTAGTCCTGCTCACCACACTATTTCTGATAGAAGCCAGGATGCCACTGGCCTTCTTGGCCACCAGGATACACTGCTGGCTTGTATTCAGCCAGCAGTTGACCAATACCCCCAGGTCCTTTTTTGCTGGGCAGCTTTCCAGCCAGCCTTCCCCAAGCCTGTGGAGCTCCATGGGGTTGTTGTGACACAAGTGCAGGACTCGGCACTTGGCCTTGTTCAACCTCATACCATTGGCCTTGGTCCATTGATCAAGCCTGTCCAGATCCCTCTGTATAGTTTAAAAAAAAAAAAAAAGGGGCCTTCCCTCTATTTTTTCCAGAATCATGAGTATCTGCAGGCATAAAAATTACATTATAAATGATCAATGAAGAATGCAGCTACATGCACACAGTTTATCTATACTGTTTGGGACAGTATACCAAAGAAAACAATCCCCCTGATACATAACCCCAGGCAATTCAACTCTCCTTTTGTGGTAAACTGCACAGAGGGTTTTTTACAGATATTATTATGTGTAAACTATTTGAATAACCAATGTCTGATAAGCATCAGCTCATTGATTTAGTCTTACAGATAAAGTTCAGTGCAGCTAATGGATTAGCCATTACTGAAATATGGAGGAACTCTATGTTTACTGATGAGCTGAGTCCATTAATCCTAAACAAATTACAGTGTAACAAATGCATAGAGATAATTAATCATGGTATAATATATTTATAGTATATAAAAAGCTCATGGTGACGGTCCATGGTGACTATTACTAAATACATTTTTAATTTAGGTTAGAAAAGTTATGGGGGTCAAATCAATATAGAGGAATTATTGCAAGCACTTTTTGCATAATGATCAAATATTATTTAGAATTTGAGCTATGGTTGCAACCAAGGGACTCTGACAGGATTTCACAATGCTGGGCAATAGCTGAATATGTAGAATGCCGTCTCAGTCCTAATGAGTTTACCAATGAGCATCATAAAACATTAAAACGTTCTTTTCAGTCCTCATCAGATTCAGGAATTCTTGTTAACGTGCAAAAGATGCTTCAATTAATCTAAATTAGAGCACATTTTCAGTGAGAAAAAGTAGTATTCATCACTAGAATTGTTTCTACTGTCAATAATGATAATACTTGCATGGCAGTTTTGAGCCTCAAAATGCTTTACAAACATTAGGTAATAAGTCTCCTAACACATCATAAAATTACTTTTAGGCAGGTAAATATCTGTTGTACTCATTACTTAAGGAACTACAGAAATTTATGAGTTTGTGTAGGAAGAAATCATTACAAGAAATCACAATCAAAAAAGATGACTATTAACCCTACCTTAACCATCATAGCATGCCTCACAACATCAGGACACAAATGTATTATAGTGAGGTGAGATTTGAATACTCAGCCCATAAACTACTTCTTCATAACAGACGGCTTTCTGAGAAAGCTTGTGTGTCAGAAGGCTTTTGTGTTTTAATTTGGTTGTGGTTTTGGTTTTCCCTGCTATGCAACTTGATCTAACAAAGTATAGTATCTATCCTTACAAAATTCATTTGGCTTAATCAATGACACTTTCCAGACCTTTAGAAGAGAGGCTGGTCTTAGCTTGCCCCACTTATAGTAGTCCTTCATTAGAAGAATAAAATGTCAATATGTGCAGACTGAGATAACAGAAAAAGAACTGAGGTCAGCACATAAATCATTCCATTTGGTCTGTCTTTCAACATACCAGGGGAAAAAAATAAAAATTAAAAAAAAGGAAGTAAATATAAAAGGGACAAATCAGCAAATACATTTTCTATTAATTACAAGCTGTGTGATTCAGAGCAGTATCAGTCATTTTTACACTTCCTTTTGGAAGGATCTTCTCCACACTCTTGGCATGCCCTGACATCACCTAGCAAAGCTTCCACTGCAGGAAAATACTGTTCCTTTTCAGTTTTGCTTGAGATCTTCTACAGTTCCCGAAGTTATGAATTCATGTGCTTTTTCAGTTGTAGTTTGGCATTTTGCAATAAAGAGTAGGTTTGCCAAGCATGTTTTTTAAAAGCTAGTATACATATCCTAGATCCTCAGTTGCTCTGGATTGGAGTAGTTTCATTGGTGTCACTCACACTTCAAGATGAACTCCATCTATAAGGTGAGATTAATAAATCACAAGCATAGGCAGTGTTTTCTTAATCTTTGTATGATGAAATTCAGCTGCCCAAGGTCTTGAGGAGGATTTGTTCCGCCTTTTCTTTAAAGTCATTAAATGTTTATCCATCTCTAAATCTACTACAGAAACATATCTCCTGCAAAATTGTGATCTGTTGCTTTAAATTAAAACACGGGTTTTGAAGACACCCGCTCCTTCCTATCCACCAAATCCTTGAAGATTAATCTCATCCTTCCCCCTCTTGTTTTACAGCCCAGCAGCTTTCCTCGGCTTCACACATTCAACACATTCCTCTCTCTGACTGTAGAAAAAGCTTCTTTTCTACATTGCCCAAGTCTCAGCTCTGGGGACTGTGCTTTGCAGGGGGCAGGTCTTTGCTTCTTTTTGGGATTCCCCTGTTCTTTTTGGAAAACACATTATGCCACTGTGTTTCTCCTGAAAGAAGCAGTCTCCACTCTTTCTAAATGGTACTGCACATACCTAATGCCATACTACTCTTTCCATTATGTTTTGCAGTATTTCTGTAGCTGTGGGGTGAGACAGATTGTGGAACAAATATGGATGAGAAATCTCATTAAAAATTATTACCAGCGATTATTTCCCTGTATTGGTTTACCAGGGGCACAGTGAAAAAGGCAACCTGGGAGTGGGGATGTATGGCCAAAGAGAAAGACGTGTCTGTTTGTTTTAGTGATTGTACTAACTTATTCTGGTTTAAAATACCACGTCTTGCATCCTAAAAATTTCCAAACCAACACACATTCAGTGGTCCTCACAGAAAGCACAGTCTCCTCTTTACTCCCATATATTCTGCCAATGTTTAGAGACAGACCTTCTTCCCACTGCCACTCCCCACCCAGGTACTCCTTTAATCGTTGTATCTGGTCGTGTAACTGGACAAAGACTCAGAAACATTTAAAGTCTTGTTCCAGGTCATGAATCAAGTACTTGACTGAGACAACAAATACAAGTATTTACATTTCTTGAATCCCTACTTTGAAAAACACATGGTGAGTGATTTTTCATTTTTTGTCTTTTCTCCAGTGCTTTATTCCATCACCAACAAACAAAAAGTTCATTGTACTTCAGCTGCAGACCATTTTATTTATGCCTGGTTTTGGGGAACAGTACCAAGCTTCAGAGTTTTGGAAAAAGTCCCCAAAGACTCTGTTTTTAAAAGTGCTTCAGAGTTATTAAAGTACCATCTTCTTTCAAAAAATACTGTCCTTTCTCATTATGGTTATATAAGAAATGAAAAAGACTTTTTACTTCAAAGATTTTTTAATGAGAAATGTTAAGTTTGAGTTAGATTTGTGAAAAAGACTGAAATCAGTTGAAAATACAAAGTTGTTTGAGATATCAATAGCCTACATTGTACTGGCTAATTTAAAATAATAAATGTAACTATTGGTTAAAAATTCCTATAAAGGTAAATAAGTGTTTTCAGGAAATTAATTTCCAAGAGTTTTTCTTTTTTAAATGCATAGCAAAATCTAATGCAGTAGATGTAGAAAAGCAATTATGTTTCATTTGGTGCATAAAAAATTAAATTGCTTTGGGTTCTTGTGTCCTTAACTTTCATTTATGCAAACTGTCTGCCATTGAAGAATGATTTTGAAAGACCACATTGATCATCTTGTGGTTTGGCCAGGAAGCTGTTTGTAAAAAAGTATGAGAAAGCAAGTAGATAGCAAAAGCAATTTTTTACTTTACTAAAGTCCTATATTTCACAAGGAAAATGCTTAAAGGGATTTGACATCCTCACTTTCACTGCATCCAAACAGAAAATGAAGCTCAGGAAGCCTCCTGAGTGTTCAAAAAGAGAGATGCTTCTGAGGGAGAAATGTATTTTCCTTGATGTATGATGGTACAAGAAAGAGTTTGGGACTGTAGTCTAGAAAGATATGCAGATCTAACAAAAGTAATTCCTCAGAACAACCACAACACATTGTTTTCTCAGTGTTGATTGAGAAAGTTCACAAGATCCATATCTCCATTCTGTTAAGGAAATCTATTGCTGACTCAGCAAGCCAAACCAGGCTGTTGAAGGGTCAGGACAGATTAACTAACAGATGCCTTGATTTAGCATAGATGTTGAGGATTTACATGTAAAGGGATATAAAAGGTACTAGTTGGTCTTAGCAAACTACTAAGGATGACAGCTTGCATTATGCTCCACATGGAGAGCTTAATGTTTGCATTACCTTTCCTTACCAGTAATGGACAAACCATAATATCACTCTCTGGAAAGCCTTATACCATACTTAAAAAACAGTTGTGTGTTTTGGTGTTGGGTTTACTTTAATTTCTTGTCCCTTCATCTGCCCATCAGCTGAAGTACCTTTAGCTCACAGGCAGTACTGAAGCTTGTAAGACATAATTTACAGAGGGATGTTTTTAGAAATGTATTGTATCTAATGATTTCAGATTTACCAAGCAAATTGCAAGAAAGAAGAGAGAAGCAGTAATTCAGAAAACGTATCTGAGAAGATGCTTTTTCTTTTGAGAAAAGTAAAATCACTTTAAAAATTCACTCTTATAAAGAACAAAATTACTCATGAACATGCATTGGATTTAATAAGTAATTTTAACTGGAAAAAAAGTGTGAAAACATTGGCTTTTAGAAAGTGGCAATTAAATTTTTCTGAAATAAAACTTCCTGTTTTATAAATGCTGAAACAAAATCTTTCACTTAAGAAGTGCCAAAATGCTTTGCATTGACATTTCCAAAACAAGCCTTCTGATTTTCCAGCTCACTGTGGAATTTTTTCATTTAAAACAGATGCCTAATTTTATTTATTTACTTAAGTTATGGGAGTTTAACTAAGAGGTTAAAGAGAAAAGTCATGATAGGACATAGATTGTTTTAGGTTGAACAGTCTAGACGAAGAAATCCATTAGTTGTTTCATGCAGCCACAAGGCTATTTTACAGTCTCTGAGTTACAAAACAAGCTCTGTATCGTATGTGGGATAATAAAAGCAACCTTATCTGTTTTCTGGAAAAAAAAAATAAATGAGGGTTTTCCAGATTCATTGCATCCTAGAGGTTTTAAACATTGACAAGAGGAACAGAAATATTACAGACAGAGAGAATTTATGTCTCCTTAAGCATCTCAGCAGTATGAAAGGATCAGCATGGATATTTTTAAAAGAGTAAAAGGCCATTCAATATTTTAAGTAGGCTAAGCATGTCTTTCTCAGCAGAAGTTCACCTGTTAAACAGAAGGGTAGGAGGGGAGACTGGCTAAAGCAAATGACATGGCACAACTTTCTTCTGGGGGAGTCTGGCCTACCGAGTTCAAGAGCAGCTTTTGTATGTTCTTAGAGGAAGGTAATGGCAGCATGTTCTTAGAGGAAGGTAGTGCCAGGACCTGGCACAACTTTCTTCTGGGGAAGTCTGGCCTACCAAGTTCAAGAGCAGCCTTTGTATGTTCTTAGAGGAAGGTAATGGCAGCATGAAAGACCACTGGGTCTTCTCTGACAACTGCTTGATAGTGTAGATGTGGAGTGAACCCTGCCAGGTAACAAGTGTAAAAGCTGTAACAGCAGTAGTAGTTGTGATAGCAATAGTAAGACTGGTTGAGCAGTACAGTTACCATCCCTCAGCTTGACTCACTGACAGAAGAAACAGAGGTGTTGTACAGACACAAGCAGCCATTCCCCTCTGTGAACTTTCTGCTTAACTATGGGTATGCATATATGGTACAGCACAGAACTGTGGAAGATACTTCTATTCCAGGCAGGGAATTCACTGATGTGGTGATATTGCTTTCAGCACCTGAACTTACTTAGTTCATTCAGTTTTGCATCTCTGCCTCTCACTGTGTAGCCATGTCCTTGGCACAGTATGGAATATCAGGGTGCAGCGTACTTTCCTCTTCATCCATAATACAGGTGATGGCAGTGCATGGGGGTAAAAAAAAAAAAAAAAAAAGAGCACGAGAGGAAGCTGATGGCCTGCCACCTAGACTGAAGTTTTGTCTCACAGAGCCTAATCAGAGGATTACTGAAACTGATGGAAAGATTGCCACCAGACTCACTTCAGAACATTCCAAACCAAACAACAGATAAAAGAGGCTATTACAAATGAAAGGAAGAAGTGAGGACCGTGGTGCAAAGGATGTTTCGAAAGGGAGGAATCACTGTCATGTTCAAACATTAGTTAACAGATAAACTCACTGTCTTTATTAAGTGTGTACAATATGTTCAGCGCTCTCTCATGCCCACAAATCTCATGGTATAGTTACCAGAAGCAGGAAAAGCAAAATAATGTGTGAAAGAGAAAACGTACTATCTTTTCCAAAAGTATACCGGAAATACTGGAGACTGAAATGAAACAAATATCTAAAATGGCTAGGGCTTCTCATGCACAAAGAGGAGAGCCGCACATACCCCTGCTCGTAGGTGCACGGACGATGGTAAATAGAAAACACTAAAATAAATGTTACCTAGTAAAGCTCACGTTTGGCAAGTCACATACTGTTGAATCCACATGTTGCTGCTGCTCTTAGTACCTACCATTAAAGTAAGCTTCACTCCTTAAAATAACTAGAATTCACTGGGTAACTGTCCATCTAACCAGATTTCCCATCTTCAGAGCTTCTGAGTGTTGGCTGGCAGCAGCGGTGTTGCAGGAATCATTCTCTTTCATTAGCATCTCCACAGGTTTCTCTTGTTAATCTCACAGTACTTTTCCTGGCCCTTGCCTTTCTTTGCCTGCTGCCACTGAGATGACAGAAGCCCCTTAGATGCAATTCTCATGTCCTGCGAAGTGTCAGCTTCCTCCACACAGTGCTTACAACTAATTGGATGACAAAAGACTTAGGGCAAGGTAGCTCTGGGCAAAAGCAAGTTTTGCTCAGCCCCTAAAATAAATAATTTGCCTGTATTTTTTTATCTCAACTTGTTCTAGGTAGAGGTGGAATCTAGTTACGTGAGAGATTGTGCTCACCAAGGGCTGTAGATTACCAGGGAATGACATAGCGGGCATAGATGTCAGCCTGTGCGGTGCAGGCTGGCACTGGTTTCTCTTGCTGCTGTAAGAGAGGGTTGGGATATGTGGAAAGGAAATATCTCAAGTGTAGGAATGACTTCTTATCTCCACTACAGGACCAGAAAGCCTAACCCACAGGGCTTTTATCTCTAACTGCAACACTGAGATCTTCCACCCAAGTGATGAAACAAACACTGTAGTAACAAGATCTGACTATTTTTTAAAAGACACTTGTATTACAGCTTGCAGGGATGATGTGTTAGGGTATTTGGTACGGTATAAGGAATATATCAGTAGACTTAAGCCATTGGTGCTGATGCCCCTACATCTTCACTCTGTGTGGTTCATGAGAACTATTTCAGACTAAATTTGATCTGATCCCATAGAGCAAAAGTCTCCCCTATGCCTATGGCTCAAAGACTGAGATTTCTGTTGCCCAAGAGTAGGCAGAGTGCCCATGCTTACCTGGAGTGACGCTGACAGTTTAGTTATGTCCACTGATCCTAATCACTCAAAAAACCGAGCCACCACATGGCAAGCAGTGGCAATTATGGGACTGTCTTCAAAACTGCATCACTGCTCTGAATCAATACGTTAATGTATGTACAACCTGAATGACCTTTTATAGCTGTTATCCAGCTTCAGCACTCCACTGTCAGTAACACCACTGACTGGCAGAGGTGACGTTAGTATGGTCACCAGTCTGCCATAATGGGTTGGGATGAATTGCTGCTCTGATATACTTTCCTCATTGACTGCCTTTTGCTTTGAGTGTTAGAAGATTCCCCCTCCTCTGTAAATTGTTTTGTAACCTGAATTTTGTATAACAAGTAAATCCCATTAGAATATCTCCTTATTCTCCTCACAATGCAAAATATATCTATTCAAGTGTGTTCCAATTCCATTGTAATCAGTGATCCAATAAGTTCAAAGTCTGACTTTTCTTTTTTAAGCAGATATGCTCAATGTAATGAAATATCTTGTTCTGTAATAACCAGCTGTTATCTTAGTCTTCCTCCCAGTAGAGGTTGTTTCTAATACCAACAAGGGATTTTCCACCAGCTTAATTATTTGATCTCATGGTTCTGAGTGTTTGGAAGAAAAGCAGAGGGAAAAGTAAGCTGGTTTGTTTATTTTAATGGAAGAAGGAATGGTTTGGAAAAGTAAGCTCTGGTGAATTTCTAATTCATTTAATTTTCTGGCTGATAGGGTCTCTTTAATTTGACCATCTGTTTATTAGTGTTTGAATACGGATAAAGATGGGAAGGATATGACTTTTTACGCAAGGAAATGGAAGTGTGCAGCACCTCTGATGGAAATTTAAGTCACACTCTGAAAAAAAACCCAAAAACCAAGAAACCCATGACAGACTTAGCTTTGTTTATTGACTTTTCTGCGAGCTCTAGACCTTGTTCAATCTTCCTTTACATTCACATTCCACCTCACAAACAACCTCAGTTTCTTCTCTGGAACTTAAACATGTGCCTTTCTGCTTTCAGTCTTTTGTTCTAGACACTACGTAGGATTAAAACTGAATGAATAATAAGGTAATTTATTTCAGAAGGAAGAGGTATAATTTTAGACACTGAAATGCCAGTGCTTTGCCATCAGAACCATATGAGCTATCTTTTGCAACCTTGCTTCTGCACAAAAGCTTACAATGAAGATGCAGGAAACTTCAGAGTGGGTAATCCCACAAGGTGTTGAGATCTGCTTGAGTTTTCCTCCTGTTGTTCAAGATTAGCTTATCACCAAGTAAGGAGAATGTGTTTCTTCCCTTAAACCCTATAGATTTGTATCAAGTTAATTATCTGCAAGTTCCCATATAAAGCTGTAAATATGCTTAAAAGAGAGCAGGTAGACAGAATTATTTACACCTGGTACATAAATCTAAGTGCTGCCTTTCTCCATTTATTACAGATGAAGCTTAGAGAAACTTCTTACAACAAATGACTAGTTCAGGGTTTGGCTAAATTTAGGAACAAAAGCTCAAACACATCTATTGTACATCACATCTACTGTATCTAAACCAATGATAAATCTGTTTTAGATAAATTAGTTATAGCCTACCTTTTTTCTCTTTTGTCATATTTCGTATTATACCACACCAACCAAATAGCTAACATGAGTCTGTGAAGCCTCAAGGAAATCAGTCAAATCCTACCAACACATTTTAAATAAGTCAGACCTAGTATTTTGAATCAAAGCACCATGAAATATGAAGAAGTACATTTTCTAGGCTAAGAAAAATAGAAAGGTGTCTCAATGTCTTCTGTTTCAGTGTCTTTCTCTTGCTTCCAGTTCAAGTGAGAAGGTAGGATATAAAAAAGGTATGGAAAAGCATAATTAAACACATAACTGGTGAGGAAGGCTCTAGTTCAGCCTTTAAATAGAAGCAATGAGTACACAAAAATAATTTTATTTTAAAATACAGCATAATTTTATGTGATGTAGTAATAAGGACTTGGCAGGAGACCACGCAAGATTATTTTGGTCTTCCATTTTTATAGTTAATTTAAAATAATTAAAAATTCACAATATTTCTAAGATATCACTAGAAACTTCCAAGCTTTAGTTTTATTCCTTAGATTGTTTTGCAGGGAACTAGGAATTCCCTACGGTTTTTATAAAAACAAGTTCCCAAAACAAAAAAAGCTAAGCTATTCTTCCCATTCCCTCTATGCATTCTTCCTTATGTGCTTGCATTGTATATCTACAATGGTCTTCAAACAGCAGTTGCGAGCCAATTGCAAATATTCTGAGATGAGTTTTGAGTGCAATAAATCTTTCACACCATGAAAACAGGTTTTTCAATATTAGCCACCTGCTCCACATAAAAGAAAAACCTGCAATTGCTATGCAGCAGGGCATGTATGAGTGCCATGAAAACAAAACCATTTAATTTTCTAGTAAAAATATAAGCAAGAGTGTAATTATATTTGGTTTTACAGGTTGTATCTACACAATTATTGGGTATCCAGCTACAGTGTATGGAACATCAGCCTGCCACAAAGCTTTATCCAGTACTAGAGATTTGGGTTTGTCTTCACTGAAAATAGTTTTGCACAGAGATAACTAACATATGCAGGCATGGAGTGTGTCAAACTGAACACATAAAATGCCCAAGCAAAATGCAAAATAACACAGTACCCAAATTGCAGTCTTATTTCCAAAGGAAGCATGTGCTCAAACAGTAGTTCATTTAGTGAGCATCTAGTGTGATGCTCAACTCGTGGAAGATCACAGTCATTTGAGAAAAAAGATGCAACAAACAACCCAAAATGTGTCCTGGAAACAATTAGCTTTTGCATTAAACTGATATTCTGACAAACGAGAGACAAGATAATACTCTAGTGCTTTTAAATATATCCCTGTCTCTAAACAGCTACAGGCGAAGGTTACAATATAAGTTGGATAACTAAATTGCAGAAATAGGTATACATATTTTTCTCATCTTGATAACAATAAAAGGGCTGATGGGAACTATTCTTTGATTTGGAAAATTAAATAAAACAAACATTAACCTAATACATAGACAAGACATATATTAGCTTAATAGTTCAGCCACTTTAATGAATTAAGAATTAGTAATTATGTAAGAAAGTTCTTGCGATTGGAAGAAATGTTTGAATGGGTAAAACAATTTTCTTTTCACGTTTTCTTTAGTTTTACTAATACTCATAATTATGAAAGTTCCATAAAGGGAAGAAAATGAAACATTTCTGTAAAAGACAAATTTTTCATAACCTGAACTATGTTTATCAACTTATCTGAATTCTTAACATTATGAGTACATGGATCCTCCATAAAAAGCAAGTAGTACTGCATTCTAATCTCACATGCATTGAGCTGCTCACAGTTTACTCCAATCTCAATGCTGTAAGAACAAAGCCCTTACGCTTGTTTTTTATTTTCTTAGATCCAGCTAGTTTTAGAAGCTTAAATAAAAATGACAGTGAGAGGAAAAAAAAAAGCGAGGGGGGCTTGAAGGTTTATTTAGAGCTTATTCAACACTGAGAATTCAGAATATGAAGTACTGAACCAGCTGCAGTCATTTATTATGTTTCCAGCCTTTTATTATTCCAGGAGCTCTTCACTTTCTCTCTATCTACCTTTTTGAAAATTTTGGCGATCTTGAAGTGAATTTCAATTTTCAGATTGTTTATTTGCAACATCTGATTTTCTTTTTAAAACATAGGTCTGCACATCAGATATCAGGAGAGTCTGTCACCAAATAGATATTTTTAACCTAACGTCCAGTAAGATTTAATACAATTGAAAGCACTAAGAAGAGAAGTCCTTACATGTCTGAATTCCTTATTCAAACCATCGATCTGGACATTGTCCCAGTATGGCGTACAAATGTTTATGCAGATAGGTACAGCTGGGCTACATCCACCCATTGAAAGACATCTGCCCAGAGAGTAATCTCTGGATCCCAGGCCAGTCCTGGTGCAGAATAGCTCCCATTGCATTTTCAGAGCTAGCCCTCTCTAGAATACACTGGCCACATGTACGAGGTACAGCGGTTCAAGTGGGTCTCCTTTAATCCCCCATGTTGCAACCCTGTGGTTGTAAGGTAGACTTACTTTTTGCCCATATTATTTTCAGGTCCCAGTGCCTGGAATAATGTGAGGGCTTTGCCACATTCCACAGGAGTGTTATTTTAATAGCATGTTTCTGAAGGTATGTGTTGTGAGCCTTGAGGCATGGCAAGAGGTGCAAAACTCAACAGGGTAATAGAAGTCTGCAGGACGTGAGAAACCAAACTTGCAATTTGACTATACTGCCTACAAAAAGCAATCTCTAGAACGAACTAGCTTCCAAACTGTATCTAAGCTTTTTTTGGATGGGATTAATTGCTTCTCCCCAGCTGATACCCTGGGAGTGAGCAAAGGGTATGTCTAGCCAATAGTGCAGCCCAGTAAGGGTGGAACCATATGGTACTAAGGACAGTGTATCACAACAGTATTTACATTTCAAAGCAGTTCCATTCACACTATCTCCAGCCTGGTACCATGTACTGGATTCGCCTTTGGAGAGCACCAAATTCCACAAATGCATTTCCAGTTTAGTTTCACACACATTGGCAGAAGTAATACTAAAGTACAGCTTTAGAATCAAAGATGCACTGTAGCCTGATCCAGGATACACTAAATTTATTTGTGTCTGCTACAAGCAGCCAAAACTACAGTAAAATGAGATTGATCAGATCTTGCACTTTACTCATAGGGACTCCAGGTCTTTAAGTTGTCTCTGATACTCAGCATTGTTTGCTCATGGCTCTCTCTCGTCTTTCATCTTCCTTCCTGTGTCCTTACTGTTCAAGCTTTATAAGCTCCTAAACACTATGAAAAATTAACTTTGTTGAAACAGAGACTTTGTCATATCCACCATGGTATCAACCCTTAGCAACCATCACACTGCTTGCTCCATCAGTCTGCTTTTTTGCATTTTCAGACTGACTTAACCAGACATATGTTAGTATTTGGACAGGCTGAACACAAGGTATGCTTTTTTCATAAAGAATCAGCTTTTATTTCCTGGGCTAAGTATGGTAGTTATCGGGACAGGCTATTTGGGGGCCTACATGATAACTTCATCATACAGGTCTGCTTTTGCATCTCGCATGTAAAGTTAGGGGATACTGCAATATATAACAGTACAGCTTTACAAATTACAACTGTTGTCTCCCCCATTAATCTATACCACGCACATTAAAACACTGTCTCTTCAGATGAGGGGATAGATGGCCTACGTGAAGACATAAAGGGTCAGAGATCTTTATACCAAAATGTGGAATATGGCTGGTGCTACTTCCAGGCAAGTTCATGGATGATAATGCCCTCTCTTCTACTGTGGTGTCTTCCCAAATGGATTACTAGATTAGCAGCTAATGTTATCCTTGGAGTCCAACTGTCTCCATGCTGAATCCATACAGCCTTAGATTTGGGTAAAAAGGTTTTTCATTATATGTGTGGCTACTACTTTGATCTTACGCATACTGGAAACATGACCAATACTGCCTTCAAGGCTACCTAAACAAAGAATACTTGATTTAAGGTAAATTAAAATTTGTTATTGTTGTTTTATGCTGGTAGGCAGCTAAGAACCACACAGCTACTCACTCACTGCCCCTCACTCCCCCAGCACCCCCATTGGGATGGAGAAGAGAACTGGACGGATAAATGTGAGAAAACTCGTGGGTTGAGACAAAGATAGTTTAACGGGGAAGGGGGGGGGGAGGGTGAGGTGGTAAAAAACAAACAAATAAACAAAACCAATAAAAATAAAGCAATGCAAAAACCCACACAGTTGCTCACCAACAGCTGACCGATGCCCAGCCAGTCCCTGAGCAACAGCAGCCACATCAAACTTTCACCCTGCCCAGTTCTTATTGCTGAGCACAATGTCATACGATAGGGAATATCCCTTTGGTCAGTTGAGGACAGCTGTCCCAGCTGTGTCCCCTCCCAACTTCTTGTCCACCCTCCGCCTACTCACTGGCCCGGCAATGTGGGAAGTAGAAAAGGTCTTGACACCATGTAAGTACAGTTCAGCAATAAATAAAATATCCCTATGTTATTAACACTGTTTTCATCACAAATCCAAAAACATAGATGATACAGGCAACTATAAAGAAAATTAACTCTATCTCAGTCAAACCCAGTACAGTTATGTAAAGGAAATTTGGAATGGCAATGGACATTTTTATAAAAATACAAAAATGC
Source organism: Chroicocephalus ridibundus (assembly GCF_963924245.1). Lineage (NCBI taxonomy): Eukaryota > Metazoa > Chordata > Aves > Charadriiformes > Laridae > Chroicocephalus > Chroicocephalus ridibundus. Next base: position 47,793,906 of record NC_086288.1, read on the forward strand.
TCAGTATCTGTGGTCATTACTTCTCTCTTTGCGCACCCTAATTATCGTTCCCTTATTCTGTCCCTTGCAGACTATGAACAAGTGTCTGATTTCTCTGGATAATGACAGCTCTATATTTGCTCTCTAGAATTATGTGTGAATGCGTTCAGCAGCTAGGCACTAGTCTTTCTTACATTTGCAATGTGCTTATATTTGGAATTGCTTTTTTTTTTTTTAAAGACTGAGGAATTAGAGAACGAAAGGAAAGAGAGATTGGCATTATGGATCACATGGAATAAAAACATCCCTGTGCTTCTCTGTTGACAATTTCTGGTTTGTAGCATGAAAGCTGAAGTTACTCAGATGCTCTCTCTTTCAATTATGTTGATAAATGTAAAGGATACAGTACTGCACAGAATGACCTATCTTGCTTTTAGGATTATAATTTTTGGAGTGTCTGCTCAACAGGAGACAGAGCTGCGTAGAAGATGGAGCACTCTCCGGGCTTAAGATATCTGGGTTTATCTTCCAATTTTTTCACCGCATCCTGGATCACATTAGATACGAGGGTCCCATCTTTCATTTTTGCAACAATTATATGTAGAATGAAACATCAACATATTTCCTATTTCAGAGATTGAGAGAACTGTACAAATTCCTATATACATGAAGTTTCCTGATCACTGAAGAATCATCAGTTCTGTAGGATATTATCCTAAGCAAGGCAGTTGCCATCTGTCTTGCTCTTAGGCATATTTAGACCCAGTGTTGGACACTGGAGGAAGCAGCCTTCAGGAACATATGAAGGTATAAGTGCTTGCTTTCTCTCACTTATACACTGGATGATTCATTCTGCTATGTAAATTAGTCCTTGTGAAAAGACTTTAATCTTGAGCACTTGCCCTTATTTTCAGTTCTAAAACCAGCTCTACATTGACACGAAGAGACCCTATCATCCAAATTCCTCTTTTGTGGGCAAAGTTTATATGCCCAATGTGCAGAAGTAGAAACAAGGGGATGTTAAATAGCCTGTTTCCCCCAGTAAATGAACGTGACGGAAGACCACTTCTCAGGTGTCCTCACCACAGAGGACAGACACCACTCCTCCTCTGATGTTTGAGTATGTGATTCTGCTTCGTCATTTGACTGCAGAAGGCTTAATTTTCTGATCCTGTCTGGATGACAAGTGCCCACCAAAGCCACTCTATCACTCCCCTCCTTAGCAGGACAGGGGGCTCGTGGGTCGAGATAAGGACAGGAGATACCGCTCACCAACTACCATCACAGGCAAAACAAACTCAACTTGGGGAAATTGATTTCATTTATAAAAATCCTATTAGAGTATGATAATGAGAAATAAAAACCAAATCTTAAAACACCTTCTGCCCACTCCTCCCCTCTTCCCGGGCTCAACTTCACTCCTGATTTCTCTACCTCCTCCCTGTGAGCGGCACATGGGGATGGGGGATGTGGGTTATCATCAGTTCATCACACGTTGTTTCTGCCACTCCTTCCTCCTCAGGGGAAGACTCCTCACACTCTTGCCCTGCTCCAGTGTGGGGTGCCTCCCACGGGAGACAGTCCTCCATGAACTCCTCCAACGTGAGTCCTTCCCACAGGCTGCAGTTCTTCACAAACTGCTCCAGCGTGGGTCCCTTCCATGGCATACAGTCCTTCAGGAACAGACTGTTCCAGCATGGGTCCCCTGTGGGGTCACAAGTCCTGCCAGCAAACCTGCTCCAGTGTGGGCTCCTCTCTCCATGGGTCCACAGGTCCTGCCAGGAGCCTGCTCCAACATGGGCTTCCCATAGGGTCACAGCCTCCTTTGGACATCCACCTGCTCCAGCATGGGGTCCTGGATATCTGCTCCACCATGGACCTCCATGGGTTGCAGGGGGACAGCCTGCCTCATCTTGGTCTTCACCACGGGCTGTAGGGAAATCTCTGCTCCAGTGCCTGGAGCACATCCATCCCCTCCTTTTTTACTGACCTTGGTGTCTGCAGAGTTGCTTCTCTCACATATTCTCACTCCTCTCTCCCACTGCCATTGCACAGGGTTTTTTTTCCCCTTCTTAAATATGTTATCACCAACGTGCTACCACTGTTGCTGATGGGGTAAGTCTTGGCCAGCAGTGGGTCCATCTTGGAGCCAGCTGGCATTGGCTCTATCAGACATGGGGGAAGCTTCTAGCAGCTTCTCACAGAAGCCACCCCTGTATCCCCTCTGCTACCATAACCTTACTATGCAAACACAATGTAGTGAGTTCCAGCCATGCTACTCAGTTTCACAATGGCATAGAGATATGGGGAAAGCTCCTCAAACAGGATAAACTAACACATCACCATAAAGTCCTTAGAGCTACATCACTGTTCTTTGTCAAAGGAGCAAGCCAATAAACTGTATCTAGATATCTGCCTTTGCTAATCTATATCTAATAATAATTGATGTGAGAACATAAGGTGGGGAGGGATGTTCCCTTATATGAATTACAGAGGCTCTGTACTGCCGTATCACATTATGTTATTCTAGCCCTCTGCCCTGTTTCTGACATTGCATAGAGGGGGATTCCTGAAAGGTTTTCAGCACATCATAAATCACAAATGAGCATTACAGAATTTGTGGGAGGTGGTGTTATTCAGATAGTACTCAAAACTGTCTGACGTTACAGAGAATGTGTTACTTGCCTTTAACCCAATTTACTGGTAACATAAACTAGTATTTCTGGTGACCAACACATATTAAGAGGGAATGCAAAATCTGAGTGAACTACCAGTGGTAGATCCCTCACTGGATAATGTAAAACACTTCTAAGCTTATAAAGATAAAATTATGAGGCAGGCAATTAGAGGAAGTCCTGACTTAACAACACTGAAGAACAGTACCAGGACTGAGGAACAACATCAACACACAGACTACAACAACACAACATGATAATTAGGACCAAAGGTCACTTTCATCTGTAGTAGACATCAAATTTATTCAACATAACCTATAGCTTTTCAAAATAAATTCACATGATATATGATATAGTGTGTTAACTCATTTGTGTTTTGAAGTGGTATGGTAATCTGCATTAGTTATTTGTTCTCGCTGCAAGAAACCTTTAAGAACCTCTTTCAGAACTCTTTGAGAGCCCTCCATTAACAATTAACTGGTGAATGGTCTGTAAGTATGCATATCCTTAACTGGCTGGCTTGAGTGATGAATTGGCAAGAGGATCTTTATGTATTTACTGGCCCATTAACTGTGTAGGACCTGAGACCCAGCTTCTAGTTACAAAATCTCTGAAGTCCCATAGTATGACTGGTCTGGTGCTTCACTGCCTGAACAGTTTTTAAATCTGATTGATAAGTGCATTTCTGTCCTGAAGATGCACCCAAGAAATAGAAAAGTGTTGTTTGTCCCCACTGCAGAGGTTTTGTTTTCCCCATGATTGGGATGCAAGGGAAAAACAACTGTCCAAAGGACACAAGGGAAAACTTGTGCGACTGGCAGCCTAACTTCTTCCTTCCCTCTTTCCTCATGAGCTAGTAAAGTAATCTGGGATAAAATCTAGGAAATGCTGAAAACCGGTGGGTAAAATTTCAAGGAAACAAATCTTTTCAAAAGCCTAACTGTTATATACGCACATATGACAAGCTGCAAAGCTGCTTCTTCATGTTACAACTCTGAGCTGCTTTCATACTCCCTAGAAAATCCATGCTGAGGAAGGATAGAGTGAGAAACAGTAACTCACTCAGACTTATACCGACTTCTTCAGGAGTTCTCTAGTAAAGACAACTGGCTTTCTCTCCCTTCATTTAGATTCAGCACTAAAGTCCTCTCTATGCAGCTTCTTTAATTTCAAAGAGAATTAGATGCTTAACTCTGGCCCGAAGGCAGGTATATCATGTAGCTTTCTGCCTCAGCTCCCATTTTTCTTTCATTGCTTATCTGAAAACACGCCTTTCCTTGCCTTTTTCTCTTGATTTCTGGTATTATTTGCTCCATCATTTATCTCTGGGGTAGATTTTTGACACTTCACTAAAAAACTAAACTCAGCTAAATAAATGAATGAAAATAGTTGTTTCTCTGAATGACACACCATGTAGCTGACAGGGGAAATATGATAGCAGATAAATACTATGACTCAATAATACATTATAATTTAGAAAATTTAAATGGGTATGAAATTACTATCTGCAGAAGTGCCCCCCAATTAGTAATTACAGCAAGTGTCATTCTCTTAAGAAGAATAGCTACTACATTTGCTGAAGATAGCAACAACTCTTGTGTATGTGGATTATGCATACGTTTCCTTAATTTAATCTGTTGGATATTTCTTATTGGAAATTCCTTTGGACACACAGCTTCAATACTTTCATTTTTTTATCATTTTTTTTAGACTCTAAATTGTCATCGATAAACAATATATCCCCCTTCTTTTGCTTAGTATTCAGTAGCCCTTTCCAGTTGTAGTGATTGCATCTCAAGATACCTGACGTGTCTCCTAAATCCCTGTTAATATCGTGAAATTTCTAGAGAAAATTTTAAATTAGGCTTTAAAAGCTGGACACCTAGGAAAATTTCAAACCAATGGACAATGTATTTTCATATACAATAACTGCCTTGCATTTTGGCAATATGCAATTTTATTTTCTGACTTTTATACCCATTTCATGCCTTGAAAAATCTAAATACTCAGATTTAGCAATGAAAAAATTACTCACTAAAGCATTCATACTCTATATTGATTTTCAGGTTCTTTTAATACTGCCAAATGTTATGTCCTCAGTGAGGTATATTTTCTATAAACTCCCATTACTGATGTGGTAACAAATCTCCTGTTGCTTTTATAACATTGTCATGTTATGGTTTCTTCACAATTGACTCTGAGGTCTTATATAGAAATATATTACCCTCTGCAGATGCAAGAAAAAGGTACTGGGCAAAATGCGGTCTGAGATTTCCTTCTAATCCGTACTGGCCAAGTCTGACTTTGCAATGGATTCTGATGGAGACTATCCCTTCGTTCTTCTGTCATTGTTTGCTAAGGGAAAGTGGGCTGATAATGGAACTATTTTTGATCCTTTGGGAGAAGTCAATGCAGTCTAAAGGCTGTTCAAATTACACTAACTATTCCCGTATCTGAAGGTACATATCTTACTGATTCTCAAGGACACTCACATCCGTTGCTTTCCTTATGACCTAGTCTAATGCTAAGGAGATTAAATGACGTCATGATAGTCAAGGATCCTTCAAGTAGGAGAAAGTTATCCATAGACAGATCAGCGATTTTTTTGGTCACATGGAACAAACATGTAAATGGTAAAGCCTAAAAAAAACTTTTCTCATATAATAAAGACCTTACACTCATGAAAGATAAGGGCAAAAGGACAAATAGATGGCTATGACATAATTTCCTGTAACACTCATATTTCTCATTTAAATTTGCAGTGAAGAAAACAGCAGAGTTCTTGGAAGCTTAATTCAGTTGCTTAAACACAGAATTCTAATGCCATTTGATATGCTGTAGACAGTGTGCCCAGACCACAGCTGCCTCTCAAGAGTAGCTCTCCTGTTACTTTGTCCTATCTACTAGCCTAATATAAATATGTTTCATGTCCCGGGACAAAGATGCCTACATTTAGACAAATTAATTGTGTCATATGTAACTAAAATAAGTTACCTTCTTCAAAATTATTTCCATTTAACATATATTCTTGTATAGGGTAGGATATACTCTCCCCTCTCTAGCTTCAGCACGTTAGCAAAATCCAGCATCCTTTCCAACTCCCCAGGGTGATTTTAACTGTTTTCATCTTGATAGTTTCTTACTTGTGTTACTAAAAAGACTTAGCTGTGTCTTTTAAAAGGTTTATTGTTAATTTCCAGTAGGAATCCAAATGATATTTTGAACTAATCCCGGAGTGTCTTGTGTATATACTACTTCCAGTCTGGAGATGAGACCTCTGCATAAAAAACACTTAAACCACAGATGTCCATTCTGTAATCTCATACTGTTTTTCCTACAAACATTGGGTGGTGGTTTTATACTTTGCTTTGTGCTTTCTTGTCCTATCTTCCACGGTGATCTGATATGATTCTTATAAACACAGTATTTACTGAAACCACTGAAGGTAAGCTGATTTATGTCATCTTAGGATTCAGCCCATCAGTTCTCATAGACTGTATTTTTAAGATACTTTGAAAACTTTAATCCTGCTAATCTGCTGAAAGGTGGATGAAAAAGGTTTCAATTTTCCAAAAAATTGAAGTTCTTATTCCTCTCAGTGAAGCTAAGTGATTTCTGGTTATACCAACACCAATGAGAAGAGAGTAAAGTCTAGAAATACTCTTTCAATCAAAATTATTTATCACTGTAATTCTAAAACCATAATCCATAGTTTCTGTGTTTGTGGTTTGCGGGTGTTTTTTTTTTCCTCTCTTTAAGTATAGCCTTCATACATTAAAGTCTAAGAAGGAGAAAACTCAATACATAACTTAGAGCAATGGTTTCTAGAGAGAGACTTTGTTATTGAGGGATCCCATATGATGCCACGGCAATCCCAGGCACAAGTACAGGTTGGATGGAGAATGGATTGAGAGCAGCCCTGAGGAGAAGGACTTGGGGGTGGGTAGTAGACAAGAAACTCAACATGAGCAGGCAATGCGCACTTGCAGCCCAGAAAGACAACTGCAGCCTGGGATGCATCAAAAGAAGAGTGGACAGCAGGTTGAGGGAGGTGATTCTACCCCTCTACTCTGCTCTGGTGAGACCCCACCTGGAGTACTGCATCCAGCTCTGGAGTCCTCAGCCCAAGAAGGACATGGACCTGTTCGAACGGGCCCAGGGGAGGGCCACGAAGATGATCAGAAGGCTGGAGCACCTATGGTACGAGGACAGTCTGAGACAGTTCGGGTTGTTCAGCCTGCAGAAGAGAAGGCTATGGGGAGACCTTATAGCAGCCTTCCAGTACCTAAAGGGGGCCTACAGGAAAGATGGGGAGGGATTCCTTATCAGGGAGTGGAGTGATAGGACGAGGGGTAACAGTTTTAAACTGAAAGAGGGGAGACTTAGACTAGCTATTAGGAAGAAATTCTTTCCTGTGAGAGTGGTGAGGCACTGGAACAGATTGCCCAGGGAAGTTGTTGCTGCCCCATCCCTGGAAGTGTTCAAGACCAGGCTGGATGGGGCTTTGAGCAGCCTGGTCTAGTGGGAGGTGTCCCTGCCCATGGCAGGGGGGTTGGAACTAGGTGATCTTTAAGGTCCCTTCTAACCCAAACCATTATTCTATGATTAATTGAACCAAACGTTCTAATAGGAAATCTGTAGCCCACCAGACTCCATTCAGGAAGCTTCCCAGCTGGTCACATAAAGACGGTGTTTGTCTTTCATTTGACAGTGCATTTTCTAGCTTAGTTTGACCCAGACACATTTTTTGCCAGGTTCTCCACAGCTGTGTCTGAGTGCCTTCCAGTGCTGCATTAGGCAACAACATTAGGATCTATCAGGTTGGTTCTTGCATCCTCTCCCCAGGGTGAAAATTGTCAGCAGTGGAGTATTTCAGATTGGAATATAGATATATAAAACAAAGATCACTTGTCACTTGAAGCAGAAAGCAGCAAAGAATGCAATGGTCTGTAATTTCTCAGAGAATTTATTCCACGTTCTTATCAGACTGTTGAGTGAGCACAGTGAAGACAATAGTCTATCATCAAATGAATCAACAGATAACTCTTTAGGCAATCCTAACATTCATAAAAGACGTTGCGATACATCTGTTGCCACCTGAAAACCTTAAGGGTCTTATTATGATGTACAGATTAGCCATATGCAACCTCAAAGTAGACAGGGAACAAATTTAGTCTCAAAGACTCTTTCATTATCTTCTAGTAGCATAGAGCCTGTGATGTGCTGTGGTTTCTCAAGCCAGTGCTGCCCACAACCATTTGTAGTATAGAATTGCCTGGGTTGGAAGGGACCTTTCAGATCATCTAGTCCAACCATCAGCCTAACTCTGACAAAAACCATCACTAATCTAAACTATACCTCTAAGCACTATGTCTACCCATCTTTTAAATACCTCCAGGGACGGTGCCTTAACCACTTCCTTGGGCAGCCTGTTCCAATGCTTAATAACCCTTTCAGTGTAAATTTTTTTCTAATATCCAGTCTAAACCTCCCCTGGCACAACTTGGGGCCATCTCCTCTTGTCCTATCACCTGTTACTTGAGAGAAGAGACCAAATCCTTTCACGTAGTTGTAGAGAGCAATAAGGTCTCCCCTCAGCCTCCTTTTCTCCCGGCTAAAAAACCCCAGCTCCCTCAGCTGCTCCTCATAAGACTTGTTCTCTAGACCGCTCACCAGCTTTGTCGTCCTTCTCTGGACACGCTCCAGCAGCTCAACGTCTTTTTTGTGGTGAGGGGCCCAAAACTGGACACAGTACTTGAGGTGGGGCCTTACCAGTACCAAGTACAGGGGCATGATCGCTTCCCTCATCTTACTCATCACACATTATACTATAGATGAACAATTCAAACATGGTCAGTAAGGAAAGTAACATCAAGTAGATAAGGAAAAGAAGAATGTTGTAACTCTATAATACTTGTATTTTAATTACTTTATTTTCACACCTAATTGTAGTTTTTTTAAACAAACCAGGGTTGTAAATCTACCAACCTCATCTGAAGAAACAGGCTTTAGTTTTTGCCTTTTTTTTTTTAATCAGAAAATAGAGTGACAATATCTGATTTTATGATCTCATTTTTTAGCATTATCATACAATATTGAAAACCAATTTGGAATAAATGTCAAAGTTTGCTATCAAAAGCCCAAACTAAAGATAAACAACCATATCTTCATGGGACAAGAAAAAGGAAAAGAAGTAAACAAATGTCTTATGGATAAAAAAAAAGCAGTAGGGAAATTATTTAGGAATATATTTTTGCTGTCTTGTTTCATCAGTACAATGACAAGTTTTCCCTTCACATTTCCTACAGTCTCTGCCTGTTCCACCTCCCTGTATTTCATTCATAGCCAGTGATTATGTTATGTGGTCTTAAGTGTCGTGACTGAAGTCTGAGCCAGTCATGCAGTTAATTTAAAAACTGACAGACTGTACAAACTTTATTAAACAAAAATAAGGTTTACAACAGCAATGCAGAAGACTTTGTCACTATGAGCAAGTCATGCTGAAATACATGGGAATTTTATGTTCTATCAATTCAGTGTTTATTTCTTCAGAATTTTCTTTATTTCCCTACCCACCTTTTTTCTCATAAATGATTAACTCTAAAACCAAACCAAACCAGATTAATAGTTAAAAACCAAGAGCACAGAAAATTGGTTCAATCAGATTTTACTGCAAAATTCTTTTCCTCTGAATGTTTTTGCCATATGTCTGCTTGATGTGCAAAATTATTATTTTAATAGACTAGCAGTTCAGAATTAGAAATCCTGTGGCACTCAAGATTGTCTAATTTCCTTTGCTGTTTCTCAGTTACAAGACAGAGTAGCCTGAAGATTTAGGAAACCTGGGGTCTAGTAAATACCTAGCCACTAAATTTTGCATCCGTTTGGGTAAATCACTTGGTGTTCAGCCTCCTGAGCTGGAAGATAAGGATGGAGAGCAGAACAACCCACCCATAATCCAGGAGGAAGTAGTCAATGATCTGCTTCTGCACCTAGACACACATAAGTCTATGGGGACAGATGGGATTCACCCAAGAGCACTCAGGGAGCTGGCGGGACAGCTCACCAAGCCTCTCTCCATCATTTGTCAACAATCTTGGTCAACAGGGGAGGTACCAGATGACTGGAGGGTGGCTAATGTGATGCCCATCTACAAGAAGGGTCGGAAGGAGGATCCAGGAAACTACAGGCCTGCCAGCCTGACCTCGATACCAGGAAAGATCATGGAGAGGATCATCTTGAGTGAGCTCTCACGGCAAGTTCAGGGCAGCCATGGAATCAGGGCCAGCCAGCATGGGTTTAGGAAAGGGAGGTCCTGCCTAACCAACCTGATCTCTTTCTATGACCATGTGACCCGCCTTCTGGACACAGGGAAGGCTGTCGACGTTGTCTGTCTGGACTTTGGTAAGGCCTTTGACACCGTCCTCCACAGCATTCTCCTGGAGAAGCTGGCAAATCATGGCGTAGACAAGTGTACTCTTTGCTGGGTAAAAAACTGGCTGGGTGGCCACGCCCAGAGACTTGTGATTAATGGGGTGAAATCCTCTTGGCGGCCGGTCACCAGTGGTGTCCCTCAGGGCTCAGTTTTGGGGCTGGTTTTGTTTAATATCTTTATCAATGATCTGGATGAGGGGATTGAGTGCACCCTCAGTAAGTTTGCAGATGACACCAAACTAGGTGGGAGTGTTGATCTGCTTGAGGGTAGGAAGGCTCTACAGAGGGACCTGGACAAGCTGGATCGATGGGCCAAGGCCAACTGTATGAGCTTCAATAAGGCCAAGTGCCGGGTCCTGCATTTCGGTCACAACAACCCCAAGCAACGCTACAGGCTTGGGGAAGAGCGGCTGGAAAGCTGCCCAGCAGAAAAGGACCTGGGGGTGCTGGTGGACGGCCAGCTTAACATGAGCCAGCAGTGTGCCCAGGTGGCCAAGAAGGCCAACAGCATTCTGGCTTGTATCAGGAATAGCGTGGCCAGCAGGAGTAGGGAAGTGATCGTGCCTCTGTACTCGGCACTGGTGAGGCCTCACCTTGAGTCCTGTGTTCAGTTCTGGGCCCCTCTGTACAAGAGGGACATTGAAGTGCTGGAGCGCGTCCAAAGGAGAGCTACCAGGCTGGTGAGGGGTCTGGAGACCAAGTCATATGAGAAGAGGCTGAGGGAGCTGGGCATGTTTAGCCTGGAGAAGAGGAGGCTGAGGGGAGACCTCATTGCCCTCTACAACTACCTGAAAGGAGGTTGGAGAGAGGTGGGTGTTGGCCTCTTCTCCCAGGTGAATAATGACAGGACCAGAGGAAATGGTCTGGAGTTGTGGCAGGGGAGGTTTAGATTAGATATTAGGAAGAATTACTTTACTGAAAGAGTGGTCAGGCACTGGAACAGCCTGCCCAGGGAGGTGGCTGAGTCACCATCCCTAGAGGTGTTTAAGAAACGTGTTGATTTGGCACTTAAGGGCATGCTCTAGTGACAGAGATTGTAGGGGGTTTTTTTGTGTGTACATGGTTGGACTCGATGATCTCAAAAGTCCTTTCCAACCTTGAAGATTCTATGATTCAATTCTCTGAGGCTGATTTTCTCATCTTTTTCTTTATCTGTCTTATGCAATTAATTCAAGCTATTTTCCCGTTTAACAGTGTTTGCTTTAGAACATAACACAGGAGTGAATATACACATCTGCACACTCCACTCCCTTTCATCTAGAGTCTTACAAATCTTTTGTTCTATCTGGCACACCACCTTTACTGTACCAGCCTTCATCTAGCACTCCAGTAAAATAAAATTGAATACATAGGTCCCAACATAGCCTTTTTTTTTAATGCACACAAACATTTGTGTGCATACATATGGATAAAAATACAAATATACGCACATATGTACAAACCAGTATTTTAAACAGCATTTAGTCTTTTCCTCACCTTGTCCAAAAGCCAGAATGTAACTGAAGATGCATTGTCCTTTTTGCCTGTGCTGCTGTCATGCTTCACGATGTCATAAGTACAGCTGTCTTCTCCATACTCACAAAATTACCCCAGAATTTCTCTGCAGCTCAACACTGCACAGAAAATGCCCGTTTATTAAGACTACAGCTGCTTTGTGGATTTTGACTTTGAATGAAATATAATCAAATACCAACATGTGGTTTAAATTTGAACATTAAGCATATTAATCTGTCTCCAACTAGTAACATGGGAAGGGGTATAAATGAAAACCTAATCTAATGCTATTGCAGTAGTATACCAGAAGACACTGCATCTTTTGGAAACACCTAGAGCTAGAGGTTACCACCAGAATTTCCTTTCATTGTGGGCTAAGTTCGATTGCATTAAGGGCCGAGTCAAAGCATCTTGCTTATGGTAAGAGTGGATAGCATGCAGATCAACAATTACCATGCAGAAGTAATAGGTTATTATTTAACTCACAAAGAATCACTTGTAAATCTCCAAAGAAAATGGAGGGGTTTTTGAGGTAGGCATTATCCATACCCAAATATACAGGAAGGTGTATTCCCTGCCTCCTACACATGCCTAAATTTGGAAAACACGTTATAAGGAGAAAACAGGACAAATTATATGGAAGCTGTTAACAGTAATGGGAACACAAAGTTATTCAGACATACGTTATAATGTGGGTGTCTGCTTGTCTGAGGAAAACACAGCTTTCCTAAAATGCTGCTGCAAACACAATCCTCTTCTTATTGTTGCATGTTTTCTAAGCAATATACCGCTATAATACTCAACATCATAAACATTTTTATTGCTCAAAGTCTTGGTGAAATCTATGATACCAAAGCCCTGTTTATTGCACTTGGACCTTCTGTATTACAGAATTTCTTCCTCCATTGGTCATAAAACAGTGTTCTGGTCACAGAATATATACTAACAGCCATTGTAGTCTTAGTCTGCTGCATCTTCTTATGCGGCATCATGCAGTATTACCACAATGTATCCTTACTGTGCAAAATTCTATTAAAATCAATAATGCAAGTACTTCACTCACAAAATGGAGTTTATATCATAAAGATAGCCTGCAAAAACCTTCTGTATGTTACTTAGTAAGTTGCCTTTATGAAATATACATGTGACCAAATTGCAGGCTTAATGTTTTGTATGTCTTTTATCTTCTTTCCATAAGAAGCAGAGAGTATTGATGCATACAAGCAGGCCTCCTGCCTACCTATCAAAAGCTGGAAATCAGAATATTTATATGACTAAAAACAAAACTGATAAATAGAGGTGTACCAGGTAAAAAGCCCATATGGATAGGTCCAGTCTTTGGCCCACATTTTATAATCAAAAAACTATTTGCAGAACTAGGAAAAACAGTCAGTGCAATCTACCTTTCATGAGCAAACCAGAGTTTAGGATGGAAGAGACTTTGAGAACTTATCCATATCACCTACACACATGCACACACATTCTCCAGAACAGAATATAATTTGTTTATGCTATAACTGACACAGTTTTTCTAGTCTATGCTTAAAAATCATTGTTGATGGAGATAGTCTCTCAGAAATCTAGTCCAATGCTTCACTACCCTTACAGTTATAAAGGTTTTTCTTAACGTTCAGACTAAATATCCCTTGCTTTAACTTAAGCCTGCTAACACTTGGCCTACACAGAGTACACATGGAGAATTTAGGGCCTCCCACTTCACAGCAACCTCTTCTGTGCTGTAAGATTACCAAATCTCCCTTTGGACTTCTCTGTCTCAGACTAAGCAAATCCAAATCTTTCAGGCAATTAAGAATTCATACAGCTGAGGAAGTTCTTAGCACAAATGTCTGAAGACTTCGTTATGCTAATTTTCAAAAAGGAAAATTCTTTTAGAAAAACAAGAGTAACATAGTGTGAACAACAGTCCTAGATGATGATCACTGGTAGAAATGTTTTGAAGGAACTGAGTGAAGTGTATATAGCAAAGACTGAAGAGATTGATGTTGCTGTCATCATACAAATAAGGAGAATTTTTATAATAAAGTAGCTCTGCAGAAGGAAAGGAAAGAAGGAAGCACTGTGATTTTTGGATTGAGATTGCCTTTCTCCCTAAGAATTTCTCCACACTGGGATTTTTCTCTCCAGAGCAGTGTTGTGAATACTTCTGGCAACACAAGCTCACAGAGACATTTTACACAACTCTCCAGTAACCACTCCTCAAATATTTCATATATTTCAGACGGGGCGGGTGGGAAGCTAAAGAACTAGGGACTTACCTGCTAAGCATAGATGCAAAATGCAGACAAATAAAGATATATGTAGTGCTTAGCAACACGTTTTCTTCCTCCCTAAAACCACAGAGGTTGGCTTCACATCCTTGAGCACCATCTACTGGCTTCTCGTTTGCTGATTTCTTACATCTAGAGAACCAGAGATTGTATTTGTCCCACCAGCACATAACAGGAGCTCAGGATGGTGAATACAGACAGCTTGAGACCAGCCCATAAGTTGGACTCTGTTTCTATAAAATGTTTGTCAAACAATTTTGAGTAATTAACAATTTCATAATAATCAAAGTCTGTTTCTGGACAATTTTCAAAGAGATAATAAGGCTTAACTGAGCCAGTAAATTATTTGCTGTGAACAGTTGAACCAGCTGTACGCTGTGTATTGCATATTCTATCCTTTCTGTTTCTTCAACTCAAGCGACAGTTGTTATGTTAAAATGATGAAATAAAGCCTAAATCCCTAAAAATAATGATTAAGCACTAGGGAGCAGTAAACAAGCATAATAAAGTTATTAGTAAATACTAGTGCTGTAAAAAAAGGGTGTAGCTTATTTTTCAAGTCTTCTTTTTCATAATTTGTTTTCATTGGATGGTTTCCAGATTCTCTGTATTCTTCTTCCAGATAATCACTGACAAGCTAGAGATCATATCGTATTTTTACTGAGCCTCTTGTACAGATTCCACAAGTAAAGCATCATGTAGGAATTACACATGTGAAGACCCACAGTGGAAACACACAGAATGAAATAATTCAATGAGCTCTGAGATTTTTACATCTAGAGTCTCTCTTCTCATAAAAGCCACAATCACACAGATTTTTCCATATGTCTGGTCTTCTATTTCCATGTATGACCCTGTTGACTTCAGTATGGAGCCCAGCGCAGCAGCAGAGCAAGATTTCTAAATGACATGGAAAGATGAGGTAGAAATAGCATCTTTGAATCTCGTCTGTAGTGATACTTGCATGTTCTTACTCTACAGTGTAGATTCAGTTGCAAATTCTGCATTCTCTGTTCTGCAAAGTGCTTCTAGTTATCCTTAAGGCCTTACTAATTTCTATAGCTTAAATTCACTTCCAAATCAAAGATCTAAGGAGGGAAAAAAGACCACAAAACACTCATATCTGTCATTCTTATACTTCAGGAAAGGGAAATTATCATAAGAGATATGAATAAAGTTAAGCAATCTATCCATTTCAAAAATCTGCTTTGGCAGCTTGGCTCATGAAATTTGCACAAAACTGATCATTTTTATTTTTACACAGCCATGTTCAGGCGAGCACTTTGTTAAGCTATCTGCACAATGTAGAGAAACACTGAATTAATTTTTCAGTGATAAAATTATGTACACAGTCATAATGGAAAGTTAGTCAGTTTAACTGTTTGTCAGAACTCAAGTGTTGAACTATTCAACACTGAATGAAACAGAATTCATATATACTTATATATATTCAAAGCTGAAGATTTCACCCCAGTTAACGTGAAGAAAAATAGAGAGAGGAAAGCAGATTATCCTTCTGGGACACCGCATATTTTCTGTATTGGAATCTTGACAAAAGGTTTCTAAAGTGTAAATAAATTCCTTTCTAATAGTGATGGGTCTTAGGCCTTGAAATAGGTTATTAATTTAATGTTTCATTAGCATGATTGAGCTTGGTCTCATTTGATTGAGATGGTTGTACCTCACAAACCTGATGGTGAGGCACCAGGAGATGCTGAACTGCCCTCCTCTGCTTAACAGTGACTCCCCAGTGACAGGGTCTTTCAGCTAATAAGGGCCAATAGAAGTCTCTACACATTTCACTCCTTTTTCAACTTCATACGCCTGAAAATTCAATTAGAATTAGCACTCATGCTACACTACATTGCTCTTACTGTCACAGATAGGACCTGTGTGAGATTTTTTAATTAAGCAGCAAATGAAGCCTGTCATAACCTTTGACTCAGCTGTGGAACAGGATGTGATGAGGTGGCTGCCATGGCCAGTTATGTGTTTTAACTTCTGCCTACTGTCCCTTGCATCAGCACAGCCCCTTCACATGGCTCACGTGTTGAAAGTGCTTGAGAGTCTGAACAAGCAGTGGGAAGGCCAAAAGTGAGAGCACCGATTTCATCCCAGAAGATTTAGCAGGGTATTCTGACATACTGAAATTGCAGAGGCTCTCCAGCATCAATGCCAGTTACTAAAGCTGGTTAAGTGTCTCCAGCTGTGAACTGACTCTTACGAAGAGAAGAACCGTAAAAGCTTTATCTGGGGCAGCTAAGTATAAGGAAGTCACACAGCCTGAAAGCCTTCCTATCATTTCACTTTACCAGCAGTCATGACTACTACTTTTCAGATAATTCAGTCCACTTTGTCTTACATTACTTGCCATCTGAAACTTGAATACATAGATCTGCAAGCTTAGCCCAGAAGGACTTATCGTTAGCCCAGTTTTATTGAAGGGAGAACATGGCGAATATATCAGTTAAGTTGTTTTTAAAGGTCAGAGAGGAATTTGCAGAGATAAGAGACATCCACTCCTTCCCTTCCCCTAAATAAAAGGAAAGTTAAACTTGCACTTACCAAGATCAAAAATATGAGCTCCAGAAATAAAGATAAAATTGCTTTGTACCAGTTATTTTTCCCAGCACCAACAACCAATGGATCAGACTTGAATTCTTCCCAACCCCAAAAATTCACTGTTCACTGAGAAATAGTTAAAAATATTAAAAGCTAGGAAATTAATATTGTGTTTTACCTTTTCTTTGCGGAACTACATCCGTGCAAAGCAAACAATCCATAAAACAGAAGGCTGGCATGCAAACATTGCTTTTACCAAAAAGTTTTTGGCACTTTTTCCCAACCCATCAGAAAAAATACCCAAGCAATCATATAGTGTTCTAAGGCTGGTATCTCCCATTGCAACAGTTTTTCTCTTTCTTTCTGTGGCTTATTCAGGTAATCCTTGCTAAGCACTTGACAATTCCTTGCAGAGTTTTGCGTATCCAATAAGTAAGACTGAGCATAAACTTATGTTAGCAGTTCAGTCACTCGAGTACTCGAAAAATTAGTACTTTGAGCTAAAAAGAAGTCTGGGGCTTTTTTTTCCACTTCTCTAAAATTATTTTGTAAAAGAACAAAGACGACACTTTAAAACAATTCAGTTCAGAAGCTGGTCCAGGAAATGAACTGTTTATGTGGCTCTATTTATAGCAAACTTCTAAAAATAGTAGTATTTTCTTCTCTACTCCAGAATAGGACACATATGAGTAGTTCAAACAAATGATAGCACGAAGGACCAACCCCAAACTTCCGTTATTCGAATAAAGGACACCACAAATAACAACCTAGGAAGGAGGAGTCCAATAGGAAGAAAAGAAATGGAAAACTTTTGCTTTTTCACTGAAAATACATTTTCTCTATGCATGACTAAATCCCAATCTTTCTTTTTTCCCTGTGTGCCTCACTTCAGTTGGATGAAACCACCCATAAAAGGCACAAAGAAGACAGTCATAGAAGTCATGGTAAATATCCGTAACAGGATCTGTTCTCTGACCCAGAGAGGGGGGAGATCTAACTCTAGAACAAGTGTTCGCATCTGAGCCAGTATCTCAGGTTGGCTTTAGAGTCAAGATGCCGTTCCTCTGACCTATTTTAGAGGATTCACACACCTAGGAAGAGATGCATCGCCCGTGAAGGTCTCTCCACAACTATAAAGAGGATTTAAGATAATTAGCTAAGTTCTAGATAGATAAATACGGTCAGACAAATTCCACCCAAGGGGCCTATCATGTATATGAACAAACAAAAAGAAAACCGAACAAAATCACAGAACGTACAGGTAAATGTCAGTCCTTGGAGCATTATCTGGGTCTCCTGGTTCACAGACCAAAATCTGAGCCACAACACTGCCTTTCATTATTCTACCTTTGGGATTCGATACTTTTTTTGTGTAATACCTGAACAGTTCTATGTTTATAACCAATGGCCTTCACATTCTGCTAGGGAAACCTTGTAGATTTTTGCCTCCTTCTCTATGCATTTGAATCAGGCTCTCTTACTACACTTAAAGTGTTGGGTTTTTTTAAAGACTTTTTTTTTCTGTATTAAATACTGAGAAGGAGTAAAAAGTCACCATGAAATACACCAGTTTACTTTCAGGGCCAGGAAGAGATCGGGTAGGGCAGGGAAGGACTAACGATTGTCCCATGCCTCCTCTTTTGTATCCATTTGTAATAGTGCACATACAAAAAAAGGCTAACAACATTTCTGGTAAGTTCAGGGAAAGGTAAACAAACAAACAGGGATGGCCAGGAGATGAAAGTAAAACGTTTTCCTCACAATAGCAGCATATCAGGTGTTCTCAACCTCCATTACTGCCTGTGTACCATTTTTTCTTTTTTCTTCTCCACAAATATTTTGGAAAAAAGAACAGGTTTTGACAGTTGTTAACAATAAAAGCTACCTTCCCAAAGGGGGAAGAAAAACTAACAAGAAAAATAAATTATACTCTTGAAAAATATATTGTCAAAATCCATACAGAGATTAAAGATACAAAAATGAAGGTGCATCCCTTTGTGATCAGTATTTTCTTTAAAAAGATATACATCATTCCCCTTTGGATTTTAAAGAGGCTACTTTTTTAATCTCCAGAATGGCAGGACAATAAAGCTATGCAGGCTTTATTAAGGCTCTGCCCTTAGATACGCTTGCGAGAGGTCACAATCAAAAGTTAACGCTTGCCTTTCATCAGCTTGCCTTCACTCACAAAACTGTGTTATCCAAGGAGAATAAATGCAGAGTGCAACGCACGGTGGATGCATGTTCTGTGCTCACTGTTTACAACTACTGCATAATTGTCCATCAGCTTCTACCCCCACTGATACTTTGCTGTATCCTCAAGCTGCATCTCCTCCTTTACATGAACTGGAAGCTCAAGGTATCTTTCTCTATTTCATTATCTAAGCATGCAGTGCTTATACAAGCCTGTTGTTGGCTTGAAAATTATCAACATATTGAGATTCATCACAGTAACATTGTGACTGAAATAACCAGGCAACTACATTTAGGAAACTTCTAACGCTTCTGTCGTAGATTAATAGAGAAGCATCTCAAGAGGAAATTTATCCCACGGACCACTGAGGCTGGATTCCGCTTCACACACTTTGGTTTCTAATGACTTCTAATGCCTAGGGTATATGAGACATCTGCACAAAGCTGAGACATATAACACAAGAAATATGGGGGTCCCATGCACTCCTGAGTGACAACTGGAGGGCAGCCAAGATACCCTCTGCTGCCCCAAATTTGTCAAAATCTGTCACTGCAGCTTTGAAAAGCTCGAGGTAGGTAAGGAGTGGCAGCAGTCACCTTTGCTCAGAACTTTAATGGATACTCAATGGACTTCTTACAGTTTTCCTGACTCCTCGTAGAAGTAAATAGTCAAAACCCAATAGCCTTTCCCCTTCGAATAGACTCTCCAGATAAACACTGAACCTAGTATGAGAACTGAACTATGTACAACACCAAACTGCAATGCTTTATCATGAGCAGTGTTTGTAAGGCATTCCTAGACAGCTTGAGGACACAATATGTTAGAGTTTTTTTTGATTTTACAGATGGAGTTCCCTTCTCTAAACGACAAATTTTCTGAGACAGAACAACTGTAACACCTAATAGTCACACCAAAAATTAACCGCTCTACAAAATTATTCTGCAGTGTTGTGATATAAAAAAAAAATAAATTAATTTTAATGGAATTCATTAGAAACAGAAATCAAATCAAGAAATAGAAGCATTCTTCCCAGTTCGGGGTGGTCAAAAACTTTAGAGTGGAACATTCTTTCACTGGTACTTTTCATACTAAATAATTTGACCAGACACTATTCCCCGTGATGTATGATGATTTCTCTTTTCATTGCTTAATTGCTTCTGTCCCTTGTAGGAGTCTCTGGCCATGATCATCAGTTACTGAGCAAATGTCTGAAATGTATGATGGGAAACAAAGTTTGGCTTGTAGCCAGGAATCAACTGAGAGACTGAAAGCAGACAAGACTCCAAACTATAGTGTAGGCATGTTATGAATTTAGTGTCAAGCCAATAAAAGGCTTTTAGACACTTCTGAACCATAATTAATTCAAATTTTTAATTTTATGAAAATGATATTTTTATCTCTTTTTTTCAATTCAAAAAAAAAACCCACAAAACTGTAATGAGAACTTCCAGCTTTTCCCTTAGTATAGAAATACAACTTTTTAACCACAGCTAACAAGAAACATCTGTAACTTGTACTGATTATAGGGGGTGACCATTTTGAAAAATGTACCCAAATTCACGTTGCTAAAGTTGGTTTAACTATGTCTACAAAAGTAAAGTTCGATGACAGAGTTCTTTTACAGCTAAGACGGTTTATGAGATGGACAGAGCACTTTTTTGTCTTGGACTTAGACTTGATATATGATTTACTCTCAGCTTTCTTCCTGACTTTTTTATATTCATAAATGATACATAGTGTTGCACACAGAATCTGTCATCAATGAATGTCATTATGTGTCCAGAGTTAAGTAAGGCAGGATTTAAATTTACTCATTCTGGACTACCAGAGATGCATGCTTGTAATAATACAAATGTATTAAAGTAAAATTAAAACAGAAAAAACCTGTGAGGCTCTTTACAAAGTGATTATATCTTTGAATTTCACAACCAGTAACGCTGTTCATACAGCAAGTCCCTAATTCATTCTGCATTATTTCCACCCACAGAAAGGCATGCTATAGGAAAGAAAATCACCTCTGGGAATAGAACACATATTGTAGTTAGGTTAGCTGGTGTCTCTCTTTTAATTTATGGCTTAATTTAGGCATGCAGGTAGCTAAAGTTTGGCAGGAGAATCCCTTGACACATCTATTTAAAATAGTACTCCAGGTTAAAATTTCCTTCAAAACTTATTGTCTTGTTTCATGAAAACTAGAAAAAGTACTTAAACCTAACCTGCAGTGTTTCAGTTTAGCTTCAACAGACATGAAAGCCATGGTCTTCAGTTAACAAAAAAAAAAAGGGGAGGGGGGATGTTAAAAGTCGATTAGATTAATCAAAAAATATTTTTTCCCTCCTGATTTTTTTTTAATTATCAGTGAACAGTGGCAACAGAATCACTTTATTCGCACCAATTCATATGAGAGAGCAGCTCCTGCTAAACCTGGATAAAAAAGTTCAGTTGTGCAACAGCATTCAGTTTGTTGAAGGAAAGTCCTAAACATGCATTCTGAACACCAGTATAAAATGTGACTGCCGTGTATCCATCTCGTATTTCTATGGAGGAGTACAGGGTAGCCATCACCTCCAATCTGAGAAGTCCAGTTTGTAGTGGTTCGATGTCCCTTACAGGACAGTAGTGCTCAATAAATCAAATCTTGATATGAGATCACAGAGAGGTATTCAAGCTTGGTTTTGACCTCAAAGAACATTAAGAACTTAGAGCAAGTAAGGTGCTTCATAGTAAATACATCTCGCTCACAAACCCTTTTTGGGTTATGAAACATCATGGTATTTTGTTCCTATTTCTTACACTCCTTCCTCTGTTTATTTCTGTTCATACAGTATCACCTCCCTTTCTGCCTTTTCATATTAAAATAAATATTTCTTGTGTCTCAGCTTTGCAAACAATTTCATACATCTTTAGCTTCACACAGTTGACCAGATCCTTTTTAGACTAAAAAGGCTAAAGGATGAGCTAAACCCAGGCTTTATGCTTCACAGTACAGGAACTAAGTATGGAAACTTCTACCTTTCCAGGACTGGTTTTCTGAAATAACATCCATCCAGGAAAACTGAATCTGTTAAGACATATTTTTCCTTTGCCTACTGATGTCCCCTTCCTTTTGCTCCTCCTTTCAGTGCCTATATTTAGTAGCTGTTTTTTTTGAAACTAGCTTGTAGATATAGAATCATAGAATCTGTTGGGTTGGAAGGGACCTTTAAAAGACATCTAGTCCAACCCCCCTGCAGTAAACAGGGACATCTTCAACTAGATCAGGTTGCTCAGAGTCTCATCAAGCCTGGCCTTGAATGTCTCCGGGGATGGGGCTTCCACCACCTCTCTGGACAACCAGTTCCAGTGTTTCACCACCTTCATTGTAAAGAACTTCTTCCTAATGTCTAATCTAAACCTACCCTGCTCCAGTTTAAAGCCATTACCCCTCATCCTATCACTACATGCCCTTGCAAACATCCCCTCCCCAGCTTTCTTATAGGCCCCCTTCAGGTACTGAAAGGCCACTATAAGATCTCCTCGGAGCCTTCTCTTCTGCAGGCTGAACAACCCCAACTCTCTCAGTCTGTCTTCATAGGAGAGGTGCTCCAGCCCTCTGATCATCTTCATGGCCCTCCTCTGGATCCGCTCCAACAGGTCCATGTCCTTCTCATGCTGAGGGCTCCAGAGCTGGACACAGTACTGCAGGTGGGGTCTCACGAGAGCAGAGCGGAGGGGGAGAATCACCTTTCTCGATCTGCTGGCGACGGTTCTTTTGATGCAGCCTAGTATGCTATTGGCCTTCTGGGCTGCAAGTGCACATTGTTGGCTCATGTCCAGCTTTCATCCACGAGTACCCCCAAGTCCTTTTCCGCAGGGCTGCTCTCTATCACATCATCCCCCAACCTGTATTGATAACGAGGGTTGTCCCGACCCAAGTGTAGGACCTTGCACTTGGCCTTGTTGAACTTGGGTCTTTATATCCTCAAGAGACAACAATTACATAATCTTCTGTGAACGCAAGACATAGGCGACTTCTAAAATGTGGAATTAAAGCCTGTCTTTTGGAAAGATATTTAATCTTGTGGTGCAAAGTATGCAGACAACACTTGAAGACCTTCTTGCCTCCCAAAGAGAGTTCTTTCCATGTTTAATTTCCTTCAGCTCTAGGAAACCAAATCATATTTCTAGGGTGAACTCATCTTACTTCATGTGACCCTGCACATACACATCACATCCCCTTTTGCAAGACCAAGATTTCTTTCTTACGTGTTAGTATTTAAACAATAACATTGGCTTTTCCACTAGGAAAATAATATGGAATAGAATTTGTATTTGTAAACATTCTGATTCTCCATGCTGGGCTTAAGAAGGGTTGTGAGCAGTAACTGAATGCTTCCACTTCCCCATGCTTTCAAATATTATCCAGTTGATGGAGAGGTTGTATTAACACCATGTGCACACCATATTGCTTACACTTTTGTGGTGGGTTGATCCTGGCTGGATGCCAGGTGCCCACCAAAGCCGCTCAGTCACTCCTCTCCTAAGCAGGACAGGGGGAGAGAAAATATAAAGAAAGGCTCATGGGTGGGGATAAGGACAGGGAGAGATCACTCAGCAAACACCGTCACAGGCAAAACAGACTCGACTTGGGGAAACTGATTTCATTCATTGCCAATTGGAAGTCACAGTAGGATAATAAGAAATAAAACCCAAATCTTAAAACACTTCACCCCACCTGTCCACTCTACCCAGGCTCAACTTCACTCCTGATTTCTCTACCTCCTTCCCCTCAGCAGCGCAGGGGGACAGGGAATGGGTATTGCAGTCAGTTCATCACACATTGTCTCTGCTACTACTTCTTCCTCAGGAGAAGGACTCCTCACACTCTTGCCCTGCTCCAGTGTGGGGTGCCTCCCACGGGAGACAGTCCTCCATGAACTCCTCCAACATGAGTCCTTCCCACAGGCTGCAGTTCTTCACAAACTGCTCCAGCGTAAGTCCCTTCCATGGCATACAGTCCTTCAGGAACAGACTGTTTCAGCATGGGTCCCCCATGGGGTCACAAACCTGCTCCAGTGTGGGCTCCTCTCTCCATGGGTCCACAGGTCCTGAAGCCTGCTCCAACATGGGCTTCCCATGGGATCACAATCTCCTTCGGGCATCCACCTGCTCCAGCATAGGGACCTCCATGGGCTGCAGGTGGATATCTGCTCCACCATGAACCTCCATGGGCTCCAGGGGAACAGCCTGTCTCACCATGATCTTCACCATGGGCTGCAGGGGAATCTCTGCTTCAGTGCTTGGAGCTCCTTCACTGACCTCAGTGTCTGCAAGGCTGTTGCTCTCACATATTCTCACTCCTCTCTTTGGATGCAGTTCTGTAGTTGTTTTTTTTTCCCCTTCTTAAATATGCTATCACTGAAGCACGACCACTGTCGCTGATTGGCTCGGCCTTGGCCAGCAGCAGATCCATCTTGGGGCTGGCTGGCATTGGCTCTATCAGACATGGGGGAAGCTTCTAGCAGCTTCTCACAGATGCCACCCCGCTACCAAAATCTTGCCATAGAAATCCAATACAGCTTATTTAACAACAAGGATGATGTTTGAGGTGAAACCACTTTCCTCATATGAATGCTTTTTGTTACAACAGGCTCATTACCGCCTGTAACTGAACCAGCCCTGTTCCAGCATATTAGATGACCATAAGCCAGTACAGCATGTCTGGGCTGGCAGTGTGTAATTGTAGTATCGATGCTATGTCTATAATTACCTACCAGGCACATAATAGGGAAAAACACTTCTTGCTAAAATATAACGACAGGCTTATTTTTCTAGTCTTTGATGCATTATATGTTCACAATACTTTTTTGATCTTAGGATCTATGGATAACTGCACATACACTTAGTTAAAATATAATCGTTAAAGCTGTCTTTACTCTTTTGACATTAATTTTTCATAATAGTAAGTTCCATGTCTCTGGGTTAGAAAACAAAACAACAACAACAACAAAATTAAAATCCCCTCCCAGAAATATAAATGCAACTGTGCAGATAGTATAAAATTGATCCATTCCAGCAGAATGTGTGGCCCATTTGTACACTGTTTTTTGCCATATGACACCTCCTCACTGCAGCCTCAAAATCCCAAATAACGTGTCAATCATGCTTCCTTTTTGTGATAGCATGAAAAAGGACAACTGGGACACTTTGAAGAATAGTGTGACAGATTCAAAGGTGATCCAGCAGGTTCTAAAGTATTTGCAGATGTAATTCTAAGAAAACAATATGATAGAAGCTGTATACATTGGTTGCACACACGTGGTGAAAGTTAGGAAAGGCATTAAAAAATGACATTATTCCAAAGCTAATAAGTGAAAATTAGCTGATAGTTGATGTGTCTGAAAATCAGGCCACTGCCTTAGTCATGGCCATAAGACAAAAAATCCTTTACCTCTAATCATAAGCACAAAACATGCCAGGTACGTGACTAACAGTGCAATGAAAATAACACAGAAATCATACATGAAATCAATACACAATGAATATGTACCTATTAAACATAAAAGGAAATAAATGTTAGTAATCACAAATATGTATCTTACATTGAAGATCATGAGCAGATGGCCAATCCAGTGGGGAAAAAAATTCCACCTACCTTATCTGTATTCAGACTCTAGTTTTCGAAGAAGGTCTGAGGGACTCCCAGGCTAGATATGGCTTCAGGAATGAAACTGTAGGGACAGAAAATATCTTCATCAAGAAACCATCCTTTATTGTCTTATTATCAATCCAGAATTTTCTTACTGTATATCAGTTATTACTAAAAAAAGTTATCCTAATCTATGTAAATATCTAAAAATATTCTATAACCCATATGTGCACATATACAAGTGTATAAACATATATATATATTTAGATGCATATATATATATATGAATGTACATCTCCATGGCTCATTTGAGGTCAGACCTGTTTTCTAACTTCCACTCATGAAAAGATGTGGTTTATTTTCAGATCTGATTCTTCTCATTGGTATCTATTTGCTTGTGCTCTAATATGATGTTTTTTTCATAAAATAAAATGCATTAGGTTAGATGACAGATTTGTACTCTAGTTTTGGAGCTTGTGGCCATTAGTACAGAGAATCTCTGTACTGTCTTTAATCCTTTAGGTCAGTTACAGAAAAGAGTCATTGCCTGGTGTCGATTCCATGCAAACTATGTGAACATCAACACATGAGTTATTGTTGTGAGAGCTGAAGAGCCCAGCTCCTTTAATCATCAGCTCAACAGTATCAGTTTTTGCTATCACTATTTACTATTAAAACCACATATCAAATGAGAGAAAATAAACCTGGCTGGCTGAAACAGCCGTAACATTGTGTTTGCTTAGCTACTTTAGGAAGGGAAATACACCTAGAGTCTTTCTGTGCATTCAGATTGATATATAACATATATTGGCTTGTTTTCATTTTCAGAGGTAGTGCTGAAGACAGCAAGTACATTTTCGCCAAAGGCTTCCCATTTGTTAGGCCTTCGGTGACCTTTATGTTTTCAAATTAAGTCTCCTTGTAGCTCTTTCCAAGTTTACAATGGCATTCAGCTTAAATAAAGCAAAACACTTTGCAAAATATCAGTTTCCATCTGACAAGCCTCTGTGCCCTCCATCGTGACAACTTAAGTGATCTGGCAGTTTCAATTCTCATAAAAGTGAAGATTTATATGGATGATCTGAGGTACTTATGGCCTTTAGGTTACTAATAGCCAATAGAAAGAGACATTTTCTTGAGATGTAACAAAATGTATGCTTTGTTTTGGTCCCCAAAGGTAGCTCCTTTAAATGACAAAAACAAATTATTTCATTTATAAAGGCTGTAGGAACTAAGTTAGAAAGGACAGCTTTAAAGCTGTTGCGATTATCTGTACAATTCTTTCACAAGGTATATAGTCATCATCTGTGACGTGGACTTTTGGGGTTTTTTTGCACTCACTTATATGCGGTAGTTTCATAGCACGTGAAGCAGTGCTAATATGAGAACAATAAAGACGTATGTAGTAATATTTTTTTTTCTCCTTCATCTTTCTGTGGGAATTCATCAAGCCCAATTTTGGGTAGTAAGCAGGAATGCTGTAGTCCAGAGCCTGTTCTCCTTTGTCTAGTTGTATTCAACAAAACCTGCAGGATTTCAGTAGCAGGGGGCTGCAGAGGTGATCTGTGTGGGAGGAGGCCATGAACTGCTCTGAGCCGCTCACACCTGCTTCCAGACAGCTCTGAAACCAATGTAAATAGCCCACTGCACACCAAAACTGTAGCCAGACAGAGGAGCACATGGCACCTCTCATCAAACATATTTTAGAAAGCGTAGCGGATGCTCATGGAAGGAGAAATGGAGGAGCCAGATGTGCAGAATGGAGAGGACACGTGGAAGGAGACATTGTTAGGGGCATGACTGGAGAGTCCTTTTGGAAGGAGGTGCTTCACAGCAGGGCATTCTTTGAGAATGAATACAGCCGACGAGCCCATGGGAGACTTATGCTGAGGCAGTTACACCCTTAAAGAGACTGTGCATCATGGATGACACACACCAGAGCAGAAACTGGGGCCTACAGGCAACCCATGCTGGAGCACAAACACCCCTAAAAGGATCGCAGCCCATGGGCAAACTGAGCAGAGGAAAATAGGTAAGAAGCAAGGAGTGGCAGACAGAAACCATTACACGCAGAACTCCAACCTCCTGTGCTGCTCATTGTCTAACCAAAGGGATTAGAACGGACTGAGTATAACCTGTAGTGAAAACAAGTGGTTGAGACTAAGACGGAGAGAGGAGAGGTACTGGGTTGGAATTTAGCCTGGAGTAGGGGGAGATGTGTCTCCCCATGTGTTTGTTTAATTGCTTATATTTTCTTCTTTTTTCTCAATAATTAAATCACTAATTAAAGGTTTAACGGGCAGTAAATTAAATTAAGTAAAATTCCCCAAGTTGAGACTGTTTTTACTGCAACACTACCAAATAGACAGTTTGTATAGCTGCAGGGAAGGTATAAACCCAAGGTCCTGCTTTCTTGATTGTCCAGATGGGACGCTTAACTGAAAAGGTGCTATAGCTCTTCACTACCTACTGCCTTTCCACTGATGGGCTCCATTGCTGACAGGGAGTTAGGATAAAACCAGGTTATATACATGGGGATGGAAAACTCAAAGTACGCTTGGCATCCACAACTTAGAAATAAACTAAGAAAGATAAGGACAGACCAGTTACAGGAGGGAAGCACAGACAGCATAATTTAAAATAACCAATAGGTACAAGAGAGCTGCCAAAAATCAAGCCCCAGATCATTAAAAATGGGAAATACCAACATAAGATACATCTTGCAGTAAAGGCTCTCACATAGGTATATGTTTTGATGCGAAGCCAATATTCTAGTGTGATTCTTTTCCATAATTAAAACAACAGATTTAATATTGTATTTCCACTTCCCTGGCACTATTGATACTGCAACTTGCATTTTAACAGACCAAAAGTGTTTCACATAGAAAACAAACTCCTGTGACAGGACTCCTCCCTGTCTTCTGATCCCTGCTATGTTTTGAACACAACTGAGCTGCCATGAATCTTTTCACCATTATGCTTTGACTGCTGTTCTCAGAGTGTACAGAAGTCCATTGATATCATGGGAGCTATGCCATAATACAGCGGTTCAGTTAGGACACAACCACAAAAGAAAACGGCTTGGATTTCTTTTTGCAATTGTCTCGATGCATTTTAAGTATATTAAGAGGATGTTTTCCGTAAGATAAAGAGATATGATCTTAAGAGATTTATTAATTGGTTTGGTTTTGTATTCCCAATGTGGATTAAAGGATTCTTTTTGTAAAGTGTCAGCTGAGCAAAATGTCTCAGTTCTCTCAGTGTGACATTCAGACCAGATCCTGTTTGGTTTAGCTTGCTAAATACATGCAATTCCCAGATGCTTTTTTACTGCTGACATGACAGGGCGTGAGAGAAATGTTGCTGGGTACCAGGGAGAAATTATATACACAATGAGATATTGCCATATCTCTTCCCTTTGACAAGGGCGCATTTCCAGGGACACATATGGATTGAAGAGGCAAAAAGGAGGAGCAAGAACTGAAAGACATCATAGAATCTGCTCTCTATACCCTGCCTTCCTGTATTTCTCCACTGAAATTCATACCCCTGCACAGAGGTATGAATTTTGTAAAAGCAAAAAGAGAAGGAAGGAGGGAAATACCTACCGCCCTATAGTGACAATTAACCATCGGTTCTGTAGCCGGCTGTAATTGTGACAACTGCTTTGTCCAAAACAAATAGAACCACTTCCAGCACAGCTGTGAACAGATGCCCACAAGAAAGAAAGGTAGGCTACAAATGCACAGTGCACAAGATGCTTCCTGATATAGCATGCAACATTCGGGTGCTCACACGGGGAGCTCTGTTGAATAGCTGTTGTGCCACAAATGCAGTCCCAGTAACTTGCTCCTATTCAGAAATATTATCTGCCCCCAGAAAGTTTACAAGCTAAATTACAGAACAGTGCATAGTATGCAACCAGTAGCATTACGACCCCCATTTTTGTGGACGTGGCTTTGCCTCACAAAAGAAAATCTGTACAATGTTAAGGATTATACCACATCTCCCGACTCCTGTATCTCTAACATGCAATTTGGAGGTTTGATTTCCTCTAAAGTGAGGGAAGGTCTCTATCACCAGTTCCTCAGCAGATCGAAGCAGCTTTCTGTGAGCTCTTAGCTTCTGTCATTAAACTGGTTCTCAGTACCTTAAGTAGCTCATTGATAATAGCACGTATTTCTACACTATATACATACACTTCCATGAGGCTTGTAAATTTATATTCTTACATCAGAGAGTAAAACTATTATAGTATGGGTATAATTTGATATCTTCTTTAGGATCTGATTAGTCCTTTAAAATCAGCCTAACTCTAAACACTGAGATGCAGTTCTCTCCGAGATGAGCCTAGCAAAACCACTCCAAGAACATGAACCTCGAGGCTCCTGTATTAAAACACAGGAACCAATCCACCCTGGCAGGATCATGCTTAGCCTCACCCAGGAAATCGTCAGAAGAAGGAGAAAGAAACGCACAGAAGAACATGACGGTGCTGCTTGTTTTCCTATGGGTCCTGTGGCTGCCCACAGCCATTCAACCATCATGTCGTCATTCATGCTTCATACCTCTATTTAACAACAGAAACCATAAATACAAATACAAATGACACTACACTCTTGAGAAATATATGGGTGGATGCCCTTCCCCTCAGGTAACACATAAATTGCCTACTCTGCAGAAAGGTGTTTAAGGTGAACTGGTTTCATTGTTTCTAACCACTTGCCATTATTACACACATCTTTTCATTTGAAACCTATAAAAACATCCCGTTTTTCATACATTTCAGAGAAAACATCTCTCTGACGAGTTAGCTGAAAGGAACCATCTTTCAGTATGACAGTGTAATAGTGTCTTTTCATCTCAAACAAACAGCTTCTGCTATAGAATAGTTGTGAATTCATAACAACTTCTCTGTATGAGAGTAGAGTCCTTTCAATTCTGCACATCACTGTTGTTTGAACAGTGGATTCTTCAGTGTCAGAATTTAGAAAGTAACTCATAGACACAGTGTCCAATAAATGTGATGCATTCATTTGTTCTGTACATTATTCACCTGAGATTTTAACAATAATTTATCATTGTTTTAAAACAAGCTGGATGGCTGATTTGACAGAAACGCACATGCCAGTCTTAATATTTGTACACAAATAAACACTGTCAGATATGAAGATTTCTAATAGTAAATGTGTACATCAGTGACAACCCACAACATGTCAAATGTCTGGTATAACCAAACAGCACTTGAATCAAGACTCTCCTCTTAAGTTAATTTACAAATCCAGTGCCTATCAGAGAGCAAATACAGAGAGTCCATTTCTTTTGGTTTCAGTAGATGTTCAGTTAAAAACCAAATTAGGAGATCATACCCTTGACATCATTTGCAGAAACAGCTCAGATATTGCAGACCTATCTATCCTTAAGGTCTTATGTCTCTATGATAGAAGGAGTGTTTTCACAATGCTTAATACAAACTTGTTCCCTACTGGATCACCCAACAGAACAGATTTTGTCTGAGGACAAGAATTTGTGTTTCTGCCAAATTAGTAAGAACATACATTACAATGTATTCACTCACTCCTACTTTCATTACAAATTACAGAATCACAGAATGGTTGAGGTTGGAAGGAATCTCCAGAGGTCATCTGACCTCCAGTCCCCCTGCTCAAACAGTTGCCCAGGACCATGTCCAGACAGCTTTTGAATATCTCCATGGATGGAGACTCCACAGCCTTCGTGGACAACCTGTGACAGTGCTCAGTCATCCACACAATAAAAAAGTGTTTCCTGATGTTCAGAAGGAACCTCCTGTGTTTTGGTTTGTGCTCATGCCTCTGGTCCTGCCACCAGGCACCACTGAAAAGAGCCTGGCTCTCTCCTCTTTGCACCCTCCCTTCAGGTATTTACGTACATTAATAAGATTTCCCCCACTCCACCCCAAGCCTTCTTTTCTCCAGGCTGAACAGTCACAGTTCTCTCAGCCTTTCCTCATAGGAGAGATGCTCCAGTCCCTTCATCATGTTTGTAGCCCTTCACCGGACTCTCTCCAGTACGTCCATATCTGTCTTGTATTGGGGAGCCTAGAACTGGACACACAGTACTCCAGGTGGGCCCTCACTAATGCTAAGTAGAGGTCAACTCCCTCAACCTGTTGCAAACACTCTTCCTAGCACAGCTCAGGATACCATTGGCCTTCTTGGCTGCAAGAGCACAC
This sequence comes from Chroicocephalus ridibundus, assembly GCF_963924245.1. Taxonomy (NCBI): domain Eukaryota; kingdom Metazoa; phylum Chordata; class Aves; order Charadriiformes; family Laridae; genus Chroicocephalus; species Chroicocephalus ridibundus. The sequence continues at coordinate 47,825,374 of NC_086288.1, forward strand.
TGCTGGCTCATGGTCAACTTGGTGTCCACCAGGACCCCCAGATCCTTTTCTGTCAAGTTGCTTTCCACCCGGGTGGCCCCCAGCATATATTGGTGCATGGGGTTGTTCTTCCCCAGGCACAAGACTTCACACTTCCCCTTGTTGAACTTCAAGAGGTTCCTCGTGGCCCATTGCTCCAGCCTGTTGAGGTCCCTCTGGATGGCAGCACGACCCTCTGACTTATCAACCACTCCTCCCAGTTCTGTGTTGTCAGCAAAATTGCTGAGGTTACACTCTGCCTCAGCATCTTGATCGTTAATGAAGATGTTAAACAGGACTGGAGCCAGTATTGACCCCCCTGGTAGCGGGTACACCGCTAGTCACTGGCCTCTGACTAGACTTTGTGATGTTGATCACCACCCTCCAGGCCTGCACATTCCACCAGTTTTCAATACACCTCACTGTCTGCTTATCCAGCCCATACATCAACAGGTTTTGTATGACAATCTTATGGGAGACAGTGTCAAAGGCCTCACTGAAGTCCAGGTAGACCATAAACACTGTTCTCCCCTTTTCTACCAGGCCAGTCATTTCATTATAGAAGTTTATCAAGTTAGTCAGTGTAAGTTCTGTACTGACTGCAAGAAGGGAGAGGAGTTAATCCTAAAGTTAAGGTCAAAAGAACAGTATATCTACACTAACATAAAGTCTAAAGTGAAAAAGTTATCCTTTTAAAGTCTACTGACCACATTTGAGCCAGGAGAGCAACTCTACACCAGGTCACTATTTTCCAGCATATGGCCATAGCCGTTTTGGTCCAAGACTAACACCCTAAAACGGAATTTACCAACTCATGATTTCACAGCCAATTCATTTCATCAGGGACTATTCTAAGATTTCAACCAACAAGCAGTTTCCAGGACTGGAAATACAAGAGGCACTAAATAGCTGGCATTCTAAAAGTAACATCCTAAAGAAAAAATTACTCCTTCTTTAGCCAAACACAGAATTGTTCCTCCTTTCAGCTATAAAAAGAATGAGATATATAACACAGTCTTTCACCAGTGAAAATTTTCTGTTCATGTTGCTTTAAAGACTGCTATCTCCTGTCTGTGCGGGGGTAGAAAGAGGATCGCCACACAGCTGAGAAAGAAAAGTTTATGAGCTTTCTAATGGGACCCAGCACTGACCCTACCAAGTCTTAAACTAATGGCCTTCATAGAAGAGGTTGTTCTGTATACCTAAGCTGATCTCCGAGCTTTAAAGCTGTGTGTGACATCACCAAGCCATTTAGAGGCATTAAAATAGATCCCTTTAGCATATTGGGACTGTGCTGCATCTCTCTCTGTCCCTTTCCTGCCATGCTCTTTATTTCCTACACAGACAGAACTCACAATGCTCCCTAGCCACCTGAAGCATAGATGTCTCAACCTGAGCTAACGGCTGGGCTCTCTCCAAGACGAGTGGAATGAGTTTTTTGCAAGGAGCAGTTTATCCTAAACGGAATATTAATTTTTAGTCAAATGAATTGTGCCCTAAAAAATACATCTTTCTGTCACATGATTAGTTCAGGCATAGAATCCTGCTTGACAAAAGTGAGATGAACACACCCACATGGGTCACAAATACACACTAGGCCAACCTCAGTTCCAAGTGTTCCCAAAGTAGGAATAGGAGGAGAAAATTATCTCATGATTATATACCAGCTCTATTCCTTCCTAATGTACAAATGATTAGTTATTTCAGTGGCTCCATACATTTCTAATTGTTTGCCTTCATGTGGTACATCAGCAAACTTAAGACCTAGACCCAGATACGAAATATTCATTTGGGGTTGGTTACAAACTCATTTGGAATAGTTCCGTGGTATGAACAAACAGTCTGACTTCTATTTTGCCTGGAACAATGATCATTATTTAAGTACACTGTTCAACTTGGCAAGATATTTCTGCAAAATAGGAGATGGAGAAGACTCAGAAATAGTCAAAAAAATCCAAACAATTCCAGCACCTTTTAATCAAAAACAGAATGATGAGGGCAACTTACTTAAAACAATTGAAAAAACAATTTTGCTAAGAGTCCAATATGACCTAAACATTAGCTTCACTGCCTTGCTGCACTGAACTCTCCCTTACAACATCAGTCTCGAAGTTCAGATCATTCCTTTGTGCTCTGCTCCACTAACTCCATTTCCTTGTTTCCATGATGGGAATGTGCTTTAAAAATAGTATTGTTTAGCCTTTAGCTAAGACAGCTTCAGATCACCACAACAGATGCTTTCCTGAGCCGATGAGGTGAATTGCCATCACATTTTTCAGCTGATGGCATTGTATTTCAGCTTCATTAAATGAAGTTTAAGTAGCGCGAGAAAAGCCATTCCTGGGCTATTTCATGCTCCATATAATCTTCAGTGTGCTGTTTTTCACCAGCATTGAGAGAGAAGGTGTGAGGGAGAAAGGAAGCTGCTGTCACCACAGGTAGCAGGGAATGGGAGTGCAGTCTACCAAGTTACATGTAGTAGTGCTAATAAGCCTGCAGGAAAAGCCGGAGAAAGCAAAGTCCAAATAAATAAATAAATAAATAAATAAATAAATAAAAACAGTGACTTAAAACAGCAAAAGTGTCTCTGTGTGGCAGCGAGGTTAGAGTACAGTGGGAGTTTAAAACAAGCATAGTGAATGCAAAAAATATTTAGAGAATAAAAAAAAATTGTGATTGGATGTTTCAAAAGAAAAAAAAATAAGCTGCAAGAGCCCCTCTAACACTATTGCTGCTGATACGGCTTTCATTTTCCTTCTGATATATGGAATATTGAACTTCCTAGACCTTACGAGCAATTTAGTAGCAACTTATTCTGCGACCAAACTATGAGCTAGCCACACACAAATATTTTTAAAATAGCAAGTATCTAATGTGACTGATTCAAAATAGAGAATTTCAACAAAGAACAGATAAAAGCGAACAAAAACAACCCTGTTCCCCTCAGTAAAGACATCAGAACTACGTAACACTCATCACGGTTTCCTTCAGGATTCTAACTTGCATTTTTAACATTTCTGACATGAAGGTGTTAGGCAGCATCCAGTAACCGTCCAGGATTACACATTATAGCCGCTTGGACAACACCACCTTCTTAAAGTTGAACTTTCATTCTTTTGCCTAAAGACTGCCTAACACAATGCATATGTAAGCATACATGGTGCTAACATCAGGTAAAACTGAGTGAAATAAATGACAATTTTTAATCTGCATAACATGCTCTCATTTTAAAAACTGCTAGTGCTCTAAATCAGAACAAGATCTAGTAAGCGGATCTCTGAAAAACTAGACTAGGACACTCTGGCATATCTGATGTCCCATAAAAAAAGCAAGCAAATGAAACAAAACTTTTTCAGATGCAAACTATGCTCCGGTAGAAGTCTGAATGTATATAATCAAAATAAATAAACCTAACTAGTGTTTGTTTTTAAAGATCCTATCTTTTTTTCTATTAAATCTGGCTGAGTGGTTGCAAAATAAGCATACTTCTCCAATTAGGAAATAAGTGATAATTACATATTTACAAGCATTTTTACTTGGAGCAATTAACATTAAGAATGGAATTATAGCTGCTGTTTTCTGTTCAGGATTTTATGCTATGTATGTCCCTAAGGTGTCTTGTAACTTTTCCACAGAGTAACAAAACAATATGTGTTACATACAGCATAGGTAGCAGGTAGTTCCTCATCAGCACGTTGCTGGCTCAGCTTCCATTCATAAGACAATGGGATTTCTATTACTAAGTCTTCAACTCCCCCTTTGCTTGTGCTCAGTTTCCTTTTCATTGAGTTTTTGCTTCCAAATCAAAATACCCTTGTTAAATTCTAAGCTATTATTTATCACAGAAAAATGAAGTCAAAACTATTTTCTGTTTCCTTTTTAAATCTTAAGAAATTTGCATTTGCCATGGATTTTTCTAGTTTACCATAGGATCACTCATTCCAATTACTTTCTTTCACATCTACTTACTTACACTATTTTGCTACTTAAGATAATGATCCAATTTGCTTGTCTCCTTACGGATATGGAAAAAAGAGTAAGACAGAACGAGAATATAGAATGTAACCTGTTGGTTACACCAAAATGGAGTTTACCTACATAGAACAGTATCACTTAATTCACAAAGAAATTGCTATTTCCTGACAGTGAATGTGATAGATAAGTCCTGTAGAAATCAAGACTAGTGTACAGAAAATGAATATAAGATGACCGTTCAGTTTCTCACAGTGTAAGAACCAGTGTTAAGTATCAGGGCGCAAGTTAAAAATGTGAAAAAGGACATGTAATTCAATTGTGCAATCACTGGACTAGAGTTGGAGGCCAATGGATTTTGAAAAGGGATTAGACAGATCATGAAGGATAATTTATTAGTGTTATTAGATTGAGATCTAAGGGAAAAAGAAATCATGCACAGGTCACTGCTCCTCTGACTGATGGAGATTAGGAAACTATAAGAAGGGAGAAAGGTTGTGTATCTATTTCTTATAGCCTTCCCATAATCCACCACAATGGGCAATGATGAGAAATTAAATGTTTGTCAGTCTGGATCTTGATTCCTCTCTATTTCCAGAATCTATCTGCATGCTCACAACACCACAATGGCTGCATCCAGTTCTCTGGGTGACTAAAGCACAAGTATCAATTTCAGAATTGATAGGTCAGTCAGAACTGGTAGTCAGTTTACATTTAGATAAGCTTTACACTGCATTTGGAGTACTGTGTCCAGTTCTGGGCTCCCCAGTTCAAGGACAGGGAACTGCTGGAGAGGGTGCAGCAAAGGGCTACAAAGACAATTAGGGGATTGGAACACCTCTCTTATGAAGAAAGACTGAGGGACTTCAGTCTTTTTAGTCTGGAAAAAAGAAGACTATGGGGGGATCTTATCAATGCTTATAAATACTTAAAGGGTGGGTGTCAGGAGGATGGGGCCAGGATCTTTTCAGTGGTGCCCAGCAACAGGACAAGAGGTAATGGGCACAAACTTGAGCATAGGAAGTTCCACCTAAACATGAGGAGGAACTTCTTTACTTTGAGGGTGGCAGAGCACTGGCACAGGCTGCCCAGAGAGGTGGTGGAGTCTCCGTCTCTGGAGACATTCGAAACCCGCCTGGACGCGTTCCTGTGGAACCTGCTCTAGGAGAACCTGCTCTGGCGGGGGGTTGGACTAGATGATCTCCAGAGGTCCCTTCCGACCCCTATCATTCTGTGATTCTGTATGTGCAATGAAGACAATACCTACATTTTTTTTCAGCAGCCAACAGGCTTCTAGATAAACAAGCATTAAATTTGGAGTAGACACTTCTATCCCACAGAGGAATGAACATACAAATCACAACTTTCATTTGGGATCTTAATCATATTTCTTTTACTAACTAAGAGATATATTTTCCTAATAAGTTAGAGGATATCACACAAATTCACCAAGTTTCTACATACAGTCATACATGGCAAGTGCTAGAATTTTCTAGCAAGGTTAAATTAGGAAAACCTGGAGCAGGAGATGTGGATTTCGGTATGGAAAGAGCAATGTAATTCAAACAGAACTAAAATAAGGAATCTAAGAGAATATCCTTTGGGGACAAGACAGAAAAAATGGCCATGTAAGTTTGACAGAAGTCTGAATTTTAACCACTATTCAACACATATTTGACATTTTTCTGGCTTTCTATATGCTTTGACCTAACAGAAAAATGAGCAAGCTGTGTCAGTCTCTTGTCCTCAAAAGAATCTGCCCTGGGCAACTTTCTGATTATCTATTTAATTAGAACTTGGTTTACATACAGACTTCACATACAGACTTCACATATAACTTGGGAAACAATAGTCTAATTTTAACCCAAAGTTTCTCCTTGAGCTTGTCTCAATCCAGCACGTCACAACTCTATAATAACAACCTTTATCCAGGACTCTGTTACCAGAGAGAACTCTCGCCTCCTTACCTGTTCTCATAGATCACCATCAACAAAGAGGCATGTTCTATAGTGTTGGGGTTTTTTTCATTTTTTTAGAAAAAGAATTAAAAATATTATCTTGCAAAACAATTTGAAATGCATAGCTCAGATACCTACTTTTACAAAGGGAAATGATAACAGCCATTAGGCATTGACTTGCCTTAAGAAAACAAAAGCAGTTCATCTGCCTCTGTGACTTCAAACACAAGGACATAACATACAGCTCAGAAAACCCAAGGAAACAGTTTCTGGATGCTGAAGAATGTAGCAGAGAAGCATGTTTTTGTGTTTACCATGTTCCTGTATACCTTTTTTCAGATATCCATTACTAATCACTGTCGGATAGGCTGTTGGGCTACATGGACCTTATATGTCACCTAGCACAGACCTTCCTAAACTCTTAGGAGATTGCCTTGACTTTAAGCAAAGCCTTTGACACTCTCTCATAAAATTCTCATAGACAAACTGACGAAACAGTCAGCAAGGTGGATTGAAAACTGGCTAAACTGCTGTGCTGAAAGGATTGTGATCAATGGCATGAAGTCCAGCTAGAGGCCAGTCACTAGCAATGTATCCCAGGAGTCAATGCTGAAGGCCAATACTGTTTAATATCTTCAGCAATGACCAGGATGGGACAGAGGGGATCCTCAGAGAGTTTGCAGATGGTACAAAATTGGGAAGAGTAACTGATGCATCAGGTGGTTGTGCTGCCTGCTGGGCAGGTATCTCATGTTCAAAAATGGAAAATAAAAGTCCTGCACCTGGTGAGGAACTCTGCCTGTTGAATAAGTTAGTGGGGTCCACAGTGTCTGGATCATGTTTTATGTTGGTACACTTAGACTAACAGGTGAACAGAGATACATAGTTGTTTTGTCCATGTTTGTGTCACCATGCATGAGCTACAAGAAGTGCATGAGACATCCCTCTAAATGTTATAATATGGTTCCTGTTTCAGAGCTACTGCATGTCTGTGTAGGGCAGCCTGTGAATGTTGTAACCACACTTGTAATTTTCTGCCCATACAGACATACTTTTAATGTTTTTTAACATGTCTCTCAAATTTGATGTCACTTTCCAATTTTTTTTAAATTAAAGAAATTCTGTTTCTACCTCTTGGCCACTTCATTCACACGTTCTTCTTCTTATCTACTCAATTTTCTAATAATCAGAAACATATCCAATGCATCAGGACTCATATAAATTGCCATAACCCAAATAAAAGGAAAGCTGACAGATGAACAATGCATCAAACACGTCCTGGCCTATTCCTAGAACGCTCATAAATGATAACGCTATAAATCAACAATAAAAAATATGACCAGACTGCTAGGATCCTTCAGCACAAAATCAAAATAAATTATACACCAATATATATAAATCAATGCTGAAGTCAGTGACACAACCAACCCCTCCATTCCTTTCACAGAAATGTTCCAGGTACAACACAGTCTAGAACAGTGCAGCTGACTTTCAACTGGACTCCTATGCCCAAAAGTCATGTTTCCTTGTACTACTTCCAGTAACTATCCAGAAAAAAAGAAACTTCAACATGGGGCACAAATTCAAAGCATAAATGTAAATAGCAAGGATTGTGAAGGGTTTTGAAGTAAGCACTTGAAACAGGTAAGATGTGGCAAGAGCCTAGATGACCGTATCTTCACCGATTTCCCTGTGACATAGGGCAACATATTACATAAAGGGAGCTCCCTGTTTCACCGGAACGTTCCGTGGCAGCTACTGCATTTGAGAACAGTTCTTTAATTCATTCTTTCAAAGAATAAAAATTCTACACCGATTTGCTACAATTTGTTCTGTAATAACACATGCTTTAAGCAAGAGGTATTCATATACTCAATACATTATTCATTATAGTCCAGTCACTGCCACACTTGAGCTGTCTGCTCCAATATGCTCCTTTTTTGATGTGCACCTGTAAATTTTAAAGTTTCAGCTTTCATTACAGCTGCTTCTCCCATGTTGATCCATGTCATACAAGAACCTCTTGCCTTCACATTTTGTACTGTCTTTACAAGAATAATTCATCTTTTTTCCTGCTACCATTCCTCTTCTCTCATATTAACTCTGTATTACTGTTGTGTAGATCATTAGAAGCGGTATCTTTTATAGTACAGCATATAGCACTGTGCAGTTTTATCTTTGGAGCAAGGAGTGCGTATTCCACAACAAAAAGTAGTTTCTGGTATCTATAAAACATTTATTGTAGGCATTTATCCAGTTTATATAACAAACAACTGAAAATACAATATGGGCTTGTGAACACTGAAATAATGAAACATAGGTGCTCCATTGAAATCGTTAGCAGCGCCATCAGAATACAATAATGGTCTCAGTATGAAGAAAATACAACCTGATTAAACTCTTTTCTCTTCACCTTTTTAGTGCACAAAAGAAGTGCTCAATTACATGATCATCTCCTTATATGTATGATCCTTCTCACTCTGCTCCAGTTTTTAATGAACAGGATAGACTATAGGAAAAAAAAAATCTTTGAAAAGTAGGCTAAGTGCCATCTGTGATAAAGGTTTTTTACGTGCTACCTTATAGTATTCTATTTCTTACAAATCATTTGTATTATTGTAGCGCTATAGATATGCAGGCTCTTAAAATCTTCCCAAAATGTATGGTGCTATAAAATATAGACTAGAGAGACAACTCAAGACTCTTCTCCATTTCATTCCATCTTATCAGTTGAAATGCCATTGGAATTGTCTTTACAAGTCTAACCCCAGTTTATTCCATATATCCTATTATGTACTTACAGTGAAGTGGCAGTAAAAATAAATTTTAAATTATGATAATATTTTAAAATCAGTTAGATTTTTAATTTCAAAACCTAACTTCAAAACAGGCATATTTTCATCAAAACTTGCTACCATGTTTGTTTATTAAATGCTTAGGAGAAAAATACTAAAAGGAAAACAACAACTGACAACTACCTGAAATTAATAGGAAAATTAATCAAACTAACCTGCTTCTGAGAAACTGGAGGGTTAGCTCTGCAAAGTTGTATTTTTTGCCTTTCCTGAGTAAATCTGTCTTTCCACTGTCTTAAAGATTCATCAGGCTCTGAAAAATGACTTCAAATATGTCACTGTATCAGTCCCTGTTTACTGTGGCTTCCCCCTCAAACTACCAAATTGTATGTGAAAGTATGTATGATTCCTGTCCTTGTTTCCTATCATAAAGCCAAATCCTGTTCCTTCTTATGTGTGCATCTTTATCAGTAATAAATGTTCTGCTGGACAAATTTCATTCTTGCTTTCATTCACGCAACCATCATGCCTACAACAGATTTAAAAGTAAGTAACCAAAGGAAAATTTGTCTATCCGATTGGAATTGAGTGCTTCTGCTGATATTTCATGAGAAATATAATGATGTCATTCAGTCTCATTGTGCTTCCCAGGTAGGTCTGACAAGAGAGAAAGAAAGAGATAAAACTAATTTTTCTCACTAATGTAAGGAGATCAAAAAGTATTTCCAGGTCACTAGCTTCTGTCAGTCTGGGCCTGCTTATTACATTCATATGGATTTAGGTGTGTCATTCTTTCTGTGGTAAGAAGTAAACACTTCCTTGCATTAAAATATTTCACTAAATATTAAATTGGTAAGAAATACTTGTATTTGTACTTATTTATTTGTTTTAACAAAACAATAAATTCTGCTTGGGATTCCTAAAAAATAGATAAGGCTTTTCAGAACTGTCAGGAAAACAGTACCATTCTTTGAAAAGGCACAGTTTTTAATTAATAGTAATTTGTTAATTAATAAACAGAGGTGATTTTAGAAATATATACAATAATCAAGCATTAGAAATGGTTGGAGGGGAAGAGGAAGGAAGGAGGTAAATCAAAACCATCTTGAGTCCTTCAGTCAAGTCTGTAGGCCCTTTCAAAGCAATTTACTTCTGCTTATTCATTAAGGTCTTGGATGGGGTGCAGAAATGCCTGAAGAGAAAACTCTGGATTTTAATACTTCAGATAAATAGAATTGTGACTATCCTCCTTTCTGGCTTTAAAATCTGTAATATTTTACTTAACACTGTGTCCTATTACAAGGGAATCTCAATAGTTCATTTCCTCATGAAGTTTGACACAACTCAGCTTTATTGCGGTTCAAGTTGAAGCAGTCTGAAGTCATTCTCATCTGAGAACAGGTAACATATTTCAGAGATCATAACCCAGAGGCAAATTTTCAAGACTGCTCAGTGCTATTACTTCAGGTATAAGTCATGGACAACACTAGACCAAAATGGAAATGTGCTGGAATAAAGCCAGAATTTGTCAATTAAAGCCCTCTGGCTGTTAATCATTGAGATAAATAGCTGTTTTAAGACATGGGTCTGAACTCCCCTTAGATGTGAGCAATGAGTTCGTCCTTCAGGTAAACCATCAATTTACCCAGCAACCTAAATTCATTCCCATCTTCTTACAAGCCCAACGTGCAGAACACAGAATTAGAACCCAGTGGGTGCTGAACTGCAAACTGTTAGAATTATTACTACTAAAATGAAGAGAGAAGAATATACATAGCCATAAAGCACTACAACTCCCTCAAACATCCTCCAAGCTTTATTTCAAAGACTCAACAATTACAGAATTCCACCAGAAGAAACCCTGAGAGATCAATGAATGCACCCGGTGTTATGTAAGTTCTGAACAAGATAGGAAGTTAAATGATACTGCTACTACGCTAAAACTCATCTCTAAATGTTCCAGCTTTCATGGAAATAAAATGGGTTGGAAAAAATGGGAATGCTTTATCTAGCCTAAGAAATACTGATTCAAAAGCACATTGAATACTTTGAATTATATGAGAGCTCCTGAATCTTACATTACATTAATAGTACTCACAAATTACAATCACAAGTATTTGATATTCTTTGATTTTAAAATACCAGCCCAAAATAGGAAGTTCCCAATCTGCTTTTTCATGATAATCCTCCATAAGGGGGAATCTTCAAGTAGAGCATGCCTTTCTCAGAGACCGTATGACACTGCAGCTCCTACCCCTCAGCTTGGTGGAACATCTGAGAGCTCTGATCTACATAGGCTGAGGAAACAGTTGACAGTGAAACAGATTGGCTGTGACCAATTGCTGGAAGATAAGCTTCTCTATAGAGGCAAACAAAGGTAAGATAGAATTGGGCCTCAGACAGTCCAAATGCTAGTCCAGTATTTTAGCACAAATTCACTTCCATCAGTAGTTTATGCTCACCCTGAGGGGTTTATGCTAAAGTGAAGGCATATATTCCCAGTTGACAGCTCAGTGGGAGGACAACCTGGAAACAACATTAGCTGCATCAACAAGATTCTCTAGAGCATCTTTGTCTGAGCCTTCAAAAAAAGAATTTGTATTCTTTACTCATGTCCAACTACTGGACACTTTTACAAAGGCTCTTGACTTTTGGGATAAAACAAAGTGGTCCTATTGTCCTTCAGCCCTATTCAGTGCAGATGTGGACAGGTCAACATGATTTTCATTACTGCATTTTAGTCTGATATATATGTCCCTAGTTTTTCCATCCAAGAAGAAATAAGCCAGAAGCATCACTCCCCATACTTTCTCTTTTCCAGGCACAATGAGTGTAGGCAAATCCAAAACAATTTCTCTGCTGCCTTGGACACTCAGATATTGTTAATCAGATCTCCTTCCTCCAAGCGAACATAAACATCTATATAGCTTGTGAGCAATTAAAGCAATCTTCCCATGCTTTCCCACTCCTTCTGCAAGGACACTAGACCGTTTAAATGAAGAAATGGCACAAGAATATCTTCCAGACTCTCTCCCTACAGCCAGGGATGAGTGCCTCCTCTCCTACTATGTACAATTTAGATACCACCCTCACATCTCTCTATGCTTCAGAGAATTTAAATGGTCAAGCACATACCACAAAGCAGTTAAGCTGCCTATAATCTCAACAAAGATTTAGCAAATGGATCGCATGAGAGAGGCTTACTAGTACATTTTCAACAGGCTTAGGTGACAGAATCACAGGTAGAGACTGTTTGTGAAGGAAAAGACAAACAAAAAAGCGACGAAACCTTCCTCCCCCACAGCAATGACTAGTCCTACAAAATGAAATAAATCCCTTTGCCAGCTGGAAAAAAAGTTCCCCAACTCAAATAAATAAAGAGCATCCCCATATTTTCCAGAGACTGTAACAGACCTTTTCAAGAGTAGCTGATTTTCTTTGGCCAGGACTTAATTCAATAATGTTCGAGGCCTGAGGGGAATTCCTAGTGCTAGTAAATTAAGATCTTGGTAATTAGCAGTGACTGGGCAAACCACGCTCCGTGATCACTGAAAATACCTCCTACAACAGCCCAGTCCTCCCCAACGAGCAACAAAAGGAGAAAATATGGTTAAATAGCATCTTGTCATTGAATTGCTTTGTTACATAAAGTCTAAGGCCTTGAGCAGTCCCAAAACATATGGTGCAGAGAACCTTGCTTAGAGTTTCATTTCCTCCTCATAGCCAGTTCCTTGATAACTGCAGCTGTCAAGCTGGCCTGCGTCCAGTAAGTCCAGGGCAGCCTTTTCCCAGGCTGAATCAATTGCAAGGTTCACAGCAAAGTCCTAGCACTGAACATGCTCTCCACCTGGTGTCTTCCTTTTTTCTGGAGTTTTCTTAGGCGGGTCTTGCAGCTATTTAAGTAAAAATGCCAGTACAGATGGAAACGGCTGGCCGTCTCAAACTTTTCTGCATGTAGTCAGGCCTAGTGATGAAGCAGCTCATAAAAACATGCCAGATGAATCTGGCTCTGTGATAATATTGTCAAATACACCATTGAAGTAAATAAGACTGAAGCTCCTGCTTTGCTGTGCAGAATGTAGGGATAATGTCATAATATAAGACTTAAAGGCCCATCTGCTTTATAAAAATGAAAATTTCAAAGTGTTCCCCCCCAGTAAAATTCATAATAATTAATGGAGTAGACCCTGAAAAATGTAAAAATCTTTATCAGGCAAATGGAACTTTAAAGCTGCAAAACATTAGTAAGTAAATTCAATTTAATTCAAAATCTGTTTCCAAAAATACAACACCTCTCAATAATCACAAATCATGTTTCAACCCATCACAAAGTAACTGCATAAAGGTTCTTCCATCACTGTAAATCAAAAGCCTTGTCATTTCTGTATTATGTCCTCCTTAGTCCAAAGCGATATTTTATATATGAAATACATTTTATATCTGAATAAGATATAAATATATTTGTGTGTATCTATAGATACATAAAAATTATTTCTATATTGTGTACATCCAGATGCCCACCAATCTACTTATCTGCCCACAAATGCATACAGTTTTACTTAAATCATTAGCTCCAGAATCCCTATTTTTATCTTATTTCCAGAGAAATAGTCAAAACTTTAAATCCAGGGAAACAGTACAACATCCCAGTCTCACGCGTTCCTTCTCAGGGATTATACAGTCCCTCTTTGACATGAAAAGATGTATTTTTGGTTCTGGCATAGAACTTGGGTTCAGGAAGTCTACGTACAATTCTTTGCACTGTAACTTTCAATCACACACTGTGAATCACGATAACTGTTTTGAGTTGAACTCTCAAGTACTCTTTGAGACACACAAGCGTCTCTACTCACAAGGCTATTGCAGTATCACTTGGGTCCCCATCTGTAAAGCATGGAATAAAATACTTGTTTTTATTGTGTAGCCAAACTGCAAACATATTTTACAGCAAAGATCAGGGATAGGTTTTCCAGAAGACACTAAAGGGAAAATAGTCTCTACTTAATGTCTCATGAGGTGATTAACCCAATGCCACATAATATGGTTGCAGTGGTACAGTCATCCCAATATCCATTATAACTATGACCTAGGGGACTACCTGTTTCTAGTGCACATCCCTGTGTAGTCTGTTTTTCAATCTTAATTCACAAGGCATTATTACCTTCTATCATATCATAGAGCATAATTGTCTTATGAACAACAAACAACAAACCACTGTGAATGTGAGCATATTTTTAGTCTTTTTTTTCTTTCCTTAGGCACCTCTGTTTTTTGAGCCTCCTATTGAATAGCCCAGTCTGATTTTCTTGTATATGTCAAAAGTAAAATGATTTTTAAGAAGTCTTATGTAAAGTTCAGAAGCAGTACTGGAAACAGCCTGTTGAAATGAATGACTTATGACAAATAGAAGAATGTGATAAAGGAACCGTTTTATCAGCTTCCAATGTACCCAAGTCTACTACATTGTTCAAAGGCATTCAGAATAATTGCTCACTGTTGTGTGAATTTTCTCTAATGAAATAACTTTAATATTGTCTGTCCTCCATTACTGATATAGGGTGTTAACCCAGACAGCTTGTCAAAATACATGAATTCTGGCAATGAGTAAGATAAGATCTCTCCAGTCTCATAAGTTAAATGAGAGTTGCACTTGTATCAACATGGAGCAGAAAAGCAGACAAAAATAGGCACGGGTCCTATGAGGCCCTTCATGCATGGGCCAGGTTCTCAAGCGGGAATTAATATAGTGAATAGAAAGTAGTAGAGTATTGCATTTTAACCACAATAAGCATTGAACTTCCTTATACTGAAAACTGGACGTACTGTTAATATATATAAAATTCAGAGTAATACATTGCTTATACCTGCTCTCTTTTAATCCAAGGGAGAAATAGCATTTATCTCACCTGAAAGACTAACCTCCAAATTTAATATGTCTTCAAAAAACTTTGTCTAAACATCCACACACACTTGGTCTACAGGTATCTTTGTAGGGAGGTGCATCCCTTCAAGACATCTCTCTAAATTCAATGCCATAATTTATCACCACAGAGGAAACTGGGGTGATAATCTTAGACCAGACACTTGGCTGTATAGTTAACACTGAAGTTAGACAATGCAGGACTGTCTTCATCCAACATTTGCCACCTATACAGTAGTCCACATCTAATCCAGTAACCTTGAGCCCCCACTGAAGTCAGCAGAACACTTCTGGTCCTTCTGTCCCACCTCAAAGCAGACAAAATTACACAGATGACTCACCCTAATGCTGTCTATTACTTTCCACTGATAATAAGTAGAGTTGGGGGTGACTAGCTCAAATGTAGACTGTGTTCATTTAAAGAACCCGAGATAAATCTCAATCCTGTTGACCAGAAATAGATCTCTGAAAAATGTATCGCAACTCCTACAATAAAATCCAAGGATCTGTATGTGATCACAGAATGGCTTTATGAAGCAGAAGCAAAACGTGGTGATGCATACGTTCAGCATTTCATTAATGACTTTCTCCATCAGTTTAATGACTGTTCTGAATTAAAGAACTTCCCAAAGATTGCAAAAGCAATGAGGCGACTAATACCTTACAGCGAACAGCGGTCCATGGAATTTGATTCCTTCTGAGTCCTTCCTATCTGTACCTGTAGTTGCATTTGAACTTTGTGAATCCAAAGTGAATTCTGGATCTACTGAAGAGAACAGCACCAACCCCACTGACCCCAGCAAGTAAGTATGCAGAGAAGTTCTGATTTCCCTGTTTTACTGATGCATAGTCCAAGTTCCAGTAAAATACTAAGCAATGGTGAGTTAAGGCACAACAATAGACATGAAATCAGTAAACCTACTTGCATTTATAAGCTTAGCAGTGGTTTGCATTGCTGCCATATCCTTGTACTGGGTCTGGCTGGGATAGAGTTAGTTTTCTTCATAACAGCCCATACGGTGCCGTGTTTTGGATTTGTGACTAAAAAAGTGCTGATATCACACCCATGCTTCAGCTATTGCCAAACAGCACTCTCACAGCTTCAAGATTTTCTCTGTTTCTCACTCTTTCCCCTCAGCAAGTAGACTGGGCGTAAACAACAGGCTGGTAAGGGACACAGAAGAGACAGCTGCCCCGAACCAGCTGAAGGGATATTCCATGCCATATAACATCATGCTCAGCAATAAAACTGGAGGGAAGTCTTTCCAAAATAGCCCCTGTTCAAATACCAGCTGGGCATCATTCTGCTGGTGGGAGGTGGCGAGTGTGTGCCTTTGCATCACTTTTTCTTTTTCCCCTCTTTTTTTTCCCTCTTCCTAATTAAAGTGTCTTTATCTCAACCCCCAAGGTTTTTTTCTGACTTTTGCTCTTCCGATTCTCTCCCGTATCTGCTGCAGGGGAAAATGAGCAAGCAACTGACGGGTGCTTAGTTGTGAGACAAGGTCAGTACACCACAGTCCTGTAATCTTCTATAACCCTAAACCTGGCTCTTCTAATAACATATCATTTCAAGAATAAAAATAATAGACCTATCCATCACAGGCAATTCATATACAAAACTGACCACTAACAGAACCAAGTAACAAAGCTTGATCAATTATAGAAAGCTCATTTTATGGCAGAACTGGAGCTCTGCATAAGGTGGGTGTACAGTCTTCAACATGGCATCCCAGTAGGTGCAGATAACAGGATGGAAGAAAACCATGCATGGGTGGGACAGTCTTAAAGAACAGAAAGTCAATACAAGGAACAATGCATTTTTGTTCCCCTTCCCAACAGAAGTTAAAGTCTTCAAAGTACTGAAATGCCAACAGAATCTTTACACTTGTTCACAATTAGTTTGGAGAGTGATTTTTAAAAGTATATAATGAATATAGGTGCAAAGTTCTTGACAGATTTTGCCCCTCAGTGCTCCAAATGCAGCACTCAGAAGATAAACAACATCACAAAATACCTGTTACTGTGTCTTATAAAAGTATGCTCTCTTATAACCTGACTGTTTATTGTGGCAGCTGGATGAGACAGAGGGGAAATAATTTTGGATTTCAAAGATTTTCTTTCTTTCTTTGCATCAGAAATACACATTAAAAAAATCTACTCGGGGTGTTACAGAAGCTCTGGAGAACACAATTGTTGCAAGAAAAGCTGGTAACACAGTGGTTAGTTCTCTTCCCTGTGCCAGAGGATGAGACAATTCAAACTATTGCTACGCCTCAGAAACTATACCATCTTTAGCTGGAGGTCTCTGCATCTCAGTGAACAGCATCTCCTTCCCCAGCTGCTTGTACAAGTGCTGGAATACAAAGTCCACCTGTCTAGTTTATGGAGTACCTGACTATTGTCACAGCACTAGCAATAGATCCTCAACAGGCCCCCATCTCTCTGATTATAGCCATACCCTGGTAGCTTTCCTCACACTGTGAGCACACTGGCATCAAAGTGACTGCAGGCATGGACAGTTGTCCTGCTACCTGTAGGCAGTTCATACTAAGACTGATGTCAAAGATCATTCATTCATCCATAATATAAATATCAGGCACCTGAAAAACAAACAGAAAAATGTGATTGCTTTTGATCAGTAGTACAAGTCTGAGAGCCCATGAAATGGAGTTAGGCTAAGCTTGTACCTTACAGTTTTCATCACAATCATAAAATCATAGGCTAGCACTCCTCCAACAGTTGTTTTGGTGCATTTTTTTTCCTTTCTGTATTTTTCCGTAGCAAATACTGACAAGTCCTTGAACTGTGGCTGGTTCTGTAATTCTCTTCCCCATCTCTCATTCTGAGTTCTCACCTTAGCAACTTTCTTGGCATTTAGTTACATAGTGAAATCACATGCCAGATGAAAAAAAAACACTTCATTTTGCCAGTTTTGAATGTGCTATTTTTCAGTTTCATTCAATATCACCTCTCTCACGTTATGAATCACAGAGGACTTAATTTCCAAATTTCTTTCCTGGATTATTCATTATTTTATACAATTTTATTAGGTCCTTTCTTATTCTACCTTGATAAGAAAAATATCCCATTTGTCCTGTTTCTCTTCATATTAGTCATTTTAGAGTTTGTGTTGCTTGACTTTCTAGGAAAAAAAAAGTCTTTGTTTCTACCTCCTGTCTAGATGAGGAATCTCACCAAGACATTCAGCTGTGGAGAACCATCCAAAGAAATCATTTTTAGAATTGCCTTTGTTTTTTAAAATGTATGCCATTAACCTCTTGTGATCTGTCAGACTCAGAAATGCACACTGCCTGTCAGACTTCTTGCTGAAGTCATCTGTTTGTAAAAAAGACATCTCCTGAGGGAAGAGGGGGCAAATGCGGGGAGGTGAGGTGTCTGATTGTTTCTGTTGGGTTTTGGTTTTGTTGGGGGTCTTTTGTTGTTTTTTTTGTTTGGGTGTTTTGGATTTTTTTAAAGTCTTTCTCAACTCTCCCAAACTCCCTTCCTTGGGTGTCTTATTTGCCTTGTATAGTGATGAATCAGCTGACAAGCACAAGACAATATGCAGTATCTTATTCTGCATCATCAGTGGATTGTGACCCATTCCCAAAGTCCAAATTCCATAGCATTAGTACTCAGAAGATGGCGGCTCTTGAATCCAGAATAGACCAAACTTTGGCGGCCCTGCAGAAGCTCTGGGATAAATTTGATTCAAATTCCAATTTCAAAACACTTTTTCACATTCTGAGCAAGACTGTTAATTAATTTTTAAATATAAAACACTCAGTCAAAAAGCACCTGCTGAAACGAAAGCAATGCACATTTCTTCCTGTCGTGGTTTAACCCCAGCCAGCAGCTAAGCAACACACAGCCGCTTGCTCACTTTCCTCCACTGGGATAAGGGAGAGAATTGGAAGAGTAAAAGGGAAAAAAAACGTGGGTTGAGATAAAGGCAGTTTAACAGGTGAAGCAAAACCCACGCACATAAGCAAAGCAAAACAAGGAATTCATTCACTACTTCCCATCGGCAGGCAGGTGTTCAGCCATCTCCAGGAAAGCAGAGCTCCATCACGTAAAATGGTTACTTGGAAAGAAAATGCCGTAACTCCAAACGTGCCCCCCTTCCTCCTTCTTCCCACAGCTCTATATGCTGAGCATGTTTTCATATAGTATGGAATATCCCTTTGGTCAGTTGGGGTCAGCTGTCACCATCTTCTCATGTGCCCTCCCATCTTCCTGTTCACCCCAACTTACTCGCTGGTGGGGCGGTGTGAGGAGCAGAAAGGGCCTTGACTCTGTGTAAGAACTGCTCAGCAATACTGAAAACACCTCTGTATTATCAATCCTGTTTTCAGCACAAATCCAAAACAGCCCCATACTAGCTACTATGAAGAAAATTAACTCTATCCCAGCCAAAAACAGCACACCTTCTTCACAAAATGATCCTGGTAAACTAAGAAACACACTCACTAGACATTGGAAATCAGCAGCCTACACCAAAATTCAGATACCCTGCCCAACTGTTGCGCCCTGAGTGCTACAGATTTTTGAATTCTGCCTACATTTCAGTTAAACTAGAACCTTGAGTTTATCTCTCCATCTCTTATATCTAAAATAGTTTATTCTGGGATTGAAATATGATGCTTTTATTACATCTCCAAAAGCACAATCTAAAGAGTTATTAGACAATAAAAGTGGCATTGGGGATGACAGTAGCTTCCCAAGAGTCCCTAAGCAACACTTTGGAGGGGGTGGGATAGGGCCAGGTATGCAATTAGATTCTTCAGCTATCTCAGTCACACTGGCCTTGTCACCCCCTGACAGGCTTGCCTTCTGCCAGAAACCTGGATTGTGGTTAAACAGTGGCTCAGGAGTCACAGACTGACTATTCAATTTTGCAAGAAATGAAGGACTAATTATACCGATATCTGAAAATTAAAGGTTAATTCTGAGGAAAGAACATTA
This sequence comes from Chroicocephalus ridibundus, assembly GCF_963924245.1. Lineage (NCBI taxonomy): Eukaryota > Metazoa > Chordata > Aves > Charadriiformes > Laridae > Chroicocephalus > Chroicocephalus ridibundus. The sequence continues at coordinate 47,845,002 of NC_086288.1, forward strand.
GAGGAGCCAATAAGAAGCCTGTATGAATCGAAATCTGGACTAGTTGTCTTGAATCCAAACATTTACCTTACAAATGCTCTGAAAAGAGAAGGAATATTCTGTGCAACTGTTAAAAAGATAAAACCTTGTTCCTAAGCATGCAGACATGTTCCCCACTGGAGTGGCATGCCCTATACGAATCATTCCAGCTGAAAACCTTAAACGTGACTTTCATTTTCAGAGAGATGCTTCTGTAAATTCTATTTAGATCAAAGAAGATTTTCACGCTGGGTTTTTCCTTTAATTGAACAGACAAAGCATACACCAATTAAGCTGATCTAACATTATAAAAATGATCCTAATCTTCTGATATTTTGCACAGCTGTATGTCTTTGAGCAAACCCAGTGGGGAAGTAAAGAATAAAGATATAGAGGACACTAGAATAGGACGAGTCCTTGATATGTATAAATATATAAACCAAAATAAAACTGCTTGTAACTTCATGTAACTGTGCATTTAGAGTTTCAAATGCAGAAATATATGGGAAGACAATATGGCTTTCCCTGAACAATACGGAGAAGAAAAAAACCTGCTGCTCCTGTAGATTAGCCACCACCTAATCAGAAGATTTCTTCACTCCAAGAAGTCGTATAAGCATAACATTTACTATTTAATGTATCTATTTATGTGCTATGTGTGCACATAGTTTTAATTCAAAAATTTGATAAATTCGTAAGTGCACAGTGCAACTACTTCAAAATAGTTTGATCAAAGATCAGACATTCATTGCTGAGTAATGGAAACTAGTCTAATAAAAATTCTATGGCTTCTGGCAGAGTCGTGGGGGAAAGATGATAATGTCCTCAGAGATCAACTTCTTCCAGTCCTTTGTAGGGCCATTTACATGTAAATAAGGTACTTACAATTTCACATAGATGTTAGGAGAATCTGATTTGGAATATTGTTCTCAAATAAATAGTAGCATTTGTGTTTCTGCATCAAGTTTTTCAGACTGTTTATTTAATATTGTTACTATTTGCATCACACCCATGCTGAGATCGGTAACTTGTTGTGCTTAGACACTGTACAACTGTTCAAACAGAGAAGACCTGATTACACGGTATTTATGAATTAAATAGCAAACATCTATGCCATTATTGGGTAGGTTGGAAAAGGCCAAAACTCTTTTTGCTCCCCAGTGATATACTAAAAGAATCAGATTCATCCCTTTGCCAGATTTTAAAAGGAAAGGAATGCTAATGAATTATTTGTATTTCTGGATTGGTTCTGCTGCTATTCGTAAATTCTTGCTAGCAGAGGTAGCTTATCCATAAAGTTGTCACTTCATAAAAATGGAAAATATTTGAGGGGAAGCAGAGGAAGGAACCTGGTTCAAATGGATTCAGCAGAAAAGTGGTAGAGTCACGAAAAGAAGTGAGCACTACAGATTCCCAACCAGCAATGCATCCAGAAGAATTATGATCTGTTTGTATCTGATTCCTACACTACCTGCTCACAGCCAGGTAAAACTCTTATACGATACAAAAGACACTAAATAGATTAGACAGTCTTATTTGGATGGAACACTAGTATCTGACAGTATCTAGAAAGACCTCTTTTTTATACATGCTTAACCCTTACAGACCTTGTTTTGTCAGCACAATCTCATTAGATGGAATGAAACTGGATAGAGAGATGAACTTGACATCATTCGATGTTCTAGCAATGAAAAGGAATATTGAGAAGTTTCAGATGAGTCCAACATAGAGCCCGCAGATGCTCCCAGGCACTTTTTCTTAGAGAAATTCCTGTATATGTTCTAGGCTAATCCACCACTAGATTGCCACCACATCCCCAGAAGAAAAAAAAAAGATGGCACTAACTACAAAAAAATCACAAGCCAAAGAACACCAATAAACTGAGAATTTAACATATATCTTTTTTAAAAAATTATTCTCAATGCTTTGTTTGTTTGCTGCTTACTTTATTTTTCACAGACCACAAGCACCTACTGTTAAGTTTCCAGGTCATGCTACAAACGTGACCAATACAGGGAACATCCCAGAAATCTCAAGCCTTTATTTATTTTTCTTTTTTCATGTATTTCTTCTGTCCAGATAATAGATACAGTCTAGCCTTCTACACTGATTTCTTGAATCTCACAGTAAAAACAGCCAGTATTCCCACTGATGGCTTATTGCTACCACACAGTTCATTCTCCCCCAAGTCTGTAAGGAAAATTATGTAAATGCATGTTGCCACCCTAATACCCATCACAAAAATAATAGTTTCAGTGCTGCCGGGTAATCAACCAAAGCACCAAGAACAGACAGTTTTTAAAACCTGTTAGGATTTCAAACCCTCAGTAGGGATTCTTGTCAAAATGCTAAACTACTCAGTCTTCCTCAGCCAACCAAATGAAGCAGGGAGTTTGGGAGAACATTTCTCAGGAAAGCCATAGTACAAGAGCTATTTGCTTTCTCATTGGGCCAGAAATGTCCACTTTTGAGAAGTAAATTTTTTTTCTGTGCTTTCACAGTACGTACTTTTAAATATGTTCCTATCCAGCTCCTGTCCATATTACCTCTGCCAACATCCCTATCTTCATAACTCCATACAGAAGAGGCCTTAGCATGTAGGCTTTATTTCATACTGATAGACTCCTTCCTGACAGACATCCCCTCCACTTCACACACAGCATCTCTTGCCTGTGCTGGGATAATTAGCTAGTATAAAGCATCCTTATGAGTGGAACCTTCACTCTCAGGGAGAAGAGTTAGATCCACACTTAAAATGATGCATTTGGCTTTCACCCTACATTTAATTTTATTATTGCTTTGTGACTGATGACTTCATGATGATTTGAATTGAACCAAGCTGTCAAAAACCTAAGTTGGATTCTTGTCCTTAATCCACCTTTGGACAAGTTAGTTGAGCACAGATTTTTAGAACTCTTTGAAAGATGTTTAAGTTCCTAAATCAACCTGGAAAACAGAAGAAACAGGGACCTAAATATGCTTTATGATTCTGAGTCCAAACTAGACAGACAATCCAGGTTTGGAGGGGGGTTTTAGGAACAATGTTCCTACATTTCTTTTGAAAAAGGAAGTTACTAGTCTCTCTTACTTGCACGTGAACCTTTGCCAGGATTTAGGCACAGAATACTTAAGGTTTCAACAGGAATTAAATACGTAATACTTTTCAAGAATTCAGTTTTTGGATTTACTAATCAACACTTGTATACCTGAAAGTTAGTTTCTCTAATCCTGTAGATTAGCCACCGCCACTAATCCTAATCTAAAATAGGATAACTTTACATTATCCATTTTCTTTATGTAGAATGACAGTTCTTCGAGACAAGGAACCTTACTGCACATGTTTACCATACCATCCACCATGGGACTAAGCACAGTTGATATGCTGGGTATTATGCAATTATGTATGCTTCTTCTACCTTTGGTAATGTATAGCTGTATCATGAATTCTGTTTTTTGTGTTGTTCTCATACTGGTGGTTAAAATCTCAGCTCAATAATTCAGAACCTTGCAAGATGTATGAATTTTAAGTTACCACTGGGTTTAAAAAATGGGTGAAAAACTTCTTTTCAGTAAAAAAACTGAACAAATGATTACAGTATAACATAATGCAGTCTGACTATTGTTTCTCTCATATCTGTCCCCACTTTCTTTTGAAGATGAAATACAGCCTTGTGAAAATTCCACCCTGTGTATTTACAGCATAAATAAATTTTCAGATTAGAAATCAAGTTTCTAAATTACCAATGCTAAACATATACTTTAAAAATTTGTGAGACTCTGCTTTTTGAAAGAGCAGTTAAGACTAAAGTTTCCTATTGACAGAAGAATCAATAAGAGGAGGGGGAAGAAAGGGAGGTATTTCACAACTCTGAACCTGTTTCTGTCAGGTATCATCACCAGAACTGGAATAGAAAGCCTATTTTTCAGTACATTAATAGGCACCTGAGGAGCAGCACCAACATCCTATGATGTTCCTTCTCAATCCTGCTTAGTGTAGTCAAGGACAAGGATGTCTTTGAGGGGAGATGGGGGGAAGGGAGAGGTTTGAGGGTTTTGTTTGGGGGTTTGGGGAGGTTTTGCTTAGGGTTTTTGTGGGTGGGTTTGGAGAGGTTTTTTGTGGTTTGTTTTTTTTTTCAAAAACACACATTGGAACATGACTGAAAAGTGTATCAAATTGCAAGTATGACCTGGGAATCAACTGCAAATCTCAGTGCTTACCAATTTAAAAGAATATAGATGGACACAGAGAATTTATTAATACTCTAGCCCTGTACACACACAAACTGGCATCACATTTCCATCCAGAAAGGGACCAAGTTCCCAATTATTTCTGCTCCATATTTTCCAAAAACTAAACTCAGAATGTTTAAATAGCGAGTGAGGAAACTTCAGTAGAATAAATTAGCTGAGCCTCAGACTTTCAATTTGAGTTTTATCTCAGTTTTGGCAACTTACTGTTTGGCAGAGCTTGCAAGTTAAGCAAACAGCCAAGCACAGACACCCCTGGGACTAACTCTAAGCATTAGTTTAGCATTGCTTTTTTGTTGTTCTTTCTTGTTCAAGCTATTTTCATACTTTATACTTTGCTTTTAACCTGTTTCTTTCCCAACCTGTGTTTGAAAGGAAATTAACATGATATAAATCCCCTCCCATACACACAAAGAGATATCCAAACAGAAGCATCCAGGAAAGTACTTCACACGGTATGGCAATTCTGAAATTCTTCATAATTTCATTTGTATTGCTTTTTTCAAAACGGCATCTGCCAAAATCACCGATGTCTTTTTATAACACATTTATAAAGTAGTTCATGTAAAATGATCAGAACATTTCTACAAGTGTGCAGGATGAGGCAGGCAGACTAAAATCCCAAAAGGACAAATTTCTTCAGTTCACTGACTATTCTTAGCACAGCAACAGTAACCTTTCTGAGATTAAAGTATTCCCAGCCACCTCACACCCTGCTTTTAGAGTTGTCAATAGTCCCATTTGCACTTTTTCAGAAGGAAAGCCAGGATGCTGTATGTGAGCCTGGAAAAGTATATGAAGAAAAGAAAAAAAAACCACCTTAGTTCTTAGTCTGAAAAATCTTTAATAACAGTGCTGAAAAATAGATAATTGACCTACAATTGCATATCAAGGTGATTTACAGCAGCTGAAGGCTATGCAATTTAAGTAACTAAGGTGTGAAAAAGTCTAACAAGAGGATTACTCTTATCAATACTTCTACGTGCCTCTAATTCCATTTTTTCTCTAGCATCTTGCCAGTATATGACAGTGACTGTTCAGGTGAAAGGCCTATCTAGCCCAGTAACTTGTCTCAAATAGGCTTTTGTTATTGGTCACGGGGGAAAAATACATAAACATGACAAGCATATATGATATTGTCCCCCATAACTACTACTGTCTCAGCCCGCAAATATTTGTATCCCAGAGCCAGGGCTGTATTTTATGCATGTAATAATTCTTGTTGGATTTCCCTTTAACTAATTTGCCTAGTTTCCCCTCAACTTTTCGCTTTGTAAACCCGAGTATCCACATTTTCTGGTAAGGAGTTCTACAGTTTATCTTTACAGTATAGCTTAAAAATCTCTGCCTTACCTACATTTTACTGCTATATAGTTTTCCATCAGCATCCCAAATTAATTTAGAGTTAGGTGTTATGTTCTCCAGTTGAACATACACCATTGCCTAGTCACAAAGGAGGAAGATATTCTTTCTGCTTGAAAGGTTTTGATATATCAAAATGAATAGTTGCTTTACAAGGGAGAAATAGCTTATTTTCAGAAATTATCTGAGCCTTTACAGATCCAACAGTGTAGGAACTTAGAAGTTAACTTCAGCCTGTCTTCCTGTCTCACAGGAGGATTAACCACTTCTGGGAGATTATCTTTAACCTTCTCTCAAATCTCCATTGACAGAGATCCCACACCCTCCTCAGCATATCCAAGAGCTTATCTCTCCTTGTGGCTAGATTCTTCTAACTTTGGCTGCTGTTGGAATTCAGCAACAGGTGAAAGCAAACCATCAGGCTGTCCAGCCTTTGTGCTTAAGGACAACAACAGATGAGGAGCTTGGATGGATTAGCTAGATGCAGTGGCCAGTATGGGCTATGCCCATCATCTATTCAAAATGAAGAAACAAAGATGAGAATCAAGCTAGAAGAGGGGGGTTACCCAGTTTACTACATAAAATGGACAATGTATGAAAAGGCATTTTATGAGAGTAGTACTTGCAAGCTCACAGTGCAAACTGCTTCTGTTTCTCACTGGTGTCTAAAGTGGCTAAACTGGGCGAAGTTGAGGGGGACAGGCAGGTATAGGAGCAACCGCTTGAGGGGCTCCACTGAGTAGTTTTGCCTCCAAGCAAATGAAACCCATCCTGCTCCAAAAGAAAATGAGGCATACAAGTTCAGAGGAATTATGCCAGGATTATCATATAGCAGAGGAAGTCTGAAAGGCCAGTAAAGAGAAAATGATCACGCTGGGGTCCTCTCCAGTGGAAGGCGGACATATTTTCTCTTAACTCTAGAATATCCTTCTGAAAACACGTATGCTCTGGATCCAGGCCAGAAAGATAATGTAGGTCACTGTGGCTGTGAAATCTACCATAAGCCATATGAACAGCTGGAGTTTTGATCTTGGGATGGATCACATGGTTTTGGAATTGAGCATCCACCCTCTAGAATGAGAGCCTCTGCAAGAGTCACAGATTTTACCAGAACAGCAGGAAGCCAACTACTGGCATTTAAGGAGGTCTGCATGACCTGTTAGAGTGAACTGTGGGGGAAGCAAATAAGTACCAGAGAACACACGTTTGTGATGACAACACAATAATGGATGAAAATTTGGAAATTCTGTATTTCAAAATAAAGGATAGATCACAAAATAGGTATAGTCACCTAGGAAATGGAAAACAAAGAGTGACATCTCACTTGAGTGACAGGAAGGGAATAAAACCCACGGGGCACCTGTTCCTACACAAATGCCAGAAGACTAAGAAATTAGAGAGCGAACCACTAGAGAGTCTCATGTACTTTCATTTATTTTTTGTCTTAGATAATTTCAATATCCTAGGCATGTTGGAAATTTGGTAGAAGACACTGTAATGGCAGGCTACAAAATTCACAAGAAATCAAGCAGATTTTGCCTGGGTTGGATAAAGCGACCTTCAATTTAAACCAATGCTACCTATACAAGCAAACATCCAGCCAGGATGATAACACAATGAAATATGCTATGTGAAAAATCACACAGAATATGAGAGCTAGAAATGCAGCAGGAACTGAAATTTTAATGACCCATGTTCAGACAGGGGAAAGACCATATCAGGATAGAACACGAGCAATCAATGACTAACACAGATCAGGTGGTTAGGGAACCCAGAAGAGAAGACGCAATTCATTAGTTATACAGGATCTCATGCTAAAGTATTCCATTGAAGCAACTATACCATACTTTGGTCTCAGTAAAGTACTTCATTACAGGGACATACTCACAGGGGAGTAAACAAAGTACAATAAAGCTGCAGGAGTTACATTCAGCTTCAAAAACAGGAGCTACAGAAAGAAAGAGAAAGCCCTTAAAAAGTAGTTCAGGCTGTATAAAACAATGAAAACCTTACAGGTAATACTAGACAGAGCCAGTACATATCAGGTCTGAAGACAGGGTTGAGAAAGGACAAAAGAAAACTAACCTGGCCTAGAAAGAAAGCAAAAAATGTTATAAGTGAGAAGACATCTGTCACAAGCTGAAGTTGTATCCAAAGGAAGAAACCAAGAACAGTCAAATTCTGGCAATACAGTAATGGAAAATGGAAAATACAGTTATGGAGGCCCCCCCAAAAGAGTCAGAGAAACAAAAAGTTAAAGGAGTTTAAAAAAAAATAAGAGTATTTCCTCAAATACATAAGAAACAGCAGTACTGCCAGAAAGCCCACAGCATCAAGTGATGATAGGACTAAAAATGTAAAATTCAGGAGGGGACAAGAGTACTGCAGAGAAACTTAAGTAGTTATTTTTATTAGTATTCACTGCAGAACAAAGTGGAGACTCATATTTTCACCCTTCTCTTGAAGTGACATCAAAAGACATAATGGATACATTGGCAAAGCAAATGGTAACAAATCTCAAGAATTGCTAGTGGCAACCACCATGAAATATCACAAAAAATTTCAACAGGAAAACCTAAGAAAAGTCAAGGATGAAGAAGGTCTTTTGCTACAGACATTACCAGTGCATAATGCCTTCTTTTTACTTGAGGACTAGAAAATAGCAAAAGTGACATCAATTAAAACAAATCTGAAAAAGTTTTTAAGGGACACTGAAGGAGCTGGCCATATTAGTGGAAAGTGTAGTAGGGAATAGGTCAAGTGGACATTTGGATAAATGTGATCCACTTTGGAACAGTGACTGTGTCATTTGCAAATTGAAGTTCTGCCTTACAAACCTTTTAGAGTCTCTTAAATATGGTCAACAAATTCACACATAACAAAAGATCTGGTTGATGCAGTCTTTTGGGATTTCAAAAAGCCTTTTGAGAAAGTCTCTCACCAAATGCTTTTACGGAAACACAGCAACCAGGACTAAGACAAAAGGTCCTGCTATGGATACATAATTGAATAAAAGACAAACACAGCAGGTAGAAGTAAGTGGTCAGTTCCTGCAATAGGTAGGTCACAAGTGGAGTTCTGCAGGTTCTGCTTTAGACAACTGCTATTTAGCTTATTTGTAAAGTAAATGGAAAAGTAGTTAAGTAGTGACATGCTAAAGTTTGCCAATATCAGAGTTATTTAACATAGTAAGGATGGGCACAGCTATACATAATTCCAGAAGAGCTTTATAAGACAAAGTAATTCAACAGCAGAATGGCAGGTGAAACCAAATGTAGATAACTGCAAAGCGATGCTCATGGAGGAAAAATGGACTTTGCTTTACAAAAATATCCTAGCTTTCCTTGCAATCATCAGATGAGTGTTTAGCAGAACTTAAGAAATCAAATCTAATGAAGGGAGGAGAGTGGATGTCGTGGGGAGGGGAGTTCATGTGTTTCACATACAATCTGGAAATTAAACTGCTTTGATTTCCTCACCTTGGGAAGTATATAACAGAACTGTAAGCAGCTCAGAGAAAGATAAGAAGTATGACCACAGGTCTGAAGTAGTCTTCATCCAAGGAATTAAGATTTGTAAAGAGTAAGCTAGGATTCTTCAACCATACACAAATGAAGTGAAAAACAAAACATAAATATTCAAGGCTGGAAAAATTTTCTGACTTCTCAGAGACTACTCTTCCCTTTCTGTAGATATCCCCTTAGGCCCACTGTCTTGCTGGATTAGATGGGCCTTCTGTCTGACCTGTACAGTTATTCTTACATAATAGGCAAATTCACAAATTAAGCCCACTACTTCATATTGTCACCAATAACTGGCATCAGCAGATTACCAGTAGCTATTTACTAATAAAACTAGAAAAGAAGATCAAGACAAGATTTTTGAAAAGGATATTGCAGGTTAAAAATAAATAGTAAACATGGGGTTGAACTCTCATAGCAGTAAATCCCATACAACCCATAAGTCCTGCAGGCTTAACTGCAAGCAGAGCATTATCAAAGCAGTGCTGTTCAGTATAATACCAACTTTTGTGTTTGGTATCCCTCAGCCAGCCTGTACAACTATGTTTTGCAAGACCTAAGGTGTTTGAATTTACAAAGTTTGCCAAAAGGAAAAAAAAATAATTCTTTTTACAACACCAGTAGCTTGTAGCAATGACTCTGGGGTCTAAATTACACTCAGAATTGTATTAAAACTCACCTTACTAATTCTAGACTGATATTGTGGCCCTTTCTTTTAAGCAGTAGTAATAGGTTTGCTTGTCATTAACATAAATATGCATGCCAGTCTCTCCACATTCACAAATGATTTCTCATTGTTAAATGGAAGGGGGAAGTAGCATTATGTAATTTTTCCACTTAGGCCTTTAAAAAGCCAGGCTGCATGTTGCACCTGCAAAATAATGACACCTCCAAACTTGAATAGCGTGCAAATTCATTTCAAAGATGTCAGGCATTGGTCTTTCTGTCAGCGGAGGAAATATTGTGGCCTACGATCCACACTACCAAAGCAGTAAGCATGTCATAGAATCATAGAATCATAGGGTTGGAAGGGACCTCTGGAGATCATCTAGTCCAACCCCCCTGCCAGAGCAGGGTCACCTAGAGCAGGTTGCACAGGAACACATCCAGGTGGGTTTTGAATGTCTCCAGAGTTGGAGACTCCACCACGTCTCTGGGAAGCCTGTTCCAGTGCTCTGCCACCCTCAAAGTAAAGAAGTTCCTCCTCATGTTTAGGTGGAACTTCCTATGCTCAAGTTTGTGCCCGTTACCTCTTGTCCTGTTGCTGGGCACCACTGAAAAGAGCCTGGTCCCATCCTCCTGACACCCACCCTTTAAGTATTTATAAGTGTTGATAAGGTCCCCTCTCAGCTGTCTTTTTTTCCAGACTGAAGAGACCCAAATTCCTCAGTCTTTCTTCATAAGAGAGGTGTTCCAGGTTTCAGCTGGGATAGAGTTAATTTTCTTTTTAGTGGTTGCTGTGTTTCCAATTTAGCATGAAAGGAATGTCAATAATGCATATTGTTTTAGTTGTTGCTAGGTGATGTTTACAGTATTCTGGAGGGAAAGGGAGACAACTGCACGAGCTGCTGTGTGGCCCTTGCTACTGGCTGGCGTTAAACCACGCCAGCATGGAATCAAAAATAAGACAATTTCTTGTGCCCTCATGATGCTTCACACAAAGTTCAGCTTCCTACTGAGAAAGAGTTTAGCTCATGTGACATCATGGTAAGAACATGTGCCAGAAAACATGGGGTCTATATCTGATTGCATCTTCCCCCTTGCCACCCATCTCCACTGTCCATGGGTTTTCATGTAGTTTTAAGTTGCCACAGGTTTGCCAGGCTTTGCAGATTTCACAGATCATGGCAGTACCTCTGGTGCACACATAGCTCCTCCTCCAGGACAATGCTGTTGTTCTGCACTGTTGGTACACAATGAGAACAGTAAAAACTAGTTCCATTTCCATTAATGTATCATAAAACTTCTCCTTCCTTTTAAAATACTTTTCCTGTTTCTCTCCTCTTTTAAAGCCCTTCAATGTATGCATTACCAAAGCAAAACAGTACCAGGATGCCTTTGAACAAATTACAAGACCCATTTACCCTTAAAACATTCTTTGCTGATGACACTGCCATTTTTATTAATACATTAGAGTGCTGGCTGTACTGATGTTACATTAACTACTAGTCATAAAAGTGCTGTCCAGTGGGTGGAAAGAACATAACCGCAAGAAGATGCAGTCAAATCAACAAAGTCAGTCTGACCCATTACAAAAAGGAGATCCTTGAATCGAATAAACACAAGGCATGCATAACAGATTGTTCTTCAAGGTGAAAATCATATCCACAAACAGTAGCAAACACAGATCTTTCACTTGGCTTCAAAAGAACAAAACAACTATGCCAAACAACTAGACTATCACCTGAGTACACATTAGTGAAGGAAGGAAAAGTTAGGGTTCCTTCCTTAAACAGATGTGCATCTGTAATCTGCAAGAACAAGGTGTAACCTTGTGAATGATGTAGGTTCAGTTCAAGATAGCTTGAGATATCCTGTGGGAAAGATCTTACAGACAGTCAAGCCCATTAATAACTATTCCCTGGCAGCAGACAGGTTGCCAGGAATTAACTGCAATTCTATCCTTTGTGTGGCTACTCTCTAATAGCCTGGTTCGCACACTTCTTGGGCACCCTTTATTTTGTACTGTCTTAGATAAGTAAGCCTCCATGTCACCACCTTTAGTCAGGATAAGCACAATCCAAGTCTGTAAATCATCTTGTGAACAACTTGTGGAATAAAGGGGTCACAAATCATTCTGCCTGTGGTTCTTTAGTGAGCATCTTCATGTCTTTGTCCAGGCTTCATGAATAATGAGCAACAGCAGAGCCGCTGCTGGGCTCATTGGAGGGAAATGCTTTAAATGAGCAGAGGTAACCATGTCTAAATCCTCTCAGTGCTGCTGCCCAGATATTGGATGGAGCAGGCAAGAAGAAATGCTTTAATAAGCATAAGAGAAGTGGTGGTAACAGCTTCTTTACCACCTTAGGAAGAGAAAATCTACAGGATGATATAGAAGTCATGAAGTATGGGGTTGCCCCAGACATGAGACTTCTAAACCAGCTCACGGTAGCTCAGCGTAAGTTTCACAACCACCATAGCTTTTGCTGGGATTTAAGCATTTGACCCTTATCCAAATCTCAGAGAAAAATTAAAATCAGGGAGAAGAAAGAAAAAGAAAAAAACAAATACTGAACTCCTACGTTGCAAACCCTGTCTCTAGCACTGGGGTTACTGAAAGGTCTATACTGGTAATTCTGCTGCTCCTGTATGCTTCATTCATGCAACCACATTAATGGATGTATAGAACACACAAAAGTGTCTTAAAACTTTCAGTTGTTAATTAATGGCATTTATTTTCTATGGCATTTGTTAATGGTATTTATTATTCTATGATTTTGTGTTTACATAAACAAACAGCTATTTCCATTTCACATCAAGAGAAGAAAATGCTAAAGAAAAATAAATCCTCTAATCAATCCATCCCATTTGGCTCAGAAACAGAACTGTCTCAAAAGAACCACGAAATGAAGGAGTTGCTTTAATGTGGAAGTTACACATTGAATGAGGTACAGCCTATAACATGGCTGAAAATACTTTCAGAGAAAGAAAAAATGGATAAAGAAGGGAGGTAATAATGAAATTCTGTATTTGTCCCTGACGCATTCTTCAACTACAGCTGTGACTAACATACACCTAGAGTGGGAAGTCTAAAAACTCTTACAAATGTCCTGACACTTCTGTCATTGAAATCAGTAGGGAAAATCCAAGCATAGATGAAATCTTATTCTTAGTTCTGCTCAAGTAAAGGATTTATCCTTCAGTTTCTCCCTGTCCAAAATCAGAACTAGTACTACTTTGGCTAATGCTTTGCCCTCGTGCTTTCAGGGCTCAGCTAATGGATTAAGAGTAGTAAAAAGACTAAAAATAACATTTTATATCTGGTTGCTATTCATTACAGTAGTAATACTCCAACTCTGATCCAATCTGTGATTAAAAGAAGAATAGTAAGGAACTCTGAACAGGAGACATTATCCTGCAATATTTATGTTTGTATTTAGTCTTTACTGACATACACAAAACCATCAGGCATTCCATTCAAATATGTTATTTAACTATTCCTAATGTTAAGAACCAGTTCTATTGTCCCTACCTACTTCTCTGCTTGGGAGTAGTTTCAGGTATTTAGTCTATTTTGCTTCTTAGATAGAAATAATATGCTTATATTTTAAACTAATCAATAGTAATTTACAGTCATTGCTTGGGAGACTCTGAAGAGCACAACTGCTTGCACCATCAGGCAGTCACAGACACTTCTGCGTTAAGGAGTAACACATATTCCACTTTTTCGTTACTTTCTCGTACTAATTTTACAGCCCATATTTGTATCAACCAGACTTAAGTTGCTGGGCTGTTAGGTGAGGAACTAGCCTTTGAAAAACTACAACCTTGAAACATCATACGAAGTCAGAAAGTAATGACATAGGCTTTGTTCCTGGAGAAATAAATGTGACAAAACCCCCTAATTCTATATGGCATACAGGAGAACTGCAGACTGGCAAAACTGCTTTTAGTTGCTTGCTTCCTAAATGGAGCATTTTTTCAAAAATAAAGATAAGGATTTTTTTTTTCCTTAATAATTTAAATGATGGCTTTCTCTCTAGAAGCTTCATCACTGAAATGGGAAAGAATGAGAGAAAAACCAAAGGCAAGAGGTCATCTTGGAGATTATAATCAATAATTCATTAGGCTCCGTGGTAGTGTTCTGGCCTCTTACAAATACCATTTATTTCATCTTGTAATTACATTAAATGTAGCTGAGAAGTTCTCAGTGTATCTCAGGACCTTCATCTGTGGCAGATGTTAGTATTGCATATATAATGTATATTATTTACATTATAATTACACAGGTGAAACATTACCTCTGGATAAACAGCCAATATCTTATTTGTTGGAATGTTACTATTCATTTCCCTTCTTTGCCTATTTTTTTCAACATTTCTAATGATATGAGAGGGAAGCTGGCAGCATCTGCTCTGCATGCAGTTTTGCTTGGGTCGTAGAAGCACTGACTTGTAGGCCAAACTAGAAGAGCAAAGCTCTCATATGCCTGGTTGCATTCAGATTATGGTCAGCTATATTTTGGTAACAGACAGAAACCTTACAGGCTTGACTGCAGCTATGATTCCCCAAAACAGACTGGGAACACTAAAGACCTTTGCACATGAAGAAACTAGCCACTCAGACTGGTACTACTGTAACTGGTTGTCAAAATAGAAACTTACCTTGGAAACTAAGACTCTTAGTCTGAAGGTACAGAAATCTCACACTAACAATTAAACCTAGTTGTAACCATGTCTGAAGAGTGTCAACATACCAGTACTGCAATACTGGAAATGCACAGAATCACATACTGGTCAATTTCAACCATTCCATACTGCAACTGATGCTCTATGGCACTAGCAGCATGGTATAACATAGTGTACAGAGGTTTACAGGCTTAAAAAATAAAGGGTAAAAAGTGAAAGCGGAGGCATAAATGAGTTTGAAGGTGAGCTGGAAGGAGACTGGGAAGCAGAGAAGAGCTACTTGGGAAAAGAAAGTTCTTAGGGTGCCATGGCACATGCAGTGTGTTTCTTTTTCTGATAAAGTCAATGATAGTGACAGCTCTTAGAGATTAAAGGATGCAACCTCAAATCCCACTCTTAAAAACACTTTCTGGTTCTTCAAACAGGGTAATTATGTTTTGATTGTTGCTACCACAGCTCCCATACACTTGAGGGTCAGAGTTTGTGCTGGAAGAAGATGTCAGAGACATTGCTAACAAGGAAAAAGGACATTCGTAGGATATAAAAGCCATGGAAGCCAGTACAGAAAACTGAAGTTCTAAGGCCTTTCTACAAATGTCTGAACAGCAGCAGTCCATGCCTTGCAGGCTTATGTATTGTCAACAATTCTGCACTGATCTAAAGCTCAAAAGATACCCCCCAAGAAGTTCCCACTGCTGAAGAAAACACAGCAGTCATATATATATACATATATATACATATATATATATAAAAGTAGTAGTCACCAGACAAACTGGTAATCATACATGTTTGCATGCACATCTTATCTCAAAACTGAATCCTGCCTTGGCTTCCAGTTAAAAAATACATAAATCCAGCTCATGGCAACTTTGCTAGTACTGCTAACCTTCCATGACACTTACATGTCCCACCGTGTAAATTAAAAATAACAGTTGTATTTAGGAAATACATTCAAAGTATCCTCAGAAGTGACTTCTTTTCTAAAAAAGATATTTGTTTATATAATAGGTTCAATTTCTAACTCAAAAACCTATCAAAAAGGCCACTCTGTATTAAGGTCTATAATGATCATGGGATTTCCACAAGATGTCTAAAAGAATTTGACTCTCTTAACCTGAAATATTTTTGGGGGTTTGATGTTGGCTATTGGTAACCAAGAAGTTTTTAGTTACAGACTGTTCACTGAGAGAAAATTTAAGATCAGCCAAAAGTATTTTATTGAAACCAGCCCCAAGGAATTCCCTTTGCAGTCTGAGCTAATCTGGGGAAAAAGAAGTCTGGCCTCAAAGACAATACAATCAACAAAACACACTGCAGGTAGCTTTAATGAACGTCTAAGAGTCACTAACAAGCCACCACAAACATACTAAAAAAGAATGAACAAAGTCATCTGCCTTAGGTCAACACAATCTCCCCAAAATGAAATATTTTCTTTACACTTTCCAAACATGTATCTAATAAAGCAAAACAGCAAAATTCTTGATAGAGAAGTGTTATAAAACATCTGTGTTATACGTGAACAGCACCAATGTACATTAATAGATGCTTTCAGCCCTGTAACAAGTATTGAAAGCAAAACCTGTAACTGACCTTGTTACATTTTAGACAAAGCCAGAATTGGGTAGACTTCAAATATCACTGCCTTTCACAATAATAGCCCCACAAGAAGAAGTATTTTTCCTTAATTTATATCACAGGAAAAAAATTATGAGGACAACAACGTATTTAGTACCTTTGAGACCTTTGAAAGATGATTCATTACAAAACACTCAGCAACATTAAAAAAGCAGAGACAAGTAAAAAGATCAATAGCAGGATAGGTCCCTTCACTGTCTGGTCTTTAGCAAGTCACAACCGTATTTGTTACTGCAGAAGGACCATTTAGCTCAAAAGGAGGTTGGCCGTATAGCAAGTGATACAGAGAGGACCCATGCATAGCAAGGAGGCATCTCAATTTCCTTCACAACTACCAGGATATATATATTAATGTTTTAACTCCTTTAACTGTGTAACCTTCACACTAAGAAAGCTGCAGCAATGCTCTTTTCTACCTGATTTCACTTACATGGAACACTGACAGCTGTTAATGATGATTAAAAGACACATCTGTAAATGGCTGCAATGTAAACCCCACTAAGTACAGTACGAAAAAAGGTCTTCAATTTCCCCTTAAATATCAGCAATTACAAATCTATCTGGTCTTCAGAACACAGAAAAATTAAACCCTAAACAAAAAAAAAAAAGCCACACATCACAGAAGCTAATGGTCCTAAAGAAAGTACTGGTGTGTTATCACAGACTTCAAAAAAAAAGGTCAGTGATTTTGGATCACCATACATTGTTTTCTCTATTAGTGAGATTATTATTTAAAATATTTTAACAGTCTTGATTTCCAATGGATAGAAATTCATACCATGCCAGATTTTCAGGGCATGAAAATCATAACTTTTATTCACCTTTTGATTAATGCCTGCACTATAAAACTTACCTGGTCAAATACACTTATATATGCAGTATCAAATTTAAAATGCTCCTTGAAAAACACATGCTTTATGAGTACAAGGGATAGGAACAGGCAAAGAAAAAGGAAGGGAGGAGCACGTACTCACTGAAAAACTAGCAAACTTATGTAGCAAAGAGATTTGAGACACTGATTTGACATTCTGCAAGAATAACAAGAAGACTCCACATTTGGTAATTCATTTGTGGCAAATTATTTACCCATCCTTGAATTTAATCTTAATATTTTTGACCCTATTCTCTTCTTCAATGACAGATTAAAAAATTTGGGCAAGAATGATGTGCTGACACAAAATCTTCAAGGAAGAACAAAGAACCAGTACACACAATAAGCTATCACCTGCATATTAAGATACTGTCTCTCAGAGAAATCCACCAATTAAACTTAAATCTGAACTTCTCTTGTTGACACAGGAGCCTGGTTTCTCCTGTGCAAAAATTCTCTTTTCTGACATGAGACAAGGAAACCCAAAATAAATGTCGTCTTTTCCTCTGTGTACTACTTACCTGCAAGGAGTGAAGAAATATTTTCTATATTCAAAAAGGACAGCCTGTTCTAATATTTCTGTGCTTGAATGTCACCAGGCATGAAAACCAATCCTTTTAAAACTTGAAATGAGCTCAAAATGTAGCCTTAAGTGAGAACTGAATGATACAGCAGTCAGATCTTGAAACTCCACATAATTGATATTTTCCACCAAAATAATCAGGTTTTTGGGGAAAACAAAACTGCAGATGGACATCATGTTTGTTAAGCAATTGATAAAGCTAACATGAATCAACTAAAATGCTACTTCATACTGTAGATAAAAGTAGAGAATATAGTATTTTCTCATTTGAAATGTCAGAGCGGAGCCATTCTGTACAGACGTTTGTGGCACTTACTCCTTCTAGTGTCTATGAACTAAGTATCTTACCTAAGTGTCTTTTACTCCTTCACAGGACTGAATTAGACCAGGTGACATTTTCAGTGTGTTTACATCTGTATCAGATAATCTTTTACACTGGAATTTATCTGACCAAACATAGCAGATGGGTCACTTGTTCACTCCCTCTTCCAAGAGCAGAACCACATGGCATCAAAACAACCCTGCTTGTGGCAAGCTCAGAACATACAACAGGAAGTGGCTCCTCACACTAAATAGAGATAGTCTCAGGAACTACTTCCCATCAACAGTTATAGATGTTATTGTTGCTATGTTTGTTCAAGGGAAGATCATGTTTACAGAAAAGACATACACTGAGCACTACACAGAAAACATATCCAACCTAAGGCGGCTATGAACTACAAATGCAGATATTGGGGAGTATTATATATACTCACTCTATTCTTATACTTTTTCATCGTTGTCTGCTGTTGGACAGCATCAGGGCCAAAAGGTTTCGTTCTTGTTGAGATACATATGCACAATATATACCCAATATGCACAATATGAATCCAGTTTTCTGTTTAACCTTTATTAATTTTTCTATGTCTATTTTGCACAGGCATTTCTTTTGGGCTTGTTAAGTACCTGACTCACTAATTCTATGTGAGAGGTTTTATCCTATGTGGGGACCAGTCATTTCCAATTGCATAGACTGAACAGGCTCCTCCACTGCCAGTATTTCTGAATCAGTTTAGAACATAGTTAAAAGGTTATTTCCGACACAAGACTACCAGATAAACAAGAGCAGATCAGAGAAAAAACTCTCTTGACTAACCTTTGCAAAATGAAAGCAAATTATTTGATTTACTTTCTTCAAATACCATTTGTCTTACGTCTTTTCTTGCTCCAGTGTCACAGCAATCAATATTGCTTCAGGTTTCTGGATTATTTTATAGAGGTAAAAAGTCCCCCATTTATGTTAAAAGTTTCACTTTGCAATATGCTGCCTCACAACCACGCTTTATAGGTTGCTCTTTTCAAAGAGTGAGGCAGCAACCATAGAAATTAAGCTCTCATCTCTGTCACGTTAATTGCAAGCTGCTGATCTGGTTTCTCCAGTTATTAAAAAAAAAACAAAACAAACCACCACCAACAACAAAAACACAACACAAATTTAAATGGCAATTCTGCTGCCGAAGCATGAGATAATTTTTTCCAATTTTGGGCCACTCCTAATCAGGAAAAATTGCCAGTGATCTGAGAGGTACTATAATTTCACCACAGCAGAAAACAGATTCAGACCAGCAATAACTCCGTTCAACAGTTTGGGGTGGGGTTTCAGCATTCCAGGGCATCTGCACTTAGGGCACATGCTCTGAACTTCAGTTCACTAACACTCAGCCATCAAGTGACAACTCTGATTCCTACCTATTACTCTCCAAATAGCCACAAGTCTAGAAATGAGAGAAACTCTGGGGGAAAGGGATAGTAAATGTAAGAGGGGATTGGAATGGTCAGTGGAGGGGCAATGAAGGGGATCAGAAAATGAAAAGAAATGAATGGATATATAAACTTAATTGAACATAATAATTCAGTGAATCCTGATAAGGTCTCCGCTACAACTCTACAACAACTGACTATTCTGGGATGGAGACCTGGGAGCACATCTATACTGTACAGTGAAGTCAAGGACAGAGCTATACATGGCTTCAGCAAGCTTTGCAACCCCAACTGAACGTGAAGCACCAGCTTCAAGTGAAGCACTGCAATAACATAGCTATGCCTAACAACAATGCAATGCACATATGTAACTAATTAATTGTTGGTCTCCCTTTTTCTTGGGCTAATCCTATTCAAAATCTTGAGCAGTCTTTGTGTTATCTTCCAGCTCAGTATTTCTACTGACCCCATTCAGGCGTATTCCACTCAAATATATATAAATCCTAAGCAATCACATTTGGACACCTTCTCCCATTTTCAGGAGGTAAAATCTAAAGAACAGAGATATTCTTGAGACGGGTATTGATAAACAAGCACCTAATCGCGCTTGTTACTTGTATAAATTAATGCACATTTTTGAGATGGAGAGATAAAAGTAACTACTACTGAATCTGTACCCTAAATTCCTTGTATGATGTTAGAAGCAGAAACCAGAATTCTGGGGTAACATTAGCCTGGAGAGAAATCTAGGCTCAGGTGGATCATTGAGTGTCTCCTTTTCATCATTACCCTACCAATAAAGTCAATGGGTAAAACTCAGAATTACAGGGATCCACAGACCTTCAGCGTGGCCGTTGCATAGCGAATGGCAGTAAGATTTCATTCTGGTAGTTTGTTTTCACTCTACCAGAGCTGTTAAGAGTTTAGTCTTATGGTGATTTCAAGAGATACAACCAAAAAAAAAAACAATTAAAAAACCCCAACATTTTTTAACATCCATGAGGTGTCCTTGCTGTCTTCTAGGCTTATACAGGAAACAATAACCTTCTTTATGTTAAAACTGATTATTTTTGGTCAGATCTGGTTGTTGAGCCCTCATGACATAATTCTGTCAGTGAATTAAACACATACAATGCCTGAACAGTTTTGTTATTTTTGTATTATTATTCTAGCACTTAACTCAGTCAGAGAATGAACTTGACTCAGTGTTGTTAGATGAGAATTAAATTGTTCACATGCTCTGTACAACACTAAGGATTGAGGGAATTGTTTGAACATAGCTAGGTTCCTGCCAACATAGAAATACAGCTGTGCATACAAACATCTGTTTCTACTGGAGATTTCTGCAATACAAAAGGAAACACACCTGGAGGGAGGAGAAAACTAATCTACTCCAAATACTTCGCAAGGTCTCCAGTATTGTGTCTTTACTATTCCATCTCTTAAAATGTAGTTCTCCCTAGCTCTACAAAATTGATGATCAATTCTAGTTAATTCTTGGCTCTGAGATTCTCAGCAGGATTTCGTAACATCTGTTTGGGTGGAGGTGGAGAGAGGCTCCACACTTAGACTTTGTAAACTTGAACTAAAAGGAAAAAAAAAAGGCATGAGGGAGCCTGAGTTGTTTCTGGAATCTTGGTGGGTCTTTGGACAACCTTACTATACCTTTCCTTCTGCACTCAATGAAGGTAATTCACCCAGTGAAGGTGATTTTTTTTACTTTTGGGTTCCTGCACACAGAGTAATTCTGATCTGTTTTAGCAAATATTACCCAATCTCATTCTAAGGCACATTATCATCCATTTCCTTCATCTTTCACATACTGCCAGCATTCTAATGGCCATCAACTTTTTTCCTCAACACACAACTTGGAAAAACTGTAGATAAGCCTAACGTTCCTGAAAGATGGTTTTGAAGAATTCTGTTAGTTTTGTGGGGCTATTTCTATGGAACATTAACATTAACCTGTATTTAATCTTCTCAGGACAACATATCAATGCAGAAAGACTATCTCAGGTTTGGAAATAACATAGTGGTGTCATTGCCCTATAGCAACCATTGTAGCAAGACCTATTTATGCCCCAAACTGCAAGAATATGGCTATTTTCTTTCACCTACAGAGCAGGCTTGTTTGCTAACTCTATACTTTGCTCCACCGAGTTTATCATTTTCAGAGCTTGTGACTTTCTTGCTCCTGTCTCAACACATGCTCTGTCCTTTGCACCAGCTCACCCTTTCTATGAGAATTATTAACTTCTCCAATGCCAATAAAGATGATGTTAATTGCTCATATACAGCTTTTGTGCATCTCTGCGTGACATCATTTTAGAGAGCATTTCAATTTACTTACACTTACCCTGTGTGCTTAGACTTTTTGCAACATTTTCCTTCAGAAAATATGAAGTTAAATGCACCTACAGCAATTTTGGAGTTGGTAAACCTAACAAAAGGAGTTTAAGTGATTTGTCCAAGATGAGTCAGTAAGCACAGCAACAGAAAAACCCTGGAGATTTAACTCTCTCTCCTCTCTCTAACCGCAAGATGAAAACACTATTCACTCACTAGCCTGTTCTTACTCTTTCAAGGGAAATTTATTCCACCAATACACAGCCTCTGAAATCCCATTTCTGTGATCATACATAGATTTTTCATTAGCTCTTGACAAAATGCTTAATACTACTGTTTATTTTATCCCACTCCAGGCAAAATAACTGGGAAGGAATAATAATCAGATCCTAACATGAATCTTTGACATACTCATCTTCTAGAAGAATATAAGAAAACCAATATTAAGGCTAAGATTTTTTATAATGGCTGCTAAAACTTCCAGAAAGTAAAATGCCATCTAAGCCAACAACCTAACATTTGGAGGCTCCTTTTTCTGTGGAAAGAATGATTACTTCTACAATTATCCTCTTTCCTGAAATGCAGTCTTATGAAAATGTCTTCAGATATGAATTATTTTAATCAGAAAAAATAATTTCTACCCTTTTCAATCTAGATGCAATGTTTCTCTTTTTTAGCAATACAGCAGGCTAAGTTTCTGTTTCCTTATATGCAGAAGGTATCGCACCCTTCACATATGTCACTTCTTCACACACAATCACATGCTGTACCTTGTTTAGAAGCTTGCCTGAAAGAATGAGCTATCCATGCTGTCAAGATGAATGTTTCCAATATTAAAATATCAAAATGTTCTTGACTCAGAGATAAGAGAATTAGTATTGACTTAAAATTAGGACTTTCTATCCCACACTGTATGTTCTAATGCTGAATCTTTGAAACAGCCAGTTCCACTTTGTTTCTGCCAGATGAAGAACATCTGACTACCAGCTGCATAGAAATCAAATCCTTGTTTTCATGTAACATTTTTATTGGTCCTGTGCTGTACTAATATGACAAACGTATTATAGCTGAAGTATTATAATGCGTTGTGTGTGCTTGTATTAGCTTGAAAGAGTTTTCTACCAAATTTGTGCTTGCATCATTTGCAAGTCAATACAAAAAGGAACATAGCAAGAAAACTAATGCGGTATGCATTGTATTAGTCTCTTTTTCATTAGTGTCAGAAATTAATTGCAGCATGCACAAATAACTCAGGACAGCTGTAATGCACCCTATGGTTAGTCAATAAGGGAATCCTCAACAGAAGGCCTCTATGGGACTCTGCATCACACAAAGTCTCAGCCAGAGATGAGATAACTTCCTAAATAAAAGCTAGGAGAAAATATTAAAAAATATAATTCAGTTCACAGACCCTTACCTGAAACCTCTGCAGGAAGTTTATGCTGAAAAAGATTTGAAGGGAAAAAACAGTTTTGAGAAACACAACTAACGCAGCCTTTTTCCTAAACATTACAGTTCCGTGGCTGGACTCTCTGAAGTATCACAAAGTGAACTTTCTATCCAAAGCTCTCTCAGGGATAACTGTTGTTTCTGTGATGTGGCTTCTTCAGTGTACAAAAAGTAGTAATGATGTATTACACCCTTTCTTCCAGTGGAGTTGCTAATAGAAATTTTTAGAAAAGTTTCAGAAATACAGTGTCTTTGAAATTATTACCATTAACTCAGATTTGTTTTCAGTTGGCTAACAAGTTCAGAAACGACTAAGGGATTGGGGTGGGCAGTCTTATAGCCATGTGGGTGTAAGTGCTTATCTAAGTTTAATTCTCCTAGGAGACCAAGTGGTAAAATGCTTCCTTTTAATTGCTTCACCTGGTCCTCTGTGGAAGTGTAACATGGATTTTCTTATACAAGCCTGAAAATATCAATGCACCGCTTCACTCATGAGAGACTGCAAGCACAGCTTGCATCTACTCGTGGTCAATGATTTCACAGCACTTCCCTTGCCATTTGAAAGACTCAGCATTTTCATTCATGTTCTCAAACCTCAAAACCGCTTTTCCACCTTACTTGCAACTTTCCTTTTACTTAGGAATACTGCTTTCCACTTTGTGCCTGAACCCACAGACTTGAAGGACCAGCCTTGCAGGCCTTTTTAATCTCACTCAATAGAATGCCACCTTGTACGCCATACTTGAACCTCATGTAGCCTGACCTACAATAATAACATTAATTTTCAAAGGAGAAAAATGGGAGCTGCTTACTAATGCTTCAAGATTCTGATTGGTAAATTTGGATTGCAAGAGAAAAGGTGTTGGAACAGTCCACAGAAAAATGCAAATAAATCAAACAGGCAAAGGAAGACTTTTGATAAAAAGGACCATGCGTTCAGCAGAAGTCTCTCAAGTGACAAAAGTTATAACCTACCCACTGTATCATCTGAATGTCTATCCCACCTTCATTCTCCAGCCACTGTTTCTCAGAGGCTCAGAAGTGTCTCCTTCACTTTATATTAACTAGTTGCTCATTTAATTTCTTTTGAAGTCTAAAACTCAAGCAAATGAGGAACATCAAAATAGATAGGCTAAAGGAGTTAAATATATGAAAGTTTATTATAGCAGAAAAATACTGGGAAAATAAAATTATCATCAGGCCAGTTTCCAGCAACTTAGATGTTCATTTTCTTACTTCTGTACCCTGTAAATTTCATTATTTGCAAATTTCATAGATACAGGTTAGACTGGGGGAACACCTAGGGGGAGGAAGTGAGCAGCTTCTTTTTTTTTTGCTGTGATTACAACATATTCTAAAGGCCTTTACTGATTCTCCAGCTTACCCTGTTTCTGATCTCTAATTCATTTTCTTCTAAAATGCCACAAGTTTGCTTCTATGCTCCAATAACAACACTAGTAGATCAATCAATTTAAAAAGCTATGTGCACTGTACACGAACACTAATGAATTAATATGCACAGAGACATCAAAGTGTACTCTGAATAATAGATCTAATGGTCTTGGTTAATAATGCTAACTCATCACAACATGAGGTGATGGATTTGAAGACAAAAGTATCAGCAAAGACAGCTGATTTTTGTTACAGTGACTCATATGTAAGGGGCAAAAAGCAAAAATTAAGATACAGTAGATGTGGGGTATTACAAATAACTATGGTTTGGGATAAATGCGAGGTGGGTAAATGCAAAGAGTAACTCAGAAAACCAATTATTTATATGGATTAAAACACAATTCTCGTTACCAAAGTTAGCATTTATGCTAAACATGACATGGACCTTCTTAAACAACAAATATTGTAAAGTCTATAGTGTAGCTGATAGTACACAAATGAGAATCTGAGATACGTCCTGTTACGACACTGGCTGGCTACGGATACATGGTGAAATCACTTTATTTCTGCGATAACTGAAACACTTCTCACTGGAAATGCTAGTCTCTACTAATTTTTCTGATGCTTCCCATTCTATATCTCTATTAGCTTCAGAAAAAATATTCATTGACCTATCCGTACTGCATTTATGATGCCTGGACACCAACTTCCCTATTAGTTGATGTTTTGGGCAATAAACCATAGCAGCTGAGTAACGGATCCACCCCCCCCTTTCTGACAGTCTTGCCTTGAAGGTAGGTATGTGGTAGAGGGACTTGCCAGATCTAAGGACAGAGTTATCTAAAATCACTCAATATGAATTGATTATTAAATCCAGACATACAAGTTTGGTTAGGGCATTCCTAGAACACAGAAGCCCTCTCAGCAACTTGGCAGAAGTTTTTACAACAGTTTTCTAGTGATTTTTGTCTGGGATTTCTGTGCACACACACCCGCCCCCCCCCAATATATATATCTACATACACACAACACACACACATATATGAAGGCATGGCCCTAGGAACTCTCCAGCTTTAGAACTGCAAACAGGTAAGTGGGAATAGGCTAACACCATGAACAAGCCCTGACACTTGTATGCTTGCCTGTGGGTCTGACTGGGGAGAAATAGGTCTCAGTTTTCATTTTAAAAAAATCCAACAACAACAACAAAAAAAGCATAAAAAAAACCCCAACAAACAGATAATAATGATAATATGGAAGAAATACATATAACAGATATGACAGACATATAAATACAATAGTATAAATGACAACCTTTGCTTCTTTAACTTTTAGAATTTTGTCTTCACAATAACATCATTATATATCAACAGCTTCAATCCCTTTCTTCCCCTTCAATTCCTCAGCACCCCAAAATTTATCATTATCTTCATTTAATTTGAGCAATTTCCAATACACTTTTTTGTTATTGTTTTAAAGACTTTCTGCCAGAAAAGAGGATGAAGGATACTTACATTTCAGAGGAAGTTATGGTTTTTACTATAAGTGTATGTGTTATGATTTCTGTATTTTTAATAAAAGTGTAATCAAGTTCTAATGGTTATTGTCTTCAAAGAAATAATCAGTTTTCAGATCCTATGCCGTGTTTTCTCTGTGAGCATGACAAGATTCTACTACCACCCACCTTTATGCCCTTTTATTTTCCTTCCAAAAGATAACGGGAAAAAAACCTATTCACTGAAAGAATATTCATCTTTTTAGCATAACTAGCATCCTAAAATTTTTAGTGATGACAACATCATTTTGTCTCCCTTTCATTTCACTTGCAGAGTCTGGAAAGAGGCCTGATCAGAAACGCCTCTAGCATTGCCACTGCTCTGTGGCTGATAAGGACAAAGGCAGCTTTTTGAATGTTTCCAGTCAATCTGGGCTGCATTGACTGAAGATTCCAGGTAGCAGGGATGCATCTGGCAGGGAACATCTTGGCACTGGCTGCAGATCAGCCACTGCCGGTGGACGGACCTTTGCATGATTGAAGTTTAGCATCTCACAATAATAAAACCCCATGACACTGGCCCCTTTACTGTTAGCCTTCTGCTCCTGTATTGCACTTGATTTACTGTGCCTGCAATACAGGAAGGAGATTAAGATGTCTTTTAGTCAGTCAGAGGGTGGGGATGGAGTGCCCCCACTATACAAAGCGCTTCTGCTCTATAAAACAAAGTGTGTCAAGCACCAGAGGACATGACCTTAAGTTACCAAAGGCAGAAACAAGGAAAGCTTCCTGGGTCAAAACCAGAATGAAACACGTGATTCACAGTTAAACTGCAGAACCCCTTGCCACAGTCTACTACTGCCACTGTATTCTTTACCTCAGGTCAGAGAGTAATGAGAGAAACACGGTGTGAGGCAGGGGGACAGAATGTTAACTTCTTTCCAAGAACTCGATAATTTGCTGTGTTTGAGGCAAGGCTGCTGAGCCAGACAGCTCTCCCCATCTCCCCCAGGTCCCACTCACCTACCAGTTCATGCTGCAAAAGCACCGCGTCGGCCACCGCATGAAACCCCCACAGCGCCCAGCAAACTGGGGCGGCCGCCGTCTCCCATGAGGGCGGCAGGAGCGGGCACATCAGGCGCGCCAGTGGCATGGCTCTACGGCAAGAGGGGGCTGGCGGGGAAAGGCGAAGGCTGGAGGCGCTCGGGAGACCAGCCGAGCCCGGGGCGGTGGAGGAGGGAGCCTGGCCCCGGTGCCGCCGTGCCGGGTCGCTATCGAGGTATTTCTGAGGGAACGCCGCGACCCAGCGGCTGTAAACGGGTGCAGCCGCCTGTGGGACAGTTGAAGCAGCGCGCGACCGTTGGCGGGGCAGTTCAAATCGGGGGGCCGTTAGGAGGGCAGTTCAAACATCGAGCGACCGTTGGCGGGACAGTTCAAACAGGGGAGGCCGTTGGCAGGGCAGTTCAAGCGGGAGGGGCTGTCGGTGGGTCGGTGTTTCGGCTTTGATCTTGCAGTTCATAAAATACTAAGGCATGGCAGAAGCGTGGAGCTCGAGCACGAAGGGGTTTGTGCCACAGGTTCCGTAAAGCGACCACGTTTCCAAAGTTGCAAGCTCACAGTACGGCAGAAACTTCAGAAGGAGGCACATAAAGGTGATGTAAGACTGACTGGGTCTAATGTACTTAAAAAATTATAATCATTCCAGTGTGCTGCAATCATAGAATTGTTAGGGTTGGAAGGGACCTTAAAGATCATCTGGTTCCAACCCCCCTGCCATGGGCACGGACACCTCCCACTAGACCAGGTTGCTCAGAGCCCCATCCAGCCTGGCCTTAAAAACTTCCAGGAATGGGGCTTCCACCACCTCTCTGGGCAACCTGTTCCAGTGTCTCACCACCCTCATGGTGAAGAACTTCTTCCTAACGTCCAATCTGAATCGACTCATCTCTAGTTTTAATCCATTCCCTCTAGTCCTACCATTACCCGATATCTTAAAAAGTCCCTCACCAGCTTTCTTGTAGGCCCCCTTAAGATACTGGTAAGCCACTATAAGGTCTCCTCAGAGCCTTCTTTTCTCCAGACTGAACAACCCCAACTCTCTCAGTCTGTCCTCACAGGAGAGGTGCTCTAGCCCTCTGGTCATCCTTGTGGCCCTTCTCTGGACACGTTCCAGCACGTCCATATCTTTCCTGTAGTAGGGGCTCCAGAATTGGATGCAGTACTCCAGGTGGAGTCTCATGAGAGTGGAGTAGAGGGGGAGAATCACTTCCCTCGACCTGCTGGCCACGCTTCTCCTGATGCAGCCCAGGTTATGCTTGGCTGGTAAATGACGTCAGTTGCTCTCCCCTTGTCTATTGATGTTGTGACCTTCTCATAGAAGGCCACCAGGTTTGTCAGGCACGATTTGCCCTTGGTGAAGCCGTGTTGATTGTACCCAGTCACCTCTTCGTTATTCTTCTGCCTCAGCAGTGCCTCCAGGAGGATCTGCTCCATAATCTTACCAGGCACGGAGGTGAGACTGACTGGCCCATAGTTCCCTGGTTCCTCCTTCTTTCCCTTTTTGAAAATGGGGATTATGCTTCCCGTTTTCCAGTCAGTGGGGACTTCACCAGACTGCCATGACTTTTGGAATATAATAGAGGGTGGTTTAGCAACCTCATCCGCCAGTTCCCTCAGTACCCATGGGTGTATCCCATCAGGTCCCATGGACTTGTTCACTTTCACGTTCATCAGATGGTCACGAACCTGATCTTCACTTATGATGGGCAGTTCTGTCCAACCCCTGCCGTTGTCTTTTGTGACTCCAGGAGTGTCACAGCTCCCCCGTTTCCTTTCTGAGGGGGCCCACACCCTCCCTAGTCTTTTTCTTACCATTACTGTACCTATAGAAATTTTTGCTGCTTCCCTTGATCTCCTTGGCTAGATTTAATTCTAACTGAGCTTTAGCTTTTCTCACCAGGTCTCTTGCTGTTCGGACAGCTTCCTTGTATGCTGTCCTTTCTTCCAGTCCTTATAAAGATTCTTTTTGTGTGAAAGTGTGTCCAGGAACTCCCTGTTCACCCAGGCAGGTCTCCTAGCATTCTTTCCTGCCTTCCTCTTTGTCAGTATAGTTTGCTCCTGGACACAATGTTAATTCTGGGTATTTTATTTTTATAACGTAATACAAAAAGGTAGGATGTCCCAGACACTTGTTACACTTTTCTCAAGAAGCATCTGAAAATTGAATTAAATAGTTTCAGGGTGCACCAACAGGAATGTGGAATACCCTGGTAATTTGCCTCATATTTTAGAGTTTTTAATGCTTTCTGGCGAGTTTTTGGTTTTTATAAACCAGGCTGCAGCCTTTTAGACTGCCTGGCTCTTACACTGACTTTCTTACAAAATGGAAAGAGGTTAACTCCGTGTTAGAAAAGCTGGAGCTGTAGATGTAATTACCAAAGGGAAGCGTCCACACTTTAGAGCTAATCCTTATTCAATACACAACTGCCTTGCAAGTACGAAGAAATTCTCAATACCTTCCTAAGTTTCTGCAACTTCTACAGCCTGACCCCACTGACTTAGATCATTCAGGATTCTTCTCTACTCCTACTGTAATTGATGTGCTTGGGACTTGGTCATAATTTGGTATGTAACAGGCAACTGTCCAAACACATGAAACACCTTAAGAAAATGTTCAGATAAGGTATGATTCACTTTGATTCACTCCCTCCTTCTCCCTTCCTTAAGACATCAGCTGCATTTAAAGACTCACCAGTGTGTACAAGGAACAAAGTTAAACTTGACAAGCCAACTTCATCTTGGATGTTTAATGATACCTTTGTGCTCTGTGCCAACACTCTTAACTTAAAGCACAAACTTTTTTATGTAAATGAACAGTAAATTATTTAAAAAGAAAGTTCTAGACAAGCCTTTTGGCACCATTATGCTCTCCAAAGTGAAGCTCAATGTTACAGCCATTGCAGAAGTTACTGAAAGAAGGAACTCCCTTAAACAGAAAATCTGCTGCTTCTGAAGTTTCTAGAGGATGATGAAAATCCTTTGACTAGACAAACGCTTTGAAACAAACCTTGAAAAGGAGCACTCAGAACATCTGTGTATGGGACAAGATACCAGGAAAGCAATTAAGACAAAGAGCCCGCATATAAGAGAGAGAATATTTGATCCACCTCACTTTGTGTTGTGTGCTGATGCAGCCATGAGAACCACGTGTTCTGAAAATATATAAAACATCTGCAACTGACCTTGCTCTCTGAACTCCCTTTCTAATCAGTGGAAATGGGTCCTCCTCGGAAGCTACTTACCTCACCCATTTTAGACATCTGAATCCTAGAAGTGCCTGTTATTCTGCCCACTAGAAAAGAGAAAATGGGTGAGTAGATATCAAGATCTTATCTAAAGCTGAGTAAAAGACATTTCTGCTCCCTATTTCTCTGCACAGTGTGTGCCACTTTCCAATGCTAAACAAATCCATGAGGGAAATTTTCATCAGCAATTGAAAATCTTTAATTAGAGAATACTAGGATGACTCAACTTCCACTCTAGCTTTCCTTCAGACAGGCATGAGCTGTTGCAAAAGTCTCATTCCCCTCCTGCCCCTTCATCAGAAAAGTTCTTACTGTCATTAAAGCCCCTGTGCTATTGCTTTGCAAAAAGGTTGATCACCATAATTGCATTTCAGCACACAGAATGGATGACTCTTTAAATTGAAGAAGTGCAGAAACAACTGGAAAGAGATTAGACTTTTCATTTGCTTGTGAATAAATGGGACTATTTAGACTACAGCAGCAGGAAGCTTAAAAGCAGAAAAACTTCAATATTGTTTACTATGCTCTGCATGAAGAGCTATGATGTGGGATACTTATTACTATGCAAAGTCATTTCACAGTATGTTGATCCTGCAAGATCACAAGGGATTACATGTAGTTGGTTGGACATTGCTTACAGCTACAAGATGGCTGGCTGTAGAGCAGTTCAGTTGCTTTAACTTTAGTTAAGCAAAGTTTTGAATTTGGGTCTGCAAGCTAAAGAGTTTAAGTTTATGTCTGCAGCAT
The DNA here is from genome assembly GCF_963924245.1 of Chroicocephalus ridibundus. Classification (NCBI taxonomy): domain Eukaryota; kingdom Metazoa; phylum Chordata; class Aves; order Charadriiformes; family Laridae; genus Chroicocephalus; species Chroicocephalus ridibundus. Next base: position 47,876,061 of record NC_086288.1, read on the forward strand.
AAATTGCTGTCAGTCTTACTCTCCGAACGCAATAGTCAAATGCATGCTATGTTTACAATGAGACTTCTTGCAGGTGTTTGCTCTTTCATGCCTTGATTAGGAGCTCTGAAACAGCATATATGTGCCTATCTGTTACTAGATCCAGCAGCCCTTTAGGGGACTTTTATGTTGCCTTCTGTAAGTGACGGTGATGAATAAAAAATCAGGAAATCTGATGTAAACATTTAAATGGAATAACAAGTGGCCTAATGTAATGGGAGAAACTAGAAGGTACACAAGTGAAATCCCTTGCTGACAGTGAATGGCACTGTGCTGTTTCCAAACTGGGCCCCATTAGATTTGATCACAGGCGAAAGAGAAACATCTGCTTGATCTTTCTGCTGTGTTCGCTCCGAAGAAGCTTTAGGAGGTTTGGTACAGATTGTAATGTAGCATATACATTTTTCAGCTCCTTTCATAGAAATGCATAGTTTTAAGTTCTAATCTGCTCAGTACTTGTAATTGTCAAAAATGGCAGCTGTCACACAAACAGATACTTGTTTCTCACAATGTGGATATGGTATCTGAACCAAGATAAACAAAAGTTCCATTAGGTACAGTGGTCAAGAATCACAAACAATTTTTTGACAAGAATCACAAATATATTTGATGACCCTTATCTTCAGAGTGTTCTCTTTGGATCCTGGTGTACTTCAGAATTCCTCCTGAAAATGCTCTCAGCCCACACCTAAGCTCCAATTCATCATACATTGGAAAAAGATCTTTTTCTCTCTTCTTTTCTGTTTTCACATTGTTCTGGCTTTTCTAGAAAACTGGATGCAGTGTGTAGAAGTTGGGATGCCCCATGAAAGCTCTTGAACCAGAACAGGAATATAAGAGGGAAGAAGTCTGGAAAGCAAATGCATGTGGGAGTCAGAATTATGATGGATTTCAGATAAAAAAGCCAATTGACGTGTTCAGAGCATTCCAGCTTGCAGCTATTTATGTTGAAAGGAGCCAGGACTGCTATGCTCAGTTTAGAGGCTTTTGCTCTCAGAGGTATGGATGAGCTTCAATTTGCGGTGACTGCTCTTCTAACTCTGCTTTCACACGTGGCTTGTGAAGTTACCTCATTTTGCATAGTATAGGTGATTGTTCCCTTCTTTGTTAGTATAACAGAAAAGAAGGGAAACTGAGGTGGCTCGTTTTTCTTACTTCTTAAGTTAAGTGAAAGGAAATCATTTGGGATGCCATAAAAACTCTTGTTGCTATGGTCACTGTAAAAGCAGACCGTCAAAATATTTCTGTGGGCTTAACTAAGGAGAATCTTCAGAGAAAGTGATAATATAAAAAATTCACAGGATGAGAAATGCACAATAATTCTGTGCCACCTCAGAAGTAACCTTGTTTTACTGCTGACAGAAGGGAAACCTTAGCAAAAACTTAGCAATAAGCTTTCATTGTCACTAATATAGGAAAGGTACTAAGACAGCCAGATGCCTTCTGAACTACTTGCTTGTTAGTCTTGCAAGATATTCCCTAGTGTAATGTTTTTGTTATGTACATACCACAATGGATGATGCAGATGATGGTCCATCTACACCAGAGGCATTGCCAAGGTCAGAAAGGCCTGCCCCCCATATCACAACCACCTCCACAAGGAAAAAAAGGTTATAGTTGTAGACAGCTCCCTTCTGAGTGGAACAGAGGGTCCAATATGCCAGACAGACCCTCCTCTTAGGGAAGTCTGCTGCCTCCCTGGGGCTCAGGTTAAGGACATCACTAGGAAACTTCCTAGTCTTGTAGGGCCCTCAGACTATTACCCATTTCTGTTCTTCCATGTGGGTGGCGATGAAGCCACAACATGTAGTTCAAGAGCGATCAAAAGAGACTTCAGGGCTTTGGGGTGGCTGGTAAGGGAATCTGGAGCTCAAGTTATTTTTTTCCTCTGTCCTTCCAGTTGCAGGCAGCAACACAGGAAGAAACAGGTGGACCTGGTCTATTAATACATGGCTTAATGACTGGTGTTACCACCACAATTTTGGGTTTTTTGGTAGTGGCCTACGTGGCACCAGGCCTGCTGGCATCAGATGGGATTCACCTTTCTGAAAAGGGGAAGAGGACCTTTGCTCATGAGCAAGCGGGGCTCATTGACAGAGCTTTAACTGGGCTTGAAGGGGGAATATCAGGCTGTGAGAAGCTGTGAGATGACACGCCAAGGTTAGAGGGACGGGGTGCTAGAGAGGGCCCTCAGCCTACTGCTCTGAGGCATACTACACTGCAGCACACATGAAGTTTTACAGAGAGGAGCCAGGGGCTCCTGAGGTAATAGGAGCCAAGAGGGAAACACCAGTGAATTACCTCAAAGGAATTTAGGGGTGTTCCTCTTAAGATGGTGACATGGCTGACAGCCCAGCTGAAGTGGCTCTACAGACAGCATGGGCAGCAAACGGGAGGAGCTGGAAGCCACCGTGCTGCTAGAAAGCTATGACCTGGTTGCCGTTACGGAACCTTGGTGGGACGAATCCCACGACTGAAATGCAGCTATCAATGGCTACAGGCTGTTTAGAAGGGACAGGCGAGGAAGGAGGAGTGGAGGCATTACACTCTACATCAAGAAATGGATAGAGTGTGAAGAGTTGTCTCTGAAGAATAGCCATGAGCAGGTTGAAAGTTTATGTGTAAGAATTAGAGACTTTCCACAGAGCACAAGAGCTCTCAATCTCCAGGTGCAAGAAATCAGGAAAGGAAGGAGAGAGACTGGCATGGCTGAGTTGAGACGTTGAGACCTGCTGGTCAAACTAAAGGGCAAGAAAGAAATACATAGGCAGTGGAAGCAGGGACATGTATCCTGGGAAGAGTCTAGGGACACTGCCTGGTTGTGTAGGGATGGGGTCAGGAAGGCCGAGGCACAGCTGGAGCTGAACTTGGCAAGGGATGCCAAGAATAATAAGAAGGGCATCTACAGATGTGTCAGCCAGAAAAGGAAGGTCAAAGAAAGCATACCCCCTGGTGAGCAACCATTCTATGATTCTATGAGCTTTGCAGGTTCTCTATCTGCAGCAGAGGCAGAAATGGATATTAAATACAAATATACTTAAGCTTTTTCACAGTCAGACACAGTTAGTTTTATATAACAGCTGCATTTATAATACTAGTCTGCTGCTCAGAATACTGGTCAAGAGTAATGTCTTCTGGTGAGTAGAAGGCTGCTTGTTCTTAAAGCACTACTCATCACTAAGCAGAATTAGTTTTCTGCAGAGTGACACACACAGTAAATTCATGGAACTTTCAAACCTTACTTCTTCCAATCCATACCTCTTTTTCAGGAGGGAAAAGAGTTACACATAACACTGAGTAACTATAGACCAGAACCACAGATGTTGGGACAATGTGACAATATTCCACTATGAAAGGTTTGCCAATGCTTTTGGTAGCAGCTTCGGTAAAGTTCAGGATCCATACTGCTAAATGCTCGAGTTGCAACATAGGAAATTATGATGAGATTTAAGGAAAAATATTTATACTGTGAGAATGGTGAATCGCTGCTAAAGAGGCCTAGAGAGGCTGTGGAGTCTGCATCCTTGGAGATTATAGAACTGCCCAAGATCAATTAAATAGGCGTCTTCTTATTTTATGGAAGACTGCAGCAAAACCAAGTAGTTGCCACAGCACCCTCCTTCATAATGAAGTATGCCGAACTGATCACTCTAGTAGCCTATATTATGCATAATTATTATTTTGTTATCATTAAATTAAAATAGACCTATATTTTTTTCTCTTTGGCCTAGTATCTCTATTACTTATCTTTGATCTGTTACAGTGCCCTTCAGGCTTGGTTGTAATTTGACTGTATTATAACCATTAGGCTACTATAAATTCTAAAAAAACTCTCCATATTAAATACACTTAGTTGTATGTGCTGCTCGCAACTGATGATATATTCCTGTGATTGCCCTGTAAAATGTCAAGAGATTTCTAATCAGTCAACTTGATTTGAACAGGGGATTCCCTTACTCTACATCTTCATGTATTTTTGAAGGAGAAATAACCATATATAAGTCCTGTTCTGAAAGAAATAAACTATTTTCACCCAACTTATTTTTGCTGCTGTTGCCATAGTCTCCAATTTATGCATGCTTAAAGATGGTATAAGCTATCAGCAATGTGTTATCACTTGTATTGGTTAGACAACTGATAAAATCATAATTGATCATTTTTCTTACCACGCCAGTTATTTTATAATATGGCGGAGAAAAAATGCCAACTTCTGATCATTTTTTAAACAAAATGTTTAGCTCTTTCTTGATCTCTTTTCTTGATGTTCCCTCCATTCCTAGGGAGTATCACCTCCCCATTTAATTTTGCTACTTTGACTAGCATAAATTATCCCCAAAGCCTTCATTCTTTATTCAGAGTATTCTTCTTCTGTCAGATGATCTGCCTTAATTCAGATTTCCATGGCAAGTGTGTTATTTTCCCTCAGAGGTCATTGATCCAGCATCCATGAAGAATAGCTGATGTCCTTCCGTGAACGGGTAGTAGATTCATAGGTTTTAAGAACAAAATAAGCCATTTTGCTAAACAAATCTTTTTTATTGTTCAGTGCTCAGTATATTTTGTACCTTAACTGTGAGGCTGTCTGTATTGCCTTCTACCTCAGGCTTCTAAAATCAGTCCTCTGAATTTTTTGTATTTTCCATTCATTATGTGGGGACTGGAGGCTCCTTAAGTTGTTTGCATGCTGAATACAAGTAGTCTGACAGCTTTATAATGATATCACCAGTACATAGTAGTTTTGAAGGTCTATGCTGTAGTAATTTTATTTTCCAAATGTTCATTTCTAAATCCCAGCATATTTACTATATCTATATTGGGCTGGGTCCGATTCCAGTCTAGAATGCTCATCTCTACATGGTTACAGAGCTGCCTGACAGAAACAAATGGCTATGGAGCCTTCATCCCCTCAGGTGGAAACAGAACACCAACATTGCCAGGAAAGAGGAAAAAAAACAAACAAACAAAAAAAAACCAGAACAAAATCCGTGAAAGAAGGGGAAAATGTCTTTGAAAATCCTCAGCCTCTTTCTATCACTCATGCTCTTAGCTATTGACATCAATCTTTTTCTTTTTTTTTTTTAATATTTACTCCAAAAGAAAGTGTGTTGGGTTGGTTTCTGTGTTGTTCTGTAGAAGACATGGGAATTGTTGATTTGACTGTGAATAGAATAAAACATCAAAGAACAAGTTAAAACCTTGTAGACAAAGAAGAGCAAAAGTAGGGGGAAAAAAGAGAGTAAGCGCTAGTGGATAAGCAGAGAGCAGAGGAAATCAAGAATAATAGTTTGAAAGATTAAGAATAAACCTTGCAAAAAAGGTAAAAGAATATAATGGTAGATCTTTAAATATTTCTCTGTCTTTTATGGTGTTCACTATATCCATATTTCAAAGACTTCCTGAAATACTTCAGAGAAATACCATTCCTCAAGCAAGGTAATTGAGTGTCTGATTCAGTAAATGAAGCTATTTGGGATACAACTGCCCTGCCGTTCTTCTGCTTGTTTTTGCTATGTAAAGAAGGAAAAAAAGAACACAAAACACATGGAGGGGAAAATTATTTCACAAATTGCACAGGAAGAGGCAGAAAAAGATACTGAACTAAGAAGTTAGATAAAGTCCAGAGAGAACATAAGAATAGCCATACTGGATCAGATCTATGGTCCAGCAAGCCAGCATCCTGTTCCCAAGATTGTCCATAGTGCGTATCTACAAAAGGGTGTATGAAAATGAAAACGTGCAATTTTCTTCTAGAACTTTGCCATTTATGAATAATTTTCATCTCAGGAACTTCCTAAGATGTAATTTCTATGTATATAGTATCCCTCTGAACTTCTTTTTTATCACATTTTTTTTTCACTCTCAGTACACGTGTACCTCTAGCATTTGGGACATCCTCTGGTGTGGGCATCAGTGACAACTTGAGTCTTAGAATGACGTTACATGACAGGAGACTCAATACTATAAGAATACACAGCATAGAATGTATCACCTAAGATAAGCTATAGACTAAGATTAGCTATAGAGGACTTCTACAAATTATGGAAGAAATCAAGAATGTAAAGAATAATTACTCACTCTCAGTCCCAAAAGCACGGGACCTATTATAAAAGCAAACAAAAAGAATTACCTTCCTCATCCCCATATTTCATGTTCAGAGCATTCCCACTTCCAATCATACTGGTCAACATTATGACAGGGTTCATGAAGTGATTACCCTCCTCCTCTACTCTGCCTTGGTGAGGCTGCATCTGGAGTACTGCATCCAGTCCTGGGCTCCCCGGTTCAAGAAGGACAGGGAACTGCTGGAGAGGGTGCAGCAAAGGGCTACCAAGATGATTAGGGGACTGGAACATCTCTCTTATGAAGAAAGGCTGAAGGATTTGGGTGTTTTTAGTCTGGAAAAAAGAAGACTAAGGGGGGATCTTATCAATGCTTATAAATACTTAAAGGATAGCTGTCAGGAGGATGGGGCCAGGATCTTCAGTGGTGCCCGGCAACAGGACAAGAGGTAATAGGCACAAACTTGAGCATAGGAAGTTCCACCTAAACATGAGGAGGAACTTCTTTACTTTGAGGGTGGCAGAGCACTGGAACAGGCTGCCCAGAGAGGTGGTGGAGTCTCCATCTCTGGAGACATTCAAAACCCACCTGGACGTGTTCCTGTGCAACCTGCTCTAGGTGACCCTGCTCTGGCAGGGGCATTGGACTAGATGATCTCCAGAGGTTCCTTCCAACCCTATGATTCTGTGATTATTAAAAAGAGCAAAAGTTAGGTAACTGTTAAATACTACAGTGGTCCTAATGCAACCTCTGGCCAAAGAGATCCTTAAACAGCAATTACCAATTAGTGCAACGGTATCAAGAAGAAATTGCATACCCTGTTTGCAATATTATTTCTATGCACATCTAAAACCGTATATGTAACCAGATCTGAATTTTGTTTCTAACACCTTTGGTCATAAACACAGTATGTTAGAACATAGAACAGAGCAGGAGAGAGAGGAAGAGCAAGTGAGAGAAGGCAGGAGAATAGAAGTAACATACACTGCCTTCCTCAAGGAATTTACCATGTCTCAATTAGTGCTAGTACTTATTAAAGTATCTATGTAATATTTGTATTACATATGCAAACACACATGTCATATTGTTGAAATACATCTGGTGCTTGAAAAGTCCCGTGGATTACAACAAGGACGTTCTAATGCATTCCCTGAATCAACCAGTCCAAACATTGGAAGTGTCAGAATTACATTGATGGGCATGTTATTTTAATGAGCATGGCCTGAGAATAAAGTGAAACCAAAAATTGTCAGAGGCATATTTTGAGGATTCAATTATGACTGATGCAACCCTTATTTCCATGGTGTATCCGAACATTGCATAATTTCTTTCATGATCACATTTCTATTAGAAGAATAGACACACATGGAGACTATGTGACTTACTGGACTTATGTGACCACATCCATCCAGCCTTTCAAAGAATAAATTAATTTGGAACTCAGTGTCACACTAGCATCTTAACCACTGATTTTTTTCTTCCTTTACAGATAGAACTTTTGGGAAAGTATAATAAATATCCTCCCGGAGCCGTTATCAGATCTCTCTCCAGCTTGAAAGTAATGTACAGCTGCAAACCAATTAGGCTGAAAAGTTCCCATATGTTAACCAAAAAGAACTCACCCAGTCACTAAACAAATCCAATGACTTAAAAACTCCCAGGATTTTAACTTGCAAGCATCTACATCTTGGGATCTCTTAAAACACATTAAATCAGAAATCTTTAAACACTGCACATCACTTCTAAGTATCAGCCATCTTTCTGCAAGCTGTAAATACTTCAGCTGAAGTTCAACTGCCCAAATTCACCAGCAGCTGCTTCCAGTCAGCCATAATGCAAAGCAGGCTTGAATCTCTAGATGGTTATTCTACATAGGTATCACCAAATCAGGTGAAGACAACTCAGTAAATTTGTTACAGATATTTCAAGTAACTTAATATCTCAGCACATTTTCATTGTCTTTCATAAGTAGCTGAGGCAAAATAAAAGTGGTTCAATTTACAAAATCACTTTTCTTGGCCTGAAACTGGGGGTTGAAATGCAAGGAGCCTGGCTGCTCTGTGTTGTTCTTTTTTTCTATCGCACCTTCCAATCTTTTGAAGCTAAATGAGTGGAGTCATGCTAGAATGGAAAGGAACACCCTCAACTGCCCTGACCAACTCCAATTTGAGTGTTGAAGGAAAGCAGTGGACCAGATCGCTGACCACCCGTTGTGTATAGAAAACTGCATCAGATGAGAAAGTGGTTTTATGAAGCCCCGTGCCCCTCAAAGGCCAATGCATGAGTACATGTATCAGTAGCATCAAGGCCACAGTTTGGGACTCTGTCTCAAAGCCGTTAACAGTCCTGGCATCTTAGAGTAGAAACCAACATGACACAGAGCTGGCATTTAGTTATTGTTTTGAGGTCTCTCAGATAATTTTTTTCTTTCAAAAAGAAAATCCACACAGTTCTTATCTGTCTTTAGAAAGTACTGGCTGAGCAGATGATTGCTTTTATGAAGCAAAACTGACATTCCTGCAGTCTGGGATTCTAGGAAACCATTGCCTAATTTGATCCACAACTCTTTGGGCCAAGGGAGAATGTAAATTATGTTATACTGGTGCTTTATATGTGGAAATAGTAGAGCTTCTTGGCCCTTTTTCACCCAAAACAGCTGGGAAAAGTGATCTTATTGAAACCTTGCTCCCAAAGGAAAATACCTACAAAGACACAACTTTGAGCAATTTAAATGGCTTAGTTTTCAAATAACCTTTCAAAATCGAAATTTTTGGCTGAATTAAGCTGAATTTTGTCTTCATTCCTTATTTGCTAAAACAATTCTGATGTAAAATAGGAAGACAGGAAAATGTAAGATACGTGGACTTCACTACTTTCACTTCATTCTTTACTTCCTGCATTTTTTTGCAGGGGAAGAGTCATAAAGTCTGTGGTTTCTAAATAGAATAAAATAGAAAACTAACAAAATGTGAAAGAAACAGGAGGATGGATGTCAACAGGGAAGAAATGTTAGTGAGTTACATTGGTTTACCGTATAGGTTTTGTGTAATGAGTTCCACTGGAAAAATACCTTGACGGGAATTGGTAAACCTGAACTCTAACCGTCGCTTTTTGCTGTTCATCTTTAGGACCTGAATCAATCCAAGTCCTCTCTACCTGCCTCTTTTCCTTTCTTCTTTTATATTTCAAAGCCTCTAATGAAGGGATTGCCTTTGTTCATCTTCCTTCCTTCTAGCCATTTAAATATTTGTCACGGAAATTCCTTTTCTAGGTAAAAGTGAGAGAAGGCTTTTCTCAAGGACAGTTCATCATGCCTCACTTTGACACATAGGACAGGATTAATTGCTATTCTCAAGTGACTACAGAGAAACCCTAGGACACAAGCACAATCTGTACACTCATCCATTTAATAAGTAAAAAAAGAATTCCACTCTCAGAGGGTACAGCATTTACCAAGTGGGGGACCCTGTCTAGGGCTGCTAATTAGTACACTAATACAAATTCATTATATTATACAATATAGCACTGCCCAAGGGCTGGAATGGGTCAGACAAAGAACAGAAGAGTACCTGGTGCTTTCTCAAAACATATAGTAGCTGGAGAAATAGAGGTACTGTGTTGCTTCCTCTGGCTAAATGTTCTGTTCCACTGTCTGCAATTTAACTTGCTAAGGAATACCGATGCCTGTTGGATTCATTCTATGACCCAGACGTCCTTGCTTTACAGACATGGGTGACACAAAGCTTTCCTGGCTTCCTGTGATTCATACTCAGTTTCCCCGTATGGTACGCAACTAACAAGGTACAATGTCCCTGAATCCCTCCCTAACAGTCATTCATAAAGGTTTATTCTCATTTACAGTGCACTAGAGTTTGACAAACAGGATGGCAGGAATGGTAGGGGAAGGAATCAGCCCACCAATACACCCAGGTGTAAAACAATAACGAGTCTCCTTTCTCTCTCATTATTGCTCACACAGGAAATCAGTCCTTCTTTCTTACTTGTCCTTGGAGTGATGGGGAATGTGCTGAAGCAGTTGTACAGTAGCCTAATTACTTATCACAAATCTTTTAAATGAGTTTATACTCATTAATGTGGCATCTGGGAATTGGGTATTAAACCACCCATGACCTTCTTGCTAATCAAAGGCCTCAAAGCTTGTTATTTGGAGGGTATTACTCATACAGAGCTTTACCTGCACATCAGGCTAATCAGACAGGTCAGTGTTTCTAGCTGAATTTGAAAATGCTAGAAGTAAACCTGCAGAGATTGTTATTTAGAAGATAGGTGGGCATACGTCAGGGCTGCTTCTTCATTCTGCTAGTAGGCCTTGCCATAAATGACCTCTCTCTACTAACTTTGGATATATCTATGCTGCTACTTAGGAAGTAACTGCAATAGGCATAGCTGAGCTAACTGTAATCTGGATGGTATTAACAGTGATACTGCAGAGAACTTGAGGCACAAACTTCAGTTCAGTGTAGCTGTTGGGGTGTGCATGTAGGATTTTGAATGGTGCTGAAGTCCTTATGTTCAGTTTTCAGTCATGACATAGCTCTATTCCAGCTAGTTCAGGTATGCCTAAACCCACTACTGCATTGTAGACCTCAGTTGTTGTGCCAGTCTTGCTTGCGTCGCAGTCTACTTAAAGGCATTAGGTCCTACAGTTTATCGAGTTTTTGCTTGTCAAGGTAACTAGCACATTTCTGGGTTGCTTGCCACCTAGGAAGAAAATTAAGATACATTTACTTCAATAATCTCCCCCATGGCAAAATGAATCTCTTTTATTTCACATTTCTAATAACCTTTCAGCACTCTCACTACAAGTTGCTATAGTTAGTATAGTCAGTGGTATTTTTCTGTTCTAAGCTACAGCTGTAACCAGGAATGATTCCAGCTGCCAAGACTGGTGAAAGTATCTTGCCTGTGAAGTCACATTGCTTCACAGCCATTTCTCAAGCACGCTCACTGCCATACTCTTCAAGAGGGAGTGAAGACATTGTTTCGTATCTATAACAAACACTCTTATGGTGGAGAAATTCAAGGAGACAGTTTTTGACAGATATGTGGCTCTTTCAACCCACTAAAATTTTGTAGATTCTGTTACTCTGCGGTTCATTATAATCTACTTTTGTGGTTGTTAACGTCCAGACTGAGTTTAAGGATATGTCTTCCTATCAAAACAGTAATGTTTGCTAGTATGAATAGATATGCCATACTGGTCTGTTGTTGCATAGCAATTTAAGTGATAGCTTTTTATTCCTTCTTCTCTTGTATTCAACCACTGCAATTGGTGTGTTGTCACTTTCTGATAAAAACTCCCAAATTTCCTATGACTTGTGTTGGATATCATCATCCTTATTTTACAAACGGAAAAACTGATGTCAATAGAAAGTCCATGATAGCTAGAACCCACATTTCATCATCAGTTTTATCTGTTAGTTCATATGGTGACTGTTCTGATAGTGCAGGACAGGGTAGCATTTAGATGTCCAACTGTTTCTTCTGGTTTTATTTACTTCTTCTCAGCCTTAAATAAGGAAAAAGACAGAAGAAGAATATTTTAGGTTGTTATAGAGATAATTGTGTGTTTGCATCTATATGTATCTGTGTGAATTTCTTTTTCACCATGCTTATTTTGCTTTGGTCCCTGCTTTACAACTGTTACTAAACATATGACATAGAAAGCAGCAATGTGCTTCTGATATACTCCAGGTAAGCAACTAGTCCTTCAGTTGTAAGTACAATTCTCTTGATTTATTTCAGAGTATCGAGACACAATATCCGTCGCTTGTTAGCCTTAGATCCAATTTTATGCTTCATGGCACTGATGATGTCAGTTTGAAGTGTATGTTGGTGACTTGAAAGTGGATATCAGGAATGGGATTAATCTGACCAAACACAGACATTCCTTCTGTAGATAACTGCACTGTACCTTGTTGTCCTGGACTCCCGTAATAGTCAATGGAGAGGAGGAGAAGAAGCTTTGACAGTGCAATTCATCTAGTGCTAAAAAAGACATCTAAAACAGGCCAGATAAATCACACTTTAGAAACGCTTCTTTTTCACACTGAAGGCAAAGGGAACTCAGGTTGACTAGTTCTAATGCAGTGGAAATAGCTAGACATGTGATAAGGATCTTGGCCCTGGAGTGCACTTGGTACTTCTGGCAAAACAGCGTTTTTTCCCCACAGTTGTCACTTTCTTCAAACAGCCCATTTCCTTCCTGTGTAATAAGGGTTGTGGGACAGGTAGTAAGACTGTTTAGGGACATCTGTAACAGAGTAGACCAAGTATGACCTTGTTACTCCAGATCTTCTTCAAAGACAATGGTGGGTAAATCAAGCTTATGATGTGACAGAAAAATGAACACAGGGTATCTCATTGCCATAGCACTTTTTCCTGTCATATAGTAGAAAAGTTCAATAGAAAATTGTAGGTAAAGTTATTAATTCTAAGTCAAAGCTGCCTTCAGGTAATGCATTCTTGTCTATCTGTATAGTGATTTCATCTTTCCTTCCATTACCTGTGATTCATAAGCTGTAGTGAAGACATGAGTAGATGTCCTAAAATCTCTAGAAGATGCTTTTGAAAATTCCTTTTCTGATGATACTGAAGTACAGAAGGGAGCATAAGCAAAAGTTAGAATTGAAGTATGGGTTCATATGTGGCTGCTGTTAAAGGTATGCTTATCAAAGAGACTGATTGTCATCAAAAAGTTAGACTTCCAATCTAACCTTGTAGGTCCTTCTGCAAAACAAGGCTGTGTCTAGGAAGTCACAGTAGTTTCAGACTGGCTAAGGAAAGGAGCCTGTATGACAGACACACTTAGATGACTAAACTGAAAGAAAATGTTATGAAATGGTAGTTTAAAAAAATATATACTTGTAGGTTTTTCAATGCCCTGGCAGAATCTGCTGCTTTAATGGCTTTAGGCAATCCAATATACTTGGAGATCAAGTATCTTCATGCAGAAGGAGGAAAGGACTATTAATGAATACCAAAATATTAAAATGCATGATTGTTATTACTGGTGCAATATATATAGTAGGGGAGTTAAGTGCAAGGAAAATGCCAGCTAACGAGGAAGTATAGTCTTACTGAACTGTTGACAGTGTCCTAACTAGCCCCCAAACATTTATCTTTTGCCATGAATACATAAACCTCCACAGACATTTTGAAGTAACTGTCTTCCCCTGGCTAATACTTGCAGCTCACCCAGAATGGCATTATCATCTCACACAACGAGGCACAAGTCCATTGAAATGCAAGTAGTGGAAAAGAGTCTGTTTCCGAGTCACAGTGAGATAAAATACTAACCTAGGGTAAAGAATTGCAGTATTGCAGTTCTCACCCGAGGGTCCTCTAGGGTTTTTTTTCCTCAGTGTGCAGTTTGAATCTTAATCTAAACCCACCAAGTTGGCAAACAGACTAAACACAATGCTTATGTTAACACGTGGCATCAGTAATGGTTTTATTTTGACAATATTTAATTAGGTATCAAGCTGGAAGTAAATATCAAACCCAGGAAATGGAACATGCAGCATAATCTGAGCAGTAACTGGATATGGGGCCTATTTATAACAACACAGTAGAACAAATCCACAACTGCCAAGTTGTTACACACCTGTTATTTTGCTGCAGGCCATAATATTTAGGTATTTTCTGGGCCTAAGCTAAAGGAGAATTACTATTAGTTGCTTGTAGCCTAGAGTTCTTGGTGCATATCTAAGCAATTCCAATAGTTCCTGCAGGGAACATGGAGATCCCCTAGGTTATTTCCTTTGCTACTCTCTAGGTTGCAGAGGCTTTATAATAGGTACTCACTGCGAGCCTTGCACTTGCAAGCCTAGGATGGCTTGTGTTCATGCTGTCTGGAGGCTGGAAAAAGATCTTTACTGCTCTCATTGTGTCATGACATTTCCTCACCATTTCTTCATTCATTTTGGAGCTGGAACATGAACGAACCCAAACCCCCTTGGAGGAGAGAGCCAGCTTACAACCAAAGAACTGGGTGGTATAGATGCATAGGGAAAAGAAGATATAATGAAACATGAGAGTAAATATAGCAGCTATGCTGAGACTTGCAGTCAGATACAAGATGTGTATGAATGAGGAAATATAACCAAAGCATTTTGTCCTCACAGGTCTTTTGAGTGGCTGATGCCCAGGGAACTGCAGCGGTTTTGCTTGTCTTCGCACACACATCACAAATGGATAAACTGGAATTGCTGAGGTTAAATCCAGTTGTCTGTCTCACTTGTGTACAAGAAGTTGGTACCCTGTGGTGGACTGACAATCAGGAACAGCTGAAAAGGTGGTGGAACAGTGCCTGAACTGTTTGCAGACTGTCTTATTAATGCCAGTCGGCACTGAGTTTAGTGTGCACTGGTGTGCAGGCTTGTGTGGGTAAGGATGTCTCAGTTGAAAAGACTGCAGGTTGTTGGGGTTTGAGGGGTTTTTTTCGGGGGGATGGTTGCTGTGGGGACAGTAATTGGTGCAGTCATCATACCCAAACCTGCTACTGAATGCACATTACCATCAGGAGTGGCAGCGCAAGCTGAGAGCAGGTTATACCATGACAGAAGATGAAGAAGTCCCAAGTGAGGAAACTGTAAATGCTCTCTCAGATCCAAATCCAAACCAAAGATTGAATACAGTGTAAACCCCACCATCTTTGTCATACATCCGTTAAGGAATTTTGATTCTTTTTAAGGGCTTTTCCCTGCTCATCATCCTTATTCTCATCAGAGAAATCAAAAGAGGGAGAACACTTAACATGAAAGATTGGGAAATTGTCAGATCATGGGCCTCTGCTGAGGAAAAAGTTAGATAAACAAATGCCACATCTCACCCACAGAGGACACACATAGCATATCTCACTGGCCAGAGTAGCACTGAAAGATCATTTCCTTCTCATCTTTACCATTAGATATTTAATTTCTCAAAACGTAGTGTCCCCATTGTCAATACGTGTCCTGTTATTCCTCTACAACCAAGTACAGAAACTTTCTTGGTCCTATAACCTCCCCCAGCCCTCAGATGTCTGCAGAGTTGCTAAATACAGAATACAGTTTCACAGCAGGAGTTCAGTGGAATTACATAATCCTGCCTGCATCCAGAATACATGGCACTTTTTTTTGTATCTTTTTCAGAGCTGGATGTCAGGTTCATTGATTTCAATAATTAATATGTGTCTCGCTGCTCTCCTAGCCCCCACATACCTGTGCTCTTTCCCGTCAGATGAAGGGTTTATTTTTGACTGGGTACTTTAATATGCATGTCTTGATTAAACTGAATTTCCTTATTTGATTTGATTGCCTTACACAGTGATCTCTCCAACTTCAGATTTTTAATCATTTTTCTTGTGCCTTTACCTCTTTATCTCATTTTTTGTTCATTATGTGGTGTAGGGACTGTTTAGCTACCATGTTGTCTAACTGATCTTCCTGAGTATAGAGTGTCTTCTGAGAGGCTAGAAGTAGCCATTCCTGAAATAAGAAGAAACAAAAGAAAGCTGTACTGCATATCCATTTGGGTATATAAATGTGGCTAGATCAGTGACACATACATATGCATATATGTTTGTATTCTTTTATAACTTAAAACAGGTTTTAAAGAATCGCTGCACCCTCTTTAGTTACCTGCGATTCCAGGGTGAATTAATGATCCCTGTAAACAGTTTATGCTTTTTTTTTATACTGCACATCAATAAAAGCACATCAGATTCAAAACCATTCTCATTTATGGATGGAAACTTCGAGGCAAAACAGTAGAGTAGCTACCTTCTTATGAGTTATAGGTCAGTTATTTATTCAAGTTGAAGAAAATACTGCTGTACTTCCAGCTAAACTAGGTAAGTACAGATATGAACCCACAGTGCACCAACCTCCTGGCCTAAAAGTAGATAGTAAATGTCCATCCACTGACAAAATTATCCATCCTTTTGGGGCCAATCTGAAAAGGCAGCAGACCATTACATCTGGTGTGGCATTCCAGCCCTGGTACAGAGATAGCACTGTTAATGGGAGATATCCAAAGGACATTTACATCGTATTGACTGGCCAAGACAGACATGTGGTGCTGTCAGAGATATGTAAAAACATATCAAAAAGCTTTCTGCAGTGCAACATGTTTTATGGGGAAAAAAAAAGGGAGGGTATTGTCTCTCCTCTCCATTGCTCTCCTCAAATCACAAAGTTGACATTCTCCTGACAAAATAAGGGATTTTAGCCTTTTGAATTCAGCACATTGAAATTCTGTACACGGCTATACAGAGACTGATTTACTTGTACCTAACATTTAAAGGAAGGGCATTCACGGACAGCAGGTGTGTTCTGAAGCACAGTATGGAGGACAGAGAAAAGGAAAATGTTTTGTAGGAACTCTTTCCCCATTTCTGATCTTGCAGTACTGTGGAAAATAGGCATTCTGTGGGACCTCTCACTGAGAGTCTCGTTGCTACAAGGAGGTAGCAGACAGCAGTCATGTCTTCCGTGGTCTGTATACACAGTACATAGACATGATGACCCAGCACAACGTTTGTCTCATACAGAATGTCAGCAGGGTGAGCAGATGGAGAAAGAATGGAGCTCCTGCTGATATCTCTGTCTGCTCTCCTCTCTGCTCCACTCCTGGGAGCCCCTTTGGGCCATAGCCTGGCAGGCAGCAACAAAGCCTAGAAGAGGGTAGGTGAAATGACAGAGCAAAGACAGATGGCAGTCTCAACAGTTCTAAATCCTGCAGGAGGCTTTGAGAGGTGTGGGAGTAGAATGGGAAGGTTGTTTAGGGACATGAAACTGCCCTACTCCGTTTTCCCACTGCACAGTGTTCCACAAAAGCTGTAGTAACTGCCTTGTCCGTATTTTAAACTTCTTTTTGAGGCAGAGTCCTTCAAAAAGTGACTCTGCATATTACTTAGTCCCTTCCAACCCCTGTCATTCTGTGATTCCTCCATCTCTAGCTTGAAGCAGGTGAATTGTGTGATTGCTTGGGTGAGTTTCCCATTCTTGAGACCTATTGTCTGCATCAGTTCCCAGGGAGACCAAACAAGATTGTCATTTCTCTTGGAAGTCCAGGAGCATTTGCAGGATTGATATAGCTTGGTGCTGCACAGTCAGGGAGAGGTGGTTTGATACAGACAGTCAGTAGTTATGGCCGTGAAGGACACTCTGTAGTCTAACTGCCCATTAGTACAAACAGAAACAGCATAGATTGTGAATACAGGAGAATTGGGGGAAAAGGAAAAAAAGTCCAGTAACATGGAAAGAGAGAAGGAACATGGGGAGGAGGACAGAAGATGACAACAAAGAGGGAAGACCAAATCCTTCTACTCACTAACATCAGTGAAATGGAAAAAATTTAAGCCTCTGATGAAAACAAGAAGTTGGGGGCTTTTTCCCCAATTTTTTTTCCTTTATATTCTCAAACAGTGCAGTAGATGATAAAAAAATGATAAAAAAAAGAGAGTTTTTGAAGCTAAACCTCATCTGGATTCAACTCCACTGGGTCCTATTTATTCTTCCCAAGTATCTGACTTCATAATTTGGAACAAAGACAATTTATATATATACATTTTTCAATTACATTTTATTTAACAGAAACCTTTAACTGTGTTTGCTGGACAAATCTCAATCCAAAAGTAAACCAACTCAAGTAAAATACCTTTCTTGATACATCTTAACCTCAAATGCAAGCTCTACTCTTGGCCTTATTAACCCCTGAGAGTGACTTTTCATTGATTGTCTGCAAGCAGGGTCAAGCTCGAATAACCTTCCTGGTGTGAGAAAACTGAATAAAAGCAATGGAGTTCAGCAGGAGTTAGATACTGTGACTACAACCCCATGTGAAGTCTGATTTGTTCTGCCTTACGCTGAGGTTAATTAGTGTTAGTTAGTTCACTTTAAAGTCAAAGGACTCCATGTCTTCCATTGCTTTTAAAAATCTCAAGCAAAACATAATGCTATGTGTATAAAATAGGCCCTATTATGTACCCAGTCACGGGAGAATTTACACTGCTGAGTTGTATGTCTCATAGTCTATTAGATTATCAGGGAGAGGCTCCTGCAAAGGGTGGCTCAGCAGAAACCTAACTTAAATGCATACAATGACTGCTGTGGAAGCTATCACCCTGTTCCTTTATTTTGAGAGATTGTAGGGAGACTTTTGCTAAAGATACAATGGCAACAGTTGGATATCAGCAACAATTTTTCTGTGAATTGACTGCAATACCAGCAAGCAATGCTTTTGTCACTCATCTCTAGTCCTGGAGGACTCTTTCCTCATGGTCTTGGCCATGATGTCTTGGGAAAATAAGATCTGCTAGAGCTCTTAATTCCTATGCCTGACACCACATCTACCAGATGTGTGAAAAATATTGCCTTGTAAAATTAAATAAAATTAAATGAATAAGCAAATTTTTTAAAAAGCAATTGGAATAGCAATAATGACTAAAAGAAAATGTAGCCCTTCAGGGCTTCAAAATACTTTGCAAATGTTATCTCATTAAGTAAGGTAAATGCACGGTGTTCTTAGGCTTATTTAATGAATTTGGAGGGGGGGTTCTTTTTCCCCCTGTGTCTAGCAATTAACATAATTTTACAAATGCACTTTAATTATACATAAAAATAGAATAAATATTTTTGCAACATTTTGATTTAAACAAGCGTTTAATTAAGCCCTATTAAGACCTACCATATGCTTTGCATACCATAGGCTATTATAAGTGCACCTCCTCTGGAGGTTTTCAGCATTGGAGGAAATTACATTATTTGACATGGGCAGCCGCCTAGTATGTAATTGACTCAAAATTACAGATGCAATAAATAATTATTATTAAAAACACATTAACACTGTAATAACTGGGTAGTCATTTTGATGGCTCTTAATAAGCCACTGTAGCTGAAAGTGCATCAAGCAGCACTTGTAAAGTACTGAGGATCTGGCAGGACTGCAGCTTCAATGGTAGTTAAAAAGTGTGTTATTCAAGGTATTGTAAATTTTTGAGGCTAGGGTATGGCTCCTTGTCACTACTTGGCTCACTCTGTGCTAGCTGTCAGGGTGCGATCTTCTGAATTAGTTTGCTTTAAACCATATGACCCTAAAACTTTATAAGTTATAGGGCCAAAAAGACCAATAGCTCAAAAAGTTGATTTTCCTTCCCTGTAATTTCACCCAGTTCCTTTGAATTTTAATCTAGTACTTCATGTTTGACTTTGTGCTCGACTAAAGCCTAGCTTGTTTTTGGTAGAGCACATAAAAGGGAATCTAGATTTCTTCTAGAGATGCCATTCTTCCTGAGAGGGAATGAATTAAGTCTAGGTTTTGGCATTATTTTAAACCATCAGTTAGTATTATTTCCCTCTCATCTTTCATTTTTTCTTTCCTTTCTGTGAATGTTCTTTTACCTTATTTATATTTCTTTTTGCTTTCTATCCATTCCAGGGGAAAGTGAATGAAAAAATAGTTGCTTTAATTTGTACTGAAATATTAACCCAAGTTTAAATACTTCTATAAACATGTTTTTGCCAGCGTTGTGTTTTCTTACATTAGTATAGGTCATATCTCCTTTCATATAAGCATAGTTGCAAGCACTTTTATAGTGCTTACTGTGTCCACACTGTAGCAGAGGTACTGTTAGAGCTCTACCTCCTTTTCCATGAAGACTTAGCATTTCAAATCTAGCAGCCACACTGAAAAAGGTGATTCCCTCTACCCATTAGTGAGTGTTTAACTCTTTCTGGGGTGATTCAGTTTACCACTCTGTTCGTATGAGTTAGTCTCCAAAATGGATTAAGCAAATGCAGTGGGATTAGGTTAAACCTAAGTTCAAATCATTTTTCTTTGTCAAACTGGTTCATTTATCCATGTGATTAGAGGTCCATGACCAGAACTGGC
Organism: Chroicocephalus ridibundus; assembly: GCF_963924245.1. Classification (NCBI taxonomy): domain Eukaryota; kingdom Metazoa; phylum Chordata; class Aves; order Charadriiformes; family Laridae; genus Chroicocephalus; species Chroicocephalus ridibundus. Next base: position 47,896,056 of record NC_086288.1, read on the forward strand.
TGTGTGTGAAGACAAGCAGATAGGAGTAGTAACCTTTCCTTCTGGTACTTCAGGAGTATGTTCGTCTACAACTTGAATCCTTTACTTCCTATAACTGAACTTGAATGCCTACCTTGGTTTTTAAATGGCATTAAACTAACTTAGCAAATGCAGCTGCTGCACATATTGGTTTCTGTCCATGGAGTTCAGAGGTGTTTGGGACCTTGCAGAATCAGCTGGAACCTTCTCCAATTAACATGCATTTTCACTGACTAAAGGAATGTAAGTGTCTTAGAGTTTGTATAGCGTGCTAGGAGGTAAGTTAATGTCACCTTGGGACTATTTCCTGTATTGCTGGATGATTCTCAGTTACAATACTCAGAGGAAAAATTCAGCTTAATGAGCACTAATGAATCACAAAACCTCATGTTATACAGAACAAAAAGCTGACCTAGCAGCTTTTTATTTATTTATTTGAAAGACAAGATAATAAATACTTGGTGGTCATGTCTGAGCAAACTAAATTTTACATGGTTAGGCAAATTGAGACATTTGTGTATTAGATGTATTGCTGTGCTCTTCTTCCCATATCCAAAGTAATTTTCCCTTTCACTTCTTCCATTAGGATGGTGACTGTATCCCTTGAGCCTCAGGATTACAAAATATGGTCACACATCTGCTGCCTTTGCCCGTAACTAGAACCGTTGACTTCTGGATACAATTGATCTCTTTTTTCTGATCTACATGGAAAGCTGGCTTTATGATAAGCTCATTTTCTAGATTTCTTTTATAGCTACCAAAAAGAGGCAGTCATCTCAGGTGGTGACTCTTGCCACCAGCTGTAGGCACCTGACTTAAGTAAGGTAAGCTCCACTGTGAAGACACTTGCCACTTTTCCAGGGGGGGTGTGGAAGAACCCAGACAACTAGCTGAAATAGAGAATGGATTTTAAATCCTCCTTTTAAATCCTGCCTTTCTAAGGCCTTATCAATGCTTTTCTTATATTTGATAGAGAATCTTAGCCAGTATTCCAGTAAAATGATTATACTGTTAGCCTAAATCATAAATTAAAACCAATAATTTTTTAATTCTAAAACTGATTTTTCTTTTTTCTGTCCTGCCTTTTAGCATCAGTCTTCACTGCTTTTCCATCTAGATTTCAGTCTTCTCACTTTTCCCTTTTTGTCCTGGTCTCTCTTTGTAATGTTGTGACTTTAAGTCAAAGGAAATCTGTGCAGACGCTATATCTATCCAATCATAGCTTTTCTTCTTCCTCCAACTACTTGTTTCCACTCCCTCTTGAAGAAGGGGACTATTGTTCAAATAGGTGCAGAGACTAACCTGGTTGAAAATGAAAAGGAGAAGAAAGGAAAATAAATTATTTCCAGCAGAATCATTTTATTGGATTCTCTCATCATATGGCTCAAAGACAAGGAATGCATGGAAAATGGTTGTCCAGAATGTGTGGAAGGCAAGACTTTCCCATCAAGATTACAAATTTAAGTCAAATTAATGTAAGCATGTAAACCAGCCTTAGTGATTCCACTTGTCTTGTTCCCAGTGGAATTAAGTACCTTCTCTCATTTGCAATGTGCACTTCTCTGCCAATGTCCAGATTGTGGTTTGGACAGGATGATCAGCGATTGCATTTTTCTAAGAGTTTTACTTCCATTTTTACCTTGCTAATGATCTTTATTTAACTAAATTGAAGATGCTGATAGTTTTGACACTATGTATGGAGAGGTTGAGGGACACGCATGAGATTCAGTTTCCCTTTGTTTACTGTCGTTCCTTGCTCTGGTTTGTCTAGGTGTATATGCTGTAAAATAACTTATCTTTACCAATGCATTTCCAAGTTGTGACACTCCAGTCATCCAAACTGTATGTAAATCACTTCAGCAGTGATTTCAACAGTGAAAGTATTTTTTCTGGAGAGAACCAACTAGGTATGGCTAAAACAAAATGCAAGTGTAGTCATGGGTGTCATTTATTTCCAGGACTACTGCATGCAAACAATATAGACAAAACTGTGCTATGTCTGATTTCCTATGCCTTATAAAACCTACCTCATATGACCTTGCCCTCTCAAACAGTTCCAGTTTACCTCATGTCACAAGCTAGGACATGAGATACGTATGCTATAAAAATATTACTTTGGTAGGCTGTGGTACAGCCTTTAAGATTATTTCAAGCACTTGAAAAATAAACACAAACATAACCACAAAATATATTTATCTACAGATAAACCAAACCGTATAATGTTTGGAAGAGACCAGGGGTAAATGGTGTGTAATATGGATATGGCCCTCTTAGAGACTAGCCAGGGACGTGACGTTTGGGTCGTAAGTTTTCTGGGGTAGCTACCATTAGTAGAGGAGATGTATCAAAATTAATTTATGAAAAGTTTCATTTTTTAGTTATTTCTTCTCTGGAAGCTATATGTGCCTATAGTGCTGGACACAGGCTGTTGAAAACAGCAAGTTACAAACCTAGGCATTATAACACATTTTGCAGTGCACACATACAGTAGAGCCAGATTCAGTGGGAGAGGTGGAAGGAGTTAGATATCTTATACAGGTAAAGGGAGCTTTTGGGTTCTCAGAGCTATCTGTGTAGTAGAGAAAATGAGTTGAAACAAACTAATGCAACCGATGAAAGCTCACCTGAACACTGATTTCCTTTCCAGAGAGCAAAGTCTTGCACACGCATTTGCCAAGAACTCACCCTCTGGAAAATCCTTGACTTGTCAGAGGCTGTAAGTCCTCTCAATACCTTTCAAACCTTCAACCTCGAAATGGAACCTGATATATTACCCTCTGGGTCACAGGCTTTGGACTGACATCTCACTAATGAAAGTCCGTTCACCCATCCAGGAAAGATGCTACAGAAGTGCATGTGGACAGACACATGGGAGAAGATTGACGTTAAGGACAGATGTAGAACATTTTCAAGTCAGCTTGATATAAAGGTCAAATCTTTGGCCTGTTTGCCTTTATATTAATTTATTTAAAGGACTGTTTGTCCCCTGTTGCTTGCCCACAGGATATTTTGTTTTGCATTTATATATTTACCTGCAGACAAATGTGTGTGGAGTCAAATCTGTGGTGAGCAAAGAAAAACATTTTATTTAAAGCAATCAAGCATCAGACAGTGTTTGTTGAATAAGGCTTGTAGCACAAAGAGCAGCTCAGTCTAATTATAAGCATCTCATTTCCCATGAGCAGCAAGAAATGCTTTGCTTGGTTCAAGGCTTTTGGAGACAGCCAATCCATGGTGTGACTTTTGAAACAGAACCAGTTCAGTGCAGATGGTCTCTGTGATTTGACAAAATAATGATTCACTTGAGCTAACTAGTGTGCAATTGCTCTGAATTTAACTAGAAAGTAATACAGAGATGATCACAGGCTTCAAGTCCTAAGTTGGCACAACGTGGCGTATAATGGAGAGCTTTGCAGAATTGAAAGCATCACACAAATAAGTAACTCATTACTGTTTTCTTATAAAAAAATAAAGCAGCTTTTTGCTACAGGCAATTTCATTAAACGCAACTAAACTTTTCTTCTTTTGCAGTGTAGCTGCCATTATATAACCTAGCAAATGCCACTGTGTGCAACATAGAGTGGAACATGAATGAAATTCTACTGTCACTGCACTAGCATAAATCAAGAAAGACTTTATTTAAGTAAGTGAAGTTTCAGCTGCTTATTTGACAACCAAGTGCTGTAGAAAAAATACTCTAAACAGCCCATTTCCCCATAATGCTTTGCTAATATAAATTGCTGTAGCTTTTCTAGCTTCAGCAGGAGTTTTCCTAGTTTATACCAGATGATATAGAGAGAATGGAAGAGGTTCAAAGCAGACAGCTGCATGACTTTGAACTTGGTTCTAATCCTGATCATATTTTCAGCATTTTAACTTCTGCTAGCTGTGTTATATGGCTATTAGAAATGTCTTTTTATATATATTGAGTATTTCATCTGTGTGTCTGAATATTTTAAGAGACAAGCGTGCATACTAGCTACTCTGAGAAAGTGAGATCAGAACAGAAATCTGGAGAAATAGACGTAAGATAACAAAGGACTTTGATACAGATACTGAACATCTATCAATGATCAAATTCCTGTATAAAAAGGGTGTGTAGATATGTTTTTCTGCATCCTGTTGTCTCTAGTGAGAACAGATGCACTTCCCTGTAACACCAGAAGTGTTCAGTAAATTGAATTTTATTTGTTCAAAGGCTGGTTGAACAGATCTTAACATTTGAACCATGCTGACTTAGTTGATAGTCTAGGAAATGCGCAGAACCTAAAGAAGATGGTAAAAGTATTTTTACTAAAATTCAAAATATACTAGTGATGACTGAAGACAGACTATAGTTATGACATAAAGCCTAATGTCTTTCAAAGAGAGCACTTTGCAAGGGCCCTTCTGGAACTACATGAAGCTGATTTTACAGTCCTTTTCTTCAATAATATCCTTATTTGCTCTGCATATGAAACTGCAAAATTCTTTCAAATGAAGGATCATGTCTAGAGGAAGTTTCATAGATCATGTGCTTTCAACACACCTACCTAGATCCCAGGAGAGTTCTGGTAACAGACCAACTCATACCAACATTGACCAGGTATTTCTGCTCCACAGGTTGAAATACTTGAGGTGTTTGTTCTATAGTAATTATCAGGATGACTTTAGTATAAATTATTTGACCTGTACTAATTTAAATGTAAGTCATATACTACTATATCCTGTCTTGACAGTGTTGTACTACTCTGAATCTTTAATGAGAATTGTGGGTACATCAATATGAGAGGATGTACTTTGTCTTACATTTGCTTTCATGTACTGAATCCTCAATTCACATAAATAATGTTTTTCCAGGTCTTTAATGTATGTGAGCAAGGGCAGAGAAGGACCATATCCCATGTTTAAGAGCCATAATGTGATTTCTGTGTTATTCTAAATAAGTGTGAATAGTTTTTTTAGGACTGCACACATTATATGTTTTCCCAGAAAAAGGTCAGGAAGACATTGTCTGTAGTTTTATTTTGAAAGTTTCATGACTTATTTTGCCTTGGATGACAGGAAAATTAAAAGAAACTACTGTATCTTCTGTAGTGCTGAAAGGAAGGGCTCTGTGAATCAGAACACCTGGTCTTGCTGCAGACTAATTACTATGCCTCACAGTCAAGTCACACGAGAGAGCCATTTTTGAAGAACACTATCATAGATTTCTGATAGCATGTCTGCAGAAGTGCCACCACATCATTCATTCAACAGGCAAAATTGATTTTTTCTGAAAACTTTTACATCTAAAAGAAGTAAAAGAAAAAATCTCTGAGCTTGTCGATGTACAAGAAAAGCAGGTAGAAAACAAATTATTTTAACAGATCATGGAATGGAGCTATCTGATTAGCAATAGTAGGGATTCATGTTTTATATCTGGCCACTGTAAGATAAAGTGATTATAGCCCTAATACATTGCAGGAGTTACTGCTCCCAGCTCACACTTTTTTTTAACAAAATTCTTTTAAAGTAGTCATGGATTGGCACATGCCTTTGTCTCCCCTGATACAGGAAAGGTCAGTAATGTACCTGGTTGTGGACTGTGTGCTCATAATTGAGATGCATCTGAGCACTTGAGTGTTTCCTCCTCCAGGGGAAATTTAATGGAATCATTTCATTGTATACTTTTCAGCAGCATCAAACAGTGGTTTGAATTCACAGGAATTTTTTTAAGTATTTGCTTGTCAACAGCAAAGTTGCTATGGCAACTGTATCAGTGTAAATCCTTTTAAGATTTGAACGAGATTTTGTTTTTTATTAATTTGCCATTAGGCTTGATACCTCTGCTTATTAAAACATTCAAAGGCCAGACCTCCCACTAATGTATTTTTTTAAAAACCAGACAAATCCTTAGTGTATTTTTGTATAGTCCCATGGGAGTCAATGTTGCTACTTTGAATTAGTCCCTGTCTGATTCTAAGACTTGGGCATATAGATTATCAATAGTCAATTCACGTGCATATTGAAAAGCATCTAGTGGTATTTGAAATGTCCTAGTGTATTTTGTTGGTCCTTCAACTGTCATGCCAAAGGTCCTGAAGTGCTCTACCACATCCTGAAACCTCTGCAGATGTATCACATATACCTTATAGCTTGTCAGATGAATTAGATCCCTATATGTGGACAGTTTAATCAAGCCTGTGCTACATTGTTCCTAAGTTGTGGAAAGTATTATGACTAGCATTAACTAGACATGAAATATATATTGCTATGGTTTCCCAATATGTTTTCCACTAAAAGCAGAATGTGGAGGCGTGGTGGGTTGACCTAGCTGGCAGCCAAGCATTCATACAGCCGCTCACTCTCTGCCTCAGCAGTAGGAAGGAGGGAATAGGGAGAATGAGAGTGAGAAAACTTGTATGTCAAACAGGCAAAACAGACTCAACTTGAGAAAATTAATTTATTGCCAATTAATATAAATATATAATTACTGAATTGGGTATTGTGGTGGGAAAAAAATAAAAGAAATAAAATTAAAACCCCTAGGGAAAACAAAGCCCTCCTCATGCTCAACTTCACTCCAGACACCTCTTCTCCCTCCTTGTTATCGACACAGATTACTCTCTGTCCCTTTAGTAAGGCAACAAGAAGCATGTGGGTGTTGTGGTCAGGTCTGACATTTCTTCCTTCTCACTCTTACTCTGATCTGGCATGGGTCCTCCAAGAGCTGCAGTCCCTTCAGGGATATCTGCCCCATCATTAAGGATCTCCTAGTCCTTTGACCTTGGTGTTCCTTCTGTTGTTTCTCCTTGATTCCCTCCCTGTCTTTCCAGCATTTTCAGCCCTTATTTAAGTACATTTTCACAGGGGCACCACGAATTTCACTGATGGACTCAACCTTGGCCTGCATTGGGTCCATTGCAGAGCTGGCTGTGGTGTCTGGCACAGGGCAGCCACTGACCTCTTCTCACAGAGGCTTCCCCTGGAGACCCTCATTACCAAAACCTTACCACCTACTTCCAATACAGTAGGATATGAAATTTTCTTGCAAATAATTTCTATCCTCTACAATATAGGCTTTACTCTTCCTGGGGATTATACACAAGTCAGGATGTGTTAGAACTGTGGGCAAATGATCTTGTTTCTGTTATCAGCAGGTTCTGACTTGCAGCGTGTCCCAAAATAAAGGAGGTTAATAACTCGAAATTCCTGTAAAGGTGACCTTGACATTGCGTAGCTCACCTACCTTCAGTTCCCTGATAATTAAGACATGAGAGTGAGATTCAGCTTGAAATTAAACCTGCTTGTAGATTTCTACATGTGAGCTAGAGGGCTGATTTGTCAGCCCTGTGTCTCCTCAGGAGATGTATATTGTATGTCCTAAGGGTATCTAGGCAACTGCCTCAAGTCCCTGGGCAGTGCTATTTAAATAGATGCCCTTTGTGGACAATGGAAGTTAGAGGTTTCCACACAGCAGCCCAACATATCCAAAAATGAATGCCTAAGACAGCTGGAAGGGTCATCTTCTGTAAGTGAATCCCTTCTCCATGACTGTGGAGATAAGAAGCTTAAAATAAACTTCCACATCTCTTCTGGCTCAAGTTCAAATGAACCTCAGCCCTTGTGCTGACATGCATAGAGGTGCTTGCGACATGACAATTTATTGGTGTTCTGAGGCAAGTGAACTGGCAGGAGACAAGACAGTGCAGCTAAATCAGGACATGGAGGCTCCCTAATTAAAATAGACTAGCAGTATGTAGCTTCATGTTCAGGATCAAAGAGATAATAAACAATTGATTGGGGTACTGTGCAATGGTTGTGTCTTCATGGCAGAGTAGTTGTTATCCACAGTGCTTCTAGCATTTCCTGAGTTAGGAAGTACAATTTGGTTAGGTCCTGACATAATGTCAGAGTGAATCTCCAATAGATACCATGCCCTTTTCACGTACTCCTTTGCAAGAAGACTTCAGCGCATAGACAAGGAGAAAGGTGTGGTGCACCTCAGTAAGCCTTCTGGTCTGGTAAGCCATGACGCAGAGCAGTAAAGTGCATTAGGAATACACCAGACCCTACAGTCAATATATGTCAGGTCCGTTCTTGTAGTGTGGTTAGTATGGCTCAATACCGTATGCTCATGATTATACTGGACTACAGAATTAAATATTTCTTCAATGGGAGGACTCATTGACTGGCATTCCCTTGGAGAGCCATCTGTATTCAAAACCCAGAAATGGGTTCATGGTATTGTGCAAAGACCCATTTTTATTGTGTGACTTGAAAGCCAAAGGCGAGGAAAAGGACTACCTCAACGGTGGTGGGTGGAACAGAACAAGGGAACTGAATCTCCCTCCTTTACATCATTTAATGTCAGGAATTAGTGGGAAGAGAAGCATCTTGTCCAGGTAGTGTGGTCTCTTTTGCTCTACACCTCTGGAACATGAAATAAAGCTGCTGGGGAGATCGTGCTGCACTGAACTAGAAATAGGCAAAACTCAGAGCCCCAGGGACAGTGGAAAAAAACAATGTCTGCTGAAGTCCTCTTGTATCTAGTAAATGTACTAGAGACAGTATCTACTAGTAATATCTATTAAAGGTATTGTACGTGCAAAGACAGTTGGGAAATACACACTCAGATTTGCAATTTGCACTGTTTTTTTTTCTGCTCCAGAAAGCACTTGCAAACCCATTAGGCATTTTATAACTATGTTCTGTGGCTCCCTGTAGTTACCACAGATGAGCAACAGCCGAACTATCTGTTTGTTGTAATAACATCCCTGAGTTAGAAGAGAATCAGAAGAATATTATGACACTGGACTGGACAAGAAGGTGAGGATATTGCCTGTATAAAATTAATACACTGTGTAAAAGTCTACTTTATTGTTATTAATTGAAAAGCTCCATTAACTTAAAAGGCAAAAACAATGGGCAGTAAATTATTTTTTTTCAGGGTTAATCTTCCATTGAATGGAAAGGGCACATTATTTGCCTTCCATTGAAGTTATATTAAAGTTATATTCCTAAATGTTTACGCAAAAGTAATGTTGCGTGAAAAATGAGGTAGGACTTGATACCCTTTAACTGGGAATTTATTTTGTACAGGAAGATATGATGTGATTCACCAGGATTCCTTCCCCAGTGTAGAGAATATTTTGAGATAATATAAAATTGACACCATACAAATGAAAACATCATGTTCTGCAACTTCTTTTCTCTTTGGAGCATTCATGCAGTCTTCCTTGTTACAGTATCCTAGTATTTCATAACTATTCATAGAGTTTACCCCCATAGTAGGTCTAGCAATAAAAAACAGAACTGTGCTTGTTCAGTAATCAAGCTCAAACTTCTAAATTACCTATCTAGACTATTGACTATTTAATTCCATACCTAGTAACAGTTTTAGCAAAAGAACAAAAGCAAACTGGACAGTGTTTTCAGAGGACTTGCACAGAATGAAATAACAGTTTTACAAGCTACCATGTGTCAATGGAGCTCTGCAATTTTTTGCCTGAATACTTATTACCTTCACCAAATCTGACATTGGACTATTACAATTGGATTGTAATTCCATTGGACAATGGAATTGGACATTAGCCTATTACAAAAAGGGATTACACTAAATTATTGCCATCCGACAAAAGTGTACATAGGAGCCCCTCACCTAACATGCGAACCTCATGAAGTTCAACAAGACCAAGTGCAAAACCCAGCACATGGGTCTGGGCAATCCCAAGCACAAATATAGGCTGGGTGGAGAATGGATTGAAAGCAGCCCCGAGGGGAAGGACCTGGGAGTGTTGGTCGATGAAAAGCTCAACATGAGACAAAAATGTGCACTTGCAGCTCAGAAGACCAACCATATCCTGGGATGCATCAAAAGAAGAGTGGCCAGCAGGTCAAGGGAGGTGATTTTGCCCCTCTACTCCACTCCTGTGAGACCCCATCTGAAGTACTGTGTCCGGCTCTGGGGCCTCCAACATAAGAAGGACGTGGACCTGTTGGAGTGGGTCCAGAGGAGGGCCACCAAGACGATCAGAAGGCTGGAGCACCTCTCTTATGAAGACACGCTGGGAGAGTTGGGGCTGTTCAGCCTGGAGAAAAGAAGGCTCCAGAGAGACATTATAGCAGTCTACCAGTACTTAAATGGGGCCCAACAGGAAAGACAGGGAGGAACTCTTTATCAGGGAGTGTAGTGATAGGATGAGGGATAACAGTTTTAAACTGAAAGAGGATGGATTTACATTAGATATAAGGAAGAAATTCTTCACTATGAGGGTGGTGAGGAACAGGTTGCCCAGAGAAGTTGTGGTTGCCCCATCCCTGGAAGTGTTCAAGGCCAGGCTGTATGAGGCTTTGAGCAGCCTGGTCTAGTGGGAGGTGTCCCTGCCCATGGTAGGGGGGTTAGAATTAGATGATCTTTAAGGTCCCTTCCAAACCAAACCATTCTATGATTCTACAATTCTATGAACATGTGCTGACTTCTTTGCAAGTGTTCTAGAAACGTGCTGTCTCTTTTGCTGGCACAAAATGGCATAAGGATTATTGTAAAAGTGACAGTCAACAGCAGCCAGGCTTAAAGGCCCACTTGCACAAATATGCGACAAGAGATTCTCCATGCCCGAATTATTTCATAGCCTACAAGGACAAGCCACACGCAGGAAAGAGCTATCACGCAATAAAACTGGCAGGGGCAGGGATTTCTAATCATAAGCTACAGGGTGTTGATGTTGGGAATTTAAATTTATTTCTTTAATTTCAGTGAATTTCGGTTTTTAGCTATTACTTGTGTTTGTTTAATATGTAATTGCAACACGTGCTTTAAATGCAGTGAGGATCTGAGAAGTGGAAGAAGAGATAACATGAAGAGAAGCATAGGGAGTATGTTGGATGAGGCAGAGTGAGGAAAAGAGAAAAAAAAAAAGCTGGGAAGATAATAATGGGCATTTAGAATGAGAAAAACATGAAGACAAAGTGAGGAGCAGACCATAAAGTTTTCACTAACAGTTAAAAGTTGCTTGATGACACCAGTAATCAATACAAAGGTCACACAAACCTTTGCCTGACCCATCTCAGATGTTCCTTCATAGAAGATGTGGTTGTCAGAAAAGGTGGAAGAGGAAGCAGTAATAGATGAAGAATCACTCTAGACTTTTAGATGTTTGACTGGAGGTGCCTCCTGGAGACCTTGTCATGGCTGAGTTCGTCATATCAATGGATGAAGAGAAGCACAAGAGCTGAACACAAAAGACCATCTGATGAAACATTCCTTTATCCACTGACTACAGTGGGAAGCCGAGCAATTATTTTTTGAAGAGAGATGTATGGAATAAATTCCCTAAAGTACTTGTGCAAATGCAGACTTCAGTTTTCTGGATGTTCTCTTCTCTGACCATGTATCAGAAAAGGGTATTTTTATAAGTTAACTTAATTTTTCCCCTCAAAAATTGTTCTTCCAGGTGGTATGGGTGAAGTTTATATTGCCACCTGCTGAGTTTGATGTACCCTAAGGAGAAAGAATGGAAATCTGCTTCTAGGAATTTCTTTTTAAACTGTCACTAAAAATAGAAAAGAAAAAGATGCCAGGTTACCCAAGCTTTTGTTATAATCAAACCCCTAATGTAAAAGTTGACAGTGACTTTTTTCTTTGCAAAAAGGAGAAGTGAAAGTCTGCATTTACCAGCTAAAATCAAAGGGGTTTTTTTCCCCCCTTCTTTTTAAAATGATGAACAAACATCTCAAGTCTTGTCTTTTTCTTATCTGAGACACACAAGGCAGAACAAGATACCAGGGACTTTGAAAGCAAGGTGAGAGTACTTACTTATCCTGTAAAAGATACTCTGTTTAAGGTTTGAAGGATGCTGACTTCCCATCCTTGCTGGAAGACTACTTAGTTACCTCTACAACATGTATAATTCAGAAGTTGGTATAGTAGATTATGTCTGATGCTTTCTACATTTATCAAAGTTAAGTGGAAGGTCAAAATCACTAATGTTCTCTTTCCACTAGAACAGAAAATGTATTGCAAAGCAGAGAAACTTAACAGAACAAGGAGAAAAATAAACTTTTGGACTATACTACGTCCAAGTTTTGGACATGAAAAGAAATGAAAGAGACTGAAGGAAGCGTTTTCTTTTGTGCTGAAATATATAAATGAGATGACAGAGATTGCATTCCCAATCCAAATACCAGACTTTTTTCCTGTAGGGGTGTGTAACGACTTATTAATTTTACTTACCTACGTTGTAAAATATGCACAAGTTTCCAGAATTAAATCTCTTAATTTATGAATGGAAATAAACAATAGGAGAGAATTACAGACAGAAATGCTACCTCAAATAGAAAATCTTAATGTCAGTATCACTTTTTTTGGTCTCTTGCCTGAGTATAAAGATCAGTCTTGTCTTACATTATCTAAACACATCTCCTCTATTTTATTCTGGTTTATTGGCTACACAATTCAAAGTTGTTTCAGTAATTAAATACAAGCCATGTTTCTTCCCCCTGCCTCCACATATCCCTTTCATATTTTAAATCAGTGTGTTTTACAAAGAATTGGCTTTCTCTTTCCATTTGCTAGAAATTGTTTTATGGAATGTAATAATATTACAATAATTTTTTCATTAAAGATTTTGATACTTCTTTTTTGAAGAACAGAAAAAATCAGTGTTTTTTCTTTTTATGGTTTTGACAAGATGCAGCTTCATAGTACCAAGACTGTGGGAAAAAAATATTCTGTTCTATCAGTTCAGTTTACTCCTTCCCTCATACACTCTTTTTAAAAAATGCCATGTGCTGACTTATTCTGTCAGCATTCACTGTCAGCTTTGCCATCTCTGTCGGTCAGGGTTGATCAAAAGGCAAAAGGCAGTGATTTGCCATTTGGCTTCTGTTTGGCTAACATGAGCTATGGAGCAGCCTGTTTCTTCCAGTTCTTAGTGCAAGCTGCAAATGTGGAAATTTTGGGAGGGACAAGTCATTTATGCATTGAAAATGCATCTTCAGGACAGCCTAAACTATTTACGATTTAGGGCTGATATATCCATGTCACTTTGAATAAAATAAAAATGACAGTGTATTTCAGAAGTCTCAAAACATTTCACTGACCAAATCAAAAATGATGGTGATTCATACAGCTCATATCTGTAACACCTCAAATATTTGGTGTTTTCGATCAGCAAATTTCCGACTCTCTAATAGTACTCGCAATGATCTCTCCACAACTAGATTTATCACTTTCCTGGATGTGACAAAATGGAGCTGAGTCTATTATTCTTTTCCCCTTCTCTTAATACTACCAAGTCATAGAAAGAAGGAAAAGTCAAATTATTGCAATGAGATTTTTCAAAAACACTCAGCATTTTTCTGAGTCATCACCCATTGAACTCTATGATTAAACTCTTGCTGATTTCCATGGCAGCAGATTTATGCTAATTTTTACTACTCCTGGACATGCCATGCTTAAGTACATCTGTGACATGCGCTTTCTTTTCGGATGAGGCTATTTAGCGCCTATTGATTTCTTTTTGCTTTCCCTTTCCTTTTATGCATTCTAGTTTTCAAGCTAGTAAGTCACCTGCTTGTCTCAGTATAACAGTTCCTGATCGAAGTGCTCCAGGAAATAATAGCAATTCCCCATCTCATTACAAAAAAAACTTAAAAATTGGGAAATAGAAAAATGTTGTATAGTTTGCTAACAGCATGCTGATTTTTAAACAAGATTCATATAAATAATAGCTTCTACCTTGTCATTCATTATATTGTAGAAGTTTTGACTTTTATTTTTTGTCTGGTTTGTTTGTGTTTTCTTAAGCTGTAATAAGTCTGAATACTTTTATTTTACTTATTAAAATGTACTTTGGGGGTTGTTTGGTTTTTTATAATGCAATCTATTTATAAGCTGGGTAGGGATAAAAATGTACCAATAGGAGCATTTTTACCAATTCATTGTTCTTTCTAAGTTCTCTAGGTCTATTGGAAAGTGACTGCAATAATATTTTTTTAAAGAAGGAAATTTATTTTACATTTTGGGGATGTGGGAATGACTAATTATAATGCATTATATTTTAGAGCCTTGAATCATGGCAGAATTAAGTGCAGAAAAAAATACTTTGATTTTTGGGTATACAGCACAGTTTCCATGAAAATTAGAGCAAATGGATACTTATGAAGCTGCAGAGATTGACTACAAGAATCCCAAAGCGTTATGTGGTTTCCCAAATGTTTTCTATCAAATTCTAATACTAAAGTATTTTGCATTAAACTCAGTAATTCAGAGATATCTATGCAGCCATGAGGGACTGGGATTCCATTTTTATAGTAGCATTCCTTAGCACCAAATGACCCCTTTCCCTTCTTTTCCACATCTTGCAAGAGCATGTATAACATATAGTGACAGGCTGACTCCGTCTCGAGAGTTATTATATAGGAGAGAAAAGGGCTGGGAAGAAAGAGACACAGGAAAGTGAATTTACTTGTTTGTAGTCATAGAGAAAGAAAGTAAAAGGCACTGTGAAACAAGACTGAAACTGAAGTTAGTACCCACACATACGACACTTAGATTCCACAACCAAGACTGCCCACACTTCAGTGACCATTTAGGGATTGTCTAAAATTCACAAAGTGTCTCCTCAGTGTCCTTGAAAGGACTGGGTATGCGGAACAGCAGGCAGGGGACCAAGTTCACTGGTATCCTCATCCTGGGGAGGCACCTGTCCACATGTCCCACCTCTTAACACCAGCTCTAACCACCAAGTGATCTATTTTCATGCCTCCATGTCAAAATGCTTATAATAGTTTAGACACCAGGAATTATCATTCAGCTTCACTTACCCTACATAGCAGACCAATATCTATATGTCTTTAAAAATTTGAATCTAAATCACCTCACAGGACGTCTGCCTTCCTCTTAGGACTACCTTCCACAAATCAGATAAATTTCCAAACATGTTCAAAATTTTGTGGCCCTATTTTTCTCTTTTGTCAAGCATGCTGAGCCAAAGGGACCATATTTCTGTCTACATTGTATTTCACCAGAACAGTGCAATAAAATATGTACGTATGAATTGTCATATCTCTAGAATATATGAATTCTCGTAAACTCACCAGATGTTTTGAAGCAAGCACTAGGTTTTAATTGGGACATTTAAACTTGAAAAGGCCAATCTGCAATGACAATGTGCTGCTTATTTATTTCAGACTATTTACATTTTGGAAAGAAGGGAAAAGAAAGTTTCTTATCCTTTTTTTTCCAGAAAAAAAAAAAAAAGGAAAAAAGCCATCATTCCATTAATACTGCTTAATAGAAAAATGAAAGTAATAGAAAAGTGAAACAGAAAGATTTCAAAGAACTTTAGCCCTACAAAGAAAAAAATCCTAAGAGAAATTATCTGTAAACTTTACCACAAAATGCGTAGCTACAGAGTAAGGATATAATTTCTTTCCTGAGTAAAGGATTTCCTCTTGGGAACAAAATATTTGTAAGTTAAAGGCATGAGGATAAAGTCCTCTCCTGAATGCGCTGATTGACTATTACCGTATTACTATAGCAGAATTTAAAAAGTTAAAACTGCGCTTTTGAAATTGTGAGAGCAAAGTGATGCCTGTACATCCACTGGACTGCAAAACGAGTCACTGAATACTTTAGGATATCTAAAATGGCACTAGCCTCTTATATTTAGGCAACTGAATCCATTTCCGAGGCTCTGTCAGTTATAATGAGAGCTGAGGAAAATAGCTTAACTACAGACACCTGTAAGTGTCTTAATGTTGACCTAACTCTATGCAAGGACACTCATCTGTTCTTGAAAACCATGGTCCTGTAGCAGCAAGCAGCACATAAGTTCAATGTGAATACCATTCAAGAGAATCACTGGACCTGAAAATCGCATGAAATAGGGCTTTAAGAGCTCTTGAAAGATGAATGAACCTATCCTTCCACGGTAAGATGGGATCGATTCTACCTGTGGTATTTTTCACTGATGTTTAGCCAACCTCTTATTAAAAAACACCAAATGTGAAAATAAGTTCCCAAAATCTTTTTTTGTACAGAGTTTGTTGTGATCTGAAGGCATGGTTGACCGACTTAAGATGCCTTTTTCTAGTCAGACTTGGCAGAGGGCCCTGGAGGAGAGGCTGTGGTCACAGGTGCTGTGTTTGTCATGTCACAACACCAGTCCAGTGCAGAAGCAGACTGAGGAGCAATTGCAGGAGCAGGACACGATACTTGAAATGCTTTTCATCATGTTGTATCACTTGGCCCAGTGAGTGATACAAGGCCCGTTTCAATGTGACCCCCAGTGCATCTGCATCCATCTGATCTGACCCCATCTACCATTGTCTTCCCAGCGTTGTCTTGGCAAAAGGAATTGGGAAGACCCTGCAAAGAAGTCATCCTTCCCCTAATATGTACACGCTTTGGGCTTGGTAGAAGAGCAAAATATTTCATTAATATCAAACTGACACTGTGTTGCAGCAAAAGTAAAGGGAAATAGGCTAGAAACTGCCTAGGAACAGAGGACACTTCATGTACATAGATGGATGGATGGATGGATGGATGGATAGATACTGTACAACATATTTACATAACTGTATTTGAAGAAAACTGTTGATAGTACAAAGAAAACCTCCAAATATTAAGAAATACCAGAATTAAAGCAAGCCAAATTTTCCATGTTTTTTTTTTAACCTTTATTTTTTCCACTGTCCTCCTGGATCTCAATATACAGTGTCAGAACTAGGCAGGAAAGATACTTTCCCTGTCCTGCTTCACAGAAAATCAATCTAGGGCTAACATTTCAGGATATTATTTCTTAGCCAACAGCAACTGTCAGTGGGAGCATGCTCTACATGGATGCTTGTGGTGGTTAACTGCTTTTTTGCAAGTCCATCCCAAACTGTGACTTTAAAAGGGCACCGTAACCATTTTTATGTGAATGATGGCAAAACACTGATAAATAGACAAGACCTCCCAAAAAACTTTGCGTAACTCTTCTGCAAGATGGATGTTTTCCTGCTTAAGAGTTAAAACCAAATATCTATGTTTTCACTAGGAATAAAACGCAGTATTTTTTCCTTGCCTTATTCTTGAAAAAAAATTAAACTTTCCTTGACAAAATTTCCTCACAGAATTAATTCTGAGGTAGACAACTGGCATGAGATATTTCAGTCCAAGCAGTTCACATTTGTCAAAGGTATGAGTGTCTGAAAACAGGTTGGTGTAATGGGAAGTGTCAGGCAACTTTAAATACACAGACCTATTGGCCTGCTCACAGTGCAGTTTTGAAATTAAATAACTATTTCATCACACAGATTAAAAAATGCAGCCTATGTTCACTCTAAAACCTGCTTCCAATCCTCCTGACGGACAGTTTTTCTGCTTTAGCCGTAGGTGATATCTGTTGTAAACACAGTTCTTTATTTCAACTTTGTATGTCTCATAATTACTAAATTGTGAGTGGTAGTGGGCAGAAATACACAGATCCAGGAGTATTTTTTGGTAATAGCTTTGTCCAGGGCAGGAGAAATCTTGAATTCTTGAATCTCTTCTACTGGGTAAAGTTATACACTGGAGTGATTTAAATCAGCTTTTTTTCAAGTTCTGCTTGCTTGCTTTCCTTTCCTGCTGTCAGGGATGACCTATCCAATAAGAAGGAGTGAAAGTGAATTCTCATGCTACATAAATGCTGGATAATGCATATATTTACAGCTTGCTCCTGTCTTTAGAGCTAAATAATAGCAACATTTTTCAAAGGCTGTTACTCTGACTTGGCCATTGTTCATCTTCTGGAAATTAAATAATTTTAGCATCTTGTAAATGTGTTCTAAATTAAAGCAAAGAATATCAAAGCATGCTGTGTTAGGCACCAAATTCTAACATTATTTCAGAGGTGAAACCTTCTGTATTGATTTAATCTTGCATCAGATGCGCTGTCCTTTCCCTCCTACAGGGTTCGAAAGACATTTGCACACAAAGCTTTTATATGCAGAGCAATAACTACAGGAGAACCTGAAGGTACATACGGTGGTTTCATCTATTTAGTTTTAGCCAGCTCACTTCAACATTTGTAAAAATTACAACATGTCTTTGTATGAACATCTGATCAGTATTGTTACTCTATCTCCTATCCACATTTATTTTGGGTTACCAGGCTCACGACCCCAAAACTTATGGCCTTAACTGCTCAAACTCTAGATTATAACCTCTGTCAGGAAGAGGTGCCATTCAGCCAGCTTACAGCTTTTTTAAACTTTGGATTCATAAGAAGAAGCATAATGCTTACTGCACCTGTTATACCACCTCCTCCTTTACCTACAGACATCTCCGAACTGCAGTCTGGCATAACCTTCTTTTACCCAGTAAAGGTGACAGAGGCATAGCACACGGTGATCTATGTAGATCAGCATTTATACTTTCTGTTCTTCAGAACAGGTTTGTATAGCTGAACTTTCTGTAAGCATCTAAATCTTTGCCCTACTATAAGTCTGTTGAGCAACAGTTGAGTCCTAGTGTTAGAAGGGGGAGAAAAAGCAAAGCATTAGAAAAAAAATGTTGCTATCGTGTTTTTCACATTGGGGGAATCTTTAAAGTAGAAATGATGCATAGCAGTTGTTAGAGGATATCAGTCAATGCTATCTACAGTTTGAAAATAGTTATCTCTGTTAATTTATGCAAAACTTAAACCAGCTGTGTAAACTACGTGGGAATTTATTTGAAATATTGTTGTTCAAAATGGCACCCTCAGTCCTTCTTTTTCTTTTTTGTTTGAAACAACATTTACTGAAATTTATGTTGACAAGTTGCAGACAGAATGATGGAGTACCCCTTTTTTGATCTGCAGTTAGAAGTCATTTGCATCCCTCCACCTTACTCTTTTTTTCCACAAAGGGAAGTTTCTTTAACTCAGTTATCAATCAACAAAAGCTCTGAAGGGCTATTTCATACAACAATTTGTTAAAGTGACAACAATGGTATCAAACACACAGCTCTTCAGTAATAGCCCGAAAAGATCCATGTCACTGGGTTATTAATTGTATAAGGAAAAGAATTTAAAGCCATTAGCATTGACTGCCTTTGCTTCCAAAGTGAAGCTTTTTTCTCTGAAATTACCATTCCTTTTGCTTGTTTTCTTGTTTCATTGCTGTTCCGAAAGCTAGCAACTTTAACCATCTGTATTATCAAAACTCATTTCTGCACGTTATTACTATCATCTTAATATCATGTTTTAAAACAAAACATCAAAGAACAATAAACAAGCCAAAGAAGCAAATAAATTTAAAGAAATGTGTGCCTATTGACCAGTAAGTATTGTTTTGTATTTACTATATGACTTATATATAAACATTAGGACATAATGTGTGTAAGAGGAGCTAGAGATACGGAGCAATTTAGGGCTGCAATTTTTGTACATTGTGAAAACGTATAAAGTGCTGACTTGTTTTTAAGTATCTATTAAGAACTGATTGAGGCACAACAGGTGTGCATTTGTGAGATTTTTCTCCTAGAGGAATGTTAGTTGTTCAGTTGCCATGTTAGTGAGGTTTTCAGCTGGGCAAAGGGGTCCATGGCCCAACCCCATTGCCCACCCCAGTAAATCCAAGTGTGCATTGACCTGTTCTGTACTGATTCCCCCGTATACCAAGAAATCTGGCCCATGCTTGAAAACCTGAAATTGTATTCCCCCTTGTTTATCTTTAAAGCTACTGAGTAGGTGTTTTGGTTTGCAAAATAACAAAATAAGCACTCCCTCTTTAGTCATTACAACTCCATAAAGGCAGGTACTGCGCAATGTGCTTCTGATTCTCCAAGTCCTTGTAGCAGGGCTTAATTCTTCAAACACCACTTTTATCCCAGTGCCTTGAGTGGGGTCATTTCCACATATAGAGGTATTCACCTATATGTTTGCAGAACTGGGCCAAATGTGGTATATTTTTATCTTATGGGGGAGTTAGCCTTGGTATTTTCCCATAATTCCAGTGATAAATTGTCCTCTGGGTCCCTTTCTTCCTGTCTGAGCTCCATAGTGTATTCCTTTATTAAAAGGAAAGAGAAGTAGCTCCATTCAAATTTCTTTAAAGGTCCTTTGAACACAAAAATGGATATGCCTTTGTTGTGGAAAAGAAGGCATATTCTTTGAAAGTGTGTTGCATCACAGTGGGACTGACGTACAAACTTTTCCAAACTTTAAAGTGATGTTTGGGTGCAGCTCCTTTATAGCTAAGAAATCATAAATGTAAAGGTGAAAGCAGCAGATTAAAAGAAAGAAATATAGAGGCAGACATGCTATTTTATGAGGAATTTGAGCTATTTAAAATAACGAATAGCTCTTCACCTGATGTTAAGATGACTAATAGTGCAGATAAAAAACAGAATTTGGCTGTGTAAACTAGATTTAAATGGACTTCAGCTGCTTGTTTCCAACATTCTAGTCAAAGCAACCGAGTACCTCTAACTTTTCAGAGCTGTGTAGTGCAGGAATGACTTGTGTGTGGAAAGAAGGGGCAATTATCAGGTCAGTTCAGAGAAGAATTGATTGTCCTCACTGAGTCTGGTTCTCCAGAGACCCAGTGAGGTAACGGAAAGCATGAAGAGCTTTCCGTTAAACCTGTATGTCCTGTAAGTGTCTACAGGTCTTGTGTACGTACCCAGAGATGCCCAGGTCTACCTCCTGACTGAGATGCACCGTGGCCAGCAGTGCTGGGCAGCAAGATTGATGGTGCTCAGGGGGATCTGTGCTTGGCACATGTGCTCAAAGAACCTCTAGCACATACTGACGGATCAGGTGCCTCCTAAAATGCAATTGCTTTTGCTTTATTTTTAAAAGAAAGTCAACACAAAGCCCTTCTCCTTCTCCCAAGGAAACGGCTGTGGGCAGGAGAGCGTGGGTAGAGAGGGGTCTTTTCCATAAGACTGGAGGGACTGGCTCTCGAGGGGGGAAGGGTCCCTCCCTGTAGCCCTGCACTGGACTCTCAGCTGCTGA
This sequence comes from Chroicocephalus ridibundus, assembly GCF_963924245.1. Classification (NCBI taxonomy): domain Eukaryota; kingdom Metazoa; phylum Chordata; class Aves; order Charadriiformes; family Laridae; genus Chroicocephalus; species Chroicocephalus ridibundus. Next base: position 47,917,010 of record NC_086288.1, read on the forward strand.
AGATGGACAAAGTTTGGAGGTACAGCCTTGAGCTTAATATGTCTTGTAGTAAACCTCTAAAGCAGAATTCAGGCGTTTTCCTTATCTTCTACAAGTACTTAACTTTCTCCTCCCACTAAGTAGGGATCCCTTTGTGTCTGGCTGTTTCTTTATTTTGTATCAAAGGACAGTGTTCAAAAGTTAGGGGTGGCATAGCCCAATGTGTTAGTATCAGATTGTCTTTGAGATCTAGTTCTACAAAGCTTATTCAGAAGGCAACACTGAATTTTCACTCAGTTTAGGCTGAAGGTGCCTCACTGGGGATTTAAGATGGTATTTCCTTCCCCGCCTCCTCTCCCTCTTTCCTATGTGCTTCCATTCCCTTTTCAAATACATGTACATGCCCAGAATGTACAAGGCTTGATCCAAAGCCTTTTCAATTCAGTCATATAATAGGTGAAACAACTACTGATAATAGACTTCCCAATGGAACTATACATTTGCACAAATTTGTAATTATCTTTTAAGGAACCTAATGTGGGGTGAGGTTTCCAATATTACTAAACGTGGCACCTTAGAGCTCCATATAGAACAAATGTACAGCTTCACATGACATAACTTGTGTTTCCTGTTGCAATATATATCTAAATGGTTTATGCAGCAGCAACTGTGAAACTTTTGCTGAATAAAAGCCTATCCTTTCTCTCTTCTCCGTACTTCTTTATTTCCCTCTGCTGTTATTTCTTATTGTAATGTGCAAGCCAGTAATAGAACCCTGTACTGAATTTTGGGATGCGGTTCACAAGAATGATTGCACAAAACAGTTTTGCTCTGGGTCAAACAGAATTGGCTCTAAGAAGCTTCAAACTGAAGATACATCATACATGTAAATGGTACAATTTCAGTGCTTTAAATTAACATAGGCATTCAATCATGCTGAGTTTATTACTGCAACAATATACTAGACAGTAAATAAAGTGTGGCATAAAACTTTATGCAGTTTCTTCTTCCAGTTGAAAAAAATTATACAAATCAAGACTCCGTGTAAAGTGAGATTAGGTAACAACTGAATAATTACTCTATGTGTCAAATTCCCCCAGCTGGAATATTATGATCTGATGAGTAAGAATTTATTATATATTTTGCTACTAAAGTAAATGAAAGTCACTAGAATCATGTTTGTTCTGTTCGCTGGAGAGTATAGCTGTTGAAACAAAGCTGTAATCAGAATATCCTGAGACTTTGCTCCATGCAAAAATTGCACTCTTCTTCATGGGTGAAAAGTAATGCTTCCTTTCTTCCAACCCACCTGCACAGTAAACAGATTCCCATGGGCAGGCTGGGCACAGCTTATGTGAGTGGTTGCAGTATGTAGTTGGTAGCATAGAAAGTGACCTTGTACCTTGCAAACCAACATGAACACTTGGCCCTGTGGGACTCTCTGTGCGGTACAGGGTGCCCCTGCATTCAGATGGAGGAGCTATGCCACAGCCACAGTCTTGCTGTCTGTATTGCCAAAAAGTCTTCTCTTGAGGGCAAATCACCCTCTAAACCTATGACTGGCATTCCCTGCACTGCAGCTGGATCCCAAAGTCAGCCCAGGAGCTCGTGCCTGCAGGCAGGTGGGGAGTGGGCAGAGATGGGCTGTGGCTGAGCGGGACCCTGGAACAGGATCCTCCTCGCGTTGTACCGCAGGCAAAGAGAAGGAGAGGGAAGGACCTGGGACTGTCTCCACTGCACTGCTTTGCTGCAGCTGCTTCTGTGGCACCGCAATGTGCACAGAGCTACAGACCTGGTTGTCACGATCAAGGATAAACAGACAACCTTCCTGCAATCCGCTGAATAACATTGTTTTTCTTGCTACCATCAAACTCTGATGCAACAATTTAATCCACTCTCTTTTTAAAGTAGATGAAAGTAATATCTTTTGCAATTGTGCACTCAAATGAAATAAAACATTGCTAGCTGGAGCCAGTCAAATCAGTCCTTTCATGAATTTTGATTGGTTTCCATGGAAACACTGACATACTCCATTTAGCACCAGGGTCCATGCCTGAACAAAGGAACTGCTGAATGAAGTCGCAGCATCTTCCTACCCATATGCATGGCAGAGAGATGCATTTTCAAGTAACGTTGGTGGTTAAGTGTTTGTATAAACATGCATAGTGATGTGAGCGCACTGGAGATCAAAATCATTTGGGCAAGAAGTGTTCGTCAGCTCTAAGAGTTAGGAAAAGACGAAGCATACAGTAAGTGAAATATGTGCATTGCTATTGGGAATAGAGCTGTACTTTAATATGGGGATTTAAAAATTAGGTTTATTTGCAATACAGAGGAAAACTCTGGAGAAACTGAGCTCTTCCAAGGAAGCTGAGAAGCTTAGCATCTCTCTGAACCTGTCTGTATTTATCACTGGCCAAGGTGATAACAATAGCGTTCATTCTTCTAGCTGCTTTCTTCTCAAGGTGTCCTGGCTGCACTCTCCACTTCACAAGCCTCCGCTCTTTTGCTGCTCACCCTTGTGTAATTTGGGAGTAACACCACAGAAATTGATGGAGTTCTACTGCTATAAAATAACATAAAGAAGAAAGTAAATCACGCTTTCTCTCCAAGACTTGTTTCACAGCCTAGTGGTTAATATATCAGAACTAATTAACAGTCTGATGAGAGCCCCATGCAACAGCATGGAGTATGTGTGTGCGCTGAATGCAGCAGACTTGACAATATTGTGTCCAGATGAAGGTGAGAGAAAAGCTAGTGAAGTGGAGCTTTTCGAATTATAGAGACCCTTTATTAAATATCTCGAAACCACAGCACAACCTACTTGTAAAATGCTAAGTACAGCAAGCAGGAATGAAAACAATATGCCTGAAGAATGTTGGGACTTTACAGAAGTGATTTTTTAAGCTTTTTTTCCCCCGTAGTTGGGATATCGTCAGCTTTCTGACACTGGAATTTGATTTCACCTTTTCTAGATTCATTGTATTCCAGTTTCACAGTTTGATCACTTCGGGACCCAAGTGACTGTTTGAGGTGCTGGGGTGGAGATATTGCAGATGGTAGCCCTAATCAGAGTCAGTGCTACTGCTGCTCATTGTCAGATGTTGTGAGCAATTTTGAGGGACCTGAAAACATGCAAGAGCTGCCCTGTCCACACTGAACTTAAAGCCATGTGTTTTTATGTGTTACTTTGTTGTTGTTGTTGTTTTTCTAACAGGAAAGGTAAGGTTAAAATAACAACTAAGGATTTTCTATAAAACAAAGTGATTACCTTAAACTTTTCTCTGAAATTTTACCCCTGCCAGGTTTCATGAACTTTTGCCATCTTTGCAAGCATTTCTTACAAGTGCTTGAGTGGCAAAAGGAATTAACTGCAGAAGTGATTTTTTATAAAGAACTTGTGTGGGTAAATTAATGTGAGTAAACCACACAGTGTCATTTAATAACTTATATGTCCTTCATCCAAAAAAGTTCCTTAAGCATAGTAAAGGTTTCAGAGTAGGCAATGAAGAAGGCGCAGAGGTGCCTAATTCCTACGTGTAGGTGACCAAGAACACAAGATGGATAAAATTCCTGATACAGATTCTTTTTTTGCCTGGGGATTGATTAAGGTAGCCCTTCATTTCACTCCTCTACAGCATGACAGATTTTAAGTTTCCTATTATTACACAACAGAGTTGCAGTGCTCTCTAGAGGTAGCCAAACCAGGTACGAGCAAGCTCTCCTTGCCCTGGGAGCAAGGGAGCGATGTTAATGTGACACTTTTAGGGCTAACGCAGGGTGATGAGGGGAAAAGTAACAACTCCCAGGCAGGACACTGTGCCAACGTGACTGACCTAGCTCAGTGGCTGAGCTCACTGCCTGAGTTGGTATCTGCAGTCTGCTCCTGAGGAAGAAAATTAAGCAACGCACGTGAATATTACTGGGAGAACCAAGCATGAATCTAGTTCACTGTGGCAAGGAGTTTCGTGAAATGATGTTAGAAGATCTGCAGTAGTCCCGTCAGGCAAAAATCTGTCATACTCTGAATTTTCAATGACTTATCATGCTCTTTTATATTTTCATGGTCCCGCCTTACCTCAGTTTGGGGAGAAAGGGAAGGAGTTTAAGTCAATGAAAAAGGGAGAGAGAATCATTCTCTCCTTAAAAAAAACTATGTATAAATGAAGATAAATGTAGAAAATTATGCAAAAGGGAATTATGATAATTTAATCATGATGATTTGTTCTTCCCACTACACAGGACCACTAAATAAAATGAAATGTTGGGAAAGTCAAACCAGACAAAAATGTATTCACACACAGCACATTATAAACCCGAGAAAATCATTTCTAGCGAAGACTGTTGCAACAGGGAAAGTAGCAGGGATATTTGTAGGGATGACAGGGGTATCCAGAGTTGTTCTATTTAACGACAACACAAGTGCTGGAAGATAAATTAAATGTAGTGCTTCACAGATCACAACTCTTTAGAGGAAGTGTGCAAACATAACATTCAGCACAGGTTATGGCATGTCAACATGTCTGAGAGTTTCTACCAGCCTCTCTTGAAGCAGCTGGTTCTGGCCATGGTGGAGACAGTGTGCTGGAGGAGCTGGGCCGTTGCTCTGAACTGGTTTAACAAATGTGTAAACACAGGATGTTTCACATTTAGTTTTTCATTCCCTTGTTATCTTCTGGTTTAGGAAAAAGCAAACCCTGCAAATAATTAGGCACATACTTAACTGCAAGGCGATGTGTCTTGCACCAAGGACCGATCAAGCTGTTGGAAATACACAGAGGCCTAAATGTTGTGAGATTAGGGTTTAAAATGGGACTCAACAGAACTAAGGCAATTCTCCTGCCATGCATGAAATTATAGAGCAATTGATTCTGTTTTCTGGTTGCACTGAATCCAACAGGAGATTTACTATTGCACTTAATGGAAAGAGTAATGATTGCTATAAACTGAATACTAATAAACAGGTCTGTCAGTCTATGTATCTGTCTGTCTGTGAGCTTCGCTATATTCATAACTACCTATGTCATTAGCATAATTATGAAATGTTATTAATATCTGCTTATCTTTACCCAGCACTGTAAGACATATATGTATTTTTATATGAATATAAGACACGTATGATATACTAAAGAGAATTATCTCACTATTCATTAAATAACTATAGAGGTCTTCCTCAGAAGATCTCCAGAGGTCCCTTCCAACCCTACAATTCTGTGATTCTGTGAAATGAAATGTGATATGTCGCCCCAACATATTAAGGACTGTCCCTTAACAATTATTGATTTTAAGAAAGAAAATTTTGATCCTACAAGTAATTACATCTAAATAAAAAAGGAATATATGAAGAAAGTCATTTTTTATCTGCATATATATAGTTTTAAAATGTGTGGGGTAATACAACATCATTTATTTACAGCTTTAGTTTAACATTTACAAATATGTTTTCATTGACATTTGTGAAAAAATATTATCCTTTAATAATTTATATTATTTTTGTAGTAAGTTTGAGTCTGAAAATGAATTCTCAAGGCATTTTTCTTTTTTTTCAATTGTACTGGTTTGTTCATCTCGCAATCTTTGTTAAAGAAAATAATTTTATGGATAAATGACTCCATCTAGAGCTTGTTTAGAGTGAAAAAAAAAATCTTAATAAAGCCTAATTCTGCATTTAGCATATTTAAAAGCCCACATTACAATAATTTCTCAATAAAGGCTTCCCAAAAAATATACAAGTTAAACTTTATTATATCACTAAATATACCATCATGAAAATCACAGTTTATATTGTTTCAGCCATGTTTAGTTATACATAATGAGAGAAAAAAAATCTCACCAAGGGGGAACAAAGTATTTCATCCTTTCTGAGAAGAGCGTTGCTGCTTATTTAGCTTCTCTCTGCATCAGTCTGAAGTCAATACTCAGAGCACTGCAGAAGCTTTTTCAAAGTGAATCCATATCCATTCAAGGAGACAGAAAAAAATGAGCTAAATGCTGTTTGCTACCCAAGGGGAAGGTCTAATGGAGTCAGGAAAGAGAGTCAACAATGACTGAAGAAACAGAGACACTAACAGAGGTTGCTCCATCACAGTTCCATCTCAGCAGTCATTTTTAAACAGCTGAAGATAGATGAAATATATTTTACTTATAGTGAGCTCAGTTATGAGCCCATTGCTAACCAGGAGCATGACTTCTTCGTTCCTTGGAAGACATGACCTAGAAAGGAGCAAAGCAAAGGCCCAAAAGGTGTCTGAAGCACAAGCATGCATGAGCACACTGAGAACACCACCCTTCAAACACAGCTGCTTCTGCATGGGCATGGTATTCTGACCACCACTGGTCTCCGGGGTGGAGACTTGCTCCTGATAATCTCAGGTGCAGGATAGTTTGGAGATACCCATGTTATCTCCAGATTAGCTATGTGATATGGTAGAAATGCCATGCAGAGTTGTTAACTTGAGCTTTGGAAATCAGAGAACTCTCAGCACACTTGTGTTCCTGCCTTAATTTGTTTCCTCTAAGCGGGTCTAATCTAAGCTCAGGAACATGATGGCATGGCTTGTTCACAACTCTAATGACAAGATATAAACAATGGGTGAAGACAGATGGCATCATTTTTGTTGTATTAGTGTCTGAAAGTGGATGATTGCAACTGATACCATATCTTGTATCAAATAGTAGGGCTGTATTACATTGGTAACGTGGATTGTATTGAAAGCTGATTTCAAAAGACCACCCCGATTGCCTTCATTTCCATCCTGTTAAATCTCTTCCACTGGTCTACTTTGTGCACGTTCACATTCTTTCTTCTTCAACATCTTCTGTGCTGTCCGGATTTTATGCAGACCTTTCATTTTCCTTTACCAAATAACAGGTTGCGGGTGGTATATCTGTTCATGCTGCTGACATTTGTCTTGATATTTCTTTTCCTTTTTTGGGATCCTTTGTCATTCTTCCTGGAAGATGCCATTTTCACAGTCAATTCTATGCATCAGTTGATACATTCAGAAGATTTTCCTAGCGATACCAGAATCTTATATTATAAAAGACATGTGAAAGGCTATTTTTACAGTTTAATAATAATAAAAATAATAACAATAATAGAAGAATTGAGGGTTTTTTAAATTCGTTCTGAAAATATTTCAGATATTTCTCATTTTTTTTGCTTGAAATTTCCACTCTCTTTTCAGTGTCAAAATCAATGGGTAATTAACTTCACTGCTTGCCACTCTTTAAGACTGTTATTGGCTTACACAGTATGAAATCCTTAAGGAGTCAGTTCCTATGAACAAGCAGGTCTGCTTGCATCCTAGAAGTCAGATATAAGGGATGGAGGCAAGAATAACGGGGCTCCTGATGGTGGCAGGCAGTGGTACCATCTTACTGTTGTCATGATAAAATGGAGAGTAGAGATAGCTTATGGTGACCATTTGTCACAACGGAAGAAATACAACATGATGGTCTGATGAATCTGGCTGTGATGCTGCCCTTGGTTTACTGCTGGCAGCCCATAAGATGCCTCGGTTAAGTAAGACTGTTGTCAGTGGGCAGGAAGGAGAGGGGTCTTTCTTTTTCAGTTAATTAATGTAACATTTCTGCACTAGTTAATACAACTGAGCAAAGAAACATGGCTGGTAAGTCAAGAACAGCTGAGCTTTACAACCAAAAGCAGTGAAATGCGATTAAATTTCTTATACTTTGTACTATAAATAGTCAGCAATTTTAAGTTCTTTAAAACAGTGAACAAGTCAAAATTGTGTTAATACCAGGTGCTTTCACCTGGCCGTGGCAAAGGCTGTTTTCAGTTCCTGGAATAATAGCTCAGATGATTGTTCTTTTTCACAAAATGAATAGTTGTGAGAAATATCACCTTAAGCTATGAACTTGGTTCTATGACAGCTAATCTTCAGAGTGCCCTTACAAAGCTTGTACTTTTTTTTTTTATAACAAAGTGTATACTCTTCAGTTTAACAGCCACACTATCAAAACTTTAAATTAGAGCAGTGAATCTGAATCAGCAACAGAGTATGAAATGGTGCAACTGTAGTGATGTTAAAAATATTAGATAGTAATTTCCTTTATAGATGAGAGACATTCCCAGTGGTTAATGCATCAGAAAGCAACTCAGAACAGGCTCCTGCTGCTAGGATCTGATACTGAAATCCTCCGACTAGACAATTCTTCCATATCTCAGTTACTATGATTTAAAAAATGACTGCATGTCAACAGCTTGTAAGCACACTCTGAACTGGAGACAGATGTGATTAACACAACTTAGCTTAGTTTTGCCTCTGTAGACTCCTAATTAAATTCCATGCCTACTAAAATGTGACCTCTTGTTAAGCATGTTCTTATAGACATTTCATGTTAAATAAAAATATATTTGATTGCAACAATTACCTGTTTAGCTTAGCCAGGTCTATAAATGTGAGCTGTCTACTCAGGCAATGTAAAAATGCCTGTGTGCTTTCCTCCAAGAGGCCTTTAGCATGGTCTTTTAAGCTGACCTGAATTTTCAGAATATGCATCACCTAATAGCTTCCTTGATGTTACAGTTGTTCAGAAGAAATAGTTGGTAAGGCCAGAGGAAAATGTGTCTAGGCTTTCACTTAGATCACTCAGTGTCTACATTATTTTCATGTATCTTTTAAAATTCTTTTTTCTGTCTCAGTTTAGAGATTAATTGCCTTAGAGAGAAAAGTCCCTTTATTATTAAGTGCGTCCTTAAAATCTAATGGGCACGGGGAACACATTCTCTGTTTCACCCTATGCTAGTGTCTGTTAATTACTTTTTGCAGTCTTGCTCTGGACTTTGCTTCACTGCATTTTGTCAAATCTCCTAAAGAGCCTGACTAAAACCAGCCACCCAGGTTTGCATTCAATTTGCAAGGCATACACTTGTAGCTGGTGGGGTGGGGGGATGATCTTTGTATTCTAAGGTGAGTGGGGTGTGTGTTTGCCAGTCTCTCCTGTCAACAGTAATAAATGGCTTATGGCCAATTCAGATTAACAAATCATCCCCTAATTAAATTCCGGAAAATATTGCTACCTTGGACTAAAATAAAACACTGCTTTTCTATTACTGCATACTGGCATTTGACTGCCTTATCACCTGTGAAGGAAGACAGGCAGCTACAGAGAGAAATTCATCCTTTTCCAACGCAGATGTAAAAATTGGACAACATGAATTATCTTGGAAGCAACCTAGGAGTCACTAAATTAACCTAATCCACACTGACTTGACAAGGCACACCACTTTCAGGCAGGTAAAGTTAGTAGAGTGGAATCACATCAGGAGTTCTTTTGGGTGAGAGTTTCTAGAATTTACTTTTTCCAGATTTTCAAACTCCTATTAAGATTTATACCTCGCTGTCATTATGTATCTCAGCACTGCAGTGCTCCCAGATAACTGGTTTCAGCAGATAGATTAGGTATATAGATCATTGTTCCAAGACATCTTTATATCCATTTTTTCTCTGATGGGATGAACAAAGTATGAATGTCACCACACTTATTGTGATCAACCCATTTACCTTCTGTTAGCTTTTCTCCTATGTTACATGCAGTCTGCATTACTGTTTACTTGTTTCAGCCCATTAGCTCTGATTCTTCCCAAATCCCACAAGAAGAGGTGGATGTACTTTTACGATCATCCACCAGATAAAAAATTGTCTTATTGCATATCTTAAAGCTGCTTGTGATATTCCCTTCCACTATTTGCTGTCCAATGCTAATATTTATGGCTGGAACACTTTGGGTGCAAAACAAACCTCAGCAGCAAACAATGAAAATGTCATTTCTCAAGCAGATCACTGCATGAGCACAAGCTCATAGCCATCTTCCCCAGTGCCAGAGATATCACAAGTGTTCCTCCTTTACATACCCGTTGAGTAGCTAAGGGTACATGCATGAGTACAAACTTGAGTCTGTTTTTATCTGTCTGCTGGTACCAGTGAAATAAGTCAATCCACCCCTTTAATTTTTTCTATTCACAGTCTAACTTTAAAAAGGTTTGTATACACTTTGTTCTTTACAGGTCTGTCTTGTTGAGAGGGACTGTCCTAATGGGAAATGGGGAAGTGGCTCTTTCAAGTACATTCTTCATTTGTTTGCAATTAAAAAGGGTCCTCCAGCTCTGCCTCAAATATTTTCGAGCGGTCCACCACCGCTCCACTGAGTGCATTCTTCTGATGCCATCAAGGACATCACAGCATATCTTTAACATGATGGTGTCTACCCTTTGTTCAAACACTATTGTAAATGTCTTTTTTTCAGACAGCAACTTTCTCATGCATTTGCCTTACATTTTCTGTTGTTGCCAAAGAGCTTATCACCCATCTTAGAGTTCAAAACTTATCCCCCAGTACCTGTGGCCTTTCTTTTATGACTCATATCACTGTTTCTGTCAGATCCCTGGCTTCTGTCCTGGAGTTCAATTAAAAGTTAACAAACATCCTATTCACATTGAGTTTCTCTGCCACTCTGCTGCTGCTGCAGTGTTCTCCATGGCTCCTATAAAAATTAAATGTAACTTGCAGCACTTTATCACTCCTGTGATCCTGGTTCTCTGCCAGCCCACCTGCTCACCACCTTCTCTGCTGGCTGGAAGGCAAGCCCCCATGTTTCTTAGTCAGCTGGGTTTTTACTCAAATTGCCTGAGGATTTCCCTGCACTTTTGCTATTGGTCTGCATCAGAACTGGGGTTCACAGCTCCTTGGCTGGTAGAGCAAGGAGCTGAGGTAAGGGTTTGACAGGTTCCCTGGCCACCTGGCTGCTGCTGGTTCATGGGCTGCTGCCTGTGATGCTGCTGCTCTGTGTGGCAGCTGGAGTTCACTGATATCCTCTGCTTCCCAGGGAGATAGGCAGCATGGGAAGTAGGAAACAGGCTCTCAGGAAGCCACACAAAAAACATGTTGTGCTTCTTTCCAGTAGGACTGATCAGTTTTCCCTCCCTTGGAAAAAAAAAAAAAATCAGAGTATCGGACTTCTTTAGGAAAAGCTTCCTTTCTCTCCTCACCCATTGAGACCCATACCCCACCTGGTATTTAAATTCTGCCTTCTGGTGTGGTCTGTGGAGAACATGACAGTGAGATTATTTTGAAATGTTATCACACTGATAACACATGTATGCATCTCGGGCATCTGTTCTCCAAAGACTTCAACTTCCAGGTTGTGTGCCAATCCCACTATGCAACTTTGGTCTGAAAGCGTGCAGACCCAAGCCATGGCCAACTGTCTTGCCCAAGCCATACTTGTACTATCTCTGAGCTGGATTGCATTAACCTACTCTAGATCGACTGCTCTATCAGACTGCTTTGTGTGCTGTCTTTATTCAACATTCAGGACTTGAAAAACTGCCAAAATAATTCCCTCAGCAGGAACCCCTAACCTGGGAAGCTCCTGTTTTCTAAAGGAATAAAGATGAACTTCTACAGCTTCATAGAATCACAGAATCATTCATAGACTCATAGAATACCAGGTTGGAAGGGATCTCAAGGATCATCTGGTCCAACCTTTCCTGGCAAAATTCTTCTTGAAGCGGGATGGAAGGATTCCCATGGTATCACTTGATGGTGAATTAAGGCCACAAAAGTAGCAGTTTTACGTGGGAAGGAGCCTAACAGGCATCTCTACAAATGTGGACTCAAGAAGTCACTGGGAATGCTTTGCCTGAGGCAGACCACTTTCTGTGGTTAGGTAAATGATGTTTGTTTCGAAAGCTGCTAAGCTAAGGCATTTCAACAGCACTAAATGAATTTTTTTAAAGTGCAGGTGAACAATGAGAAGTCATTTGGTTCCCAAGAAATGTATTACAGGAGGATGTGCTGTGCCAAATTCCATCTTCTGGCAGGCTTCGTGTAAATCAAAAACTACAAAATGTTCAGCTCATTTTGTCTGTCCAAGGGAACATTAGCTGCAAATATGAGGTGAATTGCACAGAACAAAGCCTTAAAGAACAGCCTTTTAAAATAAAATTTTTACATTCAACAAGGAATAACATAGCTCTGCATCTGTTTTACGGAGGAAAGAATTCTATGTTAAGCTTCATAACAGCTTATTAAATGAGACAACCAAGTACCCAAGGAGATGGGATTGAAAATGAAGATTTCTTGGAGAAATCCTGCAAGAGGCACAAGGGGGTACCTGCAGTACAACTTCAGCATTCAAAGGACTCATTAGTACAGCATAGGCTGCCTTGCAGTTCATAGCCAGGAAATATAATCATACATCAGTGGACGTTTTAATGAGGTTAATGGGATTATTATTATTTTTTAAAGTAACTATGATAACGTAATAACAGTAAAACATCTTCAGACGACTGTTCAGGGTGGCTGTCAGTACCATAATCTCACGTGTGCTTTAAGAAAAAACAGCTCATACATAATGAAAAACTATCCCAGTGGTGTATGAGAGAAATCTCAATGTAAAAAGCAAATTATACAGTTAATAGGCTTGATGTTCATTTTGCCAGGATGTATCCAGCACATGATAGTGCTATCACAGAACAGCTTGCCATAAAAGGGGCTTATGTAAACTCAGTTAAAAAAAGGTGTCTACATGTGTTTCCAGAGTTTCCTTTTGTATCCTTATTTTTCATCTTATCTCTCCAGAATATGGTACATCTTTCCCAGATGATAAACACGCACAGCTTGGGTGTGAAGAATTAAGGTTCCTTACTGCCTTCAAGCAGCATACTCTTAGAAGAGATTACTGATTAGGTCATTTGGAGCCCTTCACAGATTGCATCTCTAAGGGACAATTTCTTTCATCACATGTATGTGATTTTTTTCTATTTTAAACAACACAGAGGTCATCTTTACAATGAACACCTCTGATCTTGCACATGAGGTAATTTTTTGCGGAGACCTGAAATTTGAATTTCAATTAGGTACATTAAAAACACATCAGTTGGCATGCATGCTGGGCTCTATACCTCTCTGCTTCATCCTGCCACTTTATCTTTCCTATGACTCCTTCACAGCTCAGAGCTATCTGTGCAGAGAGTTAAGAAGGGGACAATTCAGCCAAAGACGCTCAAATACTCAAAAGAAATACCAAGATCCACAAATGAATTCTGAAAACATTAAGTGATTAAAACTGACTGATAATGTTAAAAAAGATGTTAAAATAGAGATGATTAAAAAGGTGTTTCTGCAGGTCCATGTTAGCATGTGAATTCGGAATGTTTAACAAGGCTGTCATCTCCCCCATGCTGTGGGGACAGAAACAGAGGCCGGATGCTACATCTCCCAAGTCCTAGGCTAAAACCAGGATAATCTTTGACTATCCCTAAGCAAACAATACCACAAGGAATATTGAATCAATGAAGCAAAAGAGGAGCTTTACTATTTATGCTACTTCAGGATAGTCCCTCAGACATCTCCAAAACCCTCAGCAAGAAGGAATCTCTTGCAGAGCACCAGCATCAATCACAAGGACTCTTTTGATGTAGACTGCCCTAGACAAACAACACAAGCTGTAAGGTCTGTAATATTTGGAGAGTAGCAATCTGCAAAGTATTCATATTCTTCATATTTAGTATTAGTTCATATTTACATCTCAAATTGTTTAGTAATAAATCTCCACAAGCCCTTGAGAAAACAAATATTTATCAGGCTGTACTGCTGGCTTTCTATTTGCCTTTTCCTTTCTCTAAATTAACAGGTAGAAAAACCATGATAAAGAAAAGGTAAGCAGATGAACTATGGAGAACCATTTAAATTGCTCAAAAACCTTTGATGAAAAGGCATTGAGCAGCTACTGTTCAAGTGCAAAAAGAAAGTCAATGTAAAATAGTGTTTGTTCTCTGGGATTCCTGATTCCTGGGCCTGTATCAAAAAAGCTACGAAAATTTGTCTAAAATGCCCAAAATGTTTATGTTACAAGCAAGGACACTGTCAATGCCATGACAAAGGCCCTCATGTCTTTGATGGGAGTCTACAAGCCGGTTATGTGATGGGTGAAGAGTGAAACAAAGCTCCAGGCAAAGCACTTGGGTGACCAGTATTGCATATAGCATGTCTATAATAATACAATATATATGTAATATAATACAATGCATAATAATAATAATATTATAATAATAATAAGTCCTCTGGACCAATGTGTAGCTTTCCCATCCTCAGTCCTCAAGGACTTCAAAGAGGAGCAGGTCCAGCAAAGGACAAGTAGAAGGGAGACACTTTTATCAGAGAAAATGAGGGGAACATCTGCACATGGTTCCTGCAAGTAGCAGTAAATCGACCAGATCCAAAATGGGAAGCAATCAGCAAGTACTCAACGTGTTCAGGTACATCTCTGGTTCTGGTGAAGCTCGGGTCCCACAGCCCCACGCTGCTATGGCTGATGATTTCAAGGGCCCAGCTTCGATCAGGTTTCTAGGGAGATTTACCAGTTTATTGGTTCACATTTTTGTGACTGATTCAGTTTGCTGGGTATTTTTTTTTCCTTTAACAAATGATCAGCAACCTCTACCTAAAACTCTAAATAACTGAAAGTGTTGAACCCAGAGTCTGATGGAGGCTTTCTCCAGGCAGTGACAAATTTGGCTTGAAGTACCTTAGAGTATCATTAATTTTTCATTCTAGTTTCCACCAAAAGGCATGTTAAAGTTAAAAAAAAAGGTGGGGAAAAGTTTAGCACATGCCTTAGGGAAGTGGCTTTGAGAAATTATGTTAATAATTCCAAGTTACTTCATGGGACTGTGTTACTATCATGAGCTGCCCATCAGATACCCACTGTGTGAAAGAAGACATGAGCATTATTTTCTTTATAAACAAAAATAAAGCCATAGTAATTGTTTCATTTGATTCTAATTCTCTACTGAGTGACATAAACGGTGCTGTCACTTCTTTCAGTAGGTCATAATTGCACGGTATTTCATGTGAAATTAAAATGTTGACTGCAATGTCGAGGGTGGTGCATTTATGAACTAAATAATTAAAATGGTATCTATTGTGTCTCCAGATGGAAAGGTAACACATTCCTGCTTCTGCAGTTCAGGCCTGTTACTAACTGCATTCTCTGTACCTTTTCAGCTTCAGTCCTTTAGCATCAACAGGAGAAATTTTCACATAAAAAACAAACCATAATTTGGTCGTTGATCCCAGATCCATCTTGGACCAAATGGGCGTGGGTTGAGGGTCAGGCCCTCACACGTTGAAGTAACTCTTTTAGCTTCTTAAAAAGTGAAGTCATCTTTTCTGCAAATTAGGGGAGCAATTCCCAGTGACTTACATGGGAACTGGAACAGGCTCAGGGTCCACACTGGGGCAGATGAAACATGCACTGAAATCACCATTTCTACACTTGGACCTTGTGTTCATGCAAACAAGGGCTCAAGCATCTATTGCCGCCTGAGGGAATGAGGCTGGCAGCCTCTCAAGAGTGCGCTGAAATCAATTCAAGTCTTTCCTCTGACTTCAAAAGCCTCAGTCCCAAAACCACTAAGCACTGATTTATATGTTTATTTTTCATCGTCTTGGTTCGACAGCAAAGACCACTTCTCTAATTCCTGTGATTTCCGATGGGGAGAAGCGGGGTGAGGGGTCAGATAAACCAGGCAAGGAGAGACCCACCGTGGCACACGATTTGTATCGTGTGAAAATTAGAAGCAAGACCACAGTGTTGTGCTCACCTCTGTGTCAGAGTTGTACCCAGCTCCAATTGTCTCAGTTTATTGGAAAGGACATATTTGCGGTGTTTGTGGGTTTTTTCTTAAGTAAAGCACTCAGCCAACTGATTGTTTCTTTATTACTTGTGGAATTGTTTATGTATTACCGAAAGTATAAACTAAAGATACAGCGAGAAGAAAATCACAGAGCTAGTAGATAAATTACTAGAAAAAACATGAATAATTCAAGCAATGGGACTCAAGTGCTTCTTAAAATTTCTTTCTTTTTTTCATAAAGGAGGAAAAATGAGTTTCATATGAATAAAACCTACCTACAACTACAACAGTAGTGTGCAATTTTAAAGGTGAGAAATGACAAATGTTAAGACTGGCAGGTAACACTGGTAAAAAAAGGCTCTGGGTTCAAATAGGGTGTTGAAGAAAGCTGAATGTTAAATAATGAGAAAAATAAGATAATCACTGTATGGCAAATACTCATATTGTCTTAATCCAGTACAACCGATAAGAATAGCAAAGACTTCACAGGCAAAATGACATTACAATAAGGTCTTGTTAGTAAGCTGATTAGTGATTTAGAAATTGTTTCTTGATCAGATGACCCTTACATGGAAGACCCTTACATCTTCAGTCTGAAGACATGGAGTTTGGTCTGGTAAGTCTAGATCTAGAGGAATTTATTTTCCAACCAGCATCTGCTGGAGCTGGGACGAAAGGTCCTGAGGGGACTCAGAGAATCACCACGTCAGTGGCTCAGGCTGGAAACTGCTGAGAAAACTTTCTCTTATAGTAGTCTCACGCGATGATTTCACCCTGTGCTGTGGCAGCCATAGCACACGGTGTTTCCCCTGGTGACAATGCACACTGCTGCTGCACAAGCTCTGTGTTTCAGGGATCTGGTTAACATTATACCCAAAAAATGTCTAATGCCATGGCAGCACAATAGACCTGAGAGCTTCATGTGCAGGTCAGAATACCATCATGCTAAATGTCATATGCCAGGAATGAAAAGAAATTCCCAGCTCCAGAAATTTTATGGCTATAACATTTGTCTGCAAAATAAAAAAGCAAACAGAAAACAGGTAGAAAACAGGGTGACTTTTCTTCCAGCTTCCTAAATTTAAATGCCTATCTCCTTGCCCTTTTACTAATATCCATTCTCCCCTGCTCAGAGCATTACATGCCTCGCACTATCCTGCACTGATCACACAGTGCATGCTCCCCAAATGCTAAGGTGATAAGAACAAAAATAGGTTTAATCTGAAATTAATTGCATTTCATAAAAAAATTTTTGACATTTTTTATTTAATTGAGAGCAGATTAAACCAGGTATTATAAAGGACTAAAATGCTCTTTGTAGGCTACAAGAAACCTAATTTCTTTTTTTTTATTTTTTCTTTCTCTCTTTTGTGGACAACTAATGAAAAGAATTAAAGAGCCTACTGTGTTATTATTATTCAAATCTGCTTGAGAAAGATGTTAAGATTAGAGATGACGGATGAGATAGAAATGTCTGTCTTTTTTAGTTACCCAAAGTTAATTAAAATAAACCTGACCTGTTATCTGCCACCCAAAGTGTCCTATGGAAACAAGACTCTAATGGTCGCATAGACAAATTGGCTTGTCTTGCTAAAACTCCTTAGGGTTAATTAAAAAGCAGCTTATTCTTTGAAGAGTGTCACAGCAGATATGGTTACTTTTCCCTTCATTCCTGTTACACAATTTCTGAACATTTATGATAAGATTTTATATAACTAAACAAGAAAGTTGAGATTTGTATCAAAGGGAGCAAAGCTTTTGCTTAGTATGAGAGCATGATGGCTCTCAAGGTGGTCAGAGCAGGGAAGAGTCAGAAAGCTCCAGGAGCTTAAGGCAGAAACTTACAGAAACGTGACCATGCTGGCTACAAACCAGCTGGCTCTGGTTCTGGAGCAACCTGGATCTCGATGTGAGATGTGTGTTAATTCTGCAAGCCTTTTCAGTCCGAGTCCCTTTTAGAGCTCCCAGGCAGTAGAGTAATGCATATGGCACACAATAGAGAAAGGGAGGTGGCCACGGCTGTCTTTATGGAAAGTGCATTTTTTGAAATGTAAGGCTCCACATCATTTTAGAAATGATGAGACTCCACCTGGAGTATTGAGTCCAGCTCTGGGTCCCCCAACATAAGAAGGACATAAACCTCATGGAGCAGGTCCAGAGGAGGGCCACCAAGATGATCAGAGGGCTGGAGCACCTCTCCTTAGAAGACATGCTCAGGGAGCTGGAGTTGTTCAGCCTGGAGATGAGGAGGCTCTGGGGAAACCTTATAGCAGCCTTTCAGTACCTAAAGGGGGCCTACAGGAAAGATGGGGAGGGATTCTTTATCAGGGAGTGTAGTGATAGGATGAGGGATAACAGTTTTAAACTGAAAGAGGGTAGACTTAGATTAGATACCAGGAAGAAATTCTTCACTATAAGGGTGGTGAGACACTGGAACAGGTAGCCCAGAGAAGTTGTGGATGCCCCACCCCTGGAAGTGCTCAAGGCCAGGCTGGATGGGGCTTTGAGCAGCCTGGTCTAGTGGGAGGTGTCCCTGCCCATGGCAGGGGGGTTGGAGCTAGATGATCTTTAAGGTCCCTTCCAAACCATTTTACGATTCTATGTTTCTATGAAATATTTTGTAAACTGTGCAGGCAATGGGGAAATAGTCTCACTTTCCAATTAGACATCCTTGGCAGGAGGCAGCCTAAAAAAGCCTAGGCAGCCTTGGCTGAGCCTAAAAAAAGATTGTTTACTCTGGAAGCGTCTCCATGTGTCCATCTAAATCATCCTCTGTTTTGGGAAGGATAATGATATTTAAACTACCCCTGACAGGTGTCTGTTTAAATTGATTACAAAGACCTTGGTGAAGACTACGCAGCAACCACCCAAGAAGCCTATTTTTGTGTTGCATCACCCCTATTGTTAAAAAAGATCCCTGAATATTCAGTGAACCTCTCCTCACACTTTTTCACTGCGATGTAATCCTAATATTTCACTTCCTACCTTGAACTGAACATAGCAAAAATTCATCTGCTTTGTATTTAAAACTATACACAATGGAAGACTGTTGTTCTACCTACTGTAGAAGGTGGAATGTAAGTCCTTTTCGGCTTACAGTAACCCAGATGCTTCAAGAATCCCTTATACACAATATTTGGTAAAGTTCTTGTTCAAGTTCTTAAGCGGTAGCCAAAAAAATGGATGCAGCAGTCTAGTTGCAATCACTCTGGTGTTGTGTGAAGGGGATTTCACAGGAAAAGGTAACATCCAAGACCTGACACAAGGTTCTCCTATGAACACATTCCAGAATAAGATTTTTCCTTATTACACCAGTATGGTTAGTCAGATCTGTTACTGACATTTCATAGATCAGTTATCTTTCCCTTAAACCATTAAGCAATCCAGAAATGCAACTTGCTGTTGCAGGACATGTTAAGGACCGCTTCATTTGTAATATCTAAATAGAATGCAAGTTTATATGCCTAGTAAGAATATCAGTATTATTGTATTTCAACATAGATCATGAAGAGAGTCAAAAGTCACACGTCAGGACTTATAAAAAGCTCAAATACTAAGGATGAAGATATAGCTTCCTGATGAAACCTATTTTTTCTCATTTGCTGAATGTGCAGTACATTAAATGACAAGACAGGACAGTTTGCTCATCAAGGCTGGTACTACAAATATTACTAAAGCCTCTTGACACAAGCCTTTTCTCAGTAGTGGCCTTAGAAAATTATTTAGCCAATCTGACTGCACAACATTTCTAGTGAGAAAAGTCATGTTCTAAATTTTAAGGACAAGTCACTTCATATCTGGATAGCATGGAGCACAAAAAAATATGTAGATGTGTATATTGATTCAAGTGTTCAATGCTGTGACTTTCGAAGTGTTTGTTCCTTGAGAGGTTCAGGTTATCCAAGTTTCTGTCTTGGATTTTATCCTTAGAATAAGTGTCATTATGGCTGCTTTTTTGGAAAGCCTCATTATCTTTGGAAACAAACACGTATAAGCTCTCTCTACATATGATTGATGGTTCTCAAGTGAAGCTGGATTCACACCTCCAGAAAACTTAACAAATCAATTTTTCTGTAATTTTAACATACTGCATTCTCATTGAATTTTAGAAATCTGATAATCTGAATGAAGGAAACTTTATTACAGCTGAGAAGAGTAGGTCAATGATACACATGAACTTCATTCATAACAAAGCCAATTGCTGATGAAAAGGAACCAAACTAGAGGTGATTAATTCTTTTTCAGTGGCTAATTTGGTAGGCATGACAATTATTCATACCAAAAAGCTACCAGTTTTTAGTATTGCCTTATTTAATTAATCTTAAACCATCTAAAGGGAAATTTCAAAGTCCAGTAAAATCAACCAGAGGATACAGTTTATAATGGGCCTGTCTATGGGGAAAGCTATTCATTTGAATGTTACGCAACTCGTGTCATTTGTCATACTTGGCATTGCCATTTGTTTGTCCTTTGTTGTTTAGTCAATTTTCAGTTAAACAGACCCTTTTTTATCCAGAAACAAAACTGCTTTGAGATACTAAGCACCCTAAAAGCATGCGATAAGATGTGATCAGCCTCCTGAGGTGAGCAGTTTATGTATTTAAATAGAGAAGTCTTTGTGACTCTCCTTTCCTAAAGGAGGGTAAAGCCAGAATGCCACCTTGAAATGCATGAGTAGGAGGCAGGCATTTTAACCAAGCAACTCTGTTCCTGTCTGACTTGATGCTATCTGTCATATCAGAGCTATGGGTTCCAATTAAGTTAACATTTCCAGCTCTCAATCTATCAGTGTCCTGTGGGGTTTTTTATACATATTACTTCTAACCCTGTGGCAACAGGTCAAATTGGACAGCAGGTCTAAATCACCTCAACCTAATAACCTCACACCAATAGCGCCATGAGTTGAAGTTTCAATTACAGGCAAACATAAAGCAGTTTCTGCTTTCCCTGCTGACTGCTTCTTGTACAAGTCAGTTATTCCTTTACACACCCTTAGCCCTTGCTTACCTATTTCCCCCTTGGTTCTTCTTCTGTTGCCAGCAGGAGTTTGCTGAAACAGAAGTTAGTCCACTGATTACATACAGATGTGGATTTATCTTTGCCTTTGATATAAATTTCCTCCAAAAGGCCAGATTGTTCAAAATCCTCCATTTTCAGGAGTCATTGGATTTAATCTAAACTCTTCTGTGTGTCCTTATATACGATGTTAAAAAATAGTTTTAAAATTATTGTGGATTACTAAGAAGAGTGTAAAAGCCTCTTGAAAGCATATTTTTGGTCCTCAGTTGTCAGTCTCCATTCAAATATTAAAAATTCTATTGGAAATTCAAAAAGACCTCTTCATATATATGAAAGCATCACTGTTGTATGCTAGAAGTTGGCACAGAAATTGGAGAGAACAGGCAGAGCCCCAGTTAACCTCTCAAATTGTTGTTTTGTTTTGTTTTTTAAACTACTTTTAAATAGAAATGAGAAAATATATTATGAAGGCCTCTAGGTTGAAGAGAAGTAATAAAAAATTCAACACCAGGAGAAGAGAATCAACTGTAGGAAGTCCTAAAGGCATTTTGTTATAGAGCAGTTGGCTATCTCAAAGGTGAACAACACACAAGAGTTGCAACGAGAACTGGCAAATAGCCCTTCCTATTTGCAGCTTTTACCCTCTCAACTCACTGATGAGCACTATGCTAGGTTCCAGATAAAACTGAGTATTTCCTTCGTGGCATGTGTCCCATAATTCCTATGTATGCTGTTTCTGCCAGGACAATTCTGCCATTTCAGATACCTTAAGTCTGATCAACTGAAAGGAATACCCACTGTAGAAGGATGATAACCTAATGTGGCAACCTTCTCCCATTCATTAATTCTGTAGTAAAAGAAATTCAAAGCCAAATCTCCATCTCGGCTGCTTTTTTTTTTTATTCCTCTTCAATCAAATAAAGATGACGCAGCATATTTTATATAAAGGATGTTAGTTGCTTCCTGGCGATGCTTCTATATGAGATTAAGGATCTGCCATGACACTTCTGTGCAGCCCATTAGGATTTTTCAAGTTTAGAAATGGAAAAGTTTTAGGTTGGTAGTGAAAAATGGGAGAAGGTGAGAACATATTCCCCATGATCCACCAGAGTAGCCATGAAGTCCCATCCAGACAGTAATAACCATTCATATCGTCTTGAGATGAATAGTAAGAGACAATCATCATTGTCATTTTCCATGTCAGGAGGCATGCCTGTCTCTTTTTCAGTGTATTCTAAGTTTTCTTCTGTTCCAACAAATCCCATATAGACAAAACTTGTTCTCTATTGCACAGCGTGCAAACGCTGATACTTTTGGCAATGTCAGGCAGAAGATCAATGAGGTTCACGTACTATGAAAGAACCAAGCTAGGAAGAGAGTAAAGTGCTAGGGAACTTGCACTAAAAATATTTCACTACCTTCTATCTTTTTCTATTCCATCTGGGGGCAAACAAAATAAAAGTAACAGAGAAGAAAGAAAAAGGGGGGAAATCCAAATGAAAGCTAGACTTTTTTGTTTGATTTTTAAAAAGGGGACAGGGGAACAAACTGCTGAAAATCTGAAAATTTGTTTTGAATCACTTTTTTTCCTTAGAGAACATGCATTGTATTTTAACCAACCCAACAATATACTTTAAAAAGTCTTTATATGCTTATGCTTGTCAGAAGAAAAAAGAAACTGAGCTTATGAGAAAGACTCAGTTGAAAACCAGATGGCTTCTGCAACAGTGAATAGATTGAAAACTGTGCTGGGAGTGAACAGTTCCATAGATTAGGCAAGAAGTTTGAGAGATCTTCTGAAAGAATACAACAAGAGCCATGATTCAAAACACTTACAGGGTTTTTATTACAACATATAATTGACTGAAATATATCATGATTTATTTCACGATGCCTTATAGTTAGTACATTTTCTGAAATTACAACAGAATGGAAATAAAACAAACATTCTTTTAGATTGGAATGTGGCGTTTTTCCAAGAACTGATTAAAGTTTGCATTTAAAATCTTTTTCAACTAAAGGTTGTGCTTTCCTGAAGGGAAAATTCTGTACAAGAAAGTAATTATTTACTAATGAGATTTCATGTTTAAATAAAGAACAAAAAAAAAAAGCTTTTCACCATTTTGGTTTTCCCTTCAGCATCTATAGGTTTAATTTAATTTTTTTCCTTCTTTTTTCTTCTGAGAAAGGAGAGAAGAAGGGGGTGGAAATGGAGAGGCAAAGTAGAAAATGTAAAATATAAAATTGAACTAGTTTAAATTTCTGGGGAATTAAAATATTTATACAAGGAAAAAATTCACAGAGGAAAGTAGAAAAGTACCAAAGAAAAGTACCCAAACAAGCAGTTACTCTGTTCTTTCTAAAGGATTTTTTTTAATATTGTGGACCTATAGTTATGAACACAATTATAAAACCCTGCAAAATGTAAAAGGAGCTAGATGGCAAATGCTCCGTATTTTCCCTGGGTTGGCATATGGCTTTCCAATTCCGTAGAACTAGAAAGATGATCATGTGAAAAACAGCAGCAATGAGAAAACCCCAGGGGACCTCCTTGAGTGCCTGCTACATCCATTCTTGAGTTTATACACTCTGTCGGGAAGACGCGTGTGATTTTTAGCCATTTCTCTTTTTACTTTTCCTACATGAAGAAATACAGTTTTTCAATCTTTAAAGATTTTTTTTCCGCTTAATCACTGCTGTGGCATCAACTCTGGAATATTTGTTGGGATGGCCATTTTTAGACTGCCCTCTGCATTTCTACCAGTAATTCTTGAAGACAATTGTCACAGATGTTTTTATTTAAAGCCTAAGCACGAGGGCAGCGTGGTTTAAATAGAAAGAGAATTTCACCACCAAAGAGAATGAAAGAGAATTTCAAACCATCTACCCCACCCTCCAAAGCTGAATCACATCTTTTCTGAGACCAGGAAAAGTTTAACATCAGCTTTTGAGAGCTTGAAGGACAAAATGATGTTGATTTGGCCCTTTATCTGGGGGTGAACTTTCTTCTTAGCTCAGCACTGTATATAAAAATAAACAAAACTGAAACATAAAACAGAAAAAGCAGATGAGGAAGAAAATCATTGCTTTTTAACAACAAATAAGTAAGCGCACACTATAACACCTAATAAATTAACACCAGTGTCACTGAAAAATAAAAATAACATTTTCAAAGGACAGCTTGTCATGTTCTCATGACTCAGGGACTGTTGTTTGTTTTTCCCCTTTCTACTCCCCCCTTTAATTAATACATTTACTTCCAAATAAGATCCGAGCATTAGGAAAATGTCACACCATATGTGTGTTTATTTTTGCTCAAGTAATTATAATGGTGTAGGATCTCTCTTTTCCTTTCTTCGCTTGCTGAGACAGAATGTTCCTTCAGAGGATAGAACAGCCTCAAAGCAGCTGCCGCGACATCTGAGGCAGAGAAAAAGTCAAAACTCTTTTCCTTGTGTATGCAATGACCTTTACGAGGGAGTGAGGGAGTCCTTCCTCCAGGTGCTCTCCCCGCAAGCTTTGGAGGAATCTGCCTGTGGCAGCAGGTACAAAAGCCGTCTCATATAGTCAGATGCAAAACCCCAACATGACAAATAACGTCTCTGTGAATGCATTTTGAAATGAATGCCTGGTACCTTATGCACTTGAGCATGGCAAGCCTCCACACGCTGACTGCTCTTCTGGAGAAAAAGCTACTAGTATTTTTACAATAATAAGTCAGTCTAAATTCCATCTAAGCAATCTGGTTGTCTTGGAACCAAACCTTTGCAAGCTGTAGCCCAAAAAGACTGCCCTTTTGGACTGGGATGGTAGAAGCAGCTTCCTTAAAGTTTCTGAAGTATAATTTTCTTCTTCACTGGTGAATATTTTTTTTTTATCTTCCCAGTGAGTTATGATGTTTTATGAGTGGTCAGATGTTTGCGGGTGTTTTTCTATTATTATTTCTGTAATCTTACTACAGTTCCTAACACAATATCATACTCCAATATGATCCAGAAACCTCTCTCCTGGAAGAAAGAGATGATGTAGAAGTCGCCTAGGGTTTTCTTATTGCTATTGGTTTCTACCGGTCAAGATGGTGTCAAACCACGGAAAATATCTTATATGGAACAATACCGTGTGATGATTTTGTGATCTAGACATAAATGGAAATATTCTAGCCATCAAGTTGAACATTTCAGATGCTGGATGATTGTAAAGGTCTTCAGAATACCTATGATGCTTTCTGCAATTTTAGCCTTTCATACCTATAGTACTTCCATTCTCAGCAGACTGACATTCGCAGAGCTAAGACAGCGACAAGAGATACTAGAAATAAAAACCAAAAACTTCAATCAATCAGGGCTACTTATTCTAGACACTGTAGGGATGGACAGTACAGACAAAATATGGACCAAAGAACTTTCCTTTCTCTTTAAGACACAAATAAAGAGTTCTTATAATCAAAGCAAAACTGCACAGAGGCTGTAGTCTTGTCCTTTCTGTATCCACCACTAAACATGTGGGATGCTGCTGTCCATTTGGGTTTTGATTCTGTTTTCTAAAAGTTTTGTTTCATTCCAGTACAACAGATCATGGTGATGAGAAGCAGAATTTAGACTTAAGGCCTTTTTCACTCTGATACCTATTTACGCACAATAGTCCCAATGGCATAGCTAATATGAGCTTTCTAGCTGAAATAGATTTTATTATTTCATTTCTGTGGGTAAAGGAATGAGAGGTTTAATATGCTCAGTTCAGGATTTTCTACTTAGTTGTTTTAAACTGTTGTTTAGGTAATAAAATTCTTGGTAGTTATTTATCTGTCTCAGAGTTCATTTCCTTGAGGGCAAGATTCCAAAGTCCTAATATTATTGTAATCTATATTCCATTATTAGGGGTTGCTGAGAAAGTTTCTTATTTGTCTGGTTTTTTTCTTAATCTATCTTCAATGATAAGGCAACATTATGGGATATTAGGATCCACTTCTGACGATCTTAACCTAAATAGTGCAGGAATTAGAGACTTCTTGGGGGCTTCCTACCTCTTGCAGTTATTTACTTGTACATGGTAAACCCATTCTGAGGCAGATTCTTCCCAAGCACAGTGGTCTCCAAGGATCTAGTGGATTCACAATAGAGATGCAATGGTCACACTCACTGTATTCAATAAAGAGTT
Source organism: Chroicocephalus ridibundus (assembly GCF_963924245.1). NCBI lineage: Eukaryota > Metazoa > Chordata > Aves > Charadriiformes > Laridae > Chroicocephalus > Chroicocephalus ridibundus. The sequence continues at coordinate 47,942,832 of NC_086288.1, forward strand.
GACAAAGTAGGTTCCCTTGGGCTGAGGAACCACAAATCCTTCTTGAGACCCAACACAACTACAAATCAAGCATTATCCTTTTACCTCTTCCTCAGTGCACAAGAATCCATTAAATTCTGGCTTTGGGAAGAAGCTGGTTCAGCTTGCTAGGACACTGCAGTGGTGAGAAAAGGCTAAACTCTTCCACAGATGCCCTCCAAAAGAAGAAATTTCCTGATGAAAGAATTATACCCTGTTGCTCACAGAGGAGATCATCAGGGAGAACTTCACCAGGTCCTCCATCTGTCTTCTCTGGCTGAGTGACCAACAACCCAGCAGTACATCTTCACCACCATGGATGAAAGCCAGGGACTCCTTGATGTATCAATAACACCTCAGCTTGTATACCTAAAACAACTGAGGACCTTAGAAGGCATTTAGATTACTTTTTCACTGTCTTCCCTGCAGAAGAACACGCAAGATCTATGGATGGGTAGGAGGAGTTGCTAATAGATGGTTGCAGACGCAACATCATACATTACATGTGGACTGACGCCTAGTTAGGAAGCATGTGTCCAAACTGGCTGCTCTACTCTTAGCTGTGAGAGCACCATTGCTAAAATACAAGGCATGGCTAAGATGGTGAGCTGCCGCTTCCTTTCTAAGGCAGGAAATCTGTTTGGTTGCTCCTCTTACAACTCTCTTCTGTAAAAAATAACAGGCAACAAGACTAATGGACAAAAGTTCAAATAATAATCTGTCTGTGTCTCTCATTAGACAGACCACTAAGATGCTTTAAAAAGCTGGTCCTGAAATGTAATGTCAGAGAGACTGTCACATCATGGTGCATCAAGTGGAAAAGCAAATGGTTATTTACATGCTTTTTAACAAAGCCCCCTCTTAAGAGATCACAATCAAGTCATGGTGGCCTAAGAAGTCCTTGTCTAGCAGCAAACAATAATTTACCTTGTAGATGATCATAGCTTACACTGATTATATGATTCAGTACTTTCAGGGACATGTGAGCAATCACACTTGGTAAAGTGCTGCAGCTACCAGACAGTGTACGTCTAGGGACTTTTGGTAGATCCTGACTCATACTTGTGTTTTACAAAAAAAAAAAAAAAAAAAGTTCTTTGTTCTTTGGGTTCAAAGCTCTTTGATCTGGCACTGCTGATTGAGGGAGAAGGGGGTCATTTCATAGAATCATAGAATTATAGAATCATAGAATCATAGAATAATTGAAGCATTGAATCATAGAATCATAGAATAGTTTGGGTTGGAAAGAACCTTTAAAGGTCATCTGGGCAACCTCCCCTGTAATGAGCAGGGACATCTTCAACTAGATCAGGGACATCTTCAACTAGAGCCCCGACCAACCTGACCAACCTGAATGTTTCCAGGGATGGCGCCCTCTCTGTGAAACTTGTTCCAGTGTTTCACTGCCATCATTGTAAAACATTTCTTCCTTCTATCAAGTCTAAATCTACCTTGTTTTAGTTTAAAAACATTACCCCTTGTCCTGTCATAACAGACCTTGCTAAAAGGTTTGTACCCATCTTTCTTATAAGCCCCCTTTAAGTACTGAAAGGCCACAGTAAGGTCTCTGTGGGCCCTTCTCTTCTCCAGGCTGAACAACCCCAGCTCTCTCAGCTTGTCCCTATAGGAGACGTGCTCCATCCCTCTGATCATTTTTGTGGGTGGCCCACTTCTGGACCCTCTTGAGCAGGTCTATATCTTTCCTGTGCTGAGGGCTCCAGAGCTGGACGTAGTACTCCAGGTGGAGTCTCATCAGAGCAGAGTAGAGGGGCAGAATCACCTCACTTGACCTGCTGGCCATGCTTCTTTTGATGCAACCCAGGATATGGTTAGTCTCCTGGGCTGTGAGTGCACATTGTTGGGTCATGTCCATCTTTTCACCCACCAGTACCCCCAAGTCCTTCTTGTCAGGGCTGCTCTAAATCTCTTCATCCGACAGGCTGTACTGATACTGGGGGTTGCCCCAACGGAGGTTCAGGACCTTGTACTTGGCCTTGTTAAACAGTCACCAGGGACTTGCTCAGCAACCACATCATCCAGTTCCCTCAGGACTCTGGGATGCATCTTGTCAGACCCCATAGAATTCTGTATGTTCAGGTTCCTCAGGTGGTAACGAACCTGATCTTCTCTTACAGGGGGAGGGACTTTGCTTCCCTAGTCCCCATTTTGCGGTCCATCCACTCTAGAAGCGTGGGAAGAGAGGTTGCTAGTGAAGACTGAGGCAAAAAAGTTGTTGAGCACCTCCACCTTCTCCTCATCTGTTGTTATGAGTTTGCCACTCTTGCTCATTAGGAGATGTAGGCTTGCTTTGACCTTCCTTTTCTGGCTGACATACCTGTAGGAGCCCCTCTTACTATTCTTTGCATCCCTCGCCCCGTTCATCTCTAGATAGCTCTAGATGTCCCTCATGTTCAGGTCCTTGGCCTTCCTAACCCCATCCCTACACAACCAGGCAGTGTCCCTAGACTCTTCCCAGGATACCTGTCCCTGCTTTCACTGCCTGTATATTTCTTTCTTGCCCTTTAGCTTGACCAGCAGGTCTCACCTCAGACATGTCAGTCTCTCTCCTTCCTTTCCTGATTTCTTACACCTGGAGACTGAGAGTGCTTGCGCTCTATGGAAAGTGTCCTTAAAGATCTGCCAGCTCTGTTCTGCTCCCTTGTCCCTGAGGCCAGTTTCCCAGGGGGTCCTATTGACTAAATCCTTGAACAGCTGGAATTTTGCTTTCCTAAAATTCAGGGTCCTGACTTTACTCTTTGCCTGACCCATATCCCTCAGGACTGTCATCCACTATTGCATGATCACTGCAGACCAGGCTGCCTCTGGTCTTGATGTCACTGACTAGCTCACTTGCGTTGGTGATCAACTGGTCCAGTATTGCGTCTCCTCTGGTAGGGCTGTCTATTACCTGGCTTAAGAAGTTCTTCTCAATGCATTCCAGGAGTCTCCCGGATTGCCTACAGCTCACTGTGCTACTTTTCCATTAGATGTTGGGGTGGTTGAATTCCCCCAGAAGGATGAGAGCCTGCGAGTGTGATGGCTCCTGTAGCTGGAGTAAGAAGGCTTCGTCAATAGGCTCCCCTTCATTGGGCAGCCACAAGGCTCCCTTTAATGCCTCGGTCTCTAATTCTTACCAAAAAGCTTTCAACCTGCTCATGGCTATTCTTCAGAGACAACTCTTCACACTCTCCATTTTGTGATGTAGAGGGTAATGCCTCCACTCCTCCTTCCTCGCCTGTCCCTTCTGAGCAGCCTGTAGCCATTGATAGCTGCACTCCAGTCATGGGATTCCTCCCACCAGATTTCAGTAATAGCAACTAGGTCAGAGCTTTCTAGCAGCATTGTGGCTTCCAACTCTGAGGAAGGTGGCTTCCTTTGTTTTGCCTTGTTTTTTCTTTTCCTTCGAACAAAGGATTTAACACTAAAATTGGCCCTGAACTGCACTTTAGCACTGAATCTTCCCAATCTGGCACTATTGCTAGGCACTTAAAACCCTGTAAGGGAACATTAAAACACCTTTGGCTGCTAGGTTTTACGCGGCATGCCTCTTTTACACTGGACTATGGACACCAAAGTGGCCACTAACTTCTGTGATTTCCTCCTTATTTCAGCCTATCGCAGAGCCTGTAAGATTCAGCTAAAATCACTCACTTCACTGCTTATATATGAAGAGAGCGTAATCTTCACTGCTTTTCTTTCACCTTCTTCCCTCCCTTCATCCTTCTTATGATGAGCTTATATCAAGTACACAATTATAAGCAATGGCGAACACCTTATGTAGCAACGCCTAAGCAAAGGCAACGTTGCCTGGTAGATCGGTAGTTAGTAAAACCAAACTTTGTGCATATTTTGAACCAGCACAGATGCCTTTTATGTTTAATGAAAAAAAGCAAACAGCTTCTGCATTGTTTCTCTGATTTCTCTCAATCTGGGTCACTAAGTATCTTTAAGCATTCTGTGTAGTTTGAATAAATGGATGTTCTGTAACAATCCAAGATCAATCAACATAAATAAAAAAAACTACCCCAGATGTGGCCTGGGAAGACATTTTCTTGAGGAATGTAGAACATTTGGAATTCAAATTGAAATGTTTTGCAAGGTTCTTTAGATTAAGAATTTAAACCAAAAATTACCTCACCCTAGCATTATTTGGAGTAATTAAAAAGCCTATGAAAGACAATATAAATAATCACATATACTTTGACTCTAGCACTATAGTTTTTTACAGCGTGCTTATTATCTTAGCATAAAATGTAAGTAAAACAAAACAAAAAGTAGGTGACATTTTTTACTTTTTTTTTCACTTTAACATAACCTCCCAGACTTCAATCTTGCTAGCATTTATGCATGCACCTAGCAGTAAGCACATGAATAATCCTCTTTATTTCAGTAGCAAAACTCATCTGCTTAAACTAAGCTTTAAAGACTTCCCACAGAATCCATTTTTAAACACATTTCAAAAGTTGTGTTGTGAGTAATGTAAATTACGTTTAATTATAAGGGAACTGTATTGCTTCTCTCAGAGATGAAGCTGGGGCCCTTTACTCCAGGGAAAACAGCTACCGTTCGTATTGATTTATTTATTTTACAATGCTCTGTTGGCAGGCATCAAATCACTGAAAATTTCAAAGTTGGCAGCTCTGACCAGAAATCCAGAGAGAAAAGATGTGGAGATATTCCCAAACAAACATGGAATGCCAAAAAGAGCTTGGCTAGAGATGTTTTGGACCAGGGAAAAATTAGGCAGAGTATCAGCTTGAGCTACATTCAAAACAGGTTGCTGAACTGCTTCTCCAGCCTATTTTACAATGAAATGAAATCTAGCCCCACACTGGGTAAGAATGAGGTTTGTCTTGGTTAACAGCAATGAACTGAATAACAGAATCAGGTTCTGCGTGAATGTGACTGTCCTTTTTCAGCAATACTTCAAAGTATTAAACTATCAAACAATTTATAACACCATGCCAATTTATGTGAGGTGGGGATTTGGCTCTTAAAATCGTTCTAGCTTGCATGCAGTAAAATCACACAGTACATCCAAAGTTCAGCACACTCTAACAGCGCATCCGAATTGTCTGCTTGATGTATGGGGGGAACTATGCACAATCACAGGGCTGGGTCAGTAAACCTGGAATGAATTGATTAGACTGAGATCACCTCACTTTGTCTTTTGCATATGCTTTTACTTAAAGAGCTAGGACTTTCGTGGGAGTGGGACCCCCCGTGCAGTGATGTCATCCAAGTAATCCCCATTCAAACGGCTTTGCACACACAAACAGCCATCAGAGAGGGTCCTCAGGCCAATGCATGTGCTGCCCTGCCAGCACTCACAACACTGTGGACTCCTGATCACGAGCAGCAGACCAAGAAAACCAAAATAATCCTTGCACAAGATGGAAAACCAGCCAACTAACTGGAAAGTTTTGCCCATTTCTCTTTCCTTATATCAGGAGATCTCCAAGTGTGTATGTCCCAAGAACTGCTTCCAGCACAGATAGCAATCATGCTTAGCAACAAAGGAACTTTGTTGTAGGTGCCACGTGCTTCTCGCAAAGCTCCTTTCAAGACAGTGTTGTCCAGCTCCATCTTCCACTGGGATGTGGCTGTACAATGAGGGGCAGGTGCTTTGAGAAACGGTTTTCCACCATTTTTTGTTTGCAGACCAGTATATGCGTTTCTATGGACCTGCAGATCAGTATGGGGCAGATCCAAGACGGCTGATAGGAGACTTGCTTTTCTATTACTTATCAAGGGTGCTGGAGCTGTCAGTGGAAAGGTTTGACCCAGGGGGAATAAATGTTAGCAGTCTCATCTGTAAAGGTTTGTCCAAATACAGCAAGTTTTCTTCTGCATATCAGTCTTCAATACACAGGTCTAGAAAGTCACCACTATTTCCAAAGCTTATTTTCCTAGCTTATTAGTGCAACAGTCATACTTCAGTTGCTTTGTTTTATTAAAAAAAGAATAAACCTTAAATGTATAATATGACGATTGAAGCCATATGGACTTTCATGTGAAATATTTATTCACTTCCTCCCTCTCTCATTTTTGTTTTTAATAGAATAGAGAAAGATAGAAAGCTGGAGAGAAAAAAATGATATCCTCGAAAATTGCATGTGGTTAACATCAAAACATTTTAATTGAACTTCAGATTACAGAAATCCAGATGGTCCATGTTCTGTTCAAGCCTCAGGGGACTGCAACATGCTACCATGTGTAAGATGCATCATTCCTTTCCTCTTCCCTGGTGTACAGAGAACGTTCATTAAAATACTACAGGCTGGTGAAATCTCTATTTTACTGTCTCTTGGGCATGCAGGGAGATTCTGGGGAATGCTTGAGGGATTTGGGACTATCATCCCTCCTTTTTTTGTGGAATGGATTTCTAAAATCACTATTTTTTACTCTCTGGGATGATGCAAGGGAGCTAGTTCCCAGTAGAAGCAGAGCAGACCTGTCTGACCTTCAGCTAGAATGAATCAGTTCCATAAATACACCACATCTGGATCCGGCCCCCTATTTACAGCAGCTCAGGATCTAGCCACGGACATGGGCAAGTAGTTGTGCATTGACACTCACTCTGTTTTAGGCTTTCACCTATAAGGCACAATTTTATAGGTCTATCAGACCATGGTAGCACCCTGCTTGCAGTGTGACACCTTGGTGCACTCAAATGTAAATCTGTCGCTCTGCTCTCCCGTTGTGATAAAGCACATCAGTGTGCCTTCTGCTGTGACAAGATTTTTCTGGACACCACCAATGACCTCCCAAGCAAACAATGACCTGTGTAGACCTGCCATGACTTGTACAGACCTGCCCCACTGTCATTAAAGCTTATGTGGCAAAACTGGTAGTAATTCAGTTACACTACGTAGTAATTCCACTTACATAAACATTGTCATCTTTGTTTTAGAGATTATTCTCAAATTAAATCAAATCTGGATGTGCTGGAATTTCAGGCTGCCCACACCACTCAGCAGGAGACCATCACCTCCCACGGATTTCCTTATCTTCTCCTTAAATACAAATTATTATTCCCTGAGGCACAAGACAGGCCATAAAATGCAAGTCCCTGACTCCCTCTTGAGAGCAGAAGGAAGGTGGGCAAAAGGATCGTGACCCAAAACTAATGAGAATAATATTCAGCGTCTTCCTGTCATTTTTAAACTGCCTTTGCCTATGATGAGTGGCCTTCTGCAAGTGCCAGTTTAGGCCTACAAAGAAGATAACTGTGAGTTCAAGGCTTAGTTCATGTGAACAAGATTGGCATCAGACACACCACTCTTGTAGCTGCCAGCTTGCAGAAGAAGTAACAGAACATTTTAACAAGTGACTGAAAGTGCTTCAAAGGGATCTGAATTGGCAGGTTGATGTGTGGAGAGTGATGGGGGGGGCAGATTTTAGGTTGCAAATACATTAAGCTCACTAGTCTACGAGGAAGTTTCATGGTCTCAGGCTGATCTGGGGGGAAAAAAAAAAAGAAAAGAAAAAAAAAATCAACCAACCAAACAAACAAAATTAAAAATAACCTGAGACAAAGTACGTTTGCTTTTGACCTTCATCAGGATGCAATTACTGCAAAGAGCTACCGAGAAACCTGTTGTCATGGTTCTTGGTTTTACCTCAATGATATTAAAAGGAAAATTCTAAACAAAGCATCTAATAAAATTTAATGCTGCTGCCCTAGCTTGAGCAACACACAAGAAAAGCAGGCTGTGAGGCTGTACTTTTTCCTTACAGGCTGCCGCTTCCATTAGCTTTGAGAACCTTTCACCTTTGCCTCCTCAATATTTAAATGTTCCACTCTGCTTGCTGGAGAAGTTGCCAGCTTACCGTGCTTCACTGAGCAGAGCAGTGAGCTGGGGCAGGGCCCTCTCCTGTGCTTCTGCACACATTCTGCGGTGGTACGGTAAGAAGATAAAGGATCAAAAAGATTAAAAATAAGAAGGGGAAGCTGCAAAGGACGGAAGGGAGAAGAACGGCCTCAGGAGAATGGAAGTATTTTCTCTGCCATCTTTTAGAAAAAAATAGGAAAGGAAAGATAGGAGGACAGCCAAATAGGGAGCCAGGTCCCCACTGGCACTTACTGATGTGGGACTCTCTGCAGACACTATTTCTTATCGACAGGGACTGGTTGTGGTGTCAGCAATCCAGTATGGGGGATGCACGGGAAAGCTGCATCCAGACGGCATGCTCGGAAAGAGGAACTTGAACCTTACCTTTTTTTAGTGTTGGAAGGTGGATTAGATAAGTGATGTTAAATTTTAAAAATAGATGTTAAATCATGTTAAATGTTAAATCATGTTAAATTTTAAAATAAAACTCTGACTATAACAATGATTGTAAGGTGACAGAACTATCATGGCTTAACAAGCTGGCACACTTCATCCAGACCATGGTCACAGTCCCCGTGTACACCCTCAGCCCAAGGCAAATGCACGGCAAATTGATTTGGCTTTGCTCACAGGGAAAGAGGGTTCACTGAAGTCACATTATTTCACATGGCACATGGCAAATTATTGCAGCTCAGTGATGCACGGTAACTTGTGACAGCACACGCTCTGTGCTCGGAGATGTGCTGGGCCACGAAATAATGGTCTGAGTCCTCATCGCTGACCCACTTAGAACTGAGGAGTGAAAAGCATGAGAGGCAGAAATGGATGCTCTTGAAGTGGAAAGAAAAGGGATGGATTAAGTGACACCACAAATTTTTCCAGTGCTCAGTTCTGAGAACCTGCAAGTGCGGTTCAGACCAAATTAATTCCAAGAGTAAATCCACAGAGGTCATTGCCACTCCCAGTGTTTGATCACAACAGTTTGCTTTGCATTGCAGAGATTCCTGTGGGCCTCTGGGCAAACCGCTGGTCAGCCACATGGAGATACGTGATATTTGCTTAAGACTTAGCTAATACTAGTATCCTACTTTGTTAGATGGTTTTCTGCTGCACCTGACTCTCCTCTATGATTCAGAATAATCAAAGAGTTTTCTACTTGCTTCTGTTAGTGGTATCTTGGTTAAATTACAGGTATTTGCCTGACTGATTGTTGTGCATCAGTAGTTGGCTTAGCTATCGAAGCATCAACATTATAATCCTATACCAATAGGTGGGCCGTGACTTAACCCACACACAGCCCATGCCCTGTGAGTTGTTAACATACACATCAGAGTTTTAGAGTTAAAACTCACACAGCAGAAAAAAATACCCTTCATAGTTCATTAGAAAAACCAAAGACACCAAAGAAACCACCAAGGATAAAATTGCACATCTTTATAAGGTTAACATTTATCATCCTGTTTGTTTTCCCTTCTCTATCCTGCTCTTCCCATCTGGTTTGGTACGACTATTTATGTCATTTTAACAGGCACCCTCCGCCCCCTCTGCGCTGCATAGATTTTCAAACTTGAAATAAAAACAAACCCACTGCAAAGCACACCGAAAATTGCCACAGCAGTCCCAGGACTCCCCGAGCCAAGGAGCACGCTGTCAAAAGGCAGGCACCATATGGAGCGTGTTTATTGCTCTCGGTGCTGCAGTCACAGCAGTCTTTGTTGCTGTCTCCGAAAGAGGGGGGGCCAGGAAAATGTGAGCTGCTCCCACATTTATTGTCCCTCTATGTATATGCACACATGCATACGTTCAAGTCCAAATGTATGCTTTAGGTAAGGGTAACGGCAGCAGCAGGACTGCAGAGGAGCCGCTAACAGGACGAGGCATTCTGCTCCGATAAGCAGAACGAAAGGCTTGATTGGCAATGCTGAAAGGCAGGCTGCTTATGTGGTACAAGCTGCCTGATGAGCGAAAGCCAAAAATATCCCAGTTATTAATAATAATGAATCACAGAGAGAAAAGTGAGAGGGCACGGGCTCCTCAGCTATTTGCACAAGTTGCACTTACTACTAGCGAGGGAGAAATAAGCAGAAAGTCAGGGAAAAGGGAAATAGGGAAAAGGGGAAGGGAGAGGCAGACATTGCAAGTGGATTTTGAGGACTTTAACAGAGGCACTGGTGCCATAAGGAGGTTTGTTTTCTGGGCCTGACCGGTCAGCTATACCAGAGCATATCTGTGCGATAATTAGTTGGATGACCATCTTTTCCCTCACAGCTTGTTGCCAAAACACTGCTGAGTCCTGAGGCCAGGCCTTCTTAATCAAACTGTTGGATTTGCTGCATGGTCTGAGCTGCACCGCCTGTCAGTGCGGCTGCCGCTCTTATTTCCAAGGGCTGAAGGAACTGCTCGAGGGACCTGCAGAGGCCACACAGACCCAAATTCAGACCTGGAAGAAGGATGGATGCTGTTGAAACTGTGCTTTGGAGGAGAAGAAACTGGAGGGCACACAGGCATCCAGGGGCTGGGGGACACCTAAAGTCCCCTGACAAAGGGACAAGTGAGGGGTCAGGGTTTGCTGTCGATCACACAGAAGATGATGGGAGTCTAGCCCCACACACACCTGTTTACTGGCTTTGTGACCCTGTGAAAGCCATTTAAATATAGGTTCATCTTGTCCTTCACAGGGCTGTCCTGAGGCTAAAATCCACCAGTGAGGTCAAAGCCATTGGGGTCATGCCCATGCAGTGCCTGGGGGACCGCCTCTGACTGCAAGTGATGGGAATGAGCAGCCCCCCATGCTTATAAGCCATATAACCACATACACAAGCACTTCTGTAAGTGTCATGAAAAAGACACGAGTCTAAATCACAAGCAATGGTGAATTTCCCACTACCCAGACTTTCTCCCGCTGGATAATGTCAGACCCTCCTGCAAAGTGGCTGCTTTCCCAGAAAGTCCTCCTGAGACCTCCAGCTCTTTCCTAAACTCAACCCCTTCCTGAGACAATGCAAAGCGAAACTCAGCTCTCTGAAATCTGCCCTCGTGGGCATGAAATTAATGGATGCAATAAGAATTGCAGTCCCGAATGCCACACATGCACAGAGTGAGGGTTTCCAAGGCATTTGGAAAGTGCCATCCACGAAAACTGGAAGTGACTTGCCAGATCAAGCTATTCCACTTGTGCCCCAAAGCCGTGATTTAAATGGAAATCATCATCTGAAGTATGTGTGGTGACTTCTGTGCAGTAACAACAAAGCTTGTATCATCTGAGATATTTTTACTCTTTGCAAATTTATCATCTCTGCAGAGTGGGAGGTTGCAGACTTTAACATCCAGTTCTGAATGCACCAGAGACACCAGCTGTACTTTGACCAGCAGTGTATAATCTGAAGGAGGCCAGTGACTGGTAACGTTTGGGCAATTAATGTTAGAAAGAATAAAAACAGAGACTCTTTGAATAGGAAGGTTCCTCACCACTAGCCTTTTGAGAATGGCTTTTGAGAATGAGCAAGCCCTTAGGAGCGCAGGCTTGAAAGGACAAAAGCACTGGCACAATCAAAGGTGACAGTGACCTTTTCCCTTTTCCCATTTCAATCAGTAAGTAGAAAAAGAAAAGAAAAAGAAAATAGCACACACACCAAGTCTTGAGAGGTTTTGCCAGGCTTGGAGTTGAAGACTGGAGTGAAATCCATTTTGCTACCCTAGTAGAGTAGGCAGGATAACTCTGTCCTTTATATCCTGCCCTTTGTGGACAGCAATACACAACATTCTCTGGTTTCACTGTTATCTAAGTGAAGTCTCCATCTTTGCAGGGATTTTATGCCTCAGTCAAAGCCGATTTGTGTCGCTACCACACTCTGCATTTGTCAGCGTAATAAAAATAACTAATGGTCCAACTCATCTAACACTGAAGTCAGAGGAAGAACAAGGCAGAAAATTAGATAAGAGACATGAGATATTCCATCTTTAGAGTGGTGTTTTATTAGCCTTTGTTCTCTTGGTGCATCTAAATCCTCATGCATGAGGCCCATGATTACACCCAGTGGGGAAATTCGGATTTATGTTAACATAGAGAAAGAAGACCAAGTTATAATTTGTATCATGTGGCATAATTATATTAAATAAATGCACACTGTAAAGGACAGCAGGATCTGATCACTTGTTAAAAAGAGTTTATATTTCTATTTTTAAAACCAAGGAGAGATACCTTATCAATGGAGAACAAAGAAAAAGGTCTGAGCAGCTGGTACATACACACGCTATTCTCAAATAGGTTCCTAAAACAGGTGAGATGAATTATCCTCTGGAAGTTGATTTTAGGAATGTTTTTTATAACCAAATGTATCATGGGGCAGTGATGTGAGCACTCGGGCCACCCACATTCATTCTTGGAATCTTGATGCTTGGATTTTGTGAACATTAAAAATTGGACAGGAATCCGAGTGAATATGATTGAATGGGCATATAAAGTATGCAGCATTGCAAATTCACAGCTGCAGGCAGTCAAGATGTAATTTGCGCTAGCATCCAATTAGTAGCCACCATCCAGCTAGAACATGAACGGCATAATTTCTCTGATAGTCAGCTGCCTGCCTGCAACCTGTTGTGCCCATCGAAGGCAGTCCGTAATGCTCTCTCATCAAAAAAGAGGGCGATCTTAATGGAGCGCATAGAAGAAAATCTTATCTAGATCTCTCTGTGTTGGAAATTAGCACTAGCAGATTTGGGAAGAATAAGGTTTATCTCACCTGGCAATCTGTAATACGCCTCCATGGCTTACAGTCAGTCGGTTCTGCCACTAAAGATGTCTCCTTGAACTGTTTATGGGAGAGGTAGCTTCTAAAACAAAATTCGTCCTACCAGTCTGAGGCACCTGTATCAGGATGGTTTTACCTTCTATTAGCCTAGAAAAGCAGCTTAGCTTCAAGACCTACTTTTTACACAGACAGAGTAAGGTGAGATGCAACCCACTTCAAAGCAAGACGGAAAATCCTTGTTAAAGTAACACTTACTTAGAGGCTTCTTACTACAAAAGTGCTCCAGTTTAGGCATTGCCAAAAAATGACATTGATGAAATTCTGCAAGTGGATCTTAACCCTGACAGGTGGATCTCAGGGACGCTCCATCCCAAGGTACTGGAGTTCTTATTTATGTAGTGTATTGCAAGACCAATATCAAGACACGTTGTAGCAGAACCATTATTCCTTAGGTCTTCAACCACCTAAGAATTCCCCTAATCCTGAATTTATCCATTCTCCTGAAACCTGTTATTTTTAAAAACAAAAAAATTTACATGAATTTTTAAAATATTAAAAAATAGCTAAATAAATAACTAAATATCAATAAATCAATAAGTGGTGTGTGCATACGTGTCTCAACACTCAAAAGCGGGTTTGATAATGAAAGGTCATGTCCATGTGAAAATGATAGTACATGCTTGGAAGCACTGACACATTTCTGAATGTCTCCAGTGCAGGAAATAAAGAAAACAGAATCCACCATGCTGAACAAAAAAATAACGTCGTCCTCTAACTAGCATAGGTAAATGCTCTTTTACATCAGAGTTCACTGATGACATCTCATAATTGCAATAAGAAGCCTTGTAATAGGAGCAAAAATTATAGCAAACACTTTCATACCTTGCTGGTCTGATATCTTTGGTCTCCTACATAACACTCCCCTTCAGAGTGACCAAATGAGTTGTTCATGTACCCTAACTGGTACAACTATTGCTTAATTTGTCTTTTTACTGTAATTTTGGTAGACCAGTAATTGTCTCCAATGGCAGGATAATGCAGAGAAGTAGTGTAGTCACCGCTGTTAGTGCTGTGTTATTGTTCTTCATTACAAACATGTTTAATTTGCCATACAGCATGGCTTTATGGATTTTTTTTTTAATTGGTTACTCAAATTATTCTCTGAGAGTTACTAACAGCTAGCTTCACAAACTGCTTCCAATGCAAAGCGGTTAATTAAGAGTCAGCCAGAAAGTGGACAAAGGCTTGTCTTTGCGTGCTAAAGGAAGATCAATTTCAGGAAGGACGAGGGTATCTCTGGAAACCCTAGTCACTCAAGTTTCTTTAAATTCACCTACAGGCATGGAGAGAGTCATCTGATTCTTGACTGAGAGGAACTTCTTGCTTTTCCTGTCTTGTGACTTAACTCTTAAGGACCTGTACATCACACCTCAGGTTTATCGGAGCTAATGTCCTCCGCTCCAATTTCAGATGGTCTAGCTGCATCAGCTGGACCTCTTGCAGTCATGAGATATCCAGCCATGTGGCTGCTGGAGCCAAGTGAGTGCCTCTGCGCAACTCTTCATGGCACTGCAAAGAGGCCGTTCACTCCAGCTGGCCCTCCCCAGAGGCATGTCACTCTTTGCTCTGGTGCACAACTGAGAAAGTCAGTCCTCCACTTATTTTTCTTCTCCTGCTCAGAGCACCTTGTTCCCCATCCTAAATGCCATGGAGGTGTGGAAGATCATTTGTATCTTTGTGGCTGATAAATCAGTATCTAGGATGCTTTCCCAAGGCGTGGAAGACCTGGGCTCACATTCTTCATCTGCTGGAATTGGATCATGTGTGAAAGATGAGATTTTCGTCTCCAGTGAGAGCTGAGAATTTCCAGGTCTCTTCTAATCTCTTTTTTGAGATCATTGATCTTCATGTATATATTAATAAATGGGTCAAAACCAGACAACAAATTCACCTGTAGCTCAGGATGTAAGAAACCCTCATGGAGATGTGAATTCAAACCACATCAGGCAGGCACCCTACTGAAAGCCAGGCTGGTATATTAACTACTTTGCAACTGGCTTAATAGATGAGCAGCAGAGTTTGACTTCACCCGCGTGGGAGAAAAGAGTAGTTATGGCACTAAATCCTCAAATCCAGACTGCAAAACCAAATATGACTCATTGGGAAAAAAAAATGGCAAAAAAGCTACGTCCACTCCATTTCCTCAGATATGATATTGGCGTTCTGCTGGAGCTAGACCCAGGCTGAAGCAGCTACTCCAAATCACCTGAATAAAAGCAGTCACCTATCCAGGGGAATACAAGAGTTTTTGAGGAAAAAAAAAGAAAGAATGACAATAGATCAATTTAGTTTGGCACCCTACAGAATAAAAGACCTTCTACTACCTTAATTCTGATGCAAGACTTGGGTAACATAATGAAGCCTGTGTCATTCTGGTTTTAGTATACTGCACCCTTTTAAATGTAGATGAGGATCTACATTTTCTGAAAGGTCAGCTGTGACTCAACGACTATTTTTATGTTGTTCTGTAAATCGTTACAGTGAATCACTGTGTACTTTCCCTCACATTCGTAGAGATTTTCTGTTTCTTCATCCCTTGTTCTCCAAAATAAAAGCAGTCTAGACTGAGAAATGCAGTGCGTAATTTGTTCATTTTATGTGGGAGGAAAGCAAAAATACCTTAATTCTGTGAAGTGCATCTGGTTTCCTTAAGCCAAGGTTTCCTATGGAGTTTAAAGGTCAAGCAAATTTGATTAAAGGAAATTTCTACCACCATTAATTTCATCTGCCTTTTGGTGAACAAGCTTGAGTGAGTCAGACTTGCCTAAAAATGAGATCACCAAAAAGTCTGTGGGCTGTTTCTGAGGTGAATGTGAAACATTCTGAGCCCAGCTGAGCTTCAGGAAGGAAGTTTTTCACAAATATAAAGTCTAACAACACGTTACAATATTTGAGTAACACATCATGAGTCAACATGCTGTTTATGTACTCTGAGATTACTTTATTAAAATGATAGTTTATGAATAAGCAGATCTGGTTCATGGGCACTGTCAGTAATACCTCTTGATTTCATGGAGAAAACAAAAACTTTTTTTTTTTTTCCTTTCTTCAGCCCCTAGAAGTCAACAGATATGTGCCATATAAGAAGAAGCAAGAAGGAACGGTAGAATGGATAAAATAGAACTGATTATTGAGAAGTTAGTTCTAGTTTATGTTTCTAACTCACATGTTTCTTTTAATCTCGATTCTGTTTAGTCCACTTCCCTTTTTAAATTGTGTTTATTATTATAAATTGGTTTTATTATTTAAATTGTGTTTATCATAGTGAAAAGACTTCCCTCCCTCTCAGGCTAGTGTGAATATAAAATCATTCATATCTGACAGATTTAGGCGTGCCCCAGGGTTTGGGCTTGTATGTTTACCTAAAGAAAATATTTACTTTTCTTGAGTATTTACACCAATAAAACTGGAATCCACAGTGGTCTTGGGCAGTGCCTTTAGACACTAAAAGACAGACAGACAGCCATAAAGAAAGGATTTCTAAACCGCAATAATTGTTGTTATCCAAAACTCTGGAAAAAAACATGTGATCCAAGCAAGGATTTCCTTTCCCTGAAAATAAATATTTTTATTATTTTTTTTAAAGTAGAAAACTCTCAAAGTTCAGGGGAGGTTATCTAAATATGGTTTATGCTGCTCAGAGCAGCCCAGTTGTAGGGCTTGTAGGTTTTGTACGTTCTAGGTAAGCACTCACTAATTTTTACTAGACTAACCATGTGTTTACTTTAAATGCGTAGGAACTCAAGGAAAGAAGTCTTTAATTTAGGTGACTGCATTAACTGCTTCATTTAAGGAGCGTTAAAAATGCCACTTCATTTCTTGCAGACGGGATGTGAAGAAGGGGGTCTGTGAGATAGTTCAAAAGACGAAATCTTTAGCATCGCGAGAAGGCTATCCCATGTCTGTTTTCAAGACCAGAAATGTTGCGTCTGCTTCAGGTTTGAATGTCTGAGCAAAAAAAAGTCTTAATCAGAGTCTCAGAAGAGAAAATGTTTCCGGATGAAACCAATTCTAACTCTGTGTAAAGATTTGTGGTCCTGCTGTTTATATTTCTTGTTATCCTGTCAGCTCCCTGAAGGATGAGACAACAAAGCCTCCCCCAAATTCCTTTACAGGTTGTGGCAAATACTACCCCTAGAGAAACATTTGTAGTCAGAAGTCGTGTTTCTTACTAGAGCAACATATTTGGACAGGTTTTAATGCATAAAAACTGATCTTCAGGTCTGTAACTGATTTCAGCAGTCAACCCTTAAGCTTCTGCTATTACTTTTTGTAAGTGATTATCATTAGCGTACGTTTGCCAGTGCTAACTATAGAGAATACCACAGTAATACTAATTAGGAAAGAGAGGAAATTGTGAAGATTTTCTTACTGTCTTCTGTTAAGCTATTAGTATTATTTATGCTGGGCATTACAATACCTAAAATAGAGGTACCCTTGTGCTAAGCACTAAGCAAACAACCAACATTAGAAAGTCCTTGCCATACAGGACCGTACAAGCTAATTAAACAGGACTGACAAGGAATAGGACAAGCAACTGATGTGAAAACAAAGCCTCAGGTCGCATAACAATGGAGCTATGTATAGCGTAAATACCCTTATTGTTATAAGCTGGTGCTGCAGCCATTGCATCAAACTAACTCTTCAATAGTGAATAGAAAACAAGATAAATCATTAAAGGGTTTTGTAGTGTTTTGAGCAATTTTCACGAGGAACAAGATGGGCACCCGCAGTGTTGAAATGATCTGTTGTAGAACATAGAGCACTGTAATGACAGAGGGACATTTTCATCACCGGGTAAAAAATGAAATCATAAAATTAAAGGAAAAAAATGAGTGAATATTTATATCCGGAGGAGCAGGGCTTGATTAGAAGTAATTAAGTTCAATTCTTCAGGTATTGTCACTAAATTGTTAGCAACAAGAGGAAGAAAACATATTTTAAATGATGGCATAATTCATAACATTTGGTGGAGGTTGTTCTCTTTTAACCTAAGCCATTCAGTTAAGAGAGTCTTACAATAAAATGAAACAGATTCATCCATCATTAATCAGGCCAACCTGAAAGAGAGTGCCATCATTTAGAGCGCGCTGTACAGCAATAGAGCACAATGACACATCGGAAGTGACAAATATTATTAATCATTTGAAATGGAACATAAGGTGGTGGCAGCTGCATCTTTGATCGCTACACTTAAAATCCAGCATTCCCCTTCCAAATGTAAAACAAATTGTTTGTCTTTGACAAAGAAATCGCATCAGATGCCAATAAAAGCCTTTTGGTTATGTAGGTGATTGTGTAATAACTGGAAATACAGTTTCAGAGGCACACTGCAGATTGTTGGTGGGTGCAACGTGCACCTACAGAATGAATTGGGCAGGGAAAACTGAGGTGTGAAACCAGTCAGAACAAATGCGACCTACCAAAGTAGGGCTGCCGTTCAGTCAGGCTGAAAACCGTATTAGCCCTAGCCTTGAAACTAGGCACTCTCTTGCATTCTCATCTTCTGGACCCAGGCTGTCACTGAGAGTCCTGTCTCTGGACTCCGATGTTCTACATGACCACAGGACTTCTGCTTCCATCTGACCAGGAAGTTAGACTGAAATTTCTTGGGTATGAAAAGCCCTAAGTAGATAAGTCTCTTCTGTTCAGAAATTAAACACCTGCCAGGCTGAGAAGACGACTCTACAAGTCCAATCTCCATCCCAGAAAACCAGTATACCACTAACTGTGGGAACAGGAAGGGCATGTGAAGAATGACCTTTTATATTCTTTCCTTCTACACCCAGAGCTGACCACTTCAAGGGCAGGACACAGGGCTGGATAGATCAGTATAACTGGTACTGTGCTCCGATCTTATTTTACTCCCTGAGGAGCCGAGTTGTCTCTTTCTGAAACAGAATGTTAAGGTAATGGAAATGGCCAATCACTGCTCATGTTGGGTTGGTGATTTTTGGCTGTAAGCTTTCTCCCAAGTCTCAGAAACTCTTCAAATCATGCAGAAGAAAATGGGAAGAGGAAAGTCCACATTTAACTCGGATCATGCAGTTTATGGCTGGCTTCTTTTGAAGAGAAAATGCTCACAGATTAGGAGCTATGGTAGCATACAGTATTAATAGCAATAATATTCAGCAGGAGTTGGAATGCTTCCAGTTTATACAAGTATAAAAAAATTCAGAACATTAGGTCTCAGGTCACTGACTTGAACCAAAAGTAATGACAACTGTGGCGAGGGTAGGAAATGATCCCTGGGAGTTAATAAAACAAGATACAGTATTATCTTTTTTCTTCTGTTATCTGCTCAGTTTGACAAAAAGAAAACTGTGAAGTGACTTGCAGTTGAATCTGAAAATGCTAGCTAGCAAAGGGGTCTCTAATCCAGCGCAGAAAAGCTTCAGAGGAACCAGTGGTAGAAGGTCCTCCACACCAATTCCTCTCAGTAATAAGGCACAAACTTGGAAAAGTGAGGCTGCTTAACCACTGAAGCAGATTTCCAAGGGAAGGGGAAAGCTGTCCCTCAACTGAAGGACAGAGGCACTTCTAGAAGATATTCTTCAGATACTCAACAGAGGAATAACTGGGTAAATTTTATGGCCTGAGTGTGCAAGATGCAGGAGGTCAGACTAGATGATATAATGGTTCCTTTCTGGCTCTAAAATCTATAAATATATTAAAAAATTATTAGGAGCTGGAGGTGGCACCGGTATAATCCTGAACCACTGCTGTGAGCAAGTTCTAAATGTGGAATTCAAGTCTCCAAGCTTGCACATAAATGTGAAACAGCATTTACTGTGAGCACAGCAGTGAAACTGAAGCAGCATCTTCTGAGAGCATTAGCACTGCCCCTTGCTGTAAAAGTTTTCAGTTCTGATCTTGGCTGAGACCTTCAGTCCTTACTGTAATATGAATGATCATAATAATAGGGTTGAATTATAGTCTTCTGCAGAGAAATGAATCAACCCCTACAGATATTTCCAAAATAATATCTCATGGCTGACGGAAGCACGATCCACGGTACCTGGCTGCTGACTGCCAGCACTCCACAGGGTGTCACAGCTGCAATCCAGAGGGTCTCAGGTGCAATATGGAAGAAATATTTCTGAAGCAATGTCAGCGGTAATCCAGCAGCAGCACTGCATTGACCTGCCTGGTCCCCTCTGCACCCCTCAGCCCTCCTGTGCAGACTTTGAGGCTTGCAGTGAAATGCCCAGACAGCATGATAGAAATAAATCTTGCCTTGTAATTTCCAGAATGCCTACATGTCCCCTCTGAATCCTGGCCTCCTGACCAAGCACCCCACCCTTGTATCACCAGAGGAGAAGAAAGGTAAACTTTTCTCCCTTCTTCATTCTCTGGCCAGCGGTATCCTTTCTTTCTCTAATAAGTTGCCTGAGCTGGGCAAGTTCATGGTGCAAGTAGAGGTTGTGATCCTTGAGGGGAGGTGAAATAAAAAGGGATTACCCTAAGCCAGGAGGGTCCTGTTTCCCACAAACAGAGATCCCCAAGCCCCACACTTACTGTAACAGGAAATTTTGAGGGAATACAAGAGGAAGACCAGTATTCCTGAAAATGCAGACCATGACCTGGGCACAGCGTGAAGACAGCAAAGTATCAGTGGCAGATATCTCATAAAGGTCCTTCTTTGATGTGGTAGTTATATGGACCCTAAATTATATTTGTTGTGTCTTTCACATGTCTAACCTTTTACCAATCTGCCTCTGAGGAAACCTTGAGCATCTCAAAGCAAAGGCCTTCTCTGTTGGTACTTGAGATCACACGAAATCATGCGCTGGGGGACTATGGTGAGAGGTGAACTAAACAAGTGTCTCATAATGGTAACAGTGATTTAAAGGAGACATTTACAAACAAGCGTGCACAACTGAAAGTCACTTTTTGAAAATTTTAAAATTTAAAACACCTTTTGACATTAGCACAAATACAAAAGATCAGACCAAATTCCCACCTTTTTTTCTCCCTGAAAAACAGGGAGAACAAATTCCCTGTCTATGTCTTTAACACTGAAAGAATTAAATTTGTATGTTTTGAAGATCTATTATCTGACCCTTTATCCCTTTATTCTTACATGTAAATGTCAAGAAATGCCACCTCACAAAACTGAAAAAATAATTTCGTCTCTCTCATTCTGCATCTTTTATCAATAAAGAACAATGCTTTTTTTTTTTATCTCTTTAATTACACTCACAGACATCTGCTTAATATTGTGGATAAATATGAGATGAGCACTACTGGATGGCAAGCAATAATACTTCTTTACAAATGATGATGAATAAAGAGGAAGATGAATGTGTACAGATATCATATCAACGTAATGGACTGCTTTCTAACAGGCATTTTTTATTTGTGTTCTTTGCTGTACTGCATGTAAAATTAAATCTCCAGTTCTGTGCCACAGACACTTTTGCATGAGAATAAACTCATTCTCTTCACCGAGGAAGAGCCTGATTCAGTTTAAGGACAAGCTGTGTCCTTGAGCCTGAGTATTTCTAAACTATGAGCTCTTTAGAGTTTTTACCATAATGATCCAGTATGCTCACAGCGCTTTGCGTAGCTTTGACAATGATTGAGACATTGCAATTCTGACTGCAAATGCCATCTTGCCTCAACAAAACAGAACCATCAACACGACAAGAAGAGACCTCCTGGGTCAGTGAGACCCTGAATTGCACATCTTATAATAAAGTCCTCTTTATGGACATATCAGATTCCATGTAAGAAGTAATTAGAATTTTTTTACCTCTTCTGCTATGACTACAAATTTTCACTCTGTCAGGATGCATCAGTTAGGAGCAGCTTTCCTAAGTTCTTTCTATGGTCAACAGGGAAAAAACAGATGGGGCTGCAGGTGAGGCAGATTGTGGGGCAGAGATGCAGCCCTGTAGAAGTGACCGCTTTCCATATTCACTGCAGAGGAAACTCAGGGCTATCATTCTCCTAATTAAGGGGCTAAATTTCTGGGTATTTGTGGATGAGGCGTTAATCCTAGGTCTTTCTGAGAATTCTTGATTTTTTGTTTTCTATATGAGCAGATTACCTGTGGTAATCTATTTATTTGCTCCTAAAATATACTGCATACCTGAATATACCACAATGCCAGCTTGGGGTAGGCTCATCTTACCCAGCCTGGGATGTGGGCACTCTGTCTCACCCTCAGAGGACATACCTGGTGGATCAAATTAACAGTGTATTTCTATATCTTTTGTACATGGCTGCTATCAATTACTCCATATCGAGTTCTTGTTTGATAATTTTCTAGGCCATGGGCGCATTCCTCAGCTCGTGTAAGTCATTTTTGTTCCATGATGTGGAAGGATACTGATTTATACTAGGGGACTGTCTAATGCAGACAGGTGAATTGCGTTCCGTCGGTTAGGGATCTTTACTATTGCTGAGCTGAACTATATAGTGTAAGAAAGAAGGGAGCACTTAAAGACTACTGCTTGAGAAAACGTAATAGGCTCTGGCCCCACGTTGCAGCGTGCACTATCACCTGGGGGGTGCAGGACTCATTGAGGTTAATTGAAAAGGTAGAAGGAAGCCACCTAGCACTCCTCTGGAGCAGCGGGAATAACTCTTTCAGACAGCAAGCTGGTGTTATATCACCTCTGTGCAGAGCAACTGAGAATCAGCCTCCCTCGCTGAGGCTCACATGGGACCACAGCAAGCGCAGACCCGTGCAAATAAGAGATGTCTCTGCATGTGTCGGCTCAACAACCCAAGGAGTTCTGCAGAAGGAGCTCGAGTCCTTTCCCCTCCCCAGTACCTCCAGGGCCTTTTTCCTCACTTCGTTTGGAAGTGCCAGATGCCCCAGCTGCGCTCACTGGGTGCCCTGGAGCAGTCAATGGCAGCAGCTTGGAGTAATGCAAATGTCCCCCCGCTTCATTGTAACTGACAGGAGAGCCCTCTCCTGAACTCTCCTCCTTGACATCAACTTGTAGCAAGCTCTAATTTAGCCGGTACTTTTGATACAATATTTAATTCCGATACATGTACTTTCCTCTTATTTAAAAACACTGATAATTTAATTAAGACGCTCTACCAGTGTCTCAAGCCCCCAAGCACATTTATATTACTAAAGCACATTATTAGTTTACCAGAGCAGTTTTACTCTAATTTCCCTTTTCTTGGGAACTCTCTTATCAACGGTCCCGAAATATCACACTTACAGTTTTGATTTCCCTCTGCTCTATGCAATAAAGCTAAGGCTGTGTCTGTGTGCTAAGCAAACACCTTCATTTGAGAAGGTGTTTTGCCAAAAATAAGTAGCCTCAAGGCTAGTTTAAGCAATAGTTTTGGCTTACTGCAGATTTGTTTTATTTTGATGGTTTGGGTTTAGTTTGTTTGTGTTTGTACTGGAGGAAAAATGGAAAACAACAGCATTAAGAGGTTTCAAGTCCGGAAGCTTTTGCTTATGTTTGAAACTGCCTTATTGGCTGTGTACATCTAAATATGAAGTGGAAGCATCTTCAGAACCAATTTGTAAGCCTGCCTTTTGTGTTTACTTGAGCATAGCAAGAAAAAAATGGAAAGTGCAGATAGACCTCAAATGAAGAAGAGGGATCTTGAATTACTGTGTTTTTTTCTCTCTCTCATACATTTCGTGTATCAACAACTGAGGAGCTAAGCGTAAATAATAATAGCAATCCTCGTTTTTTTCAGCTGCAAGGCATTTTGCAAGTATTAATCTACGGAGTAAAGGAAACAACACAAACAGGTATTATTAAAGGGAAGGAGAGAAATGACTGTAAAACATAGGTATATGAAAGTTAATACATTTTACAGGGACATCGGAACAGAAGTCTAAAGGGACATTCTGTATCACTCAATACACTCTCTAGCTCCTCATCAAAATTTTTCTACATAAACTTATCTAGATCTCTGAACAGACGTTTGTTCCAGTATCCCCCTGCTACAGTTAGTCAACTTTAATGCTCCGATCTTTTCTGGCCCTACAATGTAGAAGACAGGGAAGGATCATGGTCATGTAGAGATGATCTTCCACTGAGACTCGACAAATCTAATTTTCTCTGCCCCTCGCCTGCTCCATGCTCTTGAGCAGTACTCTTTGCCCTTATCCCAGTCTTTGCTTGTTGCTTTAATTAGACGGCACACTCTCAGAATGATACTGCATTTTTCCTTCCTCATTAGCATTAGGCATGTTTCAGTGAGGCTTTGACATTGGGCAGTGTATATATGCGGTAATGTAATAAAACAGCCTTAGTTACAAGTACTGATAAAAGGTCTGGATTCACAAACAACATCTCACCCCCAGACAGACACTTGGAGAAGGTTCTTCAGAAGATTCAGTAGATCAAAAGCTACCTTCAGCCTTCCCTAAACTTGCTCTTCGCACACATCCATGGAAATAAAATCAGGAAATGAGGGAGGGAAAGAGAAATGTATTTGCTCATAGAACAACTGAGGGTTGCACAGAAATGTATAAATACTTAAACATCTCAGTATGTGGAGTACATCATTTTACTAACATTGTGTATTTGGATCATCTGGCTAGTTGCTTCTCTATTATAAAAGGGGGAAAAACAGTAAAATGTAAAAGATATCTGTTTTCTGTTGAGTAGTCTAACTTTCACTAAAATCAAGACAAGGTGGAGAACTGGGATTCCTTTAGTTAACTGAATGTTCAGGGAGTTCTTCTCCTCAGAATAGGCTGAAAAATATGCTGAAAATTAAGATAGCCCAAAGAGTATCCAAACACCTCTCATGGTATTTAACAAAAAATTAGACTTCTACAAGGGTAAGTTTTGGCTCTCATCTTCAAGCTGCTAGGAAAAATTATGTGTCGCATACAAAAGTAACTTTGGTTTGAATATGTCTAGGGAAGATTAACATAAATGACCAAATCCAGACTTAGTCAGCTAGTCTGCTCTCAGATCTTCACCTTGTCTGTCCTTTACTCCATTAGGTCAGCTTAATCAGTGTTTTAGGTGAGTTTAATAAAGCACTTGAATACTAGGAAGTCCTTCTCCAAATGTTATTTGCTTCTGATGATACTTGAATCAGAATTCTTCTATGTAGAATGTATTTAATCTGATAATACTGAAACGGGTCAAAGGAGAGAGAATTGAAGAGGCATTAACTTCTGTAAATGTAATAAAACTCTGTCCTCTAAAGCCTTTCTTACTAGTAATGACTTTTCAGTTTTCCATTCCTAGGAGATTATTCTCCTAAGGTC
Source organism: Chroicocephalus ridibundus (assembly GCF_963924245.1). Classification (NCBI taxonomy): domain Eukaryota; kingdom Metazoa; phylum Chordata; class Aves; order Charadriiformes; family Laridae; genus Chroicocephalus; species Chroicocephalus ridibundus. Next base: position 47,967,707 of record NC_086288.1, read on the forward strand.
ATCTAGCATTTGTGGACATAGTCAGACAACAACAGTTTTTGTTGTTTTCCTTTCTGACTATAGCCACAAATTCGGCTCTCTTGTTTCCAGGCATTTATCTTCCAGGTTTTATTATGGGCTAAATTCTGTTCACAGTTGTAAAATCAGCAAAAGTCCAATGAATTGATTCAAAGCTCAGCTCATACTACATGCTGCCACTCCTGTGAAACCAAAGGAGCTAATCTGAACGCCAGCTGAGCGAATCACCCTAAATTCATTACCCCTGTAATTTTCATAATGATCAGGATTGAACTTAAAGCAAAGAAATATGGCAAAAGGAACAAGCACGGCAAAACCATGTAGAATTTCAGAATGCTTCTTAGATGTTGGCTACATTATTTTGTTAATTAGCTAATCACAAGGTCTCTGAAAGCCTGGAAGAGTTTAGTACATATGAGCTCCTATTTTCGGTAAAGCTTCACGGCTGTGACAGAAGCAGTTTCACAGGCCACAGTTTGGGAGTCATTAATGTTGGAAAATGGTCATACTCATCCCTCTCCCCAAATGGAGTCCAGGAACCATAACTGTGTTGCCGGCTTTATGCATTCTCGCACATAATGCATTTTTATCATAAAAACAAATGTAGCGTCCAAAAAAATAGTGTTTTATTCACAGCCTGTTGGGAACCAATTTACTGCACTATAGACTTGAAAATGAAGATATAAAGTGGCACTAGAGACCCACAATTATGCAAGCCAGCCACTGCAACCTATGACCATAACTACATCGGGCATGCTGGGACTGGCATTCAGAGTGCGCTACACGACTTCTTGCTTGCGGAGTAAGAGTGGATGGAAAAGGCTGAGACCCCTGCTATGAGGACTTCCACAAAGCTCTTTGTCTGCAGGAAAAGGTTATTTCACGCAGACTAATGGGACTGTGGAGTGGAAAAATGACGCGCAAAAAAGCAGTTTTGATAGAGCAATGTACAATAGAGAGAGAAAAATCCTAAACATCCTAAATGGATCCTTAGCTCAGGACCCAGGACTTCTGGGCCACTCCTTTCCTGGCTGCATTAACATATAACCTAGGAGCTCTGAAAAAGACTCTTTTATTTGACTGCTTTAATTGAGTCTGATTCCCAAAGCAAAAATTCCTATTCTTAGAAATTTGTATGAGTTGAAACAGGAACAAGCTCCAGTAAAAGGCAAACCTTGTATACATCCAAGATACTTTTTCAATGGCAATTAGTTTCATTTATTATCTCGCTACAGCTAAAAGCACTGAATAAACCTGGAAGAAAAAAAAAAAAAAAAACAACAAAAAAACCCCAAATAAAACAGCAGCCAGTACACCATTGTAACCCCTGAAAAGTAACACACTATGCACATCTTATATGGTAGTACAGTAGAGAAATGTGAGACTTATTTTTGGTTATTGACAGTGACACAGACACACACACACTCACATAACTTTTCCTACATGAATATTTTAATTGTATAGATAATATACAGACATCTGATTTACACTATAAAGACAAATGGAAAGATGCCTGTAATGTACAGGAATGTCTGTAATAGACAGGATGGTACACATTTAATACTGCGTTAAGCACATGATATAAGTCTCTTACATAAGTCTCTACCGTAACAATAAGTTAATGACTTCTTTATCGAAGTGATAGGTATATTTCCTTCCTGCAGATTCTCATTCCTGATTTTCCCTTGGGTGCACTGCTAAAAGAAGGTACTTTCAATAAACCATCCACGATGAGAGTTAAAAGTAAGGGAGACAGAAGGAAAAAAATGTGGTTGCAAAGAGCAGAAGTCAAAACTCCAGAAAACAGATCTCTGTATGGATAACGACAGTCTTTCAGTATCAGTCACTGGTGGATATTATATTAGCATATGATAAAGTATTGTCAGAATTAGCAGTAATTAGCAAAAAGCACAAGGAGCTTGTGGTGTATTAACAGAGGAGTTACATGTTCATAATTCAAAGGTGTGAAGGCGTGAATAGTCACAAAGCCATGAAGTCAATGAGGTGATTCACTTGAGCAGTGCAAGCAGGATTTGGCCAGAGGTGGCCTCAAGTGAGCCCTGTGGTCTCGCCGACAGGGCACAGAGGAAGGGAACAGGGATTTGTGTTGTTTCCCTACCTTTGTGTCTGGCTTCAGCCAAATCCCTATCTCCATCCCTGCCTTGCTGCCCCGCCCCAGGCAGTCTGATAAAGTAACAGACAGCTCAGGACTGCTTCTCACTGTGGCCCGACACGCACAGTTTAACAGGAGGTAAGTAGCTGAATCGCCTAAATTAGGAATTGATTTTCCAAAGGCTATAGAGAGTCGTGAGAGAGAGAGGTCACAAAAATTTGGACCTGCCTGAGGGGATTTCAGTCACCTCTCTGTCCTCTCCTTTCCAGAAACTACAGGGCACACCAGTGCAATGGGGCTCCAGAAGCGGATTGTTTCTGTGGCCAAGGGGAGGTGCAGGTGTCCCAGGATGCTGTGGCAATGCTGAATCTACCAAGACATGGCAGATTTCTAATCTGACCTTGCAATTTTCCAAAGGTTTATAATGCGCGCAGATGCCAATGTGCTTCCCCACCCTTTCCAGAATAAACCTCTCACACAAAACTCATATCATTGTGCTCCTACTCTAGATTTAATAGCCATTGGCATTAGCAATGAAGGGTTTTTTTTTTACTTTCCTCATTTTTTGTTAATGCGGATAAAACAATTGTTTCCCACTAATTGCATTTGTGGAAAAGGCTTAGCCATTTTTGCCACGGCCAGAAAAACCCAGCTTGAATCAGATGATTCGTCCACAATGTCTCAAGTTTGGCAAAGTTTAAAAAGGCAAATTTTAAGAAGATTTTCAGAAGGGGAAGTGTGAAATATGCAACAGGCCCAACCGATAAGGAAAATCTGTTCGGTTTACCTGCATGGCCCCCTTTGCTCTCATGGATCTTTTAATTTTTAACATTTATTTATTTTTCATTTCATGTTAGTATTCCTAAACAATATAATCTGCTAGAGCCTGTATTTGTTGGAAATTGCTCTGCTATCTTTTCTTTCCCATTTGTACAGCCAGATGAATCAGATACTATCAATTGATTAATCAACGTGTTCACTTTCTCTCCTCCATAACTGTGAACATGAGAATGAATATTTATGAGGGTGTGTAATTAGACACTTGACTTTGTAAATCATCTGGTGATGCTGCCACTGAGGTTTTAATTTGGAGATAGGCTTCAAATTTTACCTATCTTCATGAAAGAAATAATGAATTTCCACAGCAAGGAATTGGAAGAAAATATAATTCTGTTACCACACGCAATTCACAAAATTATGTATACAGTGATGTTTGCTACATACTTCACTGAAGATCTTATAAAAAAGGGTGATGAGCTAAGGGAAGAGAAAAATCAGGACAAGTATGTCAGCATCAAGACAATCTGAGCTCTCTAAATGAAAATGCTTCAATTTTATAGTTGTCCCCTTGAAATTAACATTTTTAAAAAATTTATAAATATATTTTCTTCAGAGATAGGAATATATTTTATTCTGGCTATTCTTTCACAAATTCCCTGCTGATGTTCAATTGGTTTTGTCATTCGCAATTGTGAACTATACCCCCACTAGAACATAATTCTCTATAAAACCTTCTATAGGTCTTATGGCATCTATGGAGTTAAACGTGCTGTTGGATTAAGACAGCCTCTAAAATGCATTTCTGTTCACAAGAAATCCACACTCGTCTCCAGAATAAGTGTGCTCGTTCCAAAACCAGGTGTAGCTGTATTAAACGCAACAAGGCCGAAGAGAGGAGGCGGTACAGACAGGTTGAGGAGGGACCGGGTTTTGCATCACGGTGTTGAGCTGCTGGTAGGTAGCGAGGAGGAGGAGGAGGAGAGAATTCAGTGCTGCACAGTGGAGGTTCAAGAAAGAAATACTTCTTGCCACTTTCCTGATCCAGCAGTGACATTTCTTTCATTTAAATGTTTTCACAGCTTTAGACCTCGCCACCTTTCCACCTCACCCACCCAACGTCCTGTTGCCCCACCAGCCCAAATTCTCATTCCCCTCAGTTTGCTCTCCTTGCCTGTACAACCCTCCTTCTCCCTGCTGCCTACACTTTTTCTCCTGTGCTGTTACTCAAAACCCCCATTTGACGAGACAAACCTCTCCCACTGAGTTGTCCCCCTATATCTGTGATCTCCTCCCAGAGCATCGCTCTCATCCAGTTATAATTTCACCTGTCAGTGCATTCAGACCCCACTCATACATGTTATTCCCTGTGCAGCTTGTGTTTGGGAGCTCTCTTTTAGACTCTCACCTTTCTATCTCATTCAGTCCTGTTTCACTGCATTTTATTCATCTCACCCAATTTTAAACATCTGGCATACAGACGCTCACACCTGAGCTGCTCACCTATACTCCATGGATGGTAACAGGCACATGCAGGTCGTGATAAATAATGATTTGGACACCTACTTTAGGGTGAAGGAGGCTGTGCCCTAGAGGCTGTGCCTGACAAACACCACCTGCTTTCCTGTACCTGCATGAGCCCCAGGGCCAGGTAGTGGTCTCCCTATCGTCTCTTGCCCACTGATGAGTTGCTGACAGGTCTTTAACTGGCTTTATAGCCTGTCCCTATGGTTCATTTGCTAAACGCTCCCATGGCCTAAGATAGTGTATCTTACTCCCCAAAATTTGAGTACTAGGTGATACAGGGAAAGTACACCTGACAAAAAAATCCTGGTATTCATTTGGCTTGGAAAGCAGGCTCCTTTGGAAGACAGCACCGTACTGCTCTTTATGATAGCAGCCAAGAGACAATGTCCACATATCTGAAAGAGGGATTTAACCGACAGTTTAATAAACATTTTTAAGCATTTATCCAAACAGGAAATGCTATCATCTGTGTCAAGAGCATGCAAGAAATGTTTCTTTTGGTTTTGATAGCTGCTGCATCTGCTTCACTCTGAACAGCCACACCATCTAAAAGACTACACTAAGCCATCCTGGCCACCAGACACACTGCGTGTATATACTTTAAAGTTAATCTTTGTACTTTATTCGAATCCGTTCCTTCTCTCTCTTGTTTCTCTCTCTCCTTCTCTTTTTTGCTTTCATTTTTATACGGTTTCTTGTGTCTTTGGCCTAAATCTTAAAATGCTTGATGAGCATTGAGCTGTAGAAATCACATCAATATTGCACAGATTTTTAATTAAAACTTCATATGCATTTTAACTTTTCTTTTTATTAACACTGATGAGAAAAATTACACGGCTATGATCGGAGCGATGTAGCTCTTATAGAGGTTCTTGATGACATAAAATTTGTTTAATTGAGTTGTTTCCTTTTATGTTCAAGAAAGTTTCAGGGCCATTTTTCATTGATATTAATTTAGGATTGTTTGATCTACAACTCATTATTTGATGAAATTAAGAACAAGCTTTCCTAGCTCTTAGCTTCAAAACTTTAAGTAGCATGAAAGCACTACTATTAATAATAATAAAAATAAAAACAATTACTAAAAATGCAGCAAACTTCCAGGTGTCTTCCAACTTCTTTCAGTATCTTTAAGTTTTGCTTTACATTTATAAATTTTGAAAATAATCAGAAGAACAAAGCTAATAAATTTCCTCCTGAAAAGCTTCAAAATTCTTGTACTGGTTTTGTCTTTTTAGATAAAACATTACGTGTGTGCATTTTGAGTATCATTCAACTTTTAAAATGAAAATACACTACACACTTTCTTTTGGATACCACAGAATTCTTTGCACCCACAGCGCTTAATAGCTTTCTGTATGGATAAATTAGCCTAATGTGTTCATGTATCTCACAGGTAAGGATGTAGCACCGAACTGGATAAGGCCCAAATTAATGTCATGCAAAGAACTGAAGTCAGAATATAAGAATTTCATGCAAAGCCAGTGTGAGATTTCGCCTAGGTGATCCAGCTGGCTTGGTGTCAGACCTGCAGAGAAGCAGAAAGGAAAGGAAATGCTGCATTAGTATCACCTGCCAAAATAAAGATGAATCCTGAGTTTGACATTTCTCTGTCAATTTTAATTTGTGCGGAACAGAAGAAAAAGCTACACATTTGCACTGCCGCAAATAGGCTTAAAATTTTTGCTTTTCTGAAAGCTTGCTGTTATGCGCCAAGACCTCACTGAGCAAGAAAAGCTCTATGTGGATCCAGAGGCCCAAGTTTATATAGACAATTGTGAGATCTGGTCCATAACCTTGGATCTTCTTTCTAGAGTGGTCCAATGCAGCCAAATAAGTTTCACAACCAAAGCTGATTGAAATGTTCCTTTCTGACTTTTTTTTTTCCCCCTGCTGAAAATGATTTATCAGTATAATCTAGCTATTTGAGCTACAAGACAATGTTGCTCCAAGAAGAAAAGAGCGGAATTTGACTATAGGTAAGTTTATCCAGCAACAGGAAGAATATCCTTATGGAGAAACTGATTCTGCCGTAAATTTTCTGAGAGTGAGCAAAGGGGAGAATTAACTTATCTGAGGAAGAATCAAAGCTAGCTTATGAAAACATGTTTCTTCCTGCACTAAGAAAGTGTTAATTTTGATCATTTAGATTGTCTGCCTTTGACCAACATTTCTAATTTTGTGAAACCTTCAATTTTTTAACAAAAAAATATTAAAACCTTTAAAAAATAACAAGTTAAATGATTTCAATTTTAGGGAAAAACAGGGGGAAAATCACATGTAAGCAAAAAATCCTTTCCCAGCCAAATCTGTGGAAGGTTGAATCATATTCCTGTCCTTTGTGTAGCTTGGAGGGCAAAACCTTGCATAATGCTAAATGATGAAGATCAGTCTGTACTTTGTTATCTGAAGTCAATGATGTTCCATTTTCTTCCTCCAGAAACTTTAATAAAAAATGAGTGAAATCATCCTAAATGAAAATGCCATTGTTCAACAACTTGGACAGGAAGGGTGAGAGGAGAATTTGGGGAGAATTGTTTTTCAGTTTTTCAAGGGAAATCTGAAAACTTATCATGAGGAAAGAAACATTTCAACTCAAACTCAACATTATCGTAAAGAGGGGTTTAATTTAAAAAAAAAAAGAAATCAATAATTAGTGTAATGAGGAAGTTTTATTGAACTTCTTATTCATGTTTAAGTGCTTTTTGAACCTTCCTGGACTATTTTCCTGAATATAACCAGCAGCAGTGAACTTCACTGATGATGTCTTCTTTCCAAAAGCACTCTGTTACATTTGTCAGCTTTTTCTGAAAGGAAATGAGCTGCATATCCATCACATTCTTGCTCTTTGTTCTCATCTATAAGACTCTAATTAATCTTTCCACTACCTATCTTTTGCTTTCACTCGTCTGCTCCCTCTCCATTTCCTTTTGCTTTTCTTAATCCTCATCCATTTTTACTCCCTTCTCCTTCTCTCCCAGTTTGTGATTTATACCATCCATCATGTTGCTTCCAAAATCCAAGTGACCCAGTAAATAACATTCCTGTCATTTTTTAAACCATCTCTTCAAACATCCCCTCCTCTTCTGTTCTCTTCATCACTGATCCAGCAGCGTCTTTTTCCCTGAAATAATTTCTGTATTATAAATGACACTTATAAGGCTCATAGAGTTCTTATTAGGGCTGAGATCATCCGCAGGGAACCTCAAAAAAGAGTAAAATATGTAATTAATAAAAATAATTTGAGTACAAACATTCTAATTAATATATGTATATATGAAATATTAATATTTAACATATTCTTATTAGGTATATACTCCCCAAATACATTTTATTTAGTGCATCATAAGTACTCAGGGGAAGCACTCATCCTGTGTGATCTTTCTCTGTGTTATTGAAGCTGAATATACTGACCATCAAATATATTCTTATTGTCTAATTTCATTTTTATTTGATGAAATTTCATAAATGAGTAAACAGCAACAGTCAATCCAAATCAAGAACAACAACTACCCTCGAGATGGGATGAATTCAGAAAATTCCCGAAAACTTTTCAACTGGAGGATAACACAGATGCGGTTTTTAATATTACAGTGTTATCCTGTCCTGATAAATCCCTTGAAATTTGTGAGCTTCCTAATGAGGAGCAGCACCAAAATTTCATTTATAAAAGGACCCCTTCAAACTGTGCACATTTGAATGGAGCCACAAAGCCATAAACTTGATTACTCCTTGACAACTACTTCAAACCACGGCAGAAAGCCGTGCTTTCATACGACCTTGCAGAAGGCTGATGAGATCTGACAAGTGCCATATTTATGGAAATGCAAAAGCTTTACTGCACTGACATCGCTGTCACCCAAGACAGATCAAACAAAGAAGACAATTGGCCTCCAGCTTCTAAATTGAACTTTTAATAACTATTAGAAGGAACTAAGCAAGAAGGACTTTCACCGCTGACAGCTGCAAGAGTCCCACCCATTTATTGTGAACTTAACTGGTCTGGACAAGAACTCAAAAGGCTCCTTTTTTAATTTTTTCTTTCCACAAGCGAAGTGGGTAATGCACCATTTCACTTCCAGAGAGGTGTAAACAGATTTGATAAATTCACTGATGCGTGCAACCTGCAATAACTAGGGAAAAGAAGTTGCAAAAAGTAATTGTAATGAGTTCAGTCATAATTCCATTGTATTATATTTGGTAAAATATAGGGATTTTTTTCAACAGAGGCTTATGTTTGTCTCTCCATGTGAGAGCAGAATAGAGGATAAGTCATCAGTGCTGATGTGACCCGCTGCTTGCGTTACAGCCCCAAGCAGTTGGGTTCTTTGGATATTAGCTACCAATGTCTCAGTCTTTTAACAGCTTATTGCCCAATAAACCAATTCCCTTGGTGTGCTGAACAACACACACACAGGGCAATAAAGCACGTCTCATTCTGGATTTCTCTATGCATTCTTGTAACTACAAAAGCATTCAGCAGTTCATTGTGCAAAAGGAATTATGTGGTTGACATCCTACTACAGGGGGCTGTAAATTGTGTGTTTGCAGAGTGATCTCAGCTAGAGAAGCGGTTTTAGTGCTTTCCAGTTGCTGGATATTCTGGTCTCATAGGTCCTGGTCCTGGAAGAACATGTAACATTGTGCATCCTTCCTAAAGAATTGTTTGGGTTTTTTTAAAGTGTTGGATGGTGGGTTTGAACCATTTAAATCCTGCAATAAATAGTAACTGGGGGAGACGATTTTTCTGCCTTCTCATTCCTCCTTGCATGATCTTTTGTACCATGTCTCAAAGGAGACACTGACTGCTCAGGGATGAAGCAGGAACAAATTAATACACACAGTCAAACCTTGCTCTCAGAATAAGCCCGGCTGGACATGCTCCAGGACAGAAGAAAAACACCTGCTTGATTTGAAAGTTATTAGCTGAGGTGCTGTGCTAACTAACACATTTATGCTGCCATGCTAATCCATCTGTCCTGCTTTCACGGCTGAGTTATACCTCTGCCGAGCACCCACTTGGTCTGAGCAAGATGAGAAAGCGCATGGTGAAAAGGTCGCTCAGTGCCTCTGCAGCAGCCGTCTGAGAAATCCCCCCAGCGGGTCAACGTGGGCATCCTCACAGGCGTGATGGGTTCAAACCTCTTCCCACCTCACCCTCATATTTCCCTTGGGCATTTCTGAGACAAATTCGAATGTGAGAGGTGCTGTATCGGCTATTGTATCTCAAAGGTGATCACAGTTGTGGAAAAGAGAGAGAGAGAGAGATGGGCTTTTCAAAAGGTGGTGCTTTATTTCTCTGTTCATCTACTTGTTTTTAAAATTGTAATGGTTTTTAAATGTTGTTCATTAAAGGGAGGAGAGGGGATGGAGCACTGGAGGACGGCATGTAGGTGATAAGGTTTACTGAACTGAGGCAAATGTTACATATAGGAATATTTGTTGTTTGGAAATAAAGGGAGATTGTGCTTCATGGAGATAGTCTGAATGTAAGAAAGGAATAGGAAAGCCACATCGCTGAGTCGGTTAAAGCAGGGGCTTAGCTTGTGCGATTCATCCTCCCAGAGTGATTCCCCTCCCTGCGCTACCCTGGTCTTCCTCACCGCACGCCTGCGGTGCGTGCAGCTCAGCGCAGCCGCTGGAGTTAAAGACTGGAAACAAGTCCTGAAAATATACAGGCAGCTGTCTTGTTTCTTAGCACCCTGCAGGGAGGACTTCAGAAAGCACAAGGGAGACAGCATATCGTGTGGTGCCAGTCCCCGAACCGTGCCGTGTGGCTGGCGCAGGGCAGTGGGGGGTCTCTGACTGCAGACTGCAAAGCTCATTTAGCCCCTTCCCTTGCCGTATTTTCCTCCACACAGCAGGGCAAACAAGGTCGATGCTTGGAGGACAAACACAGAGTTGTTTTCAAGGGAACAGGGGAGTGGCAGATCCAAGGTGGGACAAAAGGATGTTCAACAACCCTGTGTCTTACACCTGGGGGTGGGTCTGGAGAGGAGCCAGAGATGGGAGAGCCCAGGGAAGACAGTGGGATGTCACAGCTGCTGGCACACAAATTGCCGAGATGCTTACGCTAACAGGAAACACCCAACAGAGAAGGGGTTAGTCCCTGTGCCTCCTTTACAAACTAATAAGAAGAAACATTCAGGCACTTACTTAAAATAGACCCAGGCTTTGAATCTCACTCCTTTACTTAAGTGCCTGGAGAGCTCAGCTGCCCTGGGGACTTTCAGGATGTTTGGGAGGGACTGGTCTTCACCTCATTTCAGCCATCTAGAAGTTGCACGCAAAGTCAAAGTAAATTTTCCCACATGCTATAACTTTCCACTGGCGAAAACATAAGTGACTCACTTGAAGAAGAGCCTAGGTGAATGTCACTATATTTTCTGAATGGCTTTTTGTGGGTAGAGACATTTCAGCCATAGTTGCTTCCAGTTCTGTGCAGTAAAAACTGTATGTGCCCAAGGATCTTTTGAAGAAGCCTTTGGATACTGCATCTACCCACATACCAGTTAGATTGCTCAGGATTTTTGTGCATCATTCCTCTAAACTTGGACAAAATCATCCTGGCGTAAGTTAATTTCTATATATGCCTTCATAAAGTCTTCCTAAATGCAGGGCACCAAAATTCCCCACAATGTCTCACCTGACCTTCATCTTCTTCTCCAAAAGACCAGCAGTCTCCTGTAGCTCCCGTGTTGTATCTGCCAACACTGGTGACTGTCTGAGGTATCACAGGGCATCTCAAATGGCACTGATCTCCTGTGTTCATGCAACTAAACTCCGTAGCTAAGTAAGTTAAAGAATAATTAATGAACCTTGCTTTCTGATTTAGTTTGGATTTCTGTACAACTGGACCCCTTCTGGCAGGTGGGGTTTTCTTTAATTATGCAATTTTTAAAGAACGTTATATATTTCAGACAACTGGACTTGGCTTTCTACAGATTTGGAATAAGAAGTGCGTTAAAAATGATTCAAAACCAGTTCTATTATTACAGGCACACCAGAGGTGAACGCCAAATATGGAAACCAAAAGGTCAGTGATTCATATTTATATCAGCTCTAGACTTTTACAGCGCTCAGCCAAAAGCATAAGACACCATCCAGATAGCCATCTGCAACCAAATCATTCTGAACGCTGAAATTTGCTTATAAGCTAAAGTTAGTACAAGCCTGACCTTTGTTGGCTTGTTTTAGTAAGCCCTGAGAGCTTCGGAAGTCCTTCTTTCACTTTGGCTGTCCTGGAGATTTAGCTTATGTCTCTACTTCTTCTTAAGACAGTCTTTCAGGCTTAATGTATATATTTGATTCATGACCACTTTTGTCATTAGCTGAACATATTGCAAATTGTTGTAAGGTTTTATTCTTATTTTGTACTCTGACAAATAAGCCTCACAAAATGTTTCTCTAAATCTTTGATACTACTAGCTAAATATTCAGAAGGAGTAAGGGGATACAGTATGCAGGGAAGAATTACCATCTTAATGAGGTTTGTCTCATTAAACGGTCTCACTCAATTAGTTTCACAGATTTTACTTTAAGAATAGGAACACAGAGCTCTGGATATCTGTAGCTAATTTTGGCTTATTTAAAACTAAAAGACCAACCTGCCAAAAAATACTTAAGTGGAAGAACAGTAATGAGTGTGGTCTTGGATCTTTCAAAAATGTAAGGTTTTGAATCAGGAAATTAGACGAAAATACATTGCCAATTTTACTTAAATAAGAAATGTGTTGGCAATTTCCCCAAGCAAAATGGGATCACTTCAATGTAAAGAACTATTTGTAATACAAAGGCCTTTGGTGTTCAGACAGTTTAGATTTGCATCATTTCCCCAAAAGCTGGATGAACATTCTGCTTTCTGCCTTTGCTGACCTATGAGAAAAGCTTGTCAAAGGTCTTAGGCAACAGCACTGTCATCTGCTGATAATGTGAAAGTGTCACCTGCACACAAAGTGACATTTTATGTGGCTGAATAGAGTTGCTTTTCCTAATCTGTCACTTTTTGTTGTGTGGGCTGTGTCAGATTCCTCCCAAATTGCGCTCTACTCTCTGCATCCCTTGTATCAAACAATACCCACAGAGATCACGAAAGCTACATTACGTATCAACTGAAAAGAAAAATGCCTTCAACATCATCCATCAGCACATGGTGAGAGAAAGGATGCCAAAACAAGGGAAGTGTAGCATGATGCTTTCCTCAATGTGCCCTCCTGTCCCCGGCAATCTAAGGTTTAGGGACTTTGAGAGCTGGAGGATGCATCATGTTAGAAGACCCAACAGACCTTCTTCAGACGTAGTTAATTCTTTAACCCATGTACAACGTTTGCAACTAAATGAACTCCATTAAGTGACTTCCTCAAGTGCAAAAGAGATGAGGCTGTTGTGCTGTATACAGCAACATAGTAAGTGGGTATGATCCACTGCAGTGTCGAACGGCGAGATGTATGGAGTAATTCACCTAGAAAAGCGAAACTAGGATACTCTGTGTGACCTGGGTAAGTCAAGCTAGTTTTTCTGCATCATGATATATGAACTAACTGGCTTGTACCAGAGGTAACTCTGCAGTGTGCAATGTAGACATGCTCTAAAACTCAATGGGTGTGATTCATCTCACCAGACTCTCAACAGCTGCAGTGCAACTGCCTCTAATGGAGCTGAGCACCTGCCTGGAAAATAATGGGCACTTTTAGGAAATGATACAATTGACCTACTTTGTCATGAAATGTATCATGCCACCAAAATACTTGTTCCTCACAGGGGGCCCATTGGCAGGCTGGAGTTCAGAAGTAGATCTCTGTGTTTGGTCAGATGAAATTCCATTCCATTCCCATAACAAATGTAACTCAATCTGCCACATCAAACAGAAGAAGAGAAAGTGTAAGAAATTAGCTTTATGCCTGATCCAGAGACTAGCGACATCAAGTGAGAGACTTCCGCAGACTTTATACCTATAATCTCCCCAGGATGCGTATCCCTGCCTCCACTGCCTATGTATTTTGATTTTGTGTTTTAATTTGGCTAAGAGGTCTTGACTTAGCCAAGCCGGCCTCCTGCCTCCCCTACCCAACTTCTTACACATTGGGATTGAGAGCTCTTGCACCCTAAGAAAAACATCTTTAAATACCTCCCAGCTCTCGTTCACTCCTTTACCTCTGAGGGCAGTTTCCCAAGGGTCGTTTGCACTAGCACCCTAAATAGCCAAAAGTTTGCCTTTCTGACGTGTATGTTCCTGGCTCTGCTTTTTACCCATCCTGTAGCCCTGAAGACTGAGAATTCTACCGGAGTATGACTGCTGCAGCACAGGGTACGGGCTGCCCAAAGCTTGACCTCGCTGATAAGTTATTCTGTGTTCGTGAACAACAGGTCTAGCAGTGCCTCTCCTGTGGTCAGGCTCTCCATCACCTGGACAAGAAAGTTGTCCTCAACACACTCCAGTGGTTTCCTGGACTGCTTGCTGTTTGCTGTGACACTTTTCCAACAGATGTCTAGGTGGTTGCCATTCCCTATCAGGATCATGGCCTGCAAGCATGATGCTACCTGCACTTGAAGGAAGAACTCTTCATCAGCCTCCTCTCCTTGATCAGGTGGCTGGTAGTAGACACCAACTACAAAGTTTCCTTTGTTGCCTTGGTTTCTAATTTTCACCCATAAACTCTCAATCTGTGCATTGCTGTTGTTCAAAGATAGCTCTGTACAAGCAATCCCATTTTTGGCATATAGAGCAACTCCCCCTCCTCTCCTATTCCTTCTGAATAGTTTAGAGCCATCAACCAAAGCACTCCAATTGTGTAGTCCATCCCAGTTCCATCTATGCAGCAGCTGCCAGCTCCTCTTGTTTGTTTCCCATGCTGCGTGCATTGGTATAGATGCACTTCAGCTGGGCTAGTGGCCACATCACCTTTTTAAAGAAGTTCCCCTTCATTCCCTTGAGGCAATTGACAGGTGTTTCCCTGTTGCTCCTTAATGCCTCAGCTCAGCAGCATTTTATCTTTTGTGGATAAAGAAATCTGGTCTTTTCTTTAAAAAGAAACAAAAGAGGGAGAGAGAAAGAACAGTTTTGAGTTTTGTTTCAAATACATTTTTTTTTTATTTTCAGTTTCCTAAAACCAATCAGGAACTAACAAATTAATACCTTTTTCAAAAGGTATTATGTGCTATATATATTTTTAATGGAAAAGCTCTTTGTAACATTTTAATGAAGCTATGATTCTCAATCAAAAACAATGTTGATACAGAAAGTTCAACTATTTTTAGTAGAACAGTTTACAGTCTCTCCCATGCATCACAAAAAAATTTATGTAGATTAGCTTTAGTCATATTTTAAAATATACATATACAAAATTCTGGAGTGAAACCAAGGTGGTGTTTTTCATATTCAAGGAAATAAAGTTGGTATTCAAGCTAAACTATGAAAAACACACACAGCTTCTCAGTTAAATATAAAGATAATCCCCAAAGGCATTTTTTCTGTATTTTTATTGATCGAAAAGGAGGAAGACACAGGGGGGAAAAATGGAGAAAGGATAACTGTTGTAATGAAAGCAAAAGGTGTCTGTAAATGAGGTGGGGAAAAAATAACCTATAATCCCCATTATGAAGTACTGATCGTAAAGACCAACAGATGACATCCATATAAAAAAAAACCCCTATACAAATAGCAGGAGACTTGCAAATAAGCCAAATCATCAAATCGCACATGCAGGTCTGTAGGGTTGCGTGTGAGCCAGGAGTCAGTTCATTAACCCAAACGACCTACAGTGCTGCAAAATCAGATTATTGTTGAGTCTGCCATTCATCAGCTCCTCTCTCCCTTGAACTCCTGCTCCTACGTGGGAAATAATTGCACAAGATTTACTGAGAATAAAGGGATCTGGGGCCTCTTGCTCTTCTTGATAGCATCAGCGTGTCTCAGCTCAGCTCAACACAGGTGGAGTTGATCCACCCGATGAGAGCCCATCTGATTCTCTTCTGGCCTATTCAATTCCTCAGACCCGAGCCCACCTGTGTTGTATCAAGGACCCGATTCCTCACAAAATGTTTCTGGGAAGATCTCCCCTCTGGAAAAATGAGCCATAACTCCTGAATGATGTGAGGAATCTGACAGACATCATCTAAATGGTTGAACAGATCATCATAAGGGCCATGCTCTAGCAATAGATGGTTTTGGGCTGGAAATAGAAAGCAGGTTTCTAAGCATGGCAAGCATGAGGGTCTGGGATAGCATCCCAGTAGAAGTGTGCATATGGATTGAGGAGTCAAGAAACATGCCAATTTTAAGGTGAATCTTGATAGATTTTGGCTGTGGATGCTGGTGATACCTCAGGATCTGACAGTGTGATCGTGAAAGTCACTTTGAAACTGATGCTTTTTGTTCCTAGTTTTTTCTGGCAAACTGTGAAACGTTAACTGCTTTGAAGCCTTTCCTCCTACTGCACCAAGCAGGCAGAGTGGAGCAGTACAAGGAAAATTATATCTTATATTGCCTTCTCTCTTCTTCCACATCATAAAAATTTTCTTCTTTTCCCAGTGTGATTTTAAAACTTTATAAGAAGCAGATTAAATAAAGCTCATTTTTAGTAGTTGTTCTTTTTTTTTTTTTTCCTGTTTACTTATTTGTTTTGATCAGCTACAGACAATACATGCACTGGCAAACCATAAAACACTGATCTGATGGCTGACTAATAAGACTTATATTGCCATCTTACTGGGCAGAACAACGATGCAATCTTTTTGCTTTATTAAAAATAAAATAAATATATTGCTCCTGAGGGTCTGGAACAACACACAGAAGCATGGAGAAAGCCCAGCCAAACCAGGAACACTCACTCCAGGGTAACTCATGACTCGAAGCCTGATTTAACGTCAGAAGCTCAGAAAATAAGACAGAAGGATGGCAAAATTAGTGGACTGAGCTCTGTAGGCATTTGTTAATACATGTTATGCTTTTTCCAAAGTCCTCTATTGGTCCTCAGTGAACCTCAGGCTAAATGTTGAGTTTGGGGGATTCGAGTCTCTCCTGAGCTGAATGCAGCAAAGCACCCTTACTCAGCACGTCTTGGTAACGCATCCCCCAAGTTCAGCTTGCTCTCCTGAGCAAAGCGAAATTTCGACACACGCCAGCCAGGTCCTTAAGCAGATATGTCTTTTGAATTATCGAGTTCTCCAAATTATAAAAAGAAAGGGATTGGAAGCTAGGCATGTTGCACACGTATCCCTTGTCAAGGGCAGTTTTTTAGGCAGCAATTCTGACTTTGCACTGTGAACCCCAAGGAGCACTCACAAAGTTTATCCCATCAGTGTTAGACACAACCTCCAGCTGAGGGTAGTGGACCAGCGACCACAGGAAGCAACTTCTTCAAACACGACAGACATTTCAGCAGTGGTTGTTTGATTTCAGCCTTAATTATGTTTTCCCAATGCACCTGAAATACCATGTTGCAGACAGACTGCCAGGACAGAAAATTGCATACATTGTCTTACCATTTAACATGCTTGATGCACTGCTTTGCAAATTGTTGTGGTGTGTGCTGCAAAAGCAGGAGTTTCTCCCCAGAAGCTGCCTACAGCAACTGGGCAGGTTGGCAATACTCAGTGGATTGTAGAGGTGGCACCAAGCAAGCTGGCACATCATGCTGTATTGCACAGCGTGCCCTGTTGAAAAGCCATCTTATGTTTCTAGGCCAGTACTCTTGTATGAGCCTACCTGAACCTCTGGTCTAGCAAGCTCTGCCCCTCAAGGAGAGTCATTTATTTATAAGCTAGTGTAGCTGTAGTTCTGGTGTTCATGCAACCATTGTCAGCTCCAAAATCTCCACCCTAAGTCTACTCTTACTGGCCACATCCTCTGAACTTGATAAGGCTTTTGTGGTAGTGTCTCTATATTCCTCTTTTTTCCCAGCCAATCACTGCTCAGTCATGCACTGTACCTTATATGCTACAATGGTTTTTTCTAATGGTTTAAATTACATCCCCTCTATGTCCCCAGAAATGCATGCGCTGCTGGGAAGTCGCTGCACTGTGGGGAGAAATCAAAATATGACTATTGCAGCATGATTTGGTTTTTTTATTATTTGAAACACAAAATGTGATCTTAGAAAGCTTAACTCAGTTTTTCTTGTGATTGCACAATAAGCAGTTCAAAAAGACAATCCAGAAAAGTTACCTTTGCATCCAGTTGGAGCTGAGACCCCAATTTGTAACACAGATTTAGAGCCCTACTGCTGCAGAGAGGATGGTATTGCTATGTAGAGCATCAGGTCTGTTCCTGGCATCGGCTGCAGAGATGGCTGTGTGGAGGCAGAGAGCCCCTGACGTCGCTGGGCTGAGGGGAACCTGTTGTGCAGGGAGGGGGATGTGTCAGGCTTTCACCAGGGCACTCTACTTCAGGGTGAGCGCGTTACAGAGGGAAGCTGGGCACACATGAACTGCCTTTTCTGCTGCTGCAGTACGTTTATAGCAGATGCAACACGTTGGCACTGTGTGGACATTCTTGCTGCAGACAGCGTTTCTAACACCCATCGCTGATACTTACAGTGGAAGGAACATCAGGCTAGCTATGAAAAAAACAGCCAAAATTTAATCTTCTAAGAGAGAAAAGAGAAAGATAAATTTGACAGAGATAATCTCTCTATACATCCATTTTCATTTCTTCTCTTAGCCTTAGCCAGGAATCCAGATTGTTTTCTGGTTGTTTATTTTAGCTGAATTAATCTACAAAGGCCCATTTTCATTGTATTTCCATTAGATACAGATGCCATCACTATGTGCCAGTGCATACTACCAAGCAATTAATCTCCAGAGTTATTATTTCCCTTTTTATTGAAGGCAAATATTCTTGAGTTCAGAAAACTATGTAAAAGCTTGGAGCAGCTTAGCTAAATTCCATGCTACAGGCACAATGATCTTTGGAAAGAAATTCTCTCTAAGACTACAAGCCTATGCTCCTATCTAGTATAATTTCGCCCTAATATAAAACATGACCTCCCATAGTTTGAGTGTCTTTGCAAGCTCCCCTGACATTATCACTCAAAACTCTTACTCCTTTGTTACCCACTGTTAAAATGAAAAGTTCTTTTTGAGACACACACAAGCCAGAGGTGACACAATTAAATGAAGCTATTTGTCATAGAAAATTTAGATCAGCAGGAATTAAATGACAAATAAATTAGGATTGGCAGCCGCTTCCCCAGGGAGTGATATATAGGCTTCCTAAATTCAGTAAAAAGTATTCTCCCCTCAGCCTTTGATCCACTGTCTTCAATCAGTATTTCCATCTTTAAAGACAGCCAGTCCAAAGTTACACCATAGCTACACATTTATGAATATGGTTCTCACTTGATGGGGTGGCTAGAGGTCATCTGAGGGTATGAAGTGAGGTGAGGCTGTAATCAGCTTTTAAAAGTGTTACCAGAAACTGGATTTTCCAAGAGCAAAATCAGCATCCATTACCATTATTTCCCTGGGGAGTTTGAAGCAGGGGACTCGAGCTCCACCCTGCGCAGTAACTGCAGGACCACCTTCCTTCCAAGTATTCCTGTCTCAGGGTAAGACCTAGAGCAGGCCTGCACCACTCAAACACCATTCATTTTGTCTCGCTGGAGAAGAGCTGCAGCTTGTCAAGCAGATTTCTAATGCTTCTTCATTCTAAAGCTGGAGTTAGCTTCTCCTGGGCTTCTGCAGCAAGGGAACAGAGGCGCAGGCATTTTAATTCTGCATCTAATGGTTTCATCCTCCAGTTGTGAGAAGATAAAAGTCATTTATATCTAATGCCATCTACTGTAGCCCTGCTCCCATGTGTCTGTCCTTCTACCCCTGTGGCACCTGAAGGTATAATAATGCATTTCCTCATTCCCTGGACCTGCTGTCCTGTCAGCATGGCAAGCTGTCCCCACCTCAGCTCCTCCACCTGTCCCAGTCCTGGATTACAACCACACAATCATCTTAAAATATCCCCAAACTCCTCCTGGACTCTACTCAGCTTCTCAATCTATCTTCTCCTCCTCAAACAGGGACTCTTCCCACTGCCTCCTGCTGTGGGAGCCCTCCTTCCCAAAGCCTGCCAGATATTCTCAACTCCCTTCCCACCAAAAACACAGAACAGAAAAAGCAAATATTGGAGGAAATGTCTTAAAAAAAGAAGCCCTCAAAGAAAATAGGATTGAAACAGCTTGACTTTGAACTACGAGCAACCTGGTCCTCTTATTATTTTCAATACTAATCATGTACTTGTTATTGCCATTAATTATGTACACTGCAGACATACCAAGAGTCTCATTGCACTGCAAGTGCATAGGCTGAGGTGGAACATGTCCCTTTGTGCTTGCAACGTGGCTTCTGAGGAGGGTTAGCTTTCATTTTTTAGTTCAAACACTTAATATTCAGACACTGCCATGGACATTATTTGTCTCTCTAGTTGATACCCATTCCAGAACCAGCAGCAGAAAAGACAAGTTATAAAGAACATCTTAAAAATACAGGAACCCTTGTCACCCTTTTATTATGCAAGACCTTATGTCACTATTTTATTATACCAGAAATGTTTGATCAAAGAAACATGCTTTTTTTTTTTTCATCTCTAATTAAGAGTATGGCCAAAGCACCTACTGTAACTGCACTATCACCAAACAGCAGACTGTATTTGGAAAAATTTTGTGAGGAATGCACAATATTTCATATTATCACATTATCATATCATCAAGTAGCATGGAAGAGGTTAAATAAGGTTAATGGTCAAGTAGGCTAAAATAAGTCCATGAAACGCATTACTGTGACGACTGTGGTGACCTATCATTGCTGTGCTTGAAGACTCAGCCTAGATCAGGCTCCTTTGCTCCAGGCTGCATGTTCTCCCTATCCCTGCAAGCTTCCGGAGTCTTGGCCTGGCTTCTGACAAGTGGCAGTACATTTCCAAATAAAGTGAAAAGTAAATTTCATAAATTATGACTGGCTTTGTCATTAACCAGCAGAAAGGGCATTGAAATGCTGTATTAGTCCATTGGTGCCATTTCCAAGGAAGAAAGCAAGGAAGAAACCTTTATTTATTATACTGAAATGGCTGGGGAAAGCAATGGCAAGCAGTGACATAAGCCGTGGTGCTACTGAAGTGGCATAATGAAAAAAGCCTGGGGATGTAGCAAAAATGGGGTTCAGTGTGTGCCTGATGCTATTTTAGGTACCTTAGAGTAACTCACCTGGCTCCTGATGCCTCTCCAGACATTCCTAGGTGCTGCCAGCCCATGTGGATATCTCAGGTACCCTGGGGCACCTGGACAGGCACTAGCCTCACATGTTTGAGCAACTCAGTGCCACTCCAATCCTCAGCTTCCCATACATTCACTTCTACAATGGTCTAAAGAGCGTGGCTTTTTAACTTACAGTGTACAGTGTACAAATCACGTAGAACAAAGCCCATGTGTGTGACTAGTTCTTCCACACAGCCCGAAGCCCCTGGATGCTATCCTGGTACAAATTATTCAAACCTAAGCTGAACCTAGGCTCACTTATTACTCTTGCATAAAAAAGAGGGGATACCGCTTCCTTTAGTGCAAATAAGCCCCTAGAGAACAGACGCAGAAGCAGCCAGCTCACCGGCCGCAGTGCAGAGCCCTTACGGGAGAAGACCCGACAAAGCACTGCAAAGGTCCGGCCAGCCGAAATCCACGTTGACAGCAGACAACAGAGGCTTGCCTGCCAAACATCCCGCTCAGATGTTTGAGGCTTGACACAAATGAGAAAGCAGCGGAGAAGCAAGGACACGAGGGAAGCGCTGCGAGTGCATTATACATGAGGGATATCTATACTGATGATAGCTAGAGACTTTATAAGAAAGTAGTCCTAGACCAGAACATTAATGTTACAAGAGTCCATCTAAAGAAATCTTCCCAAACAAGAAGCTGGGGGATTAGATTTGAAATGGGATCTCATTAAGAGAAACTTCCTTTATAAAATAAAATAAGAATAGTTACAGGCTTTCTTTAGAACTTGGCACTCCTCTATGTTATAGACACTGAGGAGGCGATTCTTCAGACCGACTGTAGACTTTTGCAATGTAGATTTGTACACTCGAATGAGTCCCCATAGGTTCCCTCAAAGCCACCGGAGACAAATAGGCACTTCATCTCACTCTAAAGCACATTGCAAAATATGGCAAATTAATTGTGCCCTAAAAATGTCTCTTTTTCTTCCCATCAACTGTGAAGAGATCCTTGGCTTATTAGCAGAGATGTGAGATGATTAGCTCACGTCTACACTGTGAATATCTAATGTTTATGTAATATAAATGTTACATGAAGTGTTTGCTTATATCAACCGTATATGACACTGTTTCATCCTATAAAGCTAATGCTACCAGTATTGCATATAGCTTTTAAGATCCTCTGCAGATGTGGACAGGAATTAATTTCTTCATCTCACGGAATGTTTGATCTGTGAAAACTTTTTTCCTTTATGTATTGAGAAAAAACCAAGATATATTCAAGTCTTTCATAAACCTCAAGGAAAATTAATACAAGGTAGCCAGTTGCTTGCCATTTGAGGAACTTATCAAAGATTTTGGAGACCTGTATTTAAATTTCATTTTCACCCCAGTTGCCTAAAGGGGATACTGCCTTCTGATTTGGGTGTGGGCATCTTTGCCTTCAGGAAATTTGTAGTTCATTGGGATAGGGGTTTTTTACATGGATTTCTGGTATCTCACATGAATTCTTAGACCACCCTGCTACTCTATGTCCTATGATAAGATAATGCTACTCATTCCTTTTCTCTTTGACGCTGACTGGAAATTCCACCTTGAATCCAAGAAAAAGTTTTCACCTGAAGTTTTGATGAAACTGATACATGAGGGCAAGACATTTCAATGCAGGTAAATCATCATTTACATAGGAATAATCTCATTTAACTAGATGTGTAATAATGCTGAGGTCCTTGTGTACTGATTACAGAGGGAGCAAACCAACTACCGTAATTTACCTTAACATTGTTAAAGTGGGGCATCTCATCCTTGTGAATGAAATAACAATAATAAAATCCTGACCAGTTCACTAGTAAAAAATCCCCAAAACAGAGACAAAAGTGTACAAAGTGAGGAACTGTAGAAAATGTGATTGGTTTCCCTGTTTCTTTAGGATCATCATCTCTTTCCCTGGAAGGGTATATGCAGGTGATTCTTCTCAATGAGAAGGTCTCTCTAAAGCAGACCCCAAAATTATTATGTTTCGGTCATTTATTGCAGAATAAGCAAAAGAAAGCAGTATTCAGTCTTCAGCAAGTCTTCAAAAACATATTTAATTACTGCTGATTAAATAGCAATGGAAAGTTTCAAGCAAATGACAATTTTAGAAGGTACGAATCTTCCAAAAAACCACAAAATAAGTGTTCACCTTCAAACCTCAGATGCCATTTTGATTTGTCTATAACCCAAAGAATCAGCTGGCTCTGAGCTGCAGCCTCGGTAGCATTTCAAAAGTGCTGCCTCAAAGCCTTTACCCAACAAATTTCCTAAGCGTGTGGGGGTGTGTTGTACAGAACTGACTTTAAAGGGCTGCTTTACCTAATCAACTGCTTAATCCCTCAGCCAAATGGAAGATGAGATGACCAAACAGTTGGCTACATCCTAGAATCATAGAATCAAGTGACTATTATTGGGCTCTGAATGTAGCACAGACTCTTCCCCTCCTTGTTTTTCCATGTGCTTCTTAATAAACAAAATGCAAGAAAAAATTCCAAATTAGTATTTGCTTTCCAGCTGGACACAGAAACACAGGCAGACTCAAGGCAATGGTGGGCACTCTACCCACACACATAAAGAGACCTCAGATCAGCCCATTTGAAAAAACAACATTGAAAGGGCTTTGCAAGTATCAGCGTAATGTCAGGTTGCTGGTTCTAAGATTGCTTGGCTTCAATTTCCAGCTTAACCGTGGGTTCTCACCATGATGCAGGATAAGACTTTGAGACTCGGATGAAAAAAATATCCTGATGCCTACCTCCCATTGAGATTACTGGATGTTAGATGCCTCTGTTACTGCTCTTCCTCTTTTCCATGGCTCCTCTTTATAAAATAGGGGAAAACAGCCTTATTTCCCCAAAACAAAAATTTGAGTTTTGACCATTTACTCATTCTCACGTTCTCATTGTCCATTAACATCACACCTTAGCAGCGTCTGATTGGATCAAGCCATGTGTCTCGAAGCTGACTACTTTTGGGATCTAATTATAAAGGTCTAAAGTGGAAGGACTTATCTTCCCATTAAAGAAACAGTTTACTCAATACTATTTGATAGAAAGAGTATTGTCAAACCAGTAATGTTCCCTCTCAGATTGCTACCCCCCAGCTTATTCTTGATGATGAATTCAAAACTAGGGATATTTAAGATGTGTAGCACAAGTGGATGTACTTTCTTTTTTATCCTTTACTTTTAATAGAGAACAAATCAATCTTATGTCTTAAAGCAATGGACAGCAAGAACCTGCTTTTTCAGCTTTACACAAAGGGATCAGCCAAGGAAGGAACGGAAACTAGTAGGGGGGTGTCTTGGTGGAGTCACTTCAAGTCTCGGGGCAAGGGGAGGAAGGAAGAAATGCTAATGAGAATAGCAGCTCAAATAATGAATGGTGTTTACTCAATTTTTCCTGGGGAACCCAAAAAGCTCCCTGAAAAACTGCATACTGCATTCCTTCAGTCTGTTAGACAACAAGCTGTTGCCTTTTCTGACGTTTCTTAAACATTTTGAACTCCAGCTCCCTCAGTAGGGTTTACGAGGATGTCACATTGGCATCATGCAGTTGGAGGCAAGGGAAATTCTGGAATCAACACAGAGGAAAATCAAGCTGTGGGGGAGGCTGGGAAGATGCCTGCAACAGGACCAGGCATCTTGTGAGGTCTATTAAGTTCTCTCATTTTTTTTAAAAGGAGTTGCGTGTGTTATAAAAAGGCGTCGTTACAAATCCTGTCTGTTCTCTCCTACCTTTATCCTTTCCTAGTCACACATATCCCACGTCACATCTGACCTCAGTCAATAAAAAAAATAAAGTCGGCAATTAAGCCATCTGTCTCGTCTGAGATGCCTACTGAAGGATGGAATAAGCCATGTCCCTAAATATCTCAATTTCCACTACTGTAGCTCTATAAGCAGAACATAGAGGCCAAAGTCATTGAGAACCAGCACATTGTATGTAAAGTGCAAACTGTTCCTTTCTAAACCATACCATGGCTAGAAGGTATACCATAATGTTAACAGACTTTTGTAGCAGCCCTTGAGTAGCCCTTAAAATGCTTTCTTTGTTCTTTTTTCTGAGCTGAAGTTTAAAAAATCCACCAGACAGACATATAAAAAGAAAAGGTTGTAGGCAAGAGGTACTAGAAGCAGTGAGCTTTACACCTCCAGAGTTAAAATATTATCAGATTACATGATGAGGTTGCCTACAAAACCTCAGAGTATAAAGATTGGGTGAGAAACTCTGCACAGCCACCTCCCCTATTTATAAGGTAGCAACAAGGTAAGGAAAGAAGGACTCTTCCTTCAGCTGGAGTCATGTGAATGCTTTGATTCTCATCTGCAGATGCAAGGAGACCTTGACATCATCGCAGTTTAATCTCTAAAATTCTTTCTTCCGCTTTTATAAAAATTACACTGCATATGTATTTCTATCTGTATTAATTTGCTATATTTCTTAATATTTATTTGAAATAAATTCTTCAAAATTCAGTTGGTTTGTGCTTCTTTTTTTTTTTTTTTTTTTTTTTTTTTTTCCCTGCTGCTGCTGGTTCCTGAAACTATCTTGGTTTCCAGCTCCTGGCTGAGGGTCAGCATCATGAAGAATGGTTCAGGGACCGGTTCATGTACATTGATATTACAGTTGGCTGGGTTTACTCAGACATATTCCATCTTATGCTGCAAGGATAAAACCAGATTAAGGAAGGTTCAAGGTATTAATAAAAGATGGATATAATTAGAAATCACTGGAATGTGTTTTCCTGCTAGCATCAAAGTGTTTGGGAAAAGCAATCTGAACATAGCAGGGTAATACCTAGGTTGAGCGGGGTTTCAAATCATTTTCTTTAATTACTGCCTGGAATATTTTTTTCCTATCAGCACAGGGAAGACATTTTCCTTCAAAATATTTATTAGTATGGTTCTTTGTCTTTCTTCTAAGACTTCAGAGCCTCTTTGTTGTGTGTGCCAAGAAAAACTGGAAGAGTTCATTTTGTTAAGCAGCTGTAGAATTGCAATCTGGAAACAAAGAGGAGAGAATAAAAATGGGAAGGAAAACAATAGCAAGAATGACAGTCAATGTATTTTAAAAGGATGGAGTAGGCTTAACATATAGCATAGCTGATATGTGTCAAAGTTTATAATAACTTTCCAGATTTTGTCACTAGACTAGTAAATCTTCCAAAAATTTATTTAGTGCAAAGTCCACTAACTAAGCATTGAAAAGCTGCTGCTCTGGGTACCTGGACAAGAGCAAAATGTAAATCAAGATTGATTTCAGTGCTAATGCTGATGCAGTCGCATAACAACGAGCAAGACTATGGAAATTGGAATATCCTCCCAAGAATTTCAAGCACTGGGATGGAAAAAGTTTGAATTGATTCTGGGCCTAAAAGGGCTATTCATCATGATACAAGAACATTCCTTTAAAGTATGGAAATACAGAGGACATTTATCAATAAGAAGCAGCAAAGACTAAAAGACTAAAAGACTAAACTATTTCCCTCAGTTCCCCTTCCAAGGCAAAAGAAAAAGTCAGAGAGATGCTAAACACTGATGCATTGCCAGTGAAATGTGATCAATTTGAGATGGAATGCATATGCCTGAGCAAAGTATCTGTCATCTACATTAAAGTCGGCTCATCACAGGCAATATCTCCTTTTCTCCAGTTAGGAAGACATCCGGGGCAGTTTTGAAGCTACTGAACATGCCTGAATAACAGTTTCATTGAAGGAGGGCCAATATGTAAATAAGAATCTGATTATCAGATCTGACTGGTCTCCAACTGCAGATTCTAGGGATCTCAATCAAGATCAGGATCCTTGTGCCCTGGGCACTGCACAAGTTCATGAGGACAAACGAATAATACAAGGGTAAGATTCAACTCACAAATTAAAATACCTGAAGTCAGATGTCTTTTTTGAGATACCTGGAGGTGTCTAAGTCTCATTACAGTTCATGAATTTGCAAACTGAACACCATCTTCAGTGTCACTATTCTCTTTTGGTATGTGAGGAAGTTGAGCACAGAGATGAGAGAGCTCAAACTATTCAATTAAAGGAAGTCTTTGATCCCTGCAAATGGAATCCCAGATACAATCCCTAATTCTCTCATATTTAGCACCTAGATTATTCAAAGTAGACTTGGCAGCAGAAGGAATAAATGCTTAGTTCTTCAAACCTTGGTATTTTTTTTCCATGACCTGAGGGCAAAAGTCCAATTTTATATTGTTCATCTTTTGCTTAGAAAACCATGCGAATTCTGGATGCAGAGACATCTGAAACTTAGTCTGTTATTACAATGTGATGTATAATAAAACCTGGTTCGAGATTTGGAAACAAACCTTATGATCACCACTTGGATGCAGTAATTTGGAGGAACTACTCAGCCAATTCAGTAAATGAGGCAAAACATTTGTGAAAATCTATCATTAGGCATGATTTTTTTCATTCTTTGAGTTGATTATTTCTTCTGTTTCTGAAATGGAGGAGAGAGGGAGAACATCCTTTGAGCCACCAAATGTGTTGATCATTAGGAAGGGACTGTGGATGGAGGGATCACTGTCCTTTCAGAAATGCACAGGTTTAATTTCAGAAAGCCCAGAAAGTCCACCTTTCCCTCTCTTTGTTCTCTCCCCTCGTGCTTTTTTTTTCAACTTTTAATGAGGAAAACTTCTCTGAGTCAAGAAATGGCCGTGACTCATGCGGCAGCTGAGTGCACAACAGCAATGTCAGAGCTATTGTGCACTTAACATGGCTTCAGGGCAGGATGACACATATTTATTTCCAAATGGAAAATTAAAGCAAATTCTAATACCCCAAATAAGAGCAAAGACAGTTGAAATGCCCAAGTGCTTCTCCTCTGTGCACCCAGGGAGGGTTATTTCTGTGTCCTAGCTGCTGCGTTGGAGGGGAGGGATGGTTTGTAGTGTGGAGTCTTCCTCTGTGGTGGGAAAGGGCTGCAAGCTGGAAATGGCAGGGAAAGGGGGCTGAGAGTCAGAGTTGTAAGTACCACTTACAACTGCAGGTGTGTTCATCCTTCTATCCTATGGCCTTTGATGCCAACAGCTGAGAAAGGAAAAGAGCGAAACAAAAAATCTTCCCAGACACATACAAAACTTCAGCATGTGCCTTCAGTTTACATCACATCTACCCTATTCTCATGTAGACCCAAAATGTGGCATTGCGGACAATTTAATCTGCAGAAAGTACTGATTCCTGCACATCCACAGTGCTGTAATCTTCCTGTTTCCATGCTTCAGGACACTAATAGGTCAGGAACTAGACAAAAAAACAAAGTCATTCCCAGTGAGCAAACTGGGACTAGTGACTCCAACCTCCTGTACCAGAGGTTTCCTAGATTTTTTTCCTTATTCCCTGACTACAGGGTTAGACAATTCATGGGCGTAGAGGTTGCAGGTCACAAAGCTGTGAGCTGTACCAAGTCCCACTGGTGCCCTGGAGGACCACTGTCTCAGAAGGGCTGGAGGCATCAACTCTCTCTCTTGGGAAGGTGCTCCCTGATGCAGGACAGAGGAGATAATCTCAGCATTGTCCCTATAAATAAGGGTTCTTCACCTGGCATGCAAGAGCCAATCAACACACCGAGTTGAGATATTTGTCATTATTTGAATCCTGCAGAAGTGGGTGCTAGGCATCTAACACAGCCAACACACCTCAGGAAACACATCGGGTCTTTTATACAAAAAGGTAACAAGGAAAAAAATTGCATTAAAATAACTGATTGGTCACTTGCAATTATACAACAAAAACTCGTTTGTGTGTGTCCTAATTTCTGTCTGGCTCATTATACTAAGCTGGTCTTACATTTAAATATAAAATCTCCTCGTAGAGATGTAATTTTTAGTATTAAAATTATCTAATGTAATGGAGGCCATAACTTCATCCCATCATCTACCACTAGGTTATTGTTCAACTTTCTATTCTGTTGGAGTTCCAATTGGAACAATGGCCAACTGCAAGATTGGAATATTTTTGTTTATGGGCTTTTTGGTTTAGGGACTTTCTGTTCCCATTGCCGTGGTTTCAGAGCAGGCCATCATGGTTGCTTAGTTTTGTGAATTTTTAGCTCTTTTTGACATCATCAGCAGAAAACGGGATACCGTTGTCCTGTGACAGGAAGGATTTCTCAGGCTACATTACACTAGACCATTTCTGCTCCTCAGTACACACATGTTACTTTCAAGTCTCTTCAATGTAATAGCTAAAAGGGTGAAAATTGCTTTCAAAGATATAATGAGAACACTCGTTTCCCTAATAGCCTTTCTCTATGCTGAGGCCACTCTGATATTGCCACTGAAGCATAAAAATTCAGCGCTTGTTTGCAAGTCTTTCATGCATCCTTTTAATGACCTCATTAACCAAATCGAGGAGGGATGGGAGGGTTTGGTGGGTGTGTTCTTTCAAGTCATTTTCAATACCTTATGATCAAAAGAAAATGTATGTGCAGCTGGAATTGGAAGAAAGTTACTGTGCATACGTGAAGCAGAGCAATCAGCCAGGTATTCTACTGCTTTCCCCTTCAGCCCTCTCTCTGCTATGGCTATTGACACTTTAAAATGTCAAGCTATTATTTTTCCATGGCTCAGGAGGAATGTCTCCGGTTCGATATGTTCAGATTTCTTCCTTTGTTCTTGCAGCCCTAACATCAGATTGTCAACCCCCAAATTAAAAATGATTGCTGCCTGCCTTGGCGTCGGTGCCTGCTGCAACGCCACAACCGTGCTGGTGGGGATTTTTTACAAATGCCTGAGGGACTGAATCACTTCTGTCAACTGGAGAGTGAGCATATAGTATTTTTAGGTACTTTTCAAAACCCTAAGGTGATACCAGCAGCGTGTCATCCCTCAAGCTGGGGGAACTGAGCTGCAGGGCCCTAAAGCTGTGAGCATCTTTTGTATCTAACATGAACTCAACCAGCCTGGAGGACTCATAAACCTGAGTATCCTGAGCCAGCTGCCTCCAAGGACAGAGACTGGCAACGCATTAGCAGGCGCTGTGCTAGGCTATACAGCTGCTGGAGCTCTTCCGTCTGGGAATGGTATTTACTGCATGCGTGAACTGTCATGACAGTATCTCAGCACACGTTAAACGGTGTCTCTCCATTTTACTTCCCGCAAAATACTTGAAAATTAGTAGCCAAATATTCATATAAAGCTATCCAAAATGTTTGATACATCAGATTAGTTTTGATATACTTTAATTGTTGGTTATAAGATATTTGGGAAACGCCTTAGCTCCTGAAGATGGGTTATGCAAGCAAAAAGAAATTGCTCCCAATGCATTTTGCCAGTTGGATATTTTTTATTCTGCCAGTAAAACACAAAGACCAAACTTCAACTCAGAAGCTGGTGTGCTACCTGAAGCAGGTTTAAATTGCAAAGGTAACTGGTGATCTCTGAACCATGCATTCATTAGCACTGACAACAGGAATTGTATTTAGTATGTCTCAGTCTGAAATTTGGGGTCAACTTTTATACTAGTGTAAACTGATATGGCTTAACTGATTGTACCAGTCCGGAATGGTGGAGAATCTGACCCAAATATACAGGTTTTAATTCATCCTGAGCTGATGAATTGAATTTGGAATTTGGAAAGAATCATCGGGGAGTTTCTGTTTGCATTGTGTGAAGTATGTGTCAATGTAGACAGGCCGGAGCTATTAATCAAAAAAAAACTTAAATAAAATATTACCTCTCCACTAGAAAACAAAATGTCATCTTAACCACATGCAAAGAAAAAATGTCAATTGCTGACAGGATTTTTCACCAGAAAAAAAAAGTGCATAGATGTTTGTCTGCCTTCATCAGCTCAGTTTTTCTCAGGAGCTGTGGTTCCAGGTTTCTTGTGATCCCCTGAGGATCCAGCCAAGCTACATCTTTCATGATGTTGCATTGCAATGCCCCAGGAATAGGCGGGTCTCAGATCTCGATCTTTCAAGCTTTTATTTCTATTACAGTGATGTGTGAAAGTGCCAGTGTTGCCCCCTGAGACAGCTAAAATGTCAAAAAAGACAAAATGTAGAAAGTGAATATATGGCAAACAGCAAGATGAAAGGAAGAGGCAGAGCAACAGCTAGAGCAAAGAGTTTGCAAACTTACTTCAATCACATGTAGCCGTAAGTGCATTGTTCTGAATGATAGAAACATATTTTAATAGAAATAGAAAAACACGATCTGCTGTCCCTTCTCTCTCACCTCTATCCATTGCCTCTCGGGGATTTTTCCGCGGGCATTTCAGCAGAGCTTTCTCTCTGAAGTTTCAAAGGAAGATGAAGAGTAGTCAATAACTAAGGAGTTTTGTGAAAGAAGCCTTTTCATGAGTAATGATTAGTGACTACACTATGTAAGTAGGCAGGAAAGGATGAAAAAGCCTTAAAAAATCAGTCAACAATATTGAAACTGATGTGGAGCAAGCAGGGAATTTGCACTGTAGTGCGTATGAAAGAACCATCAAGCAAACTCCTATTTTCTGCTGACCCAAAGTTGGGGTCCTATGTTGGAGCTGATTCACTCCTGGGAATGCAGACTCAAGTCAAATGGCTTCACGCCCGCTGGACATGGGAATGTGGCACGAGCATAGCGTGAGCACAGCAGGAACATGGAAAAGTGCTCCGGTGATTTGCTAATTACCGGCGTAATGTGGTCCTGCATCTGAAGTCTTGCATTCCCGGGGGCACTGCAAGCCAAATTGCCTCTGCAGTCAATTCCCAGCTCACAGAGACTGTGCAGGGACATTGTCCCTAACAAGCATTGGGGAAAAGTGGACAGAGCAAGGGGAGAAGGGCAAGTGCATAGTTTGGATAGGACTGATTTGATCACAGATTAAAGGCACCTAAACACAGTCCTGTACATGCACTGGGTGCCTGAATTCCCATCACAGTCCCTAGAGATTCACAAAATTTAGTTGCCGAAACAAGTGTGTGATATGATTTGAGAGGCTCCAGAGCATGATGTCTCCTATTAACCCTATATCATATTTATTGGCCTGCACAGATGTCTCAGACATGCTGGGGCCTCTCAGATTACACTAGGCAACACCTATGAACCTGAATCAAACTTGCCTGTCTTTCTCTGAGCCAGACCCTACCTCAGGAACTAACCAGAGATGAACAGGTTTCTGATGATTTGTGAACACCAGAAGCAAACATGCTTGTTTTTTCACCTGTTTCTTGCTTCAAAACAACCATCAATTAACACCATTGCCTGGGACCCAAAGAAGCATATTGTTTCACTGGGACACTAGAAACCCCCTACAATACACTGGTTTAGAGGTACAAAAAGGCAAGCTCCTGCTTTGCAGAGATAGAGAAGTTGGGGAAGAATTGGAGTGGAAAAGGGTAATTAGTTTCTAACAGGCAGGACTAACTGAAAGATAATGCCTTGCCTTGGGCATCCAGCCAGCCATTTAGAACATTTCTAGCTAGAATTAGTAGAAATATTTCATGGATAATCATCCCTTGTCATTAAGCACAGCTATAACTCTGGAGATGCTGGTACCATTTGTCACGTAAAGAGGGACATGTAAAGGTGTGTTTGTGTCATGTACATGTGATGGTGGTTTGGGTTTTTTTTATTTCTCTAAGACCTTATAACTTAGGTCTTTTTACTCAAAGATTTTCTAAGGCTTTATAAAAAGGAATGATTTATTTCCATAAACTCAATAACACCAAGAATGTAGGGCCTGTTTCAATCAGTGACTGTCCATTACCTTTTGGACATCTGGATCAGAGACAGTAAGTAAGATTTCTAGGTGCAATGTCAGAAGAACAAAGATCCCCAAATCCTCATGGCTTCCATTAGAATTCCCAAATTCCTCACTTTTAATAATTCCTCCAACCACCTGCTCAGACATATCTTTAAAAAAAAAAAAAAAAAAAAAAAGCCCAACCCTGGTCTTAAGTGACTTCTTTGATGTCATAGGGAGATCTGTGCTAGAAAATGAAGTGCTGCTAATTCTACAAAGCCATTTCCTTTAACACATCCTCCCACCTCCTCCTACCCACTCCATGTATCTGCTTCATCCATCTGTTTCATCTCATGAAATGCATGGATCGTGAGCTCCCTGGAGCACGTCCAATTTTCCTTGCCTCTGTAGTTGAACATTCACGTTTTTCCATCCTGTAGACAAGCACAAATAATGCGTAGTGAGCAGTTTGCCTTGTTTCCAATCTCAGCATGTCATATTCTGAAAACTATCCATTATTCAGGGTGCTTGATGGCTGTATTTATCAATTAATGCATGGTATTATGATCTTTGACTTCACCATTGGGCGCATTCTCAATGCACACTTCTATTGCTGGTCCTGTGCTATTTCTGTGTAACTATTGAGTTACACATTAGTCAATCAGTAAAATTGCACCTGTGTGACACTGAGGAACCAGCTACAGCACCTGCATTTAGAGGTATGAAGGTTTTTGCACAGGCCTCTGAGCCTGAGCCTTCAAGTGCGATGAGCTCTGGCAATGACATTCCTACACACTCAATCCTCCCCCAGGACATCATCAATACAGGTGGCAGTGTGGTTAATTTGCAATTGAAACTTGCCCTTCAAATTAAAATGGGCATTTTGAGGTAAAGATGATTCACTTGAGTATTCATAGAAAGCAAACAAAAGATTGGAAACAGGCAAATTAATTTCCTTTAAAAATGCAAGTAAATGCATGTGGAATACTTAGGTATTCACCCAGCCTGGCCAAGGGTGTTATAACCTGCAATAATTAAAAGCATTTGTTTGACCTTCATGGAAGGAAAGGACTAGTCACGCCTATAGATTTTACAAACATCAAAATCTTGCTCTAAAGTGAAATTTTAACTTAAAGAGTCTCACCCCTATTGCGAACAGCCTTGGTAGTGGTGGGAGGGCATGTGCAAGTATATCAGTAATAAATTTCTCATCTTTTACCCTGGAATTTTATTTCCCTTCTTGTTCACGTTGGAGTTGCTGCCAGGGTATACACCCACTGACAGCCCTGAGAGAGCAGGGCAATGCCAGCTGAAAAACCTGAATATAGAGATTAAGATCTGTGACACTAATTTAAAAGAAAACCACAGACTGTATTTATCTTGGATCTGACCATATCGGTGTAGTGAACTGAAGCTGTCATGGTTTCTTCTGAATTTTTTTGACTGTTTTATTTCCAGCAATATTTCTGTTTTCTTTCCTTCATGTTAAGAAAGTGATCCCGTGAGCTCACTTTTAGCTAATCCAATTGATTCTGTAAGACAAGCACTGTGCTTTGCAGCTGGTGGAAGGGCACAGGCAAGTACCATCCTCTCTCCAGACAATTCATAAGTCACCACAGCTCAGATGAGTTCCATTGTGCAGGAGCCGCAAAAGCTAACCTTATGCTCTCATTTCCCCACTCCCAGAAAAACAAAGAAAATATCAGGGAGGGTTTTACAAGCATGTGGGCCATGGGTTGTGGCAACTGTGATGACCTGATCCAGGTAGAAAATACTGAAAGTCACATAAGCAAAGCTCAAAAGAGTCAGCACAGGCCTTGCTGTTCAATGTCCAACTTCTTATTAGAAGAACAGGACCCATGCAAAGAGCATGCTGTCGACTCCAGGCTACGCCTTTCTGTGTTAATTTTTAACTATCATTTTTCTGGATCTTCATGTATTTCCATGCATCTTAATCACATGTACTGTAATAAATAAAGAAAACATCCTGGGGCATCTAGTCTTTTTACTCTTATCATTGATTAATATCTACTTGTGACTTAAGAACACTTCCTTTGCCAGGTATTCAATTAAAACAGAACAAGGAGCACGCTGATGTGAGCAAATACTTAAAAAAATGGGGAATTCACTATGAACTACACAAATGTGGTGTGTGTCAAGCAGCAATCAAGAGAAACCTAAACACAAAGAAAAAATCTTGTGATAAGAACAAGGAAATGCACCAGATGGAAATGGCCAGACAATGCTTTGGCAGACAAACCATGCCCTATGTTATAGCAAGAGGTGAAAAACACACAATAATCCACCCTTGTTTGACTGGGACTTCTTGACCCCGGCTTTGCAATGGAATAAACCTGAAAGCATAAGCAGGACACACTACCCAGGAACCCTGGACATGTTTCCATGTAATTAGGGGCACAAGTAAATCCTGTCCAGTGTCCCATATCCAGCTTTCAGGTGCCTTGAAGCACAGAAACCTTGTCCAGCTTAGAAAACTGGCCATCACACATCACTAATGTGGCTCTTACTAAGTAACCCCCAGTTAGTAACGGGTTTTTCCAGAGTATTTACAACTTGTCTTTAGAAACCAAATGAAGTATTTTCTTAAGCTTTCTGACCACGGAAGGGGCTGGCCTGCTCTCTTCTACCTCTCAGCTCCCTTGGATCCAGGCCACGAAATACATCACAAGGGATCTCAACAGTGACCTCTCCTCAGAGAGAAAGTGGGGGATTTATATTCTGCCGTATAATATTACCCCCTCACCCTGCAATTTACAGCCATTTTCTCCCCTCTGAACATTAACCTTTTGTTTACACCCATTAACCCAATTTGCTGCCCGTATTATATATGTGTGTCTCACAGCATGCACTAAGAATCAAGCATTTCTATGTGGTGCTTTGTTACATTTACCTCTTGGCTGCTTTGCTTAGCAGAAGAGAAACCAGGGCATTTTCCCTGATGCTCTTCAGATTGCAGCTTCATGAAGTGAGCCCTCATGGTAACACACTTGCACACCTCAGGATGTAGTCCTGTGGGAGCAATTGAAAGAAGAATGCCTGTAGCTAATGACAAAAACCCCACAATTTTGGATTATGGAAAATGTTCCCGTGCTAATGTTAAATGCAGGTTTTCTGCTCTTCTCTAGGCTGGAGCTCTGGCAGGAACTCACTTGTAGTGAGTCCAAGTGAAGTTGGAAAGCTGACAGAGGTACGAAAATTGAGTTTATAATGAACTGAGGACCATGAACTGTCCCAGATCATGGAACAGAGAAGTAGGATAAAAAGTTCAAAGAAAGTTTGTGGGAAGATTAAGCAGATTGAATTTATTTAGGCAGGAAAAGGAAAAAGAGCACAGGTGTGGCAACATGCAATAAAGGCCATAATAAAGTTGTGACCAGTCATTTTGCATGGCCTCTCATGTAATCCAGTGCAAGGTGCAACCCAGCTGATGTCCAACAGCAAAGACTTAAATTGGATAACAGGAAGACCTCTCTGCAGATTGCTGCTAACAGGCTGTCTGCAGTTACAGAATTCCTTTCTTAGTAGATTATTAAGAATAGATTAGACAAATCAGCTGCTCTTTTCATATCATCTTTTGGAGGGAATATGGACTATACTAGGGACAGGGCATTCATCTACCCTCAAAGTAATCACACCAGGCTCTCCAGTGCTCAGTAGAGAGACTGACACATTAGGCAATGAACATTATCCACATGAAAGGCTGAAAGCATTGTGCCCAGGGGTCACTTATTCATTCCCTTCAGCTGCAAGAGTGATGAAGGTGGTTGGCTCTAACCTAGAGATCCACCTTTAAGGTACTTAAATTGGAGCAGATGCCTGCCACCCAGCATGCCTGGTATCCCTTCCTTGCCTTTCTGCTCTTCCTTGACACCGGCTTCTCTCTGATTAATCTTGGTCCTCTTATTCCCTGCTTTATGATCCTGCCAACTGCAATACAGAGCATTGTCCCACTTCTAGTGCCACCTTGGCCCCCACAGCATGCATCCTCTCCAACCCTCTCCAAATCCCATCACGCCAACAAGAATTAAATTGATTAGTGAGTCATTTGCTTCATAAAACATTTGGTTGAAAAGCAAGATGAATGTGGGGAATCCTAGTGGAATTATACACACCTCAATGAAGGTTAACATTTCAATGAGTATGTTAGGTTTTTTTCAAGTTTCATCTACACTGATTTAATTTTTTTCCTTTCTCTGATTCTTCTGTACAAATCAAAGTGTGCACATGGAATACAGATAAGAATTCATCTCGTTTCATTTACATATGAGTTTCTCACCTTAGGTTCCCTTTCTGGTTAGTGAAAAGAGACCAGAAAAATAATGCCATTTCTATCTCAGACATCTATATTATCTCTCTGTATAAGGGCCTATTTCCAAACCCCATATCAGGGCTTATTTCCCGACTCAGGAAAGTTCTCTGGATACTTTTACGCTTATTCAGAAACACACTTCAAATGAACAGGAGTCTTATTGACATCAGCTGTAGAAACTTATTCATAAGCTCAGTTATTTCACTTTCTGCCTTCCCAATCAAGACCTGTAAAATAATGGCAATCAAAACATTTAGTGTGTCACCATTAGGTTTCAAAGTTATCAATGTCTGGAAACTGTGCACAGTTATCACAGCACTTCAAAGATAACTTTCCTTTGATTGAGAGACCTTCTGGAGAACTGCCCATGTAAGAGGGAAATTGATTCAAGATTTGTGCTCAGCAATCCATCTCATTATCAATTTATCTAAAAATTTAGGTGTCCCTACTACCTGATTATCTGTATAATATAGTACCTACTATAAGAAAATCCAGATTTTCTATCATGCTGCTCCAACAAGATAAAGAAAACTGACCTCATTGAAGCTGGAGGAGCTTTCTCAGCTAACTGTCCTTTTGACATTGCAATATTCAAGTAAGTTTTCAGTAAAACCGTAGATGTGTCTCATATGGATCTTTTACAGCCAGAGAGGAAGGACTGTGTATAACATTGGTAAATCTATGGAAACAAACTCTAGACAGAAATTAAAAAAAAAAAATTAAAATAATTACAATATATTCAAATAGTGCAATCCAGGACATTATTCAGTACTTCAGTGCAACTATTTTGATTATGCATATTTCTGCATGGACTCACAGAGGTAATTTCTAACCACCAAAACCAATATGCAGGTACCATGGAGGAGCTGAAAACCTCTGCAGACAATATAGAAGAGGAATAGGTGATAAAGCTATTGCAGTGGCAGGACATCTGCCATAGACCTCTTTGGTCCTATTCTGCACCACTTGGCACAATGTAATGCCCCGAAACCCACTGATCCCTTCCCAAAAGATTTAAGAGCATCACAAAATATGGTCATGTCACAATATGATACCTTTAGGCAGCAGTATAACAAAACACTTAAGGGGTACGAGCCAGCAGTAGACTCCACCAGCCTTAATCAAATGAGCAAAACTCAGCGCTCACAGGCTCTGGTCCCTACACGCTGGAGGCATTTCTGTCCTTTTTGAGTAAGAAATAGGTATGCTTGGATAAAGCCATGTTGTGGTCGGGTTTCTTTGACATTTTCTTCCTGCACATATTCAAAAAGCGGAGGGCTACTGCAGAAGAAACTATCTGTGGATGGTTCCGCTGAAGTTCAATTCTTGAATTTTGCATTTGTATAATTGATTGTAAAACTTCATAATTCATGCTAAGTTGGTTATTTAAAGATGTCATCCAATCAGAGAATTAAAAAAAAAAATAAGTGCAATGAATTTAACTAGCTAAGATAGGGCGAATTACAATCAAATATACAATTAATATATGAGTAAACCTCATGCAAGCTGAAAATAAGATGTACATATTTAAGGCATGATAATTAACCATTGGAACAAATTACTGAGGCTCATGGTAAATTCTTTTTCATTTGGGAGTTGCTAAATCAAGACTAAATGTCTTTCCAAAAGGATATGTTTAGTGTGAAGTCATTAGGTGAGAAGGAGAACTATTGATGAAAATCCATATTCACTATTTTTCAGAAAGCCCAATTAAATGTTCATTACAATCTTCCCTGCCTTAATAAGGATTAGTTTATTTGGATGTCACTTTACAATAGCAAGCAACATGAAAATAACCACAAATATCATAAAAATGCTACTGTTTTAATATAAGATGCACTTATATGATCGAACTACCGTTTTACTTTTCATACGCACCTTTTGAATTACTGAATTGACACAGCCTGAAATTACTGGAAAAAAATATGCCATTAAGGTCATTTTCATGTACTCAAAAAGAAAACTTTGAAATTTCTTCTTGCAAAGTATTTTGAGATTGTTTTCAAACCAGTTTCATCATAAAATTGTGAAATTTCAGTTAAGGAGGATCTTCCATGTTCATTTTCTATGACTAAGCTTTAAATATGTTATGGCACATAAGGATAATAATAAAGTAGGTAATACAAACATTAAGCACTTAGCATTTGGAAACCTGACCTTGGATATACTTAAGGCATTTGTACTTACGTGAGCTATATATTCCTACCAGGTATTGATACTACATTGATTTCTCTTTTACATACTATCTTTAAAAGAATAGGA
The DNA here is from genome assembly GCF_963924245.1 of Chroicocephalus ridibundus. Taxonomy (NCBI): domain Eukaryota; kingdom Metazoa; phylum Chordata; class Aves; order Charadriiformes; family Laridae; genus Chroicocephalus; species Chroicocephalus ridibundus. The sequence goes on from NC_086288.1 coordinate 48,006,653, forward strand.
ACTAGCTTTTGGTCTTACTTTGTCTCATCCCTTTCTTAGTTGTCGAGCTATTAAAGAAAGAGACAAGATCATAAGTAAGAGAACTAAAAGCTGTAAGCGCAATGAAATAGTGAAGGCACAAGACGTCAAAGGGTAAAGACGTTTTACGAAAGGACTAGAGAAAGGACAGACTCTGGAAAGCATAAATATTCCACAAAAGCAGCAATAATGTTGTGTCCGGGCTCTGTGAAGGTAAGGAAGGGGTAAGATTTCACTGGAGAGGTAATAACCTCCCACCGGACACACTGGGATAGCCTGAGCTGTGGGGAGAGAGAGGAAAGTTGAGAGGCAAAAACCAAAAAATTCTGCATCACATAATAAATATCTCGTCTGCCTCAGGATAATTCCTTCATGCTGCAGTTGTTTCCAACCCAGCCGACTTTACCCCTGATTTCCAGCCCTGAACTGCTCGGCAGTTTTTCAGTTTCCACTACGCTAACACCAATTAGTGAGCTACTACTGGTGCTCTCCTGAGCCAAAAATTGTCCTCTCTATTTACCTTCCAGTGGGCTTAAAATTGCACGGCTAGCTTGTGATACAATTTTACTTGATAGGGGGGAGAAAAAAAATTTAATTCCACTGTTTAGTTCTGCCCAGAACAAACAGATGTAGGAGCACTCCCAGAGCATATGGGTTAAATTAGTGCCTGCTGTGTCCCAGCGCCGGCATTTGTCTGATTTAGTGACACTTGTTTTAAACAGTCGGAAGGGGGTCCAGGCAGCTCTGGAGGTGGTTTTCAGCTGGATTCATCCTTAAACAGTGGTCTAATAAAATTCCACTTTTATATTCAGTCTGTGCCGAGCTGCCACCAACTTTGGGTCACCAGAGGAGGCATCCCCTGAGACAAATTGTGCAGGTCACAAACTAGCTGCACAATGTCCTTTTGATGATAAAATACTAAGCAGAGCTGACATTTAAATTAGCATCCCTGCATGTTTTCCAGCTAGATAATGATATGGGTAAGGCAGGCAACACCTGTGGCACCATGAGGGATCCGGTTCTCGGGGAGCCATGACCAAAGGTTTGTCATCGTCCCAAACCATTTATGTTGCAACTGATTGAAAATAGGCTCAGGCAGTCAGAACCTGGCTGCCCTGGGATGTGCTTTGGGTTTACAAGCCTTGGTTTTATTCTTTGAGCCTGGTCCCTCCTGGGGCTTCATAGCGCTGAGGTCTTCGCGCTGGCCCTAATACCCAGGACAAAGAGGGATGAAAAGAGGAGAGAGCAAATAAACAAACACACAAAATCTCTTTGTTTCTAGAGCACAGGAGAATAACTAAAAGAAAAGGTGACCACAAGGGCACAGAGCAACAATTTCTGAGCATTGGCTTTTAGCAGCACCTTCCTTAACAAAATCCCTCTGCACCAAAATCAGAATTCAAAATTCCCCTCTGCACCAAAATCAGAGCCGGGGTCTATTCAAGAGCTGAAAACCAGGGCTTCCTTGTGCCATAAATGGTAGAATCAACACTGCTACAAAGGAATTCTTTTTCCCCAAGCAGTTTTTTGGTGGATTACGGCTAGGTGTTGGAGAAGTGTCTGCCGGCCCCGCATAATCCTGGCATCTGCCCGTCTCCATCCAAGCACCGCAGGTGGATGATCTGCACGGCCCGCTGCAAGGTGAGGTATCAAGGCAGGGTTATGGAACTTCACACTGCAATCAATTTAAATGTGTTGTGAGGTACAGGAACTGCCTCGCCTTCTCCCAGCACAGAGTGGCTCATAAATATTATTAGGTATCAAGTGGGACTAAATGAATTGGCACAAATCAGCCAACTTTACCACGCTCCGGCATCTATCCTGTAAAGAGGTGCCTGACCCTTCACTGCTGCCTGATTTAATTTGGAGCATATTGATGTTATTTATGGCCTAGCAGCTTTAACCCTCATCAGACACTAAAACAAGAATACCCATACAGAGAGTTTCACATTTCAGCTTCCACTGGCTGTAAATCAGCTTGTTCAGTGAGTCAGGAAATCTCCCAGAGATTGTTTCTGACTGCAAGGAATCACCTTGCAGTCCCCAGTAAACAAGTGCCATTTGGAGAGGATCCTTTCAGGGCCATCTGCGGGCAAGCCAAAAGGATTTATTTTTCTTTATTTGAAACCGCATTTTGCATCTTTCTGGCTGCCGTTTCACTGATCCTTCCCTCCAGCAAACCCCTGAAGCTGAAAACCTGCTTAGCCTTTTTCTGTAACGAGCAGGGAGATGGCGGCAGCTGTCCAGTTTGAGAGAAAAGGCAGATTCCAGTCCACTCAAAGCAAGGATGAAAAGTGGAAAATTCTGTTGCCAGCGCGTGCGACCTGGCACCGGGGAAAGCACACGAACATCAAAGTCAGATGGGTCAAAGCACCCAGCTCTGAGTCAATTATCATATTTTCTTAGATATAAATCGCACTTCAGACAGCCTAATTCCCTTTAAAAGTAATGACACTTGAAAGTGTGTCCTTGGATAAACCGTGCCCATGCTGCACTGAGGCAGGCAGAGGGTTTTAGTACTCAGGGAGCAGGCTGCAGGGTGGCTGTGTCACCCACCGCTCCGTGTGCCTATAACCCCTGTCGCTGCTGAATCAGAGATTTCATTTCAGGAGGTTAGACGTGTAAAAATATGCTCCTTTCCCTACAACAGCACAGTGCCTGGTATTTGAATACCATTATGCTGATTTAGCATCCTGACTATAAGCTGCTCCACGGCAGATTTAGTAAATATAGCAAAACTAAAAGAAGACTGTAATAAACCATTAAGTACAAATCAAATAGCTTGGTTAATCACTGTAAAAGTGCAGTTTTATACAGCTGTCTGCTTCCTTGGATTGCACTGGAATAAATCTGCGGTGGCAGATTTGACCCTTTGCTTCTGTGTTTCAGTTCCCTGCCTGTAAAAAACCCCAGGATAATATATTTCCCCAAGGCACAGAACTGTAGCAAAGATACCTAAGCTTAAAATGGTGATTCTCACATATTAGCTTGATAATACGCTACTCAGAAACCAGAAGAATGTAAAGATCTGCCAAAAAAAAAGCAAATTAAAACGCAAAAAAATTAAACCACCTCACAACTCAAGCTTCAAGAAATGCTGCTGTTGAGCTTGGGCTGAATACGCGTTGGAAGGCAGGCCAAAGCATGACATCTTATTTTAATTAAATGAAAGCAGTTGGTTCTCTCTGCTCAGAATAGATAGTGGGGAATTGATGTTAGTCCTAAATAAGAAGCTGCTGCGGGACACAAACCTGCACCTGGAATTGCATTAGCACAGCTGAAAGGTGTCTGGTTCAGCTCTGGTCTGGTGCCTGGTGGCTTTGTTTCATTTGAGAGTTGATGCTGCAGATATAAGAAATGAAGCAAACATCTGCTCCTCTTTCTGCATTTCAGGTTTGGTATCATGGTAGAAGTTTCCAGGCAAGGCAGACAGAGCTGGAAGGTACCGGTGCAGTAAGGCGGGGAAGGAGCAAGAGGAACCGGTAGTGTGGAAAGGGAACAGGGATGATTCTTCCAAAACTTCTCTGGAGAGTGATCTCAGCAAAATATTTCTGTGAGAAAGTCTTGCACAGAAAGTCGGCGCGAAGTCATGGAGTATGCCGATTATACAAATCTGGAGAGCAGCATGAATACAAAGAGAACTGGAAAAATCACACAGGAATAACCACATGCCTTTGAAGCCTGTCAAAATAATAAAAAAAAGATTATGCTCTGTAGCACAAAATGATCTCATGCGTCTCAGGATGAAAAATGGGGATTTCTGTTCTACGGTGTGACTTAGAAAGGTGTGAGTCACTCCTGGACTGAGACACCAGCCAGATGCAGCCACGGAGGAGGCAAATGTGACCTGCAGCTACCATCAGTGACCGCTGAGCCCTCACCTGGTGTGCTTAGGACGATTCAGGTTGTGCAAGTTAAAGAAAGAGGAAATTCTACAGGCAAAGGTGCCAAAAATATACTCCAGGAATTGATAGGATATTCTTTTTCATGCAAGAAAAAAAATATAATAAAATAGGCAACCACTTCTTCTGTTTAGTCTATCAAAATGAAGTCTGAAAGGGATGAAATTGCAAATATCTCCCGGGGGATAAACAGCAGGGGGTAGGAAAGAACTACTTAAGTTAAAGGACAGAGCTAGAAAAAGAGAAAGTACGTGTAAACTGCCCAGAAATAAATCCAGTCTGAAAATTAGAGGGAAAGGCTTCTACCAGCCAGAGCAGTGAGGTGCAGAAGCAGAATTCAGTCAGGCAAACAGGGAGGAAAACCCAGCTGCTTTTAATGTAGGGCTTGATGGATAATGGAAAGAGTGAAGCAGAGAGGGTACACATCCATTTTTAAAGGGGGAAGGGAAGGGAAGGGAAGGGAAGGGAAGGGAAGGGAAGGGAAGGGAAGGGAAGGGACGGGACGGGACGGGACGGGACGGGACGGGACGGGAAGGGATGGGAACTGGGGTAACTTCAGTTCTCAGAAGACAGTGAAAATATAAACACTCTCCTCCTTAAATGCATAGCTGAGCAGTTTGTAAATAATAATCCGATAATCTTCCTAGCAAATAACAAAGAAATGGGTGTCAGCCAATATAGATTTGTTAAGAAGAACTCATGTAACACAAATATAATCTCCCATTATATCAGGCTAACAGGCCCGTGAAGAAGGGAGTAACAATAGATGTCTTTTTTACTTAAGACTTTTGACAATACCTTGAATGACCTCCTCATAAATAAGTGATGGAAGCAGATTCAGCAAGAAACGATTGAAGAATTGGTGCAAAACTAGTTGAATAATCAGACACAGAAAGAAGTTGTCAAAGGTTTGCTCTTAAAGTGATGTATTGAGCAGTTTTCCACAGGGTTTCTAGTGGGTCCTGCAGTCTTCAGTGTTCTCATCAGTGAATACCTGGCCCATTTTATAGCTATTGCAAGAGTGGAAAAACTCCTTTGTGAGATGAACAAATATGAGAAAATCAGTGTGGACAAGTGCAAAATAATAACCTTCGGCAAAAATCAAGCTAGACATACAGAGGGTGGGATCCAACCGCTTAAACCATTGCTTCTTAGCACAGTACCTGGCAGATGCAACCAGAACATAAGTCAAACATCCTGGTGCTGCTAAAAAAGCCAAACACCGTAATGGACCCTATGAAATGAGACACAAATACTTTGGCTCTTCTTAACAGTTGGAAGTGCCTCTAGATTCTCTAGATTTGAGTGCCACGCTGAAAGATGTAGGCTAAATGTAGACAGGTGGAACTAGAAGAACCCATCGAGGTTTACAGATCATGTTCCCTGGGAGAGGGGTTGACAGATCTGAAGCTGTTCATACTAATGAGAGGAGAGAAAGAGAGAGAGATGGCAAAAAGAAGCTGCTACAAAGAGGATAATCTGTTCCTGGTGCCTCTGACAGAAGAGTGAGAATGAATCTCAGATTATATCAAGAAATATGGGATAGGCATTAGGATATATAGCCTAATGGTAGGTGAAGCAGTTTAATTCGTTATCTGGATAAGGTGTGGAATGTCTCTTACCTTGGTGATATTTAAAGAGAGATCAGAAAAATGAATGCCAGGAACAACATGAGAGTGGTATGACAAGATGAACAGCTTCACAAAGTTCCTCTTTTTCTCTGCTTTCTAGATTCTTGTGAAAAGGTCTGTGCAATACAACTTCTTGAGAATATGGGCAACTAGAGTGGAGGTCCAAAAACCAGAGTTCAATTTGACATTTACACGTATGTCACTCATACATAGCCCTTACCTATGTTGCCCTGAACTGACGTGGCCTATTATTCTTGCAGGAGTACGCAACTGCTGTTCTCAATCCACAGGTGTGGGGGCTTTATGGATTTTGGTAAGATTAATCAAAACTGGTTATTTTTCAGCACTTTATTGTGGAGATGATGCATCAGAAGGAAGTACTTGTCAAAGGATTATGGTATTACAGAAAAATAATTGGCATATCTCTTGGCTTATTAAATTTTCCCTAAGGAACATTTGGAATGTTTAGCAGTATGAAAATATTTATTTCTTTGGTACAACTTTGTTTCTAAGTCAACGGGTAGTTTCTGGAGACTAGGCCAAACCAGAAGTTTTGTTGGGTTTTTTTTCCTCCCAGACCAATCTCAACCATCTTATGAATGGAAATATGCAGATAAATGAGTCGCTATACATAATTTAGAACATTTGCTTTAACACTGATGAATTCCAGCCTCATTTTTTTCTCTCCTTCTGACTGAATGTTGATTATCTGACTTTTCTCATGTGAACAGGTTGTGATAGCTTTTGACCTGCCACAGGAGGAGATGATTTATCTGAGCACGGCTGCCTGTAGTCTCATACCCGTGCCCCACCACCCCCCTCACTGGTATCAGAGGTTCCCTCTTTGCAGCAGCTATGCACAACCGCACGCTTTTGACTATGGGGCTGGTTTTGCAATAATCTAGTGCACCTCTGATTATCAAACTTTCAGAAAGGTGACAAATGCCATCTGACTCCCTGCTGTCTCCATAGTCCTGTACCAGCAGGTGAGAGGCTCTTTTCAGAGCCTGCCACGTAAAGGGAAGGATTTGGAGCATCTTCTCCCTATTTACCTAATTCCCTTCCATCACCTCCCCCTCCAATGCAATTCTCCAGTATAATCTAAACAAGGAAACTGAAACAAACAGCTTCACAGTGTGACTATAACCTATTTAAGTCATTTTAAAGCCAGCAGATGTTTTATAGCCTAAGATTTTCAGCGCTGTGTTTTTACAGACCTCTGCTACTCAGCAGGAGGCTCAAAGTAGGCCAGGGGCTGCAGACAATTAAAACTTAAAACCTTTCATTACCAGTCACCAGGTCTCCAGGTCACTCTGATGCTTAAATGCACCTTCTGTCACTATTCACTCAGGGCAGGTCAAACTGTGATGGACTCTACTCAAAGCCTTCAGAGCCAGCCAGCCATGGCCTGCTGCCAATGGTCACTTTTTTCAAGAAGACAAAAAGAAAGTACCTGATTCCTTCAGTGACCTATGGATCTGGTAAAACTTAGTAGAGTCCGTTCTATGTACCAGATCTGAGAGATGCTCCAGAGACTTGCTTCTCTTCAGTGCCTATATGGACCTACCAGTAATGCTGTGAGCATCAGTGGTTTTTTGGGGCCATACAGTCCTCATCATTTCACAGGTTTCACGTGAATCCACATTGTCTTTCTAGCACTTCACCTGTTATAAGTTGCAGCACCAACTTTCAGGGCCTTTCCTGGCATTTCATGATGCCTTGGCACCTCTTACAGGGAAATTTTAAGGCTTGATGAAGCATCACTTGCTGAGGCTCAGGTCAAGCGTTACCGAAGGGAGGACTGACTCATCCCAATCCTTTCCCCTGGTGCTGGGGTGCCACAGACAACACAGTTTGTCTTGCCAGTGTAGGATGATTTCCTGATTCTAGATCAAGTGAAAGGAGGAACAGCTTCCCCACCCAAGCTCAACATTCAGAGGAAGAGAACCAGTCTCTTGGCTAAAGATCTTGTTATTTCCCTCATTTTTCCTATAACTGTTACTCTGTCGAGCATCCCTTTTATTTATCTTCGTTGTCGTTTCATCGCAGCATTACAAATTGCTGTGACCAGAGTCTGGCTCATGAATTTCTGTATGTGTCTTGCTGATTTTCTACAAGTGAAAGAGTTGGTATAAGACAACTAACTATGTATGTGTTGTTAAAAATAGAGCTGAACTACTACACATAGCTATGAATCCTAGAGCAAATTTCCACCAATATTGTTAAGTTTTTGGACATGAGAGATTTAATTGGGGTTTCTTCTGCTGCTTTTAGCCTTCCTCAGATCATCAGAGATCAGCCACAGCTGGAGACAGAGGATGAGCCCAATCTACTGCTGTTTATCAAGAACTGAGATCCAGCACATACCTGTTTTGTGTTTCTCAGCACAAATCTGTGTTAAAAATTGCCCAGTTTGGAGACTGGAATGCATTTTCTCCACCTTACTTTGACCTGGATCATGGGTATGAGTTTTCTTTTTTTTTTTTCTTCCTTGAACATAGCTAGGTGCTTCCAGGACATAGCTAGGTGCTGCTCTCCCCCATACACTTGGTCAGGTAAACTAAAGTTGAAGCCTGAGATCTAAAGTTTTCTGCAGAGGACTAGAAATTGGTTAGTGACCTATGATGGGAGATCTGGTTATAACATTGACGTTTTTGGTCCATAAAACATTTGCTGTGATTACATGGGATGGATTCTATGGCCAAAATGTCCTTTCAAGCCCTACATTCTTTATTGTCCTTTAACAAATTGATGGGATTGACATTTGTGTAAACTGGTAAATGTAGAACATAGTTCTCAGGCTAAATTTCTCTGGGAAATTTACTTTCTTAGTGTTATATTGGAAAATCGTAACACCAACTAACATGAACACTAGAATATGCTCTTTCAGGTGGGGGTCACTATAAAGGCTTGCAGTGCAGATGTGTATAACTGGAAATAAAAGGAAGGAATAAAATCAACCTTGTATTATGATCTGTTCTGGGCAGTTTAAGCACTACCAACACCTATTTTTTCCATTCTCATCATCACAGAATCAGCAAATGGTTGAGGCTGAAAGGGACCTCTGGAGGCCATCTTGTTCAACCCCCTTGCTCAAGCAGAACCCTCCAGAGGCAGCTGCCCATCATCTCAGGGGTATTTTCTGATATAACGGCCTCTGGCTTTAGGACTTTTAAGAGGGATATGCAATGAGTCAGGTGCACGTAGGTGTTTAGCCAGATCAAGGACATCATACAATGAATGATCTGCAAATCAGTTCCCAGAGTTCAAGCACACACAAAGCACCAATTGGCTTTAACGATAACTTCAAAATGTAGGTAGAGGAACAAAATCCTATTTTGAATGTTACCAGCTTTAGTATGTTGCCCACATGCAGAGAACACCAAAGTAAACCCTTTCGGTTGCCATGTCATATTTAATGTAAATACCAAATACTACTCTTTTCAGTATTTGCTAGTACTCTGCAGCTGTCTAAATCTGTAATGTTATGTTCTAAACCAACTGATTCAGAATTTATGAGTAGGTTTTTAGTAATGATCTGCCAAGTGTGAAATGATTGCATTGGTTGTTTAAATGAAAAAGGAGTCACTATTGTGACTCTATTCTTCATGCTTTAACTCAGCCTCCTGCGCTGCCTTTTCAGTAGAGGAATGGCGCACATAACGGAGTGCAGAGGGCAGTGGTGCTGTCTGTAATTTCTCCCCCAGGCTCCTCCCTGGTATTTGGATTTCAGTCCCCTGGTTTTAAAAGGTCACTTAGCAAAAAGAGAATGCCAGATTACTCATTCCTCCCCACCTCCCTGCCCCATTCTCTCTCTCCTCCTTTTGGGGAGAAACACAGAAATTAGCAGCCAATGTCCGTTTAAAAACAGTGCCTGAAATTAAAGTGGAACTATTGACTCTTGTTTTTCATTCTTTGAGGTCTTATCTTGTGATAGGGGGAGATTATTCCTAAAAAGCAGCCATTATCACCCCAGCCCTCCTAGCCCTTTCCCAGGCATCTTCTGTATACTTCTGTACTCAACCCCATGCACAATGGCTCTTGCACAGGGGCAAGAATCACTCGGAGCCCTAATCTTTGCCAACTGAACTTGCCATGGTCCACTGTCAAAATAATTCCTTTTGTTATGGCCCATTAGTTTCCAGCCCAACAGGTGGTGACTGGTTCAAGTCCGCACTGCTCACAGTAGCACCATCTGGAGTAGACTGGCTATGTCCTGCATCTAGGATCTCTTCTGAGCCCTGTGGGGTGTTCCTGTACTGATGATCCAGAATTACTATTTGTCTTTCATCTCAAAGTGCCCAAAATAAATGGAAGGCTGGGTTCACCGCGGGGATTTCATAGCATGACATCAGTCAAGATTGCATGTTCCCGCTCCAGGACAGGACAGGAGCATGTTTATGGAGAGGGAACAAGTCCATGCTGGGATAGTGATGGAGGACTGCCTAGGGCAGAAGGAGCCAAACTGACATGATCTGTGCCTACACTGCATGTGTGGTAGTCACAGGATATTAAACTCATTCTTAAATAATGTTTCAGTTACATATACTGCAGTCAGGAGATACGGGAGAGAGAAAAACGCTATTATTTATACTCAGTACACTCTAACAACAGAATTAGCACATGCATATTGCTAAAAGCCAACATATCTGTGGCAGTACATCAAAATAATTTTGTTCATCTGGTCATCTTGTGTTATTTGAGTATCTTTTAGCAACCAGTATCATTCAGTGAGCAAGGATGCTTGTGTTTTAAGCTAGTTTCATTATTTCTTTGCTATACAGTCTGAGCTCTAATATGCTCACTCAGAGAGACTCTGGTTGGAGATAAATCAGGAAATGCTTTCAGAAAAACCTGTCATTTCTGCTTTCTTGTCATTGGTTCTTTATTGTAATCCTTATTTGTTGCAGTTCCCTGCAGCAATTTCTTTACCGGGATTGCTTTCTGGTGAACTTTTTCCAATGAACTTCAGCTGCCACAGAAATCCCTCATCACATTTGCATCCCTGCATCATCTGCACTCTTCTCCCCCAGAGCTGCCGGGAGAGTGAGGGTGCTAAATTTTGCCTGGTTTCGGTCCGTCCCTGTTCTCTTGTCTGTACAGTGCAGGGAAATGCACATATTGTACATTCCTCACAAATAACGTGGTGCACAGTCCAAAGCCCGTTCACCTAATAGAAGGTCTTATCGGTTTTAATGGACCTTTTCCTTATTGCACAAAGAAACAGCTCTGATCTTCACTAGTGCTGACTTCAGTGGAAATAAATCGATGTGCGACAGCAGAGGATCTAAATTTTAAATAAAATGGTTTGTTAACAGGGCGCTGCCTCTGTCCACTACATATAACTCAACCACGATGTTGGCAGTGCCTTGTACCTGCCGTCTCCAGAAGCAAAAAGGAGAGCTGCACTGCAACCATGATGGACAAACAAGGGGTAGGCAGTGAATACACCAAGACAGGCCAGATGGATACAGCTCCAGCACTCATATCCGCAGGAGTTATGGCTGTTCCTTCGGAGCAATAGGTGCATATAACCTGCCTTTTCAGACTGGGTTTTAGGCTGAAGGGAAGTCAGCCTCTTCAGAAGTGGAGATCTTTTAAGCTGGTTCGGTGTATGAGAAACGTATCCCCAAAGAGTGATTCGTCTTCTTTAAAGGTGCAATTCCACAGTCGCTTTATTCCTCCCAAGGCATTGGGTCCTGGGAAAAAGGTTGTTTCAACAGCCCTCTGCCTCAGCCAGTTATTCCTTTCTCTTTCTTTTTGTCATTGCTAGATTTAATTCACCTGCTCAGTGTCTAAGAAATTGAGCTAGCTGAAACCAAACTAAAAAAAAAACCAAAACAAACAAACTAAAAAAACCCAAAAACACCAGGGGTAATTCTCTGCCAGCTCAATACCCTGTCCAGATTCCTCATGAAAATGAGCTTTAGCACAAGGGATTGGGCAGGATCGTACAGCCAAAGAGCAGGGGAAATAGGATCGCTTATTTTCTGCAACAGCTGTGACTGATGTATTAAGAAGACTGTAAAACAGCATCCTAGAGCAGATCCGATAAATCCCCCACTGGAAACACTTTTTCTTTAATGACTACAGAGAAAGCCCACACAGACTGTTTCAGCTTGAACAATTAAATCTTCAATGCCTATAATGAGGTGAAATGGATCCCACACGTGAGAAAGGAGATTTCCAGGGCACAGAAGCAGATGCACAATCAGAGCTGTGCAAAGCCACTGCTTCAGATTGCATGTAACCCAGAAAACTAAACCAGCTGATCCCCTTCATTTTGTTTCATAATTCTGGGGTTTGGATCAGCTAGAACTAGTGAGCTTCCTCCTGAACATAAAATAACCCTCATAATTACAACAGCTCCAGTTGGGAGTTATGGAGGGCTAGGAATACAATGTGCCCCTGTTCAGATCTACAAAAAAGTTGGTGTGAAAGGAGAGGCTATATTAGTGTGGCAGGAAACCAGGCAGAAATAGGCCAATTATTTAAAAAAAAAAGAACCAAACTTTTTTCTCCTGAGTTTTCCCCTTCTCACTGGACTTTATGTAAGGAGCTGCTCACTCTGAACCAGAAGCAAAGATCAGCCTGCCAGAAGACCTTCTGCCTGCTAAGTCCATGGAGATGCAGCAGAGACATCACCAGAATAGCAATGATATTGCTATAAAGGCTTTCAGCTTTTCCTTTTAAAGTAAACACATGCTTGCTTTTTGAGGCCAGCAGGAAAGTACAAAAGTGTTTTAAGGGTCTTGTGTGAACAAGCAGAGGCCAGAAACTTTGGTATCAGAGGACTCCTAAGAGATCTGACAGATGTTCAGAGTCCAGAAACACAACTCCCTCTCCCCATCCCCCAGACTGAGAGTCTCATGGGTGCTAACATGGGGATATAACTACCAACTGGTGTGGCAGTCTATTAGATAACTTAGAGTTTTAAATCTGCTGAAGGGTTTAGTGATCTGGGTCAGGAGTAAGGATAGCAGAGGGAGGAGGGGCAGACATAAATCCAAAGATGTGCCCCAAACTCAGGCTGTAACTGAGCTGTTTAGCTGCAACAGCTTATAGTGTGCATTTTCCTGCAGGTAACTCCATGTTCAGAGGCTGATTCGGAGGTTGCTCCATTATCCATGAAACCTCGGTGACCACCCAGGCTTCAACATCCTAAACATGGATCCAAGTCCATAGACACACATCATACCTCCCAGCCCTGACCCGGCATGGGTTCACAGGGACCACAGCACATACAAAATACACAGAGCAAGGGAACAGACCCTCAGCAATTACCTTGCACTTTCCTTTTCTTGGCCCCTAAATCCTTTTCCTATTGAAAGCCACTTTAAGCCTTGTGCCTTATCCTGAGATAAGCACTTTGGTCTATGAGCTGCAGGCCTCCTGAGATGTGTGCGATGTCCTTTTATTCCCCTTAGCCAAAACTGCTTTATTTTCTAGGAAATCTAATTGCTTACCAGTATTTCAAAAAGAAATAAAAAAAAGAAAGAGAAAATAAGCAAACTTTTTAGCTTTTTTCCTGGAAAATTGACACTTCTCTAGTCACTTTTAGGGGGAAAAGCACTGGAACAGGGCACTGGAAATCATGAAAGAAGCCTGGACCCTGAAATAGGCACTATTAATTTCAGGATTTGCAATTTAGGATTGATTTAGAGGTGCCTGACTTTGAAAAGATCCTCATAAGGACATGTGCTCAAGGCTCAGGCGGCACAAGGTGTTTCTTAATAACTTGGGGTTATCGTAGGACAGCTTGAGGAAATTCAGTCTGGATCTAGTCAGGGCTAGATACTCCGAGTGCAGTGAGTTAGCTCTGTCCTAACAGATGGCATCTCTGCAAATGAGCTGAAGAGGAAGGTGGTACAATAAAGAAAGGGGGCTGGGACAAGGAGTGGTGAAAATGACTTTTTTTTTAATGGGGAATTCAGCTTAACCCCAAACTTCAGTGTTGATAATGAGGAAAGAGTGGAATTGATGGAGAAGGGTGACTGACACCAGCCTGGACCATTTGCCTTCTTTTTTAGAAGGAAACGGGATGGAGGGAACAGTTAATTCTTTTCTCCAAGGAAGACCTCCGAAGAAATTAGTTGTTTAACAATATTATCCTCAGCAGAGACAGCTGGTGGATTCCTGTCAGACTTGCTTTATGCAGACACCAAGAGTATTTACAATGCCATAAGGAAGAAATCAGTCCTAAAACTGACTCTTCCTGCAGCTCGGCAGCAGTACCCTAGAAATAGTGCTGATGGCAAATGGCAGCAGGGGACTCTCCTAGGAGAAGCGTGGGCTTGTCAGAGCCAAAATTATTTCAGGAGGCATCTAAACAAAGAAGGCTAATGCTTTTCTGTGAAAGGAAAAAAAATCGGACAAACTCAGTAATATTTTTTTAAGTATATTTTGGTAGTGTCTGAGCTTAGTGGATGGAGGTCAGCCCTTCTGAAGGGACTGGAACCAGCAGAGTTGTCTATAAAGCAAAGTTTTGGAGAGATTGGCCCCACAGCCTGCAGGGATTTGAAGTACATCACAGGAGTTCATTTCCCAAGGACAAACATAATTCATTACGCAGATATCTAGCCCTAATATTTCTTGGTCTAACTCCATTTCAGTGAAGACTTGAGTGCAGTGGAATTACATCTGTACGGGAAAGGAGCTTCAGACTAACAGCTCTCTTACCGCTAAATGATAAAGAGGCAAAAATATTCCACCTTTTCCATCTTTTTCAAAAGTGCCTGATCCAGAACTAGCAGAAGTCAACAGGGATTTTTTCCATGGACTTCAGCAGATGTTGGATCATAACGTCCCTGGGAACTGGAGCACTTCACTCATTTACTAACCACTTTCCTATGACAAATAAAGGAACTGCAAATGCCTGAATTTATGGTAAAAGTCCTCACCAGCCATAAAATGCAGATAACTGAAAAGCTGCAGCAGCTCCTATAAAAGTTACTGTAGCTAAAGTTGAGATTGTTGTTTTGGGGTAAATAATCTCTGTGTTGTCTTTAACCATTTCAGGTTTTAAAATGATGGTTATTTTTCTTCTTTTTCTTTCATAAACAAGAAAGCAGTTGTTCTGTAATAGGCTTTCTAACAAGTAATGAGATCAAGGTAAAATGAAAGTTAAATATTGCTTCTTTCCCTTGGCACCGTTATTTGAATGTTCCCAACATTATTAATGTCAAAATACCTTGGAGTGAAATAACGGCAGTTTATCTGATATCAGGAGGGGTTGTTTTTCCTTGCTTGCCTCACTTAACAGTGGATTGAACAAAGTAATGGGGAATAATAAAGGATAGTTGCAGCTGAGTGGGGACTGCTTGCAGTCCAGAAGCGGAACAAGCAGCTCAGAGCGGGGAGAAGGGCTCAGAGAGAAGCTCTGCCAGGTGGGTGCTCTGGTGCGCACGCTTTGGCTCTGTCCTCTGAATGAACTCACGTCCTCGGGGAAAAGTTTCAGGGTTAGATCTGCCAAGGGCTCTTGCTAAAGCATTTTTCAGCTCAGGATAAAGCTCAGAAGAGGGTAATGGATGGTGCTGACCATCTACCAGCTAGGACAGCAGAAATCACCCGTCTCCTTTCTCTACGAATTGTGGAGGCGAGGGAAAGAAAACAACATCCTAAATCCATTTATATCTAAGACATGTCTGCAACAGGAGATATTTTCAAGTCCATCTCTGCCTGATTTAGAAGGGAGAAATGACTCCGTGTCTCCCACCTCCCCAGGCAGCTGTTCAGCAGGCTGCCGACACAGCCTGGAACAAGATTTCCTTCATCTCCCCGCTTCAGGTTGTCCCAGCGAGTGTAAGAATTAAATATTAATTGCACCAAAGAGACCCGTGAGAAAGAGAGAGAAAGCACAAGCAATGCTGTCTGGAACAGCTTCATGGGGAAAGGGCGAGGGAGGTCTCGCAGGGGCTGGCGATGCCCTGCCTGTAGGAGAAGACCTGGGACCGCATCCCCGCGCCTGGGAGGCAAGTGCTCCTGCAGCGAGGTGCAAAAGCAACAACCGCGAGGGTGAGTGGAGCAAAAGCTCTGCCACCTAGCAGCAGGAAGAAATGGTGAAATCGTTGTGTCTGGGGAAAATGCTCGAAGGCAGGAGGGGATGTTGGTCCGTGCAGCTTCCCGGCTTACGGGTAGAGGTTACCGTGAAATCTCTGCAGGGCTACTCTGCTTCTGGCTGGGGATATCTGAAATAGAGTGCCCTCCGCAGTGAAATATTGCAGCTGTGCAACTGCCAGATACTTTTGCAAAGCATTTTAGGACTGGATGTTAGGAAAAGAGAGAAAAAAATATAGCTTGGTCTAACCGAAGCATCAAAGTATGGTAAAAATACCCAAGTGTCCAAGAGTGATCAGGACTGGGATAGGGAGGTGGTTTTCTTCTAGAAGGCAGTGACATTTTTGTGCAAGGAGATTTGGACAGCTCGTGAAATTGTACACTCATAACCCCAGGCGAGGAAATATTTTGGAGCTTGCAGAGCATTTAGGCAGCAAAATAAAGGCTTGGTTCTGGCAAGGTAGACCCTGGATTCAGTGCCACAGATAACAGAGTCGCTAACACATGCCAGTCACTTGTGTAAAAAGACTAGCAAGGCAACTAGCTCATATTTTAGTGTGTTGCTATTTGGCAATTAGTTCACACTGCTGCATCTCCAGTGCAGTATTAAACATGAGCTGGATTGCAGGTTTACCTCTAGGGGACGGAGCCAGATTTTTGTTATACCATGAATAAAGGTATACCTTGCTATACCTCCCAGGGTGAGATAGAAAGGGTATTTAGGGGGTCATCCTGATTTTATCCAAGATTATTTTCATCTGGATTGTGTGAGCACTACTACAAAGAGGCTTCGGCATTTGTTGGTTATACAGCAACGATTTACTATTTGACAGGGACTTATCTGAGTTTCAGGAAATGAGAGCTGAGAGTAACTTGATATCAGTATTGTTGCATTTAATATGTGTATTTTGACCGTAAAAGAGCAAGCAGTAACATTGCCAGTAGCATGAAAGCTCACAGGCTCACAACTACAGGAACTGCTGTGTTTACCACAGCACCCACAGCAGAAAGGAAATTATGTGCACAGAAGTTAAAAATGCAATAAGAAAGTTGATTTTACTTTTGCAGAGTTTGGAGCTACAGCTGAAGGAATTTAGGGGATGTTTGGTTGCACCAACTGTTATTTATGATGTCTGCGAATGAATGAAATATCCTCTGCATCAATCTCTTCTGGAAATACAAGGCTTTCCTATGCCTTATGTCTTTTTAAAACTTATAATACAAAACAGAGCCCATAGAAAAATATATGGACAAACATAAATATGAGGGGTTTTTTCCTTCAATGCATCCATGCAGCATCAGTATCTGTAAATTTATATTATAGCTCTACTGCCATCAAGTGATAGAAAGATTTTTTACTGAAGATACCCAAAAGAAAAAAAAAAAAGTCTGTGTAAGTTACAGGAGCTACAGAGCTCTTACACAGAACTGTTGCATATTTAATACTCCTCCCCACCTCTTCCCCATGAATGGTATCTATGGTTACCCACTGCCAACCGAAAAACTCTTCATGAGCTTCAACCTGAAAAAAAGGCAAGGAGCCTAATTAAAGTACCCGTCAAGATTTAATTATTGTTTGTGGGTAGCACAGATGAAAAAAATCCACGTGTGTGCCCTTTCTTAACTCTTGCCTTGCATAACGTGCAGGGAGCAATAAGAGCAACTTCTTGTTTCTACCAGCAAAGCTGTTACAGCTCAGGAGCCGTCTGTCTGCCATTTTCTTCTCCTTGGCTGCTTGCTAGTGACTCTCTACTCCAAAACATGGGCTGTTTCAGTGGAGTAGAGAGGGAAAAGCTGGAGAACAGACTGATGACTTGATTCAGACCAGGTTAAGTCTGGAGCAGTTCCCTTGAAAACTGTGGTGCATCGTGGTAAAACCTAGGAAACACTAGGAATCACATCTGGGAGGTTTCCTGGCGTCATTGTATACAGTTTGGGGTTTGCTCTTGAGAGAGACACCACCAAGAGAAGCCAACTCTCTGGGACCTTTCCCACAGAGATGGTATCTGTGCCACAGTCCCTCTCTTTGCACTTTACTGCCTGTCCTGCTCTCCCCTTGGTGACTCCAAAACAGCTGCCACTGGAGCTACCTGACATGGACTCTCCAGCCTCAACGGTGATTTTGGCATCTGCCAGTGACACATAGAGGAAAGTGCCGACTCCTAACACAGCACCTCATTGCACACACATGGAAAAAGCTTGCCAAAAGGAGTTCCCATAGGGTACCAAAAGTCATCTTCGTCTTAGAAGTGTCCCTTCTCCTCTTAAACCTGATTAACAGCAAATCTTCAGCCAATGTTTTGCTCCGCTTCCTGCTATTTTAAATCCGTAGAATCGGAACTGGAAATACTGTGGTCTCATGAAAAGGAAGCTGGGAGGTTAAACTGACAGTGACTCCACTCATCTCAGAGAAGCTATGGGAGAATGAGCTGGCATCAAGCAGTTGCTTGTGATTGGATTAATAGACGCAGCAATGGTTCATGTCTGGCACATCTGGTTGGGATTAAAACCAGTAAGGTCAGTTCTGCCTCTTGCACCCTTCTTTGAGAGAACTTTGCAAGACTCCTTATTGCACACACCGTCCGAAACACATGTTCAGTTGACAGCTCTGCTTTGTCCTATTTCTGGAAACCATATGAAACTGCAAATACAAATACAATACAAATCAGAGACTGCTTGAAGCTGAGTACCCCAAGACAGCCTTTTTACAGGCGTGACCGCACAATTGAACAGGATAAAACAAGGTGTGTTTCACAAGCTTTTTCTACTTAGTTGTGAACACCTTACGTACTATTAAAAAGTAGTTCTGCACAGGTTACTTTGTGTGGAAGGGAAAGGTAGGCTATTCATGGAGACACAAAAAAACCTTGGGTTCAGGGTTCAGTTCTTAAATGGTCAGGATTAGGTTATTTCTTTGTAAGGCATTTCGAATTCCCGTAGAATAAAGGACACAATAAAAAAAGCACAGAACCTAGACAGTCAGTCAGACTACGGCAGAAATAAATTAGAAGAAACTCTAATGATTCAGAGTCCTTTGGGTGATTAATGGCAAAAAACAGCATTTGCCATCCAGTAGAATCCAGTAGGCTCTTGAAACCAAAGCAGATCTGACAAAACCTGAGCTAACCACTTTGGGAGACATAAAGGGTAAAAAATATCCTAATAAAGCAGAAGGACTAATAATGGACTCAGGATACTTGTTCCAATTGCCCTGAATTTTGTTTGGAGCATAGCATCATCCGAAGAGACATTTATGGACTAAGGCAGCTGAATATCAGGTCTGCCTGTCATGTCTCGATCAAAATAAATGGCGAAGGGAAACAATGTGAACAAAGGCTAAAAAAGAAGGATGGAGACAGCACAAAGCAGCAAACAAGACTGTTATTTCACACTTTTTTTCCCCTATTTTTTATTTATTTTCAGGGGCCTCCTGTCACAAGGCAACAGTACGCTTCATGAACTGGGAGATGCTATACGCCTGAGTGAAGTTGCAAGGGGGAAGTTGTATTCAAACACTTGGAGACCTATCTTTTATTTTTGTATATGGAAGTAAACACACACAGATACTATGAACATATGAAAATTTACATGCTTATTTGTACTGTATATCTAAAAACCAAAGAAAGATCTGAATGGGGAAAAATATATATACATATATATATCTCCATTTTAGATAATTTACTTTTAACAGTCAGTGACTTCCAAAGGCCATTTCCATGACAGCAATGCAGTCTTTTCTTCAGAGTGCAGCAAGTTAGACAGGAGAATAAAGGTTCAATTAAGAGCCTGCTTGCCTGTGACTGATAATGGTTTTGACATTTGCAGAGTCTCCTGACAACAATGCCCGAGCAAGGTGGAGAAAAGGAATTCAAAGAACAAGTTCTTTGCAGATGGCAATGAGAGGCTTTAAACATCTGAGGTTTTGCGCTCGTGGCCTCAGAAACAATCCTTCCCGCCATGCAAGACTGTGCCAAACATTTTAGCTTTCCAAGGAACTGCGTTGTCCTTTCTGAATAAAATCAGCAGCTTTGTGGGAGCCTACCTGGAAAGGGTTAAATAAAGAGAAATGTTTATTTCACTTGAGCAAGTGCCCTGATCACCACCACTGTCAGGAACAGGGAGGTAACTATAGGGAGAGGAAGGGAATGGCTGGCTGACTGCCAGCCTAAGCTTTGCTTTTGATCCTGTCAATTAAAGTAGCATCCTTCTAATCTGAGGAAGATCCAGAAGGTAAATTCCCACCAGGCCAGACTGAGGCTCCCAGCACACCGTGCATAAAAGCTCTCTCAACCCAAGCCCTTGACTGAGGCATCTGGGGCAGAGAGTGCCGTTTGCTCTCTTCTGTGAGGTTACGGCTGTATTTTCAGGCATGGTTAAGATTAAATAAAGCTCAGTGGCGCTGCCTGTCTGGGATAAAACCAGTGCTGTCTCTTTGAATCTGGCTGCCCTATTGCTTTTGCAAATGCCTTGATTGAAAATGTGTGTATTTGCCAGAGAACGTCCAAGCCTCAGCCACCAGCCTTCTAGAAAAACTGAATTTTTAGCCCCTTCTTTGCACGTCCATACAAAGAGTTGACATGAAATGAATTTCTGTTTGCGCTGACAATTTTAGGGAGAGGAGAGAAAGAAAGCTTAATTTCAAAACTCAGCTTAATGGACCAGAAGCAACCAGAATGAGAGCCCCTTCCCTGTTCAGACTCCTGAATGAACACTAATTACTCCAGCTGATAGCCTCTGAGGTAGGCACAGAGCAGCAATATGTGGGAGACTGCGTGGGAAAAGTGATCAAATGACCTGCTAAAGGCAGAAAGATGTCCTAACGCATCACGTCAGCAGTCCAGCCAGATTAACATGACCACTGTAATAGCATCAAGCCCAGGTAACTTTAGAGGTAGGTACAAGCACATGCAGAGGGATGTGTGCCATTCCCTGTGGATGTCTCACCTTTCTTGACAATATTTAACAGTACAGCGTTAGCACATATATATGTCCCTCACGTGCCTCAGGCCATGACATCCTCATAGCCTGTAATGCACTTTTGTTCAGAAGGGCCCCATGGGTTTGAAAAGCTCACCCCTTTCCACAACAGGCAGCCGGAGCAGAGAAGAGACCTAAGAAATCTGAAACAGTTACTGGTCTCACAAGCCATATTTTAGCAGGGTGACTACCCTCATGCTGTAGTTCACACATCCAGGCAGCAGGGTTTATACTGCCTCTGAAACTTTATGAGAGTTCCCGGCTTTTTAAGTGATGTTTCCCTCGAGTGTGATGTGGCTGAAAGCAAGAAGAGAAGACCTGCTACTGCAATGTGCCAGAAAGATTTGCTATTAGCTCAAGACCTTCAGGCCAGAGGTTTTGGATGCAGAGAGCCAGGCTTCCAGTTTCAGATGCAGAGAACGTGATTATTTTCATGTTTATAGCTTATTAATTTATTACTCTAGGCCTGTATGGAGGGTACTTTTCCATGTCTGTCTTTCATATGACATCTTACAACTTGACATAATAGAGCAATTTTGGAAAGAGAAAGTAGAGCTATCATCTTGTCAGATCTTTTTTAGACAGTGGATGGATTTTGCACCAGCAAAACATGACTGTGCTCGTATGCACACACAATACCTGCATGAACCCCCACACGTCTATCACTTACATATCAATGTGCGTCACTCCCTGTTCTTAAACTGTAAGAATCAGTGAAATCTCTGCTGAGCACTCAGCTGTAATAATTCAAATTACTAACAGAGGAGCAAGGAGGGCCTTGAACAAAACCCCTGCTCATTCAGTTGAAGAAGCCATGTTGTTTTGACCTCTCATATTTGTTTCCCAGTCTCTGTCATCCAAGACTGTCTAGAAAACACTTGAAGAGGATGTAGAGAGAGTGAAAATGGGAGTCATTAAACACAGAAGAGTGGTATTCCTCTGTTGCCATTAAAAATTATTTATTCGGGGGTATTAAGGGGAGTGTCTAGTAGAATAAAGTGTTCTCCTTTGCCTTTGTGAAGAGGAGCTCTGCTTCCAAAGGGCTGCTAAAAAGGATAGAGAAGATTTTGGAAATTCAGTACCAGCACTACCCATGTCAATAGGATCTTACTTTCTCTCCAGGTTTTTTCAAAGGAGTCATTTTCTCCTTCAAAGGAAATACATAATATCCACCACACCAACTAATACAGACAGATATATGAAGCAGTTAAACAAGGTCCATGTTGGAAAGGAAACATGCTCAAGCCAAAGAGGAAGACAAGATGGTCAAGTCCAGCTCACTACGCAAGCAGAAACATGGCACTAACCCACAGACCCCCTTTCTTTCTCTCCAAAACAAAACATGGCAATTTGAGTAGAACCAAGGTGTTATATTTGTGCCTGTATATGTTTATGGTTTAGTTTTATTTCACTTTTCATGTACTCTTACAAAAGTAAAAATCCACATCTTGGGTAACAGGAGGTGGAATTTCTATTATAACACAATTCTAGCACAATAGAGAAAAGATAGCTAAAACTCCAGCTTGAAGTTTTGCAGAAGAACAATCCAAGAAGAAAACAGACAGAGAAGACTGATGTCTTCTGGTATTCAACCAGAGGGAAGCTGTTTCAAGAACAAAGTAAGGGATCAGAACGTGAAGATGACTCCTTTGGGCCTGTCAGTGGCTAATATGGGTATTTCAAGTGGATATGAGAGCAAGGCAGGTAGGTTGTGATCCTGCCCTGACCATGCTCTTCCAGCTTCACTGACTTTGTGGCTTTCTACTTTACAGAAATGCCTTTGTACCTTAAAGTTCTTGACGGATTTTTCCTCATAACTTTGTCCAATTGTTCTTTGAACCCGTCAGAAAGTTTGGTACCTGAAACATCCAAACATCAGACAATGAGCTCCATGGTTTAATAATGTATTTAATGAAGAGACACTTATTGCTGTCACCTGATATCTCAGTTGGATCCCTCACTACAAGAAACACGTTGAGGTGCTAGACCACGTCCAAAGAAGGGCAACGAAGGTGGTGAAGGGTCTAGAGAACAAGTCTTATGAGGAGCAGCTGAAGGAACTGGGGTTGTTTAGCCTGGAGAAAAGGAGGCTGAGGGGAGACCTTATCGCTCTCTACAACTACCTGAAAGAAGGTTGTAGTGAGGTGGGGGTCGGTCTCTTTTCCCAAGTAACAAGTGATAGGATGAGACAAAATGGCCCCAAGTTGCACCAGGAGAGCTTTAGATTGGATATTAGGAAAAGTTTCTTCGCCGAAAGGGTTATCAAGCACTGGAACAGGCTGCCCAGGGAAGTGGTTGAGTCACCATTCCTGGAGGTATTTAAAAGATGCGTAGATGTGGTGCTTAGGGACAACACGGTTTAGTGGTGGACTTGGCAGTGTTAGGTTAACGGTTGGACTTGTTGATCTTAAGGGTCTTTTCCAACCTTAATGATTCTATGTTTCATAGTATTCATGGAGGCAACAAACAAAGACAAGAGAGGGCATCCAAAGATTGTTAGGAAGGAAGCCTGCAAAGAACAAAATCAATTAGAAGAAGAGATTAATACAGAGCTCTAGGAAAAGACAAGCTGCCAAGGTTATAATATACTTCCAATACAGACGTACTGGCAACATAGTGGCAATAGGCAGAAGTCTGATGTTTTGCCTGTGTTCAATGCAAGAGAACAGTTACATGTTTTATTTCCCATAGGTATTGGAATCAGCATGAAAGACGTTGATGTTCGGTGAAAAACCCGAATACAACACTGAAGGCAAAGGGGATATGGTGTAAGGAGCTTTGTATAAGGCTGATCATAAACAAGGCAAAAAGCATCCCTGGAGAACAGTGATCACAGAAATCATTATCCCTGTGCAGAGGTGACACAACGCGCTCCGTGGAGACAAAGTGCAGTCTTGTGCTGCAGCAGACAGAAGGGCATGTCCCATCCCACTCTCTCAGGCATTGTACCCACAGCCCAGAGGCTGCCGTGGGCATTACCCGCATGACTGGCAAACACAGAGGCTTTACCGCACAGCTGAGTAGAAGCAGAAAAGCAGCTAAAGTGGATCAGGTTATGGGCTTCTTATATCTATTAATTACACTTTATAAACTACAGAGCATATGACATTGCATACTGGTAAGGTTATGTCCCAAAACCGCGTTCATTAAATATTCACAGATACGTCATCCTTGTGTATATTATTGCTCTGATTAGTTTGAGGTGGCTCTCTCCATACAGGAGATGAGGTTTTCTGTGGGAGGTTTCACAGGCTATTTAAGAGTTACTGTCCTTACTATACTTCCTATAGTTAGATCATAGTGACATGAACTCTATTCTCCACTCTCATATTGAAGTACCAAAAAGGATGCGAATTTCAAAAGGTTTCATATTCTTCTGGGAACTGGATAAACAAATACTCTGACTTGTTACAGCAAATACTATGTACCTATTGGGATGTTCGTCTTGCACAAGGTAATATCAAAATGACAAAGCAGGATGAGACAATCTTTTGCGACTGTATCTGTCCTGGGGAATTAAAAGGCAAGGGGGAAAAAAAGAAGGTTTAGTCTTCTTGAAGTTTAGCTCAGTAGCAAAAATGAAATTCCATGGGGAACATAAAGGATCACTTTGAGACCGCTGCAAGAGAACTGCAGCTAGTTTCAAACTTCTTGGGACAAATGTGTAGGTTTCCAAATAAAGACAAATGATTTATTTCTATCAGAGAAATATCATCAGGTAGAAATAATGGAGGCCAAGGCTTTGTCAGATTAGATCTTATCACTAGTCCATGAAGTTAGGACTTTGCCTCTGGAAGTGATCAGTAGCCGATGTTGCGAAAGAAAGGAGAAAAAAAGAAAACATTCACCGTGCATCTGGCGATGCTGTAAAGCCGTAATTGGAAGGAAAGCTGCACAGGCTCCTGCAGGCTCTGTCATGACTGACAGCAATAGGGAACAAATTCAGAAATCCAGTTCAGGTCCCATTTGCTGAGGCGGAGGGGGAGATGAGTGTTGAACACAGGGGTTGTTGCTGCAGTGCCCGAGTCCCGTTTCTGTGAATAGAGCACCACACCAAGCTATGATGCGGGGTAGGGCTTCTCGAGCTTTCTGATGGAGCAGCTCACCTAAAGCGTTACTAATTTCTCTTCTAGCACACGTGGTTGGAAAGAAACATCCACTGGGCTCCATCGCCAGCTAATGCAACCATAAACCAAACACTTGCTATGCTGCTGCGCTTGGGTTTCCAAAACCAGACCCAAATTTCTACATTTCCTTTAGTCTCAGTTAGTTTTAGGATCTCTGACTTGCACCTCCTTTGACCTACAGCTCTGGGAAACTGGATTCTCCTTTCAAACTCAAGTCTGCTGCCTGGAAAGCCAGCATGAACCTATCTTTGAATGATTCCAGAGACAGACAGCTCACAGACAAATTCAAGATAATCCAACGAAACACAGTATTTGGCACACCAAGTAAAGCACCACTGTAATTTATGTAAGTGAGGTTGGAAAGATATTGACATCTCCTATTACTCCTAAATAAACATTTCATACAAGGCCAGATGCGATCCCATCCCAGAAACGAGGGATGGAGGGCAGGAGGACAGAAAAAGAGCATGTGGCCACATAGGCCCTGATCCAGAACGTAACCATTGTACCTGACAGAGATAATAGGGACTATAATCACCTCATTTGTCTCTCTTCATCTAAATCTTCTACTTTTTCAACTTGCCAAGTCTTCTCAAGCATTTGTTAAAATGAAAAGCACAAATTCACTGGACAGGTTTTACAAAGTCAGCTAGTGATTTTGCGCAGAATTCTTCCCGGGCTCACGTCCACACACAAGAATGCTCAAGGAAAAGAAATACAAAACATAAATGGGAAATTCAGAAGAGCAAATCTTGAAAGCCACTATTGCAGTAAACTTCTGTGCGCAATGGAAAACTTTCTCACAGAAAATATCACTGAGTAATTCTGAACGATGAGCAAAATAACTTTAAAAAAAACCAACCAAACAAAATCTGCTTACAAATAAATGCAGACAACCTGAGATAAATTCCTGCAAATAACTTTTCAAGGTTGGTTTAGGTTCCTAATGGTTACATTTGTCCAACCTTTAAAAATTTTGCTCAAGCATCATTCATATTAGATGACCTCTTGCAATGAACATGCAGAAAACTCCCGAAATCCTTGTCAAACCACTTTCATTTGTCTCTGGTATTAACCATTTGAGGCGTTTCCACTTCCCTGCTCTGCTTCCTGCCACCTTTGAGAAATTGTTTTGACACCTCTTCCTTCGTTCCTCAGGAATTATTTCATGGCAAACGAAATAAAAAACGACAACAAACCCCGTAACTTAGTATTCTTTAAAACAAGCTCTTCCAACTGCAGTAAGAACTTCACTCTTGGGCATTTTCTATGAAACTGATGGCCAATTGTCTTAATGCCCTGCGGGCTCGCTTCAAGCCATCGACTCTCACAGTCAATCATTAATCCCTGGAAAAAAAAAAAGCCTTAGGCCTTGGCATTAATGCTTAAATATTAAAATTTGTTAGTATAACATTTTCTGGTGTCATTCACAGGACAAAATTTACAGATCACTCTTCCGGCTTCTTGGTAATGTCATGGAAATGCTAACCAGAGGAGATCATTGGAGATCTCTAGTCCCATTTCATGCTCAAAGCAGGACCATCAGTAACACAGATCCGCTCAGACACGGCTTCATCTGGCAGAGTCTTGAAATCTTCGCAGACAGATTCCACTGTAACTCTGCGCACCTTTCCCAGGGCTGCTCTGCCTGCCTGGTAAAGAAAAGCTGACTTAAAACCCAGCCTGGGTCCCCCAGCCTGCACTTTGTGTCCCTGCTACCTGCTCTGCCCTTGCTGAGAAAGACCTTGGCTCGCACATCTTTGCAGCTCCCCTTCCAGGAACTGCAGGCTGCTGTTGTTTCACCAGCCCTGGCAAGCCCAGCTCCCTCAACCACCCCTGCAGCACACCTGCTCCAGCCCTGGCTGGATGGTGTCCCTTCGTTCAATCGTCTCCTTGTCCCACTCCATCACTGGGCACAGTTTTCCAGGTACAGCCTCAGCAGCACCAGCCACAGGGAACAAATTTCCCCTGCTTGCTGGCCATGCAGGATGTGACTCGTCACAGTAAGAGTGCATTTCTTGATCGTATTTTGCCTGGCATCCTCTGTTACCCCCAGGTCCTCTCCAGTGGGGCTGCTTTTCAGGCAGTCAGCTCCCAGCTGGTTTCTCTACCCCTAGAATAGAGCTTTGTGCTTCCCCTTGCCAAACCTCATGGAGTTTCTTTTAGCCCTGCCTTCAAATTAATCCAGGTCCCCTGGGCAGCTGCTCTGTCATTTGTCACACCAGACTCGCACCCTAGTTTAGTATCATCCTCAAATTGCTTTTTTTTTATGCTGCTGGTTTTGGTAACACAGCTAGAGTGAAGAGACCATTTAAATGTCACCCCTGGTGTGTTTGCTTGTGGTAGATAGTTTGTGTAAATTAAAGTCTCCTCCTCTCCTCACTGTGCTGCCTGCTGACCCCATCCTGCAGCTGAATTAGCTCTGCCTTAATAGATTTTCCCCAAGTATTTTAATGCGACAATATAAAGCCTCATTTCATAGTGATTCCTGAAATCAAAGCACCTCAGCACCCAGCAGTTTGAATCATCTGTGGGACTGAGCTACCCTGCAAGCTTTCAGAGCCATAAAACCTCTGCTGCCCTGGCTGAGAGCAGCCATGGGCTTGCCCCATGGAGATGTTTCTCCTGGGAGGATGAAGCAATCTGTATTCCTCTTGGTGCAAGGGTTTACTAAAAAGTTTACTTTTTTGGCTCCTTTGCCTGTGAACAAGAGTTTCCCTGCTTTCTTTCCTTTCATCTTTGCAGAATGAGCTTTGTTGTTCACAAAGACGTGAGAACAATTCTTCTGTCTTTTCCTTCCCACCTACCATGTCTCTTTGTCAAAGAAATGATCTCCCTCCCAGGCATAGATCTCTGGTCTGAATAGGCTGCTGCTACACTAGAAACAGGAAAATTATAATACTGCCCTTTACTTTGTCTCATGAAGCCAGGTGTATCTCCCTCCTCTCCTTCCCTTTCTGCCCCTTAAAATTCATCTCTAAGTAGCTTAAAGGAAGAGCTATTCCTAATCCAGTTTCAGCAGACAGTATGCTCTCCAAAAAAAAAAAAAAAAAAAAAAAATCAGAAATAGGTTCAAAAAACATCACTGCTATGTTGGGAGAACTGCCAAAATGATGTGAATGATACATAAAAGATAAAACATCTAACAAAATCCTCCAGTGCCCCAGCAAATAGTTCAAAGAGAAGGCATCAGAGTCCAATTACCTGCCCACAGGGTGTAGTGCTTGAATACTGTACACTAGAGAGTGGGGAAACGTCAACTTTTGGCCACCCATGGCTCCACGCAGGTGCTAATTGCAGTGGGCTCGCTGTGGTAAGCGGCACTTTCATTTGCTTTATCCCACTCCCCCGTGGTCACAATGGGACCACTAATGGCACCTGTGAGACCCGGTATGGTGGCAGGCCTCCTCAGAGCAACATGCCCAGGGGAGCAGGTAAAAGCCAATTTATCTCATCTTTACACCAGCACCGGCCCGAGTTCGCGCATTTTCTGTCTGATGCACCATTTTGTTTCTGATCTGCATCAGAATGCTGCTGCCCTGAACTTCGTTGCCTGAAAGACAGATGAAACCTCTCCCTATTTCAAACCAAGTTATAGAATAATATTTATTTTACCACCACTCTCAACCAGTGCTGTCTATCTGGGATGTCTCCCTTCTCATTCCGCTCTCTCCATACCCCATTAGGCTGAGCGCTATCGTACAGGCTATTTTTTTATAGTTGTGTCTCCCAGCTCTCTTCTACACTGCAACACGGAAACGTGGTCAGAGAACCAGAGAAAAACCTACCTGCATGAGACCAAAGCAAACCTCATTTGACCATTTAACTGGAGTTTCACATCTAATTGCAGTTTCCTTGTTGCCTACTTGCATTCTGAGGCAGATTGCATCTCAGGTCGACTTCTAATGTTTCTCCCTGTCCTCCTTCCTACAAATCCAGCAGGATTGCCATTCCAGCATTTAATACATTGTGTGTTTGCAAACAATAATTAAAATAATCCACTTCTCTGCCTTTCTTGGTTCAGCATGACCACAAGCTGAGTGAGTGAGAGGAGCCGGTGATCTCAACTCTGTGCAGACCTGAAGCCTCTGCTGACATTTCATAATGTCAGTGAATGACAGCAAGTTTAGTAAAGTTTCTTTTTCTTTCTAGGCAATTATTGTATTTATCCTTTATGGGTGTCATAGCAGACAGATTAAAAATGGGGCCAATTTAGGCAGGTATTTCATTTATGTACGTCCACGTGACTCATTGACATGCTTGAAGTCAGACATGCGCGCATAAAGCTTGGTGAATTTGGGCCATTAACCTCAAAATTGTTGCTCTGACTTTCACAGTTTTCCTTGCCATAGATCTGACACGTATGCTGTTCTCATCTTCATTTAATCTCTGATCATCAAACTTTTGTAAAGAAAGGTCAGTGACATTTTGCTGTGTTTCCAAACGATGACATCTCAGACCTCGTCAAGCTTGCATTAAAATGCTCTTTGAATGACAAACAGGTTATCTGACCCCTGTCTTTGAGTAAATCTAGGAGCCAACATAAACTATATCTATTGACAGCTATAAAAATGAGCAGAGGCCAAAATC
Organism: Chroicocephalus ridibundus; assembly: GCF_963924245.1. Lineage (NCBI taxonomy): Eukaryota > Metazoa > Chordata > Aves > Charadriiformes > Laridae > Chroicocephalus > Chroicocephalus ridibundus. The sequence goes on from NC_086288.1 coordinate 48,035,954, forward strand.
TTTCACATTTCTGCCTTTGTCCTCCCTCGGAATTACTGATTGAATGTCCCCTATTTTGAGCGAAAGCTGAAATATGGATTTTTTGTTCATCATCACCACTTGCACAGCTGCATCAGTCATTAAGCTGTCCTAAAGATCTGTTACCCAGGAACTAGATGCCAAGTATATATCGTATCCTGAGGTGAGTTGTGGCAAGGCATAAATTGATCATGTGGTTCATGCCTTTGAAACCCAAATGAAAGAACATCAATTGTCATCAACTCCAGGAATATAAATAGAAAAGATGAAATAAATTCTGAACTAAATGTGTTGTGGAATGAAAAGATATTAAAAAAAAAAAAAGAAAAAAAAGCCAAACAAACAAACAAATCACAGGTTAGTTTGATCAGAGGCAAAAAATTATACTTTTGAATGTAGGACATAAAATGGAGAGAAATTTCTTCAGTCAATCCACCCATTCATGAAACACTTTAAGCAACTGCAAGCTAAAACTACAACCCCAAATGCATTAGGCTCCATATTAAACTATGTTTTTATTCCTATTGTCTCTATTGAAAAGTCATTCTAGAACCACAGCTGTCCACAGATTAACTTCCTTCAAACATCCGTGGGAAACGCAGCTGTGGTCCTTTTAAAGGTATTTGCAATTCTGTCAGGATAGGTGTTTATCTTAAACATGTTCTGTTAAAGGTCCCGATGTAGTTACAAAGTTTCTTCTATATCATTGGGTCAATGTAGTCTCAGTTTTCTGAGGCCATCCTTTCTCCACATTCTATTTCAAGTTTAAGTTCATCCTTCTTGAATACGTGTGAATAGGACTGTATGTTATCATCCTAAATGAGATCTTATGGCACCGTGTAATTCCCAGTTTCTGCTGGAAACACTTCCTGTGAGGTACCCTCATATCCCATTGTCTTTTCTCACTATTATCTTGAAGGCCCATAACCATCCTAAGATCAACAAATGCGACCAGGTCTTCCTTCTTCTCTATTGGAGGTTTCCAAGCCTACAGCAGGAATTCTTGTTATGCATTCTTGACTGAATGATATTGCATTTTGTAGCACTGAATTTCATTCAACTACTGTTGCTCCACTCCTTGCTTTCACCCAGGTCCTCCCTCATGTTACCTTGTCCTCCTCCTTACTCAATGTCATCAGCAAGCTTCACCTCCATCATCTCACTTTCTATGCTAGGGACAGCAATTGAAAGCTAAATGCCCTTCATCTAAAGATGTATCTTTGTAGAGCTTCAGTAGTGACATCCCTCCTGCTCGATATTTCTCTTTTCAACCAAACACATTGTTGTTTCTCTTCTATGCAGTTCCTTATCTCCTGTATGATTTCTCTACTAATCCCCAACTCACCCATGTGATAGTTACAAATGTTCATTGAAGTCTAAACACATTAAAAAGGTTACCATTCCTATGTCTAAAAAAATCTGTCAAAGAAGGCAAGTTATATAGCAGTGAATTATATGTAATAAATCCCTGTTTTAATTTTGTTCCATTTATCTCTATGGTTTTAATTATTCTATCCCTCTGAAAAAATTGAAGTCTTCCTTACTATTACAGCCACACTAGAAAGTCTGTATATGCTCAGCCCCATTTTTTGTCTTGTTAATGCATAAGTTTTGTTATTTGACAATTGTATAACGTTACCATTGTTAGGCTTACACTAGACCCACAAATTCATGTGCAAATTTTGTCTGAATTCTGGAATGAAGAATAATTAGTTTCCTAATTTTATTCTTTTAATCCTTTAGACCTGAACTTACATATCTGATTGCTGTGTTATACAGAAGAATATCAAGTACTATGTGTGCATTATTTGTTATAAAAACTGTAAAACTCCCACCATTTACACATGATGCATCTGTAAGATGAGTCTTATGGTATAAAGCCTAGAGCAGTATTCAGTTGTCTAATTTCCTCAAACAGAGGTATCTGAGATGCTCTAGGGTATCTCCGAGAGCACAGAGCTGGCAGATACAACACAGACCTGCAGGAGACCTTGGCTGTTCTGGAACAGTTGCTGCAGGGCACATGGGGTACCCTAAAACATGTATAATTGTGGGGTACCTAACTGAAACTCACCCTTAATCTACCGATTTTAGCTGGAAGAATTGGAGAGGTGAAAATAAAAACTGGAGCCAGTAACAAGACTGCATTAGATTAGTTTGTCTTAGAAACAGGGTTGGTGTTCCCTAAAGGCAAGATTAACAGGGCAAGGTGGTGTCACCATGTTTATAAAGGATATCTTTGGAGAAGGCAGGCTTCAAGCTAGCTTTGGGCAATCTCACCCTATGCTAACTTCTTCCAAGCTTGAAAATTGTGATCTCCCTGGTTGCTGCTTTTTGCCTCTCCTGGGGGAAGAAAATTATTGTCTGAACACTCATGATATTGGCAGATACTAAGACAGGACTTCAGCGGTCCAGCTACTCCATCAGCCAGAAAGGAATTTCCTTGCATGCCCAGCTGGCCAAATATACTCAGGCTTTCTTGCTTTCTGATTACCAGCGGAGCTCAGGGATCAGAGCTCACCGATAAGCTTCTGGAGACTGACGCCTGGGAGAAAACTTTCCCCTCGATTGTAGCTTTCTGGACTTTCAGAGCTCTTGGGTTGTTTTTTTCATTTGTATTTTGGCTTTCTCTGGAGCACAGGGACAGAGAACCAGATGCTCACCTGGTCATACCCAGCATTATGAATTAGTTCTTTGCAGGAGCCTCAGATATTAATTTTATTTCCATTTCTCCTGTTCCCTGCTTCTATTTCCCAATGGTTTTGTTGCCTGAGAAGATGAATGCTTGAGTTCAAAGTCACCTGGGAGAACCTAAACTGGATGTAATGACTTGCAATTCACAGCAAGTCGGATTAGATAATCTAATCACCCCTTCTGGCCTCTCAAATTCTATGAAACCATATGAAAATGATAGAAAAAGGACTTGCCTGTATGACCATGAACAAAAAGAAATGCTTCTCATTCAGTTGCAGGTAATGATTTTGACATGGTCTCTGAACTCTTGGTTTTGCAGATGCCAGAAGCTTAACAACTTGAGGAAGTTTTGATCTCTGATTCCAGCTTTTATATGTGGAGGTGGGAGGGAAGGCAGCATTAAGTGCAAAATTGCCAGAAAAGGGCTTCTTGAAGAATCAACAACTTTTAGCTCTTCTGCTGTGATTGTAATTGCTTTTGAGTCACATCATGACCAAACTGCCACCTAACCTTGGACTTTGCATGACGTTAGGAGAAATGTTACCTCCAAGTTTTCTAGCACTGGGCTCTTCAATGGAGGAAAAATAGTATAAGAAACTACTTGGTTTAATAACAACTGTGCAGCAAGAGGAGATTATTAATTGCAGCAGATATTACAAATGTGCTATCTCAACAGTATATGTAAAAATAAATGAAATGGTAAAATTATTGCTCTAGCTTTTCCATTATTTCAATTAATTTTCCTTTCATGTTCACTGATGCCATTGTCATGCTGTAGCACTTTGCTTTGAACATGTTCCTGCCCTGCTCCAGGAGGTCTGCTGGGGTAACGTCTCTGGCATAACAGTCAAAACTCTCTAAATAAATTGCTCTTTTCATCCCTTAATTAGAACCATGCTAATTTCCTTCAACATCATTATTATATAAAAAGCCACACCTTCCAGCTCCACATTGCTCTAGTGTGTTGATGTGGGAGATGGAAATCATAAGAGCACCAGTATACGGGCTGCATCACAGATAGCAATGAGACCATCTTACTAGGCTGCGTCCCTGGCAACAGATGATAATTTTCTAGGGCTTTAAGCAACAAGATTTTCTGATAATTCCACAAATTCCTGCTCAATTCCTCCCTTTCTGGCGGGAGCGTAGACCAACAGTTAATAGACTTCAATAGTGGAAAGATCTTCCTCAGCTGACCAATTTCACTGGGTGCTATAAGAAATTTATGCCTAAAGAGAAATAAAAATAATCAAAGCCACGTGCAGGATATGACATCGAGCCTTCTTTTAAGTAGTTAATTTCTGATACTTCATACTAAAGTAAGAAAATACTTAATAGTAGATTTTCAAAGCTTAGGTTCATTTCTCTCCAAGGATGTCATTGTTGGGTGGCCGTGCAATGTTTTTTTCAATACATGTGGTTTTTTGTTTGTCCTGAAGTTGAAATGTTTATTTTTAGAACAGATCCACCTTTAATGTTGCAATGTGGAAAGTCAAACATAGAGGAGGGTATTCAGTTCAGGAAGTAAAGCTGCCTATTTAGAAATTAAAGACCAAACATGCTTTAAGGCAAATGACTTTTTGAGACAAAATACAATTTAGTCTTTACTTGTTTTCATATTTCTTTATAGTTGCCATGAGAATATTTTAATAACCTCTGTAGAGTTTAAAATGATGCAGGTAATTGCTTTAAGTAATTTTAGTGCCATTAAAGATAACAAACCTCTTGTGTGAAATACTTTGCTAAGCAATGATCAGCAGAAAAGGGGTAAAGATCTTTTTAGTGCAAATTTGAGTTCTTTTTATAGGTGAGCTGAAGTGAGAATATAATTACATTATCTATAAAATAAAAGGTGTGCAGATATTCAAACACCTACCATCTCAATCTTGCGTTGACTCACGCAGAAAACACATCAGAATTTTAACTAGCTCCATTTTTACCATTTAACAGCCTGTATATGATCTCTGAACTGACCTCCAGGTCGCACTGATAATGTTTAAATTGCAATGTTATCCATCACAGCACATTTATAATATCTGAAACCGAATTCCTCCCAAATTACTTGGAAGACACTCAGAGGAACAAGGGAGTATAAATCTTGCACACCTTCCTTTCATTTCTTTTCCTGACCTTCATGATTATGGCTACGAAATCATTTCCTTCTTTTTGGCTCTACTTCATGAAAAATGTGTCAGAGAAATTACTCTCAGAGAAGTTCGGGACTTGGAAAAAATAAGTCATGCAAAAGCTTGAAGGTCCCAGGTGACCCATAATATAACATTTCTCTAAGACACACCATCACTTCACCAGGGCTGCACAGCACTGTCCCTTTCTACTTCATGCCTTCGTGGCATCCTTGTAATCTGTGCCTCAGGCAAGTCGGTCCCCCAGTAACTGGCTCTGCGTTCCCGCAAGCAAATCCCAGTTTAAACAGATCCTGGATCTTCTAGTGCTTTGGCTTTAAAACCTGATGGAAACTGGATGTCACTTTTCTCCCTTTCTTTGTTGTACATATTCTTCAGCTCTGGGAACTGTTGCTCTAGTGCCACCCTGCTCCAAGGAATATACGAAACATAGAAAAGAGAAAGAGTACTGGCCCAGCTAGTCTACAATATCAATTTCTTGACAAACCGAAAGGTCAGAGAAAGCTTCTTCCACTTCTTTTCATTGTGAGCCATTTCTCTGTGGTAAAACAGACTGGAACGGCATATCAAAGCCTGCTGTTCGCAGCTTACAATAGGAATTTACTTCTTTTCCTCTCTTTGCCTTTTTTCCCCCAATTTATTTTTTCACCCCTCTGGACATTGTTTCAGGGTAGAAACAGCTCTCTCCCAAACAGCCTGAAGGAGAAAAACCTCTTTCCTTTCCATTCTCCTCAACTAGTAACATCGATTTCTTAGCCATTAGCTTCTGTGAGCTGAATGTTAATGAGCCTGCACGATATAAGTAATGATGATGGATGCTTTCCAGGTGCACTTATGGATAGCCAAGCATTATTTCTTTCCGTAGGTTAGCTGTAACGGCTCCTACCTACAGGGAGCTGCCATTTGGCACGTATCCATCTATTACTGTGCTATCCTTTCACTGAAGCTCAGTGTATGGGATAACCCCAGTTCACAGAATTAATGCCTAATCACTGTGATTTGGGGAATACCTCTTCCTTTTCTTACTTATTTTTGGTATAGGAAGAATTGAATTCCTGTAGTTTTCCCTCCTGATCTGCTCTCATTGAACTAAATAGCCAAAATACCTTTTAGGTTTTTTGGTTGCTTTGGTTTTGGGTTGTTTTTTTTGCTAAAAATCTTAATCCCTGAATATCTGCCACATGTGGGTGTTCCTGACTTAGGCAAGCAGCCCCTAGGAAGGTCACACAGCCATTTGTATGAATAAGGGGAAAAAAAAGATAACTGAAATTTTGCAAGATATTCCTTCACTCCTTTCTCCAGCAAAATTCTCAGCCCTAAACAGGAGCTGAATAAGATATGCAAGTAATGACCCAACAGTTCCTCATTTTAAATATTTGTACTTCTGCCAAAATAAGCAGTCAGTGAAGAATTACTAGGTGCTCTTCCTCCTCTTGTTCACGTCTAAAACAGTAGATGTGTTGCTGCAGAACAAGGGGCTGGTAGATCAAGCTAAGCATCCTTCCAAAGCATTGCTCAGTCTCATTTGAGAATTAATAAGGCTGAGCTGCAAAGCATTATCCTCGACAGCAATGAATGGCAAGTAATCTGTTGAGTGGATACTTCCAAATGCAGACGTGCTTTCCAAAAGAACAGCTTCTCTTAGAAGAACTTAAGACAAGCTGCTCCTGTCACAAGTGTTTTCCGGGGAGAGATCTGAGTGAGGACTGAGACATAAGCCAGAAATAGTCTTCAGAAGACAAAAGACTTGTTAGAGAAATTTGATCCTGAACAGAGAAGCAACAACGTCTGTGACAAGGACTAATAGAGTTGTGCCTCGACCTGCATATGTTCTCCTTGAAGAGACGAAAAAGGCTTTTCAACCCCAAAAGGCTATGCTTTAACCAGATATAAGCTGGAAGAGTTAACTTTTGTAATAGAGAAAACCTAAAAAGACTAGATTAATCGGTATTGAAATAAATGGAGCAATGCAATACTTTCTCCATGCCTACCGTGCCTTTGCCTAGTGGGTCCTTGCTGGGAGTGCTGGTGCTGCAGGGAGATAACAAAGCTCCGGCTGAGGTCTAGGTAACTGAATGGGACACGGAGAATTACTAGGTATGACACAAGGAAGTGCTGAATGTATTAAATAACAATGCAAGAAACCAATAAAGTTACAGATAGCGCTGTGAGGCATGGCTAAATTAGACAGGTGACTGGACAGGAGCACCAGGGACCTTTCGGGGAGCCAAGGCTAGCAAGGCCAGCAGCAGTACCTGGGGAAATACAGCAGCAATGCTGTCTAAAGATGATTTTCAATACATATCAGCAAATAACCGTGTCAGCAATAGCAAGTTTGGGTATGGCAAAATTGTGACCAATGCAAAAAAAGTGATTAGGTGTGGGTTGGTTACTTGGGAGGGAATGAGGGTGAAAAGGGAGAAAGCGGGGTAAAAGGGGAGCAAATCATGCTATACGGGTTGTTCAGGTTCCCTGCAAGCAGCCCTGTTCCTCATCACCGCAGTTTGGGGCACAACAATAAACTTGCTGTTTCCATTGTACCCACACCTTTCTTCCATAATCAAGAGGGACCTGGAGTGTCTAAGGGAACATCGGTGGGAGCCCTGGTAGCTTCCTTCCTAGCAGTGACGGGGGAACATGGGGATGGTGCCACCTAACACTATCACCTCTTCCTACCCCTTTAATGGGCAACAGAGATCACTAGGTTGCTTTGCTTAACTTCAGCAGACGGCAATCTTTACGAAATTGAAATATTCTGACCACTTTTATTTTCCACCCTGTCTCTCCATGCTCAGACTGTCCACTCTTCTCTTCCCCAAAGGACAAAATCCTTGAGGAAACCTCCTGACACTGGATGTATTTGAAATCTACTGCCAGATCCCAGTGGAAGTCTGGTTTTTGAGAGAAGGAGTGATGGTGTTTGTGAGGTTTTAGCCACAAGGGGAAGACTTTGTGGAGGCAGCCAGGGTAGGGACTGCGAGTTTGGACTTCCCCAGGTAGCAAAGTTGTGTCCAGATGCAGATACACAGCTGCATGCTCACAAGGCAATAAGCAGGTATGTTGCTGCTCTGTCCCCACCAAGTTACCACCTGTGAGCTGCGTCGCAATGACCACCCTGGTCCCTCATCTCCAGCTAAGAAGTCAAACACATTGGATTAAACCATGGTGATTTACAGACACACAAACTTAAGCTAAACTGCATAAAAGTGCTTCCCAGGCAAAATGTGTCTACCTAGAAATGTGACATCCCATAGATTCGTGAGGTTTGGTCCCATTTCCAAGACATCAGATCATTCCCATTTCTCTCCTATGGACTTTCTGGGACAGGTATTCACACCATTTGTACATGTAAATAGGCAAAACATTGATCAGCTAGACAAAGATAATTCTGACTGCACGAGGGTCTGAATGCAAAGCTATTTCCAAATGTCTTCACACCCCGATGAGCTGTTCTCCAGTATGCTCTATTTTCTTCACTGCAGATACAATATTCTCCCCCCTCTTTTGGCCCTGACACATTCCCTGCTTTCTATTAACCAGCACAGCCTCAAGTAAAGCAAAAGCAGCAGCACTTCCAGCTTTATGCCAGACATAATTTACCTCACAAAGGAGCAACTCCATGGCCATTTTGAGGTTCTTCCTGCCTCTATGAGTTGACTTTACCTGGGAAAAATGTCAGTAGCAGCACAGAGAACCCATCCTACCTAAATGGCTCATGTTTCCAAGTTACAGCTTGCTTTTTGTTTTTCCTTTTTATGTTTTTTTTATTTTCACTTGAAAAAGAATAACCAATCTGAGTGGTGCAGAGCTATAAACAGTGGATAATAACTCTCAGTGTATAGCCACATCAAAGCACTGGTAATTGTCCTCTACTTGCTCTGGAAATAAGACATACAAACAATAAGGGCTGGAGGTAAGATTGTAAGTACTAATAGGGTTTTTTTTCTATCCACTGAGATTTTAGTTTGGTCCTGACAGTCATCATCGACTTATGTGCCACTTGACTAGCCATTCTGGTGTCATTTGCAGGGACATGTGGCTTGATGGGCCTTTTATGAACAATTACACAATGGTGTAATTTACAGCATTAGCCTGGCATACTCAGTGTGTAACAGGATACACACAGCAGTAAGGCACAGCACGGAGAGAAGGAAATCAGAAAAATGCAACGCCGCCCAGGCAGACTCCCTATAACGTTAGCAGCTGAGATGCTGGGCATGCAAACCGCGTGAGATCCGCTCCAACAGCTGAGGAAGGCTATCCTCACCTTAGAAGATCATTTTAATGCTGATAGCCAAATTAACACTGGGCACTTTTCCTTTGGAAGGCAGGACTTCAGCGTTTATGAAACTACATTAAGTTTATCGACATTTAAGTTCTTCAACTCTGTCCATTAAATCTTTCCACCAAAAGCCATAATGATGATGGCTGTCATTATTATTATTTGTCTTCACAGTAGCAGCATTTTGTGAGCACCCAGGAGCCCAGTCAATTGTACTGCAATGTTTAGCCCTAACTTATATTGATCCTTCGGCTCCAAGTCTCAAATCAAAAGCCATTTCTGAGATTTTTAGCTGGTGTGTGACTCAAAGGCAGAAAAGAGCCGTGGGCTGCGTTAGAGTCACCCTTCTGCAAGGAAGCTGTTAAGGGCGGTTTTAAATTTACAGTTCATGGATTGACTTGAGACATCTTCTGTCAGTCAAGTGAGAGACTCTGTTTCTCTTAACATGCTTCATCTGAAGATCACCTGAAGCCGACAGAAGGTCTCATGACGATTTCTAATGCATGTGCCGGACATGCACCAGGTCCAGGCTCCAGGATATGAAGAAAAGAAAAGACCCAGCCAACCTGGGAACTGACCATCCCATCTCCTCTGGTGCACCAGGGCTCAGGTGACATGGCTACACACCACGCTATACCATGACCATGGGGCAGGGCGGATTAAACTCTCTCTGCCAGAAAGTGTACAATGGGCTCAACTTCCTGGGCTGTTGGCATGCTCTGTAGGAGACTTCTGCTAGATAGAAAACAAAGCTGGAGAAGGGACAGCAAACCACAGCGCTCTCACCACTTACTTAATCCAGGGCTTAGGCACTAGGGTAGAAAGTCATTTGCCCTTCCACTGTGGTCCATGCATTGGACTCTTGCCCACATAGTGACACAGCAGCGCTCTTCAATAGCACACAGGTCCAAGAGCTTGAGAAGAAAAATGATGCAAGTTTAAACCCCTGAGGCTGAAGAGAAAATGGCCACAAACCAGTACACTGCTTCGAGACCAAATACTCTTGCTAGACTCTCGTGCAGTAGGCAGACGTCACTGTCACCTGTTAGCTTTTTAAAGAAAAAAAATGGCCAGTTTTCTATGCTTAAAAAATAAATAAATAAAAGCCTAGACAAAAGGTATGATTTTGCCCAGCAAATCTTTCTTCAAAGAGACAACTAACCAACAACTGCTGGTAGACACCAAAGTCAAGGAGATACAGACGGGCTCAGACTGGACTTCGACATTTCCCATTACCTATCATCCTGATGGGTGCTTATGAATATCATTTCCAAGTGCATCAATCTTCCAGTTCACCATACACAGAAAGTAGGTGCCAAACTCAGGCTTCTGACTCTGTCACAAACTGCTGCACAGTCATGTCTTGGGTTTGGTATTAAATTTCATTGAATTTCTACTACACATTTTTTCCAGTAGGAACTGTTTCAGAAGTGGCTAAAGTATTGTCTATATATTCCTCAGTTTTATAAGCACCAGTTTTAAAGCCAAACATTTGCTTGCACACTACTGCGTTTCCATGATGCTCTCCATTCACAAATGACGCAAGAGGCTCAGAGCTGTGAAACCATTTGCCCAAGGCTGTAACAGAGTACTACAAGATCCCAGTTTCCTTTTTTCTAGTCCCATACTTAGACTGTTAGTTCACAAACAACAGTTATTGAGCATTAAGTACCTCCCTCCAGTTTTAGTTGCTTTGAAAACTGTGACATTAGCTATAAGTAGGTGATCACAAGAAATTAGTAAAAGCCCCTTGTCACACACAGAAAAAATAATCCATGTTCTTTTTGTAGCAGACTTGACAGGTCTATAATAAGAAATATTTCACTAAAGCAGTAAAGCTCATTGTCTGCAAATGTTGTAAAGTAAAATAAATGAGAATGAAAATTAATTCTTCATTAAGTTTTGATGAAGATTCTATCCTCGAGCTGTAAATCCAGGGCATTCCTCTTCTAGAAAGCCATTAGTAACATGCAGGCCCTGCTGGCTGTTTGAGAGATGTATACGATGTACCACTGATGGAATATTTTCTTACCTATCCCACCATTTACCACACTGATCTCCATGGGGGCCACCTGCACCACAGACTGTCTTGGAGGTTCTTGTGGTCTCTCATGTCACGCTACTGAAATCATTGAGAACTGTGGGTGCAAGGCAGAGCTGAATTTATTCTACCTGTTGCCAGACTGCCAAGTTCAGGAGCCCCTGGATGGTCTTGCATGTGCGAGGATGAAATCATGCAGCCAGTACCACCAAGAAGGGTGGCAGTAGAAAAAAGCTGTGCCCAAGCACTCAACAGCTTGTGGCTAACATGAACTCCAAAATTTCATCTCGCTCCCTTTAGCTATCTCTAAAGGCTAGACACCATGGCAAAGGTGGTCATCTCAGCTTCTCAGGGTCAATAAAACAGACAGGTACTTTCACAATGAACTTAATTTGCTCATACTCCATCTAATGTTTGGAAGATATCTTTTGTTCTTGGGAGATACCAGTCTCTCTTTACTAACTAGAAAGAAACCTGAAACTGGAGACATCATAGCTACTAAACAGCTGAAGTTAGATGAGCCTCACCCCAAGATCCACCTATAGGCTCTTTGGTAAGAATGGATGGCTCTTCGGTTCCTTTCTCTTAACTTCAGGTAGGCATCCGCATATTTCCAGGCAGAGGTAAAGATATAGTGAAGTCATAGTACAAAGGAGAAATTATGTTCACTCTTCTTCAAGAGGGTGAAGCTGAAATGGGAAAAGTGGTAGAAAACCGTTCTGAGGACAAGATGGGGGTGGAGAAACCCTCATTCTGAAATGAGGCTTGCCCACACTGGCAAAGAGAGAGCTAAAGGAAACTGATTCCTCTCTACAGAGACATGGAGAAAAGTACTCTGAAGCCGAAGGAAAACACTGACAAAAAGAAAAATTGATGTAAAATTGGCCATTAATATATTTAAGCTGGCAATTAGAAACAAGTTCCATTAAATCAAGTCCCAGCTGGAGGGTAAAGAGAGAAAAACTCACTCTTTAAGATAGAGCTTCATACTGTCTGAGACGAAGGTATGAGGTGCTGGGTTTGATTACAGCTGACTTGACGTACCGACCTATGAGACCCCTTTCAACCTTATGCTACTGTGTTCTCCAATGCTGTCATTGCCTTCATCATTACAAGTGGAAATTGAGGGCACTCAGCACTGACTGGTCCCAGATCCCAGTGCAGCAGAGAGCTCTGAGGCTCAAATTTGTTTTTCTGAGTTGCTGAAAATGTTGGCTCAACAGAATCAGAGCAGAGCCAGCTGGGCACAGCATCCCCTGGCCCCGTTCATTTCTTCAGAAATAATTTCTCAGAAAACATGTTTCCATTTTACAATGGACTCCCAGAAAAGTCATGGATTAGCCATTTTATTTTTTTCACCTGCTCATGCAAACGTGTTTTAGCTGATAATGACTCAGGCTGCAATGGCTCCCTTTGGAAGGATTACGATGACAGCAAAAGAAGCTGATGAAAACTGTGACAATTCCCCCTTCCCCCAGCTGATTTGGAGCAGCGAACGCTAACGTTAAAATGTACAAATGGCTCTGCATGCAATTTTAATATGATTATCATATGAGAAAAAGAAAGACCATCTGTGGAAGCTAGAAGATCTTAATGGGAGATTTAATTGACTTCATTTATCTAAAGGGAGATACACGTGTCTCAAGACCTCCAAACCAGTTAGGTAGACACCTTTGCTGTGCGAGAATTAATGGCTTGCTCAATGGAGGGTGCAGCATACCTGAGAGACTGTAGCTGTCATATCCCACTCTGAACAGGAAAAAGCAAAGTCATAAATCACCTTTATCATGAGGATGACGATTAAGGACAGAAAGTAGCGTTTTAGCACAAGATATGGATGAATGACTGCCACAGGACCCAAAGGCCTCAGACTATAAAACAAATAACTGTGATTAAGCAGATCAAAAGTCTTTAACTTATCCAGGGCCATAAGGACCAAATTAAACCCCAAACCATTTAGGAAATGGCTTTCATAACACTTCTTGTTATGAGCATCTTGGCGGGTGTTCAGGAAGTTCATTAGGAAACGGGAGAAACGAATCCACTTTATTGAGTCAAAAAGATCAGGTTGCTTTGAATTTAGTACGTCAGAGGGAAAGTCAGGAGCAGAGAGGACACAGGTTCTAACTGAGCACAATCTATCCAGGCACAGCTGGTTGCCCAGAAAGGATTCCAGTCCTTACACGCCCCTTCCTACACGGCTGCTTTGGTGTTGCTTATGTTTTTTGACTTCATTTTCTTTTTGGCTACTTGTAAGAGTATCGTCACCACCAGCAGAAATTGGAAAGGATTTTCTAATTAAACACACTGTTGCAAAATGCCAGTTTGTCCAAATTTAAGATGTGTCTGTGTAAGGGGGATAGAGGTAATTCCCAATAATTTGTTTCTGAAATCTTTAAATTAGCATTCAAATTTTCTGATTTGAAATAATTTTTTCTTCAGAAACCTATGTTACTTCTGGTTACCAAACATTAAGAAAATAAGAGAATGACTGGAATTTAAGATATTTTTTTTTTCCATAGTGACCAAAAAAAAAAAAAAACATTTCAACTGACACAACTATTTTGGCCTCCTTCTGTCTAAAACTGTAACTAGCACATTCATCCCACAGCTCCCCAGCTGGATACACATAGGTAGCTCTTGATGACAATAACACAACTCAGGGCGCCCAAGTGATGTCGATGTGAATCGGTACAGAGCACGGCCCCTGGTCCTCATTCACTAAGTTCAGATAAGTGGAGGTGCAATTATCTAGCGGCACCTTCAGCAGGAGACACAGTTGGTGATGGGTCAGCACAAGGTGAAAGCAAAGTAACCAGAAAGCTCAAGAACAGCTTCTTCACTGACCTCGTTCATCCAAAAGCAGATGCAAGAAAGACCATCCTGCCTAGGGACGTCTCCCAGTGTGAGATTTAGTGTGATGCACCAATCAAAGGGAGAAACCAGGTGATGAGGGGTGTCCCCAGCATCCTTAAGACGTCCTATCTGCTCTTGCCTGTATTATTATAGTGCATTTAGTGTTTGCTATAAAAGGACTTCCTTGCAAAATATCAAAAGTAGAATTCTCACATTTAAGAATATCTGTAAATATTAATGTGCAAATATACATGTGTTATCTCCAACAGCACAGCTGTTCTCTAACAGCTTCCCTCAGCACCAGATACCAAATTTCATTCTCTTGAGTTATAAGAAAGGCAGAGAAATTTTGTAATCACCAAATGAGCTGTTTAGAGCACTCCTTTCCAGAGCCATTGAGATGACAAGATGAGATGTTCTCTGCTGGGACTGCTACTATTTATCCTGAGCCTTGAAAGGTATACAGGTGAAATAGCAACACAAAGGAGGCTTATACACCTCTTTAATTCTTCAACCACTCTTGAAAAAGCAAGTGCAGCTTGGGAAGGTACAGATTAGCTCTGTAGTGCCAGAGCAAGTCACCTTGGCATAGATGTAAGGAGGGAAGAGGAGGGTACATTGATAGCCCTCACAGTATTCAACCCAGACTATGTCCAGCCAGCCATGTTTTCTGAACCCCCACATGACTGACCTTTTCAAAGCTACTTTTACACTGAGCAGCAGCTGCACTTTGGGGTGAGCCCTACAGCCCTGCTGACCCAGGCTGGGGACCTCCTGAGTGGTAATTCGTGTATTACATGTGAGAGGAGGATGAGGCATATTCAGATCTCTCTGCAGTGTGAAGGGGACACAGAGGAGATGCACAAGAGGCAGGACCCTGGAAAACCTCGGCTGACAGCACGTGCTTTGCCTGGACACCTGGAAATCAAATTTCAAGCACAGCACCACACCTCAGCGCACTGCAGAAGTTTTGAGCATTTAAACACAGGCAAATGTTCTTCTGCACCCAAACAAGTATCGCTATTAAATCATCTTTAAACAATGCGGCAGCTAATGCTTGCACGCAGCAAGCCCTGCCACACGGATTGCAGCAGGGAGGGGCCAAGCCTGCTTGCAATTTAAATGCTTGCTATCAATCTGGTTTTCCAAAAAAAACCACTCTTGAAAATAGCTTCTGCTTCCCTGATGGGAGGTTTTTCTGTGTAATACACTACCCTCTGCTGCTCATACATGCTAATTACAATGCAGTGTCAGTATTCCTGTGCTTCTGAGCTCTATAGAAGAGACCTGGTGTTTGTTATTAATCCTGGCATTAAACTCAAAGGGTGTGATTTATTAATTACTGCAATCTAACGGAAGTGGTGGCTTGTCTGTTTGTGATAACTGGATTTATTTAAAAGGCATATTTGGATCCTATCTGAACTTTGAGGTTATTTTTCCTACATCTACACTGAACCAGAATTTGTTCTTCACAGAAGTTACGGGCAAAAACTTTCTGCAGCAGAGTTTTACCGGGAGGCTAGTGGAGACACAAACTGCAATACTTGCAAAATGTGTTTCCAAAGTGGTTATTCAGTCAGTCCACCATTTTGCTGCGGTACAGGAATTGAAGCTCATCATATCAACTACATAAAAAGCAGCTTTATTCCAGCAAATAGCAAAGTGATGATAGTTTAAGGAGCCCTGGCAACTGGCAGTTCTGGATCACACCCTCGCAGATTTACTTGATTTAATTTGTCCACGAAGATGCACACAGACTCATTCATCCCAGGTCCCTTCCAGCTGACTCTCTGTGCCCTGCACAGTTTGGGCAGGCTTGGAAGCTCAGCTGCCGGCACACAAGCACCAGGGCTGGGGCAAAGAAAAGAGAAAGATGGGATCGTTGCTCTTTCTCAGGGATGAAGGAGAGCTCTTTTGCACATTTCCTCTGTGTTAGGACCTGCAGAGCATTCCACATCAGCCTCCTCTCACCTAAAAGTGATCCAGCCAGAGCAGCTGTAAGCAAATGGATATTTCTGTGGAAATTAATTGCTGGAATTTTTTTTTCCATCTTCCCCAACGCTGCCACTAAACCAAATGGCACCAAAACCTCCTGCCTCTCAGGAACCATCCACAAGATTTTGGCAGGGATGGTAAGGAATAAAAATAAACCCCAAAGCTGAGTCTAGCCCACCAGTCTACCTGCAAGGCTCGGGCTGATAATATGTAGAATGAAATCAATGTATCAACAGCTTTTGATTGCTGAAGTCATTGCTCCCAACTAGAAAGGCATGGATCACACAAAGAGACTGAGGGAACTTGCTTGGTTCAGTACATTGAATGGTTCTTTAGCAGATGTTTCTGTTTTTTTAGCTCCTTAAAAACTTAATGACCTTCTTTCTTACTGCTTTACTTCCCACCCAGAGGCAGAATCCTGAGACAGACGCAGAATCAATTCCCAGCCAAGCATGGTGTCTCTTTACTGGAAGGAGAAAGATAACCCTTGCTGGACTGGACAGCTGTGCTAGAAGGTGAGATATATATTTCTGCTCCTCTAACAACCCTCAAAAGATTCCCCAGAAGCACAGAAGAGCTGACCCAGAAGGAGCTGAAGACAGGGGCATTTCAGTTCAGCACATTCAGAGATACCATCTCTCCAATTTCAATTCATCTTGGCTATTGCAGCCACCCTTAGTTAGACCTATTTTTGCAAAGCTTCAGTGACATGTGATTAACTTTATGCTCTGGGCAAAGTCCCCTTGAAGGCAAATGTGCTTTAAATGCACAGGCAGCAGAAATTTATTCTGTTTGCCAAGCCAGGTACATGCATAAGTCATTGTTGATTTAGGATCATGTTCACATGAATTAAAGAAACTTCACAACTACTCTTTGTGTGACCCTGCTCAGAAGAACTTGTGAGATATTTCCTTCTAAATTTCTTGAATTGGCTGCAATGAACCTTAATTCCATCCAACTGTTTTATCCTAATTTCTCCATAACAGCCCAACACCCTGTATATAATAAAAATATAACAGAAACTACAAAGTCCCTGGTGAACTGAGTGTCTGGTACGTATTACTTGTGGGAATTGATTTCTTCTTAGTGCAATATTGACGGGTTTATGAGGATTTTTTTTGTTGCAACAGGTAGGAAAGATTGCAAGTTGGTGTCTAATTGGTTATAGAGTCATTCTTTTGCATAACTATCTCTTCATCTTACAAGATACGATTGCTTAATGCATGTAACAAAGCAGGCAAAAATATTTCTTTTAGTTACTCAGTGGGTGTCAAACACAATGCACTGACCAGAAATTATGAGCTACAGAAGCGGGAGCAGAGTTTTCGAGTAGATCTTAGCTCTCAACCTTCAGTGCGGGCACCTGAGCTTCTCTGAGGAACAGCAGCGTCATGTAGAGGAAATGGGAACCAAGGAAACCTACAGAAAAACACTGGAAAGGACTTCCCCAGGTCACCTGTCCATCTTCTGGAGAGAACCTGGGTCACTCATGCTGCCAAAGATTTTTTGGTCCCAGATGTAGTGGAGGACAGGGCTTAGGTGCAATGAACATGAAGTAAAGGAAGATGATCCATGCCTCCCACAGGAGGCATGAGATGTTTGCCATGACAAGGATCAATGGCATTCAGCCCACAACTGAAATGGGTCAGGAAAATATTTAAATGCAACAGGACATGGTGCAAGATCAGGGTGGAGGCTCCCTGTTGTGTTGGAGCACTTGGGTATGCTTCTGTGTGGATTTGCCCAGGAATACTCAAAGAAGTCCTCAAGTTGCTTTTTTTCCCCCTTTTGGAGGTTAGAAATAAATGCTCATTTCTAACTAAACACTTCTTATACTGTTTTGGATACCATTCCTAGTCAATATTTGATTTAAAATTTAATGGCAAGACACATGCACACAGGTAGCAAGCTTTGTTTCCTTAGCAAATCAGGCTAAAATTTCAATTAACAAATGCAACAGCATCAAACTCTACCTTGAAACTTCAGTTACTTATTAGCTTTGCCTTTTCAGGTGCTGAAGACAATAAAATTCCCAACATCGAAGCCCTAGTCCGATATTGAAGAGCAGCCAAGCTCCTAAGGCTGGGGCACTGGAAATAATATGTATCCCTGCCAAAAGCAGAAGAAAGTTAACAAGCAATTTAAGTTTCAAGGCAAGCTGTTTTCATGTGTGTTGTTCATTTATTTGTCTTTGCTAGATAGTTTTTTTTTCCTTTCGGTCCTTAACTTTTAACTGTACAAGTCTGCCAGGGAGGAGAATGATGTGTTGTAGGGAGGAATTGGAAGTAGACTCAGACAACATAAAAGTGCTTGTTTTAGAGGCAGAGACAGAGGGGCTGAATCAGGTCAACTCTGCTAGATCACAACAGCCGGGTACATGTGTAGGACTAAGACACCCCCATAAAGTAAATCATCAGCCCACCTAATCCAGGGACAAGACAAGATATACATCAGGCTGCTCAGATTCATTGGTGATGTTGTATCGATTGTGTCTTGTGGTTGCACGGCCTAAGAGGAAACTCAGATTTAGCTGCACCAGCTCTGCCACCTTTGGCCATCCGAGCTACAGGCTCCTGTGCTAGAAAATCCATCTGTAAAGGGAAAAACAAGATGAAAGATCTCAGCAGATTTCCCTGCAAAGGTCCAGTGAATAACCCCGCTGTAGCAATGGCTGTCCCTCTAATAACCTCTTGTTTGAGGTCGCAACTCAAACCGTTGCAAGCATTGACCCTGGCGAGCGTCCTGGAAGGTTGACAACCCTTCACAACCTTCCCACTCCCCATGAAACCCTTTAGCCCAGTCCCAGAGTGTGATTACTCAAGTCCTTCTCCAAGTCCCTACAACTCAGGTACTGCTGCTTTACCTTAGAGGCAGGCTGTGAGCCACCGCTGACTGATTCTGCTATTCAGCCATCCAAGCAGACTCCAGAGGAGGGACCGTGGATGCCTTCTTGGTGCTAAATCTGCCCCAGCAAAGCTCTTTGGAGCAAAGTACACTTTAGAGTGATTAAAAGGTAAATCATTAGTCATTTGGACTTCAGCTCCCAGGATTTATTCTTTTTCTGACTGATGACTGAATTTCAGTTGAAGAATTAATTCCAAAGACATATATCCATGTATTCCCCTTTCCTTCCACCACCATTTTTGAACCCTCCTGGATTTCAAAAATTAGATAATTATTTTCTTCCCACCATGGAAGAGCATGTCTCAGGACTGAGGCATGAGAGCTATCCAAAGAGCAGGGCTGGAAGGAACAAGGTTGGAAGCACTAAGGGGTGACCCTGGCATCGCAAGGCCACCAAGTCTCAGCACGGTGGGGGAGGACTTACAACATCTGCAGAGAAACTCTTTGAAGGCACATGGACAGGAGTCTGAGGAATGGACCAGAAGGAAAGACCAGCTCAGTTCTGCACCACCACAGTTCTGCTGGCCACAGTAGCAATAGATCACCCGTGGTTTATTGGATGCAGATTCATCATCAAAGTGCTGTGATTCCCTACAAGCTCCCCTTCCTACTCAAGCCCACATCCTTGTCTTATCTTCATCTCTATCCTCTTGTCCTTTCTTCCTTTGATTCTCATGCACAACCTTGTAAGCCACACGCTGACAGACTGCAGCTTGGCCAGACAGTGAGCAAAATGCTGATTCTGGAGTCAGGGCAGCTGCCAGAACAACCCAGGAGCAAAAACCACTTCATCCTTTGGAAAAGGAACAAATGGGAAAGGAGCACCAAAGGCAACAGGACTGCCAAGGTCATGCAGAGTCAGGGGAAGGGAGATCTAATGTGTCTCAGACTCCTGATGGGCTGGAGGAACAAGCAGCTGCTGAGGCTTTTTGCAGGGCAGAGGATGACGGTGAACAAAGGGCTCTGATGCACCAGGTAGCCATCTGTGGTGGTTTCAGAAGGTATCGCTCCACAGCTCTCTGTTCTTCTGCCAAATGGACGGGGTTGGCAGACAAAAGCAGTAACATTTTGGATCATCGGCTTTAAGATGCAGAGCTCACTTTTTGGATCCTCATGGTTCAGTTTTGTGCTTAGCCCACCCACTGTCATCAGGCCAAGTAATAATTGCAAAGTCTGAGCAATTTTTGCGGATCAGTTGCTATCCATGGAAATTTGTCACCTTGGAGTTTTCTATTCTCAGAGAAGTAATTCTAGCTGGGATCGAATTTCTCAAAAATTCACAATTCTTTTCAACTGTGCAGTCTGTGAATATGTCATTGTGCTTCAATATTAGCAGATGTCTATGTAACATTTCTAATTAATATTAAATGTTTGGGCGTTGTTTATTTACAGAGCTCAGGATCACAATGACAGGTCCATTTAACTGCAGAACTGCCAGTCAGCAAGTATATTCTTCATAATTAAAAGCCTTTTCCCAATCCAAACACCTGTTTCTAATCCTTTAATTTGTATCCACACGCCAAACACTGTCGTACTGAAAATCAGCAGTACAGAACGAGACAATCACTTCCTCATTGGTCCTTCCATAAAGGCAGCTCCCTGCCTCAAAAGCCACCATGGAGAAATAAGCCCCATCCCAGGTCATGTCTCATGTAGGGAGAAGCAGCTGGTGGCAAGACCTGGTTACAGGGCAAGGCCTCCACGATGGGAGTTTAAGCAGTTCCTTAGAGTGGTTCTTCATTCTCTTTTAAGATCCCTTTTGAGCATGGAGCCATGTGCACACCACTGACCAGCAGCGTGCAGCTTTCCAATGTTTCATGGACAACCAGCAGTTCACACATCTTGATTCAGGTTCTTTCTGCTTTGTGGATTTGCATAGCTGTGTACTTCTCCAGCCAAACTAACTATATTTGGAAGAAAAAATAACTTTCCCTTTGCTGAGGGACTAACTGCAACACACTTACCCACACTGATTAACCTCTTTCTGTTCTTTCGTCCTTTACTAAATTGCTCCAGTGACAACTTCAGAAGATGACTTAAACTTCAAGGGATTGTCATAATCTTGTACACAGGGAGCTGAATTGATGATGTCTCAAAATACTTGCCGTAGGAGTATCTACAAAGTTGTCACAGCTACAATACACTCTATGGGTATAAGGCTTTAGGCACTGACTTTGTAGACTCATACTCATGTTAGTTCTAGACTTTCTATGCATTAATTTAGGCCACAAAAGTATATAGACCTCAAAGTAAAATCAGCATAGACACTGAAAAATACCTGAGCATTGATAATTCGCAAATCCCCTCGTAGTCAAAATTGTGGGCAAGTCTACAGGAGCTGTTTGAAGTCTGGAATATTCCACATATAAGGACCACAGCCTGGAAGCTTTACCCTTTCATACAACAGCTTTTGCCATCACTCTTCACTGTGGTGAGCAGCTATCACATGAGGCATTGCTGCCGTAGTTTACACCCTGTAATAAACATGGCTGGGAGCAGACATGGCATACATTGTGCCTCAGGTCTCCTCATTAGCAGATAACATACATACACACGTATTGCCCAGAGACTGTCTGTCCCTCACAAAAGTAAAGAAAGGCTTAGTGTGGACAGACATAGTAAGAAAGGTCTTCCTGAATCCCACCAAAATTCAGGAAGTTAATTGCAGTGACTAGGAAGCCTGCTGATCCAACAGTGAGTTGGGCATCTCCAGTGGATGATTTGGCCCTCCTGAGGGACAAGAATTACACCTGCAGTCTCCAGGGGCTCAAGTGCAAGAGGCCCTTCATTTTTTACTTCAGGCAAGATTTATCTGACTAAGCACAGATGTCTACATCAAAGCCACCTCCATCTCAGTCCATCTCCCTAGGCTCTTCAGCAGCAGTGGAGAGGAAGCACTTTGGGTGTGGGGGGTTTTCTCATCCTGACATTGATCTCCCAAATCAATTTGGTGAATTACCCAACATTCAAACACTCCTATTTCTCCCACTGACTATAAGCACAGTCTTGTGCAGGGGTAGGTCAGCAAACATTCCCATTGCAGATATTGCACTCCCATGAGATGAAGCCTGTCCTATCCTAGCCTAGCCTAAGCATGTTCCCTGCCCAAATTCCTAAAAGTGACAGCTCTGCAAAGTGCTATTAACCAGCCTTGAGGCCATGAAGATTAACACGATGATCTTCCAAGCATTTTACCAGCCTTGCTTTCTATGACCACATGCTTAAATTGTCCACAGTGTTACTAACCTGCTTTAAATATCCATGCATTGGCACCCTAAGGGACATCTGTCCTGCAAGAGGAATACTCACAGAATCACAGAATGGTTCAGGTTGGAAGGGACCTTAAAGATCATCTAGTTCCAACCCCCCTGCCATGGGCAGGGACACCTCCCACTAGAATACTCAGACATTTGCTGAAGTCACAGTTATTATAAACACATTGGGACTCCTGCCTCAGGGTGTAAAGGCTGTACTTAATTCCTATTTACAAGGTGACAGGAGATAAAAGCAGCGATTTAAGCCAAAAGTGCAAAGGCCAAGCTATATACATTGCTTCTTGGATAGCTATATACTGGAAATGAGGTGCAGCCAGATAACACAGCACCTATCTAGTAGGGCCAGCGGAGGCAAAAAACTGGGGTTGAATTTTGCCCTTGGTGGGTTTCTGCAGGGATTAACTGGTTCAGATGGTTATGAAAGCAGAGAGCTGACTTCACAGCTGAGGCAATCCCTTCCCTCGCCATGTGCCCACACGCAGCTACAACATTCAAACACTCCCCCCCAACAGGCTGCTGAAGCATTTTTAGCAAGTCCCTGCTCCTGGCCAGCACTCCTGCGGAGATTGATCTCCTTGCTGCAAGATAAATGCTCTCTCTGCAGTTATCGTCACTGCATTAAAAGACCAATTAGGTCGTTACACCTATCTCAGGGACAATGCAAGATTTTCCCTAACATATATTTTTCCAGTGCTTTGTGCAGGCTTTTAATGACTTCTCCACTACTGAACTTGGCTGCATGGCATAAAAGCACCTTGAAATGAGGGGGGTAACAATGTTTCTGCCAAGGGAAGTTGCTGTTTGCGATTTTTTTTTCCCTGACTCCTTCAGATTTTACAACATTTTTCAGGGTCTGGAAACAGATGAAGTGCTGTCGTTAGCAGTAAGAAGCCAAAGCAAAGAAAAGAGAAAAAAATTAAGCCATTCTTCTAACCATATGTCTGTTCCCCATGTCTGTCTAGAGAGTGCAATTAGCAATAGATAATCACTCAGTTCAGAAATGCTAGACCCTGTAGGCAGCTTTTGTGACAGAACACAAGGGATATGCGGTATTAAGTAGTTACTCTGCCTCAAGAGATAATTCTCAGTAACACTTAGTGGGTCAGAAATCATGACTGCAATCGAATTTAGCTTTTACATCTTGGTCCAATAAAAATATATCAGGTGTAATTTAGAAACAGAATAAGAAACTTGCATACAAGCAAATATAAAACAGGAACTTTCCTTTCACATTTCCTTGCCCATCTATTTTAGTTCTGCTCTACATTAGAGAAACAGGAGGCCAAAACCTTTTGCTTCTTCACTGCACTGAACTTGTTGCAAGGCGCGTTCTACCTCCCAGTTCAACCAGCTGGTGAGCTCCATGGCAGAGAAAGCAGGAAAGAAATTCAAGCTCCCCCTTAGAAGCTTTCTCTGTCTACAAAGATGTGCCCTGCATCTTCCCAGGTACCTTCTCCCTCTTATCCCCTTACTGCTTCTTGGATGGAGTTGCTGCAGCTGGCATGGAGCTATAGAGAGCCATACTGCTGGGAAGCCCTGGCAGAAGATGCAGAGGGGAGAAAAAGCCCCAAGGCTGGCCCTGTAGATGAGCCCAAGAAGCTCATTACACAGATGACTTTCCTATTGAGAAACACAAGCCGAGGAGGCCAGAGAGTTGGTTCCTGTTTACAGTCTGCTAAGACAGACTGTGTGACCAAGGGCAGCTCTTCTGTTTCTCATCCCATTGCTCTGTGCCTTTGTACCACAGGTCTTTGGAGCAGGGCCAGCACTAGCATCAGACGTCTGAGCCTCGGCCACCACGAGGGGATCTTGCCATCAATTTATTTCTTTAAGCACTGCTACAACACAAGCTCACTAATCCTCTCCTGGCTGTAAGAGCAAGCACGATGGATTTTTCCAAAGTGATGAAAGAAGTTTCTGCAAACCAGCTCAGTTTCTTGAGCTGGGAAGATAAAATAACTGCAAGGAAGAGCAGTTTCCCTTGCTCCCACCCAGGCAACTTTATTTATATTCTTGGTAGTTCTATAACAATGCTCTTGACTAATGCACAAAGCACTTAGTGATTGGATAGTGAGGTACCAGGTTACAAAACTCAAAACCCCAAGTATCAGTTTTAACAGGTGACAGTACCATCCCAGACCCATCATTGCTGCTTCTGAGAATGAAAGTGTGCTGGCTACAAAGAGCAAAGAGACAGCGAAAGCCTGCTCCTCCAAAGCCATAAAAACAAAGAATCCCCCTCAGTCTCCCACCAAACCCCCCTGAGAAGTTCAAATGAAAAAGCTTGGGCTCAGGAAACACAGAACGGTAGAGGTCAGAAGGGGCCTTTAGAGATCATCTAGTCCACCCCCCCTGCCAGACCAAGGTCACCTAGAGCAGGTTGAACTGGAATGCATCCAGGCAGGTTTTGAATGTCTCCAGAAGAGACTCCACCACCTCTCTGGGCAGCCTGTTCCAGTGCTCTGCCACCCTCAAAGTGAAGAAGTTTTTCCTCATGTTGAGGTGGAATTTCCTGTGTTCCAGTTTGTGCCCATTGCCCCTTTGTCCTGTCACTGGGCACCATTGAAAAGAGTCTGGTTCCATCCTCTTGACACCCGCCCTATAGATATTTATAACCATTGATGAGATCAAAAGTAAGCAAAGGTAGATTTGATTATAGCTTGGGAACCCCAAGAACCGTTCCCAGGATGCTCCCACTTTGCCCTTACAGACAACCAACTTGCTTTGCCCCAGATAAATCCCACTGAAGTGCTCACACTGGCATTGTGTTACTGATAGCCTTACAATTTGAGCAGTATTTCACAACCCCACAACTGCTATCAACAGTCCTGCAGTACCTGGAGTGCTCCAGCCGGAGTCGGGGGATTGCACACACATTTCTCCGGCTCTGTGCCCTCCGCCCTTCTTCCAAAAGTGAAGACAGATGGATCTATTTCAACTCTGATGTATTTTAGATCAGTGTATTGCCCACCTGCAAGGGCTTTCGTTTGAGGAGTTTTATTAGAAGTCAAATGAGAAGCAAGCTTTGGTGATAAGCATGGAGAGGGATGTACGAATGACTTGCCTTCAGCAAATGCTATTTGGGCTTTTCTTAATAAGGCAATAGGGTAAAAAGCCTTGAGATGCATTTATCGCTTAAGTTTGGAATAGGTTTTTATCAAGGAAACTATTTGACATCTACAACTCTTAGCTGGTTCATAAGACAACCTGTTTCAATTTGATATTGTTAGAAATCAATGTGCAAGGTTAAACATGACATTATAACTCAATGTCTTTGTGCCATAAATGCGACTGTAGTTATGCTAAATCAATAGAATACCGTAGCCCAAATTTACTGCAGAGTCACAGCATAAATAGTTAATTCATGGATATTGCTTTACCTGGTTTAGAGGTAAAAGGGTTGTTAAGAACAACGCTCTGGAGCTGTTCCCCAAGGCTGTATGGCAACGGCTGTCATTCATCTTCCATCCAGCCTGCCAGGCTTCTGAGTACGTTGAAAGAGACTTCAATTTTAGCAATAAAAACAGGTAGCTCGCATTTTGCTTGTTTTGTTGCTGTGCAAGCACCACTCCCCTAGAATAATTTCATGTGTTTCAGTTTAAAGCAATGAGCCTTTCAAAACTATCAGCTTAGCAAACATGTTTTTAACTTCATGGAAGAAATGGAACCTACCTGCTTCTTAAAAAGCTTTTTATTACCTTTTATACAAAAGTCATTCATATTAACGTAATTAGCATTAATATGCATGCAACCAGTTTTGCAAGCAGTATACCTTATATCTGCAGCTGCCTTCCCTCTCGTTTCTTGGTAGAAATACCTCCTGTAGGTCCCTGTGTCTTTGGAAACCATCTTCCACATATATCACCCTGTCAAGAAAGATGAGAAGTGGTAGGAAGTCAGATGATACCATAATAGTTCACCAATGCCACGTGCCTCGAAACCATTAGAAAGTATGTCGTAAAACCTACCTTAAAGAGAGATCGTTGTGATATGTTGTTTTAATTATTTTCAGTTTGGTTTTTTTTTTTTAAATCAAAGCTAATTTGTAACAAGTCAGATGAGATACACAGGGAAAAAAAAGTTATCTTTTTCACAACTACCATTTCTGTGCCTTTTGGAAAGGAGATTTTCCAGCTCTTGGTTGTGTAGGTCAGTGAGATCTGTGTGCACTTGAATTTTAAAAAAGAGGTGGTTTTGTGCTTGCCTGATAGTTTCCATGAAAGTCTTGCCTTGGGTTTTTGTGAAGGTCTTACCGTGTTAATTCTTCTGGAATGGTTGAGAAAATTCATCTCCAAAATCAACTTTATATGAAAGATTATGCAACTTCACTGCAATGTTTGGGGGGTAACGAGATTATGCATCGGTTTCTTCCTGCTGGAAAGCAGGGTTTTGTCAAAAGTCATTTATATTCTACAGTGAAATCTTTTTTTGTAGTAACCTTTAAATCCTTTCTCAGCAGGAAATTTCAAAATAAAGCAAATATTCAAATCTGCTTTGCTTTTCAAAGAACAGATTGCAGAGTGAAAGCAGAAGTGGAACAGAAACAATTATTTTTTTTTACTTAAACTAAGTGTACAAGTACATGTTGTTTTACTTTAATATTTTCCTCAGGGGGGTAGAAAATAAATAGCTATATAATAAAATGAATTAAACCAACATCAGTAGGATTCCTGACATGTTTCTTAAAATGAAAAATGAAATATAGTTGTTTGTAGAGCTGCATTTATAGATTTTTTTGTTACAGTCATTTATTTTGAGAGAGAGGAGGGTTATTTGTATGGTTATGGCTTCGTACCAGGGTTATGGTTTCTCATAAGATGGTATTGCTCTATCATACAGGGCTCTGGGTTACTTCAATAGGTTTTGATATAACTTTGAATTTCATAGGAGGGGGCAGGGGAAACTCGAATAGAAAACTTCAGCTGACTTTTTTTTCCCCTTTCAGTCCTCAGTTCCTGTTCACATGTGTTTATAGCTGCTTCCAACGATGATAACTTCTTTGAAAGGGTTTCAGTTTCAGCATTTTTATATACCCCGGCTGTATTACACCTATATAACTCCTATTACCATATAACTCTTTCTAACTATAAAACTCCTTTAGGGAACATAATATTGTATGCATTAACTCAGGAGCTAGGAGCCAGTAGGCAGGATCTGGGGCACCTCGTGCAGGCCATTGCACATGTCCACCTCCTTTATTCCAGGATGAAACAGGCCCAAGAGCCCTTTTATGCCTCCTAATGGCCAAATAGATTATAAAAACATTTCTTCACATGAGTGGCTCTAGAGATAAGAAATGTTTATCAGGATTCAACAAGAGTGAATTTAATTTCAGTAAGTGTTATCTCTAACTTTGCTATTGTGCACCTGATGCCTTCTCACGCTTGGCTTTGAAGGAAATAACGTAACACCATTACTGACGATGAAAAACCAATAGCAGGAGATGAAAGACTGAAAGCTTGTTGCACAGATGAATATTTATAGCTGCATTGTGAGCATCTATTTTCTTGGATTACACTAGAAGATACGATAACAACACTGAAGGAAATTACTTTATGAATTTAATACCCATATATTTTCTGTACTGATTTCATTCATCTAGGTTTGGTGGCATTTTATGTGGATGGTAAACTCTGTTCTATCATTATTCTTATTACAACTAATAATAATTATTATTGTTATTGTAATTAATTGCCAATTTCCTCCTAAAAATCTTCTATAAAAACAACCAGGAGAAAAATACAACAATAGAAATAGATATACAGGGCATTTAGAAATTGCTTGAGTGGTCACACTGCCTAAGATCTTGTGCTAAGGACTTCCTACAGCTAAAATATGTCTCTGACACACTTAATGGCATTCTGCTCCGCACTGAAGTGATGAGGTGATTACATTCAAATTAGGAACTTCTGTCCTTTTTTTAAGAAGCACATAGAGAGCGAACCTGTCTCAATTGCCTTGAAAACCTCTTAAAACTGCTCCAGTAGGCAAGAGAGGACTTCGTTGTAATGAAACAGAAGCTGATTTCATGAGCACTGAACACAGATTTTGGTGGTCTATCCAGCTCCCAAACTGTTGAACAGGATGCAGAGTGCAGATCCCCCATCTGAGGTACAGAAGATGAAGAGACATACACAGGCACTATTCAATGCCCAAAATTGGTACCTTGGGCCACCTGGGATGCACTGGGGTATCAGACAGTCTCCTAGAGTGGGCACAAACTGCACAGGACCTATGGCAGCCCTGTGCCCTTCTGTCTAATGGGACATTTGAGGCATCTCAGAGAGCACCTAGTCTCTCCTTTAAAGTCACTGGATCCGTCAGGGAGTTCTCCTTGATCAGTATCTCCACAATCCATGCTACAGCCAGGCTCATCTCTCTTCCATGAAGGTGAGTCTAGAAAACAGAAATACCTTCTACCATATTCATAGTTTGGTTCTCCCAGTGCTTAGAATGCTATTTTAGCCATAGGCCCTACCTAAGCTCCTGTTGGTAACCTGATGTCTTCTGGAGCTGGACCATGGCATGCTACCCTGACCCATCTCTGCCCGAGAAGTCATGGCTCTTGCCCTCACCTGTGCAGGGCTGCCCATGCTTTCTCCTACACCTTTCTCCACTGCCCACCAGCGCCTAAGCTGGAAGTATTTAAAGGATACTAAAAGTTCGTAAATTTGCTAGTTTTCAGCAACGCCTTCCTCACCGACTGCCTTACTTTCCACTATAAACTGTGATTCAGCCTTCAGTGTTATTTCACGTCAATACTAAAGCCTGTTGACTAACTACACAGTTTCTACAGGTTTTGCCCTAACTCTCTAGTTGGACAAGGTCAGTATCTTTAATCCCCATGCTCAGCACAAGTAAATAACATGGCACAGGACATTAACAGGGGTCAAGCCATCTCCCATATTTGTCCCTGTTGTTTTTATCGCTACACAAACGCAAGAAGTTATATCAGCTAGAAATAATCTCTTTTAAAACATTACGCTGAGCAGTGTCTTTGAAAACGTCTGAAGTCCACAAATAGTCAGAAAATTCAGTAAAACCCACGGGTCCTCCAAATGTTCTCCTTTTAACAAAAGGAGTAATTAAGCGCCATGTTTCCCTAAAGACACCCTGGACAAAGGTTGTGTTTAACCTCATCCATCTCACTGATGGAGCAGGGATCTGCAGCAGCACAGGGAAGCAAACACCTGGAGGAGGTGGTCTCACTGCCAAGAAAACCGTGTCTTGAAAGAAGTAGACACCAGTCACAAGGAAGTGATTTTGAGCTTAATACGTGAAGAAGTAGAAGGAATGTGCCCTGATTATTGGCTGGCTGCCAGGAAATCATGCTGGGCAACCAAAGGTTATCACAGAGCAGAAGTCAGGGGCACGATCTGGGTCCCCTGAAAGGCTGCACCAAGCTCACCATGAAACAGTGATATTTCTCTATGTTTTCATGTACAAGGAAACCATTGGTCACCACTTCAGCACATGGGAGAGGTGTCACTGCCCAGGGCAGATCCCACTGTGCCAGTGTCTCCTTTCTCCACTGGTGCTTCAGGCAGCGACCAGTCCCACCACTGTCACCATCTTGCTTGGATCTCTGGTCACCATGGAAATTCCCCTTATGTCTCACAGTCTCATCCATGACCTTCCTCAGCTGGCTTTTCCCTCACCTCAGTTGGTGTGTGCTCTAAAATATAACCATATTTTAGACATGTTTGTGGGGAGACTGAATTACCATAACTTCTACTACAGGAGCACATCATGGACACACTGCAGTATTTACAGCCCCCTTTTTCGAGGCACCATACAGATGGGTTTGAAGAGACAGTCCCTTTCCTGAGCTGGGTATAGATGAAATAGGCAAAGAAAGACCCAGGAAATTTATTATAGTTACTCAGCAGCAGAGCAAGGAAGAAAAAAATGCCAGTCCCAAACTTGGTGTTCTGCCCAGACAATTTTACCATTCCTGCCTTTTAATACGTTTAACTTTCCCTTTAGCTGGCATTTTGTTGAAAAAAACTTTATGGTCCATAGCATCAATGGTACTAAAATATGATAATTAATCACAGTCAGTCACCAAGTTTCCACTGAGTTCAAGCATTTAAGTCACAATTAGCAGACACAATATTTCAGGATATCAGTTTAGTCAAAACATTGAAACGCTGAACCAAATTTGATCTATGACATTGGCAGAGAAGCAATCAGCCCATTATCATACAGCTCTATTCATCATAATTTATCTAGTCTCCATCAGACACTGCTGTGTTCACCAGGCCACGAAGGAAAGGTCTATAAGTGATTCTTGAATCTGCAGTGCTGATGGTTCAAGTCTAGTTCGCCTAGTAAATTTTACTGTCCTGATTCACACGTGCACAGCCAGTAAAGTTCCTAAGAATAAGCACTTTAGGGCCAAAAAGATCAAGTTTTACAGTAACAGATCCCAGTAGTGACAGACCACCCCTACATTCAGCTCCCGAAGATGCTGCCAAAGCAATAGCACCCGTCTCCAGAGCAAGGCAGGGCTCAACCACAGCTTTCTCAGAGGTGAGACGCTGCTCTGCTTTTTACACCATTCCTCAGTAGCAGAACAAACAGCCACTAAACACCAAAAAAGAGGCAGGGGGAAGTACTTTAACTGTCAGGCAGCAGTCTTTCTCCTTTCACCTCTCTCTCTAAAAGACCAATACAGCATTTCAGAGAGGGGTTATTGGAGGGCAGAAAGAATATTTTGGAGATGTTACTGGGTGATAGAGTAACAGTTGAGGGTTCAAACTCTTAAATCAGCTCACCAGAAAATCAGAGCTCCTTCAGGATCAGCTTCAGGTGCAGCGGAAAGACTGGCACAGGTGAAGCAAATGGGGCTAAAACTGCCTATTGAGATGCATGTCCTGCTTGGGCTGCAATTGCGCCTGCCTCCACTAACACAGAGGTAAGGGGGTCCTCACCTCTGAGATACACGCTCCTCCTGAGTACTCCTAACTGCACCTCACAGCTGGCTGAGGCGTAAAACCCTCCTTCCCATCCACTTCCCATGTCTTCCCACTTCTCCTTCCCATCCACTTCCCATGTCTCTCTGGGCTTTATTCAGCACCACCACCAACTTCATACGTGTTACAGATCGAGTCATCAGAGAGGAATAAAATCAATCTATCATCTGGCACATCTTGCTGTAACACCAGTGTCACCATGTCTATCTTAGCCCACGCTAACACTGGACTCTTCCAGCCTGAAAAGTACTACTGGAATTGTAGATGTTATACATTTGGCATGGCACCCACAAAGAGAACTATAAAGGAACTATTCTCACAAAAGAGCATCTCATGAAAAGAAGTATTTGCCCCTCTCCCTGGGGGAAAAAAAAAAAAAAAGCTAAATGGTTGAAAAGAGAAAAACAGAAAGAGAAACCAAAGAAAAAACATTAAAAAAATAGTGGGGCTGGTTCATTCTGGCAGTTGCTGATGAATAACATGGTAAAAGAAGAAGAGGAAAAATTAACCCCAAAGCATTCATGAGGATGTGCCCAGTGAGACTAAAGTGTTACTTACAAATAAGCTGTATGTAAGTCACATAAGTCACAGAGCTGCATTGCATAGAGCAGGTCCTGTGAAGGAGATTTATTCCCTTCATATTCCCATACTCATGGGCCTCCACACGCCTGCGGAGCCTTCCCACTCCTCCGTCCCTGAGGTCTGAGCAAGGCCATGTGCAAGAGTCAAAGGCAGGACTGCTGGGCCTCTCTTCCCCTCAGTCCCCTAGGACTCAGCCCAAAGAGGCAGCATATCATTGCCCCCTGCGTGGTTACCCCATTGGGGCTGGCTGGCCAACCATCTCTGTCATTCTCCATCCACCCGCACTCACCTCTTGAAATGGAAAAGAGATCTTGAAGCCAAGCCACTCATCCTGCTATACAGTGCTCTAGACATCTGCCTCTTGTATGAGCCTGCACTGACCCTCTTCCACGCTGGGGGAGAAGATGTCTGCAGCCTTAATCCAGACTGCCTGGTATCCATCAACACCCTCTGCCTCTGAGCTGTGCCATTCCCTACTGGGCAGGAGCCATCTGGACTGTGACATCTTCACAGTGTTGATATGGACGTCTCCAAGCTCTCAAAGTAATGGGCGCCCTGTCCAAGTCTCTACATGCAATCAAAATTACCTACTTTCCTCACTTGTCTGAATTTAAAAGTCTTGTAAACAGGTTGCATAGAGCCTATTTCTGGCTTGGCAAATGCATGCTCTTCTCCACAGTGGACTTTTTTAACTGATGGTGCTTAAAATGATTGATGAGTTTCCAAGAGCCAAAGTCAAATCACATCACTGGGTTATTTTTGTATTATTATTCATGAAGCCCATTCAAAGCTCAATTCAAAGGGCATCTGTAAGCAGTTGGTGAGGAGCTGGAACCCCTACTGTAATAAATGAGTCATTTCTCAATGGAAAACGAAAAACCTACTATGTCAGCAAGATGATTGCACGTGGTAGAGCATTGAGAGAAAGATGAAATGGGATTAAGGGAATGGAAATAGAAGGAAATCTTAAGAAAAACAGAGAGCAAAATATATGGGTGGGAAGAGCCTCAGATGGAGTTGTATAAGTAATAGTTCTTATGACGTTCTTCAAAAGCTTCAGAATGAGAGAAAATAATCTGGTTTACAAAACTAGTTTGCATGTCCCTCCTCACCAAGCTTGCTTCAGAGACTGAATGGCCAGGCACAGAAGAGGTGATGCAGGGAGTCCCAAATGCAAACAGATCTTGTAGACATATTGATCCACGCATAGGGTAAATGCAAGTCAGGACATTATTTTCTAGAAAGTACGTTGCTGGGAGCAGTCCAGATGGCAGGTGGGGCAGGTTTCCACTTGAAGTTCAGTCCACCAGCCTAGTACTATGGCTCTCCAAGGAGAAAGCAAGGATCCAGGTAGGAGCATTCAAAGTGCATATGCCAGGGAAAGCAGTCAGGAACATTTTATTTTCTTGCAGCACTGTGCGTAATAAGTTTTTGATCCTTAAGGGCAAAAATTACTCTTGCACTGGGCAATGTCAGGCTTTCCTAAACCAGTTGGCACTCCTGCCTAATGGTTGGTTAGAAAAGTATAAAGTGGCCTTAGCTTTGTGTGAGCTAAATCTGAGCTAGGCTACGTCGGTGTCCGTGCAGTCAGGGGAATAACTGCTCTGCAGGGGTTGCCAAATCAAAGCCAGGCAATCATCTGTCTAATACGCAGTTCTAACAACAACAAGGATGAAGGTAGAAAACCTTCACAGTCAGCAGTCACACACTGCTGCTCACAGAAGGAAAGACTTCTTTCCAGGACAGACCAAAGCTTGCTAACTTAGAAGCCGAGGCGCAAAGGTTCGTCTGCCTCTTGGGCAGGGCTCAGCTGGAGGTAGTTCAGTCTAATTTAAAATAACGAGGTGTTAAAACTACCACTGGCTCCTAGCCTGTTAAAAAATATTCTTGGGCTCACTAAAACCCTCCCCACCTCAAAAAGGAAGTCTCCACTGTGTCCACCTTTGCAGCTGGCTCCTTCTCCTCCAGCTGTCCCCAGCTCAGGCACTTCTACCAGCCCTCCTGCCATCCCCTTCCTACGTGACGACTATGCATTTGGAAACATGCTCCCTTCTTATATTTTCAGGCCAGAGAAACCACTGATATTTTGTTGTTCTTAAAAGTATCAGTTCCTTTAATTCACTGTGCTTTTCTCGAGAAAGTCTCCTGACTGAAGTTTTTCCAGGTACTTCTGTATTCATTCAGGGGTGTTTGCTTTCATCGCTTCAAAATGTGTTTTATTAGGAGGGCCCTTGCTCTAGAATGACTAGGAAAGCCTGAGTGATAGACTCACTCTTTACAGCATCATCTTCTATCCATTTATTTCAACAGAGGCCTTTTCATAGTGCTGGTAATTTTCATTTCCCTTCTCTGAGCTCTTCTTATTGCTACCCTGTGCTTTCTCCAACAAGGTGATCAGAGTTACACTGGCCTCATGGTATAGGTCTCAAATTGACACAATGCTAACTGTGACATTTATAAATCTGTTTTTAATATAACCTACCTTCTTGTTTGCTTTTGGGGCCCCTTGCTGCTCATTAAGCAGAGGTTTTTCACAGAGCTGCCAGAGAGCCAAAACATGAATGATTTCTTCATATTTCTAATTTCAAGATACCCATGTCCAGCAAATGGGCCTCACACCCTGGGCCTCAGCAAAGCGTGATTGTCTGATGGGTTTGATGAACTGGCTGCCCTCATCAATGACAGGTAAAAAAGGGCATATGTTTGCCTAGTTCTGGTCCAGTCTAGTGGTGGACCTCATTCCCTGAACCACTGAAGTCAATGGGAACATTTCCCATAACATCAGTTCTTTGGTCCCCCTTGGTCCCTCTATGGACAGCTTGCTCCATGAAGCGCTGCAGTATGTAAAACACACAGAGAAAGGGACAAGCCTTTTAATATCTCATTTATATCTTCCTGAGGTGTGGAGTTAACCAAATGAAAGAAAAGCCAAGAAATCCATTGGACAGGTTTTTGCACGTGCCACCTTCAGTGAGGATGGGTCTAGGGAGTAAAACTAATTCTGAAGCAGAAGCACAACTTTCATATTAACTGTGATGGGCAACAGGGGTAGGATTTTTTTTTCTTTCGACACAGCTTGACGATGAGTCACTCCACTGCTAGACCAGGCAATGAGTACTGAAGAACAATCAGGCTCTACAAAAAGAGACAATTCAAGTGTCCATGTAGACAAAGAGCTTAAAATACCTAAACTCTACTGGGGATGCTCCAGACTCAGGCTGCAAACACAAAACTGAAGTGCAGGATTACAGTGGGGATAGAGAGCAGAGCAAAGCAGCTACACTTTCAAATAGCAACTTTCTGAAACAAATGCTGCTGCCAGCCTGGGTTTGCAGCAGTGACCTTGTAGCTGACCCTACTTTGAGCAGGAGACTGAGCTAGAGGCCTCCTGAGGTTTCTTCCCAACTTGTATTATCCTATGATCCCCCTGCCATCTGGGTTGTGTATGTAGCTTGAGTTTCTCTGAGATAAAGTATTAGTGGATTTTGGTTAAAGCCCTCCAAGAACAGCTATCCATACTACAAATCCAGACCACTGTTCCTCATGCGTTGCAGGCTCAAACAAAACAAAGCACAGATTAGAAGTGAGACCTAGAATGATATATAGGTGTGTGTGTTGAAAGCCAGAAAGAACCATTGAGTGTGACCTCCTGAACTCATGGGCCAAAGCATTTTAGCCAATGATCTGCAGCAAAAATTTCTTTGCAATCGTTACTTTGCTGATAAATGCAGAAGCATTGCAAACACCTTCAGAAGTTGAGATACCTTATGATCTTAACCCCTTAAGAGGATGCCAGTGTAGGAAAGAGGCACTGAAATCCTTTTGCAGACCCAGGTGGTTGCTTATCAACCACAAAAGGAAAAAAGAGGCCCCAACCACGATTTAGGACTTCAGAGAAAAGCCTTTTCTTCTCCAGCCATCCCTGTTCTCTCCACAGGGCTCACAACCTACGATTAATTCTGGGGCTGGAGTTCACATCAAACTGAAAAGAGCTGTAAGACTGACCTAGACTCAAATAACTTCTTAAATCTCTTGCTGATGAAAAGTGACACAACATAACCTTTATGTCAGAGGCTCAGGAGAAACTTGAAAACACTTCTAATATTTTACCAATTGAATAAATACATTAGTAGCTGAACACTTGGATCCATATCACAAAAAGACTGACTGATCACGCTGGTCTGGCAGCACAGACCTCCTCAACAGCCGTAGAGCACAGAAACATAGATGCTGGTCACTTTGGTCAGATAGGCAGCTTGACAGACAGACAGATTCACAAAGGAGGAAGCTAGTTAATGAAGGTAGCCTTCTCTATGTCAAAATCCGCACACACACCCCTTTTATTTTTAATTCAGTAACATTAAAAATGGGATTCAGCTTCAGAGACACCTGCATTTTAGCATCCAAATACAGGAGTTAGCTAGCTGTCTAAGCAAAGTCTCAATGGAGATCTAAGGGTCAAGTTAACAACCAGCTGATGCCAGTCTGGATGTCCCAGGCTGTCCTCCTTCTGCTCTCCTTTACCCCCTGAGTCTTCCATAGATGCTGTGTCATATCCACGCGCCCCGTGTAGAAGTTTTGGCTACCTGGCATCTCCATGTGGGAAGTTGGATGCCATCCATACATTTGGCAAAATCTGGATTTAGGTGCCTGAATCTGGAGCTGAGCAAAACCATTGTCCTCCCGTTCTGTTCCAACTGTTTGCACCATAAGATGTCTCTTCCCCTTCTACTCCATCTTACCGTCTCCTGAAACCCCCTCTAAGGAATCATTTGCTAGTTTGTAATGTTTCTACTAAAGAGCTTTCAGGCTCTTTAGGGAGGGGAAAAAAATCAATTACTAGATAAGTCATTAATAACCAGGATACCAATTATCCTTATTCCTGACGAGCAGGATTTAAGTTGTCCCATCTGTGGAAGCAGTGGTTCAAATTTAGGTCTGCTTCTTTAATATCTTGCATAAGAGGGCTTCGCCAGGCCATAAGAAAGAGAGCAGGAATGGTTTGATGCGAACAGTAGGTGAACCAGAGGTCACTGATGGCTCAAATGAGTCATCAGACTTTGTAGCCTTCTGCCCTTGAGGGACCTTCTGCTGCCTGGGATAATTGCCATTTATTAGCTGTTCTTTAGAGCCGCATCTGTGGAGAACATGGTTTTCAAATCCTAAGGCTGGAATTCACTTCTCTAATCAGAAAAAATAGAAAACAAATAAGTGCGCAGGATAAAAATATTCACAAATCAAATGCCAACAAGCTGCTAATCTCACCCTCTCTGTAATCACCTGGCTCATTTAGCTAAGTCAAACAATGCTCTCACTGGAAAGAGTCCAGCCTGCACGGTCTTTGCAGAATCTCCACAAACCTGAGCTCTCAAGGTACATAGCATTGGGTATTGCTGCAGGAACACAGTGTTTTACAGGCCTGAAAGGAGCCAGAAAATGGGTGTGCTTTTCACATGGGCTCATGGCCAGGAAGAGCCTGCCCTACATCACCTTTCCCTCGCCACGAAACTTCCAGCTAAGCATCTTCTTCGTCTGTGCAAGATTGATGTGGGGGAATTACTGGGCGAGGAGAAAAGCTTTTAAATTTTCCATGCTTGCTTTGCACAGGAGGATGAGCGCAGGCTATGGCTTTCCCCTGCTAAAGTGCAGGCACAGAAGCCGGTTAAAAAGCAACAGAGTGCAGCTCTCCACAGGGACACCAGGTAACCCGCAGACCTGCGGTAGCGGACTCACATCAACTGAAGAGGTTTGGTCAGGAAAGTAACCTTTGCATTTCTTCCGTGCTCAGCTCCTCTCTGGGAACTTTGGCCAAGTTGCTTAATGGCTTTAAAGACAAGAAACTGCTGCAAGGGGTAGAAGGGTCCACAAACCTCCAGCTCTTTAACCCTCTAAAAAATTGTTTCCTTGCTTATGCCTTTGAAAAAAGGAACTCTTCAAAAGGATTTTATGGCTACACCCATCTCCAGAGTATGCAATGTAGTTCCCTTGATTTCAGTTTCTGAGCTCTTAGGTTGCAGGCGAGTCAGATTTTCAAGCTTTTCTCCACAGCCCTGGGGTAAGAGCTACCAAATTGCCGCTCCCAATGAAGATACAGCCATTGCAATAGGCTGGCAACCTCACAGGGACACTCGGCTCCTGGAGCTGGCCATTTAAGGTACAGAATTAAATGACAAGGCAAACAACAGGAACTTGAGAGATGGCAGAATGGCTTTTGGTTCAAACTTTAGACTGACTTCCTCTAATTCAAACCATCTTCGAGCTTCTGCATGACTGACACTCAGGTGATCCTTATAGTCAAGAGAAATGAAACAAACCTCAGTTCATTACAACTATCCTCTGAAAAAAAAATAGTTTCAAGCTGTAAATCCCAGCACACAGACTCTAACAACATAAAAACAATCTATCCGGGAGAAGATGTTCTCCCCATCCTGCTAGCATTATTCACACATTAAATCAGAACTGACAACGCAATCTTTTCAGCTGAGCTGTTCTCATTCTTCTTTTTTTATCGTGATGAAATAATTCCCCTTTTTAACAACTTCCAAATGTTCACGCTGATGCATTATTGAAGTGACAATGCAGATTTCCAAGAGGGATGATGTGCTTGATTTTTTTCAAAGCAGTAAATAGACAGGATGTTAATGAATTGGAGAAGTATTAAAAATTTGTTTTGCAAAAGGAAATGTTTTTAACTATATAAACCGTTGCAACAACTATTGATTGCATTTCCACCACAACAAGGCAGGCGGAGGCTGATTTATGACAGCAACCCACCCTAACTATCTAACCAGATTTAATATAGTTGCCATCCCATGACACAATGATGTATATTTTTGTGGCAATCTAGAAAATAATTTGCAAGGAGTAACAGTTCGTTCTTCAGCCATCAGCCGTAAAGCTGTCAGAGGAGGGTCTCCAGCCCTGTCTGTGGGACAGTGATGTAGCGAGGAGGACTTCAAAACCTCATGGGCTGGGGGGAGAATGGGCGGATCTGAAATTTATGGATACGAGCATTTTCAAGAGACTGTGTTGTTACTGGTTTTATTTTAACCATAAACCAAAGGTAACAAAGTCTCCATAAGAATACGCAGTGTTTACCAAACCTCATTTTCCACTGTCTGATAATAAAATTCAAATGGGGCCTTACTGTGTAAGCTGACAATGCAGTATTTGGTAGTCTGGAGATAGCTGGGAAACAGCTTTCCCTCTGGGAACCCTGAGGTCAAGGTTAAGGAGAGAAGAGGAAGGTAGAAGGAAAGTTCCTGCCCTCTTCTTTTCCTTCTTCACATGAAACATTTTGTTTTTAGCTAAAGCTGAGAAAAACTCTAATGGCGAACACTGAAGTAATTGGGAAAAAGACAATCTCATCCAGCCTGAAATGCTTTACAGGGTTTCTTTGAGCATTTTTGCATGGAGAGGATCTTCAGGCCCCAAAAAACCGATGGCAAAAGAAACAGCGCTTACGTGATACCCAGCTGCCCCTCCGTGCACCCAATGCAGAACTACCTCAGCAGGAGGGACTCGGATATTTGGGTGGAGGCGGCTGACACACAAAGCCAGGGGGCCCCTTGCTTCACGGGTGACAGCAGAGACGGGGCATTGACGTTGTCAAGGTGTTTCTTGGGGCTGGTTCTGGAAAAGGTGCCCACAGCATCTCCTCGGGAGGGTCTGCTAAACAGGATCTTGCCAGGGGAAGAGAGCCAAAGGGATAAGGGTAAGGAAATGGCATGGCTTAAGTGCCGTAAGGGAGAACACCCATGTTCACAGGCTGCTGAGACAAAAAGTTGTACAGGAGATGCCCTGAGATACCTCATAGCTTTGCAGATCCAGCCATCACCTTCACTCTTGGGCTGGCAAGGTTATAAGGAATCTCCCACTGGATGAGAAGCCTGTTTTCCGCCCAGTCCTCATTAAGTCCCTCACACAAGAGCATTTCTACCTATTTATCATAAGCAAAGCTAAGAAATACCTTGACAAACATTTTTTTTCTGTGCTTCGACCTAGACTGCGTTCCATAGGTGAGCAGTAAATGCAGACAATGCCCTTTCCCCTCCACCATTCCCCTCCTGCCTTCCCTCTTCTGCCTCTGAGGCTCTCCAACACCCCCATTTCATAAGGGCTTGGGGATTTCTCCTTTCATTTTTTGCACATTGCTGTACCACCCCCCATTTAGGGTACACAGGCTTCTCCACCAAATCTCAAAGTAAATCTGATCCACAGGAGCACTAATACATCTAAAGATGCTCCACACAAACGTCAAGGCAGAAGGCAAAGAGGACGGGAGGACTGCAGGTGCTTCAGGCTGAGTGACTGGCCCTGCAGAAGGTTTCTCTAGGGAAAAATCCATGTCCGCAGCCTCTAAGGATGCCTTATTTGCCAAGAACAACAACAAAAAAAAAATAGAACAAACAACAACAAACACTAAAGTTAACCACAGAACAAAGCCCCTGCTAGAAACAAGCTGAACATATTTTCTTTAGTTGACTAATTCTTGTTTATTTTTTGAAGGCTGCTGCTATAAAATTCACAATCCAATTACAATTTCCAGGCTGAAAGAATGGCTTCTAATTATATTGTTTTCCATCATTGCTAGAATCATTGCAAGAAGGGGTGGATTAATGGTGTATGATTTTGTTCTCTGTACAAGAATCAGATCTCAGTGTTCTCAAATGATTTATAAAAGACACATTAAATAACCTATTAACAGCGTTTTTGCAACAGAAATGGGCTGTACCATAAACAGGACAAATTGAAAAATACGGATTTGCTGTTGCATTCCAATGCATCAGGAATGAGGATAACACAGCGCATACCAAGTATGAACGGTATAAACTCAAAATTGGAAGGAAAACTCAGGTGACAATTGAAACATGGGACTGGGCTTCAGGAGAGCTGGCTTGGTATCTGGCCTGGCAGAAACTTTCAACATGACTTCGGTTGTCATTTGACCAAGGGGAGAAAGAGCACATCTCCAGATAGAGACATCCTAGTTGTCCTCCTGGTGTAGCTCTCTCCGTGTAGGTGTGAACACGTGTGCCTCGAGTGTCTAAGTTTCTGTTATAATCAGTAGAGATCAACGATCAAATGTGGATCAGTGATCAAATGTGCCTATGTGACTGTTTCAGAGGTTCTACTGTCCTTGCCTTGTTTCTCACATGCACTCCCCAAGTACCCAATTCCGCCAGGTGTCTAAACTTTGGGAGATGGATATGGATCTTGCCCCAGATTCCACGTTTCAGGACACAGCCAAACCAGAGTCTAGGCTGGCATCTATGAAGCTTCAGATGGATTTAGTCCTAATTCATCTATGCTGTGGGAGGGAAAAAATTTAGTGCCTGTCTTGAACAAACATAACCATTGCCTACAGAAAGATAAATAAAATATATCCAGTTGAATGACTGAAATGATTGGAGACTAAATCTCCCGCCTATTGCTTCTCCTCCTTGCAGCCAGAACTAGTTAATAGTAAAACTTGCAGTCTGAAAGCAGAACAAGAAAGGAGAGGATGACCTTGAGCAAGACACAGTCCTTCAGGCTATGAATCTTTCAGAGATGCTTTTACATGTAGGTGCAGGCACACATCTGTCTCCACATACACAGCAGCTGTTTTCAATCACAGCTCCTACCCCACAAGACCCCTTTTCGGCACAGTTGGCCGCTTCCATGCAAGGGCTGACACCAAAGACCCTGAACCAAATTGATCTCATCCTACCGCTTCCACTCAGGGATGGTCCAGTCCCTAATGGCACTGCTCACCCATTGCCCTGGGCACCTTCAGCGTGTAGAGCCTGATGGACATAGAGGCGTGGAAAATGCTTTTCTTCCAAAGAGCTCAGTCTCCTGCTACTCTCTAGGGAGTCAGCAGTTGGTGACTATTTCATATTTTCTTTTATTATGCACTGGTTGGGTTTGAGTCCTTGGATTGTTTGGGGTTTCTTTGCTGTTGTAAAGAAAAAAAAAAATGCCTTTTAGGTCTGACAATTCATTTTTCTCCTCCCTAACAGCCCTACCTCCTCTCCCCCTCTTCTGCCCTCCAGCCTTGGGCAACTGGATAAAAGCAACTAAAGATAAGTCAGAATCGCTAAGCCCTTGAAGAAACAGTCTAAGCCATTTCTTGTCCATTTCAAAATGAAGATATAGGTATTTCTCTAAGGCAGGTCCCATTTGACTGCCAAAGCCACACAGTTCAGACAGCATTACTCATACCAGCTTGAAAAACAAGAAATTTCAACATCATGAGCATATTGAGAGCACAGGGAGGAGAACCAGCTAGGTTCCTTACCACCTCTCCCCAACTCACTTAAAAGGATATGATCATAAATCAATATAACATCCAGAAAGAATAAAGTAGGAGTGTTTTATTTTCATCTTCTGTTTCTCCAGCACATTTTAAGCCCCTGAGTTCTGAGCAGGAATGAAAACCACGTTTTGGTGTCAAAACCTGCCACCTAGAGAGCAAAACCGCAAATGAAAAAGAAATAGGCTGTGGGTTTGTGTGTTTTTTTTTTTTAAATAACTATCTCGTAACATTACAGATGTGCCAACAACTATAAATTTGCTGTGCTCTTTCACAGCAACAAAACAGATTTTAAGAGACCCTTAATTATGTATCTGCACAACACAGATATCGTTATAGGCTATTGCACTTACTCCCAGCACAAACACTGCTGTGTGTGGTTTAGTGGTTATAGGACAAGAAAAAAAACACAATTTTTTTTCTCCCGGTTCTATGAATTTATGTGGCTTGTGTAAGCAGAGACTGATCTCTTTCCTTTTCTTTTGAGATCACATAACTGTTGCAGAAAGCAAATCAGTTTTTAACTGGAAGCTTTGGGTGCTCTGAACGGCCGTGAACTGTCTGGATCCGAGTCTGCTGGTGAGCTGTGGACGCTCAGCAGGTCCGACGTATCAGGCTGAAGACACACTGTGCCAGAAAGCCCAGACTGGAACAAAAAAAAAAAAAAAAAAAAAAACCAAAACCAAACTTGTCGTATACTTCTGAGAAAATTTCACGAGGTTTTTTAACAGGAGAAAAACTTAAAGATTTCCACTTCTAGGGAAATACCCCATTTGCACCCCAAGTTGCCAGTTTCCTCCTGAAAATTGAAAGTGTTTCAGCATTTCTGAGACAAGAAGCATTTCTAAAATTGTAAATTTTTATTCCAGGTCAATTCAACACTAAACCATATTCTCACAGAGAGGAGAAACGGGGATGTATGGAAGTAACCTTCCCCTAAAAATGGTACCCATCAGGTTTTAACTCCTGCACGAATCTTCTTCATAATACATCCAGTCTTGGGGCTCCCGTGCTTCATTATACAAAACCAGGCAGGAAAGGAGGAAGAGAGGGTGATGAGCCATTGCTATAAATTCAGAATAGTGAATTGCTTGCTTCTAACCATGAATTACCTTACTTAGCTTCCACTACCACCCATCCCAGCCAGCCCTCTGTGAACAGTCCTCAGCGCTTTGGGCTGAACAGAGCAAAGGTCCGACGCGACTTAAACCCAGCAATTCCCACACGTGCTGCTGCCTGTAGCAACTCACACACCTTAACGACAGGAAACCAACGTAATACCGAGTGCTGGGATGTACCTTTGATAGAGATATAGTTTAACACCTCATTAAATAACTCAGAAGAACCAATTATTTAACAATATAGCCAAAGATATGTAGCATAAATCCCATTTAATTGTAGTAGGGTACTGCAAGTTGATGTCCAAGAGACTTCTTTTTGTTTTGGTGTTAAAATTTCTGCAGAAAACGTCAAACCTGGACTCTCCCCTCTTCACCAGCTATTTCTAGTCACCACGAATCCAGAGCCTGTCTCAGCACTCCCAACCCCGTACAGATGCTCCAGAAGGAATAGTCTGCTGTGTAAAACACCCTGAATCTCCTGCCTCCCAGGTGTCCACAGCAGCACAACTCCTCCTACCGCTGCCTTCAGAAATCACCCGCAGGCTCCTGCCTGTACTATCAGACTTGCACATAGCCCCTCTTATGAAAAGCTTTAATCTAATCCCAGCCAGTGGCAGGCACTGGGAAAGGGAGGGCAAAAGTGATGGTAAACCCAGCAAGTGATTATGTGAGCGCAGGTAATAGTTAATTCCACAGTTTCAATGCAATTAAGAGATTTTTCTTTGGGCATCACAAGTCAGGTACCACTTTGAAGCCATCAGCGCAGAAGGCGGCCCCTAAGGTTCTTCTTGAAACCGCTATTATGTCTCTCGGGGCTGCGATCCTGGCATTTCCTGGCCCAATTTGCTCTGCCCCCACCCCTCGCTTGGCTGCTACCAGGGGATCTAGTCACTAGACCTGCTGGGGAGCAGAGCCCGGGTCTGAGCGGAGGTCAGTCACCGCCGCAGGCTGAAGGACAGCATGACTTTGTCGGTACTTTCAGTCTACCTAATTAGCTGCCTTCTGCCAGAGTGCAGCCTCTAATCCACTTGTCACCGGAGAGGCCCATTAGTGAGCGCTCCTCTCCTCACCTGAAAGCTTCGTATCTATCGCTTGATCTGCA
This sequence comes from Chroicocephalus ridibundus, assembly GCF_963924245.1. NCBI lineage: Eukaryota > Metazoa > Chordata > Aves > Charadriiformes > Laridae > Chroicocephalus > Chroicocephalus ridibundus. Next base: position 48,080,240 of record NC_086288.1, read on the forward strand.
AAGAATTAAGTTGCATCTTCCATTCACCTAAAACCAGCCAGACCATCTCAATATTGCAGCCACCTGATTTTAATTAGCACTGTGCTAGGGACCTGTGGAATTTCAACCCACTACAAAAGGAAGCAAGTATGAGGATAAAAAGCAGCACATACAAAAAAATGGGACAGCTTGAAGAATTGTGGTAAACCTCAGAAACTATAACCATTCAAAAATCCACCACTAATCATCTCAATAGTCCCGTATAGTTTTAAGAACATCTTGATACTGGATTATAGAGCTGACTGTCTTTCAGCAGCCTCTCCTTCCCTCTCCACCTCCAGTGCACATCGGAGACCTTATTTAACCAAATGAATTAGCATCAATGGTTTTTTTTGTTTGTTTTCACTGGTGAGCTTCAATAAAGCGAAACTTAAGAAATCTCCTTGGTAGAATCTCAAGTGAGAGCATCATTTTAAGTACAAAGGTCCAGAGAGTAACTTACCACCGTCCTCACCCAGAATACTACATAACAAAATGTTCATCCTGAAAAACAGCATAAACACAGAAGAAAAAAAAATAATCAGGCATTAATACATTTTAAAAAGACACAAAAAGCATGGTGTTCATTAGGTGGGACAGACCCCTAATCAACCCCCCAAAACATTACTAACATCATCAAACTCAAGAAGCACCTACTAGTGAGAATATTAGGTATCATAAAGTAGATCTGCATCCTCTTCTCTTTGTTCAAGAAAAGATGCGTAGCAACGAATTCCCCCAACTAAAGTGAACATCTAGAATTTATCCCTCAAAAGTGCAAGTGATTTATAAACAGACACCACTGCCAAGTTTAGATCAAGTAAAAAAAGGACCATTTCATAAACTTAATGAGAACTCAAACAGTAACATTAGTAATGTTTCTCTTGCACATAAAAACTACTTAATAAGTCATAAAGTAGCAACAGGTTTAAGGCTCAACACTAACTTAACTTTTACACTTAAAAAAAAATAAATAAGTGAACAATTTTCCACATCAGATTACTCAAAGTATTTATTGACAAGGACATACGGTATTAAACAGCTGTGAATATGTTTTCCAAAGAGACGCTGTCATTAGCAATGTAAGAGGCTCTGATGATATTTATCAAGTACACATTTTTAGGCAGCAAAAGAAAGCTGCAAAAACTAAGCCTTTCCATGAGACAAGGTCAAGTTTCTTCCCCATCCTTAGGTGATGGTAAGTTCCAGGCTGGTACCGACTGCTGCCCCAGGCTCGAACAGAACCAGGCAGCTGGTTATCTGGTCATACAGCACTGGGTAACTGCTGCAAACATTAGAATCAAGGTCGCGTTTGTAAACCCATCCTCAAATTTCAAGATATGAGGAAACATTTTCTCAGGGCACAACAGTCAGTGGAGTTTACAGCTGTCTTCTAAAATAGCTGGTACCTCTAGAAGAGCTTCCATGGAGCAAACCCTATCAGGAAACTTACTACACCTCAATTGTCCTGGATGGTCATCTGTTATAACACCGGTGGCAATGATGAAATTCAGGCAGTTCATTAAGAAGCATTACCCATCCCAAAAGCCACGTTGTGGAGAAGCCCACCACTACGATGAGTTACTTTGATTAGCAGGCTCATAAGAGGACAGGCTGCAATATCCTGACATTCACTGGTGAAGAACTGCACTCTTACACAGACCGAGACATGTCAGCACTGGTATTTCTCTAGCCAAGGGCCACCATTTGGTCTTTTCACTCCTGATTAAATCGGGCACCACCAGAAAACTGAGCAGATCTAGTAAGAAAATCCCTATCTGTTGTCATAGGCTTTCCCGAATGATTTACCGCTCAATACTGCTTTCAGCCATCTAGGGACAGGATGTCAGGTTCATTTGAGTAAATCATACCAAGGTGAATAATACAGCATCTGGTCTCTGTGTCCTAAGGCCTGTATCATCCGACTGATGCCCGACCGTGTATGAAACATTAATACACATTCAGTGCAGTGGAGACACGACCTGTCCTTTTATGCATTTTGTCAGGGCTTAACTCTAGGAATTGTAGATGTCAGCATCAAGATACCTGCTCACTGCTTGCATCAGGAAGAGAAATTCCACAGGCATTTGAGTAAGAAAACGAAGACCAATTTTAAACAAATAACAACACGAGTTTTTGTAACAGCACCTTTATGGAACACAAGGTTAGCTTTAGACAAGTGCCAGGTTACATGAATTTTCAGTCTTCTATATAAAGAAAGCAATCTTGGGTTTAGTCCATCCCGATAAAACTTGTAACACTCATTTATAGGCACAGTGCTTGGGCTATTTCCAAAGTAAAAAAAAGGGCTTTCCATTACAGTGCTGGGAGTGGTTAACAAGAAAAATACCTTATTACATTCTTTTCCAGAGAATAATAATTCTCCTCCATTATGTCCCAATGTTATGAGGATTTCAGAACACACAAGCAACATAATCCTAGTTAAGATAAAGAGGAAATTAAGGTAATGTAAGCTAGAGACCAAATCATTTTAAGTTACAGACAATTTTGAATATATATTTGCACAGGAAATAAGATTCACTTTTGTTAATAAAAATTCCATCTCTCTACACAAAAAACAGAATTCCTTGCCAGTAGAGAACTACACTGTGCATGGCTCATCAGCCTTGAAAAGAAAGTCTGGACTTCAGGTATATCCGGCTACGTGGATCAACAAGCAACCCCTTCAGATCCAGCAGCTTTGGTTTAATGGACGGAAACTTTGGCCTATTGTTCAAACAAATGTACTTGCCAGCAACAAACAAGTAAGACTGGATTTTTTAAAAATAAAGTGAAGTGTGATATGTGCATAGTCAGTGCCTTGATCCTTAAAAGCATCTCTATAAGCGACTTTACCTTAAAATGGGCAGTGCTTAAGTTATAAAAGATTCAGACCTTCAAGGCTGATTATTTTGTTTATGACGGTTGAAGAAATGGCTCTGCTTCAGGAATTCAAAAGATGAATCAGATTTAGTAGTAGATTTATTAATTTGCTGTGATTTACAATGAGGTGATCATGTCTGAACCAAGGAGACATCAAAACAGGTTTAGCCAGGAGGTTTATGGCTTCCAAGTCAAATTCAAAGACCAGTGTCAGTCATTTGGGCAACTGAAGATTAGCAGACAAAAGATAAGCGGAGGCCAGGTGCTGCACTGATGTTTTGGAGACAGTATTCCAGAGTGTCTTCTCTTACAGCAATTTCCTTTTCTCAAACTCCTGCAAATAGCACACAAACATTACAGGTATGAAAAAAAGAAAAGGCTTCTATTACTGTTTTATTTAAAATTAATTTGTATTTATCATAGCAAATCTGATTTCAGAATTAAAAATTAAAATATAAAATGCATAATGTGTGCAAATTAGAGGAAAGGAGGATAAGTACTCTCCCACCTCACATTAAGAAACCAGCTATGAAAAACCAGTAGCGCTAGACTGCACTCAGACTGCAGTGCTGTCAAGGAACCATTTGCTCCCAGGCACAGCATAACAGGCTTGAAAAATACTCACTCTGCATAAGAACTGCAGTAGAATCCTTACAGTAAAGGATTCAAGCAATGAAGGAGAGATTTTCATTTTAGTAAAGGAAAAACACAACAGAAGAAGAATCCCACAGCAGCCGGTGAAGATACTATACTACACAGTCACCACAGGAAAAAAAAAAAATACCTAGCACAGCTGAATTATGTATTTCCCTCTAGCTGTGAAGCAATGCCTTTTTTTGGATCTGAATTAACGAGAATGCAAATAATCCTATTCCATACATAAGTTTTTCAGCTGTATGCATTCAACCGTAATTCTGAATTAGTCCTTAAAATAAGTAGACCTATACGCCAAGGCTTTCCTTCCTCAAGTACCCTATTTTCAAAGAATGTTTTCAGATTTTCAATTAATTCAGGTTCTTCGCATTCAGAAAACACAATTCAACAACTTGCTACACTTGAAAGCAAAATGTAATCTCTTCTCTATTTTGCTATGTTTACTTTTGTATAAAGGCAACATTACATAAAACTACACACACATATTATCTATGTAATAACTGCAGCTTGTTCAGTCAATAAGAGTTCTTATGTTTAACCAAGTTCAGAGCAACAGAGTATTTGGGTAAGAGACGTACTCGCAACTCATGTTCCCTCAAAAGTAGCTTCTTGCTCTGTTTGAGCATGAATACCAATTTCCAAGAAACGAACCTTGTAGATGGTGCTGCCTAGCTGAGCAGGAGACATGCTGACGACAACACCAGCACTCTGAAGAGCAGCTATCTTCTCTTTAGCTCCACCCTTTCCCCCAGCAATGATTGCTCCAGCATGACCCATCCGCCTGCCCGGAGGAGCAGTCAGACCAGCTATGAATGACACTACCGGCTTGGCATTTGGACCCTGTGAAGAAATAAAAGGTACTGTGTTACATGGGGGAGAGTGAGATGAAAAGTAATTTCAGATGGCGAATTTTATTTATTTATTTTTTTAAATATCAACTAGCCAGGCAAAGATATAAAACAGCTAGAAACCTCAGACAACAACAAACCAAGAGTCTGAAGAGTGGGGAATAGTTTCTCTCCTGATAAGCATCGTAAACCAGAAGCAACCTGAAACTTCAAAACATCTCTCTACAGATCCATGTATATTACAAAAACCAGAATGTTGACTAGAAATATCATTACAGGATAAAAAAAAAAAAAAATCTAAAGTCGACATTGCTCTCCAGTTAGATTTAATCTCGATAAAGCTCCTAATTTCAACTCTTTCGCTTTAATAGAAGTATGACTGTTTGGGGTTTTTTTGCAAATAGAGATTAGAGATTGAACTGAGTTTTCAATGACATTTCAAAAGATGTTTAACTGGCAAAAGAAGTTGTCTATCTACCAAGGTGCCTGGAAGCAAGCTGTTTAAGACTTACAGTATTATTTTCTTTCAAGAATGCTGCTGCATCTTCTTCAGCATTTCCTCCAATTTCCCCAATCAATATGATCCCCTCAGTATGAGGATCCTTCAAGAAGACATCAAGGCAGTCAATAAAATTAGTTCCATTGAAGGGATCACCTCCAATCCCTGAAAAAAAGTTATAGCCACAAAAAAAAGACTAACTCAAAAAAATGATATTGCATTTACAATAAGAGTTTCAAAGTAAATTTCAGCATGGAGAGTATTCCCAAAGGCTCATAAGAAGGGCAGCTCTGAAGGCTCTTCCCAAGTCAGAGCATGACGAATTCCTGCTCCAAATATCTCCCCCACAACTTACAGAAAGCTTTAATATGGGAATAATCACCCTTCAAACCATAAGGAAAATATTATGCCTTATATAGAGGCTGTGTATAACACGCAGCAGGACTGAGACCCCAGCTCTAGAATCTTGCTGTAAGAAAACTGAATTTACTTAACATACCCAACTAAATGCCTAAGAATGCCCTATCCTTTTATAATACTAAACTTTTAAGAAAATTTGTTTCCAAATTGACATCATATTTTCTGGCGGTTTTCCGTTCAAATCTGTTTTTTAGGCTTTAATTAATCTGATGTGGAAATGATAATAGAGAAGGGTTATACTTTTCACAACACAAAGGGATCTCATTTCTCAGTATAATTGCCATTCAACAATTTCTTGCAAAAAGAAATTATTTTGGATTTTTTCTTGTAAAGAAAAAGCAGATTAGTCTAGGTGCAACAGGTTGTTTCTGAGAAACCTACCAACGCAGAAAGACTGCCCCAATCCAACTTGCGTTGTCTGATGAACAGCTTCATATGTCAGAGTTCCAGATCTTGACACAATACCTTTAGGAAAGAAAGTGAAATAAACTTAACACTAACATAGGCATGAGACTAGAGGCAGCTGTTCTTATATTCAGGAAAATCACCTTAATAAGCCAAACACAAGATGCCAGGTTTTCCAGCTGTCCTTACCAAAACATGACCACTCTATATAAGATTCTACCTATACTATTTCTTCGTTGGCATTTTTTGAGACTTAATTGTCAACAGACTAAAAATGCCCAGAAATTCAGTAATAATGGCTGAGACAGCATTCCTCATGCTGCAGCCTTACCAGGAAAGAAAACTAAAAACCAAAGAGAAGAATATACTTCTTGTCTTGTATGCAAGTAGCTGTGCATTGAGCTTGAGCTGCAGCTCAACAGTTGTCAAAAGAAATCCATATCAATCACATCTCCAGTATGGCCAGGGACACGAGAGATCCTCCAGAACACAAATATGCTGCACAAAGGCAAATTATCACTATTAAGGTATTTGTAGCTGCAGCTCACTGCTCTACAATACACATTCAGCATTTACATTACAATATTACAAGAGACCACAACCCTAGTTTTAAATTCAGGATGGAAGGTAATACAGAGCCTAGATCAGGGGCAAAACATTTGCATGGGTTTTTCTGGTCATTTTTTCTAAGTCAAGATTTCTGTTAGTACTACAAGAGGGAAGGTTTCCAGGAAAAACAGACATCATCTTCCATCTACTTCAAGCCATCTAACAAGGAATATAATAAGTATATTGAATGAACAGGGGAAAAAATACACCACTAGACTAACAACTTTAGTTTTATCAACTCTTTATACTGTTGGACAGCACAGGCGTCTGCTGGCAAAGGTTTTTTGCTTGATATGTTTGCAAAGGACTTCCTGTTTACTATTAAGATCAGGTTGCCTCAGAGAAGCTATAGATAAAGGTCCAAAGACCATGGCTATTTTTATAGCTTGCATCCCAAAATGATCAAATGGTTCTTGGACACCTCACGGTAATAGAAATCTGGGGAGCATATCACCAAAGGTCACAGTGCTAGATGAAGCTGGGAGGATGGCAAAGTTACATTTTTATTCCCTGATCCTTGGATCACCACTGAAAATGTTTCCAGGAATGGTGGGGCAACTGGATTCAGGATTTAAAATATTCTTTTGCACTTGATGTGCCTTGCATTCGGATTCTAATATATTGTGACTACAAGACATTTCTTGTAGATACTCAGAAAATCTTAACAGAACTTTGATTCTGAAGGGAGCTCAGGGCAATGTCAGCTGACGTTATCTTTTACAGTCACAGAGTAATGTCTTGATGGTATCCGCAAAGGATATGATTGCAGTCATCTGATTTTTCAATTCCACGTTCATAGGTACTTCTGAAAGCCAGAGGTGTTAACACACCTTCCATCATTCACTAGGTACAGCTTATTCACAACTCGGAAGTGGTTAAGTAGTAAGAGTGTTTTTCATGTTAGAAAAACTGCACCAAGTCCATGTAGTTAAGAGCACTGAACAGATCTTCCCTCTTCAGTAAAAACAGTAAAAACACTTTTCATTAAAAAAAAAAAAAAAAAAGTGTTACAAAGGGTACTGTGCTCAAGTTAAACTGGTTACCCCACTGACAGGTAACAGCAAATGTGCTGTCTACAACGTTTCTGAAGCTCTATTTAAGTACAAATGCATATTCTGGAAGAATTTTCTTTATAGCCCCTGAATGGCATTATTTTAAAAACAACCAAGTTGTAATTTCTATAGGTTAGAAAAAAGAACCAATAGAAGTCAGGACACTAGACTTGCGTGCAACAGGGTGTCTAACCAATACATGATTATGAACAAGCCACTGCCTTTCTGAACTTAATTCTGCTGTCTGAGAGGTGTGTATATTTGTCACTTACACTCGCCATGGAATAGTTGTCTAAATTATCGTGTTATAAACTTGCCTGTAATCTCTTCTCTCTGCTATAATACTGAGCTCACTATAGGCGTAGGATCCTAGTCCTCAGGAGTTGAGCTTTTGGAAGGAATAGCGTTGGAGAGCTTAGTGGTCTGAAATCTGAAGATAAATGCAGGTATCCTCAAAGGACAGTGTTAAGGAAACCAAGTCAATCACATTACCTAAGGAAACTTCTAATTATTTTGCCTCTACCAACAGTACTTAGTATGTGCTATGGTAGACTGACTGATTTTGGCCTTCAGGATTGATAATAGCAAAGTTCACTTACAAACTGAAGGACAGACAAGCTGTTTATACAGCATGTCAATTGCCTCCAGGGCAGGATGCGACTAGCCTCATTAATACAAACAGTAGAGTACCAAACTTTCGTTTTAGATGATGCATAAATATTCAGGAACTCACCAATTCTTCCCTTCTTGTGAATGTGACCAGGCATGATACCAATTTTACATTCTCCAGGCTAAGGAAAGAGTGGGAGAAGTCAGATGGAACATTCAAACCATCACTAAGACTGGTTCAGCCTTGGAGCAAATCCAGAAGTCACTTACATTGATGACTCCAGGGCAGTTCGGGCCCACTAGTCGAGTCTTATCCTGCCGAAGCAGTCTATGTTTAACCCGAACCATGTCCTGCTGGGGAATACCTTCAGTAATGCATACAACTAAGGGCATCTCTGCATCGATTGCTTCATTGATCGCAGCAGCAGCAAACGGAGGAGGTACATATATAACAGTGGCAGAAGCACCAGTTTGTTCTTTGGCCTATAATGGACACAGTAAAAAAGATATTGAGCATTTACTGGGGCCAAAGAGAACATTTGTCAACTAGTCGTTTAAAATATGTCCATTCACAGGCATAAACTAAGTAAATGGATATGTACTAATTTACTGTAATCAATGCAAGTGCTAAATTCATTGAAGATAGGACACATACAGCGCAACTAGGGAACTGAGAACTAACCACTGTCTGGAAAGGATCTACCCCTTGAACACCCATTATAAATACCCTTAGATAATAGTTTGCTAAAAATTCATCATACACACCAGAATCAATCACAAACTAGTTGCATGCATAAAGTAAGTGTATCCAGACTCTGTGAACTTCACAGTGGAAGCCAAACTCATGCTTGATCACACTGAACGCTTCCTCTTTTACAAGGCTTCTATTTCGCTCCTTGCACAGTGACATCCATGGCTCAAACGTTTGTCTCTCCAGTGTGAGCAATGAAATAGGGAGCCCTTCAGCAGCATTAAACTGTCTGCCCTCCAGTCATTGCTGCAAATTACCTCCTTCACAGAATTAAACACAGGCAGACCCAGATGAGTTTTTCCCCCTTTCCCTGGAGAAATTCCTCCAACTAGATTGGTGCCATAGTCCAATGCCTGCTGGCTGTGAAAGGTGCCCTATGAGAGAAAAAATAAGTTAAAAGGCATGTAATAGCCAATTGAATGAACCAAAAAAAAATTATCTATAATTCTGAAGGCAATTTATGTCACGTAAATTTACAATGAGAAGGGAAATTTTCACTACATATATACAATCAGTTACTTTGAAGAGCACATCAACATATTTTAAGTGGATTCATCATATGCTATGCTTTTTATTTTAAATCAGAGCACTGTGGTTGCACACTAAAGTATATTTTGTTGTGTGTTGCTAATACACCTGCAGACATGGCAGCCACATTTTATTTTCCACATCAAATCTGGCAGATGACAAACACTATAATGAAATAGAAGACATTAGCATTCTCATCCATGACTAGCTGATAGTTTTAGCAAAAGCAGTCTTCTCTCCTTCCAAATGTGTAAAAGAGTGAATGTGAGAAAATTATTAAGTATCCTGAAATAAAAACAGAAATTTAATTCATAGGCATTGACATTCAAAGGCATTTGTGAAAGACGTACTTTAAAACGGTACGGTTTTTGTATTTTTTTGCAATTTTCCCTTTACAAAGAAACCCTTTCAGTTGTATACAATAACAAGGCTTAAGACCAAAATCAACAAAAGAAATCAAGAGTAATATAATAGAGATGACTCAAACCCAAGTTTTAAGCTTATGTACAAATAGGAAAAAAAAAAAATCTAGTCTACTGAATTTAAGGAAAAAAAAAAGTCTATTTGGACCAAAGAAAGTAAACTACAGTGCTGAAGGGACATTCCTGATCATGAAGTCCAGCAAAGCCAGTATATAATCCCTTTTTATAGGTTATTATGGTTTTTTTGGCCAACTAACTCTCTGAACTGAAAGGGTGATAGAAGGAACAGTTCATATACATACCTGTTTGCCTGTAAAACCCTGACAGATAACCTTTGTATTTTTGTTAACATACAGATTTTTCCTTGATGCTGAGTAGGAACAGTGTCGTACTCCATTCTGTTGCACTAGATAAAGAAAGAAGAGAGAGCAATCCATTAATCCACTGCTTTGTTACACTCTAAGTCACAAAACGTTCTATCAAATAAGCATATACATAGAATCATAGGGTTGGAAGGGACCTCTGGAGATCATCTAGTCCAACCCCCCTGCCAGAGCAGGGTCACCTACAGCAGGTTACACAGGAACGCATCCAGGTGGGTTTTGAATGTCTCCAGAGATGGAGACTCCACCACCTCTCTGGGCAGCCTGTTCCAGTGCTCTGCCACCCTCAAAGTAAAGAGGTTCCTCCTCATGTTTAGGTGGAACTTCCTATGCTCAAGTTTGTGCCCATTACCTCTTGTCCTGTTGCTGGGCACCACTGAAAAGAGCCTGGCCCCATCCTCCTGACACCCACCCTTTAAGTATTTATAAGCGTTGATAAGGTCCCCCCTCAGCAGTCTTTTTTTCCAGACTGAAGAGAACCAAATCCCTCAGCCTTTCTTCAAGGGAGAGATGTTCCAGTCCCCTAATCATCTTGGTAGCCCTTTGCTGCACCCTCTCCAGCAGTTCCCTGTCCCTCTTGAACCGGGGAGCCCAGGACTGGACACAGTAATATTAACACATATTAATGCTTACATCAAAACATTAATTGATCCAGTAGTTAATGTTTCAAAAGTAGCTCTGAAGGTTTTAAGTATTTAAGATTGTTTAATCTAAGCTATTAAACACCCGTAGTTCACTCTACCTATCACTGCAATTACTGGGGTTTGCTAGGAATCAAGTTATGCATTTCTCATAGCGAGTACTTTAATGTCAGAACTCCAGTCACAACAAACAGCAAATCTTAACCACTATTTTCATTTGCAAATGAATACGTCTCTGTCCTCTAAGAACTTTTGCAAAGCGACAAAGCCAAACAAAAATCCCAATATCCCAGAGGCTGTTACAACATAGGTACATCACACCTTCTGCGAACATTGCACATACTAGACACAGTAGCCATATTGTCCACATTAGACAATGAGAGATACTGAAGAGGTCAAGGGTCCCTCAGCCCAGGTGAAACCTAATGCCAAGACATACAGCAAGGGACCTTTTTCCAACAGATGCCCAGCTACGGGAGCTTAGACATCACTGCTTGAAATGCACTTGGGCTTGTAGGGAAATGTAACTCTCCAGAAACTCCACTAGAACCATTTTCAATTTAGTTCTCACCACTCTGGTTCTTAAAAAGACAAAACAACACAGCTACAGAAAAACAGCACAGTGAATGTTGGCATAAAAAGAGACAAGGAGAATGACTGCATCTCTGCTGAAGGGAAAGGTACGTTGACATAAAATGATTAAAAAAAATAAAAAATGCACAGAACGTTACCATGCAAGAAAGCTTGAGATGAGGAGGAAAAAGAGGTCTTTAGTAAAAGAAGGATGCAAGCATTGCCTATATTATTCATTGCTATACGCTTTTTCAAACACCATAGTTTTGAGGAGATCAGAACCAATTTAATCCCTGCAAGTGCTTTAGATAAAAAGCTTACTTTGTGCCTAGAATGAACATTGGAGGGTGCAATCCTAATACAGAAAATTACACCAGTATGTTACTATATATACCTCCTTAGCTCTTTTAAAGCTTTACCACATAAGATATGAGGAAGTAAAAAGTGAAATTAAAATAAAATTAAAAGATTCTGTATCATTGTCCCTGGACTGTTCATGCCTGAACAAGGGAGGGATTTTTTTTTTTCCTATTTCTAGGAAGGAAGCAAAAGCTATTAAGTTGGAAAAAAGAAAAAGATATTCTTCAATATAAACTGCTAACGTACAGAATTTACTAAGATGCATTATTAACATCTTGTAATAACACAATTTCTATGTGGTAGAAAAAAAGCCCAGAAAATTTAAGATCCATGTATATATACATTTCTATCCCAGAGCTACACAAGACTCTTCCACAAGTATTTTTGCCAACTAAATTTTAATGATACACTGCTTTTATGCTTTATTTCTATTCAATAAAAGTGAGAAGAAAAATAAAACCATGCCAGAAGCAGCCTACAGACATCAGTGATACTGGTAAATCTAAAGTCCTTACTATGTTCTTAAAAAGTGCTGACAGGAACACAGGACTTTAAGCACCTCCTGCCATTCTCTAAGGAGCAGTGGCAGCACCACCACAAAGTAAAATTCAGCTAGATTTTGAAGAGAAACGTAGACTAGCATGAAGCAAACTTGTAAGAAAAGTTGTAAAAGTGCATGTCAGCTTACTGACCTGCAGGGTTTTAACCTAAATCACATCTTTATCAACACGCACCATTACAGAACTTGTTACACTAAGGAGAAATACAAGGCAGTAATGGACAAAATACATCTGAAGCTAAGATTTAATGAACAGGGTTACAAGGCTGTCTGTGGAAGGATAGAGAAAGAGTCTTGCTGTTCAGTGCCACAGCTACAGAAGACAGCACAATATGGCCTTTGCACCTGGCCAACAGCTTGGCCTTCCGAGGCAAGGCTGCAACGCCCTGCAGGCTGCACCTGCGCTGCTGCAACACCACATCACTCACACGCACAACTGGCAAACAGCAGCCTGTCTCCAGCAAAGGAGAGACAAAATAAGCAAAGAAAGAGCTGGCCTGCTGGTTAGGAGAGTGAGGCATCGGCCTACCTGATCTCAGACATTTGGGCAATCCCTCACGGGCATGGGATACGACTGGGTGAAACCCAACCCTGAGAAAAGCAGAGGATGACCCTCCCTGTGAAGAAGCTGTTACAGGCAGGACCTACCACTAGCGATGCCTTGCGGAGAATGCTCAGGGCTGTGATAAGTACAGGAGCGCAAGTTTTGAAAGCCCTCTGATGGGCCTGCAAGGGTAAAGAATAAACAGGCAACACTAAACTAATTCAAATCTAAGTTTTACACCTATTGTTTGTGCTACAACACTGACAAATCCACCTGCAAAATAAGAGAGGGCTGCTTGGCAGGCACACAGTGCGCACTCAGTAATTTCAGTATTTTGGAAAAAAAAAAAAAAAGAGATAAATAGTCACTCCTTTCTCTATATCATGAAAGCAATTCTACAGTCCCAGTTCAGCTGTCTGTTCGATACCTATTTTCACATATTTATCACCTTGCACAAAAACGTTTTTGAAAGCTTAAGTTTGTCAATTCTCTGTTTTGAGAAGACTATATAGATATATTTTTCAAGGATAAGAAGCTTTTGAGCATTTTCCAACCTATCAAAGTACCAAAAAAACAAGTTTTGGGCACTGGTAACTTAAGAGACAGCTTCAACTCCAAGCTTTGTATGGATTTACGCTTGAAAACTGCATGTGCTTCTTACATTACTGAAGAGCCCTGGTTCAGAGAAAATACGTCTGGTTCAAAAAAGCCTGGCTATAGGCTTGAGCCATTTGCTGTCTTCAGAGAGGCAGCTTAGCATGGGCACATGTCTAGGGAATGATAAGTTTTGGATGAAATAAATAAATAAATGATCACCTTGCACTTTCTGGGCTGGATGTTTATGGGTTTTGGGGGGTTTTAAAACTGACACGATAGAGCTTCGTATTTCTCCCCATGGCTTTGTCTAAAGCAGAAAATTTTGCCCCCGCTTTCCAGCACAATAGAAGCAGCAGGACATCGATCAAGATGAGGTTCTGCTATACGTGGCACAAACAGCAAGTCCCGGGTGCAAACAGCTGGCAATTTAAATAGATATTGATATAGATAGATTGAAATAGCTGATATAAGATGAGAAGGAAACAGGTGGAAAATCGAAATGGCACGCCTAAGTTCACAGCAGGTAAGAGTCAGAAATAGAATCGAAGTCTCAGTTTCCACCCAGGACCTTCACTCACTAGCTCACACTGCTTCACAACTTACAATGCCTGTTCAGCCAATTGCTTTTACTAGCACAAATCAGGGTGCCAGAGTGTAAATGCATGTTCCTTCAAGACGACAGGGAGGGGGGCGAGGGTAAGAAAAAAAAATTTGCTCTTCCCATTACCGGGATACAGCTGCGAACCAGTAAAAGCTGGACTCATTGGTGATGCTATTTTAATGCACATGGCTAAATTACAGGCCAAGTTACAAAGGTGCAGGCTTCAGATGAAGACCTAGAGCATAAGAACAAGCCTTACCAAATCCAAATCTTGCAAAAGCACAGCAGAAATGCTGTATTTTGCCAAATCAGAGTTCTAGCATAACATTACTGTTTCCAACAAAGGCCTGTAATAGACCCTTAGAAAAGAGTATTAAAAATAATAACAAACCGGATAGTCTTTCCCAGGCAATCCCTTTCACTTCTGCCCCATCTCTGTTCTGTTTCGCATAGTTTGTGGTTTAAAAAAAGGTTATGCAAATAACAACATGCATTTATTTTGGCTTTCCAGTAGTTTAGCTTCTACATAGCTGAAAAGAGACGTACTGTGGCAAAAAGCTATTTTAGTCCATTGTACAAGACAATCAAGTAGCTATGAAAAGTAATCAAATACCAAAACCCTGCTGTCCCAGGATAGATTTGAAAAGGAAGATCTAAATTTTAGCAGAGGGGTATAAGCCTGTATGTAAAACAGCAGTAAAGAAATATTCATAGAAACTAAGGGACAGAATTACCTCCAACATAGATACTGCTGGTAGTTCCCGTAGGAAGAAGACCCCAGCCAAGCCCAGAACTCACTGCAGTCCAAGTTAACAGGAAAATCCATCTACACTTACTTCTTAAAAGAAAACTTACAATTTGTAGCCTTGATCAGGGCTTTAAGCTCACTTGTGTATTACAACTAAAAAGCCTTTCTAGAAGAATACACTATTATTTATCATTAAGTCACATAGTAAAAAGAAAACGGAATCCTTTGCATGGTATTTTAAAGCCCACATCAAATATAAGTATCATTTACACTGAGCTTTCAGGCAGTCAAAGAGAACACTCCCAGCACACTGGGACACACCAGGACACTCCCAAGCACAAATCTCATTTAAAATGATAAAACCCAAGCTACATTTGTCCAGCTTAATCGTGTTGTGTGAACCAGCCCAGCTGAGAGTACAGATACTATGGGCTAAATCTCTTCCTCACTCAAACTTTAGAAAGCTGAATACTTGTTATTTTCAGGACTTCTTGCAAGACTCCCTTGCTACGGACAAGAATCTAAGTCAGTATGCCACTGTCTTGCCCACATTTATCCTAGATAAAAGAAAAGAAAGCTTGGAAGCTGAGGCAGCACTCAGGCTGCTCACAAAATGAGTACAGTACAAGAACATGGTAAAACAGCAGAGATTCCTTTCTAGAAGAACGCAAGCAGATATCTATATTGCCAGAAGACTGGTAAGTAATAAATTAAGTTCTCCCTCTGAACAGCCAGAGAACATGGAAATGAAGGAAGATATTTCTTTTCCTTTCTATCATCTAAATAAGGAAAGAGGAAAGCCTTAGAAATCACACGGGCTCCAATACGAATGAGCAAATTGGAGGTCAGTACAAGGGGAAGAAGTGAGGTGCAAGAAAACATCAGGGAAGGACTGAGGTACAAAGAGGACTAGTCAAAATACTAAAAAGTTGGGTTTTTTCTTTCTCTCTCACACACACACTCTTACTTTCAATCAGTTACAGTATTTCATTTTGTTACTGAGAAATCCTTCCAATATTCTGTACATGTTGTTTAATTTGTATTTTTATGACCATCTCCCTTCTCTCTTCTCTGCCTACAAATGCATGGCCTGAAGAGAACAGGTCAGAAACAGTTCTGGACAGCTTCTTACATTACCGAAGAGTATAGACACTAAAAAAAGTGGCAAAGACTAGTATTGCAGCAAATTTCAGAGTTTACTGACTAGAAGCTTGATATTAACAAGAATATTCCACATGCAGTTTCCCATCACAGTCCTTTGTTAGGTTTTAGTCTTCATTATCAGGCCATATGTATATATTCACACTATTACATTTGGACAATTCTCTCCTCTTCCCAAACCCATCTACAAAATTCACCCTTAAAGGTATCAGTTGCATTAGAAGATAATCCTTATTGACAGAGAAGTTTTCATGCTATTGAAGGACTGCTCAAAATATCTTACCCCCAGTTTTAAAGAGGATTATGTGCTCAGAGACAGATTTGTAGGTATCGCTTCCCAGCCTCTTTTGTCTCACTCTTCCTTTGCTAAATTCCTGTTAATTATGGAAACCCCAATCTATGAACATGGCACAGGACTTGAGGAATTAAATAAACTAATCAGCCTGTAAAGGACAGATGCAATGACTATGCTATACTTACCACATTAAAACAAAACTAGGACTAATGAGGAAGTGACATTCAGAAAATTTCAATCCTTTCAACACACCTCTTTCCTAATCAAAAATCCCCACTCATTGCAACAGACATTACTGGCTACAGGGGGTCACGGGAGATGTGATGGCATTTGAAAGAAAAGGTTTCTCCTGAATTTATGAATCTGAAACAGAGTGAAGCATCTCAGTGAATCTGCAAGCCTGCGGGGAAACAAGCATGATGTTCTCAGCACAAATCAACTTTCTTGGAAGGCACAAACTGTTTTACCCCATGTATACTCCATTAAGAACATTGTTTGTGAGGTTTCCTCCCCCCACAGTGCTTACACAAAAACAACTAGCAAATTCTTCAGTTTGGATTGTTATTTCTGCAACAGTTCTTTGCCAGGGTTATTCACATTATTTACTGTAATCCTCTAATCTAAGAGCTCGACAAAGCCTTATAACATGCCCCGCACATAAAATCCCTTACCCTGATTCGCAGTTAAGGTGCCTACAAAGACTTTCTTCAAAGTGTGGTAAAGGCCAGCACAGGTGGTTCTCAGTGTTCTCAGCCAACCTTTGAGCAAGCACTTACCATTCATTGACATATTTCATACTATGTTTTCACAGCTTCCTAACCGCACCTCACAGATACACACCTTGCATGTTACTTCAGCAATACACCAACAAATATAGATATTGCATCTCTTTTGCAACAGAACACACTAGCAACTTATGATTTTAAATCACCAAGAGAAGCAGATGTTAATTATTTCTTAGTGAAAATGTACGTACAAAGTCCAAATTTAAAGTTTCACCAGTCTCTTAACATTCTGTAAAGAGTATCTAACCAAACAAAGAAAGGTTGCCGATGAAGGACCACTTCATCTTGCAGGAGGTTTTTTTTTTTGTTTTTTTTTTTTTGTTTTTTTTTTTTTTTTACAAAGCCTTCATGGATTGTTGCAAACAGAACACTTCTTAAGCTTCTTAGACCACTTCTTCCCATCTACCCCCCAAAAAAATCATTCTAGGCATTCTTCCCCAAATCTCTTACTGCTATTTGTAAAGAGAAGAACGCAAGGTTTTAACACATAAAACTGCACTCAAGAGTAGCTTTTCTGGGAGTATAAATTAAGCTAAATTCGAGGTGCTACATTCCCATCTGTTCCACTCCATCAGAACCAATTCTCATCAGACTCAGGGGAGCCAAATCAAAGAGCTGAACTGACAAAAATTAACAGTACAGTAAGAAAATACAGTTTTCTGCTTCTGCTCATGGAGGACAAGGAGTAGGAATGGATAATTGAGAGGGTGGTAGGTGTGCCACAGGAACAACTCAGACCAGCTTAAAATGTTGTGGCATCATGTCATGAGACCCTAACCTGCAAGTTACCACCTCACCAAGACAAAATACTTTGCGTGCAGTGAAAGAAGGTCGGTTTAAGTCTGTCCATTTATTTTTCAGCTGCAAGAGCTAAGATTAACGCACCGATTCCTTAGTCTAGATTCCAAGAAACAGGTCTTATGCCTAGGCATACCCATACTGATTTCAGTAGAGGATGTAGCATTAACCACACAAAAAAAACATACTGAAAAGAAAAAAAAGGCACTTTATTTTTTATTGTGATCTTCAGAACAACACATATAAAAACTTTCAAGCTGAAGCATTAGTCTCAGACTGCTCATGTTCTCCATAATTAAAGGCTAATGTTCTTACTCTTGACAATAAAGAACAACTTTGCTAACTCGTGTTGAAATCACAGGACAATCTGGGGACCTCAAGAGGTCTCTAGTCCAAACCACCAGTAGAAGTGACTAAATCCAACTCCACCAGCTTCCTCAAGGCCTTGTCGAGTTTTTAGTATGTCTGGAAAGAACAGAGAGAACAACCTTTTTGGGTCCCCATACCTGCGGCTGACATCCCTCAATGCAAAAACTTTTCCTAACTTTTAAAAATAGCTTTCCTTGGAGCCACGTGTGCCCGCTGCCCTATACTACTGAGCACCCCCGAGAAGAGCCAGCCTCTGCCTTCCCTCCACCTAATGCTCTGGAAGAGCGACAGACGGCTCTGGAGAACAGCCCTCAGACCCCACCTCGGGCCTCCCTCCCTGAGGATGAGGAGGCCCAACTCCGCCAACAGACCGATGCCCGGGAAAGAGGGTTGTTGGCCGCCCCCCGGCGCCCACAGGCCTAGCGACGCCCCGGTGGACAGACAGGACGCTACCCTTCCGCCGGGTGACCTTGCCCCGCCGCAGGCCCGGCCCCTTCTTCCCCTCCCGCGGCGGGCGGAGGCTGCCGGGCCGCGCCGGGGGCTGCCCCACGCTCGCCCCCGCCTCAGGCCCCGCGGCCTAGCGCGGAGGGGCGCCGCGGGGGGAGCAGGCCGCGGCAGAGAGCGGTTGCCAGGCAGCGAGGAGGGCCCCGCGGCCCGGTGCGGCGGTGCAGGGGGCGGTTGTGCCGGCGGCTCGGTACTCACGGCGGAGGAAGCGGCCCAGGAGGCGGGCGGCGGCGCGGCTGCAGTGAGACATCGTCCCCTTCGGCAATGACACCGGCCCGGCGGATCGCGGCGGGCGGGCGGCCCTGCGCGGCGCCTGAGCACTGCTTTCCCCGGCGCGGCAGCGGGCAGCCCCGCGCGCGGATTGGCTCAGCACAGATGGCCCCCCCAGCGGCAGCAGCCAATCAAGGACTAGCTAGCGGGGCGGGGCCGGAAGCGGCCCCGCGGAGCATTGTGGGTGTGGTAGTCCGCGGAGGACTCGGGGGAAAGGCGGGGTGACAGGGCCGCGCTGACAGACCTGGTGCCACCGCCGCAGGGCGGTGATAGCCAGCCCTCATCGCTCCTAACTTGAGCGAGATTCAGGCCAAAACCAGTTTTTGATGGGTGCGCGCTGGGAGTGCTCCTTAAAAGCCACCCTGGTAGGTGAATAGGTGGTCAGTGAAGGTGAGGAGAAGCATTTGCAAACAAGCCAAAGGGGGTTTGCAAATGGGGAGGCCTCAGCGCGTGCTGTGGCTGTGGCTGTGGGGGCATGCAGATGCCAAAAACAGTCACCTTTTTTCAGGGAAAGGTGGTATCTTCTAATTGAGCAACTGATCTATAAACCCACAAACAAGTTAATTGGTCGATCAAATATTACTTCTCTCTAAATACCTGCCCTTGTTTGTTAGTAATTTGCTTGAAGCACTGCAGAAGGAGAGCAAAACCCCTGTCCTGTGTGTGTGCCCGGCACACATTAAATAAACACTGCGAGACACAAGGACGAGACAAGGAGGACACAGGCGATGGTCCTGGGAAGAGCGACTCAGCTGTAAGGGTCAGTCCGATAAGCGGCAGTCCTGAGCGCCCACCTCTTTCTTGGGGCTACATGGTTTGAGAGCAAATAATTTTTAAAAACAGAGGAGAACTGACGATCCCCTTTCTTATTCACCAGAGACAGTTTACTCATCTGGCTGATCCTGGGGCAGGAAAAAGAGCATATTTGAATAAATCGAACAACACAGTTCTGAAACAATAGTGTTTTATTTCCTCCCTACAGTGATTCTTAACAACAGCATTTTCCTTCTGCTAAACTTCAGGGGGCATTTGTTCCGGAAGAGAAAATGGTTAATGAAGCACAAGAAAGGCTCAGCTTCTATTTTTTGATGAGCGAGTTTAGGCAAACATTCACAAGAAAAGCATGTGTCAGGCACAGTGTTTATGGGAGAGGCATTTCCAGGGCAAACACAGGATATGTCTGTACTTGGGACTTGTTGGAAAGTTAGAAAAATCAGGGAAAGCTGTGAAGTCATCTCGTTTATTTAAAAAACGTGCAGTTCTTGCAGCCACAAGTGATCGATGTCAGAAGAAACCACTGAACTCTACCACGAGGCTTCCCACAAAGGGGTTTGAAAGTGCTTTAACTTATACACAGCGGAGTGAGACAAAGTATTCCTTTAGGACAAAAGTAAACATACAAAGTCATACTATGATTTCATCCTGATAATTTAATTCACTTCATGACCATAAAAGTGAGGCCACAATAAATAAATGAAGCATCCAAATGTTCAGCATCCTATGAGATACATGTGGTCCCCTTAGGAGGACATACACACTGATTTTATAAGGAACACACTCACTGCTAAAAGATTTATACCAGGATCTATTTCCAAATCAATTTTTCCTTGACTTGAGGCTTTCACTAGGACTCTTCTGGGGTTAATAGAATTTGAGTTAGATGCCACTGTATTATCATTCTGTATACATTAAGATTTTGGGTTTAGCAGTTTCTCTACAAAACCCTATTTTCAGGAGGGGGAGAGGGAGAAGCTGATCTAGAAAATAACACACAAAAGAAATGAGTGAGACTGGATAGCAGAAAACCAAAGGGAACAATAAGAACCCCAGCTGTTTCTAAGTGATCCCCCTCGGCTTGGTTCATAGGTGGCAGCCACAGGCAGGATTATGCCTCTGCCAAGGGTCAGAGAAGAGTCCCAGTCCTGTCAACGGGGGGATCTGGAACTTTTGACCCCAGCTAAATCGTACAGTGCGTTATTCTTTCTCTCCTTTTTATGTTGAGCTATGCAGTATCAGAAGTCCCTCTGTTGGAGTTCAAATGCACTGAAAATAACTCAGGCATGAAGTCAACCAACATGACAAAATAAGGACAACTGTAATTTTTTAGTGTTTTTAATAGCATTGTGTAAGATGGGGGTTTGGTTTGTTGATGGGGTTTTTTTTCAAATCTCAGTAACAGAAATATCTCTTTAGTCATTTGCATTCAAAACCTGAATGCATATGGAGTCTTTTGAATCTTAATTAATGATGCAAGTCATTAACACCCTAACGGTAAAAGTTTCAGGGTATAGAAACCAGCTGTACAATACATAATTGGCCAGGCATACATGGAATTGATCAGCAATAAGCCTATTTTCATTTGTTTTAGCACAGTGGTTTGGTTCTTGTCAGAGAACACTCTGTCCCACCAACATTAATTTAGTTGATTTAATCAACTGCCTAGAAAGAAACCATTCAGCCCAGGGAGGGACAATACAGCAATTAGCAATGTTCAGGTACTCATGACAGAGTCTGCCTTACAAAGTTCAAGGCAGAGCCAGTTCTAATGAGATAGCCAAAGGATTAAGAAAGATTTGGGGATTTAATCTAAGAACAATACTTTTCAACCACTGCAGAAAGCCCAAAGGTCAGATAAGGGGTGGAGTCTCTCCCTAATGCATTTTTAAATAAGCGCCTTCGTTTTAAGAGCAACACAGGTCCAGGAGCTGAACCTTATGAAAATCACACAGCTAGGGACAAACTGAATTCTAGTGAAAACATTTTTCTTGCTTGCTTACTTGCAGTTGGGCTTTAATCCTGTTGGAAAGCGGATCTTCCTGATATTAAACATAGGACTTTCTGCTTAGTATCCCTCTGCGGAGGACTCGACCTTCAGCTAGTAAAAAGCCCGAAGGAACATGATGTTAATGTTTACCTACCCGGGAGTTCCAGCCACAGAAGAAGACAAAAACACCCTGTCTGCTAATATTTTCCCTTTTCTAGACCTTTAGATGAAGCAGAGGTGTGCTGCATGCACAAAATTCAACTTCTTTTGGTACTTCCTTAAAACTTTCTTGTCTTCTTTTAGATACTGGTGGGGCACTTGATGGACCCGGGTGTGGTGCTTGGCCAGCTCCACGCTTTCTCTGGGTCATCACTGAAATCACTCAATCTCTCCCAGCCTTGTTTTCTTCTCCGTAAGAGAAGTCATTGCTAACGTTTTGTTTACTTGCATCATCAGCCAAAAATGCGCAGTGCAGATAAATCACCAGCCCCTTAACTGTCTGGATTTACTACCACTAAGAGCAGCAAAAACACTTTAGACATCCAGGTTTTTTGGAGTGTCCTGTTTAAACCCCGGACCCCAGGTTTGATATTATACCGCAGAACAAAAACTGATTGTGCTCCAGGCACTGGCAAATAGAAACACCAAGGCATAGTTGTCACCTGCACGAACCCCCTGTGCCTCTCTTCTGCATGAGGCCTTGATGGATACAGCAGGTACCTGCCAGTCTCGGTCTTCTTCATCCACACAAGGAACTCACCCCGTAACTCACACAGCATCCTCTTTTCCATATGCACATTTCCAAGTATGAATCCATGTATCTCCACTTCTGGGTTTCATAGTGACCTTGGTCTTGCTGCAGATAACATAGGAGACACGTTTGAACTGCAGCTCAATTCACTTCACTTGCATGTCAACTGGCATCTAGTGCAGCATGAGCCGCCTGACTCAAGCTTTGAGCAGCACTTTGTCCTTCTGCCTTTCCAGGAAAGCCTGGGTTTCCTGTAAGTCCTGTATCCCATTAGCCAGCCCTCCGCAGAGGTCTCAGATGCCCTAGGGCATGCCACATGGCACTAGACACCTGTATTTAGACACCCAATATTTGCTGTCTGAACAGTATGCAGCTAAGGCTGAAATTCAAGTCCAGATTCAACCACCTGAAGGTGCCTCATGGCAGGTGTATACGTGCCATCCCTGTTGTGCCAATGCAAACCGACTCAGAGCAGTCGGCGAAGATGAGAAAGCAGTTCACGTGATGTCTACAGGTGTCTGCTGCAAGGAGAAGGCTGAATTACTCTCTTGGTGCAATGATGTTGGATGTCCCCACTGGTTACAACAAGGGCTTAGAAACTCACCCCCGTGGAGGCAGCCCACAGTGGGTATGTCTGCAGGAGGTGTTGGAAGCTGGACCTGACTCCCACCCAAAAGTGTTTGGAACCCAGTGAAATGTGTTGCTAAAAAAGGGAGGCAGGGTCAGGCAGGTTAATTCGGTGGCTGGGGAAAGGTTCAGTTCCAAGCTTGTGAAATAATGGTACCTGCAGCCCACGCGGAGCGGTCTGTTATAGCATGAGACTGAAAATATGGTTGCCTTGCTTGAAAAAAGGCCTTTAATGCTTTTTTCTACTCAGAGTCATGACAAATGACTTGGAGCCCTGTTACTGCTTTGCCAGAGAGTGACAATGTGAAATGATTGCAAGGGGGATCCCACTGCCAGCATGTATCAAAGGGTATTTGCTGTTCGCTATTGTATTTGCACAGCCACGGGTTAAATGCTGCCACCAGTCTCTTAGGGATTTGAGCCTTGCGTTTGACTGACAGCTTCAGTAGACGCTGTTTCCGTACCTGGCCCATCCATACATTCACGTCTCCATTAAACGTTATCATAAGAGAGCATTAGAAAGCAGGATGCCTTCTTTGGAGCGGTCCAGTAGTTCCTCCTGCCATCTTTTCCTGTAACATAGATTTGTGTGGGTGCTTGTGGGACTCCGTCGACTTCTTGACACTTCCCGAAAAGGAAGCTCAAAACTGAAACAAGCTTCTTGCACCCCAAGGTCTTCAGCATTCACTACAGCACATCTTCCCGGGAGTATGAAGTGCCTGGACTGGCAGCACTTACCTCTGAGGTGAAGAAAGTGCAGGTTGGGAACACCATGCTCCCGCAGACCTCTCCGTAACAGGACACCCACCCTGATCATGGCATAAAGACAGCAAACCTCAAAGTTTTCCAAATAGTGATTGGATATTAAATGGGAAATAAGAAGTGGCATTTGCTTTCTGTGTAGCCAGGATCAAAGGTCTGTTTGGGGCTCTGTTTAAGAGCATTTTGGTGCGAGCAAGAGACCTGCTCCATCGTTTCCCTCACAGCTGCTCACTGCCCTAGGACTGCAGCCCCTTACACCACAAGCTTTGTGGTGAACTTAACACCAGGCAGAAATCCTTTGGGGTGATGGCAGGAGTCATGCACTTGATCCATATAGTAAACTCAGACACATTAAAGAATGTACGGTTGTATTCATCCTAGCAGCTGTACAAACAACACAGTTGCTAGGGCCACAAAATGGACTTTGTGGGCAGATATTTAATGGCATAAAATACGCCCCAGACTTCCTACTCAGAATCAGAAACAAGTTTGTCTCCTGGTGCTGGCCAGAGCTAGAAGACATCCCTTTGACAAACACAGGTTCCAGCAGGAAGGGTTTAGCAGGAAGGCCACCCTTTGAGGGAAAGCCCGTATTTAGGGGATTGCTAAACCAGGGTTCAAGCTCTTCAGACAGTTTAGCCCTTGCTCACATCAGCGATGACTCCAGCGATGACTACACTTCTTGCAGCAGCTGATGTTTGGTCACTGTCTCCCATCCCCTTGACAAAACAGCCCCGCAGTCTGAAATCCTTATGCATCTCATTAGCTGTGGCAGCAGCATCACGTCCTATGACTGGAAGTTAAGAATGTGCAAACAAATTGGTCCGTCCTCCCATCGATCGAGGGCAGGGCCCCAAGCATGAAGCCTGTATCCAGCCTCCATCAACTAAGGGTGCTGACCCTTCTAAAAACAGAGTCACCTGTGGTTTTCTGTATTTCAATTTACAGGTTGCAAGCAAAAAATAGTCCCAGCATCTCAGCCCTGGGAGAGTCACCAAGAAGAGCTGGACCACTGCTCTCCTTTTCTTTGCAAAGAGCACAGAGAAAATTAGAGGTGAGGATTCCATCTGAAGGGATTAGCCACACTTGTGCTTTAACCCGCTTTATTTTTTCCCTGCAGCTTGTGATTTTGCAGTAACAGAGCTATGGCTGAGAGCATCTGCTAAGGAATTAGTTACAAATGGGCTTATTGGGACTTCTGGTGTAACTACAGATAGCAAAGATAAAGACCAGTTGAGGGTTTACAGCAGGGAGGGAAAGGCGAGTGTTGGTGGTGTTGCCTCACTTGCTCCTTTTCCGTGCAATCCCGACACTGCTTTCAGCAAATAAATTTTATATTCTGTTCTCTGCTTCTGAAACATCATGCAAACTTTTGTGGTATTGCTATTAGTATAGTTATTTTAAATATTTTTCTTCACTATTAGTAGTACCAAATGAAAATAAATAAGCACACAAACACTACCCTCTTCTTCCCTAAGCAGTGCCATGGCTTGATATTTCTAAAGAGCCTGACATTTCTATGGTGCTTCACAAACAGGGGGTCACATTTCAGCTTGGCACCAATCAGGGTCACAACATCAACATCAGAAGCACTTTAGGGGGAAGTCCCCAAGGATGGACACCAAACCCATACCCGCAGCCCGCCAGCCCCAGACTGACCCTTTCAGGTCCATCAGGGCTTGGATTTCTCCAGGAAGGAAGATGCTGCTGGAAACCTGTGGTCATCTTCATCTAAATACCTTTTTCCCCCCTTTGCTGTGTGATCGGAAGCAAGTCTGGCTCTGTCATGTATCAGAGGCTTATCAGAGCGTACGCATTTTATTCAGTAAATTTTGCCAGAAATGCTTCTGCAATTTTGGGTCTTAAAGAAAAGCTTGACATTTGATGGGCTTTGGTAGCAGTTCACTGGGCTGCAGCCAGAGCAGCCGTACACGTCCCACTGCCTTTCTCCCTCCTGGAGACAGGGCAGCCGAGCACAACGTTCCGGTTTATTAGAAGCACAGGTGTCAGACCCGGGGCTGCCCCGTGGTTCTGGGAAATGTTCACGTCTTGGAGACCTGCCTTTCCAGATGATCAGGCTGCCCTGCTGGTCACGAGGAATGGAGCAGATCTGAAGATGGGAGGGGTTCACAAAAGGAAAACGGCAGTTTGGGGCAAATTCTGCTTTCAGCAACTCTGCGTGGGGTTGTCCTGGTGTTGGAGCAGGATAACTCTCCTTCCCTGGAGGCCAAGCTGGTATTTAAGACTTCAGGATCATGGGGACGCAACCCTGATGTCTAAGAGCCAGAGCTGCAGAGGTTGAAACCGGCACCTCCCCTTTGACCTCAGCAGCCCTGAAACACTTTGGTTCTTCTGTCTCAGCATAATTAGGCATGGAGCAATTTGATGTGAGGTTTTAGAAAGCCGGACTTCTGAAAATCAGCATCAGAAAACAAGAGAGTGGTAAGGAGTGGGAACAACCTCCCTCTGCACACCCAAAAGCCACATCAAAGAAGCAGGTCTCAACCTAGTTAAATCTATCACAGCCTGTAACAGAACGGGTCTGGTCCTGTGTCCCCAGAGGCTGCAAGACACATGGAACAAGCTTCTTCACCATGCAAAGCAGCAGATCCAGCTACTTCCGTCTTCTCTTGTTGCTCCGTCATTTTCATCATCTGGTATTTCATGGGGAAATTGCTGGGACACCTTCAGTGTGACCACTTGGTGGGGCTGGGCTGTGTGGTCCTGGAGCAGGAACTGGTGGCTTTTATTACCCCAGCTGATAAACCTCTCCTGCTGCCAGTCTCATGGGGATATTCCCTACCTACCTTCCCTAGGGACGCACATATGAAAGCACAAAGCAAAGCTCAGTTGCAACTCTTATTTAATTCTGAATATAAGTTGAAGCCTTAAGAAATGCTGAGCTGACAAATTACATCTTTTTACTATCTTTTATTGGATGCCATCTGTTGAACTTTTTTGTACTAATGGAAAAAATTAATATAACTATGAATTGCGGTGGGAGTCTTTTTAAATACTAAAAGGAAACAATTTTGTACTAAAATTGCTTTTGTTTTCAGGCATTGTGGAATAGATGAAGAATAGAAGTTCTGTCCACCATTTTTCTGGAGGCTTAAGAACCCCGGAATAAAATACAAATACAGATTTATCCCATAGCAGGATTTGTTTTGCACCTAAAGAAAAACGTATTTTGCTCAAACTGGAAGTTTTTTGTGTGTCACCTTTGTCCTTGCAAAAAAATAACTGACAACATAAAAAGTACCCAGCTTCTTTGTAAAGTAGAGATTTTTCTTTGAGTTTTTTTTCCTTTGCTGAAATCTTGCTGACTTGGTAATGTCGCTGTGCAGGACCAAGTTAATGTTCCACTGAAATTCTTTGCTTCAGGATTAGTTCTTAAAATTGAGTATCTAAAAAACGTAGACCAATGTCTAAACTAAATACACAGGGGCTAATCCCCGTTTCACATACTTGCAGTTAAATTTAGGGCACCAGCAGTGAAGTTACTCCAGTTGCAGCATTTGAGACCCTGTGGTCTCTGTGGGATCCCCCCGGCTCTGTATCCTTAAAAGCTGCTGTCACATCTTCATCTATTATATCACACACACAAACACACACGCTCAGCTTTTGCTAAATATACCAATTCTTACATTTTTAACACTGTTTATTATGTGTTTTTCTGTTCATCCCTAAAGTTGCCTTGGCACTGGTGAAAACCCACAGAATTAATGACATTCAAATCTCTCTTTTAAAACAATTCCTTCTATTCTTAGATTCTGGGAAACCTTTCAAACTCTGTTGCAGCAGAGAAAAGCCATAGATGGCTGACCATGCCTACTTCTCCGTGGGAAGTATGGTCACCACATGACTAAAATGATGAAAATTTTTTTTCCTGCAGCCCCATCATACAGGAAAAGTGCAGGTCATGAAGGCTTCTCCTTTTGGTGATAGGGTGGTCATGTATACGTGGTTGTAGTGTATCTTTTTCTCTGTTCTGAAATAACCGCAAGTACCACTAGATGTCACGACTGCTTCGCTGTTTGACTTTTCTCCCAGCACTGTTGGACTGAAAGCCTTGGCTGGAAGGATCTTTACAGCTTTAGCTTAAGAGCAAAAGCAAGGACCATGCCACTAAGCAAAACCAGGTTTTTGTCCTCAGGAAGAGAAAGATGCTTCAGGATAAACCTTTCCTGAGCAAAGAATTCATACACCTCTGCAATCCTCCAGCCGGACCAGGCAGGCACAAAAAGACTCTGCAGCTGTTCAGCCTGAAGGAAACTATCAAACCTGCAGGGCCTCCCCGGCTCTGAAGCTACAGCAGAAAGTCAGGGAGGAGAAGAGGTTTGAAGAGGGACACAAAAAACTTGTGGCAGGAAAGAAAAGCAACTACAAGGATATTATTTTCTCCTCTGTTGTGATAATTTTGGTGTTGGAAGTAACTTTTCTATCTCTTTCTCTGGAGTAAACATGGCATTTCTGTTGTTGTGGTTATTGATGCTTGCTGGTCGCGGAACTCATGAACGCCCGCCTCCTCCTACTGAAATAGTTAAGAAATAGCAAAAACATCAAGCAAACATAATTAGGCCAAACTCAGGCATTTTCTGTCAAGAGGAGCTAATTATAGTGCCAAACTGCTACAGAGTTTGGCTGTATCTCCGCCCTATTTTAGCAACTTGTGGCAGAGAAGCAAATAATTGCAATGCAAAGTAGCGAGCACGTGAAGGTCGGGAGAAGAATATTTTTCTCAGGATATCCTGATTTCTGTCTTCTCTGGTGTCATCCGTAGGAACCTGTTCATCCTCAGGACTTAGCACTAAGGTTACCACATTAGAAAAATACGCCTTTTTCAGACGGAGATTCAAACTAATTGTCTCCCACAGGCCTTCAGAGAATTTTTCCTCCTCCTCTAAAGATACTGTAGTCAGTGCACCAGCTTGTGTCATCATTATGCACATGAAAATAATAACAAAGCTGGAGATAATTAATTCATTTATTCACTCTGTCGTGACCAGTAATTGCTCCTGCAGATTCCTTTTTCACTCCGATGACAACATTTATCACAAACAAAACCAAAACTGAATTCCTGTGAAATTGCTATTAAAGCATTCCCTGAAGGGGAAAAAAAAAAGACTAAAAACAATTTAAAAAGTTAAAAGAAAAAAAAAAGAAGACAAAAGGGATCATCAGAACAGATCTCAAGCCCTCCAACATAAGAAGGACATGGACCTGTTGGAGCGGGTCCAGAGGAGGGCCACCAAGATGATCAGAGGGCTGGAGCACCTCTCCTATGAAGACAAGCTGAGAGAGTTGGGGTTGTTCAGCCTGGAGAAGAGAAGGCTCCAGGGAGACTTTATAGCAGCTTTCCAGTATCTGAAAGGTGCCTACAAGAAAGCTGGAGAGGGACTTTTTACAAGGGCATGTAGGGATAGGACAAGGGATAATGGCTTCAAACTGGAAGAGGGTCGATTTAGATTAGATATCAGGAAGACATTTTTCTCTATGAGGGTGGTGAGACACTGGAACAGGTTGCCCAGAGAAGTTGTGGCTGGCCATCCCTGGAAGTGTTCAAGGCCAGGCTGGATGGGGCTTTGAGCAGCCTGGTCTAGTGGGAGGTGTCCCTGCCCATGGCAGGGGGGTTGGAACCGGATGATCTTTAAGGTCCCTTCCAACCCGAACCGTTCTATGAACAAACTGCACCTTACAAAAAGCAGTGGACATGTTTGGTGGGGGTGTTCTCGCTGTGCTGAATTTGTACAACATACACCAGCCCTGTACAGCTTCAACTTCCCGTCATTCCCACAGCATCACATCTGCATTCTTGACAAATGCCAACCGGAGCCTCGCATCCCTGCCCAGCACTGGTGCACATGTTCCTTCCAGCACCAACCAGCTGCTTTTTCTTGAGTTCATTTT
The DNA here is from genome assembly GCF_963924245.1 of Chroicocephalus ridibundus. Classification (NCBI taxonomy): domain Eukaryota; kingdom Metazoa; phylum Chordata; class Aves; order Charadriiformes; family Laridae; genus Chroicocephalus; species Chroicocephalus ridibundus. The sequence goes on from NC_086288.1 coordinate 48,109,940, forward strand.
AGACAACCTGTGGCTGAGGAGTGTTAATTCCCCTTGCTGTTTCCACACAGAGCAGGGAGACTATCCACTGGGATAACTTGCAGGCATCTTCTCGCAGCCCGGTGCTGGTGAATTTTCGTGCAAACCAGACGTGCAGAGCTGGCACCTGCACAGTGCCACACTGCCACCCATATAGACCTGCTATGAGCTTTCCATGTTGCTTCTCACACATCATCTGTCAGCATCCAGCCTAGTTTACACACCAGAATGGTCTTTCAGGCTTGACTCGTCTGGCTGCTCCTACTCTGCATCCAAGACAAGGATTAAACCAAGGAAAAAAACGGTTTAACTTCATCCCTAAAATGGACATGAAAGGGAAAAGTCCAGGAACTTTGTGTCCCACTACTTAAATTCTTCAGCTAAATTCATTCATTTCCTAAGCATCCTTTCCTAAAAGCTGAGTGCATTTAACAAGAAAAAGATTTAAAAGCCCCAAAAAATAAATGGCACTTTTACCTTCAATGAGCTTTGGATCAGACCTCCAGTGGGTAACAGAGGAAACCCGGTGGAGACTCTCCCACCCACGGCTCTCCCACCTCCCTGGGAGATGACCCACCATTGGAAGCACGCAGGCACAGAGTGTTTTTCCTGGGCAAGGATCATTTTTCGGTTCAGTGGAGTTTCTGCTTGGTTCCACCACTTCAGTGCAAACCGCAGAGGATTATTAGCTGTCTGCTCTCACACTCCACTGAAACACCCAGGGACATTTACCGTCAAACAGAAATATTTGCAATATTGAAAACCACTGGGATTATTCACAGGTTTAGAATTAGACAAGCCCAAATCCTGAAGAATGCCACAGCAAAACACTGCTCGTCATACATCTGCAGGTGACAAAATATGATTTTGATTGGATATACTTGTGCAGTAATAAGAAAATCATACCTTCTGCGGTAATACACACAAAGACATTCAGAAGATAAGTTTTAAAGTGGCCAATTTCTTAGTTATTTACATCAACCTTATGACCAAACAAATTAGGGAAATATTGTATAAAGGTGAGCTAGGGTTCTAATCTGATCTCACTCATCATCTTAGAAGTCTTAATGAGTCAAAGAAAGATGACAAGTAAATTATAACATGTGAAAAGGCATGTGTAGCCATGGAAGAAACCTTGAATGCATCATCTGAGAGTGCAGGAGGGCAAAGACACCAAGGGTCCTAGCTGCAGGGACCAAGTCGTCTGCTCACTAGATATCCATCCAACACCTTTATTCCCTGGATATTATTGCTGGACCAATGCCCTTATATCCCCTTTGTCTCTAGTTCCCCATGTCCATCTCCTGTGCACTTGCCTGTTGCCTTTGAGGTCACCCTGGTGTCCCCTTCTTATCCACACTGGTCTTCCACACTGGCCTTCTGCCATGCTGGCTCTGCTTCCTCCATGTTGGGGTGGATTGCAGAGGAGAAGGTGGACCACAGAGGAGGAGGTGGACCACGGGTTAGGAGATGGATCATGGGGGAGGAGGTGGGCCATGTCTCTCCACTGATGGATGGTAACATGAACCCGGAGTGGCATGAAAGTGTCTGAACTGCCTCACCCATCTCAAAGCTTGGCCAGGTGGTTCCCATCCTGTTTGTCTACATCCACCTGATTTGCACAATTTGCCTGTCACGAGATTATTTGTTACAGCGGTTTTAGTCAAATTCCTCTTCTGCACTTTAAAGCAACACTTTTTTTGTCTGTCTGACTTCAGATGCACACTAAAACCAACTGAGGCCAATAGATCTACTCATGCTTACACACTTTGCTAAATGAGCATTTTTGTTAGGCTCAGTGACACTTTCCTTTGAGGTAATACCAAATCGCAGCTCACCCACGCCTGGTGCCAGCTGCCCTTCGTGTCCAGAGGGAAAAGAAACTCAGCCCATAATTTATCCCAGCTGGGATATATAAAAAACAGCCAACCTTTTTTTTTCCTTCGTGTCCTCAATATATAACCCAGCTCTTCCTAAGTCAATCTAACAATTCCTAGAGGAAAACACTAATACTCATAGCTATAGATACCTCCTGCCTCATGTCAACCTGGAGACGCATTGTGTGAGACCCAGGCAAGCTTCTCCCCTTCCTTGTACACCCCAAGCCGTGCCACTTGGACCAGCTCCTCCTCAGGACATGAAGGGATGGAGCTGTATCAGAGATGCCCTAGGTGACCATCTTCAAGACACGCAAGGTGTATTGTGTATTTTTCCTCCACTGTGTGGACTGACCTCTCCAAGCATTGCATATATTTGTCTGGAGAGTCCTTGCCCATTTCTAGAAAACCAGGATGGTTTCAAACCATCTGTTTATCAACAGGGGTGACAACTAGTATTGCCAGGTGAAAATTGAGAGCTCTTGACTCTTTCATCTTCTTGGAACTATATCGCAAAAAACAAACCCTATGTCCGGCCAGGTTTGGTCGCAACCCAGAAATGCTCTTTAGCAACCTGGCTGCTGGCATCTGAGTGCATTAAATCAGACCTTCACGGCTGGTGAAGGCAATGGCAGAACTGATACAGTGGCTAGTGCTGGATGCAGGGAGTGACCGGCTGCCTGGCAAGCACCGCCTCCCCAGCGCAGCCACGTTCACCATCCGACAGGGAAGTAAACAACGTAAATTTGAGTGCATTGCTCTCCGTCTTACTCTGCAAAAATCAGCTGTTGCATTTCTGCCATGCCGGCTGATTCCCAGAAAGCATCGCCCACTCCCACCCAGGTTTTGTGGGACCTTTTCAGCTCATGAAATTCCACCTCCTCCCCTTGAGCACACCTCACTGTAGAATAAGCCCAGTAAATGTGTCGTGTCAGGGGTTTTTCTGTGAATCACCTAGGTTTTTAAAAACCACATCTCACTCAAAATTTTGAAGCATCTTCCTTCTCCATCTTTGTATCCATCTGCAGCTAACACTGATTTCTTGTTCGTTAGCTTCACCCGTCTAACTGGAGTTGTTCCTGCTGTGTGTGGAGGTGAGGAACTGTGGGTCATCACCCTCTGATCAGTATAAGCTTTTTACTAGATCACATTTTCCTAGCAAGTAAGCAACATCTTGGACTGACATGAAGTACTCTGTATATTCTCTGGAGTAGATCTGAAAAAAATCTTTCTGCAACCTCCATTGAATATTCTGAATTTGGGAAAAAGTTTGTATCCATCCTTTTCCCTTTGACCCATCTCTACTAAAATTGCATTTTCTGTGTTAAGTAATGCAATACTCTGCTACAGCGTTATCAGGGTTCTCTGACGTTGAGAGATTGGGAGGCAGGAGGGGATGCGGATTGCGTTTATCTCCCAGGAGGTAACGGGTCCTGCCTAAAATGGATGGGTTGAATCCATTTAGCTCTTTCCGTAGGGCTCCGCATTTGCTCAAGCTAACTGCTCACGCAGCTTTTGAGCGGGAAGTTATGTGAGACAAATCCTATTACTGGTGCAGTAAAACTAGGAATAAGATGCTCCTGGTCCTGCTATAGCTGTCTGTTTGATCAGCAAAATGGCTGCAGAGATCGATCGATAGGTGGATAAATGTATTATAGCAGACAATATTTGTCCGTGCTTGGCCAGCCGTCTGGCTAAATAGCAATATTGATCCTGTAAATAATGACATCCCTAAAATATCTAACTTACTCCTCAAGCAGTAAATACAGGCCTTGGGGCATGAATTTCTCCACTGAATGTTTCTTGGGAAACGCAGCCATCCACCGCAGAGTAACTGCATAATGTGCACTCTCTCTCTCTCACACTGGTTCTATCTTATGTATTTCTCTTAAATTAGTGAAATGAAAACTAGAAACGTATCAGGTTTCTTTTCCCTCTCATTTGCTGAATATTCAGTTTGGAGCTTCGAGTGTTATTTAATCCAGAAGTGTTCAAGTTTTCTAAGTGGTCATTGACCCAATGAAGCTTACTTGTTGCTTTATAACCAAAATGTTCCCAGTCTGGAACAAGAGCTCACATTATGCACTTAGTGACTGCACCACTTCTATGAAGCCGAGTGTAAGAGCTGTGTTAAAACACAGAATGCATATAGAAATGGCATTTGATCCCTCACGTGAACTGCTGCCTGCCTGGGAGCTTAAAAACTTGTCCATCTGACTTCCAGAAAAGAAAAGTCATATCAGCAAAGACACGCAGTGCAGACCTCAAAACCCTGGCAGGCGTCAAAACGGGTCGCTTGAGCTCTCAAACAAGGATGGAATAAACTTCCTCATAAATGATAAACCACAACCACGGTCATACAGTGGATCGTATCCTGAAGCCACCTGACTATCTCAGTAGAGAGAAATGATAAATAGCCGTTTGCCCTCCAATTATACAAGATTTTTGTACGTTAGTTGCGAGCTGTTGGATTTGACTCCTCGCTGGTCTGGTCCAGCCCTCACTAAACTATATATAAAAGTAAGGAAGAGAATGATAATCTCCTCTTCAAAAAACAACTCACGTAAGGATTAAAGGAAGGCAAGACTGTCTTTTTTTCAGCAAGGGGCTAAGGTAGTGAGAAAAGCATGACAGTGTACCGTCTAGATTTACAGCGGAGTTTTTCAATATGATTTGTCATTGCCAAATCCATTACATTGGGATTAAATTGTACAGGTTATTAAATACTGATTACAAGAAGACAGTTCACCGTGGCAGGCAAATAACTTACAAGTTACTGAAATTAAGGCTTTGAAAACGTTTTAAGGGAATTAACGTTTAATTAATGATTTTGATCTATAAGGCATTCCAGTAATAGCTTCAGTAAGAGATTACACAAACCTGTGAGACATTCGTAAGTATAAAGGATATTTGATGTTAGCAGTTTTTTAAATTAACCCTGCATTGGAAGGCCACCACGAGGGATTTGGTGTACAATTAAAGGACCATTCCAGTTAGCAGGCCCTTCACCTTCTGTGATTTTTTTTGCATCATCAAATTTATGTGCACATATTTTTAACAATACAGCATGAGATGAACGTGATTTAGAATATTCCTAATTCAACACCCCAGGTTAACTTGGATATTAAACTGCAGGGAGATTTATGGATATGAGGTGGTTGGCTTAATAGTCACTTTTTTTCTTCCACTGAATTTCATCTTTCTGATATTGACTTCCAGAAACAGCATAAATCACCAGCAGCATTTAACTTTCCAACATGATTGATGATCTATGTTAGAAAACTTATCTTACACTAAGACATTCTTGTAAAATGTCTTCTCTTTTTTCATTAAAAAAAGTTTATGTGATTTCTTATAGTCAAAGCCAAGTCGCTGATCCGTCTCTGTTTTGCTCACTAAATTTACCTCAATGATCTGACATTATTTTCAGAAGGCTGTAAGTGTAATTAAGGGGGTTTAAAAGATGTTTGTGTCAGTAGCTGTAAAAATACAAACAGGGAAGTCTACTGAACTGGAAACAATAAATAGCTGGTATCAGTTTTCCTACAGATATGATGTTACAAAGACTCTTCTACAGGAAAATTTTCATTAGGGAATTTCATGGTAATTTATAGTGCCCTGTCAGGAGATAAATCCCACACGAGATTCAAGACATCTAAATAGCTGATCTGTCGAGTTCTGTAATTATATAGGTGCTTTTTAACAGTTCAAATCCTGATGAGATACAGGGATGACACAACTCTCATTAAAGTTGAAATTAATAAACTTTAGAAGTTCTAGTACAAAAAAAAATGGCAGTTTAGTCATCTTTAACTTCATCTTCAAGCTGAAATGCGTAATCTTTTTGATAACGTACTGAGGAAAATAAAATTGCGAAGAAGTTTTGGAGGCTTCACAAGGCTTGATAAATTTGAAAGACCACTTTGAAAATGAGGACTTCTTTCCTTTTCCTCCTGTTTTCCTGGTGCAGCTGGACCAAAGCCAATGTCACTACGCGATTTTTTGGTTAAAACCACCTGAATTAAAAGTTTGTCCAGACTTAACTAACTTTATCTGGAAAAGTAATGGGAAGGTTTTTCCCTGGTTACAAGATAGATCTGGCTTTATATCTAAAAGATATTAATACTTGTTACAGCTTACTAATATTCATTACAGCTAATTTTTCTCACTGGTTATAATGTGCTCATTTTCTCCCTATCACTGGTTATAATTGTTTAGTTTGGTCTATGCTGCCCGCTTAATTATTTTCTTTTTTTTTATGTCACATTTCTCAGAATAATAATTATGTCAGATCATAAATCCCATCCTACAGTGACAATAACAAAAACCTGATAGACAGTAATACTTGCTTTATAAGGTGGAACAAGGTGATTCAGTTTAACTAAACACTTAATTTCTTTCTACTTAGTTTAATTAATTCAGCTTAATTATTTAACCTATTAACCAAAGATTAATTAAATTGAATCTGAAGCACTCTCGTTATATTTATATTGCTTATTTTTTTCGGAATGGGACTAGCGTTTCATTACCTCACTTGATCATTAATTTTAGTGCTGCTGTTGCTCTTTCTTGAAACGTTCCGTTTTCTCCAGGGCCGAGTTAATCCATAATTCAGCACTAATGGTAAATCAGTTGTGCGTTACCCGCGGCACGCAGTCCACCAGGCGACGCCAGGGTTTGGGTGCAGGGGCTGGCCTGCATCGTTTCACGGTGGTTCACAGCGGGGAACAGGACCACTGCGGGAACACACCCTGAATAGCCACAACCATCCTGCCTTGGGCTTTAAAAGGACACCTCCTTCCACTCGCTGTTGGTATTTTATCTTTTTTCTGTAATGCCATCTTCTAAAAATATCTCCCTGCTGTTCTTCAGTGCTGCAAGGGAGCAGGGTGGGATGGAGGTGGCAGCCCCGTTTCTAAAGGCTTCTTAAGGCTCTTTTGAAGAGCACCTTGAAAAATGGAACTCCAAAGCAAATGCCACAGTGCAAACCAGACAAGGTGTTAAAATCAAAGTCAACAAACTCAAGCCCAAGAGCTGTTGGGAGCCATCCACCAGTGTGGGCACAGCTGAACTGCCCCTATCCAGGAAAGTCGTGGGTGCCTGTAGTGCCTGCCCTTATCTGAAGGTCTACCATGGTGTATTGGGTTTGCGTAGCAAAGTTCTGGTAGCAGGGGCGATGGGAGGAGGGGATTACAGGGGTGGCTTCTGTGAGAAGCTGCTAGAAGCTTCCCGCATGTCCAATGCAGCCAATGCCAGCCAGCTCTAAGAGGGACTCGCTGCTGGCCAAGACTGAGCCCATCAGTGACAGTGGTGGCATCTCTTTAACAACATATTTAAGAAGGGGAAAAAAACCCTGTGCAACAGCATATTGCAGCGGGAGAGGGGAGTGAGAATATGAGAGCAACAACTCTGCAGACACTGAGGTCAGTGAAGAAGGAGGGGGAGGAGGTGCTCCAGGAGCTGGAGCAGATTCCCCATGGTGAAGACCATGGTGAGGCAGACCATCTCCGTGCAGACCATGGAGGTCCACGGTGGAGCAGACATCCACCTGCAGCCTGCGGACAACCCCACACCAGAGCAGAAGACTGTGATCCCATGGGAAGCCCACACTGGAGCAGGCTCCTGGCAAGATCTGTGGAGCCATGGAGAGAGGAGCCCACGCTGGAGCAGGTTTTCTGGCAGGACTTGTGAGCCCACAGGGGACACACGCTGGAGCAGTCTGTTTCCGAAAGACTGCACACTGTGGAAGGGACCCACGCTGGAGCAGTTTGTGAAGAACTGCAGCCTGTGGGAAGGGACACACATTGGAGAAGTTCATGGAGAACTGTTTCCCATGGCAGAGACCCCACTCTGGAGCAGGGGAAGAGTGTGAGGAGTCCTCCACCTGAGGATAAGGAGCGGCAGAGACAACATGTGATGAACTGACGGGAACCCCCATTCCCCATCCCCCTGTGACAGAGGAGGTAGAGAAATTGGGAGTGAAGTTGAGCCTGGGAGGAAGGGGCCGGGGGGGAGAAGGCATTTTAAGATTTGGGTTTATTTCTCGTTATCCTACTCTGATTTGATTGGTAATAAATTAAAGTTGTTTTTTTTCCCCCCAAGTCGAGCCTGTTTTGCCCATGACGGTAATTGGTGAGTAATCTCAACGCATGAGCCTTCCATTATATTTTCTCTTCCCCTGTCCTGCTGAGGAAGGGGAGTGATAGAGCAGCTTTGGTGGGCACCTGGCGTCCACCCAGGGTCAACCCACCACATATGACATGCTCACCTATAAATCATTATCTCTCCAAAAAACCATACATAATGATAATGGTGATAGTCTGGAAAAACAAGGACCAGGGACTAGAAATACCTCTGGTGCCTGCACGCTTCATTTTCATCAAACATGCTCATGGCCAGGCAGCTACACAGCAGTGTAGGCAGGCTGTGTTGTCGGTGACAGAGCAGAACCATGGTCCACCAAAGCCACGCCAGGAGGGGACAGACTCCTTGTACTAAATGTGCCCCACACATGCTGGCAGATGAAGATGTGGATGGTCACGACAGGTCAGGGAGCATGGCAACCTCTGAGGGAAAGGACCAGACCTTTCTTAAGAGACCCTTAACTCAAAAATCCATCTACTCACTCTGAAAATAGGAGCTGGGGGAGTATGCACAAAGGAAATCTGCACAAAGCCTCCAGAACTGGTCAGATGCCAATTTTTTTCCAGAACTTCAGAGATTTTAATTCCATTTCTGTAGTAAACTCTGCACCCACAGCCCAAGACCCACTCAAAGTCCCACCCCAAGCAGGAACATCTATTGCAAAAGCACCCGCCAGTGCTACCTGCACCCCAAGCACCCGGAGATACTTAAAGAGTCAGACCCGCCACCTTCACGCTTAGATTTAACAAGCCCCTGCTAAGCACAAAGCTGAATGAGATCACGTCTGGTCCAGGGCCAGAAAGTAATGGTGCGGTAATGGTTTTATTGGCTTTTTGAGAAGGAGCTGTTTGATTTCAGAGAGAGAGGAGAGTCAACAGCAACACTCGCTCCTGCTAATCTCATTTCCAGAAGCATGCTGAGTGAGAAGGCGCTTGGGCACAAAGCTTTGCTCGATTGCTCTCTGTTTATCTAGGATTACATTAGGAGCCCAAGACGCATCTGAAAACAGCCCGTGGCAAGAGCGAGGGTTTTTGCAAAGGGCTTCTGCAGCATCAGGTTTGGGGGAAGGGATATTCCAGTGTTTCCAACAAGTTGTTGGCTGGATGGCAGCCAGTACAAAATGTTTCAAAACTAACAGAATAGATGTGCAGGAAGGGGAAGATTTAGAGACATAAAAATAGCTCCTTTTTGTTGAAAATTAAAAAAAAAAAAAAAAAGCTGTATTTAGATGCACAGGTTTTAGACATGCAAATTTAAGACAGTCTCAAGGCAAGTACTGTAGCTAACAAGTGTTGATTAGATAGTCTGGTTAATTTAAAATAATATAATGCATTTACCTTAAGCAAAAACAAATCAAATGCAGAAGAGGGAATTAGGGCCCTTGTAAGGGGAGAACTACAGCACAAGTTAGTCTGACAGTGATCTGCCCCATTGTCCATGAAATAGTTACTTTAAAAACCAAATTACCACCAAATCTGGTATAACAACTCTTTATTTCAGTGTCTACAACACAGAGAGGGCTTGCATTTTGAAACCAGAACCATGCAAAGCACCTATACACCAAGAACAAGAAACTGAACAAGTGTCTCTCTCCTGCTACATGTGGAAAATTTAGGCAGGAAGACTCAGTTTTCCTGTGCGTTCTGCTCTATCCTTCCACAAATCAACCAGCTGCGAGGGGTGATAATTAACCTTCATTCCAAATCAAATAATTTGCCACTGAACAGTATTCCACGCTGCCCGAAGCTGCTCAAATATGCTTCTGTAAACTTCAGCAAGGACCCAGTTCTGCTCTCGGTTTACAAGGACAAAGTCCCAAACATCTCCAGCTACAGGAACAGACTTTAATCAGAGGTACTGAATTAACGGAGAGCAGAATTTGGCTCAAAGGATGAGAATCTCCTCCATACAGAGTCCCAGAAAAGGCCCTTATTAACGTCCCAGACAGAGGGATGTAGAGACCACTCTAGGCTCAGAGAATTGCCATGTGCACAGAGGACAACTAGACATCCTGAACTATTAAAAACAGTGGTATAGAAAAATAAAAGGCATAAAATACTGAACCAAAAAGGTTCCAAATAAGGCATCAGCAGGTCCCGACTGGACGTGCTCCCGTTATGTGCTTCACCCTCCCAGCCAGGGTGGTTAGGAACAATGCATTAGGATTGTATTTCTGGCCTCAATCAGTAAGCACTATCAGCAACCAGAAGGGTTCAAGTTCTCTTCAAAAAAAAAAACAAACAAACAAACAAACAAAAAAAGCCCACCCACAAATTAAAGAGTATTCTTTTTGGTAAGTATTTCTTATAAAATAAAATAAAAATGTTAAAGCAATTTGTTTAAATGGTTCTTTAAAAAAAGACAACATTCCTGTAAAGTAAAAATATATATATATAGAAATAGAATATAATTTTTTTGTTTGTTTTTAAAAAAAGACATTCAGTATCACATCAGCGGATTCTGATCAACTTCCCATCCGTCTTCTTTGATAACCGCTGCTCGTTAAGGCAAAACATCAGGTTGGCACCGTTATAACAGCTGAATCAAACCGGCCGAAGGTGAAACAGAGCAGGCAGCATGCTGGCATCAGCGAGGCTGCTTCTCCCGCACGCTGACCGAGCCGTCCTCCATGCCAAAGTACACCACCTCTGCCATGTCGATGAAGAGCCCTGTCTCCACCACACCTGGGGAACAAGAGTTCATGTGGCAGTTAATGCCAGAGTCACCCCATTGCTCAAACCCTCCGCTCTGACCATGTTTTTGTTCGTTAAGAGGCACTAGTGCCTCCATCAGAGGTTTGGAGAGAGGCATCCAACCTGGATGATGTTGCATCAGCTGCACAGGGAGCCTCCGGGAAGCCTTCTTCACGTGGCCACCCAAAGAGAAAGCTCTCTCCAGAGTGAGAAACAACTCTGAAAGCTCCCCCGATGCTCACACCGCCCCAGCCACACCATTACGCTAACACAATCACAAGCATGGCATTTTCAGCCATGACCCACAGGAGCAAGAGGAAGCCACATGCAGCCACAGGCTTAGTCACTTTGCCTTCAAGCACACCTAAAAAGCCTGTCCTGTTAGAGAACACCTCTATAACACTTGTTCAAACGTTAAGACACAGCAGATCTGATCCTACCTCTGCAATTTGTAGCCCGTTTGCAAATGTACTTTTGGTTGCATTTAATTATGGGGTGCTCCTAACTTCACAGCGATCACTGAGCCGGAGGCCAGAAAGGTAGAAAGAAATGAAGGACGAGGGCTACCACAAGCCAGAGCCCTACTGTCCCACTGTATTTAGGCTTTAACAGTGCTGCTTTTCCACTTCTGGGTAGGGAAGATGCTTTTCTACCCATAGCAGGTCCATTTCTGAGCAGCAAACAGCGCTGAGACCATCTCCACACCAACACGATGGAACAGGTCCCATCATTTACCATTCATCTCTCAACCAAAAGAGATGCAAGGAAGAAGTCCTTGCAGAGAGGCTGTTTTGTTTGCAAACAGTGTGACCAGACGCTGTTTCTCTCTTGCACAGAAACAGCTCTAATGATACAGGGATTCGTACGGCCATAGGCAGCAACCACATTAGGATACAGAGCGCTGCACCAGGGACAGCCCAGAACAGCTGTGGTCACCGGTTCTTTTAGAAGTGCTCCTGCTGAAGATCCAAACCTGCCACCTACTGCTGACTGTGAGCAAGTGACAGGTAATTATTCAGACAGCAAAGACACCAAGATAAGCCAAGGCAGAGGTAGCACCCTAGCAGTTTGCTCCTAGAGCAGGAAGGGAAACCTCAGAAGCAGCACTGAAGGAAGCAAAGCCACTGAAAAGAGGCAACTAGAAGTTACTGGCAGCTCTTCACCCAGCCTACACCCATGGCCTCTGCCTGCTCTTGTGTTTTAACTGTGATGCCAGGACAATAGATTGCTGCTTTGTGGGGACACTGAGGTTTGCGCAACAGGATCCCATCCTGTTCCTGCATGCTCTGACAATGCACGAACAGTCAGCGAAGGCAGTTGTGTTACAGACTTCGGGGGCAGGCAGGTATCTGGGACAAACTCAAAGATAAAAGATACAAAATATGTATTCAAAAGCCAACCAGATTCAAGAGCAGACTTTGACAAGGTAACCAGACAAGATATCTAGATGTGGCCAGCCGATCTGCTGCTTTCCTCAAGTCCAGCGAGTGCCACTGCCCCTGGGCAGACCTGGGTTGTCCAGAAGCAGCTCTGGCCTGGGCAGCAGGTCTCATGCAAAGCAGAAGCCCTTGCAGAGAGGCTGCTGCATTTGCAAACAGTGAGACCAGCCACTGCTTCTCTCTTGCACAACAACAGCTGCAGCAACAGCGAGGATACGCTGTGCCCTCACAGCAAGGTGAGCCTGTAGGACCACACAACGGTAAAGGGATGCAGAGCTGTAAGGAGCTTCTGGAAAATACCGTAACTCAGTGCAAACCCTTGCTCCAGAGTCCACCAGTGTTTCCACTAAAAGCCTCTTTCTAACTGGGCACGAGGAGAGTAAGGAAGAGCACAGGACTGGCATGCCTAGTAGAAAACAGTGTCAGAAGTCAACCTGGTATCACCCCACGTTTTCACCACCATACAGGAACGCCACTTGGGTACAGTTGTACTAATTCAGATGATAACTGCCCCTACATTTGTTTCTACTTCAGAGACCTAAGAGAGGCACTAAGCACACACACACTTCCTCTTATCCACAGGAGACCTCCCACAGTCAGGGTTATCTAGCAGGGGCCAAGCCTCAGACAGCTTTTGGATTTTTTTAAATCGCAGACATTACCTGGTATCATTTTTATAGCTGTGTTCACTTCACTCCATTCATGAACCTTGTCAAATTTCCAGTCCAGGATGAAGTTCCCGTTGTCTGTCACCACGGGGCCCTGGGAAGCAAACACATTTGTCAGCACTGTGAGATCCTTGTCTACCAAGCACAGCCAGGGACTGTCACAGCCCTCACCCAGACCAGCCATCCCCACTGCAACGGTTTACAGAGTCATCATTCAAGCAAATCAGGGCAGTCTACAATAAGCCTGTAAGTAAAACCATCGCCCAAGGCAACTGCTTGTTCCTCGTTCTCCTGCGTACTGATAATCATGCAGAAGCTGGAAACAACAGTGTGACTTCATCACTGGAACAGGGGATCTGTTGTCTTAAAATGGCCATTACAGGCAATTCAAGCCAAAAGAAGCACCCCGTCCGCCCAAATAAGAGTGTGCTCCTGGATGCCATGGGGAGGTTTTGGAGTTGAAGAATATCTGGCCTTCAGCGTCCCAGATGTGCTCAGCACTCTCTCAAGCCCAACAAAAGGAGCAATTGGGTCCTTTCACAGCACAGAGACAGCTGGGGCTGAGGACTAGGTGTTTCAGTGGCACTAAGCAAGATGCGCAACCACATGTGCCAGCAGGGACCAGCATCTTTTGGGAAAACGGCTCATGCTGGAGCAGCACCAATGTGCATTCCCTGAGTGAGGCTGGTCTCAACTTCACAGAGAATGACTGGTTTGCTCCTCTCAGGCACCCAAACGCAGTACCTAAAGCCTCTTGGGATTAGACACATTAAAAACAAGTATTCAGCCTTCAGGCATTAACTCCCACCATTACCGCAGAAGGCTCTCCTTCTCCCCTGTCAGACAACACAGGCTGGCAAAGCCCCGCTCTCCAAGTCAGGATATGACAGTGGCAGTGGAGACAAAGTGTCTCCAGTTTTAATTCAGTCCAGCTCTGGCTCCCTGTGGCACAGAGAAGCCTGGAATGGAGCATGAGCTGCCCACCCGACTCGAGACCTCCTTTGAGAGCCCAGACTGCCCTCCGGCCCCCAAACGTCCCCACAGAGCAGCAGGTCAGACCCGGGCTGGCAATCCCTCCTTCTCCCTGCCCAGGGATGCTTGCTTTAGGAGACATAAACCAGAGAGGCTTTCCACGAGCAGCACCGACCCTGAAACACACAGTTCATTAACCAAAGTATAATTAGTGGGAATTACACAAGATATCACTCGTGGGAGTGAAAGCCCAGATTTAATTAGATGAAAGGCCAGACCTCAGGTCCTCTGTTTGCCCACATTGAAGTGGCTCCTCTGGGGGAGCAGGGCCGATCAGCGACACGTACCGCTTTGCTAACAGCCATCCGCAGCTCTGCAGCACCTCCGAAGTTTTTGGTCAGGGCTCTGGTGACAGGGACGTAAGCCATGGGGATGACTTCAATAGGAATTCCCTTCTTCCACTGCTCACCGAGGCTCTCCGATTTTTTCCTGAGGGCACAGTTTGAGGTGGGATTAGCATCAGATGTTGCATTGCTAACACCATTAACATAACACACCTATCACATTACCTCTTGCTAACCCCTCAGGCATAAGGCCCTGGAGGGCACAGCGGTCAGTTCACATGTGCACGCATGTAGGAAGAACCAGTTTAATGCATGATGCTCCATTCACTCATAAGCCTTGTTTTGACACGTTTTGGACAAGCAGGACACGAGTTGTTTTTTTCCATAGCCCTGAGGCTGTATGTACAGAAGGGGAAATTTATTCTGTGCTGACAATCACTGAGCTCAAAGAGCAGGGCAGCCATTTCCCCAAAAGCTCTGCTGACTCCTAAGCAGGCCTGCTGAGTTGAAAATTAAGAAAAAAGCTAAACTGAATTGCTGAAGCACTGGGAGTCAGGCTCATTTCCACCTATTCCTGCTCACTTCCCTGACCCACTGGAAGGGCAATATGGGCCTAACACAGGACCATCCAAATCCTCCCACTGGACACAGAGGTATCATGAATAGTACTATTTTTACCTGTAATCAGCAATAACGATGAAGCATTTTGCATATCCTGCAACTATCTTTTCCTGCGTCAAGCAACCACTGCAAGGGGGAAAAAAATAACATAAATATCAGAAAACAGACTGCTCCTCAGGCCTGATGGTCTTAAAGTCCAGTCCCCTCCATCATATTCTTGCTGGTTTTGGTGCTGCCTTTGTCCTACATCAGGGCTCTTTCCCCTGTCCCATCAGTTGATCCTCCTTGTCCCTTGCACACACTCTCAGTCAGGAGCTATGTCCCACTGCAGGTATACGCACAGCCCTGCACAGGATCCCATCAGCCTCTCCAGCCCACCCCAGAGACATCCACAGCCAGAAAAGGATGCTCAGAGGCCACTGCCACCAGCGTCGCACACAGAGAGATGGACAGCAAGGCTCACCCGCCACCTTTGATAAGGTTGAGATGAGAGTCCACTTCATCTGCTCCATCGATGGCAACGTCAAGCTGTAGGAAGAGGAGAAACTTGGTGTGGTAACTTCTCCCATGCAGCATCCAGGAGCTGCTCTTGGTGCAGCTTGGGAGGGTGTCAGGTCCCAAGCGGCCAGATGCCAGCCTGACCAGAGACGAGCATCTGATCAGCCACCCAAGGATACCAGCCCCTGCCAAACCACAGGCATGTGAGAGCAGGAGAAAGAAAAACCAAAACCAGCTGCTGGTCTGCAAGACACATCACTTTAGCACACAAGCAGGGAGCTCCCAGGGAAAATTTCAGTGACACTTCAGCAACACAACATCCCTGCCTCAGGCCAGCAAGTCTCAGCCTGGAAGAGGTGCCAAACACCTGGAGGAAACACAACTCTGCAGGCTACTTGCCATCTAAAGGGACAAGCACCAAGACAAGAATAAGGCTTGGGGGAAAAAGAATAAACTAAGCTAATTCCCGCTCATGTTGTACAGCATGGCTGCCTAAACTCATCCTCAGGGGAGGATAAAGGAGCCTGATGCTTTATGAAGAACCAGGTTAAAGGAAGGTCAGGTGAGGTCTTACCTCTGCAGTCCCACTTACCTCTGGATGTCGGTCCAAGTCACTTAGTGTTAAGCCGTTCTGCAGGATCAGCTGACGGGCCTGTGCACCAAGAACACAGCAAACACCATTTACTGGTGGCAGGAAAGGAAGACAGACTCGTGGTGGCATTCCACTGGCTGCAGCAAGGATGGAATCTCCCTGGGAGAGCTCCACTGCCCCACTCTGAGCTGGCAGAGAGGCTGCAGCCAGCAGCAAGAGCACATGGCAAGGAGAAAATGGTGCCTCCAGACCAGATTGTTTTAACCAAAAGAAAACCCTGCTGCTGATTTGAGCTAAAATGCTCAGATGGTGCAACAGGACTCCTGGGTTCAGGTCTCTCCATACTAAATAGCCAAAAGCCCCATCAGCTTGGTGGGAATCACTTGTATCTAAGCGTTAGAGGAGATATGGGATTTTTGAGTCCTGTGTTGTTTCAGCTTGGACATCATTCTCCCTCGCACCCTTCCAGCCCCTCTGATTTCCTTCAGCTGAAAAACAGGAGCAAGAAAATGAAATATTTACACCATAGCAATGCGGGACTAACAATGAAGATATTTTTCATATTGGAAAGAAACAAACTAACAAAAAAAGAAAAGGCAAAAAAAGAAAAGCACAACTCATGGAGAAAGTGTGGGAAGCCTCCTGAAACAGCTGTTTGGTGGCTCCGATCTACTTTTACTGAAGTGGCTGTGTATTTCCCTCTAGTGGCAATACAACACAGAACACCCAGAGTTACCCTCCACTCGGTCTGTCAGTTTAAACAGGAGTTCAAACTTAGAGAACCATGAACTGGTTGAATTTTCTGGGTTACAAATCATTGTCTGAGTGAGACTCCCTCCTTGCACACACTCTGCTCGAGTCTGAAACCTCCTACCATGCTGTAGCTAGACCAACAAGCCCCAGTGCTATAGCCCAGATCAACTGATTCCCCTGAATTTTACCCACTAATGCTAACACAGTGCATAAGTCGCATGTATTGGCAACCCAGAAACATTAAAAAGAGTTAGCAAGTGGTACTCCTGGCAATGAGATATGATTTGAATCATTTATCGTGGCATTTCATAGCATGCAGTTTTAACACCCATGGGCTGTGGGCTCTTGATCTGTGCACTAAGATTGCCCTAAGGACTCACAAAATAAAAAGAATAAAAATCAGTGGGTTTACATTCATTACATGGTGTCCACATAAAGAGATTTCAGGGATCTGGGAACTGAAAGCATTGAAAAACACTGTGCTGCACATGCAGGCCAGATCCTGGACAGGCTTAGAGGCAGCAGCGTGGAAACGAGGTGTCTCTCTCGAGGCTCTCCGCTTGCAAGGCGATGGGAGCAGACCAACAGGAATCAAAAGCAGAGCTCCCACAACCGGGGGAAAAGTGGCAGTAACTGCGCGGCACTTGCCAAGAACGGTCTCACTCTGTGCTGTCAGTACACGTCCAGGTGAAAAGAAGGAACAACGCAAAAGCCAAGGGACAGATACTTACCCTGGCTCTAGCTTTACTGATGGTGATGGAATAACCCAACCTGACAAAAGGGAAGGGAGGAGAATAAAAGCCCACTGAAACCAACTCTTCCTTGCCAGTAATCTCAGGCGGCCATTTACACCTGTACGTAGTGAAAATAAGATGCTGGTTTGCTGACCTGGGAATGCTTCACTCGGAACTGGTTGAATTCTAAGAGACTGCAAAAGATACAAGGCAGCCTCATGTCTGGGGGATTTGGGCTCCTGCAGGTGTACGATCTATCTCTTCCCTTTAACAGCAACCTTTTTGTTTTACTGGTAAGAAACTGTGTAGCGTTACACAAACTATCCCAATATTTCAAGGCAGGACAGGCTCCAGCTCACCTTCACCATAACAGCTTTATCAATGTTTTCCGTAAGACCTAACAAGTCAACCCAGAGCACCTCTCCTAGGTTGAAATGGGACACGGTATCTCAGGATGGGGATCATTTTAGACAGATCCAAGACAGACTCTCACCACAGAAGTACTGATAGAGGTTTAAAAAAAAAAAAAAAAAAAAAAAAAGACAAAAAAGAAGAAGAAAAATCTAGTTTTTCCTTTTTGCCCTTTGCAGTAGTTTGTATTATATCCCAGATGGCCACTGGTTGTTTGCAACAGCTGGGAAAAGAGAGCTGTTGCATCACCCCATCACCCCACACTCACACTTTAAGAACATCTGCAGGGTAAGAGGATAAGTTTTCATAAGATTTCAGGATAATTCAGGTTGGTCTCTATCAACCTCCAGGTCAAAGCAGGGTAAGCTACCAGGTTGCTCAGGGTTTTACCCCATTCCGGTCTTAAAAACCCCAACGGACAATTGCTGCACAGCCTGCCTCACTGCTTGGCTGTCCTCACGGTGAAAAAGTTGTGACAAAAGTACAATCCCGAGGTCTACAACAGGACTTTGAGGACACATGCCCAATTCCTAGACTGGAGCATTGCCACACAGCCTCAAAAACCCCATGGGTGATCCCCATCATGTCACCTCTCCCTGCCCAAAGGGGACAAGGTGTCAGCTGCTCCTCTGCAGGGCATTCCCACCTCAAGGAACAGAGGCAGAGAGAACAAAGCCAGTTGCCTGAAGGCATGGAAGCTGAGAAGCTTCCCCAGCAGCTCTGTGTTTCACCACCAAGCCACTTCTCCCTCTCCCTGCAAACCTCTCAGTGCTAGCTTGGTGTGAACCGATCCCTGCAAAAGCTGCACAGCAAAGGAAAGATTAAGCCAATTTCTATTCTGCAATTTCTTATAAAAGCCAGTTGGTGCATTTCAAGTTCCTCCTAAGCTTGCTATTATTGCTTGCAGCGTGATTTTTACAGCTTAAGAGCTTGATACAGAATCAAAGGAGACTAAAGTGTCTCCCAAGAGTTTTGCATTATGAGTCTGGTTCACCACTCTCAACAGCATTTTCTGTAAGTGGGATCCAGAGCAAGCCACACACCAACAGACATAACCAGCGTTACCACACTGGTTCAAAACACACCTCCTAGCACTACGGCATCCCTGCAGTTCATGTCAGGGTAACACAGCACCATCACCGCCAGCTTCATGAGGTCCATCTGCAGGCTGCATCTCGGCTGCTCTCACCAGTGCTTTCAGCTAACTCACACGGCAAGGAGACAGTCCAGAGAGCAGGGTGGTTGCCTCCCACAGCCAAAGGGAAGATGCCCTTCGTGAGTGTTTGGACTAGCAGAAAGCAAAGGAGTAAAGTGCTTACCTGAAAAGATGTAGGGATGCAGACAATTGTTAGGTTCTCCTCTTTAACCCGCTCAGCTGTAGGATAAAAAGCAGAAGCCTCGGTTTGTTCGTTGCAGTAGGGAAAAAACACATTAACTTTCACTTTAAGAAATCTCAGTTCAGAGCAGTCCCTTTGAATCACTGCAATTACTTGCTTGGCTTGCAAATAACTCAGTCACGCTCAAACGCAAACAGGTGCCACCCTGCATAGGCTACGGCTCAGTTTCTACAGTCAGAGAGGTTTGAACACCCACCCTGGCTCAGACCGAGACACCATGAGCCATTAACCTTTGTGTCTCCAGCAGCAGAAGAGCCTCGTCAGCAAATAGTCACCTGGGAAATTAGCCCCACTTCCCTCTCTCACTCCATTAGACAGGTTTTGCTTGTAAACAGAAAGCCTCGGCAGCTGTCTGAAAGGTTTTCTGGCTTGTTGCCTCGGGGACGTCACATTCATTTATTATAGAACATTTAAATATATGGCAGGGAAAGGACTAATAAAATTCAGTATTCCATTAAATGGAAGGAAGTATTTCCTCCCACAGGTTAACCTCAAATGACTAAAATCTATTACTAAGATGTCGTTATGGACAAAATGTTATTTTAGTAATTACAATACTTAAGCGTAAGCCAACAGCCTGAGAGTCAGTAACAGCTCTTGCACCAGAGCAAGCACACGGGCTACATGCTTCAAGGAAACCCACATCCCAGTGCAAATGTATTCAGTAGACATGAAAACTTGGACTTTGCAGCCTGGAACAGGCAATGCACTTTAAGTAGTATACCTATTTATTTAGAGACTGATTCTGTCTTAGAGTCAGGAGTAGCTGCAATACTGAGCCAAGCCCAGAAAGCTGACCCGCAGGTCCCAGACCATCTCCCAGACAATTAAGTGTATTGCACACAGCATGGGGTGAGGTGGGTGCCAAGAGGCAGGCACAGCACCATCTCTGATGTTCCTCTGGGAAGCAAAGCACTGCGCCGTGCTCAGACTTCAGACCCGCTTGCCCATGGTGGGCTGGGGGACAGCTAGTCACAAGGGGACTTCCCAGCCACGCAGAGCCACCCAGGTGGGACACACCGAACTCTGCTTCCGAACAAGAGTCCCCCTCTGGGTCGAGCAAGACCCCCATGAACGACAGGGCTGATGCTGCACTCCTGACCCGTCACACATGGCTGCTCTGTTTTGCATCCCAGGACAGCAAAGCAGGACGAGGCACAGCACCTCCACAAGCAGATCTGCCCTAGGGCTTACTGCAAGCCAATCTCTGCACCCTCTGTAAGGAGGCACGATGATAATTACCCTCACATTCACTTTGCAAAAATGCCTTTGCCTCACTTGAATGCTTGGCTGAAATTTTCTGAATCACACCTTGAGTAAACTTGCACCTGGGGCAAGCAGATAAACCTAGCTGTAGGGTATATGAAAAAGGGCAGCAGGATTTCACATTCCTCATTTTCATTACGCCTCAGCAGGACCCTCAATGTGAATAAAGTGGATGTGAGCGAGCAGCATCAGCCGCATACAAATGGGTTAACGGAAGCAAAGCAGCTGCATGGCCCAAAGCCACAAAGCAAGTCAGGACTGGGCAGAGCTGGAACGCAACGGAGGGGTTTAGATCCGGTTTGTGGTGGGTGCCACTAAAGCACTTTTTCTGGCTGTACGGGGAGAACAGGTGGCAAAATCATTACTTCCTCAGGACTCTATGCAATAACTTCGGAGCACAAGACCCAGTTTTAACCTTCAGCTTCAAGGAGGACACAGCAGTCGGTGATCAGACCCAACGCATTAGCTCTAAGTCAGCATCCAGAAGATTTAGCATGTTTTTCAAGTAGTTGGGGCGGCCGGACAAGGGTACTTTCTGCAGCGGGAGGAACACGAAGGGGAGCGTCCTACCTAATCGATGCACCGCATGGACAATTGTAGAACCGCTGCCAATCCCAAGAACTTGATTGTTCTGCAAATTAAGAGAGACAGAGGAGATCTGTTACTGGGGCCTTGACACAAGGGCTGTCTGCTTTTCCTGGTAGATTCAACATTATAAACACATGCAAGAGGAACCTTGCCCAGAGATGCACTGCCAATACACAACGTCTCAGCTCGCTGCAGGCAAGGAAGGAAACACACTGTGCCAGCGAGGGCACGAGCACTGTCTGTGGCTAAGGGATTTTAAGCAACTGGCCTTCTCATTAAAGGACATGGGCTTGCTAAATACCACCACGGTCTGAATCTCAGGGTGTTCAATGCACACTCACTGCTAGTTGCTGGCACACCGTGCACCCTCTCCTGCCGGAAAGCTGGGAGTTTCAGACAATACCACAGAGGAAGAAGCTGAAACAACCTCAAGATAACATCTCCCAAGGAAGCCGCACAGTAAAAGCATGGGTTTGCTGCCAACGGTATTGTTAGTAAACAGTACGGATGCACCAGCGGCCAAAGCAAAGAGCACAGCAGCAGTTCCTAGAGTATAATAAAAACCACCCTCCAAAACAGAGCATACAACTGCCTATTACAGAGTCCAGCAACACACCTGAAAGACAGATGAGCCTGGCAGCGTATGCTGAAGAGGATCACACTTTAACCACAGCTCAGCCCTGGACTTCCTCTGATTATGGTCTGGTTTAAGAAGGATCTCTACCATCTCATCCATAACACAGATATGCCTCTAACAGGTGCTGCAGGCTGAGGGTGGATGGGTGCAATTGTGTTACCTCCGCAAGAGAATGCTCTGTGATGTAAGTCTCTGTTTATTATCAGAACAATCTCCCTCCCACCCACTGAGAGCTACCTGTGGCCTCTTGCACACTTCCAATTTTCAATGTACTTCCCCTTCTTTGGATGGGATCCAAAGTCTAAATTGACTTGAGGAGGCCCAATATCACCACAGAGACTCCAGATGAGAAAGACTTCAAGCCAGCCAGAGATGCAGGCACAGAGCTGTTGTGCATTATCTCTTGGACATTATACAGGTCTGGAGCTCTTTCTCCATGTGCAACAAATCCAGAGTTCAGCAGGTGTGGAAAAGCCACACCTGCAGCATTTCAACCAGCTAAAGTCTTACTGGCATGCAAGCTTGCGTTGGAGAGGTGGAGGTCAAGGCAGGTCACATTCCCCTAGGATTAATGATTTCCCTTGCTTAAAAAGCTTAAGAAAACCAAAAGTTTTCCAAAACCCAGCACAAAACCAGAGACTCGGCTTATATCCCAGCCCTCACTAATCACCGTGACTCTGCAAAACACACAGAAAGCAACAGATCGCAGCTGCACGCCTGCAACGTTGCCAGCAGAAACCCAATAGCTCCCGAGGTTTCCCAGTTTCTCCTGCCCAGCAGGCAGAGCCAAGCGTGGCCAGCCAAGGAAGGGGCAAGCAAAGCTGCACGGAGGCCGGCAGGACACAGGCAGTACCAGTGCTCCCAAGAGACTTGTTTTGACCTGGGAAGAGGCAGTTTCTTCTCTTTGCCCTCATTTCTATAGGGTGGGACAGCTTCTTGGAGCAGCTGGATGCCCTAAAGGGGTGGGGAAAGCCTCAGCATCAGCCACTCCACTGTAATGCGGTGGGAAGGGCTCGCAAGGATCCCAGCCCATCGCTGGCAACAAACCTGAAGGAATTTATCAGTGAGGAGGGGAGAAGCATCCTCCCTTAGGTGGTGGCAAGACCTTGGGCTAAGTGGTTTTCCCAGAAAGACAGTTTAAGCCAGCCTAAACTGGTGCTGTCACAACCCCCGCCTTACCGCAGCTCCCACCTCTCCCTCCTCAGCTCCCACCCCAGCCAGACCAGGGGCAAACCAGCCAAAAAACAGGGGCAGGGTGAATGTCAGCAAGAAGCAGAGCACAAGGTCGGTGTGCAAGGTCCTGCTCACAGCACCAAAGAGCAGCACCTCATGCAAAAAAATGACATTTCAGGTTGTTTACTAAAACCCCAGCAAACGAAACCAAAGCACTGAGCCACAGCACAGTTGAGGATCCACGTAGGGACTCCATGAGTGGAGTTAGCAGGGATCACAGCATTTTCTCAGGTAACCCAAGGGCCTAGAGATGCTGCCCTAGAATACAGATGCTGATAAGGCAACGCACATCGAGTGGGTATCAGCAGCACCACACTGGCTGGCCGGTCCAACATAATTTTCTAAGACTAGGATTTATACAGCCAAAGATCAGGAGATAAATACATTGCAAAGCCCAAAGTTTCCCCTTAATAATGCTCAGCTCTCTGGGGCAGCAGGACCTACGGCTCTCGCCTGTCTTTTCATTTCTAATGGAGACTCCATCAGGGCCAACAGAGAGGTGTTGTATAAACGCAAAGCCAGCCCTCCCCAAGCAGCTTACAGCTCTAAAGCCCCAAGCCCCGTGCCAGCCCCATTCCTCCGAGCGGTCACAACACCACAGCCTGCAGCTTCTGAGGCTGGTCATCTCTGTGTCTACTCCGGTACTGGGGGGGTCTGCTCCTATAGCTGCCTGAGGACAAGCACTGTGGGTAAACACACCAATCTGTCTTTAATTAAAAAAAAGAAAAAAAAAGAGAGAGAGAGAAGAAAGTTCTTCTCTCCTAATCCCCCCACCCACAGGTTTTATATCTGCTACAGGCAGCACGAGGAGCTGCTGTGCTGGCACAGATAGGGATGGGTGTGAAGCAGGATGCCAAGCGAGGGCCCTGATCTAGTACCGGTACCAAACCCCCCGGTGCCACGGATTTATGGCACAGTTAAATGGGAGAGATTTGTCCAGCATAACTGAACCGTGAAGTCAGTGGTGTCTCCCACGCGTCCCTGCCATGCAAGGAAGGAAGTCTGCAGCTTTGCTTTCAGAGATTACTTTGCTCCCTCCGTTAACAGCAATAGCTCTAACAGTCAAACACAAAGTTATCAGTTACAAACAGCAGCTGCACCCTGACAGTGCAAACTGAAGGGGAGACAGGTTTTATTTGACAGCTAAGATCATCTAACTCCATGGTGGTGACTCTACCCTGCTTCTCCATCATCGCTTCAAACCAGCTTGCACAGCAAGCATTGCAATATTACTCCGGACGCTGCCTATTTTACTTCTTCAGTATCGCTAGCTGGGCGCTGAACTTTAATCAGCTGGGACACAGCCAGAAACATCGTCCTAAGTTCGCTTGACCATAAAACAACACAAAGGCCAGCTATTTCACTAGGAAAAGTCCAAAATTAAGAGTCACGTTTTAGCCCAAACCAAAGGCAGACCCAGCTCGCGATCACCCACAGCAGCCATCATGCCTTGGCTCCACACTTTGCTACACAAAGTCCTTCCTCCAGCAACCCCTCAGTGTGCAACTTTAAGGCTTGCTTTGGGTAAGAAAGGCGGGTTTTATGCAACTGCCAGTCCATCCCCCACCCCACAGACAGCTTTTGAACACATTGGCCTGGCAGGGCGTAGGTCTCAGATGGCATGCAGGTGTGCTCTCTGCAGGCAGGTACAGACTGCTCAGAGCAAGGAGAGGCTGTAAAACAAGTGAAACATTTACAGGACACCAGGGAAGCCACTGGCAAGTGAACCTCAAAATGCCAACCCAGTGGCGAGGAGCAGGAAGGAAAAGGGAAATTCCCCCCCCACCAAGTTCTAACATCTACCTCTTTGGCAGTGACTCTATGCCCGTTTCATCACTGCTGTTGCAAAAGGACTTGTACAGCAAACATTGCGATAAACCACTGCGTGACTTTAACCGTTGATCTCCAAGTGTTCACAATCAGCCCGTGCCAAACCTCAAGCAGCTCCAGTCCTATTTAACCTTCAAGGGGTCGATGAAAGCCCCTTGCTGCAGTTCCCTCCCTGCAGCGGACAGGACATGACCCCCTGGCTAGGGGCTGTTGCTCCTTTCTCGGGTGCTCGGGCACAGGGCACAACAGCAGAGCACCCTGGACTCGGAGAAAGAAGCAGGACTCGGCGTGAGCCTGAACTCCCACCACAGCCCACCTTGCAGGCAGGTGCACGGTGAAAGTTTGGAGGTGCAAGACGTTACCCCAAACTCGGGGTGTACCCTGCTGCGCCAAGCAAGGCACTGAGCTGCTGCCGGGAGGCGTGCGTTGAGCGCAGAGACAGGAGGGGAAGAGTAGCTTTCTCCCTTCTCCAGGCTAAAGCAGCACAGCCCAAAGCAAAGGAGGAAGAGGATCAGCAGGGCCCACCCGTGCAGCCCAAGGTCCCTCATTGCACCCCAGGACCATCCATGCTTTGTGGGGAGCGAGGGGTCCCTGCACCCCAGGCTTCCCCGTGCACTGGAGGGGCGCGGGCAACCCAGAGACCCTCCGTCCACTGCGAGGCTCCGTGCCCCCCACGGCCACTCCGTGCATTGGGGGTCCCTGACCCGCGGGGACACTCCCGTCCCTGCACCCCGGGGCCGCTCCGTGCACTGGAGGGGTCCGTGCACCCCGGAGAGCCTCCATGCCCTGGGAAGCTCCGTGCACTTCATTGCCACTTTGTGCACTGGGGGCTCCCTGCACCCCGCGGCCACGCCGTGTACTGGGGGGGTCCCTGCACCCCGGAGCACCTCCGTGCACCGGGAGGCTCCGTGCAACCCACGGCCGCCCCGTGCACTGGGAGGTTCCCCGCCTCTCGCGGCCGCTCCGCGCACCGGGGGTCTCCGTGCCGCCGGTACCCCGAACAAGGCAGGGCTCCGGGACGTCTCACCTGGACGTGCTTGTCCACCGCCGCGCAGGCGGCCAGCCTCTTGGCCTCCTCTGCCATGGTGCCGCCGAGCCGCCCGCGGGCGAAGGCGCGCCTCCCCGCCGCCGGCCCCGCTCTGACCCTCCCCGGCGGCCGGGCAGCCAGGGGCGTGCTGCGGAACGGGCCGGGCCGGCCGAGGAGCCGCATGCCGCCGCGGCCCGCCCCCGGGGGGCTCTCCCGCACGGGCTGGAGGCCTGGGCCGAGCCGGTTCCCTTCCTCCTCCTCCTCCTCCTTCTCCTCCTCCTGCTCCGGGAGGCTGGGACTTGTAGTGCTGCCAGCCGCGAACTACAGCTCCCACAATGCACGACAAGGCTCGGGGTGGCCGCTCCGCCCGCCCGAGCCGCAATCCCGGAGGAACTTGTTTCATCGATGTACATACATGTATATATCGGGTTTTCCAGGGACAGAGGGGTTGAGGCTTTCCCGTACAGTGCAGAGGAATGGGCAGTGCTGGGGGAGGAGAGCGGGTGGCGGGGGGAGCCCCGCACGGCGCCAGGCAATGCAACGAGCTCAGGGCGTTACTTTACCCGGGCTTCCAGAGGTGCTAAGGCAGAGCCTCTCTTGGGCTTTTACTCAAAGTTTGTAGCATGATCTCGCTGGGAAGTTCTTCTGTATGGCAGGGGGTGAAGGACTGGCGAGCCATGGCCTGCCCCAGCTGGGAGCGTGTCGCAGGACTCACAAGGAGGAACACGGATGTGACAGAAAACACTGGTCCTCTGACCACGCCGGCACTTAGTCGTCCTCATCCCACCCTGCATGAAGGTCAGGATAAAACTCGATGGAGGTGTTTCTGTCAGGGAGCACACAGAGCCTCTTTTTTTTGACATATTTTTTTCCCCTCTATTCTGGGTTGGCATCTGCTGAAACCCTTTGTGAAGAATACCAAGAGAGGCAGACGAACCTCCAAGTACCTGTGCACCTGGGGGACACGTTAGGACCACGCAGAGGCATCTCAGTTTCTCTCCAGGTTGCAGTCCCACCAAGATGAATAAGCATTACAAGTATTTATCACTCACTATTCACTCCAAGGCCAGACCACAATGTGTAGAGAATAATACATATTTCATTATTATTATTTGCACAACAGAAGAGCTGCTGTTGGCTTTTTTCTTTTTTTAAATTCTGTGCATGACCGACTTGTTCTGTTGCCAACCTCTGCGATTCTGATGTGATTTTTAAGGGCTAGAAACGTTTCCTTTTGTTTTCCCTGGGCCGGCACAGCAGTCTTTGAACAATGGGGTGGTATTTCAACAAAGACTCCATTATTGCTGCCCAGGCTTATCTCAGCGCGGTATGGCCTCACCTTTCTGTGCAGAGCAGGTGACTTGCTATTAAGAGCAGCGCGTGATTGCTGTACAGTCGTTCGGTGTTTTCTGATAGCTGGCAACGATCTTTCCTGCAAGTTACACATCTTAGAGTGTAAATACGGCCATCCAGTGGGATATATACTTCAGAAAGAATCAGACCTAAGTACTGTGTTCTTCCACAATGCATTAATGGTAAAACTGAAGGAGCAGCTGACTGGGTTTGGGGTTTCTCCTTTCAGTATCCTGAATGTTTGACTGCTGCCTGAAATGAAAAACAGTCACGAGGGTTTTACACCGATTCAGGAAGCCCATCCTTACATGCGGGCATCTCTCAAATCCCACCAGAATGGGGAGTGTTAGCCCAGAAGTTAAGTGTGGGGCGATAAACCTGTTTGTACTCTAACAGCAACGGCTGATGGCTTTGGCTTGAAACACATTGTGCAGTGCACATGCCTGGAGGAAAGCAAACATTTCCACTTACAGATAATGGGTCTTTCTGTGGGCAATTTATCTGAATCTGCTGGTGAGTTACAGTTCCAGCAAATGCAGGAAAATCTCTCATTTACGGTGTGCTGAGCCTTGCCTATGCACAAAAAGAAGGCGTTGGACATTTTAGAAATGGATTTTCTTTCAAGATTCAGCAACAACCAGCACCGTTTGCAAACAGCTCAAAGTCCTTTTGTACAAGCCTGGTTTTGCCCCGTGTCAAAGCCTCTCTAGGAGCCAACTCTCATTCTCTCTGCTTCAGTACGGAGGGAGTTGTTTGAATCTGCTTTGTTTGAATGGACATTTTGCTTGTCGAACAGAGTGGTAACTGCGAGGTGTTAACCCTAGCGAAATGCCTCGCTGATGAAGGGAGTAGCTTGGACCATCAGGGTGGCAAAGGGTGGCTGCATGATTCTGGGTGCTGAATTCTGTGTCTGAGCCTGGAATTACATGTTAGGAAATTACACAGTAGCTGAGATAACAGCTTGCTGTTGACAAAATGGGAAGATCCCGCTCTTTACTCCCTTCACCCACCATCCACTCTCAACGTGGGTGCAGAGTTTATGTTGGCTCTGGCATTCCTCTGACCCTGTGCTGACTCACCTTGCCACACAGGCAGAAAGAACAGTTTCTTCTTGCCAGGTAAGTGAGGATGAACTGGGTCTGCCCAACTTAACATGTATCTCTGAAGGGGAGTTTTGTAACTGGCTTAAGCTGCTCTGGTCTAAGACAGCTGTGTCCCCAAAAAGGAGCATTCCCACCCTCCAGTCCATCACTTGCCAAGTTTTCCTGCTGCTTCCATGTGTTGGCAGAGAGCTGTTTTTTCTGAAAGGTAATGCAACCTACAAAATCAGTTTTCCTTGACCTTTCCGGAGGAAGGCAGCGAGATCAACCAGTTGGGACCATCTTCTGCAGCAGACATAGCCCAGCTTAAACCTGTTGCAAAAGTGCATGATAACCTGGGTGAAATCCTAGCAAAGGCACAGCAGTCTCTGGGTGTCAGACGTGTTTATTCGATTAACAGTATATCTCACTTCATAAGACATGAAAGAGATAAAAAACAACCAAATCTACGAAGGTAAAACTTCACAAACTCACTGGAGAAACCAAGTGGAAGATCGAGCATTTCTAACTCATCTTTCCAGATAAGCTCCCTTTCTGGTTGGCAGTGGGTCTCCAAGCCTGTCATGTCCCAGCAATTGCATTCTTGCTACTTTATTTTTTATCCTGCAAACTGCAGTTCAGTGACATTTCCTCTGAATAACACCAACTTCACCGCTTGTCTCCGGTTTGATCTGTTGGATGAAGAATTGCTTGGTTTTATTCTGCTTGTGAAAAGACATCAGCAGGGGCGCTGCTACACTAATTAAAACATATGCAGCTTTTTGACAGTCTGAATTTTCCTGAGGGAAAAGGCAGGCTATAAATTGTAATTTTGCAGGGGACTACGAATGGCCCTTGGTACAGGGCAGCCACGAGGTGGCATGCTGGGCTTTCGCTGCTGCACCTCGCTAGTCTGAGAGCAAGTTATTCAAGAAAATCGGGCAGATCTTTAGTGGAGTTACGTAAAACACCATTCCTATTAACATCCATCCCTCCTGCAAGAACAAGCTTTGATTTCCACATAAATGGCTGGTCAGATTTAAAGTTATTGTCATATGATTGAAATAGATCTCTTATGTCAGTCAGTCAAAACAGAATGGAGAATGTGAGTCATGCTTTGCAAAAAAGCAGGAAGTTTGTTTTTGTTGGCACAAATTTTTAATACAGAGAGAAAATTATATGGCTGTATTGCAGTGTTTTTCTAAGGAATTTGTGAATAACACTGCCCATGCCTTAGAGAAATGTTTCCAAAAGAGAAAAGCAAGGACTTGTAGATTACAATTGTTAATTCCTTACGCCTCAGTGGTAAGGAATCTAGGAGGAGTCTAGAAGAAAACACGGACTCCCTTGAAAACTGTTAGAGCCCTCGTAAGATCAAAGGCTGCAATGGGAAGACTGCTGATCTGGGACAGGGAGGTGGGAGGAAGTACAAGAGAATGAGGTAATACTCATGGGTGTGATAGGGACACTTGCACAAGGCTGTTATTGTTTTGCCTTAAGCATAATAAACCTTCATGAACCAGCACAAAGGTAGAAGTGCAAGTCTATTTGTAAAGTACTCTGATATTCTGAAACTCGCTGGGGTCTGTGGTTACTGCGTATCTGTCTCTAAGCCCCTTGAATAACTAGTAGGAAAATAGATAAGTTACTGTAGAGGGCACGGCACAGAACTAGTTTTTCTGCACAATCTATAAATATAATGGAGTTTAAAATTTAAATATATTAGTTACCCTTCAATGTGACTGTTCAAAACACCACTATGCAAGAAAGATTAATTTAAATGGGAGCAGGTGCAGGGGAGGGCTAGTGAGATGAAGGGGGGAGCAGAGAGCCAAAAGTGTAAGGGAAGAATAAAAGCCCTTTGGCTTGGTTTGCATAGCAAAACAGAAGGAATTTAATTACTCTTTATAAACATACGAACGGGTAGACAGTCGAGAGAGGAGTTATCTAGATAAAGAAAATAATAGCACAAGACCATATGGGTACAATAATAAAATGTCATTTAAGTTACTAAAAATGGCATGAGCAGTTTGGCATGCGGCACAAGGTAAACTCTTTTGGACTTCGTTATAATGAAGTAAGTAAAAAAAAAAAAAATCTCTGGATTGCAGTTCAGTGGTTGTCTGGGGAGCAGTGTTCATGAGCTGACTTTGCATACATCTGGTGTTTTAAAAGAGCTGTATTTCCAACTCATCAGAAAGTACGAGTGCAAGCAGAAAGAAAAATTTAGGTAGAAGGACAATTTAGGACAATTACAAGCTCTTCAAAAAGAGTTCACTGAGCATTCAAAGAGACACAATTTCAAAATCAAGAGAGAAAGTACATTGACAATTTGTGTTTTATTAGTGGACTGGAGAGAGTGATTAAAAATGAAAAATAAATAGCCAAAAATGGGGAAAGCAGGAAATAAACACATGTTGGTATAAATGACCACATAAGTTATGAGAAGCAGATTAGTTATTGAAAGTGAAGCACATAAAAGGAAATCCATAGCTGGTAAGGCTAAATCCCAGAAAACCTTAGTACAGGCCCATTACTACATGGACATGATTAAAATGTCAATAATGAGGCAGATGTGTTCATTGAACATTTATGATCTATGTTTGTAAAGAAGCAGGAAGATATGCGGGTGGATTACTTAACAGTGATGTGATAAATATGAGTCCATTAGTAACCAATGAAGCTCTTGCCTTCTAGGGATAACTGTGGTCCAGTAGCTCTGAAACAGCTGTCTGCGGAGACCCCTTTTCTGTTGATGTTCATCTTTGGTAAACCTTGATATGCTAGGGAAATTCTGGAAAGCTAAAAGCATACCAGGTTGGTATCTGTCTTCAGAAAGGACAGGTGTATGATCTGTAGTAAATGTAGATGTAAGAACAGTTCCTGGCTAAATACCAAAATAAGACGGTATGTGACTCAGATTAAAAAATTAGTAATGCCAGTCAAAGGTCTAATAGAAATCTCATTTCATGCTTCAAGAAGACAACAAAAAATTAAATTTTCTCTGGAAGCTGTAATAAACTCTTTAAAGGATTTTTACTTAGAACTGCACAATATTTTAATGAAAAATAAAGGGTAATAAAGCATCAGTTAAGCATATATTAAACACTGGCCACATAGAATTATTTTTTCTAGAACTGATTATAACTCAATAATGTAACGGTATCCCTCCGGGATCATGTATACTGTACTACACATGTAAGCAATATTTTCATTAGTCATTTGGAAGTTAATACAAAATCACTCCTAATACAATTTGCAGATGACAACCGCATCAGCAGGGTGGTACCATCAGGATGACAAGGGCCGTTGTTCAAAACACAGTCTGGATAAAGGGACTGCCTCATAAGACAATCAAATGGAAAGCCACGCATCTCAGGTAAGCACATGTACACACCCACAGGGACCAGCTGGGTGAGACATGGGGGTTAGAGGCATTGTGCTGTGTGCTCACGTACGGCCTACAGTCAGCCTTTGCCCCTCTGCAAAGGAGAGGCACACCTAGGGATATACTAGAGCTTTTTCTACCCGTGGATACAGATAAAGACAGCACCCTCATCTCCATATTCTGAAATGCAATGCTGAAAAAACTGGAAAAGGGGAGGGACAGAAAACTGTAATAAGGGCTAGAGGAAATGTCTTACGGTGAGAACAGAGGAGTTTGTAACTAATTTGGTTTGTAACAAAGAAGATAAAGGTGTGGCTTAATACACTACATACCTATCTCTACAGGGATGAACACTGACACAAAAAAACCTCACGGTAGCAGCACTAGGCATGGCATGATCCATTGCAGGCCACAGGCATTCTGTTGGTGTGGGCAACAGCCAGCCTCGGTGATGGGAACTGCTCCCCAGGAGCAGGAGATAAGGCAAAGGACATAATGATTCATTAACTGCTAGAAGGGGGAAAAACGGTCCCCGAAGAATGCAGAGGTGTTACCTGCTTGATAAAGGAAACCAAAATCTGTGAATACATGGAGCAACCATGAGTTGAATTTACCACATATGGCTTCCAAGGCTGCCATGATGCTTAGCTAAGACACTGAGGCAGCCATTCATGGGCCCGTTGGTCATCGTGCTGTGCCACATTACGTACCTACCCAGCTAACCTCGTCCACTGGCGTGTCCGTTAACTGGGGAATGATCTCCTGAGGGAAGCAGTCGATGCCACCGTGCCCTTTCCTGAAGGAGACGAGGCGTTTGGCTGGAGAAGGTGCCTAAAGCAACATAAACCACCGGCCTCAGGAGGGGAACGGCCGCTACGAGCACCTCAGCAGAGCCTGTACGTGTCGGTGTGAGTATAGACCTACCTACGCGCGCCCTCGCCCCGCCCGGCCGTTGCCTCACACCGCCCGGGGGAACATGGCGGTCCCCGAGGCCGGCGCGCGGCGCCCCCCGCCGTTCCCGCCCGACGCGTCCATTTCGCCCCGGAGGGGCCCGTTACCCGTCCCCTCACCCCCGTCCCCGCGCGCCGGATGGTGCGCGCCGCTGTCCCCGCCCTGCCGGCACGGAGGAAGAGCCACGTCTCCAGCCCGGCCGAGGGCCGGCCGGGAAGGGGCGGTGCCGCGCCACCCGGCGCGCCAGTCAGCGGCACGTGTGGCGAGGCGGCTCCGCCAATCCCTGAGCGGGTCGGTGAATCATGCGCTTTCGATTGGTCGGAGCAGCGACGGAGGGAGGGGAAGAGAGCGGCGTGACTCCAATTGGCCCCGCGGCTCTGTTGACAAACACCGCTTCTTCCCGCCCTCTCCGCTGGCCTCCCCCAATCAAGAGGCAGCGGCGGGCGGAGCGGCGTGGCGCCGGACCAATGGGCTGCTTCCCCGCCGCAGAGGGGCGGGCGGCGGTGCCGGGGGCGGTTGCGCGCGGAGTGCCGGTACGTGGCGGCGGGCGGGGTGGGGCGGGGCAGCGCGGGGAGGGCTGCGGCGCGCGGCGGGCGCCCATTCTGTGGCGGCGGCGTTGGCGGCAGCGTTCATGTCCTAACGGCCGGTGGCGGCGGGCGAGGCGGGGCCCCTCCATGCGGGGGCCGCGGTGCCGCAGCGCTCTGGCCGCCTTCACCTTGCTGTTGTTGCTGTTGGGGGTGGCGGCAGGCGGCCCGGAGCCGCCGCCGCCGCCGTTGGCGGGCGATGCCGCGGCTGTGGAGGCCGCTTTTGGGTTGGGGGCGTCCGCCGCTCCCGCCGCGCTGCCGGCCGGTCCCGCTGATGTGACGGTGGAGGACGATGAGGCCGGTGTGGCCCCCGCGGCGCCCGGCGAGCAGGAGCCTGAGGAGAGCGCAGAGGCCCGTACCGGCGGCAGGTGGGCGACGGGGTGGGGGGTTTGTCGGTGACTGGGATGAGGGTCAGTGCCTGGGCCGGGGTAGGAGCCCGCCCCGGTGGGCGGGGGGTCAATGCCTGAGGCTGCTGAGGGGTTGTCGGCCGTCTGGGCGGGGGGGTCAGTGCGTGGAGGTGCTGGGGAGGGGTTTGTCGCCCAGTTTGGGGTGCTTGGCGGGGGTCAGTGCCTCGGGGGAGAGGGGGGACGGCGTCTATAGTCGGTGTCTGGGGGTGCTGGGGAAGCGGGGGGCTGTCTCCAGGTTGGGAATCAGCAGCTGGGGGTGCTGGGGAGGGGGGCGGTGGGCGGCAAAGGAGCTGCAGGGTCCCGGGGGTCGTGCGTGGGGAAGGGGGGGGGTGCAGAGGCGGGCTCGGAGGGGTGCGCCGCGGGGAATAGCGCTGAGCAGGGTCAGTAGTTCGGGAAGAGTGGAGAAGGCAGGCGGGAGAGTTGGGCTGTGGGTTGTTTATAGAGGGAGCGGTGTGTTGGGAAGGGGGTGCGTGGAGAAACAAGGGTGCCGCAAGCTGGTGCGTGGGTTTGAGCTGTGGGGACAGGCAGGGAAGTATCTGAAGGTGGGAGGTGAGGCAAAGGGGTGGAAGAGACGAGTCCCGCCATGGCACTGGAATGGGCCCTGCAGTAGTGGACAGGCTGGGGCGAGGGGGGGACTGGCAGTAAGGAGAGGGTACTTCAGGACCTCACCATCGCTAAGGTACTTGCTCTTTTCTATGGTTGTTAGCAGGGAGAATGGGTGCCTTAATTCTTAGACAAATACGCTGCCGGATGTCATGCTAAGTGACATCTGGCCGGTCTACTTACCCTGATAATACCAAGTCTCGATCCCTTCCTTGACTCGTTACCGCAAGGCAGTGCTGTGCCCGCGGGAAGGAGACCCACAAGCGCTGCATCTGTAGTCTAAACTCTTTCCAACACCTGCAACTCACAGTTGTTCAGAGCGTTGTATGCCTTTCTGCCATCTTTTTCTTTTAAAGAAAATACGGTTCTCCTGTTTACTTAATTGTCTTGTTAGACACAGACCCTGGTGTATGCTTGAAGGGAAGCCAAACATGCAAGACAAATTGCTGAACAAGTTTCAGAATGTAACAAGAGGAAATAAAATCCTTAATAACTGCATGTGGCAAGAAGCTCTGGCAAAAGAAAGATTTTAATGAATGACTCAAGTGCAGAAATGTTACTGAGCTGTTTCTAGTCTGCTTCTGAATTGGCTGAGAAAGATGAGGTGATAAGCCACAGCCAGAGTTTAACGGAAGAAGAGCATGACTAAATGCCTGCTATATTTGAGAACCTGTTCTAGAAACGAAAAGCTGTAAGCTGTTTGTTAGTGTAGCTGAGCATTCACTTAGAGTAAGAAACTGGCTGATAACTTGGGACGTTGTTTTCTTTGAGGAAAATCTATTGACTTTTTTGGTGATAATCATTCTTTTGTGTATCAGCTCATCAAAATCCTACCTAGTTTATTACAATTCCACTATATTCAATTTTTAGTAAGACCTTCATTTATTTAGCCCTGAAAATATTTAAAAAGGGATTTCAGTTTGACTAGTAGAGCTAAGTAAAATACACTAAAGATTGTTCAATTTAGTAGTTTAAGACTGAGATGAAATGTCGCTGTTCTCTAATTGATCGATGTATAGGAATAGATTTGCTGTCATCAAATAAAAATAGCATGGTTGCCTGGCCACAGTATTTGCCTGCATTTCTTTATTTTTTTCATCTGTGAGAACTCTACTCACCTCAGCTAATTATTCTTCAGGAATCAAATATCTATGTAATATAGCAGGCCAGTATAATCTGAAAAAAAACCCCAAACAAACAACCACGACAAAACTAAAATCCCAAAAACAAACCCCAGCTGTTTTTGCTGTACGTGAATGAATATAATCATCTTGGGTTTGAGGATTTTTTAATTTCCTAGAAGAAAATGTATGGGTTAGTGAATTACTGTGCTCTTAACATCCAAATATGCAGGTTTTGAAATTGGAATAGCTGCTTAAGAGTTCAAGTTTGACAAACAGTCCTATTTGCAATGTCCCTACTGGCTTTTGAGGGTGGCCTTTTTATTAGAGTTGTGGGGTGTTTTTTTAAACTGAAACAGGAATAGTGATAAATGTTGTACCAAAGCAATGACAAATTCTGCCATGTTTTTCTAACAAAACCAGCTAATTTGAATACATATTTTTTTTTGCACAGTGAAAGGGTGTAGATGAGCTAAATAAGTGTTCCTTCTCTATCCTGTTTACATCTTCCCTTGCAATCTTAGGCCTTTTCTTCTGTTTGTAGGTAAAGCAGATACCTTCACTTCTGTAATGTAGAACAGAGCTGTGTTCAGGCCACCTGATCTCAAAATATGTGCTGTGTTCATGACGAAATATAAACAATGGTTTTAAGGCCCAGGTCTGGCCTTTTGTCAATGTATGTGGAAGTTTGTGGTAGATATTTTGCATAGTTTCAAGGAGGAACATTATAACTGCGCTTCAATAACAAGCTTATGTCTGTGAGCGAAAAAGGATAGGAAATGGTAAGAAAACATTTTCATTTAACCATAGAGGCTGTTTGTAGATGATCGGCTTGGGGGAAGTATGTCCAGATGTGTTTTCATGTTGACAAAGTGCAAATAAAATCTGACTATATAGAGTTAGCTTAGTCTCTGTCAGCTGCTGTGATTACAGAAACCTTGGTATGTGCCATACTCTGCTGGCCCCATGGTTTAGTCTTTCTGCTAGCCATCTGTAAGGGCCCAGAAGGGATTTTCTTCTCCTTCATTACTTGGTTCATAATATGTTCTGGAGCATCAGCTGGAGGCAAGGTGATGTACGTAAGCATCTTCATCATTTTACTGATGTTCGTTTTTCAGGTTCCTGGTTGATGGGTCTTGGGATTTAAGTTACTGCCTAGTTTGGAGTGATTTCTGTATCTTTTTGTTCTGTACAAGGCTTGCGGAGACTACTGCAATTCTGGTTTTCTCTTGGTGTTTGAGGTTTTTTTTCCTTCTCTAGTATGTGTGTGATGTTATTCACTCACTAGTATACTCTGTGACTGGGTTGTATTAAGTGTTTTGTGTGGCATGGTGTGCATAATTGAGGTCTAGTTTGATAGTGTTCGTAGAAAACTTGTATGATGTTGGAAGTTGTCTCCTTTGGTCAAGGTAGTCCTTAAGCTTTACCCCAGTCAGGAGGTGGTGTTGATATAGCCAGTGATAAGATATTGTTTTGCAGAGAATAACAGAGTTTCTCAGGCTTAACCAAAAGAGAAGCGAACATGGGAATTCCTTTTTCTTGCAACTTGTTGTTTACGTGTCCCAAAGATGCATCCAGAGTGTCACTGTTTCAGTTCAGTGTAATGGAATTGCAGGTACAGTCCTAACCTCTTCAGCCAGCAAAGGCTTGCAAAGAGATGGCTAAAAGGATGGCTCTTTATTCTTCAATCATGGCCATATTCTACCGGTGTTTGTAAGAATTTGCTGTAAGAATTTGGCATAATATGCTACAGTAAACTCACAACTGTGTGGTGACAAAAAGCAAGTTGCCTGCCTGTTTTTAAGCTCTGAAACAGTTTCTTGAAGTAGTTGCCCAAATTGCTTTTATCAGGCTGTGTTAATCTAGTGCTTGATTAGATTACCTGAAAGATGGGAAGATCTCTTGGCACCACTTCATACTCTCAGTACGCAAAGCTGCAAGCAGTGGATTCTCACATAGAAAGGGGGAAAACATGAAAAAAGGAGAATCTGATAGTGAGAAAGTATAACACTAGCATGGGTCTAGGGCATGTGTAGACAAATTGCAGATTTTATACCAATTAGAGTTCGAGTGACAGGATTTTAACTTACTGGATTCAGTCAGAGATGGGGAGAACAGGTATTAAGATCTTAATTTATAGAAAAATAAAGTAAGTAACGAAGGTTTTTATACCAGAGTAAGGATTTTTAGCAGTTAGTTTCTGTCACATGGGATTATTGATGAAGAGCAAGATGAAAATGGGACCAGAAACATGACTATTTAGTTCAAAACAAATCAGTCATTAAAAAAACAGAGACAAATGAATGTTTTTCTTGCACCTAGTTCTAATTCCAAAGGTAGCCGTGTGGAAGATCTAGGTATAGCTGAGCCGGTCCTCTTCCCATGTCTTATTGAAGAGTTTGCTCAGTAGGTGGAGTTTGTGAAACAAAGTCCACTGTAGAGCTGGTGGCCAAGGGGACTCATGAAGAGTACCAGGAGAAGTTAGGTTTTTTCTGGTATGCAGAAACGGTTCGATAAACCAGTTTTTCAAAGTGTGTGCTATTGGTACAAAGATTTCATCTGAAGGCATGATTATTCTCCCAATCCCACCACCTTTCCTTATCAGCTAAACTTAAAACTTAAGTGCGGTTACACCACAATTTGAGTGGCTGGAGATCACAATGCAAGTACAGATTCCAAAACTGCTGTCTTGGGTGGTGGTGGTGAGGGTTAAATAATGAGATAACTCTCGGGGAAGGTTGAGGTTTGCATCTGGTGGGGGAAGATAGTAAGGAAAGGTAAGATAGAAGGGCATAAAACATTTGTTACTTGAGGGAGAAGTCAAGCAGGAAGAAATACACAAAAGGAAAATAACAGGAGTAGATGGGAAGGATTTCACAGTCTTGACTTCAGTGATAATGCCAAAACTCCCTCCATTCTATCTACACCACCTTTTTTATAACCTAGTTGCTAGCTGGATCAACATAAAATTTAAATAGACCCACTTGGAATAATATTTTTATGCAATACTGGAGGGCTTCAGATAAATTGTTTTACCATAAAGCAAACAGATTCTGTTACAAGTGTGTCCAAGGCCCTTAGTGTGTGCGCACTTGTTTATGGTGCTTGAGAATAGATAGTCTCCTGCAATCTGGTTTATCATTAACCCAGTCTAGGTTTCTGTACAGTTTGAATAATTGTATGTACTCAGCTTATAAAAACTCATGTGTTCTACTGTTCAAATATTTGCACAATTGGTGTTTTTCTAACAGTTTCTTAAACTAAGCTTTTGGAGGAATGGGATGCTTGGCTGCCTTCAAAAGTGTAGGAGCTGCTATGTTATTTTTGGTAAAGGTTAAAGATGTATTTAATTTTATATTTGTTAACAATATAGTGCTATAGTACTGTATAAGGTCCTATAAAATGTGTGGCTTACTTTTATATGTAAAGCTGCAATGTTTTGCATGACCTTTGTTGTAGGTGAGGCAATAAGCTGCTATCCCTGAACATGTTTTTAAGATCATGACTTTTGTTTTTCCCTCTTTAAACGATAGCCCCCATTATTTCTTCTCTAAACTTCAGCTTACTGCTCTGGTAACTTTGGACAAGTAAATATATTTGGCTTCAGTTCTACACGGTAATTTAGTGTCCCTTATTGTTTAAAGTAATGATTCATATATATGTCTGTGTGTGCGTTGCCTCCCACCTGCCCTTTCACCCCACCCAAAAATAGTTAATCTATCCATCAGGTTTATTTGCACAGTTCCTTATTGTCATTGAAATCAATGTCTATAAAGGTCTTTCTGGGTCACTACATCCAGCCCCCCTCAGTGCAAGCAGTCTGTAAAGTGATCAAGCTCTACTCACTCCTACAGCCTTTGAAGATTGGTGAGCCTGCTGCAAGCCAAAACTGGCAACACATCCCAGCTTTTTCAGGTCAGAGTGAAACAATCTTCAAGGGGAAAAAAGGCCCTTCAAAAATGCCTTGTCAGTGTGTTACCTCTGATGCGTTGTTTAGTGGTTTTGGTTTGGTTTGTTTGGGTTTTTTATTTTAATGCTTGAATTCTATCCCAATCAAAAGTGCTGATTCTAATTGTACTGCTGTGCAAGCAACAATATTTACTAAAATGGATGAGCTTCAGGTGCTGTAGAAATTGACAGCTAGCCTGCCATTGCCATGTATCCCCAGACAGACAGGCTACTTAAAGCCTAAGCTGCATGAGGCGGTTTGCTTGCGTTGTTATCTGCAGACGCTGGAGGTGGTTTCTGGTGTCCCGTGTAAACCTTAGGCAAGACTTGTTTTACTTGTTTTATTCTAAGACCTGACAAATCTCCAGGATTGCAGTGTTTCATCCAGAGGTATTGAAAGCTTAGTTGCGTCTTAGTATTTCTTACGTACTGATGTGCGGGGTTAATAGTTTCAGTCTAGGCTGTTTTGAAAGGACCAATTGAAGATCAGTGTGGAGGGACTGGGAAAAAATAGGGTCTATATTGTTTGTATAAATATCTCAAAGATCTCATTCAGTTGTGGTAACGCCTGCACGCGGGAGCAAAAAGTCAACTATCTTCCCCTGAAACTGAACTCTGAATGTCTTAATAGCATGTACATCTATGACATCCAGCAAGTGGCTTCAACTTTTCTACTTTCCCATGTTGGTTTAGGTAGGGCTACCAAGTTAAATTGCTGTTTTGCGGAATAGATAGACTTAACTTTAAAGTTGGAGTTGCACTGTGTTAAGTATAGAAAACAGCTAACAGATAAACTTCGTACTGCTGTAGTTTTGACTGAATGCTTCCAACTTGCAGATCTCTAGTAATTATCAGCACTTTGGATGGACGAATTGCTGCACTGGATCCAGAAAACAGTGGGAGAAAACAGTGGGATCTGGATGTGGGATCGGGTTCTCTTGTGTCATCCAGCCTCAGTAAACCAGAGGTAAGGCTCAATCTCTTTCCTGACTAAATCTTTAAAAATAGAATTTTCTATAATAAAACAAATGCAACTTCCTCTGTAGTTGATAGATGTTAAATAATGCAGCAAACTTAATATGGATAAAGTTTGATAGCTGTTCTCAAACTTTTTTTGGAGTGCTTACATCATGTTGCCATTTCAAACTACAGTGTGTCAGCATTTTAGTCTTGCGATTGACATATGTGATAACTTTCAAACCAGATGATGTAACTGAGTTTGGGAATTGTATGCAATTGCTGATTCAAAACGAGTTTCTTGTAATTTGAAGCAAATTAAAGGATCATCTGCTTTGTATTACTACAGTATTTTTGGCAAGTACTGGCTTTTTTTTCCCCTTAAGAAAAGCAAAAGTCCTTATGACTTAATAAATGAACAAAGGGTTGCTTTTTAATTTTTTACGTATACACTAGATAAATGGACTGCCTATAAAATAGAATGTTTGCAATGAAATAGAGCAGGAAAGGTCACCATGAACTACTGAGTGGTAAAGGGTTGCATCACTTTTGCTGATAAACTGTAAGATGGAAATCTAAGGGGTTGAATTTCTTGTTTGGTGCTATTTCCACCATCAGTTTGAATAAACTTAGGCTAGAAATTAGAAGAAAGTTTTTTGCTGATTTCCACCCCCCACCCCCCCCCCGCCCCTGCACTGGAGAAGTAAGATCCGTGTGTCATTCTCTCCTAGAATGAGGAGGAATAAATATACCAAGTAAGACGTAGTTTGTGGTGATGACAAAGTGCACAGTCCTTCACTGTCATGGATGGTTGGATTCGATGATCAGTCCCATATTGCGCTTCTGCATGATAAGCATCAGAGAATGAAAGTTGAATTCAGTGGTATTCAGACTGTATGAGCTTCTTGCATGTAGTTCTTTGTTGCTGTCTAGTTTATGTGACCTCTGTTTTGGTATAAAGAAGTCTAAGGCAAGATTTGGTCTGTTGCTGTGGTAGTGTTAATATGAGAGCTAGTAATAAGCGTCTTGGATTGCAAAGTAATGTGTATGTTAACTTGTGTTCCTTTGTTTCTGAGAGAGAATTTTATTTACGGATGCACTTTTTTCAGTCTTGTTCAGATGTATTTTTGTGTTTAAGAAAAAGCACTGTGGGGAAAAAACTTCTAGAGCATAATTTAAAAGAATCGAAAACTGTAAAAAGAACTGTAAAGAGCTCTGTTAAGAGGAAGGTGCCAGTTGTAAACTGCGGTCCTTTACAAATGTTTTTAATACTTAAAATATTGCTCTGCTATCTGTTGTTGCTGTGAATAGTTTCTGATGACCACTGTGAATATAGAACAACTGGTTATAAAACACGCATTTGAAATATGTGCAAATATGAACTTCATTTTTCAGTACAAATTAAGACACAGGCCCAGGTTTTTAAAGATTTCAAGAATGCAAGCATTTAATACTGTAGAGGTGTTTTTGCAAATCTAGATTTTGTTGTTCAACTGATCTGTCCAGAGTTTTGATCTTTTCCAGTGTGGTATGACTGTAGAAACTGAAGGTTGATGCATATACACCAAAAATTGTAGTTTGTCCATGCCATATTTAATTCTCTTCTGTGGCTACAAGTTAATAAGTTGTGGGAATCATAAAAATACAATTGTAAAGAGCGTTTGTTATGCATATAGGAAATTTCAGAGGGGCTTTCGAATTGTTGCATTTCTACAACTGCAGCCAAAAACACTGATGGATTTTGGCAGTTAAGATGCAGGGCCTGGAAGAGAACTAATTTTGGAAGTAAAACGTCTTTCTGGCCTTTTAGAAGCCGTTAAGTGTTATGAATATAGGCCTTTTTAGACTTACTGTCATGTAAACGGATGCTGTTAAGATAAGACAGAATTTAACAAGAAACAAAAGTGATGAATACCCCAAATAAACTATTTAAAGTTTAATCTGCTGTCAGTATCAGCTGAAAGACTTCATGCAGTGAATCTCACTACTTGAGTGAGTAATTGGCCTTATTAAAGTTGTTGTGACAATTCTGTTATGGGTCAAAATACTAAATTCACTAAAGTCTCAGTGTCTGTCATCTCCCCACTCTAAAGTATTTCCTTTCTGATTTGGGCATGTGGCATGTTTAAGGTTTACTCTCTCAAACTAACTATTAAGGCTTTTTCTTCCTCTTCCAACATTTTTGAGGTAAAAAAGGCCTCTGTGTCTGCAACCACAATATTATTATCTTAATCATAAATCTGTATGATTATGTAAGCTGTTAACCTACATCTTCTTGTAAGAAATGGCAGATGAGAAACTCTTTTTGCATTACACTTGCAGTGCTAAAGACTTGTGTTCTTTCAGGATGCGGAAAGTCTGTGCTGCTGTGTCTGAATTGTTTTGATGAGTTTTTCTTTTTTTAACTGTCTTGGGTGAGGATGCAGTGAGCTGTAGTTTCAGGTCCTGGTGTGAAAGCATCAATTTAATTTCCAAGTGGCTTTTAAGAAAAGACATTAGATCTTCAAACTTACAGTGTTTAATAGAATAGTAGTTACTTCCTTTGCCTAACTGTAAAATGTCAACTTGGCTGTCTGGAGCTCATGTGTTAATTAGGAAAGTGAGGTAGTAAAATTTCAAATGTTCCAGCAGCTCTGTCAAACACTTCAGATTTTGAAACTGCTGCTTATGACACTGACAAGTGAGGTGTTCATCATTTGTCATGTGAACAGATCAATTAGACAGGAAAGGCTGCTGAATTGTGTGTCTGGATAACTAAAACAGTAAAATTCATTCCTTGGCTCTAAGCTCCAACATAAAGAGTCATGGTCAGGGTGCCAAAGCTGAAAAGGTATTTCAGGTATCTGTGGTATCTGTGTTTCAGTCTTGTGCAAAAAAAATTTAAAAACTTTGTTTCCCTATCCATTGTGTTAAAATGAAGAGCCCTTTTCTATAAAAGCTGTAAGTTTACAAGTCCAAGATTTCTTGTTACTTGCACATAAATATTGCTTGTTGAAGTTCAGGGTAAAGTCATTGAATCTCAACTTTTCTGAAAGGGAGCTTACTTTTAAGGAAAACACTTTAATTTACTCTTTAAAATTTAGCTTTGTAATGAATACATCATCTGTAGTTAGACAGAAGAGAATACTTCTGGGAGAATCAGCCTGTTAAAATAATGATGCTTGATCATAGTGAAAACAGAGAAGTTCCTCCCCAGAAGTGGAAATAATTCATAGCACATCATTGCGAGACTGTTGTCGTTTACTAATGAGGGTGATACGTTCTCTTACCTGCATAGCTTTATATGAAATTACTTAATGGGCTTCTGTCTCTTTCTTTTATGAGGAGAAATTAAAGTGTGATTATGGCCGTACATTAAAATGA
This sequence comes from Chroicocephalus ridibundus, assembly GCF_963924245.1. Classification (NCBI taxonomy): domain Eukaryota; kingdom Metazoa; phylum Chordata; class Aves; order Charadriiformes; family Laridae; genus Chroicocephalus; species Chroicocephalus ridibundus. The sequence continues at coordinate 48,153,436 of NC_086288.1, forward strand.
CTGGCCGATAGTGGGTAGCATGACTGATGGGACGGGGGAGGCTGGAGAAGAGATGGAGACATAAAGAAAGACTACTCTGGGCTGGATAAATGGTAGAGATACTCCTGTGAAAAAGCTGGTATCTGATGTTTGATGTGAAAAGGGGAAAATAAGTGGGATGCTTGATGGTGATGATGTGAGAGTAACAGCTGAAAAATACATTCACGACTGTGACATGATTTTTCTTTGCACTGTCAGGAACACTGCAGGGAGTCCAACCTGACAGGGCAGCTCCAGTCATAGTAGTTTCAGTCCTCTGAACAGAAGCTGCACTGGGATGTACTCGATAAAAGTAGCTGCATTGGCTCATGATTTGGCTGTTACAGACTAATCCCTAAGTAAGCATCTTATTTCCGTATTTGAGAGATTGGAGATCATGAGACAAAACGAGTTTCAGTCCACAAGGCCGACATTTATGGCAGTCATAGTACCACCAACATACTACCATATCCTGGAAAAATTAAATAATTGGGTTATGTCATGTCACAAGATCTGTCAACATCCTTATCCCTCTAAGGGCTCTCAGTATCTTTGAGTTGCATTGTGTATATATATAAAATTATTGACATTTTTATTGTGACACGATAAATTAAACTTTTCTACAAACTTAGACATCTGTGTGGTCTTTTTTGGACATAAAAGTGGCATGGTTTTGTGGAATAGCCCAGTGTTATATTTTTTTTTTCCCCAGAGAAATGTGGAGATGCAAGGAAGTTTTATACTGAAGTCAGCTGAAAACTAATTGCTTTGTAGGCAAAGTGAACCCATAGATATCTTTAGCAGATTGCTCCTTTTTTGCCCTTTGGAGAGGACAGACTGAAGCTTATAGCAGTGAGTTGGGAAAGGATTTTGAAATCTCCACAGCTCCACTAGTGACATGACTTAATGTACGGTATGAATGTGTCTATGTATCATTTTTACTTTTTTTCTTCCCTTTATCAGCATCATAAATAATTTCAAATTTTCAATGCTTTGATTCCCCAAAAGTTCTGCTGTGAAGTGTCCAAGCATGTGGGAATCACTAAGGTACCGACTGCACTTCCTTGCACGTTAGATAAGGCAATCTCTGTACCCAGTCAAACTAGAGAAGAGCCAAAAGGTGTCCTAGGTCACTTTGGGAATGTGGGGAGAAATTCAGCAACTGTCATCCTTTGGCCTCTTACACTTTGGTGCAGAAGAAGTTGCAAAACCCACACTGAATCGCATCAGGGCAAGACAAGAGGTCAAAATGCCTCTGAGGGGCTTGAATTGTGATGTCTGGATTCTTTTATGTGCCCTCCTGGAGGTTGGGGGAGGGTAAATAATTTAACTGTCTCTTTGAAAGAGAAATCTTGTGACATCAATTTTAGGAAGGTCACACCCACCACTTAGGGCACGCCTGCATCAGCATTTTATTAGCCTGAATAAAAATGAGGAGTTTGTTTGGTCCATAGCTTTCTACTTTAGTTATTTTCAGTTAAGTCACTGCCTGTAAATATCATCCTACTAAATGCTAAGATATGTTTGTTTTGGGCATGGGTGAGGAATACTTAAGACTGTCAGAGTTGTTTGAGTATTTTCACTTAAAAGGTTATTATATAGCAGCTGTTGAATACAGTGCTGAGTATTATGAAATTCTGTTATCCTGTATAAATCTGTTCTGACACTGCTAACAGTCACTGGACAAAACAAAAGGAGGTTAGTTTCAAACTGCACAAACATTCTGAGACAATGGTTTTCTCTCTGTATTCTACTTAAAAATGAATGGCTCTGTCTAGCTCACTGGCGTTAATCTTAACTTTTAATGTATTTGTGCATGTTCAAACATCTGTCATGGGACACATCAGCAACAGAAGCAATCTTTCCTGCGTAGCAGTTGGAAGAGTCTCTGTGCACCGTACAGGCTGCTTGCAGGGGCAAATGCTGTGCAATGCGGTCAGACTTCCTGATACAGGGAAGAACTAAGTTGGTTCTCTTAAGCCTTTGAGTGTGTGCAAAACTTTCTAAAGCAAAGTTTTACTCAAGGAAGTGAAGAATAAAATTTAAAACATTTCTATTAGTGCTGTAACATTACAGCTGGAAAGTTATTTATGTTGTGAACAGATGGAAAGCCCCCAGTTGCCATTCTGTTCAAGCAGGCCAGATGTAAATCAATGGATTTGGTTTTGAGGTGACTAATCTGGGGAAAATCTGTTTCCTTGCAGGTAAGGTGGTATGATCTCAGTTTTCTGGAAGAGTATGCTAGGACAGTTCTTTGTGTCCTGTAGCTGATCCTTATTTTTGTGTGCTACTGAGACAGATGTAGGACCACCAGATACTCTGATAGCTGAGGTATCATTCCTATGGAGGAACACTGGGGCGTCATCAAGTTCTCTATTGTATAGGTTTTCTATATCAGAAATGAAATTAAACTGTACTAAATGAAATAGAAGATGTGGGAATTGATAACAACAAATTTGTTGAAGGTTGGAGGGGATCTGTTTAAAACTGAGAATACTGTGTACTAAGAGATCCTGTGACAGGTTATCATTTTAGTTCCTCTGCAGGGGAAGGAAATGTGATCCTGTGCTGCCTGCGGGTAGAGAGAGAGATACAAGTGTCGTAAATGGTCCTGGAAAAGCTCATAATGAATAAGAAGTGAGTGTCCAGAATTGTACTTCAAAGGAAGATAAATTCTAATTGCAATTGAGGCAGAGAAGGTTTATTAGGGCTATCAAAGGGAGTGGAGCCTGTGTTTGCAAGAAGAGAATAGATGTGACTGCTTTTTAACTACATAGACGTATTACGATTCCTGATGGCACAAGTGGTTCTTTTCATTTCTCTTGCTGGAAACATGCACAGTATGCATAGCCATGAAGAGGTGACAGGCTTGGGAAACTTGCTGGAGAAATCTGCAGATTTCTGAGTACAAATCTTGGCTGCTTTCTTGGTGAAACAAAAGCGTATAATTTAGAATTATAAATTATTATCGACTTCTGTAACGCCTTTGACACAGTCTCTCACAACATCCTCCTCTCTAAATTGGAGAGATATGGATTTGAAGGTTGGACTGTTTGGTGGGTGAAGAATTGGATGGAGGGCCCCATCCAGAGCGTAGCAGTCAACAGCTCAATGTCCAGATGGAGATTGATGACGAGTGGTGTCCCTCAGGGGTCCGTGTTGGGACCAGTACTGTTTAACATCTTCATCAATGACACAGACAGTGGGATCAAGCGTACCCTCAGCAAGTTTGTGGATGACACCAAACTGAGTGGTCCAGTTGACACACCTGAGGGACAGGGTGCCATCCAGAGGGACCTGGACGGGCTTCAGAATTGGGCCAGTGTGAACCTCATGACATTAAACAAGGCCAAGTGCAAGGTCCTGCACCTGGGTCAGGGCAACCCCTGGTATCAATCCAGGCTGGGGGATGAAGGGATTGAGCGCAGCCCTGTTGAGAAGGACTTGGGGGTGCTGGTGGATGAAAAGCTGGACATAAACTGTCAATGTGTGCTCACAGTCCAGAAGGCCAACTGTATTCTCGGCTGCATCAAAAGACGAGTGGCCAGCAGGTGGAGGAAGGTGATTCTGCCCCTCTTCTCCTCTCTGGTGAGACCCCACCTGGAATACTGTATCCAGCTCTGGAGTCCTCAGCATAGGAAAGACATGGACCTCTTGGAATGAGTCCAGAGGAGGGCCACGAAGACAATCGGAGGGCTGGAGCACTTCTATGAGGACAGGCTGAGAGAGTTGAGGTTGTTCATCCTGGAGAAGGCTCCAGGGAGATCTTATTGCAGCCTTTCAGTACTTAAAGGGACCTTATAAGAAAGATGGGGACAAACTTTTTAGCAGGGCTGTAGTGGCAGGACATGGGGTAACAGTTTTTTAACTAAAAGAGGGAAGATTTAGACTAGATATAAGGAAGAAATATTTTACAATGAAGGTGATGAAACCCTGACACAGGTTGCCCAGAGAGATGGTAGATACCACATCCCTGGAAACGTTCAAGCTCAGGTTGGGTGGGACTCTGAGCAACCTGATATAGTCAAAGATGGCCCTGCTCATTGCAGGGGAGTTTGGACTAGATGACATTTAAAGGTCCCTTTCAACCCAAGCTATTCTATGATTCTCCTGAAAATAAACTTCTAATGATGTTCAGTCAACAAAAAAAATCATTGGTAAAAAAACTAATTGTTTTAAAAGATTTGGATAGCTAGAAGTTGTACTGGGAAATGCAATCAAACTTCTTAATGTCAACTGGTAAACCTGTCGAGATGAGGAATTGGTGACAGATGCCTCAGCTGAGTTAGTGGTTAGTATGATGCGGCATCATGATTTTTGTTGGGGTGACAAGTAGGGCTATTGCTTAGACAAGTGGTCTTATGTATTTATCGAAACTGCACATCTTCAAAGACAGTCATCTTAGTTCAATGTCTTGTTCAATTAAAAAAACAAAGACTTCCTATAACTGCATCGTGGTGGCTTTCTTGCTGACACTTGATATAGTTAGCACTGATGAAGCGCTGATAAAGTGTTGACATGTATCCTCTAACTCGTACTGTAAGGATGTTTGGGGGGATGACAACATCCGTTATGAGACACGTGGGAGGCTACAGAACAGAATCTTGTGTCTTGTATGATACTGGCACTCTCAACCCCAATCCTCACAGGTGATGCTGTGCCTTGAACAAAGCCGGGAAAGTTTCTCAGAGTTACTCTGGGCTAATGTTTATCACCAACTTTCATCTGTCACACTTACAGACATGGTCAAAATGCATTGCTGCGAATCTTGGAAAGGGAGTTTACCATCAGCTTGCTGTCTCTGTTGTTTAGTTATCGTTATAGTGGCTTGTAATTTAATTACATATGGTACACTGCACGTTTTGTATTGGCTGTTAAGCAGTTCTGGTGTTTACAGATACTAAAATGGATCAACTCTAGTCATGCCTAGACAAATACCTGTTTCAGCACAGGGAATGGAAAACTTAAATATTTGGAGCTCAGCTGCCTAAAACACAACAAAGTGATTTATTCTGCCCTAAAGCCTTTTTTGAACTTTCAGCCTGTATCTTTATCTGTAAAAGAAAGTGGCTGTTTCAAGCGCTAAGCATTTTAGACAGTTTAGCAAATCATTCCTTTTGCAGCACAGTCACTGACATCTCATTTCCGAATTTCTTCTGGACTTTGTCCTCTGTACACAGGTAACTATTAATCTTCCTATCACAGTCACTGCATGTTTTGTGCTCTCTACTTTCTTCACATCCTTGAAAAAGACGACTGTGCATTTGCTGTGTTATGATCTTCTCCTGTACTGGGCTCTCCTTTTCCATAGGAGTTGCTCTGTGACTTAATTTTTCAAGACACACGGAGTCTGTGTCCTTACCTTAAAAAACACCTTGTCCAGGCAAGTCCAAGAGAAGAGCATACAAGGTCTGACAGAGATCAGCTTAAATCCTGGATCCCTGAAGTGACATGGGCTTCTGCTATTGCTCATTCTCTTTGTCTCTGAAGAGAAGCATCGTGCTTCTCTTAGCTCCCAGGTGTTGCTACAGCAGCCCAGGTAGTCTGCAAGAGAGCTTTGGTGGGGTAGAGTTACAACATCATCTTAAAACATCCCAATACTGGAACAGTACCAACTTTGACACAGTGGCTAATGAGCTTCTCTATGGGGCTTGTTTCTGTAGAGGCAAGGTTTTGGGTAATTTTCATTTTCTTCACTAATGTTCTCCCTTATGTGCTATTAGTTTTAAGGAGCTCAGTGATGGGCTCAGTAGCAGGAGCTACAGTTTGTCTCAGAAAAGACTGCTTTTAAGTTCCAGAAGACTGTTGCAGTCTTTCCTTATTAATAAAACTTGCCATGTTAAGGAGGGGGATGGAATAATGTCAAAATAAAGTCTTTCTTAAAGCACCATGTGGTTTTTTTTATTATTAAGGAGAACAGTTTTTAAAAGTCTGTTACCATGGCAGCAAAGCAGGCTGGCATGTCTATAGTCAAAACCCCAAGTCTTGTTTGACTGTGATTAAAGTAACGGTGTTATTTTAGTTTGCTAGTCTTCAGAAGAAGGGTCTGTTTGATTGCACAGCAAACAGTACTGGGGACCTGAGCTCTTTTGAAGCCAGGGCAGTCTAGTTAACGCACTGTGGTTCCTCCATTTCCCTGCATGGCTGCTCAAGGGAGGGCAGAGGATGGAGTAGGACTAATTCTTTTAATGGCAAACTCAAGATGAACAAGATGCTGTGCCCCTGGCGCTGGAAAGGAGAATATAATTCTCAAGCTGCTGTGCTGCTGTCATGTGTTGCTTTTTGCACTGTTTGTGTAAAAGACAGTTTTGTCAGGGCCCGGTAGCTTAAACCTGATCAGATTTTAAGATTTGAAGTGTAGAATCACAGCAGAGATACCAAATGTAGCCATTTAATAAAGTTGTTGGAAGGTCGTTGTAGGTGTTGCTTTGAGGAGAGAGAAAAAAAGTTTTCAAACGAGTCCTCTAGTATTCATCCAGGCACAGGATTACAGCATCACTTCATGTGCTCAAAATACAGGGCTGTGAAAGTTATGCTTATGACTTGTCTTCTCTAGCCAGTGAAAAATGAAATAGAAACTACCAGCTTGTGGATTATGAGGGATGGTGGAAGGAAAAGAAAGACCATAATAAATGTAAACTTCTGTCATAAGGATCTTACTGTGGGTGGGAGCAGGGGACTACGTTCTGTTTCTTGGCAGATCCCATGAACTGTTGCTGGGTGAGCTGCACAACCTGATGGCAAAAATCATCTTGAGGTTTGAGAAACATCTACACTCACTGTTGCTGTGCAGAGCTGGTGTGTCCTTCCAGTGTGTCACACCCCAGCTGAGATGAAACCTATTTCCATGGCTTCTCTGACCTGCTGCTCTGGCACGGGCTGGCTCTTACCTCCTCAGAGCAGGAAGGGCACGTAATCCTGGCTCCATAAACTGCTCCATAACATACTGTGATTCATCAGGTGTCCATGTGCAGCCTTTCTCACGGTCCTGGTCTTGAAGATGGTCTGGGCACGTATGCTGGTTAACAGAAGGAGGAGGTAGTCAGGAACAGGTATGTACTTTGTAAACAAGTGTAATGCTGAGATCAGAAGTAATGGCATTCACAAGAAGGAAAGTGTTTCTAGACAAAACAACCACCTGTCTGTTGGTGTTTCCTGTTTCAGCTTCCTCATTGCCCTTGAACCCATTTCAGAAGGTCGTTTTGCTGATGTAAATCATGGACTCCCCTTTGCAGTCAATTTTCTTCTTCCTTGGCTGGGTAAACAGCCCTGTATGCTCTGCAGAATACTTTGCTCTTTTACCAGTGCTTTAGGCAGTGGAATAGCTTAACTTGACAGCTTTTGTTTTTCAAAAGATTGTACTAGTGCCTGGGTCTTTGTTCTCTCCTTAAGGAAGCAGTGATGTTGTGGGCCTTGCAGAAAGTTTGAAGAAAAATACTTCCTTAGACTTTAGCTGGCCCCTTCATCCCAGTATGCTCCTGTTTGATGAGGGTCTGCCTGTTAGTAATAGGATGCTGTCATCTTTTTAGTACCCTGTGCTTCAGGATTTCTGCAGATAGCTGAAGGGAAAACAGGTGAATCAAGATCCTGAAATCCAAGGTGAAGAGGAGAAATAACCTCTTATATTAGAAAGAAATCATAAACCAGTGTGTCTGCAGATACCTCCCTGCGTGTGTATCAAAAAAGGGCAGATGATGAATCAGTTCCAGACCAACCTGAACGAGGGGCATCTCAAGACCATGCCCAGTGTGTGTACATATATAATCTCACCTGAAAAAAATCTGTAAACATTTATAGTAGGGATACCTGTATTACTGTATGCATATACGTTTCTTCAAGAAATGTGAAACATAAAATGATTGCTTTCTCTTTCCCAGATTTGTTGTGCAGACTTTTGTTTCTACCCTTTAGAATGAAGCTGCTGTACGTGGCTTTTAACGTGTTGTCTAGATTAATTCTAAAGGGGCTTAAAAGACATAGTTCTCACTGAGAAGTAGCTTTCTTAAGAACATGCCTGATGTTGGCTTTGATCCTGTTTGTTAAAGTGACGCTATTGTAGAGATAATCACAGAGGGGGGAAAAAATTGGTACCCTTATCATTTAAGATCATATAGGTTAGTCTTGGTTAATTAGTAACTGGAAAGAAGCTCTCTTAGTTTATCGTAAGAGTCAGGTTTGAAAACCACAAGCTGAAGTGTTAGAAAAACATAAAGACTTAACACTTCCTATTCTAAGGAAAATATTTTACTTGTGCTTAGTTATTTCCTTGGAGTCACTGGAGGGTACAGCCCATCTGAAAACGATAATATTGACTGTTTTGGCACCAGACTTGTCTCAGATGTGCCTGCACGTGAGCAGGCTTGATTTTTGCTTCATATGATAAAGAGTGTTAGGCATGGGAAATGAATGTCACACTGTTAAACAGCTTGTGGAAGCTGTAGTACTTCAGTTTGTTTTGATCTCTGTTTACACTTTTTTCTTTTTTTCTTTCTTTTTTTTTTCTTTTTTTCCTGCTATAAATCAGCAGCTTTCTTCCTCTACCTATCAACCTACCATGGAACCTCGCGTGCGGTGCCCTCCTTTCCAGTAAAGAGTCTAGACAGCAAATTCCCTGGTAGCGTATGCCATTTCGGATCGTTATGCCTTTTTGCTTTTTTGTGAAGGCTTTTTAGAAACTGCATTACCTCACCCGTCGGCCTGGAGATTGAGCAGCCAGCGCCGCTGATAGGGCTGCGGCACCCCGCGCCGAGCCAATGGAGAACTTCAGCTTCAAACTCTTAATGAGCAAAAGAGCAGCGTCTCATTTAGGGCTCGATAGTTAATGTGGGGGGGAGTTGTTTTAGTGTTACTTCTGAAAGACAAGCCACTTAACAATTATGTGCCATATTGCTGACCAGTGAAGCTGAACAAATAGCTATTTACATTGACAGATCAGAGGAATGTGTAAGTGCATCGTGGTAACCTACATTTTCTGTGCCAAGAGATTTGCAGCTGACTGCCTGGGTGACTCACTCCTTGGATTAGGAGATGAGGTAATGCTTCAGAGATACAGGGTGATGTCATTCCTTTACCTGAGCCGCATGCCGATGCTAGTTGCTAGTACTTTCAAGGAAAGTCCCTTTGCTGCTTCTGATGTACTAGAGAATGAGCTGCATAACTTGGATAGGAGTCGTTATTATTAATGTTCTCTGGTTAAGCTGCTCTTTTAAAAGATCTCAGCACAAGTGGCCACAAATGCCTTTTGTTATGTGTGTATGTGGGCACCTGCAAGTATGCACATTTGCATACACGCCCCATTCTTCAAATAAAGCTATTTTAGTAAAAGATGATCTTTGTGGTAATCGGGTGCAGTCCCTTGTCAGCACCATGTCATGTAATCCCATTTATAGATACATTCATCTTAAAAGAAGGTGATTTTTCTTTTTCCTCTGTTCTGTTTCTGTTGTGAAATGCCACGTTTGTGATGGTTAGTAACTGAAATGTGTAGTTTGCACTTACTCATGGTCAGTTTAACCCCATCTGCTCATACTCTGGCATTATCCTTCAGTGCAATAAGCTCTTTCGGCTGCCTGCATTCCTTTTCCTGATGTGCTCGCTGACAGCAGTTGTGTCGTTCCGCAGCCTTTCTTTCCCAATGTCACTCAGGACGTGCTGTTCACGTAGGTGCCCTCACGGTTGGGAGCACTGACAGGTGATCAGCAGAGATGACCGAAACGGTCTCGTCTGTCCTCCCCAGCTTATGGGGACCGAGGTTTTAACAGATGAGCAGGCAGTGACCCACTGTCAGGGAATTTTGGAAGGCATACAAGCCGTGACCTGATTTGACCCATATCTTGGGAGCATACAAGTGCGTGTTGCTGAGTGAGCTTCATGAGTGTTGGGATTTTGGGTGTGTGGTTCCCAGAAATGGCCAGCGTTTCCTTGCTCAGCAGCGATTTCTGGGCGATTCCTGGGCAGTTTGCACCACTGCCTCCCCTCTTCACCACCTGATGGGATGGTCTGCAGCCCTTCGAGCATCTGAAAGGCTGAACTTGCAAGTGACTGTCTTGCTGCCACTGGCACACATCTAGTTTAACAACGCTATATGAATTTAGCTGACTTACGGCCAGTAGAATTTCTTCAGGATCTGACTTTAAGGTCAGTTGATGGCTGGGTTTGCCAGGCTTCGGCTCTGTGTGCTGAAACACTGGTACAGGAGCTGGTTTGGCTTTTGTACATTTGGAAAGCTGCGTATAAAAAGAGCCTTTGCTGTTCGTTCTTATTTATATATGGAATATCTCGTATTGCATGGGCCTCCAAACTACTTGCAGGTATCTGGACCATCTGCAGGAAGAAACCTTACAGAAGATTTACTAATGCAAAGTAACAGCTGCACAGGCTAAAAGTTGTCATCAAAATTATTATGCATTTCTGAAAGAATACATTACAAAAACATTTTATGATATTAATCTTCTGTGTTGAATATTTTAACAAGATACTCCAACATGGTTACAGATGCAACTTTGGCACTGTCATCTTTTGTCTTTAAAAAGGTGTTTTCCAAAATCTGCATGCTTTTGTTTCTCAAGATCACAAGGCTGTTCTTGAATATGAATGCCTATGTAAACCTTATTTGTTTCGTTTATTTTTCCACTGATCGGATGAGTTCTACAGATGACCCCTCCCCACACAAATTTTTGCTTTTTTGCTGGTTTATTTCTGTAAGTGTATCTATAGAGCCGTGTGTGTGTATTTTTCCTCCCCAATGGTGGGCCATAATAAACATTCCTTGTGCATCACAGATTTCATGCACTGTCTCTTCCAGGTTGTTTGGCCTTTATTGCCATAAGGTAAATATCTGGGAGGGGAAGAACATACCTTATTTTGGTTTGTAAAGAACTTCACAGCTACTCTCAGGGGTTTACTGTTATCATCTCTTCAATTACAAATTGTGCTCCTGAGAGGAGTTTTTATTTTAATTCTCAGTTATCATGAGGCTTTTCAAAGCCAGAAAGCATTGGTGTTGGATTCTTTAGGGATCTTAAATACAGTCACCAGCATTGTTGGGTAACTCGCCTAAATTTTCTCTTTGAATGAGGTGTGTCAAACAGTGTAAGAAGAGGTATTAGTCATGACATGCACTCATTTCCAAGATCTGTCTTTCCTTCCCTGTTTAGGTGATTCCCAACTTTGCTTAATGCTGTTTGCTCGTCTGTGACCTAGTTAGAGGAATAAAAAGTCTCATGTTAGAGAGAATTTTAATCATGCTAAAGATGTGGTTTCAGATCCTCACAGTGGTTCCAGAAATAATAACCAGAAACCTTCTGGATCTTTTGTATGGCTGCATAATACACATCTGTGCCTTGGAGGCTGATCAGGAATGTTTTGTTTGAAGTGACTAATACATATATGCCACAAGTAGTCTTTAAATCCTAACATGTAAGGTATCTGAATTTCTTGTAATTATGTTGTAGGATACTGCCCAAATGGACAGAGGTTCTGAAAAAGCATTAAAATCTTCCATGTTAATCCATATCCTCAAAAGCTAAGATTATGTGGATTACAATTTCTCACTGTTTGTGATGGGCACAGCCACTGTGGCTCCACAGTATTAGTTATGGTCTATCGTGCTGATAATGAGTTTCTTAATAAGTCCCTTAGTACTCATTGACAATGACTCATACTTCCGAACTAGGATCTCCTTGAAAATCTCAGTGTAATGGATGAAATGCCATATCCTAGTGAAGATTATTTTTTTTTGACGTGTGTTTAAGAAAGTCAGGCAAGTTTTAAAGGAACAATGTACTTCAACATAAGAGATTCGGGGAGGAGAAGTTAGGTTTAACTGTCTGGAAAGGCAAAGATGAAATGTGAGCTCTGACCTCAATGGTAATTGCTCTTTCTGCTTTACGCAGTAGTCATTAATCGTAAGCGAGCTCACATACAGCCTGAGCTTTCTTTTAAAACTGAATTCAGTCATCTGATCTAGAGAGAATGATACCATGTTTAGCAGTAAACTAGCTCTGGAAAAAAAACATCAGTGAAGTAGAACTTTACCTACAAAGCCACCGTCTTGAAACTATCACAAATAATCTTGCACTTTACCCAGTGACTGTCTCTTCAGGAATGCTTCTCCCCATATCATATTTTCTACAGTTTGGATGAATATTAATCTGTCAACTGATTGAGCTTTAAATTGTTTTGCTTAAAGTGGAAGAAATGTCAGAAGCTGAACTGTTTTTTAACTAAGAATAGTGAAACACAAATTTGATTTGAATGCCTGAAAGTTTTCTGTCTTCAGTATGACTTTGAAAAATAAGACTCTGGGATATGAAACCATAAAATAGGACACGGGACTATTATGCGCTGTACTTGCTTATTCAGCATTTCTGTTCCCGTTTGTGATCTGTGTGTTTTGATAAAATTGTGGTTAAATGGTTGCTAACCTTCAATTCAATTATTTTAGGTATTTGGAAATAAGATGATAATCCCTTCCTTGGATGGGGACCTTTTCCAGTGGGATCGGGATCGAGAGAGCATGGAAGCAGTTCCTTTCACAGTTGAATCTCTTCTCGAGTCATCCTACAAATTTGGCGAGGATGTTGTCCTTGTTGGGGGAAAATCTTTAACAACCTATGGGCTGAGCTCATACTCAGGGAAGGTAAGATCCTGAAAAGTTGCCTTGTATATGTGTGTTCCTAGCACTGTCTTGCAAATAGGTTGCTCCTGAATTTTAAAATGCAGTACAGCTCAAGTATACAACTGCACGGCACGAAAGAGGGCAATCTGAGCTTCTTGGGCAACAAATGCAGGGGGCTGGAGTGCGGCCAATGGCTGGTGCAGTTAGACGGTATGGCTGAGCCCCTCACTGCAGTCTCCTGCCTGTGAGCTCCTGCTGTATCCCCTGTGAGATAGGTGTGAAAGCCAGCACCCTTTGCTAAGCTGATTCAACTTGCTAACCCAACAGAAAACTGTTCACTTTTTGTTGGATTAGTTTTGTGCTGGGTGAGCTGTAGCCAGCTCAGCAAGGGGTGGGGGAGTGTCAGAGCCAGCACAAGGGAAGGGACGGGGGTTTGTGACGAAAGGTGAGGGAGGGGGAAAAAGAGGGATGACCTCTTTCTACCGAGTTGTGAGAGGAGTTCAGCTTTATCACAGACCTCTGCTTGAAGTAGACTTTGCTGTTCAGCTTACTGCATATGAAAGAAGGCTTTAGGCGACACACTTTTTTCACAACTAATTTCAGATTTTCCACAACTAATGAGGGATAGCTTGTTTAAAACGAGGAAAGCATTCAACATACACAAAAGTTTTAAGACTTGCAGCTGTCGTCAGTGAGTTTACTATCTCTTAGAAGAAGTTCTCCTTATGTTTTAAAGTCATATGCAAAAGTTAAGTTGAAAACTACTAGCTATCTGACTAATTCAGAAGGTATTTTTCTTCTGAAATCCATTGGTTAAAAGTTGTATATTTTGAAAAATCACAGAAGGAAAATGGCTAGAAAAAACACAGGAATTAATTGCATTATTCAGAGTCCTAGAATTGACATCCCCCTCACCTTCTTTAACGTCAGATGTCATTAAATGCTCGTACATACTTTCTGTAGTGAAGAACAGATATTTGCTAAATTGGAAACGTTGGTGCATTTTAAAACAAGTTAAAAAAAAGATTCAGTTTAAAAATTTTAAACTTCCAATGTTTGTTTTCCACAAAATCCATTTTTTCATTTTGACCATACATTTTGATGTAGAACACTTCTATGGCATGGTGTAGAGTGATCACCAGTGATAAAGAGCATAGACCCAAAACAAGAGTTCATGACATCATTTTGATTTCCTCATTGATAGCAGAGGGCACTGTGCACCAACAGACTGCTCCTCCCCCGGTGTTCAGGAAGTGGAAATTTCAGTTTCTGCTTTGATTTCTGACTTATGCTCACAGTAGCAAAGATGCCTTATACAGGAAATTGTGCCTGGCTCTTCATCATTACGAGTTTGAGCAGTCTGCTGTCTTTGGCAGTATGATGTCAATTCAGGCTTCCTGAAATTGTGTTCAGTTCCCTTTTCAAAATACAGTTGCCCATATAATCCAAATTCTGATTGAGACTGAAGCTGTTGCAAAGTCTGTGTGACCGTGAGAGTTAAATAAGGTCTTCTTTCCCCTTTAATAGATGACAAGGCAAATGGGGAAGGCTCTGAGCTATTTTATGTAAGTCAATAATGCTTCATTTGAAGCTAATAGGCTTATGCTGAGACAAATATGTCATGAAAGCACAATTATGCTGTGGGTCTTGCAGGAATGTTCTTTTGATGTCCATAGAAATAGTGGGAAAAGAGAGAGCTCACATTTCTTTCTCTTAAAAGTAGAAATATGTGCAAAATACAGTCAAAAGGTAGTCAAAACAGCCCAAATTGTAGACTTACTACAATCTTTTGAAAATTCTATTTCTGAAAAGCCCTTATCTTTTTAAACCAGGCTTTTCAACATCCTTCAAGTAGAGCATCTAAAATCAAGGAGCTCCAAACCGTCTGCAATCCAAAAATGTGTTGCAGAGATTGTTAGCTTTGAATATTGCTGTTGATTACATTTGAAGTTCTTCAGAACTTCGAAGCATGTGTGACTCCCTTGCTTTGTCCCTTAGGTGAAGTACATCTGCTCAGCCATGGGCTGTCGTCGGTGGGATGACGATGAAACAGAACAGGAAGAGACGCTCCTATTACACCGAACACAAAAAACAGTCCGTGCTGTTGGACCACGCAGTGGCAATGAAAAGTAAGTGTAAAAAATTGTTCAGAAACAATCCAATAGAGATAAGTTCTTAATATGTAATGCTTTAAGGATCTGACCTTCTTTTTACGCTTGTTAGACTAAGGATTGCAAGAGGGAGTTTAGATTGTTAACCAGAGGAATGCACCAGACTGTTGGCTAGGATCTAACCCCTTTGCTCTTCACTGCATTTGAAAAATGTCTTGAATTTCAGTCTTATATATGATTAGACAGAAAATATGTGGACATATCTATTCCCTCTAAATCAAATGAAAATTACTCTTCTTGTCCTTGCGTACCTCAAAAGAGTTTGTCACTGCTCTGCTGCACAAGGCAAGTGTCATTAATGTTTGTTCCAGCTGTTGATTTTTGTACAAAAGGAGGCAGCTTGAGAGTCTTATGACCTACTGATGCACTTTTAAGTTCTTTACCTACTCATGGTAACTGTCACTGTTCTTTTTTTAACCTTGATGTCTTAGCTTTCGTTTTAAGTTGATTTTAAAGTGTTTCCAGTCTTATTTTTTAAAAGTCCCATTCTTAAATCTGCTTACTTTGTTTCATAATGAGGTGGTCTGGTTTTTACTGGTTCAGCGTGTGACTTTCATAATGCTGTCATGTTGAAGTTTTAATACATCAAGATTTCTATAAAAATACTGATATGCATTCCACAAACAAAACAAAAAAAAAAACAACAAACAAACAAACCAAAAACCACTTCACAAAGTGGAGGTTTAAAAGGCTGGTTGCCATACACAGATACAGTAACTGCCCAATGTTTTAGTGGAGAACTAGTCATTCCCTGTTCCCCTGCTCCCTCTTCTGTTTGCAGCAGGATTTGACGGGTTGTGCATCTGTAGTGTATAACAGATAACTTAACTAGGACTCAAACAGATGAGCAGATCAGAAGTCTTAAAAGAGAAATCTTGGATTCCATGGTTCTTGGAGACTGATATTGACAGGGAAAAGTATTTCATAAGAACACTTTTTTTGCCTTTGTATATCTCTTTCAAAAACGTAGCATGACATCTTGTGCACGTAAATCCTCCTGTCTTTGTAGTCAGAGGTGCCTTGCTGGTGGCACAGTATTGCTGCTGTGGAGTTTATAAGATAGCTCTGTATTTTTAATCCAGAGAAAGAAAACCTTTTGATAAATAAACTGAATGTATAAAATACACCAAACTTTTACCATACGGGTGTAAATCCTTTAAGGAGGCAGTTTTAGCTCCTGGTTGATGCCAGACTGGTCGTAAGAAACTTTGGGTACCCAAACATGCTGTTCAAGAAATATCTCCCTCTTCCTTGCTGTCCAAGATACAAAGTTGCCACCTTTCCCCTCTGTATCTTTTCTACACTATTGGGCTGTATCACTGAAATAAGAAAAGAATTATTATTTTTCTTTCTGAAAATAATTTTCAGTTTCTGCCCTAATTTGTTGGTTTACAAAAATTAAAAAGCTTTTGGCTGTGCAAGACAGGTCTGTGTTCCTTATACAGTCGTCGCCTTCAGTGTTAACCTATGGGACGTGAACAGTCCTGGTTTCACGAAATACCTGACAAAGAGATCCTTTGAAAGGTTGTGTGTGGGATTAGAACAAAAAAACCAGCATTGTCTTTCCCCCAGTTTGAAAAGCCTTATGTTTCAAATTAAATCCTCTTTATTAATGCAGAGAAATACGTCTCATGTAGAATGCCGCTTCCTAAATGCATTGTACTCATTGCTTTCATCAGCTATGGAACACTTTCATTCCTAAAGAGACTGAGCTGTACTACCTGATGGTTGTACTTGTCCTCTCCATATGCTAAACCTTTAAGGCCATTGGCCCTACTTCACCAGCTGTTTTCTCAACTCACCCGGCATGTTGGACAAGATTTCTCACCTTGTTTGGTTTGTATTCTGGATTAGTACTCCCCCTCCTGGTACAGTTGTGTTCATTGGACAATCTGAGACTTTACTGTGAAAATATAGGCCAAATATAGATAATTCAGTTTAAGAATCATCTGGATGGAGGATTTGGGACTTCCTTGGAATATATACGTTGTTTCTACAAAGTTTTGCTCTTTTTCTTTAAGGTGGAATTTCAGTGTTGGTCACTTTGAGCTGCGCTATGTCCCAGATATCGAAACTAGAGCAGGATATATTGAGAGCAATTTTAAATCAAATATGAACAAAGAAGAAACAAAAATTATTTCAGATGTGGATGAGCAGGAAGCTATGATGAAAGATACAGTGATAAAGGTCTCAGTAGCTGACTGGAAGGTGATGGCTTTTAACAAACGAGGAGGACATCTGGAGTGGGAATACCAGGTAGGGGAAAAGACAGAATATTAAATGTTACAAAAGTTGAAGTTTTGCAACATCACAGATGATGTCTTTCATCTTGGATTTCAGGTGCTATCTTTCTAAAGAAGCACACATCTGCTTGTAACTTTTTTAACTCAAGTTCTGACTTTGAGCTGCTACATCTGTTACAAAAACTAAAACAAGGAATTTAAGCACGTTGTTTAGCATTATTCTTACATAATATCGAGTTAATACGATGCTAATTTTCCAGTTACCTCTCTCTCCTTTAGTTTTGCACTCCAATTGCTTCTGCATGGCTGGTTAAGGATGGCAAAGTAATTCCAATCAGTCTGTTTGATGACACAAGTTACACTGCGAACAATGAAGTATTGGAAGATGAAGAAGATCTTGTGGAAGCTGCCAGAGGGGCCACAGAATCCAGCGTCTATTTGGGTGAGAGAGCAACTGCAGCATTTTCTGTAGTAAATGCTATTCTTTTCTCAGTTGAGGTTGTAGTAAAGCAGATCTTTATGTACTGGTAGATTACAATTAAGAGGAGCTATAACATGTCCAGTCTGATATTCTGCATAATGAAGGCTGTTAAATTTAACCCACATTGCTTAAAAAGCCCCCAAATTAAAGCTTCACTAACACATTTCTGCCAGAAAGGCACCCTGACTTAATTTAAAGACTTTCGAAAGGTAGAGATGTGTTCTGATGTCTTCCTAGCCTGCTCTGGTAATCTGTGCTATTGCCATTCAAAGTCAGAGTTCTGTGTACCCATCTTAGAAATTCTGACAATTAGAGAAGGTACAGTATACCTTTGGCTATGGTAGAATTAATATCTGTGACTGTTTAGCCTAGACAGTGATAGTTAAAAGGTTGGGTTTTTTCTTTTTTCTTTTTTTCCTTTTTCAAAACCGAAACATTTCAAAACCATAAATCTTTTCCATTTTGATTCCCAAATGTTCGCTGCTTTGTAGCTTCAGTACATTGGAGATGATCAAAAGTCTTGAAATTTTTAAAGATAGGTTTATAGCTAACGAGGCAGTCTTATTGCTCAGTAAGCAATAAGCACTATCTCCCTCCATCCCTCTAATTTGTCACGTTAATTTTTTCCTGTACACCGATTACAGTACCTTACCATGAAGAAATTTCAGTTAAGATTTCATGTGACAAAGTTTTCATCCAGCTGTCAGAATTCATTTGATGTGGTTTATGTCAATTTGAAATAGAGTGGCCCCATGTCCTCCTTCCTCTCAGCTGTCTATCTGTCTCTGGGAGGTAAACATGCTTTGGTTTTCAAAGACTTTGTTTGTCTTAGCCTTTTTCTATAAGTCTTTACACCTTGTAGCTTTCCTGTTAGTGGTTACACAGACAAAGAATAACACTAGGAAGAAGCCAGATTGTTCCAGCTTTCCTGGTAATGGCTGTTGAGGAGTAATCTGTACCAGCATTAACAAGGGTAGGATGTCTAAAAGAAGTCTTACCTATGCAAAGCCCAGGCTGCTTTATAGCTCTTCAAAATTGCTGGCATTTTTCTGTAGCACCAGCTTTGCAACAGTGAAAATGACATGTCCTGATCTCTTGCTTTCTAGAACAGAGGAAACATACTACTTGAATTCGTCCAGTCTAGCAATCCGAGTCAGTATCCCAGATTCTCAGAACATAAAGAAATATTTTCGAAAATGTTTTTAACCATATACTTTGACTGGGCAGTTTTATTCTGGGGGTGAAGAGAACTCAAGACTAATAAGCTCTCTGGTTTATTACTTAGGTATGTACAGGGGCCAGCTGTATCTTCAGTCATCAGTCAGAATTTCTGAGAAATTCCCAACCAACCCAAAGGCTCTGGAATCCAGGAATGATAAGGCAATTATTCCTCTTCCCAAAATCAAATGGAAACCTTTAATCCGTAAGTAACAACTTAGAGTTTCATTTACTGTCTTAGCTCTGAAAAGACAGGACAGCTTTCTGATTTCCCGTATGTTTCAAACTAGTCTAATGTTTCTAGCTGTAAACCAGTTCAGGAACTATCTCTGTGCTTTATTAATTGTTTTGGGTTTTTTCTAATTTGATGTTTAATGTCTGCTTTCTTTTACTATGGATTTGACAGGGTCTTTTTTAGTAATGAAATGTTTGGTCTTCTAAATCAAGTTTTTCAACAGAAAGACAAAGATGTTTTTTGCAGTGATGTGATTATGAGTGAATTGACTTGTCTCAAACTAGTATTTTGGCAAGGGGGAGAGGTGCTAAGTAAATGTTACCTTAAAATACCCTTCTTAATGTTTCATTGCATTAAGTTTGGTTCTCATGGTGTGGTCCAAGAGACATTCTCTAAAAGTATGCAATTGGGGTTCTCATTAATACAAGAACAGAATTTTTGTAGCAGTTCAGCTCAGAAAATTGTGTCTTTTCTATGCTTAGATTCTCCTTCCAGGACTCCAGTGTTGGTGGGGTCTGATGAGTTCGATAAGTGTCTCAGCAATGACAAGTATTCTCATGAAGAGTACAGTAACGGAGCACTTTCGGTTCTGCAGTATCCATATGGTAGGTGGAAGTTCCAAATTTTGAAGTGTTTCAAATAGCCGGCTTTACCCATTTATTATCTGTGAAATTCAATAAATGGCCATTTCTTTGATCTTAAATATGGGTATTTTTTTAACATTTAATGAACTAGGAAATTATTGCCCAAACTAGGATTTCCAAATTGTGGTGTATGTACAATTAGTGCCACACAAAGCACTTTGGAGTGACAGAAATTCCTACTGCAGAGATATTGTATGTACTGCCAGTGCTACTGATAGTTGGTCTGAGTGGAAAAAGCTTCTGAATTATTTTTTTCAGAATTTGCTAACGGTGCTAGAGACTCAGCCTGGCAGTATAAAGTTTTTCATACAGAAAATATTCTGGTTTAAAGCTATCAGTGGTCAGGCCTTCTGAAGTGGTAAACTTTGGGAGACCTAGTTGCCATGGAGTCCTGTATCCTTGATTAACTGAACTTACTATACGCCACTTAAAATCATGGGGCATGCAAACAAAAATACCTTGTGTCTATTGAGGAAACCTGTTAATGAGAAGACAAAATTGTTTTGTAGTTACCCATGTGCCCTCTTTTTGTCTTTTATACGCAGATAATGGTTATTACTTACCCTACTACAAGAGAGAAAGAAATAAACGTAGCACTCAGATTACTGTTAGATTTTTTGATGAGACAAATTATAAGAATGTTCGCAAAAAAGATCCTGTTCTTCTTCTTCACTGGTGGAAAGAGATTGTTGGCACCATTATATTTTGCATCGTGGCCACAACTTTTATCGTTCGCAAACTTTTCCATCCCCATCCTTACAGCAGAGTAAGTATTTTTTCTGAATCATAAAAACAGAAGGTACTATTCTAGCCTTTTCTTTTGGTTTTGAGTCTGCAGTGAGTGGTTATAAGAAGTTAATAACTAATGGGATAATGAAATCAAAAGCCTAAATTTATTGTTTAATCTATCTGTGAAGGCTGTCAGCTGCCATGTACAATTTGCTTAACTGCTTTAGCAAGCAGATTAGAATGCTTCAGCCATATCTGAAGTCTTTGGAGATATTTACACTGAAATTATTTAATGCCATATCTAGGGGTACAGACTGGTCTCAAGTATTTAAGGAGTTGAATTTGTTTGTTTGTTTTTGTTCGTGTTTTGGTAACCCTGGTTAGCTGCGGAAGGAATCTGAAACACAGTGTCAGACTGATAGTAAATATGAGCCCACTTGTGGAGATGTTAAAGACAGCGGCTGGAGTGATGCCAAGAACTCTGGATACGTGTCAAGGTGAGCTCAGTTCAACACAACATGTACAAGGTTTTTAGTCAGTGTGACAACTAACGCTATCTGGAGGAAAGAGTAGGTGTTGCTTGTTCTTACCTACCCCAGTCCCAGTCCTCTGACTTTGCAGGAGAATGGGCAACTGACACAAAGAACCCTGTCACCCCATTACCAATGCAAGATTGCAGTTTTGATTAGTCTAAGCAATCCCAGAGAGTCTGCAGGATACCTGTGATCAGGAATGTTGCTCTCATATTTGCTGCTGATACGTGAAATGGAAGCTTGATTCTTGAAGGTCTGAATTAGTGTTTATTCCCTCTGTTTCTGTGTTTATGGATTAAAGCAGAGAAAGGCAATTGCAGATGGAAGTACGTGATGTTTTATATACTCTGCAGAATAAGTTGGCTATATTTGGAACGAACCTTTGTTGCTGTTCCGAAGGATTGGTTCAGACAGACGGCTGTACAGGGGCATGTCATGATACTCTGGAGAAAACGTGACCGTTTCCTTTACACTTGTAACTCACTGAAAGCAAGAACTGGAGCATTTAAAAGAAAGATAGTGAGACCTAAGAACAGTGATGTTTCAGAAGGGATGCTTAGAAGGACTAGTTGCAGAAATGGTTATTTGGGGTGAGGTTAAAGGCAAATTATGATTTAGAAAATACTTAGCTGTCACAACCTAGTTTGGGTATAGAAACTTAGGCTACATACTCGTGATGATCCAGTAAGCATGCAACCTGATATTCTGGAAAACTTTACTTTGTCATGTGCATGCGTAATGGATCTTGCTGGGTTGTCATAGACACTGAATAAATGCATAATCAGCAACTGTCCATTTCATAACTAGGTAACCATCTGATTGTCTCAGTGGGTGAGCAGGGAAAAAAGGTCAGAAATGCTTCGTCATTCAGCACACTTTATCTGTACAGAAATGTTTCACTCTTAGTCATAAATTATTTCATTTTTTTATCTGTACTAATGCATTTTTCTCCTCTGTCTTCCTTCCATTCTTTTGTCCCTTCCTCACACTTTTCTTTTCCCAGGTATCTGACAGATTTTGAACCAATTCAGTGTCTGGGTCGTGGAGGTTTTGGAGTAGTTTTTGAAGCCAGAAATAAAGTGGATGACTGCAACTATGCTATCAAAAGGATCCGTTTACCTAACAGGTAATGAATGAATTTGTTGAGATACAGAAGTAGTAATGAATGAATGGTGGGATCCCATCCTACACTGAACCATCTGTTCCTGAACTGATTTCCCAGATATTGCATTAGGATGAATGACATACTTTTAAATGGGGGGGGATGACTTAGTTTTGGCATCAAGAGTTGGCATGTGTAATCACAGCAGAAGGGTGACCTGCTTGGCTAAAATACTCGCATAGCAGAACCCTTGTGAGGATGCTGCAGCTACATGGGAACGCCTTTGATTTCCTTGATGAATAGAGCCTTTGATAACAGGACCGGTTATTTGTAGTGCTGTTAATTTGCTTCTCTCCTTCCTCTCCTTACCTTCCCTACTCCACCTTCTCTTTCTTTTCTCTCTTGCTCACCAGCTTTTCTGACTCCATTTGTCCATTTGTTTAATTTTCTGGTCCCACAACCCCTACCTTTTCTTTCAGTCATAGGTGGTCAAGCCATGCTGCTGAATTACCCTACACAGAGCTTGCAGCAGTTCCTTTTAGTGGGAGATGGGAGACACTGCTTCTGGAAATCTCAAGTTAGAACAGCAACAGGCAGGCCAGTAGAGGGAGGGGGTAAAGCTATGAAATCTAGAATTACTATTTTTTTTAATATGTTAAATAAGTGTGACTATTTAAGATTAAAGGTTTTGTTCAGAAGGTAGCCTAAATTCTTTTCTGAGCATATTCGAACCCATTAAATAAAACCATCTGACTTCATTTGATCTAGTTACGGTCTTACGAAGAGAGATTATTTACTTCAGTAAGATAGCAGTCTACCTGCATTCCTGTCCATACAACTGGGATAATCTTTATGCAATCTCTTTATGTTGTGCCAATTAAAAAATAAATACTAAGGTATTACTGTCTGTCTTCTTTTGTGTCAGTGTCTTCTACATCCCTGTAGAATATTGCTGTTTAGTGGTCTCTTTTCTATCCTTGTAAATAGTTCAGAACAAGATAAACCTTTTCTTCTCAGTTTTGGTGCCTGTAATTATTTAAAAAGGGATGACTAAATACTTAGCCATCATGAGCACATACTGCTCCTCCACACTTCTAACCTAAGGAGTTACTCTGAGGAATTTTAGACATATCTGTCTTTTGGTGTGCAGAGCAATACTACTGGCCTGGTTTATACTGGGCTAGCTTTGATTAAATTCCTTTGCAGAAATTTCTGTACTGTGCTGTTCCTTTATGTGATCATGTCTCTGTTGTTCTCACCCCAAATCGTAGGGAGCTGGCTCGTGAAAAGGTGATGCGGGAAGTCAAGGCGTTAGCTAAACTTGAACATCCAGGTATTGTTCGGTATTTCAATGCATGGCTGGAAGCTCCACCTGAGAGATGGCAGGAAAAGATGGATGAACAGTGGTTAAAAGATGAAAGGTAACTTGTGGGGTTTTTTTAACAATTGAATTTGAGATTGTACATTGACAGAACTGGAGAACTGGTAGATGACCCAGGAAGATGGAGAGACTATGTAGGAAAGAGATGGTTATTAATTTAGCCTGTCAACTTTTCAATTGAACAAGGTACCAATATATCACGCTTGTGCATAGTATCTCTCAATTTTGGGGTCCTCTGTTGTGTTAAGGTCCTTTCACCTTAGGAAGCGTCTTGTAGTTCTTAATTTAACTTCTGTAATTGAATCTTTGGGTGGTTGGAAGGTTGGAGCATTGCTACTGTGATTCGATTTTAAACTTGGGCATCTCTGTCCTCTTTGTTCTTTCCACTGCTTTCCTCGTCTTTGTTGTCTTGGTTTAGATGGATCTCATTCAGTACTCTGATGCTTCAGTGAATTTATTTCAGCAGAAATATATGAGGGATAATCAGAGTGACGATTTATAAAGCTTGGTAGAAGTAGGTTAAAAATGGATAATTAGATAAAGGAGTAAGAGGATGTTAAGAGAAAGGAAAAAGTGGGTGTATGTAGCATTTAAAGAATGAAGCCTAATGCAAGACTATTTAGTGGTCTCATAATAACATCTTAACATGCTTAACAATTTTTAGAATATAGTGACCTTTATATTTCAGGCATAAAATTAATGTTTCACAGCTGTAATTCTTCCAAGGCACTTTAAATAGTCATTGCAATGCATGTTCTAAAGGATTGATTTTTTTTCAAGCTGAAGATGAGCCTGATTGCACATTGGGAATCCAGGAAGTAAAGCTTGCTAAATTTTCCTTTATCAACACTCTTGTTGTCTTGATGAGAAAACATTATCCTTGCTAAGAAAAACAAATGCTAAATACTGGTTATTAGTGATTCCCGCACTTGGGTAGTCATTTACAGTTATGGTATGACACCATTCTCAGAGGTAGCAGTTGTTAAAACCTGGGCTTCTGAAGATGCATTTCTGGTGAAATGAAGTTCTGTAGTATTGATATCCCAATTTTGTTCTTCTAGCACTGATTGGCCTCTCAGTTCTCCCAGTCCGATGGACATCCCATCATTTAAGATCAGAACAGAGCCATTTTCTACAAAGGAGCACATTGAAGTTATTGCCACCTCATCGGAGAGGGTGATGTCTGTGGGAATACCCTGTGGTCAGTCCGATTCATCCGGAAGCCAGTTTTCTCCTCTGGAATTTTCTGCTACGGACAACAGGGACTTACACCAGTCAGAAGATCCACTATTAAACCTCCAGGACAGTGTCCTTACAGGCTGTGATGTAGAAGACAGTACTATCAACAATAACGAGCTAGGACACTCCTTGGAAATTTGTTCTTCAGCTGTTCCTGTTGTACACCTGAGGGAAGGGACCTCCTCTTCTATTGTGTTTGAGGATTCTGGTTGTGGAAATGCTTCTAGTAAGGAAGATAAAGTTGATGTTTCCCATGATGAGAGTCTTTCTGAGGATAAGGCAAGAAGTCCAAAGGAATCTGATAACAAGAAATCTGCTTCAGGAAGTCCCCTCTCTGTTTCTCCACCAAGGCCAACAAGTTTAAGCCTGGACCTTTCTAAAAATATTGCAGAAAAAGTCAAGCCCACCTCTCCAAAGGTGTATCTTTACATCCAGATGCAGCTCTGCCGGAAAGAGAACCTTAAAGACTGGATGAACAGAAGATGCATGATAGAGGAGAGGGAAAGGACAGAGTGTCTGCAGATATTTCTGCAGATAGCTGAAGCGGTTGACTTTCTGCATAGCAAAGGGTTAATGCACAGGGATCTCAAGGTTTGTATTCGTAGGTTCCTGTAGGAACTGTTTTGGGGTTGTTTTTTTTTTATTTGTTTATTGGCATGATCATCACTGAATGCCTGAACTTTCCAAATTCTGGTTGTAACTGGTTATCTCACTGGGTGTGTCCTATAGGCAAACATTTTCTGGTTTAGTACTGTGAGATTATCTTTGGAACTATCATATCTTGAATTATCGGTGCCCAAACTATCATACAGAAGTCTCTCTCTGTGAAATTCCTGAAACACATAGACTGACTCAAATGGCATCACAGTGTAACTGCCCCTCCGCTTCATTACAAACTTGAGCATCAGCAATTCCAAATTTGGCTGCTCCTAATACAGCAGTGTCAAGCTGTTTATCTCAGTGTCAAGTTCTGCTTTAAACAGATCATGAGTGTGTGGATACAGGTAAAATTTTTTTGTGGGGGGGAGTAATACTGCATTGGAGGCAAATCCTGCTGAAATAGTTGACTCTTATCAGTGACCTCAGCATACGTGTTGCAAAAACGGAGTTAGTGTCTGTACAATAATCTGGAGCTGCAGATCTCCAGGAAATAAACATAAATCATTCATTATTGCAATTAAAGTCTTTCTCACAGCAAGATTTCATGTACCTGGCACAGATCACCTGCATTTGTTTTATGGCATTTTTAATTTAGATTCTTTATACAGGGTTGTTCATTGTTGTGCCGTGTGACAAAAAAAGCTATTTTGGATCCTGTTCTACTGTTTCAAGTGAAGCGGATAATTGGCAGTGTTAGGTTTACAGTTGGACTTCATGATCTTATAGATCTTTTCCAACCTAAATGGTTCTATGATTCTAATTCTGGTATTTTCGTTCTTCTTTCTATAACAATAGTGCCTAAGAGCAGCAGTGTCGCTCCTGATTAGAGAAAGTAAAAATTAAGTATTGCTGCTCTAGGATCGAAATGTAAACTGCCCCGGATTTAAATTCAGAGTCAGTGCTGACTATCATAATGCAGCTTTCTTAAGGATTCATGATCTTGTTAATGTCTGATAACATCCAGCCAGTTAATACCAGGAAAGGCGTTTTTTACCTCTGGCATTTAATGTAACTGAAGTCACGAGTAACTTTTTTGTACCTCTTCTTTCATTTTGCTTCTGAACTTGCCTTAGTGCCTAATCTTCCTGGAACTTTTAGCACTGGAAGTGTCAGTATGTGTTACCAAATACCAGAATGTAATTAAAGAGCCCAGCTGAAGTTAGTCTTACTGTTATAAGCTCTGAGAAATGGATTGCTTTTGCCAAATGGTGGAGAGGCAGTTCCTGTTTTTCTTTGCTTACATGAGGAGGCATTAGTACCTACCTCAGTGGAGTAAATACTGAAATGATTATAACCACTGTTGTAGCATCTCAGGTGGTAATCATTTGGTATCAGTAGAAACAAAAGAAAAAAATACCATCTCAGGTGTGACAGCAAAAGGGGATTCAAATGAGGATATGTCAAAGTTAGGAAAAACTCCATCCAAGTATTTTCTTTCCCCATCAGCATTAAGCAATTACCTTGACTCAGTTATCTGAAAAATCCTTAGTGCTTGAGAAACTGATCAGAAAAGTAATTAAATCCCTGTATTAATGTATTGCTAGACTTGTTAGTATTATTAAGAAATGTTATTAATTATCAGTTGTGACTCTCTGAAGTCTTTACTGAAATCACTGTTCACTAAAGCTTATGTAGATCTTCACTGAAAGCTGTATTAGTCTTAATCAGCAGTTGTGGAGTGTTTTGTTGGAACATCTTAAAAGTTCACTATTGGCAGCAATTTGAAGAAGAGATTTTATTTTGTTTACTTGGTATAAGCCTTGGAAAAGCTCTCCCTGAATGAACAACTTCCTGCTTCAGAAAACTTCCCATGTGTGTATAGGTGTTATTCTTGGATCCTGGAAGTTTATTTGTCTGTTATACATTAATTTGGTCAAAAAAACAGCCAGTGTATTTTTTTTTCTATAGTTTTCAGAAGCTCCTAGGAACATCTCTCACCTCATTTTGTAATTTATCCAAGAGATTGATCATGCAACCCTAAGTTTGTGCCAGCGCTAATAAGCAAATAACCTGCAAAGCTGTTTTGTCTTTGCTAGAGGCAGAGCTAGCTGATAGCAGAGGCTAGTTCTTGCTCCCAATGGCACCAACAAAAACTCATTGACCTATGTGAAAGTAGATTCGTATGCATGCATATTAAAAGATTCAAGAAGATCTTTTAAATACTTAAATTAACAGTGCATATTGAGATGCATTAATTAGGCTCCAATTAATCAGAGATACCATAATGACAAGATGGCAAGAGTTTAGGTAGGCAAGCAGATAGGTCACAGTCCAAATTCTTTTGAAGAAAAGGAGGTACAGAAACAGAAGTCTGTCTGTCAAGTGAATTTACTGTTATTCCCAGGATAAGCCGTCTGTCATGCTTGACAGCTCAAAAGAAATTGAGTTTTATAGAACTGCAAGAACAGTCTTAGATACATTTTGTTAGAATTAATTGAATTAAACAGTAGTCTTCCAGATGTGTGAGTAGCTTATTCATATCTGTGGAAAAAAAAATTCTTACTCTGAAGAATCTGGAGAAAAATTTCTTTGTGCAACTGGCAAGATAACCAAACTAGAGGGTGGTTGTATTCTTCTGATTTAAATCAAAATTGCGTGCATCTGCCTTAGTCTTCCTTTTTCCAAATATGGTTTTGATGGCTTATTTTTGCTGACAGTCTTGCAATAACAGAGACTCAACTCTCCTTAATTTGTAGAAATTATATGCCAGCCCATTCACTGACAATCTGTTTTCATCCAGAGAAGTACACGAAACAAAGCTTTCTGTTAAGAAGAGTTTTGCTTCGTGAAGCAAGACAGATCTTGTTGACTTCTCATGTGTTTGTAGGAGGATAATGGAGGTGAAGGCAATGGGATACCAAAAATCCCTAATGGAGGTGTTTGTGCCTTGAGCATTAAAAAATCTGATACAAAGATTTTTGACAAATATGGGTGTGCTGTATAAATGCTCCAGAGAGCCTGGAGACGTATGGGTTTACAGGATAGTAGCTTTTGTGCACTAAATGCTCTGTGACTCCAAAGGACATGACATTTATTACAGGAAAATATAGCAGGAGATAAGACCTGGCTCAGAAGGTAGTTTTAGAGGCAGGATGTGGGCACAGTGGAACTAGCAAGTTACATCTAACTGTTTCTGTAGTGCTTATCTCAGAGCTGTCGGTTGCTTAAAAAAAAAAAATAAATCCAAGAAGCTTTTCTTCTGTGTTGTTTCTCTTGCACGGAGTGGGTTTGTCTTTAACTGAGGAAGTCATATGGACTTTGAAATAGATCAGCTTTGTAGTCCTTTAATCTTGTGGAAAAATATTGCTCTGTATCTCTCTGCTGCCTTCTGTTCCAGGGTTTATGTCAACAAAGCACGGACCATGTTCTCCCAGCTTTGAAGGTCCAGGAGCTCTGAGAGGAGCTTGCCCAGCACCACCTGCCTCTTTACCACACCTTGGCCCTTTCCCTGTACATAATCCTGATGCTTCTTCCCCCCAAAATATGTGTGTCTGTATTTGTAACCAAGGTGGAGCAGTCACGTTTCAAAGAAATAATAATTCATTTAGCATGTGCTATTCTATCAGCCACAACGCAAGTCTCTTGAGAAACCATCTGAGATAATGTACCATTAGCAAGGGGGCATCTCAGTTCCAGTGTCCTTTATCAGTTGGTTAAGCCACAGATGGTGGTACCTGGCAAACACGCTAAAGGAGAGTGAAGCCAGATCATCACTGTTGCTGCTTTGTGAATTGCAAAGTTCTTGAGCTTCTGTCAAAAATAATATTTTATTATTATTATTCTGTTTTGCAAACAGCTGTTCCCACAGTTAAACTGCACAGTACCAACTGAAAAGCAGACCTTGTTCCCAGACTTCCAGTGTATCTGTAATTTAACATTTAGATGATGTGCTACGTGCTGGTTAATAATATTGTGAACAAGCTTAACACTTGGAGATTAGATTAAAAAAGACTAAGAGTCAGAACTCCAGCATGTGGTGTGAATTTGCCATGTGATGGAGAGCTGGATAACTCATCTGTGCTGTTCCCCACAGCTGTTGACTTTTGTGTATGTCACTCAGCAGACCTATGTAGTGTTAATAAACCTCTACTGGAAGACAAGAAATGAGCAGTCTGAGTTTCAGGAAGGGAGACTATTTAATGCAGGAGTAATTCCTTTTTCCTGAACAGCTAAGATTCGTAGTTGGTTTTGCTAACGTGATGTTTAATGAACATTTTTGGCATTGACAGCATGCCTTATCAGAATTAGAGCGAAGTGTTGTATCTACTGAAGCACAGAGATTTGTTTATTACTTACATACTTTTTTCTTTTTACCTGCCTGTTTTCTTAGCCTTCCAATATATTTTTCACAATGGATGACATAGTAAAGGTTGGGGATTTTGGACTGGTAACTGCTATGGACCAAGATGAGGAGGAGGAATCGGTACTTACCCCAATGCCAGCTTATGCCAGGCACACAGGACAAGTAGGGACCAAACTCTACATGAGTCCAGAACAGGTTTGTGCTCTCTGCTCTAAAGCTGTTATCTGTCAGTACCTGGAAGACACCTGAATTCAAAGATCAGGCACTCTTTCTAGTAAATTCTTGCAATCAAGTTACTTAAATTCTTTCTCATTGAAATAGAGTTTTAAGCTAAATTGAATTCCAAAATTGGTATTTTAATATACCTGTATTTATTAGAGAAAAAAAGTGGCTAATGATTCATACTTGGATGCATTCGTTGATCTTGTATTTAATGTAGTAGAAAGATAATTGTATAATATTCAAGTTAATTGAGCAAAGACACGGTATTGTATCTGAGTTTTAAGTAAGTTGAAACATTTTACATTACAGTTGGGTCTGCAAAGCGGAGCTGATGAATCAGGACCTTGCTCGCACATGCTTATTTGATGAAGTTTGCCAGTGTGCCTGTCCTGTAGTTTTCAGCTCTGCACAGGGCTAATCACTTCCATATATTGACTTGAAAGGGGGTTGTTTACGTTACACAAAATTACATACAGTGAGTAGCTTGAATGACCTAACCCTATTTTTGAATTTTCAGATCTGTGGAAACACCTATTCGCACAAAGTGGATATCTTTTCTTTGGGACTGATTCTCTTTGAGCTGCTTTACCCTTTCAGCACACAGATGGAGAGGGTCAGGGTATGTATGGTATTGGATTATCCTCAGTTTGATCATTTGTTTAAAATAGCTATTCGCTTGGTGAAACACTTGCAAGAGGTTCTTCTCAGTTTTGAAAAAGCCTTGCAATTAGGAGCACAACTTCTTTATCAGCCTTGTACAGACCCCTGAATCACTGAAAATAAATTGCAGTCTTCCTAATGTGTGCAGTTGAATTGAGGCCTTCATTTCTTCACAAAGCTCCTCTGTTGTCAAGCCAAGTAAGAGAAACTATTGAATTAGGATATCCAAGAACTCAAGCAACAAATATAGCTTGTGACTTTAAGCCTGCCAGCTTCTTCTTCATTCAAGAATTGGAACCATGGTGTGCATTTTTGTTATTTCTTCCTTCGTTTGCATCTGCAGTGCTTTTTCACCCAAAGCACTTGTAAAAAATTGCTGTTCTATACTCCTATAGTAAGTCTTAGCTGTGAGTCTCACACAGTTCCAAGTACAATCTTCCCAATCTTCCCAGTAATTGATGACTTCCATTGCATCAGCTGTGAATTTGGGAGGTTTGATGGCGTATAATAACTCTTCCTTGCTGTTAAAATGCATGTGAGTTCCATGTTGCTCAGGAACAAGTTCATAGAGAACGGGCTACAGCCAGAAAGGTTTTTCCTCTTGTATATGGTGATCAGTGACCTATGCAGGAAAGAAAGAGTCATTATAACCTGTATTTATCATTTATATGTGCTTGGGCTGTTTAAATTCGCAAGTGAAAATGGATTGTTTTTAGCAGAGATGTAAGAAGCAGCTTGAACCACACCATGAATGCAGCCTGACCAAACGCTTGACTTAGGGTGGTGTTGCATTTTCTTGCTTAAAATGCTCTGGCTTTCCATGGTACAAGAGAGTGCAGTCTAGAGGAGGAATGATAGTGCTTAACTCGAACCCCTTGTGCTGGAACCAGTTTCAGTTTCTCTAGGTAAAATCAGTTTTACTGAGACACATACCTGATAAAGAGCCATCCTGGATTCTCAAGATCTCCTGTAGCAATGAGTGCAAGCTTTGCCCTTCCAGTTTCTGTCCTGAGTATAGAAGCAAAGCAAGTAGTCAGGGTGAATCCTAAATTGCATCTAACTCTGATGTTTTACTTTGTAAGAGGGTAAAAAGAGTGCCCTAACTTCCCGTTATTTTGAGTTGTTGTTCCACTCTGATAAAATCAAAAAGAACCCCCCACCCCTTTATTGTCAAGTTCTGGAGTTTAGCTACTTTAGTAGTTTTTTCCAAGTTGTTGCACTAAAGTTTTCCTTGGCATCAGCCAAGCATTAGCACTCCTTGTTGAAGCAAAACGTGCTCTGCCTGACCAGGTAGCCCAGCAAATTCTAGGAATCTGTAACAAAGGGCTGGAAAAATCCCCAGAGGAGGAGCGTGAGACCTGCCTCTGTCTCAAGCTGTTAGCAGTTAGTCTACAGCAATGTATTTACAAATTAGATGTTTGAAGATAGATCACTAAATGCAGACCGAATTGGTAAAGAAAGGGAACAATTATTTGAAGCATTTTATTGTCATAAAACTCAGTTCTCTTGAACGGGAGTTTGACTATTGCCCATCACTATTAACTGGTTTATACTTTCAGTGAAGTAATAAAACAAAATTCAATTCATTAACTTTAAAATTCTTATATTTTGTGCTCAAACTTATGCAAAAGGAGGTCCATCCTAAAAGAAATAAAGTGCTAAATATTGCCCTCCTGTGCTAAAAACATGCTAAAGTGGGTCCTGGGTTGCTGGAAATTACAGAACTTAAATTCATAAGGGAGCCTCCTGCAAATAATTGTGTGCCTGAACATGGGAAAACTACTGTCACTAGATGGAGCCAACGTGTTTGTTACGGAAGAAACACTGAGGGAGACCAGCTACCTTGAAAGGACACAGAAATACACAGCATGAATTGCTTTCGAAACTGCTGATAAATCTGCTCATTAGTCCATAAACATTAAATAAAGGCTAGGGCTTATGTTGTTAAGACAGAGCCTGTCATTTCTAGTGTCTTAATACTGGTGTAGGTGATCTTGGGGATTATGGGTGGTGCACAGATATGTTGAGCCAGAGTGAGAAAATAGAAGTTTATGTGTCTGGCTAATTTAAAACTGCAAAGATCAGAATTCTTGTAACATGATTCCTAGGGAAGCAGCAACTTGCCTATTTAAGTGTCTTGTGATTCTAAACCACTAAAGCAAGACTTAAATCAAGCTTTTTTCCATCAGGCTTCTTTGTTTGCATAGTTTGCATATTTTTGGAGAATTAACAGAGTAATACTATTGAAGAATTGTATTTTGGAAAAGTTACATTTTTTTTCTTAACATTTTTGCAGACTTTAAGTGATGTTAGAAATTTGAAGTTTCCACCGTTGTTCACTCAGAAATATGCACAAGAGGTAAGTATATCTCTTGCTATTAATTATAGCTTTTTCTTTAGTAATTGTAGCTTTTTTTCTTTCCAATTGCCTTGCAAGTGAAAATGAAAAAAAAAAAAAAGCTTTCGTGTTAAGACACATTTCTCTGTCCGTGTACTTTTTTACTACATTTCAAAACTATAGCATTACAGTAACATGGATGCTGATGGTTTTGTCACGCAGTTTACCTCTAGTAACTATACAATATAATCTGTCTTCCCTTTGTCACTTGGTATCATTCATTTCACATGAATCCTGACATCATTTCTTGCAACAAATCCATATTCACAAAGAGAAGGTGCAGAGTTCTAGACAGCTAAAGTGGGGACTGTAGGTAGTATCGTGGCTGTGTGGGATCTCGCGGCAGGAGCTGGATCTCTCAAGTGGGAAGCCATATGAGAAAATTGTGCTGTGTCCTTATTAGTCAGCTCTTTAAAGTGATTTGATTGCAGATAACGAGGAGGTGATGTACAAAAGCTTTCCAATAAAAAGCTGAGATGCTTTCATGTTTTCATGGTAGCTTCAGACCAGCAGCTAATAAGACTAGGCTTTCTTGCTTTTCAGCTGCAGGCAGCCTGGGGGAATGTGATGTGCTGTGGTTAGCTGGAGAAGGAAGCTGTAATTCTGATTAAATTTGAGACAAATATTTAAACTACCTGTATATTTAAAGGAAAACCTCTAATTCACTGTGAAAAATTATTGCCTGGCCTAAACATGAAGCTAAAAATTACTCATAAATTATATGTCATATGTTTTTAAATTCTTTTGATTGCAAATTAATATAAAGATTTTATAGCTCTATTGAGTCTTGGGTCAGATTTGATTTGCCAAATTGATTGTAATCCTTGACAGTAAAGACAGTTTAATGGATGCGGAGTGATACATTTTGAAATGTTTAATGCACTTCTAACTACTGTGCCAAAGCACTAATACCCAAATTACTCAGAAAGCAACTGGGGACATTTTCCACTTGCTCATACAGCCACAACTGAACTCAGCGCATTAAAGAAGAAAGAATTTATGAATTGGTTCATGTAGCACATGTCATGTTTTCTTTTAGTACACCATGGTGAAGGACATGCTCTCTCCAAGTCCCACTGAAAGACCAGAGGCTGCAGCAATCATAGAAAATCCTGTATTTGAAGACTTGGAACTCCCACCAAAGCCAGTGCTTAGGCAGAGGTCACGGACAATGAGTTTATCAGGAAATAAGCATTCAAGACAACCAAGCAAATAATTATCCTCAGGATCACTTCTTCCACTCGGCAGGTTTTACAGGGATTGTTCAGCAGAAGGATCCTATGATGCAGAATGTCTATCTTGGAAGTAGTTTACTTAAACTTTTTTTGCCATGTTTAATGTATAAGACGTGTTGGACAGATTTTCATTTACTTCGACAGCCAACGAAAGCCAGTAACCACACTTCTCACATTCCATTTTTCTTACCTTAACTCTCCTAGGCGGATGGGTCCAGCTACTGTGCTTACCAATGTTGTGCTCCATTATTGGTTTTTTGGGTTTGTTGGGGTTTTTTTTGAAGCTTGTAAACGTCAGCTTGCTGGGTAAGTGAGAGATCTGTAACATGTAAATAGAATTAAAATACTGTATTTTTATAGAGCAAATTACAGTCTCTAAGCCTAGTGAGTATCTATCTGGATCGCTTGCTCTTTGGTGAAATGAAGATGATTTTGAAATGAACTATGACTCCATTTTTGTCCCTGGTGTGTAAACGGGGAATATGCACTATTTTTAAAGCAAAAAAGTACCACGGTTGTACATACTGTCACTCTGCATAGCCAGTCATTAGAGGAAATCATTTCATACTTCTGCACTATAGTAGATCTTAGAGAATGCATTTTATACAGATAAACATGTAGAGAAGGAAAGGAGCTTTTTGCCATTAAAAAAGGGCATTTTATAGGCAGTGGTTGGAAGAGCCATAGTAAAAATTACGTACGAAAATATTGTGTTTCTGAAAATTTAAACCTAATGAGGTCATACGTGTCGTATGTAATCTTGTAGATTTGTACTTTTTAAAAAATCAACTGGTAGGCATTTGTGTAATCTGCTAATTTAACTGCCTAATGCCATGCTTTTATTTCTTATTGTAAATATGTTAATTTTTATTTATAAAATACAGAATCAATCCATTTGGGTTGGTGGTGTACAGAATGCACTTGCTATAATTGTTGAGTGCGTTAATTATTGTGACTTCTTTCAAGTCTAAATGATTTAATAAACTTTTTTTTTTATTTATAAAAGAAAAATAGTAGTTGCTTCTGTTCAGAACCTGCATCAGTGCGTGCTGCAGATGGCAGCCGCGTGCAGCTGGAACAGGAGGACGGCCAACTGCGTTTCTGTAACTTGCTTTGCTTTCCTGCCTCATGCTTGCCACAGCGCACCTGATGACGCAAAGATGCATGTGCTGCTTGGAAGTGAGGTGCTCTCTGAAGAAGGAAGGGAACTCTTCTAAACTGAGCGGATCATGGAGGCAATCTCTCAACCGTTAAGAGAGAGGGAAGTCTTGAAGGGATAATTCTTACACTGTTAGAACTGGTTTTGCATAAATGCATTTTCCTCTTTTACAGGCTTAAATTTTTGAAGTTGTAGGCTCTGAAATCAGTTTCTTGAACAGGTGCTGGATTCAGATCCTTCTGGGGATCACTGTGCTGTGGTGTGATACTACAACTAGCAATGAAATCAGCTGACACTCCAAAGACTTATGATAAAGCAAAAGTGGATTACAAAGATTGTCGCCTGTGTGCTCTTGGATAACTCTCTGAGATACTGGCTTGTCCAGTTGAAGCCAGAATGCTGCAGTGAATATTTGGTCAGAAACAGAACTATTGAGTTTAGCTGGGTTAAAACAGAAGACAGTTAAGTGTGTCCTCTTCCCTGTTAGCATCAGTTAAATGGCTGCGTTTGAAGCCTCTGCAGCTTCCCTGCCAGTTCAGTGATTACAGATGGAGCACAGGAAATGAAGGATAAGGTATTTTTAACTTGCTTTATATCTGTGCTGGTTGTAAGTAGCTGCCTATTCCAAGAGCCCTGCAGCGTTTCAGTACCAGAAATGGCATACGTGTTCACACTATGTGTGTCTGTGTGTTCTGGGATGCTACGCTTGTCCTCAAAGGCACGTACAAAAGCCTACCCTGCGTGGTGCAGGCCCAGCCTCAGAAGCAGCTGGCCGTGCTCAGCTCTTAACTGCCTGTGTCAGTGAGTCTTTGCTGCTCTTACCACTGGATGCTGGAGTGTGTTGTCCCTGTCTTGCTGCTTTTTTACTCCGTGGTTTGACTAAGAAAGTCTTTTCCCTAGCCAGAGAGGTTTTCCTCTGAACTCGGGTCTTGCCTGCAAGCACTCTTTTCCCTGCTTTTGGCAGCTTCACTTGCCCTGCCTCACCCATGGGGGAAGGAGACACTTTTCTCGGCTATGAAATATCCACCTGAGCTTCAACACCCCCATCAGCTGCAGGACCACTTTACCAGCTCTTCGGAACTGGGCAACCCAGAGGGATGCACCTCCACACTTTTCTTCTTTAAGCCAGGTTTTAATTATACTACACTTCCCTGTTCTGTCCCTGTCCTACTGCCGGATGATGTTCTTCAGTCAACACAGACCAAATGGTCAACCATGACTGAAAGACCAAAGGCTTTTGGTCTAATATGCATTTGCTCTATCCCTGCATCCTGGAAGGGAAAGCAACAAAGGCAAGCTTTTCTCAGCTCTGTACAGATGACAGCGGCAGCTTTTTCTACCTTGTCTGTGAGATCCCAGTCTTTACATGACAGCCCTGGTGGCAGGAATATCTATGGGCTCATAAACAAGTTTATTTGCCTTCTTTCAGTTTTTCAACATCTGGAAAGCAGCTATCAGACTGTCTCAGGTCTTCCTGTGGCCATGGAAATTGGTGTGTACCTTCCTGCAGTTGTTTTTTGTAGAGGGACACCTGAACATGGAGGCGAGGACAGCTGCCAGCTTACAGCCCTGCAAAAGGCAGCTCTGGTCTTGGGCTCTGCTGCACCGTGCGGCTCTGCGGTCCTAGCCTGTTCTTGCAGAGGATGTTGCCTACTCCTCGGCTGCCTCCCCCATATAGCTCTTGGGGCTGAAACACAGTTCCTTGTCCTGTTTTGTCAAAATGAGCTGGGTGGCAGAAGCAAGAATCCTGCCCTGTCCACCTTTGTGCCCTCTGGACCTAGATGTTTCCCTCAGAATAAGGGCAGGATTGTGTAGTTATTCTCCTTACCACTTCCATGTTGTTATTGGAGTCGCAGGAGCTGGGAGACCCAACCCACTCCGTGAAGTCATTTGACAGGAGTACCAGCATTGCAACCCCCAGTCAGGGCCGTTTCTTCTGCCAGGATTTTAAAGAGAGGGAAATTCTGACCCTTGTACAAGTGTCTTCAGCAGCTGAGCTGCTCCAGGCGGTAGCTACTTGCTTTTTGCTACATCTCTGAGGACATTCCTCCTCTGCCCCTATGAGCTGGAAGAGCAGGGCTCAGGACTTTTACTGACCCCTCTGGATGCCTCAGTCGAGTAGTTTTAGCATTAAATGTTAGCCTGGCTATCTTTCTCCTGTGTTTGCTCTGCTTCCCAGGCCGCAGAAGCCTTGCCTGTCCCAAGTAGGTGGTTGAGCACTCAGAAAAAGCTATTTTAGAAACCATCCTTGCCATGTTTCATGTCCATAGAAGATCAGTCTAAGAGTAGGCTCCGAGTGCAGTGGTTCTCCCATGCAAACCTGTGTGAGACCCCACCAGAACCATGCTGGGGGAAGCGATGGCTGTTGTCTGAGCAGTCACCAGTCCTCCCGTGAGCCTGCTACAGAAAAGCTGTGATCCTGGGGACTCAGCTCCTGCTTTTACTCACTGTTAAGATGCTGCAGAGTCGTTCGGGAGCAGTCCTGCCTTTTCAGGATAATCCTTCAGTGAGGATGGGTTGCCCCTCCTCCAGGGAGCCGGTGCTCTTGGATGCTGTTTGAAGTCCAGACAAGCACTTGGGAGTAGTAAAAATAATCATTCCCATTTATCATCATTTTTTTTATGGCTGTGTGGTCCAGCAGTACTCTATAGCTACACTCATGGCATCAAGGCATAGACATCACAGTGAAAAACACTCAAGTAGTAATTCCTCTTCACATCCCCTCTTTGGCTGGTCTTGGTCACCTGTTAGTCCGCTTTGAACCCCCTGGGCACTCGGTGTGCTGTTACAGCAAGTCTTTCTCATCTCCTGGGGTCTGACACATAGGATATTCCTTTCCAGAATTAATAAGGAAATTCACAGATAATTCACAGAAAGCTACTGAAAGCTTTGAACCTCTTGATATTTCAGAAGGAAGTGAGTTGAACCCTCACTTTGCCTCTGTAAAGAACTGACCTCTGCTCTTTGACCACATCTAACTCCCACACGCAGACTGACACCTGGAGTTATTAAAACTGCTCAAATTTGTAACGTAAGCTGCAAGATGGAAGCTACATTGGCTTGCTAAGAAAGAAATACCATCCCACCTTATGTTGTAGATCACTAGGATGTACACAAAGACAAGTTCACGTTATCATACTGATTTTTTTCCCCAGCATGAAGATTGAATTTGTCTTAGGAAATGCTCATTAAAAAACTAATTACCCAGGAAGGAATCAGCTCCATTAGTTGTAACAAATTACCCCTAGAATATCAAAGTTCCTTGTTAATAAAACCGTAGAAGATGAAGAAAAGGATCTTTGTCATATACCCCTAGCTGTAATATCCCAGGCCCTCATTGCCCTATTTTGCTATGCATTATTTTTCCATGAGGATGTGCTCTGGCACTTTCCGTACCACCACCTCCAGCAACGTTCTGAGTCCCTATTACTTGGGTTTGCCCTTCGGGGCACCATTGGGCACTGGCACTGGAATACTATATTCTAGGTCTGGAGCAGTCTTGGAAAATGTGGCTATGGAAACCATGTCTTCTCCAATGTCCACCTGAGACCTGTGCCTGCAAATGAGCAGCTTCTTCAGGGCCCGTTGGAAGTCCCGGTTCAGGAAAGCATAGAGCATTGGGTTGATGGTGGAGTTGCAATACCCTAACCAGGTGATGATCTTGAAGGTGTCAACCAAGACCGTGCTGGTGGAGTCGGTGCCTCTGGCAGCGAGCCAGACATTCAGGACAAAGTACGGCAGCCAACACAGCACAAAGACTGAAATGATAATGCTAATGGTCCGCGTGGCCTTGTTCTCCAGCTGCAGATGGTTCTGCCGCTTGCTGTTGGGGTGGTAGTGAATCTCCAGAGTCTGAGACATGATACGAGTGGCCTTGAGCCGTGAAGCTCGGTAGATGAAGAAATACATGCTGCACATGACCATGAAGGGGACGAAAAATGCCAGAGCAGAAGCCACGATGGCAAAAATCCAGTTGGTGACAAAGATGCATTCTCTGCCTGCATCAAAGTCCACCCCGGGGATCTCGTTCCAGCCTTGCATGACAGGAAGGAAGGAAATGAGGGAGGAGTATACCCAGACCATGCAGGTCATCACGATGCATCTGTGAAAGGAAAGAGACAGGGAGGGACGAGAGGGTCTGAGTTATTTTCAGTTGAGAACACCCAGTACGATTCGATCCCCATGGTAACCCGTGTGGGATATCACCGCTCAGCAGTCCCACAGGGCTTGGAGAAGTGACCGAGCAGGGAAAAAGCTGGGGTACAACAAGTCCATATGTGAATATCTCTAACGACTGGGTAATTGGGTCTGTGGCTTATACAGAATTGGTGTGAGTGTGAGGGGTGCTCAGAGCTGACAGAAAAAAGAGGAGGAAAGGTTTCACGGGGGATTTTTACTAATATTTATACAAACAGCATCTAGATTTTTCTGTTTGGTTTCAGCTTTAATACCTGGCCGTTATCCTCAGGAGCAATAGAAGCGCAGCTGGTGGACACTAGATCTGCAGTACCACTGCAGCGCTTGCTCTGCGACAGCCCCCTCCTCATTTCGGCAGCTGCCCGCGCTCTACAAGTTGTACACAGCAAGAGTTGCAGTGGGGAAAACATCCCCGAAAGAGCCTGAACCCCCCCTTGTAAAGCACCCCGCAGCTGCAGCCTCCTCTCTGCCCATCCTCAGACAGCTTTCCCCACCCTGCAGTCCTCATTTCAATGTTTCCCATGAAACCTTGACAGGAGCTTAGAACCTTCACCTGTTTTCTCCCTATTTCCCCCATGAAAATCATGAGTTTAAGAGGGGGAAGACTACTGCTACATGCATTCTTCTGGGTGTCGTTTCCCCTAGTCCTTGGGGAAATTCCCATGAAATGCCTGCAAAGGGCAGAAGTTGTAGGTATGAGTCAGCCCACACCACTGGTTTCTACCCCATTTTGCAGCCTGTCCTTAGCTCCAAAAGTGCTTTCCCAGGAGCACCATCAAACCAGCTCCGCTGCATTCTCCTTTTCTCCTGCTCCACATTAAAATTTTTCTGCAAAGTTTTAAATGGTGCGAAGATCCCTTTGCTGCATCGCTCTGCTTTGGGGCAGCAGCTGTCAATGGCTCATTTGGTCCCTAGTCAATAGAGGCCATGGGCAAGCAAAAATTTGGAGGGACCCCATGTGAGGAGCAACTCCACTCACCTGCCACGGGACATCCTTCTTGAATAGTGGTACGGGGTCACCACGGAGCAGTATCTGTCCAGGCTAATGAAGCACAACGTGACGATGGACGCAGTGCAGAACATGACGTCAAAGGAGATCCAGACTTTGCAGAACAGCTTCCCAAACAACCACATCCCTGTCACCTCGTAAATGATACTGACAGAGAAAACGGGTGGAAACCAAAGTGAGAAGGACTGATTTCAGGCATGCATTCCAGCCTCCACTGAGGTACTGCCGTATCTTAACATGGAGGTACTAAAGGCGGGCGTGCAGCCTAGGGAGGCTCAGTTAGACAGCAGAGATTCATTCTCAAAGTTCCACCCAAGGCAATAACCCACAGGTGGAGTGTGGCTGAAGGAGACCAAACCTACACTCCTTGCCTGCACTCTGTTATATGTGGGTGCCTTGAGAGAGGTGCTTTGCCCTCCCCCCCCGCCCTCAGAGCTCCACAAATTTACATCTGCACAGCCTCATTTATCACCGCTTTTTCCGGTGCCCGATTTCCATGAAATCTTTCCTATTCCAGTGCAGAACAGACTTTTATGAATTCTCTCCAGTTCCCAGGGCATGGAAGATTCTCCCTCCTCCGAGAAACTCACTTCTCATCTGGTCTCATGCTTCAAAACTAGAGGATTTCAAGTCTTGGTTTAGAAAGGAAAAATCCTAGGAGGAAACCTATGCGGTTTGTACGTTACGTAGCTCACAAATGCCTAGCGAGGTAAACACACCCACAAAAAGCAGACATTATGCCAAAATTATTTCTAACAACGTCAAGAGGGACCTGTAAGAAGTGAGCAGCGAAGGAAGGAACATATGGCAGCTGTAGGAAGGCTGATGCCTGCTTCCATAGCATTCAATTAGATGCCATTCGCTTCCCCTTTCTTTCACCGGCTTTCTGCCGCTCCTGGGGGTGCTGCTGAAATAGCCATTGTGTGTGAATTCGATGTGAAAGGCTGAGTAACTACCTAGTCCTGCAAAGCTTTAATTATCCTGTAACTTCACAGCTTGCTGGTCAAATACAGTGAAAGCAGGGCTGCTGCTGCGCTGCAGTGCACTCAGGTGGGCGATGCCGTCGGGCGAGGGCAGAAAGAGTCAACTCGATGTCAGAGGAGTTAGAAACCAACCCCTGCTCTGCACCTAATTGGCAACAAGTCATTAAAAAGACTTTTGGAAGGTTCTTTTAGAGAACGACTAATGTAGTTGGGTACAGCGCTGGCTGAAGGAGCCCCAGCCCTCGGCAGCTTTGTGTTATGCAGGGTGCTACGGAAGAATTCAAGCAAACGTTAATCTACAGCAGAACCCACCCCTACACCGCGGTGGCCGCCGCATGGGCAGCATGGAGGCTCCCACTGCGCACACACGGAAAGGTTTCGTGTCTCTTTTCTACATGGGGAAATGAGACATATAGAAGTTGAAGCATGCGGCCGGTAACAGGCTTGGGAGCCTTGGTGCCACTCCTCAGAAGCCCTCCTCATCTCCAGAGATGCTGCAAAGCCTTTGGTGCTCACACCATGGCCTTCCAGAAGTAGACCATGCTGCTGTCATGAACATCTCTGCACACAGACCCCAGCTAAGCAGGTACCTGGCTCTCATCTGCACACATCTGGTGAGATGCGCCTGATGTGGCCGATGTTCTCACAGCAGAGGGTAGTGGATACCTGCTCCCCTCTTCTCTGATGTAAAAAGTCCCTGCAGCCCAGAAATGATGCTGCTTAAAAAGGAATAATCAAAGCCCAAAGAAACGCACAGTTTTAGCAGAAGTGAAGTCACCTCCCTGTTTCACTTATACTTGCAAAAGAAAAGAGTAGCTGGAAATATTCAGCCTGGAAATGGCTGAGCTGGCTGGAGTACCCAGATGACAAGCTAAGCAAAGCTGAATCACTCCTGCAAGCAAGACAAACCAGGAACAAAACAGAAGTCTTACAAAATTAAGGCACCAGGTGACAACCTTGTTTTTCCTTTCTGTCACAAAACCTTTTTCCTGAGCCAAACTGTCTCCTAAGGTGATTTCTTTTCCTTCTCATTGGCATGTGCTAACATGCCCACCAAGGAGCAAAGTGCAATTCAAAAGAGCAATATAGATATGAAACTGAGACGGTGGGAAAGATGTGGACCAACAGCACCCCATCAGCAAGGCCGAACAACACCTGATGGAGCCAGCAGTGTCCATTCCTCACCATGTGGCCCACCGAGAGCTGGCAAGACTTCATACCAGGCGGCACCAGGGCATTCAGGAGGAGCACAAAGCATTAATCATGCTCTGCTCTTTGCTCCCCTTCATAATTTTTTTTTTTTGTTAAATAAGACATCGCTCTCCTAGGTGGGCTATTTTCTCTCTGGCTGCATAGCGAAGCCATTAGTTTTCCCCACCTTGTAATGCCCTCTACCATCCTTTGATAGGACAAGGGGTAATGGTTTTAAACCGAAAGAGAGTAGATTCAGACTAGATAGAAGGAAGAAATTTTGTACAAAGAAGGTGGTAAAACCCTGGCACGGGTTGCCCAGAGAGATGGTAGATGCTCCATCCCTGGAAACTTTCAAAGTCAGGCTGGATGGGGCTCCGAGAAACCTGATCTAGTTGAGGATGTCCCTGCTCATTGCAGGAGGGTTGGACTCGATGACCTCTAAGGGTACCTTCCACCAAACACTCTTCTATGATTCTCTCGTCTTTCCCCTCCCCTCATATTCTTCACAGCTGTGGTCCCCTCCTCATCCCTGTTGTGCCCTTCTTCTCCTTTCTTGTAGGGTGTGAGAAACCACAGACAGATTTCCCAATGAAACATATTTTCAGCTGTTGCTTCTTATTCCTTCCATGCTTTCCTGGGAGCCTAGGAGTAGGAATTGTCCGATTTCCTTCCTCTTTGCACTCCTGAGTAAAACCTAGTGCCAAATTCCCTCCTTCTCCTTGACAAGGAAGAGGTCTTACTGCAGTTATGGGGGTGCAATCAGTCTTACAGGGGGAAATTACAACTGCTGAGACACCTACCTGCCTTTGCTCTTTGCTACCTCTCCCTCCCATCACCCAGATTGCAAATACCACATCAGCAGGTGGTAGGCAGAAGAAATGAGGATGATGGGTAACTGGAAATGCCCAAACTCCATTGAGAAGAATAAGAAATCAAGGACAGAGATTTCCAAGCATGAGCTGAACGTGGAAATACCAGAGGAGTCATCAGATGGACAACAGGCAACTTCGGAGAGGAAGCAGTTCCAGCAATTATCAGCTGGAACTCGCTCCAAA
Organism: Chroicocephalus ridibundus; assembly: GCF_963924245.1. Taxonomy (NCBI): domain Eukaryota; kingdom Metazoa; phylum Chordata; class Aves; order Charadriiformes; family Laridae; genus Chroicocephalus; species Chroicocephalus ridibundus. Next base: position 48,197,124 of record NC_086288.1, read on the forward strand.
GCAGGAGTTGTTCAGCTTTTGTCTTCTTTGAGCAAAGAGGGTGCTGCCATTCCTGGGAAAGATGGGGGTAATGGAGAAGGTGATCTTCTGTAGGGATGGCTGGAGTGGGTGGAAGAGCAGGTGATGCTGTGCAGTCCCAGAGGAGCCCTTCAGACACCTGGGCTGGACTGGGATGAAAAGCCCTCATTTCTGGTCTTAACAAGAACATGGAAAAAGAGAGGAAAGATAGCCCAGGGAAACTGGAGGCAGCAGAAAAATTGTTGCTTTAGCTAATCTTTGGTGTCTGACACACTGTTTTTCCCTTTCTAGGATGCTGAAATGGCCTGCCGCATTTTATTGCGGTGACCTCGTCCATGCAGTGGGAAACATCACATCTTCTCTTGGGAAAAAAATAGCATGTGCTACTGCCGACAGGAGCACATGGGTCGTTTCTGCATCCCCTCTGGGCAGGGCGCGGGGAATCATGTCGTTTTGCAGGCAGCCCCAGCTCAGGCCCTGCAGACTCCACCGTTCCCAGTTGCAGCCGAGCTCCAGCCCAGTTTAGCCTGGTAGCTGGAAATGGGGAAGGAAGTGGACAGACAGACTGCTGGAGCCATGTCCGCCAGGTCCTCACCCACACACACGCTGGGAGCTGCTGGCGATCCTCAAGGAACAAGATCAGCCAACTTGGAGACCCCTGTCTGGCAAAAAGCCACTTCTACAACACCATCTTTCTCCAGCGTAGAGTAAACCCCCCCGCTATCAGCAACACAAATCTCCTGGTTAAGTCACTACCCTCATTCCCACCGACTTTAATAGGGCAGGAGAGGTTAGATCATCGTCAACTAAGCTGCAATCCAAGTCCCTCGGGCAGATATTTGTAGCACCAGGTGGAGAGGAGAGACAGGTGAACACAGATGGATGATTTCAGAACCTGAACTTAAAACTTCACCAAGCTTAGAATTGAAGTTTGCAGTAATCGTTTTTAAAAGGCATCATTAACTGGTGGGGTTTTTTTGTTTTGTTTTTTTCAGCTGACGCTATATAATTCTCACTCAGTTTGTAATTGCTTGTTGGGAAAATACCATTCGGTGACAAATTCGAAAGCGTAGGCAGCCCCGTGAGATTTAAGGCACAAAACGTGAAAAGAGTTCAGCTTCTTCACATTGCTCCAAGAACACTAAAAAAGGTTCAGGCCCTAGCTTTACACCAACCTACGGCCATTTTCCAGCACAAGACAGACAGATTCTACAAGTAAACTGATTTATGGATTTGTTTTACTATGTTTTAGCCAGGTAGTGAAGTCCTATAAATATAAACCTCAAGCAGGGAGAACTGCCCTCTGAAGTGCCTCTTTCTCCATTAAATATAGGGGGAGCCTTTTTTTTTTTTAAAAAAAAAAAAAAAAAAAAAAGAATTAATTTCCTTATACTAGTAAGGGACTTCATCACTTTTCCCTCCCACTACCAGAAAATAAAAGTTAAGGTTAAAGAAGTGTAAAATCAAAAGCACAGAATTTAACTCCACTGATGTCAACAGTCATTCTTGACTAAGGAAAATAAGCTAAAAATATACTCTGTGATTTGCTCCACCTCGGATCAACACAGTCATTACAGTTAATGCTGACAGTCCCCATCTCACATTCCCCAAACACTCAGAGCACGAAAAATCATTTAGCATCAGTGCTGACCCCACGGGCAAGGCAGAGCCAGTCGTGGAAGAGGGGACTCATCATGCTGGAGCCATCATAAAAGCAGGATATCTAGTTCAGACCAGCAGCCAGAGTCCCTCTGTAGCCAACAGGAATAATATACCCTTGGGGAGTCTCTCGCCATTCATTATAATGGGAGCCATTATAAAAGGTAGGGAAACTGAGGCACAGAGGCTCATACAATCAGTGGCTCGCAGTTGTGCTCTTTGGAGAGCCCAGCCCCAAGCACAGCACGTGAACTTCCAGCCAGCCCTGCTGGAACAGCGGCCGCTGAGCTGGGAGAAATGAGGTCGAGCACACACACCACCCTCTCATCTTACCTTTAAAAGCACTTCTTACCTAAAGGGCATGACCAGGCAAGCTACGAGGAAATCTGCCGTGGCTAAGGACATGATAAACATATAGGTGACGGTGCGCAGCCTCTTCTCCACCACGGGGCAGATGAAGACTACCGTATTTCCCAGGAGTGTGATCAGGTCAATAAGGGTCAGTATCAGCCCAATGACCACCTCCTGGAGGCCAATCTCTGCCCAGTTGCCACCTCCTTTCACAAAGGAGGAGGCAGCAGAGGAGAAATTAGAGAGCCAAGATTCATTTTTGCCCATCAGCATCTTCCCACTGTTAAAATCTGAAAGAGAGGAAAGGGTGAAAAAAAAAAAAAAATAAACAAGGGCTTTAATGCACATGACTTGTAGGTCTATGAAAGGAAGTACAGGAACAATGTTTATACTTCATTTACTTCAAGAAAAATCCACACACCCTGCTGTGTCTGTGCCATCACTGTCCCATGGCTATCAGTCCGTTAGAAGTGTCTGAAATCCTGAGGGTGACGATAAATATGCAGCACTGGCTGAAGTCCTTCATGGCAATTAAAAGCCCTCCTGTGAACAAAGACGCACCATCAGGTGGAGCGTGATGCAACAACAAAACAAAATAATAATAATTAAAAAAAAAAAAGGCAAAGCACTGAGAGAAGAGGGAGGACAACCAAGAAACCGAAATTCAAAATCAAAGCAGCTCTGCTAAATCCCACGGAACAGCATGCCATGTCCACAAAATATGGGCTTGGAACTAGATGATCTTTAAGGTCCCTTCCAACCCAAACCATTCTATGATTCTATATTTCAATTGTCACCTTTGCCACCCACAGACCAGGCGAGGCTGCTTGCCCAGGCTGGCTGCTTTCGTAACCCCACTATTCAGTACATGCTCTGCCCTGGCTCGTCCTGCTACTTTTTTAGGCTCTGAAGTTGAGCGCTTTACTACCACGGAGGGCAGCTCCATCCTACGGTCTGAGTGGCCGTGCAGAGCTGCCAGCGTCCACACAGGGAGCTTCATGCAAGTAACTGAGACATCTCAGGTGCAGCAGTGACCTCAGACTCGTGTCCCCTTCTGTGCCCAGCTGGGAGAGGACGCTCCCAACTCCGTAATGAGGGACATTTAAGTCGAGGACATTCACATGCTTGTGTCCACAGCTCCGTTCCCAGACATTGACCAAGTGGTGTCACAGGTACCTGGGAAGGTGGGACCCATGTGCTGCAAAAATTCCGGCAGTTCAGGATTCGCTGGTGTGGCTAATGGGAACACAAAGGCAAAACTTGTAGGGAAAAGAAAATTATACAAATATTTCCAGACATCAAATTGTTAACATTTAAACGCCACCGCTTCTCCTGCGACTGGGCTCTGCTTCCACAGTACCCTCATGTCAATCCGACATCCCCAGGGCATCACTACTAAATGCAACATGAGAATGGGTCAGGATAAATGTCCATGTAGTCCAACATGCCTTATCTCACAGTGGCCAGGCTTTGCCTTAGGAGGATTATAAGAACAAGGCAGCATGTATCAAAATTTACCCAATCTCTGGTTTTCCTTCCAGCACCTTATGATCCAGAATTACCTCTAAAGATGGTTTCAAGGACTTCTAAGTCATGAAGTTGTTCTGCTTTCCCTTTGGCTCATGCAAACTTTTAACAGCCGTGACCTCCTATAGCAACAACTTCCACAGCTCAGCTATACACCGTGCAAAGAAACACCTCTTTTTGCTTGTTTTGAGCCTGTCACCAGCTAGTTTCACTTGGTGCCCTTCCTTGTATTGGAAGGGACATCATGCAAGCAATCCCCATCCACTCTCTCAATGCCACTGGTGGGCTCTTTAATCTCTGTCACATCTCCCAGCCACCTCATCATCTCTTGGTCAGGCTGAGGAGCCTTCGCCAGCTTGCTCGTTCCTCATACAGAAGTGATTGCCATCCCCTCGCCATCCCTCCTGCTCTTCCGAGCCTCTGAGATGGACCAAAACTGCAAACAATCTCCACGAGGTAAATGCACTGTGGATTTGTATCAGGCCATAATGATGTTCTGCGTTTTGTCCTGCTTTCCTTTCATAACAAACCCTAACGTGGTTTGCTGCTTTTGATTGGCACTTAGCACCGAGCTGACCTTTCCACAGAACCGCCTATCGCTATCCAAAGATCTCGTTCCCGAGCCGTAACGGTCAGCTCAGAGCCCGCTGCTTCACATAGGAAAACAGGGTGAAATGAGGAAATTAGGTTCTCTCCATCTTCCCCAAACTCCATCACTTCACAGCTCAATTTCTTCTTCTGTTTTAATGCTCGCTGAGCCTCATAAAAGCTTATCTGCAGTTCTTTAAGTCAGGCCTTATCCTTCATGCCTTGATTAAACTTTGCTTCACCTGCAAATATCATCCCTTCACGATTCACAATTTTTCCAGTTAGAGATTTATTGAACCCCACGTATCCCAGCCCCTCTCCCTGTAAAGAGCATTGCTGACCTCTCTTCCGCACAGCAATTCACCATCCACTCCCCCCCTGCATTTTACCTTTTGGACGAGTATTTATTCACACCAGGAACTTCCTTCTTAACTCAGGACTATGAAGTTTCCTTAAAGGCCCCCGCCATGAGGGACCATATGAAAAGCCTTTCCGAAATCCAAGCAGTCTACACCAACTAGATGCTTCCCATCCACACACTTGCTGACTTCTTCCAAGAGCTCCCATGTGATTGTGAGGCTGGCTGCCTTTTGTGAAAGCAACACCGACTTTCTCCTTGGAGGTAGTCATGTATTACACGCACCCACTCATCTTTCAGAAGTCTCAGCTCCCTCCTCTGGCTTCTATTTACTTGTTGGATTTGGTGGTTTCCTTTCTTTCAAGTCAAAAAAATTAAAAATAAAAAATAAAAATTAAGAAATAGCTAAAACTGTCTAGGAAAAAATTAAGAAGGAAAGCTCCTCCTCTGCCTCTCCTCAGCGGGGCTGGGACTTGCTGACTGAGCCCGGAAGCTCTCGTGCTCCAGCGCTGAGAACAAACAGGTTTGTTGAACGTTAAGTTCTGTGGCAGACGCCTGAGCAGGTGCTGCTAAAGTCTACAGGGTGTCTTAAGTACACCGGTCTTAACGGAAATGTTCCTTGGACAGCATTTCACATCCTGATAACACCCCATAAAAAGAAACGAAATAAAAAATCCTGCCTCCAGCTCTCACGTCATTGACAGGAAAGAGGAGAATCTGCACCATTCTCTCTAACAACCCCACTGAGGATGTCGTCAAACTGGATGAGCTCCTGCGGAACAGTTTGATTTCAATGCAACCATACTTCCCAGCAGAAAAATCGTCCATCCCATTCTCCTCCCTGCATGGTCCGCACAGACGGCACAGTGACTGCTGTGCTGGCAAAACCACCAGCTGACAACACATGGCCGCACAGCTGGACAGGTTACAGAACCTGCCACCTCTGTTATGTCACCCGCCTCCATCTCCCAGGTCATCCGCTCATCTGCCACCTCCCACACCTGCTGGGAGACCCTGGTGTCTTCACACCCCCGGGGACACTGTGGGTCTAGAAACAGTCCTCTGATTGCCACCCCAAGTTGACCCCTAACCAATTTAAGCACATCAACACCACCCAGACAGCCCTACGTTCTCCCAGAAGAGGGTGCACCGTTAACATAGACTCCCAAAACATAAATAGCAAAAATCAGGTTTAATGAAAAATCAATGGTTTAGAAAATCAATGTAAAATTTTAAGGTTTAAAAAAATCAGGCCTTAAGGTTTAAAAAAATCAATGTCAATTTTTTGGTCTATGGCCTTGAATAATGGTAGATGAGAATGCTGTATTCGTTGCCTGGGGTTTTTAGATGTAACACTGAAATGAGGAGGCTCAGAAGTCACATCTGCCTTCTCTTACGAACAATGACTGTGCTCACACGGTTGTTAAGTATGTATCAGTGTCAGCACAACTCTAATTAAAGCAGATCATTACTTACACGATGTTGCTCTGGTACTGATGTGCGAACACACACTGCGCTCAAACTTTAAGCAGAAGCAGGACACAGCTATTAGAGCTCATCTTTGCAAGCTCTTCATGCTACTTGAGTACCACCTTAGCCACCAGCCTGGGTTAAAAGGTCTTTTCAAGTGAAAAACTAACAGCACATTGCTTAATGGCAGGATCCATTGCGGAGCATGACACAGCGATGCACAGAGAAGACAAATGTATCCACAGCCATGAAACATTAGAGAGACTCTCTTGCATTGTACTATTTTTTGGTCAACACAAGGACGGACTGTGGGGCTGGCGGTGAGGCTCTACTCATTTGAGCTCCACAATTTCTCCAACAAGAAATATTCAGCAAAAAGAAGGGATGGTGGATGCTTGAAACTTCAGGTTTGGATTCCGGGTGCAAACAACAGGGTCCTGCTGCTTCTGGCTCCTTTTCAAGGATCCCCAGGCAGAGACTCCCTGGAAGGTCATCCACAGCCTCTGCCGCAGCCAAGCACCCAAGCTTGGAGTCTCTCATCCCTTTTGCCTCTGACTGTGCAGCCAGCAACTTATCTCTTGCTGGGAAGTGCTACTCCTCAAGAAAGCAAGGGATGATACAACCTTAACATCTCTGCGGAAATCTCTGGGATAAAGCAGGGTGTGCCATCCTTCCCAGGGATGCACTTCCACAACTTAAATATTGGAGCTTTTAAATGCTCCCATGAGCAGCAGCAGCTCATGGGGTTACGCTGCTGACACAGCACAGTGGCTTTCTTTAACATCAGTCTCTCAGCCTTTCCTGTAGGGAACCCTCTTAAATCCGTGGGGTAAATGCCCAGTTGTACCATGATGTGGGATCATCCCAGGTTTCCTGGGGATTTCAGATGCCTTAGGGGTTTGCATTGTTCTCATTCGCACATTTTTTTCTTCCCTTCAAAAACCGATGGGCTAGATTCTGCCCCCAGTCTGCCTGAGGGAAGCAACTCCATCATTCAAACAGTTTTCCTTTAATATACTGAAAGTTTGACCTAATTTATTCAGCAGACAAATCCCAAGTAAAAGGTTAATTTCATCACTAAACGGTATCTTTTTGTGGTAGGGGAGGAAAAAAAAAACCAGCTCTGCAATCTCAAGGCTGACTGCACTTTAAAATCTTAGAAGGATAATGAAAATTGGAAATATATTTGCTTCCAGACTCTGCTCCTCTGCCAAACCAAGCACAAATCAGCGTATGGCAGCATGCAACTCTACCTGCCCCAGGACCTCAAAACATATTTCCCTCTTCCCTTTGCCGTGAGATGAGGCTGCAGTAATTTGCGGAACAGTGCATTGCTCTGCAAGGCTGGCATGTGGTGGTAAAGAAGGAACATCCCTGGGGATGCTTCCACTTGTAAAACACACATTCAAGGAGGCCACGCAGCGAGCGAGCCTTTGCACTGACTTTCCTTTCCTCTCTCTCTTCCTCCATCCAACTCTCCCATTTGAGGGGCAGTATTTCTCAGGGCACGAATGGTTTCTTTCCACCCCTACATCAGCGCAGAACAACTCCCACAACCCCTCCGACAGCTAGCCAGCCCCGGGTCTGAAAACCAAGCAAAACACATGATCCTTACCTTCAAAACTGGTGGTGGAACGCAGCCAGCCGGCTCGAAGCAGCTCAGCAGTACAGCTGAGCCGGGTGTGCGGTGCTTTTCCCAGCAGCAGGGTACGAGGGATTCATGCCAGCTCACCAGATCCCATCCCACGGAGCTGCTCCCAGCCTGGCTGGGCACAGATGGTAGTTTGTGCCCCAGTGCAGGACGTCGAGCCCGCACCTGTGAGACAGCACAGTGGTTTGCCCTTTGAGATCTCCCCCCCCCCCAGAAGAAGTGCACGCTCTGCCACAGCAAAAGCGAGTCTATTGCAACCACCTCTCCGAGGAGCGAGGAGAGACTGAAGCACGATCGCAGCGGTAAAACTCAAAACAAAGTTAAACCCGAGCTGCAAACGCAGGGGTGCCCACCAGCATTAGGGGAGTGACTGAGCCAGGGTGCCAAACCCCAGTCCTTGGCAGGGGCGGGGGTGGGGGGGGTGTGGCAAGCCCACCAAACCCTGGGCTGCAAAAACTCCAACCCCTAGGGAGCCAAAATCCCACCCACCGGGGGTCAAAAACCCCAACGCTCGGGGGGGCAAAACCCCCTACAATGCTGGAGGGCAAATCCCTCCCTGAACCAGCCCGGAGCAGGGGGAGACTGCCCGGGGAGGGGCTGGGGGTGTCCTGCCCGGGAAGGGGGTCTGTCTTGGAGGGGAGGAAGGAGGAGGCGGGTGTGTGTGTGTGGGGGGGGGTGTGTGCCCGGGGAGGAGGCGGTGTTTGGGCGGTGTCCTTCGGGAGAGGGGGTTACAGGACCTACCTGGGGGGAGCCTGTTGGACGACGGGGTCCCACCCGGAGGGAGGAGCGGGGGCAGCCCTGCCCGGGGAGGGGATTGCAGGACCTGCCCGGGGCGGGGGATGCCGGCGGCGGCACTTACCGGCGGCTGGGCGCCGCTGCAGCCCGCCTCCCGCGGGGGCCGGCAGCCGGGGGAGCCGCCCCGCTCCTCCGCCCCCCTCCGCTCCTCCGCCCGGCTCTGCCCCGCTCCTCTGCCCCTCTCGGCGCCGGCGGGCTTTTCACCCCTCCGGGGGCCGTGGCTCCCCGTGAAAACGGTGCATTTTGCTGCGTTTAAACCTACCCCGCAGCAGCTGCACGGGCACGGCAACGGCACAAACGGATAATTTGTTTTGTTTGTTTTTTTGTTTTTTTGAAAAAAAGAGGCGTGTAATCGGAGTGGCGTCCCTGTTGCTAAAAGCAAAGGGGCGCTTTGTTCATAAACTAAACCAAAATGCTAAAAAATCCCAGACTTTAAGAGGAATCTGTTAGCACTAGCGCTGCTGAGATGTTCCCTGCCCAGCCCCTCTTCGCCTTGCCGGGAAGGCTGCGAGGGGCTCGGTGCCATGCGATGGTGGGCCCTGGGTTTTGGAGCAGAGCTGGCCAGGTGGGAAACTGGGCACTGGGTTGTTCGGGCATGTCCCTGGGGGAAACCTGGCTAACTTGGCTCCTTGGAAAGGAGAGGTCCTCCTCCCAGCTGCAGGTCTGGGCTCGAAGGACTGACTGGCACCTCTTGGACTCCTCAGGCAGCTGACTAGGCTCAACAGTCTGGCAGAAAATGAACTCAGCAAGAAAAGGTATAAAAAATGGGTTCTTTGGGTGCTTGGGTGAGTGTCATACACAAAGCTGGGAATGTGTTAACCTCATCCGTAGCTCCTGTTCTAAAACAACCACTCAGATCACACCCAAATACATCAGCTCTTCACCCTTGCTTGCTGTCACCAGAAACTCCCTTTCCTTTCTCACTTGTTTTCCAAAGACAATCACTAAGATTTTCGACTGACATCACCCATCACCAAAAATGCCCTGGTAGAATTTTGTCAATGAGTCTGGAGAAGAGACCTCTTGAGTAGGCTTGGTGGAAAATTAAGACACCCAGATTTACTGTCCTCTCCCTGGAATAGCTCAGCTCTTGGCTGGCCATTGGACTTTCAGGTTTCAAACTTGCGTTTGACATTAACAATCAAACTGTGACAGATAAGCATGTTTGGAATGTTTTGTGTCATATTTATTGGTTCAGAAATAGCAGGTTACCCTTTGAAAATAATAAAATCTACTTTATTTGATGCTTTTCCACTCCAGGAATGGGAAGGAAGGAAGGAAGGAAGGAAGGAAGGAAGGAAGGAAGGAAGGAAGGAAGGAAGGAAGGAAGGAAGGAAGGAAGGAAGGAAGGAAGGAAGGAAGGAAGGAAGGAAGGAAGGAAGGAAGGAAGGGAGGGAGGAAGGAAGGAAGGAAGGGAGGGAGGGAGGGAAGGAGGACACAATCATCTCTGTATTTTTCACACAATCTCATCTCTGTATTTTTCTTTAATAAGTATAAAATATTTTTTATGAAGGTGGAGAAATAAGTAATGCATGGATCAGAGTATTTTGTGAATCTAGATTGATTTCATTACTTTAGTCAACATAAACTTCTGTGTGTTTCTGAAGAAGTCAGTTTTGCCAACTTGGGTGTAAACTACTTTAACATTGTTGTGTTTAAAGTTATAATTTACATTTCATTTTTTAAAAAAGGCTTTTATAAAACTTGAAATTTGAGCAAAATATTTTATTTCTGATCAAAAATAACAAATTTCAAACCTAAAGAAAGCTTTTTTGTACCATTCACCAGTCCTCTTTGCAGAATGAGCTCTTGAAGCCACTTTCTGACCTCTTTCCTCACGCTTAGTGCCACTGAGCCAAATGAGAGCCCCTGACCAGGGAAGATAAGCAAAGGGGAATATGTTATGATAAAAATAGTTATGGATTGAGGGTTTTATTAAAAAGCTTGTACCAAACTCTATTGTTTCTCCAGTTCTGACAAGCAAACATCAACAAATAGGATGAAATTATATATATAAAATATATATCAATTATATATTATATTATTTTTATATTTTTTATATTTTTTATATATATATATAAATACAAAAACAAGAAAAAACTTTAATTTTAAATAATGGTTAATTTATCTTTTTCTCTTTTTATTGTCAGAACATTCCTAAAGCACGCTTTTTCATGGAATCACAGAATCATAGAATAATTTGGGTTAGAAGGGACCCTTAAAGGTCATCTAGTCCAACCCCCCTGCAATGAGCAGGGACATCCTCAACTGGATCAGGTTGCTCAGAGTCCTGTCCAACCTGGCCTTGAATGTTTTCAGGAATGGGACATCTACCAGCTCTCTGGGAAACCTGTGCCAGGGTTTTACCACCCTCGTTGTAAAAAATTTCTTCCTTATATCTAGTCTAAATCTTCCCTCTTTTAGTTTAAAACCATTACCCTTTATCCTACTGCTACAGGCCCTGCTAAAACATCTGTCTCCATCTTCTTTATATGCCCCCTTAAAAAGTATTGACGGCCCATGACAAGGTCTCCCCAGAGCCTTCTCTTCTCCAGGCTGAACAACCCCAGCTCTCTCAGCCTGTCCTCACAGGAGAGGTGCTCCAGCCCTCTGATCATCTTTGTGGCCCTCCTCTGGACCCACTGCAACAGGTCCATGTCTTTCCTGTGCTGAGGACTCCAAAGCAGGACACAGTATTCCAGGTGGGGTCTCACCAGAGAGGAGTAGAGGGGCAGAATCACCTTTCTCAACCTGCTGGCTGCTCTTCTTTTGATGCAGCCTGGAATACAGTTGGCCTTCCGGGCACATTGACAGCTCACTTCCAGCTTTTCATCCACCAGCGCCCCCAAGTCCTTCTCAGCAGGGCTGCTCTCAATCCCTTCATCCCCCAGCCTGGATTGATACCAGGGGTTGCACCAACCCATGTCCAGGTCCTTGTACTTGACCTTGTCGGACCCTCCTTTTTCTCCACCTCTGTTGCCCTTGAATTCATAGTTCAAAAGCCCCGAAGGAAGTCGCCTCTGTGCCTAAATCAGGGTTAATCGGTCATTACCGGTACCACGGGCCGGAGGTGGCCGCGTGGCAGCCGCTGCCGCTGTCCATGGTACCGGCGGGGCGCGCTGCCCTTCCCGGCGCGGAGGGACTCTGCCTCGCTCAGCCAACACGACCTTCCTCGCTGTGGCTTTCTTTACCTCTGTGTAATCTAGGAAGGCTGTCAGACTCGAATAACAGAGTTTTTACGGAGTAGAGAATAATAATAAAAGCCGGTAGTTCTTCAAGTGTAATGGCACCGATCCCAACAACCTGACAAAAAAAGATAGATAACACAGCAAGATGATGCAAGCAAGTGTTTTGGAAAAAGTGCTGCAAATGCAGTGCCAACCGCTCATATTAATGTCGTCTGTCATCGATATGATCTGTCAGCATGTCACAAACTGTCAAAAAACATGGCGATATTTAATACTTATTGGAATTTCTAGGATATTGCCAGGCATGCTTTTCCAGGATATTGTCTCATGGGTTGCTGGGGTTTTGTTTTTACATTATATGCAATGCTACCTGGAAAGGGAGGAGTGAGAAAATATTGAATTTAATTGAATTTCTGATCTTGGCAACAAGAAGTGTAATAGGAAATGTGCATTCCAGCATCTTTTGCATATCAAAAGCAGGTTGATCTCTGAAAATCTGAACAGTAGTAGAGCTGTATTCATGCAGACACCAAGGTACAGCCAAAGGTAGAATGCAACAAATCTCCTTAAATTGGCAAATAAGAGGGTATGGGGTGTGGAATACTCAGGAATGCTTTGAGGCTTCATTTACCTTTGGTACCCACTTGGAAAACATTGTTTAAATCCCTGGGAAGGGGGGAAGGATCTTGGATGAATGCGTCATGTTGCCAAGTGGAAAGATATAGGGAAACACTTTCCTCGGTGGGTTTTAGACATCAGGTCTTCGGCAGTGGGGATACTGCAATGATATATGATAACCCCATTGCACAAATATATCTGCCAAATGCACAGAGAATAGCAAATATAAAAAGGCCTGTAAATCACATGGATTGGGTAAATAGGCACATAGGAGTGGCAGTTTTGTTTTTGCGTCTTCTCTTTGTCTTTTTAAGGGGACCCTGTCACGATGGTACTGCCCCTTGTTCAGCACCTTCCTCAGGGCAGCTGCATGAAAGGTAGAAGGAAGAAATGAGCATTTGTTTTCCTCTCTGTCTTGATTTAGCCAGGTGTGAAACTGCTCAAACAGTTGTCTCTACCGTTAAATAACTCTTTAATAACTCTGCTGAGTGACAGGGTTTCTGAACAGAAGCCACCAAAGTCACTCGCTAACCACTGCTTTTCTAGCAGCACTATGGATCAGAGGCAGCTGCCTCCGAGATGTGATTTCTGTCAGGTTGCATTGGCATGCTATGCTTGATTTCTGTATAAATGGTATTAGTCATCAGCTCAAGCAATGAAGTTCCTTTGACACACGATACCTGCTGAGCTCCCTGACTGTGCTTTTTTAATATCTTCTGTGCTGTTGTGTCTGAGACATTTCTTGTACTTGATGAATTCTATCTGACAATTTCCCTTTCAATTTTCCCTCATCAGACCCCATATATTTATATTTTCTCTTTCAGGTGGGTTTTGTAATCCTTCTACCTTGATATATTCACTCCTAAAATGAACACCAAGGGATTACTCCTATTGCCTGCTGCAGGCATTCAGCTCAGCTGTTCTATGCTGCTTCCACTTGCCCCTCTGACCCCAAAAGTGGTCTCACTTTTCTCCAATGGCTGTGTAGGGGATATACACTCCTAATTTTTCCTCTCTCAATTGTATCTAATTTATATTCTGGAAGTAAATAGTATGGATACTCCCACTGGCCTTCCGCGTTTGGCTTCTAGTAATGTTTCTGTTGATACACTTCTAACCCTGCAAACACCTCCACGTCTTTGTGCATCCCCTAGCTGAAGTGTAGCCTGTGTCGTTCTGTTGCAAAATCAGGGTCCTCCTGCTTTTCAAGGAAATTAGAAATCCCCAAAACATTCATAGTCAAATCCATGGGAATTACTGGAGCCTGGGATAGAGTTTATCAGGCACTTATTTTCACATCACTCATTAATTCAAGGCAGGAAGATGGATATATAGTTATCGAATTATAGGAAGAATAAAATAAAAACAATCCTTAAAATTTAAACTATCTCAAGACAGTAAGTGTTTTAAGCATCAGTAGGTTTTTATGGAAGTGCTCACTGGTTTTGTGGGCAATTTTGGGTTATTGGATCAATCCCCCTTGGAGAGGAAGAAGAGCAACTGTAATTTAAAAACTTCAGAACTCAAACTCGAAAATGCAGTAGAAGTCTCTCATCCAAGCGCTGATCCAACCCAGTCCTTGGTGTTGAGGATGCAAATGTAACCGCTGACAAAGAGCAGGATTTGACAGCTGCAACAGAGATCAGGGCAAGGAGGAGGGCTATTTTGCAGGGGAACTCCTGAGGTATAGTCTGTGTGACCCACGTTGAGAGGATAGTGTATCCTTGGTAGCTGCTTGTTCATGAAAATGAGTTTCAAAATCCTTATTCTGTTGTTCTACATGAGTTTCTCATTGGTACAAACGAGCAAAGTGCAGTTGCCAGAAGGACCTGTGGTCACTCTCCCCATACCTCTGCTTACAACCCCTCAACTGCAGGGCTGTAGGTACTGAACCAAGTTAATTAATGTATGGAATTATGCATCCAAATTCTGTTCTGTTATGGATTCTCCCTTGAGCTAGAGAATAGTTTGAGGGTTGTAAGCTGTAAAAGCATGTTCAGAAACAGAAATGGCATAGCACTGCCCATGACTTGTAATGGGTACTGTTCCTGAACGCTCTTTAGTGTTTGAATTGTTCCTTGTGGCTTTATTTCAGCCACACTCAGGCGTTACTCCACGCAGCAGTGAGCAGCTCCAGCTGAATCTTCATCACACCTTGAGGAGACCTTGGGCGTTTTATCCCATAGAGGGATAATAGATCTGATGCTGCCAGATCACAATCCTTTCACACTGACTGATAATCCAACAGCCATAGTTATGCCTGAGAGATCCTATAATTCAAATAGAGGTATCTAAGGCTGGCAGGAAAATATCTCTGGGTTTACATGAAAGCAATCATGATTTTTACAGTAGGACCAGCTGTTAAATATCAGGAGACTTTCTGGGAACTTTGGTTAGCTTGCATTGAAGTGTGCGTGTATCTGCTATATATTCTAATGAAATTGCTTGCTCACATCTCTGAAGTGGCTTGTTTATCTCTTTGTAGCTGCTGGGCAGATGCCTTCTATTTGTGTGGGAGATTTCTCCAGAAATTTGATGGTACTTCTAAGCAAAATGGTTTTGCCTGTAAAAGGGCATGTCCCAGTTATCAGATGGTCAGGTTGTCAACATGGGCACACTCCTTTTTCCCTTGTTTACACCACTGCACTTTCACCTGAGGATCACTGTGTTTTGCAAACAAAAGCCCATTGTCGAGAAGGAGCCTTGGTATTTTTACCCTTATGTTAATGAGGAATAAACCGAAACCCAGTGAGTAAGACCAACATTCCCCAAAGCACTCTCTAATTATGGGCACCTCCACTCCTAAGCGTCCAGATTGGGATACCTTGGTTGGGTTTGCAGTGGGGTTGTGTAACTAAGTCTTGTGTGTGCTTTGGGTTCTCAAAGACCTTCAGAAAATTCAAGCCCAAGAGGTATGAAGCTATTCAAACTGAGTCACCAGAAATGAGTGGACATTTTTGTAAGCCTCTGTTGCTTGCCAAAAACTGCATAATGACTCAACGTCATGGTCTAAAACAAAAACTATGAGTTCTGTGAGTTAACTATTAGGTGTTTCTGATGTTAGAGAGGGAGAAAAATATAAATTTAGTCAGAAATTACACTGAGTAAGCACTAGAGATCTGTTACAGAGACCATCTAGGGGAGTTGCAAAGGCATTAGTTGACCTTGGAAGAAAAGACCAAAAGTGGACACAGTGATACACAAAACAGTGTCCTGAGAGGGAGGAGAGCACTGAGTGCTCACAGACAAAACCACCAGTGGAAAAAAGACAGTATATCCTACACACCGTATCAGGATGCAGTATCTATTGAATAGCTTTGGTATTCTCACTTCTTTCCAACAGTTCTGTTTCATGTGTCTATTATGTTTTTCTAGTAACAGCGCTGAAATTATTTTATAACTCATTGGGAAAAAAAAAAGTCACCTGAGAAACTTAACATTGAAACCACTTGTCAGGCTGGAAAAAGTTGCCAAAGAAAAATTTCTTTTCCATTTTTATTGTTTTTCTGACAAGCTGGACAGGGGCTGTTTTCTCTTGTGCTGCAAAATCTAATTATATACATACATAAAAAAATAGACGGCACTAACCATTTGTCTCGCATGACTCACCACTGTCTTTCCAAATGTCATAAATGCTGGCAAGCAACCTACAACCACGAAACACATTAGTGTCTCACAAGGCTGCTTGACTTGATTACAGGCTGGCAAGGATTAGGCTGAGTAATTGGGAGAAGATGGGAGGAAGATTTCACTGGGCATCTGGGATTATTGTGTGCTGCAAACATTGCAGAAGAAAAACCACCAAGAGACAACCTAGTGCCTTCAACAGCAAGCCCCATCGCAGGGTGTTAAGGTTTGTACAACCCAGAAGACATAAAGAAACAGAGCATTGTCCAGGTGGAAAAGGAGACACCTACATTTGGCAACACCTAAAGACAACAATGTCTTGAACACAACCATTCCCTGGGAATGGCTTTCTTCTCATGCACCCTGTTACTGCAGCAGCCACAGAAACCAAAGCCCAGACCTGCTTCTACTGAGTCTCTGCTATCATAACTTTAACTTCTTGCCCTGGATAGACCCTGGGAAGCGTGCTGAATGGGACAAGCTACACTTGTATCACAAACACAACCTGAGCACTTCTCTGGGGTTGCCTTGCCTTAATCAGGCTGTCCGGTTCTAACCCAGGAGGTCAAATTTAGCCTTGCATCTAAAATAAAGGGCTGTGAAACTATAACTTGGGCCTTCTGTTTTAAAACAAAAAGCGGACCCCTCTCTGGATTACATCTTCATGGCCATCTCCTGTGCAGGGGTGAGGCTGATGCCTGAAAGCCCTGCTCTGGACTAGGTAGTAGGGAAGAGGGTTTCTAGTACACCATGGTGAGACCCCAGACATTCTTACCAGGGTGCACCTTCTCACATGGCTGCAGACATTGCTGCACAGTAAATGCATTTTACTTCCTCACAGACCTCACTGGAAGACTGGGGTCCCACTGGGTGGTACAGCACAGCTGATTCTCTGCCCTGGGACTACACGTCGGGGCAGACCAGAGCCAAAGAGAAGTGCATTGGGCTGAATAGAAGATGGGGCCAAAAGAGTAAGTCTCAGTCTCAGCGCACCAGACACAGTGAATCTGCTATAGACAGCTTTAACAAACAAACAAATAAATAAAAAGTCAACGTTGCATCTGAAATGCAGGAGAATTTTGAAGAAACGCATCCCTTCGGAGCAAGGTGGGCAGCGTATTTCTGGAACACAGTGTTTCTTAAATGCTCTTCCCCAACACTCATGGCACTGATTTGCTGGCACAGGTACTGGTGCCAGAACCCTATCTGTTCCAACAAGAGCCGTTCTCATTTCGATTTTACAACCCCATTTGAAAATGCATCCCCTCGCTGTTTAATTTCCCATCCTCAGAGCACAGCGCTCGGTCTCATTCACATGCACAGCATTTCCCTGTGTGGTTCGAGCCAAGGCTGGCTGCTGAGCTGTGAAATGTGTGTGCTTCCACCCCACCGGCTCCTTCCGACGTGCCCAGAGCAAAGACTTTATCTCACTGGGTGATGTCAGGATGGTGATGCCTGATTTTTGGAGAAGATTCGGAATAGAAAATTACAAATCAGGAAGAAATACTCAGGTAGACAGGGAATTTGCGGAAAGTAAAAGAACTAGGCATGACGGATTTTGGCATGTGACTGTTTAAATCTCAGGCCATCCTATGCTGCATTGAGACATTGTGCTGTCTTCTACAAACTGCTGCATTAAGTTTTTGCCATTGGGCAACTATAGCTGTGATTTATTTTTAGCTTTAATTGAGTATCTCCTTTCAAATCTTATCACTGCCCACCCAGATCAAGTGGAATGGACATAAATACAAACGTAATGTAGACTACCTTATGCTGAAGAGCACAGCAACAGCAAATTGATAATTTTTTTTTTTATTTCCCCAGGCATTTCATCTCGAATCCAGGAGAGACTTGTTTACTGATGTGATTCACAGCTGAAGAATAAAATGTTGTCTGGCAATGTTGATACTTCACATTTTAATATAGATTTTTACTTGAAGATCTCAAAATATTTACAAACCTTATAGCCTGATCTATATGGCAAATAACCTTTTTTTTTTCTCAATAAGAACACGATTTTTCCCCCACAGTACCTCTCAATATAATCACAATTACAGTTACAAAATACTTTAGAGCTGCTTTCTATACCGGCAATTCCCTTGCCAGTATAGAAAAAACTTTTACTGACTTCAGTAACATGGTGATGGTAAATCCATAGAGCATTCACATATAAAAAACATACCACCACATGTCTTTTTAAGCTTAATTAATGCTGTAATATGCCTTGCAGCTCCATGGGTGGAAAGTTGAACAGAGCAGTCAAAGCCTTGCTGTTCCACCGGAAAGTGTAGGATAATTGCCCACGGTTGTGCTCAGAATACACGCCCGATATGAATATCTGGGGAAGTGTTTGTAGAAGTGAGGATGTGTTTAAACTAGCAGGATGAGAAACATGATGCTTTGCCGTGATGGGAAATCAAACTCTGGCAGTGGTATTTTGCTCCGAAGGTAAGAAAGCCCTGGGGAGATTAAAGGAGCATGTGTTGGAAATTAGGTGTTGTACTCCAAGGAGCTTTTTTTTTAATACAATGTGTGAATTTTACTCGGTCATAAAACCCGGATGGCAAGAGAAGGGCTAGGATATAAATGCAAGGCCAGTGACGGAAGGTAAAAAATGAAACTGTTTGGGAGCCAGTAAGCATCATTGCACATGTCGGTCAGTATGTTGTTAAGGGTGTGTGTGCAGCGCGGCAGCAGCTCCTGGCACCTCTGCTGGGGATGCCCAGCCGTGCCCTCTGCCGCTAAGCAACTGACTCTGCTGGGTTTCAGCAGGAGCAGGAGAGAGGGGAATGTCATTTTATAGGTTATGATATAAAATCATAGAATCATAGAATAATTTAGGTTGGAAAAGACCCTTAAGATTGTCGAGTCCAACCATTAACCTAACGCTGCAAAATCCACCAGTAAACCATGTCCCTAAGCACAATGTCTACACGTCTTTTAAATACCTCCGGAGATGGTTATTCAACCACTTCCCTGGGCAGCCTGTTCCGATGTTTGACAACACTTTCAGTGAAGAAATTTTTCTTAATATCCAATCTAAACCTCCCCTGGTGCAACTTGAGGCCATCTCCTCTCATCCTGTCTCTTGTTACTTGGGAGAAGAGATCGACCCACCTTGCTACAACCTCCATTCAGGTAGTTTTAGAGTAAGAGGCTGAATAGACATCAGACATCTCATCTGCTAAGAAGACGAACTACTATGAGCTGGAAAACATGGGCTCTTTAGGAACAGGACAAAAATCCATCTTGTCAAAACTCTGTCCTTTCCTGGAACGAATATAAAGAAAGTGAGGAAGGGAATGAAAAACTTGCAGCATCATTGGTGGGTACAATAGAAATTGTGGTGGGATATTGCCCTGCCAGGGGACCAGCAGATGTCTATATCGGCTCCTTGCTTTCTTGTATTCACTTTCTTTTTTCTTTCTCCCTTTTTTCCCGGCTCGGTAATTCTCTCCTAGGTGTTCGCATAAAGCAGTGTACCAGGTGCTGTCTCTGTGTAGATCTATAACACACATTACTTTATCTAGCCAGTAACTAACCCAATAACAAAGCCCAGAAAAGTATTTCTGTTGACACTGTGTTAGACTGAGTCATAATGACTCCCAAAGACCTCCTTTCACAATAATAATCTGTCTGCTTTCCGCTGCCTGATGTGGAATACTAAAACATAGATTTACGTACTTTTTGGTTATTTCTTTTTTCATGGCTGGCTTCAGCTTTGGCAATCTGATCTTAATAGAGTTTGGAAATCCTTAATTCTGATGAATACCTTTGTTGTCTCAATGAGAGAACATCCACTTTTCTTCCATTTCCATTTTATGTGTTTTTGGTGTTTGAGCTTCTATCACTGATATATTGTAGACCAAGTATATGAATACACGATATATATATATGCGTGTGTGTCTGCTGAGAAAACTCTGTTTGCACTTAATAACATAGGTGGGCTGTGTTATATTTTTCAATCAAAGGCTTGCTTTCAGGGGAAATTCGGATATATTGGGATTATAGAGCCAAAGTTACAATTTCTATAATAAAAGGAGAAATATTGCTCTTCTGCTTTCTTCCATAAATTTTACTTTTCCATGAATTTCCATGAATTTACTCCAGAGTACTGGAGTAAAAGTCTGTATGATTTAGTGTCTGTATTGACTCTGTGGTTGCGCTACACTCAAATCCCATTTTCTGCACGCAACAGAAACCTTCCCATCTTCTTGTCCACAAAGGCACATTGCTGGCTCATGTTCAACTTGATGGCCAGCAAGACCTCCGGATCCTTTTCTGCTGACCTGCTTTCCAGCACGATGGGGAATTTGCTTAGTCTTCTCTCAAAATCAAAAGAAAAACAATCACTTTATAGAGAAATAAAGGTTGACAACACCAACAATGCATGCTGTCCTCTGATTTCCTGTCCACATGGTCCGCTGAGGTGGGACATATGTGTAGATAGGCAGGGATGTGTGGTAGTACTGAGACACGGATTCAAATCAGAGATCTGTGGTACCTCTGTCACTGGTGGGGTGTGGGTTCATGCGGAGTGGAAGTTTATTTCTTCTTATTTTTCCAGATGTTCTTCCAAGTGACCTTTTGAGATCAGGGGCTAACTCAGGAGCCCAAGTATATGGCAAAATGTCTGAGGAGCAAGAGAAGCTTTCTTGGTCCCTCTGTTCAGCCAGGAGGGCTGGCTGTCTGGGAAGGTGCAGGAGGACAACACTGTGCAAGGGCTGAAGGAAACCTTCCCATCCCTCCATCCAGCAGGAGAGCAGTTCGCCCAACACTGCTGGCAGAGCATCACCAGGAGCCTTTGGGCACTCTGACATGAACGAGCTGGAATTGGCTGCATTTTGCAGAAACTTATGGTTAATAATTAGTGCTCATCCATCAAAACCACAGCTGAAGCAGAGTCCTTTGGCTCTGAAGGCTGAATCGCACACTATACCAGGAATAAAATAAAGAAAATAAACTGAGCTGAAGCCATCACTACAGACAGTGAAGACTTCACAAGACGAATAACCAGTGATAGAATGCTGACAGCTTCAGCTCTGATGCTCTAAGTGATCAACAGGTCACCAAAGCATCACAAGGAGGATCTGAACACTTCTCATGTCAGAGGTTGAATTTAAATAATTTCAAATTCACTGTTACATTAATGCTGAGTGATAAGTACCTCCGTCTGCATCTTGGGGATGAGTCTACAGTGGAAAAGTTGGCAACGGGTGACTTGTGTTTCTGATGTGCTAAAATCGGACCCAACACGAGGCAGAGCTCCGGCTTTTTAGCTCTAAGTGACTGTGGGGCAGGGTCTCTGCCCGTCATCTCTGGGGCACCTGCCCAAAGGCGGCCATCCCTGTGGTCTGGTCTCTGCTGGGTGGTCACCAAATGTCTGAGGTTTGTGCGGAAAACCCAGCAGAGTCAAGTCCCCAAATCCTGCATTTCCCAAAGCTTCATCCCAGGGAACAGGTCCCTTTGATGGGTCATCAGATCTTAGGCTGTCAGACATTTTTTCTAGATTATTGCAGACTATTAAGAGGGATATGAAGGTGATTTTTCTGATAATTGGATTTTTTTTCTTTTTTTTTTTTTTTACAGCTCATGTTGCAGAGAGCATTAATGGAGAGTACAGTATGCTGTTCCTTTTTTAAAGAAAACACAAGATGTCCTCAAAGGCTGCTCTAATTAGAACAATTCAAGCACTTCCCAGTGAGGTGACTACTCCATTAAAAAGAAGAAAAATATTACAGAAATATAGACACCACACCTCCCCCCCCCGCCCCGGAAAAAAATAGAATATAGAAAAAAACATTGGGGAACAGAGAACAAAACAGAGTTTCCAGCAAAATGAAAAACCGCTGCAATAGGCCAGGGACCTCCCCACTGCCCAGCTGAGACCTGGCTATCCTGCCCGCTGCCCTTCTGGCTGTTTGACAGGTCTTGGTTTTACATTGTGTTGTGTTAAAGCCTTTATTTTTGGCAGAACCAAGTCCTGTTTTTCTGTCTAGTGCTTGTTATAATGGCCTCAAGGGACCTTTAAATGTTCATTTACTTTACCAGAGTTCAGAAATACTCAGTTCAAAGCCAATTAAGTTTTTAATTAAACAAGCATTAGGAGGAGAATCTTGCATATGAAATTTCCCCCCCCTCCCCCCTTTTTTTTTTTTAAGAGACACAGCAATCAGTAAAGTTTGGCAACCCCTGCATTACAACAAGCTAAAGCCCAAGAACATTTTTAACCTTTGCTTGTGAATTGCGTGACTCACAAAATTGAAGATCTCAGAACAGAGCGCTGCAACTCTGCTTCTTTTTTCCCAATGTGTTGATTTATGTATTGACCATATTCCCCAGGTTCCTCTGATAGAAAGGCTGTCATTTAAAAAATAAGCAGCATTTCGTCTGTGGGCACCCTGCCTCTGTGGATTGCAAAGCCAATATATGCAATTCTGCAGCCAGGCTGTTATGGCAAGAGCGCGTTCAGTAATTGATCTGCGTCAGCATCCCTCGCCACTTGAATGATAATACATGTTTTAAACAGATTGGTCTTAAAAACTAGAATGAGCCTGGCAAAAAATAACTGAAGAGATAAAAAAAAAAAAAAGAAGGATACGGTAAAAGAAAGTGTTATAGAGTCTCCTCTGTGCAATGTCTTGAGAGAGCATTTAGGCATTTGGTGCCCAGAAGAGGTGGCTGATGATGTTGATTTAAAAAAAGACTTCAGCCTACTTATTGCTTTGTGCTTACCCAAAACCAACAAAATCACATACCAGTGGGACAGCAGGTTACAGAAAACATTTCCGTTAGAAGGATGAGTTTGAAACCCAGTCTTTCGTGCTTGGTAGCGGGGAAAGGGAAATATTTCTGAATCTTCATAAACTTGATTGTATGTAGGCTGCCAGTGCATCTAGTTAGAAAATGAAAAATCCCACTAAAATGTAAAAATCTTTTGAGTTTGGTTGAAAAATAAGTCATGTACAGTGAAAACCAACCAGCTCTAAAGTGAAGTCAGGAGTATTTTATAAGGATAAATTAATCTCAGGTGAGAGTGCTTTTCTGGAAGACCAAGTCTATACAAAAGCAATACAGGGAAAGTCCAGTGCTTGTATCTTTTCAAAGAAAAAAAAATATCCATCTTTGAAGATTTTCTAAACTTCTTAGGTGGAGGTACCTAGCAGCACCTCTTCACTGGCTTGTGGTGTAACATAAAATAATGAAAATATGTTACTGCAGCGATGTCAAAGTTCATTGCAGAGGCAGAAGTGAGTCATTAGAGGTAGAGAATTAGCAGCAGAGGCAATGCTCACCCAAAACATGGTGCCAAGGTACCCAGGAGTGCCTGCGAACTTCCATCCGTGCAAACTAGTAAACGTATTGATTGGCTTTGAGTATAAGATTAAACAAGCAGCAATTCTCCGTGTATAATTTATAGGTCACTGGAGACAATGTCCCACTTGGCTGTTCCTTCTGAAGTGGCATCCTTCTCCTGTGGTCCACTCTCATCCCTATCAAGGATAAATGTGGTGTAAAAAAACTGTGGCTGGACCCAATCTATACTTTTCATTTCAAACTTTGACACATGAAAAATAGCCTGTTTTGTCTTACAGCTTGGATTTTAAAATTACCCTTCCAGTTCTGTGTTTCAGAAAAAAAAGCCCGTTTGCTTTTTAAAGATTTAGTTATTGTTATTCATATATATATTGTTATTCACCATTCTTTATCCCTTTAAGTAGGGCCTGTTGGTACCTTTTTCAAGTTGGCAAAAGCACCGGGAAATGGGAAATCCAATGAATTTTTGTTTCTAGACTGAGAAACAAATGACAGAATCACAGAATGAGAGGAGTTGGAAGGGACCTTCAGAGATCATCTAGTCCAACCCCCCTGACAAAGCAAGTTCACCTAGAGCAGGTTGGACAGGCATGTGCCCAGGCGGGTTTTGAATATCTCCAGAGAAGTAGAAAATTTGGATAATACTCTAAATTTGAATTATAGATGGACTTAGACCAGCCCTGAAAAGGAATCAGGATCCTTTTTCTTTGTCAGACAAACAACACCCTAAAGAGTCTTCCCACAAAAAACACAGGGACACACGGACTTCCAGTACTGGCTAGACGCAACGAAAGCCATAATTTGGACTTGTGTACTAAATCCCTTTATGGCCTAGCCATTGACCTCTAAGTCACTGGGACACTCTGGGAAGCAACCCACATTTAGAAAACATATTTTCACATTGAAATGAATAAATAAATAGAAGTTTTATTTTCCTTTTTTGCCTGCAGGAATCCTTTAGCAAATGCATCAGACAGTGCCTGCCAAGCGTGGTCAGCTGGGATGTCAGCTGGGGATGAACAAATACGTGGGAGGAATCTGCCGGCGTCTGCAGGGCTCCTGTAGGCACTCGGATATCTGTGCACAAAAACAACACATATCTCCACAGCAGGACTGACCTACAGCTTTCTAAGCCCCCACAGAGGAGTACCCGCTCCTCCACGGCACGTATAGTCTGCCCGTGGCATACATTGCAGTGCCGTATCTAGCACATGCTATTGTCAGCCTCACACGCAATGGCCAACGCACTTACTGCAGCTTCGAAATACCTGGATAAAAACGAGCCATGAGTCTGAGCAGGGATGCATTAAGGATTTAAAACTACTTGCAGCGCTCTTGCCTGTCCTAAAGATGTTCTTCAGATACCTGACATAGGCCAAATGCCCCAGTGAAATCTACGGCCATACTGGTTTTCAAACTGTGCCCCATGAGACTCCAAAAGGTGATCTGCTGCTGCTTTGCCAAATTGTATCACCGCTACAGTATGATCATTTGAATTCAAAATCCCACAGCAGCGAAACACACCTGTGTTGATAGTCATCAGTGGTCCACACTTGGGAGCAAGTTTTTCTGCAGTAAAAAGAAGAATCGGAAGGTCAGAAAAAGACTGAGGATAATATTGTCTGAGCTGCTCTGAAGTTCCTAGCTCAGTGTTAGACCAAACCAATTCTCTTGTTATCCGTTGCCGCGTGGCATCCTCATGAAACAACCCAAAACCCCAGGATTTTAATATTTTATTTGCAACATGAAAAGATGAGGCTTCATCTTGCCCTTGGCACAATAAATAAACTGACTGAAGCAAGTGCCTACTCTCCTTTATAATTGCAAAATGCCTGCTGACCTCTAATAGGCTTCAGCAGCGTACACGTGCTGCATTTCTGGCTACAGAATGGGAGAGAAAATGCAGATTTCATGAGCTGCCAGTGGAGATTTATATTCAGCTGGTTAATATCTCTAAGCTTTCTTCGTAAGAAAAGTGATTTTAGTTGTCACTGCTTGTTGTGCTGTGTGGCCAAGGCTGGCAATGCAATTAGTGCTAACCTGGAGGTGACGGGCGTGCAGGGACCACCGCGATGCTTCTGGCATTAATGGATACCACCACTTACCATTTGTCATCTGGCAGTTAAATACGCTTCCTTCCCATGCTGCGTCAGACATCTAACCATCCGTTTTCAGATCTCTGTAATCTTTGCTGCCAGAAAAACTAAATTATGATGGCATGAGACGCAGGCCAGAAGAGATGAATGTTTATCGTTGTTGCATATCACACTAAATGTCTATAGAGTATCACAAGATGAGCAAAAGTTGGTCAACAGCAAGTGGTACTGTTATGGAGAAAGGTGTGCAGCCAGAAAATATCCAGGTATGGCATTAAAAGCTTGAATTGAACTCCCGAGGTTGATAATTACTGGAGCTTGCCTGGGTGCTTCACAAGACTTGTATTATTGATAAAAGACTTGTATTAATGAACGGTTCGTGACAGATAAATGGCAGATGGTAACCGGGTGCAGGAAGTACGGTATGATGCACAAGAGACTGATTAAGAGGAGCTGTAACTTGGACACTTTGTATGCCGGGCATCTGGAGTGTGGGGTGCACATGCTATATTTCCTGTAAATACGGTATTGTGCCTATAATTGGTTTGAGACACACACGTACATATACACATACATACACACAAATGTATATACATAGTGCAAAATAAAAAATCCTGGGCACAAGGCTGAGCAGCCAGAACTGGCTTTCATCCACACTAATTAAGGCTAATCCTCTGCAGCAGATTTGCCTTGGAGAACCATGGAGTAAGCTACCAATTCACTTACGTGGACCACGGTGGTCCAGTGCTTCAGCTGATTTCCCTGGCCTTCTCATTTAGGAGCGTAGATGTGCCTTCAGGATTCCTTTTAAACCCATTCTCCGTGGTTTGTTTAAATATGGAAACAATAAAAAAAAAACCACAACAGTTTTCAATACCAGTCCCCAGATATGACTATTAATTATTCATACTGATCAAGGTTTTGAGTGATCAAGGGACAGATAAGTGGGTTCCTGCTATCTCCAAGGGGAAAAAAACAGACAGTGCTTGAATAGGAAAAAATCCATTACAGGATGTGCAGTAACTGTGGAAAACCTGAATCCAGGAGCAGCTTTATGAGGGGATGACTCAGACATTGGTCATCCCCAGAAAAGTGGTCAAAACGGTCGGGAATACAGTGACAGGAAGGCACCCGCATTGCAGAGCTGAGGTGATTCACAGGGAGAGCTTGATCTCCAGGCTCTGAGATTTCTGTCCTGTCATGCAAGCCCCAGGAGCATCCCCAGTGCATGCAGTTCTTCCTTCCCCAGCAGCTGCAGGCCTGGCAGTCTGGGGCTCACACTCAGGAACCTTCCCCCTCCTTCCCAGAGATGAAATGTGGGGGGAAATGAAAAACTGTTTTGGCCACAAAGCCATTTAAAAATTCAGATTGGCTTCACCGAACACCACGTGCTAGCATAGCTAGCATGTAGGGACAGCTGACTCTACCCTGGGAAAGGTGGGTGATTGGATTAGGTCAAAAACAAATGGAAAAAGATCATTATAATTTTCCAGAAGATGGACTATTGTCTTCTCTCAAGTTCTTCTGCTTTCCTGCCCTATTCCTTAAAAGCTAGAAATGTGTCAGTGAACAGAGAAGGCCTGATTCCAGTTCAAAGACTATTCACAAACTTCTTTTAACCTATAGCAATTTGCTCCCCAAACCACAAAACACCCCATCCTCAGACTCACCTGACACCCCATGACCTGACCCCAACCAGGATGGGCTGATCTCCATGACCCACAGGAACTCCCGGCTGCCTGGCAATCTCCAAGTTGTTCTCCATCCCAAAGATGTACACCACCACCCTCTTCTAAGCCCTCCAGCCCTTTCTTAGTCAACAGAGGAACTCCATATGGTCTTCCTATAGTCTCTTGCTCCTTCATGTCTCGCCTCCAGAGAGGACTGGAATTAGATAACTTCCAAGGATTGCGTAAATGCTGCTTTGATGTTTTTCCTGCAAACACAATATTGGGTTGAGAAAGACTTGTATGTAAAGCCAAAGCATCAGAGCTGGCATTTCTCAGGCTGGCTGCGCAGCTCCATTTGGAATAAAAACCATTTATTTTGTATTAGACAAACAGGAAACTGATGCAAGGAACACGACTGCTGAATATCTATCATTCCTTGTATGTGCACTGGCTGGGTTTCAAGGCAGCACTGTACAGGCATAAACACGCTGATGTAACTGAGCTTCATCACCACCATCTGACTCAGGCACACGTACCACCATACCAAGTCCTCCATCATCCTCCCTCACATCAAAAGGTCCTTGAAACGTCAGGGTCCCTGGGGCAGGCAGCACGCTCGCTGCTCCGGTGACCCCACAAGGACCTTCATCCCCTGCGATGAGCCCCTCAGCCTCCTGCAAGCTCAAAGTCTCGCTCTTCTGTAAGATGTCCAAGCCTCTATATGCAGCCCTCAGCTATTGACATCTGCCCCAGCCCCTACGTGCTGCACAGACTCAGAGGGCATCTTATTCCCCATCAGCTGCTGCTCAACTATTTTTCCTTTGTTTCACCAATTCTTCATTTCTTTGCTAGACTTGAAGCAGTTTCTTCCGCTCCTCAAAGCTGTACTTCTCCAACAGCCTCAGGGGGTTGTTTGTAGGTTTGAGGGCTCTGGTTTGAGCCAGCGCCCCTATTCTTAAGGGCTCTGCTATTAACCCGTCTTTTATGCCTCATCATACCTGGTACCCAGCACCCGTCTGTGCAGCATGATCACGTAAACAAGCCTAACTCAGCAGTGGCGTCTTGCAAAGCTCGTGTAAGGCACCGTTAGCATAAAACCTGCAGGGTGGCATTAGTAGCAGTACTATTGGTTTTACTGGTTTTATTGCAGGGAGCTGCAACTGCTGCAAGCATCAGGGCAGGGAAAAACAAGAGCTTTCAGCCATGGTACTGCAAGCAAAAAGCCACAGCAGAGGAGGTCCTCTCACAAGTTTTTTTTCAAGTGCTTTAAAGTTGGAGCCTCTTGAAATAAGTGGAAATCTTTCCAGGGAATTCAATAGCCTTTAGATGCGGTTTTCAGGGTATGTGAGCCCACCTGTCCCCGCAAGAAGGCACAAGGGTGAGAAATGCAATCTGATTCTGGGAGACCCTTTGTCACATGTGGTGCAACGCACCTGATCCGGCCCTCCAGGTAGATTAGTTTTTCGCTAGAAGGTGTCACAGATGAATTGAAGAGGGTGTAGGTAATGATACACAGTAGGAAATCTCAGCCCGTATCTTTTCTCCTACATGACACGCAAGACAGCTTGATTGAAATAAAACACTTAAGTGCTTGTTTTCACTTTTCGTATTTATTTATGTCTTTTATATGCACATTCCTTGGCTAAATAGAGTGAAATCTCATACTGTGAACTGAGACTGAAAGCACGAGCAGTTGGCATAACCAGGCTGGAAGACTCTCATGTGTTGAGTCAAGCAGGAGCTTTCTGATGTGACCGCTTGCCTTGTTGACCTATTTAATTAATTGGCTCGTTATCAGCAACTCAGCCAGGAGCCATGTATCATCTGTGGGAATATTTTCCTCAGATATGTGGCCTATAGAGAAACAAAATCTATTTCTTTTTCCTATTGCTTTGGCATCTCATTTTACTGGTGAGTAACACATACAGCTGTAAGTCTCCAGCTGGGCATGGAAGGATGAGAACTGAATTTGCAAATATTAAAGCACGTTCCAATTCGACAATGTTAAAAAAAAAAAAAGGAAATGTTTCATAAAGGCTTAGTTCAATGTAAGATTGGCTCCTCCTCAGGAGGACAGGCCTCACTGGATGGCACCACCGTTCACCGGGACCGTGACAATGCTTAGGTCTTACAAAGGCCATATGATCCCAGCGTACCTGAGCGCTAGGCATGATGTGCAAGGTAAACGGAAGGCTCAGGCCCCCCAAAAGACAATTTTCTCAAAGTCCAATGACTGAGCAGCTAAAGAGGGAAGTAAAACATTGGGGTCAGCCCAGCCCTTGGTTGAAACATTTTGTTTTGATCTCACCAAAGGAGAACTGAAAAATATGGACAAAATTAAAACGTTAGTACTACAGAATATGTCATTTCCAATTTAAAAAAAAAAAAAAGCAACAGTGGAAAATTCCAACAGCTTTACCAGCACAGCTTATATCCGATGGAAGCAAATCCAGCAAGCAACATCCAAGCTGACCACGAAGCATGCAGAAGTGCCAATGTCAAGCCCAACAGCAGGGATGAGTGTTTTCTTCCAAAAGAGGGAGAACTGAGGTAAAGCATTTGGTACCTGCTTGAACCGAGCACAGGCCAAGCAGTTTCAGGTAGAGGACTTGCCATCATCATGTAGTCATTTATAACTGTAGACTCATTTTTATCTTGTGACAACCTTGGAGAGACCTGTACACCATAAATGCAATCATTACATCCAGTAATAAGTTCTCTTTCATTTTCTGCCGGATGATTCATGTCGTTTTTAATCAAACCAAAGAACCTCTCTTCATTTAAGCAAACTCAAATAAAGGAAGTGAAGACTACTTAAGTGCTTATGAATTTCTATGAAGGTAGTGTCCCACATTCAAGCCCAGCAGGTGTGATCCTAAACACTAACAGAACCTGAGCTGCCACAAAAAACAACATGGAAACAGGCATGAGGCCAATTTAGGCTGGGTGGAAAGCAAAAGGTTTGATTTTAGGAAAATTGGGAGGAGTGGCAGACAGTTGCTTTTGTTCTCCACTGCCAAGCCATCAGTTACTTCACAATAAGCCTTTCTTGCTTCTCCTCTCTCTTTCTCTCCATCTGTTTTGAACTCCATCATTAGCCCAAGAAAGTTTCATTAAAAATATACAACTCCCAAGGCTTTGTTTAATCATCAGCCCTTGACAAAAATCATAGTTTGGTGAAATATGGCAATTGACAAGTGCTTTCCTTTTGCTTATAATTTCTGCTCAGGTTGGTGGCTGAGACATGGGCAGGACCTACCAGAGGAGAGCTGGCTGCAGCCCACGGTGGTTTTGCATCTTTAACTCTTGCCACTTCAGCCCCCTCTGAAGAAGGGCACTTCCCACCCTCTCCATGACCGCTACATTATAAAACATTACAAGAAGAACCTGTTCCAACAAAGCTCTTAAACACACACTAGCTTTAAGCACGTGGTTAGTTATCTTGTGATTAAAAGATCAGAGATGCTCCACTGGTGGAGACTTCTTCAGGGAAGCACTTCTCCGTGGTGATCCATGGGTACTCTGCTTTTCCACCCATTGAAGCCATGTCACTATAGATGTGCTTAAAGTTGTTTTGCTCTAACTATAATTGCCAAACATGGTAGTGGGACTATTTACAAGTCTTAATGTTAAGCACATGCTGAATGATTTATTGCATAATTGTGGGTTGGGTGGTGGCCACGGGAAGAATTTTCATCAAAACGGGAAGAAAAGTTGATTTCTCGGTGATGGGGCTGAGGATCAGCTTTTGAAGGCTCTCGCAGCCTTCCAGGAAACAGTGGCTTTCAGTGAGCAATGTTGTTTGCAAAGCAAACAGTATAAGTGTCAGAGCACTGTTACTGCAGGTGGTTTTCTTTTACAAATTTCACATTATACCAATAGGATCCCAAATACCAATGTTTTGACTCTGGTGAGCTAAATTCAGCTTCTGTTTGTACAAACACTTCTGAAATTTTATACCCTTTCTGTCACAAACCACTAGTTATTCCTAACCATGCTCTTCCAAGGAAGCTGTCGCACTGGGATTTCTGCCTGTTCCCATGCAAGCTGCAGACAGCATCAAACACCTTTGAGGGTTCAGTCACTCCATGGTAGAAGTAGATGTTCTGTAGGGGAGGACCAGCATGGCCACAGACATTTTAGGCTGTCTTTCAGCATTGTGCAATTCATTAAGCTATTCAACAAGGAGATTGTACACCTCTAATGTCCAATGAGATAATTTTGCAGCAAGATCTAGAGAGCCTCTAAGTAGAGAAATAGTCATTACTGGATTAACCTCTGATCATTTTGAAAGAATTCTCCCATAAAGGATGCACCAAGTAAGTTCAGCATTCAGTCTGTTCTTACATGCTGAGAAATGTAAAAAACAAAATTAAAGATGGAAAAAGCTACTTGAAAAATCATGGTGATGATATGGGATGAATCCAGAGCATCCTTTTCCCTGAATAGATATGCCATCCCCACCCCACCCCTTTAGGAACATATCCTAAGGAAGACATTTATTTAGCAATATAGCGGGATGAGGTAGAGTGTGGGATCCTGATGTCACACCCGCACACACAGTTGCTAAATGACTGAACCTGCATAGCCAAGGGTGCTCGAACCACACGTTGCACCTCCAAAATGGGAATTTCCCCCTCCACCCAGGAGATGGCACTAAGGCGTTCACACAAAAAGCATCACTTCAACCTTACCAGAAACCTATTTTCCCTGAAGTTGTGTGTTGGGGAGAAAAATCTGCAAAATTTGCCTTCATTTGGTTGTGCATCTTTTGATGGGACCAACTGAGTGTCCTATGAGGGAACATGTTTCTGACTGCTCTGTGGATGCTATCACTTGGATTTCAAATGGATTACCCTTCTCGTGGCTCCAGTGCATTTCCCACCAGGAAACTGGTAGATCAGAGCAGCCTCCATCCAGGGATGTTCCTCCATTTCAGACACAGGGCACCACCAAATGCTTTGGAGAAATATGCCTAGGATCAACTATAGCAATAACGAGGCAACGTGGTCCTGGAAAACACCTCCTAATCTCCACCAGCCACAGTCTGACTCATGTCCAGCTTGTTTCTCTGTGATGGCTTTTTTTTTTTTCCCCTTGGACTTCATGGCTAATGTAAAACCTGGTGTTCTCCATACAAATGTTGCAACCCTTTTTGAATCCTGTTGAGCTCACGGCTGGTGTTATCTGGTGCTGTGACCCCAGGCTGTGCAGAAAAAGGAATGAAAATGGATGGTGTTGAGGTAATGCCAGTATTAGCTAGAGCTTCTCACCTCTTTTTGACCCCAGTGCTCTTCGATTTTATGCCTGTGTCACTCACATGAAGAGCCTCCATCGGCCAGGTAGTGAGAGCATCACTGGGGGCACTGGGGAGGCAGGGAAGCTGTCTCTGTGGCTGCTCCCTTCTGTCATCTGGATGTATTTGCATGCATCCTGAACATCCCCCATTACAACACAGTCGTGACTCCTGGGGCAGTGTGAGAGCTTGCTGAAGCCACCCTGCGCTCTGCTGACTGCTGCCCACCCTTTTGTGTGCTTGAACTGGCTTGGGACCATTTCTGTTTCCATAGCAGGGAGTTGGAGGGGGAAAAAATATCATTAACAGAAATCACTGCCAACATCAGACAGACCAATACTGGGAAGGGGCAATGAGGGCTGGAAAAATAAAGGTATGAAAGAAAATAAATGTAATTCTGGGAAAAGAAATGGCAGGAGATGGGGATGCAACAGGCTGGATCCTGGGCGCGGGGGCTGAAAGATGCGAGCACAGGTTTTGAAAGCCCCATCTCTGAGCCTGGTCTCCAAAGCTGGAAAGCGGCTAAATAAGCGTACTGCCAGAATATCCAGGAAGGACATTTATCTTCAGTATCAGCAGCTTCCTTCCTTCTCCCTGGCACACAGTTAAGTCCATGTTAGCAAATCCAGCATCCATCTGCCTGATTGAATATCTTCATTAGTGCGCCTGACGGGGTGTATCACAACCATATATATTTTGATTTAGCCATTTGTTTCCCCCATGGTTGCCTGTTTCGATTAGCATTTAGCAACATACTTTTTCCTAGTGAGGATGACTTGAAATTACCTTGTACATGTGCCCTAAGCATTCATCTGGACACAAGCCCTGTCAGCATAACTAACTGTTGCAGCAGAGCAATGTTGAAATCAACTTGAGGCGTCCGTCCGCCTCCAGCACAGGGAGGCAGGGTAATGACGTTTTTTCATAAGAGAAACGTATCAGTGAGGCCATGGGATTCATTTTCAATTGTGCAAAAGCACATGTCCCATTAAGAACATCTCTATTCTCGTGGTCTCCTTTCCCAAGGAAATCAAATGTCTGGGTTTCCTCAGCAGCCTCTGATGTGAGTGAGTATTATTTTTCCCTATTTTTAAGTTAAAGGCAGTTTCATTGTTTCTGCCCTCCAAATTCTGCAGCCACTAGTCCACTACACTTAGCTATAGTGGAAGCACCCTCTGCCACCCAAACGCTGCAAGGACCGTGATCAGTAATGTTCCATGCCACAGCAGGCAGAGGGGGAAGCTGTGCAGAAACGCCAGACCCTCGTACCTCCCTGTATCATCTGCTTAGAGCTTGGCCCTGCCAGGCATCATTTCGCTAAATCTCCCAATGCTTCTCTTCCTGCAGGGAAACGAAGCCATGCACGTGGCTGTCCTAAGGTCCTGCAGCAAGTCAATGGTAACATTTGCCATGGGTAAGTGGTGATGGGTTGAAACGCCTGTGGAGTTTAAGGTGCTAGACAGGTGATTCCCTTTGCTGATAAACTCCATGAGACAGGGATAAGTGTGCTACTGTGTATATATAGCCCCTGTCACCTTCAGGTCTAGATACGCTTGACATTGCTGTAAAAGAAACTACTTGTTGACATTATTATTATCTTTTGATATTTTGGCAGTATCCGTTAAGAATCTCTTGCTTAATTGCTAAATACCACAATGATGTCTCATTAAAAGCAATACCTTTCAGGCGCTAGGGAGGGAGGTCTCTACACCATCTACTCCAGGCTAATTGTTGCGTCAATTCAGAAGACCCAGAGTCCCATCACTAAAGCCACAGGGCTCAGCAGAAAGGCTGTAATGGGGGCATCGGTCCTTCCCAGCTCTCGGATCGGCGGCTCTGCATTGCCATCTTCAGGCTGGGAGCAGCCTTGCTCCTGCCAGAAATGCGGGAAATCTCCCCCCACGCAGCAAACTGAATTCTGGCTTACCCAGCATTAGTTGAAATTGGCGGCCAAACCCTGGGAAAAGGTGTTAAATACAAAGGAGGGGAAGGAGCTCCGCAAGGCTGGTACTCAGCTGCCCTGGATAACACGGATATTTCCCTCCCTGTGAGTGCACAAGTCTTTAAAGAGGGTAAATTAACACAGGAAAGGTTTAACGCACACTACTTCTTGTTGTGAGACAAAGTTCGTTGGCAAGTTTTCTTTAAAGTACATGAACTGAAACTGCCCAAGTGATTTTAGCTCTGTACCTGCACTGTCCCCCCCAAAAAAAGCCTTTTTCTGACAATGACAAAAGCTCAGGTTCTTGAGAAATTTTAATGATAATATGTGTTTAAAAAGGTCTATGCCAAACGCTTCACAGGTATTTGATAAATGCAGTGGTGGGTTTGGAAGAGAGGACGTTTCTAGGCTTACAGGGTGATGGAACACACATTGTGATGGACAATATCACATAGACGGCTTGGAGGGCCAAGGAGCTGCAATCACAGAACAACATAGGTAACACAGCCTAAAATAAATCAGAAAATCATGGAATAATGTAGGTGTCCTGGCCCAGCAGGGCCAGCTTAGATGAGGTTGCTCAGAGCTTGTCTCGTCACCTCATGAATACCTCCCTGTGATTCCCCCACCTCTCTGGTCTCCAGAGAGTTTTTGACCACCCTCGTGGTAAAAAATATTCTCCTAATAAGATCTAGTTGGAAAATCTCTTTCTAGGAGCCCACAAACTTATAGAATTATAGAATGGTTTGGGTTGGAAGGGACCTTCAAAGGTCATCTAGTCCAACACCCCTGCAATGAGCAAATGCTGCTACTCAGAAGAATATTCCAGCAGTAAAGCTTTTACCATTTTATCTCAGGTCTCAAGGTAGTTTGTACAAAGTCTCATGACTGTTTATCCTTTTTCCCACTGGCTCAGTCCCTGAAATCCCACCATTACTCCCAGCTCTCAGTGCAAAAATGGATAATCCTGGTACTTACCATGGCCACCGGTAGCACCACTCACAGGGCTGTGTGCATCGCAACCCCTTTCCCAAAGGACATTCCAGAGCACAGCCCCTCAGCAGGGATTTGAGATGACCGATTCAGCCTCTGCAAGAAAACGCTGTAATTGTCCTTGTACTCGGATACCCAGCGGTTCCTGAAGAGAATGTGGAGAAGGGGATAAGAAGAGGACCTCCATCCTCTGCTTTGTGCATCAGGACAGGGGACCTGCCTCCCCTTCCACAGCAGTTGACCACCCAGCCAAGACATAGCATAAAGCAAACGAAAGCACATGCCAGTGGCATGGGGGAGACAGGGAACAGCCTGTCTCCATCAGGAGCAGCACAGATGCTGCGACACACATGGCTGTCATTGGGACCAATCTCCCACCTAGATCAACCATTACACAGGCTCGGTCTCCAGCCTACACATAACTCCAGGATCGTAGATGAAAATCAAGACTTCAACGCAGAGCTGAAATACATGTGTGTGTTAGCGGGAGGTGGGGGGATGAGGCAGCGGGGAGGAATTGCCTTTCCGGTGAGAAATGAGAGCTCAGGAGCCGTTTATGCCTGTTTGTTCATAGTGTGCGGGTGAGTCACGTTGCAAACAGCTCCTGCCCTGTCTGATTTGAGGGAGCCCTTTCCCAGGGGAAGCCTGGGCATGGAAATGTTGAGACGTGCCTCCCGTCCCCAGCCCCACCCCCACAGGGACCTCAGCATCCTCTTTCCATGGGGACAACGCTGTCCCAGGAGAAGTTTCCCCAATCCTATTAACCCCACAGCAAAACTCTTCAAGAAAAGGCTGAGCAGGCCTTGAGAAAGGATTTGGCCCTGAGGGATTTCGTTTGAGCTCATTGCATAACACGGACACGGAGAAATACGCTTGAGAAACACCTTCCAATCCCAACCAGCTCCAAAACCTTCCTGGCTTACTCTTACCCTGTCCCCACCCCCACCAGCCACCCTCACCCCCCAAGCCCACCTCTCCCTTACTGGTTTAAGTGCTCGTCTCCAGGGAAAATGTGAGAAAGGCTCTCATTTGGTCTACAGTATCCACTGTGGGCTCCTGGCCAGTGCTGGAAATCTGTGTCGTAGGTACTTCTCCAGTCAAGGTCAAAGCACTCTAGTGAGAAAGAGTCCAAATAGTTGAAAGACTTTTTTGTGTCTCTGTCTCCTGTATCCCACAGTCTGAGTATTCTCCCTTCTCCTGAGCTCCACCGGCTGTTCAGTGCCTCCTTGGAGCCACCATGATCAAAGGTTTAGCCAAGGGAAAATGGAAGAAGTGCTTCCCTGGTGTAGATAAGGTCTTTTAGGTGAGATTATTCAGTCCTTATTTTCTATAGCCTTTTATGTATGATGGAAGTCACGCAAGGCAGATCTGGAAATGATATCTTTTGCTCTTCCCTCTAGACTGTGACTTGTCAGCTGGTATATATTTTCCCCTACTGTCTAGATTTTCCTTTCATCATGCCAGAGCAATGTGTCTCTGCTTTATTTAATCAGGGACTAAACAGTGAAGAGATCCAGGGTCCACTTAACCCCCAAGTGAGGACCGTCGCATCTGTTGGGCTATCTTCCCCAAAAATCCCTGTAGGAGCTGGTTTGAAGGGGTGCTGTCTCCTATCCTGCTCTCCAGAGATGCCCCATCTGTATGTTAATAGCCTGCGCGTGTGTCCTTCTGACTGAACAGATCTGCCTGCGGAGAAATGTGCCGCCACCTCTCACAACAAAGCAGGGAGGACGTGCAAAGAGCCAGCAATTGTAGACATTTCAGATTTTCTAGGTATTTTTTAAAATGACACGTTCCTGTAATGAGTCGTCAGTAAAGTATTTTTGTTGTTTTCACTGAGGCTGAGGTTACAGATATTTCACACGTGCATGACTGCGTCAGGCCGTTAATGCAACCCGAGCGGTCCCAGCAGCAGCAGCAGTTCCCATGCTGCGACGTTATTTCCAGGCAGGCCCCATCGAGCCAGGCTGCGCTACATGGGGTGGCCCATATGGAAACTGGGATGAAAGAAACGTTATTTACAATGCTCCAACCTCTTCTGGAAGATAGCTGTTTTTCCCTGCCCTGCTTCTCCCCACTGATAGGCAGATGGTTATGGGGACTGTGCAGACCTTTCCCATGTTATTCACCTTCCCTTCACCTTCCTTAGTCTCTTCCTGAATTACATTAAAAAACCCAAAGCCAGGCCACAAGTCACCCGTGTGGGGCAGCTGCCACAGCCTCCATCCACTGACCTTCCAACAAAGCGGACGAGCTCAGGGTCGTGTTCCTGTTTTGCTGAGCATCATGCTGCCTTGCCTGGGATGTCTCCCGGATGAATTGCTGGTAGGTGGCCCAGACCGGGAACAGCTTCTGCCTGTGCAGAAACATCCCTGAGAGATGACAGAAGAGCACATTAGTTGGGAAGCACCATCCATTACTCACCCAAATCCTACCCTTGGGTGGGAGCAAGCAAACAACAGCAAGTTGGAGCCTCAGCTGGCATAAATCAGGGCAGACACATTCACTTCAGTAGAGCTTGGCTGAGATGCATCAATTTTGCATTTATTTAGTTCATAGGGGAAAGGATTTATGGTTATGCGAAGCAAGTGGAAGGAGCTGTGCTGTCTCCATGCTGCCCTGAAGCGCTAAAAGGAGCTGAGAGCCTCTGCAGGACGTTCAGGTACGAAAGAGAAAGACTTTGCAGGAAATACTGCACATCTGGGCTACACAGGGGCAGAGCAGGAAGGGAAAAGCCCACAGTAGAAAAGCACAAGACAGCTTCAGATGGGCTTGGTAAGGAGACGCTTGAAGCCCTCAGGTGTTAAGTGGAGTCTAAATGGACTGTCCAAATGGACATCTGTCCAAATGGAGACATGTCTGTCTGAGCTGCTTGTCCAGACTCTCCTTCTAGCGAGTGGAGAGAGAGAAAACCTGCCAGGGCTTACTCCACCTCATCCTCAAGCTGGCATTTAAGCTACAAGAGATGTCTGTGTCTTTTCTCCCCACTGATCATGAAGGATTCAGACACAGATGTCCCATGCTGGGAAAAGTGAGCTCAGCAAACAGGGAGACATCCCTGCTCATGTGCTCCTGTTTGATCCTGGAGCATTGCTGAGCAATGCTGCACTCTTCTCCCTCACACAGGAGCTCAGAGGAAGATCTCGGCTACTTTGGGAAGGTTGGCCATGGTTGGGTGATGGCGACTACTAATTTTGTTTTCCTGACTTCCATCAGCATTTTAATCTATGCAAGCAAACTGTGAAATGGTGTGGCTGAGGGGCAGCTACCAGCCCCTTTGCTGCATTTGCTGCCAGCTTCTGCAAGCAGAAGGGCACTAAGGGTTGCTGGTTTGAACCTCTTGAGTCCCTTGTGCTCAACCACAGAGTCCTTTTGCCTCTCTGTGCTTCTGTTTGCCACCTGCAACATGGGGTTAACTGCACATCCCTCTATCCTGAAGAAGCAGCGAAGATAAAGCCCCTGCAGACACTGCAGTGCCAATACCTTGTTAGTGGGGGCTCTTCATGCATCAAACATGGTTCTGCAGATGTTTCTAAGACTACAGCTCACTACATCTGCACTTTGAGCTGGCCTGGGAGCTGCGTATTCACGGTAATGGGGTGCTGTGCCCTCGTTGCCAATCCTCCCTGGGCTCAGCCCAGCACCGATGCTTTGTTGGGATGCTGCCATCCACGCATGTCCAGCCAGCATGGACCATGGGCAGGGGGAGCTCAGCTGGCACAGGCCCAGGCAGACAGCCCCTCGGGTAGCTGGATATGGCCAGTCAGCTGTTCGCCGGCGCCAGCGCCGGGGGTTACCTGCTGTTCCAGCAGTCTGAGCAGCAGCTGGAAGACGCTGGCAATAAGACAGCTCGTTCTCCGGCTCAACGAGAGCCTGCGGCCTCTCCAATGTCTCTGCCTGGATAGCTGCCAGTTCGGTGGCAGGGTAGTACTTTGGCAGGTAGCTTTCTGCAACGGGAAGGACTGAAGTAAAGCGCTTCCTCTGCTGTAAGGTTTTGGGGCTGGAGATGCTACCTTTTGCTTTTCTCCCTCCTGCGTCATCAGCACAACTGCTGGCTTTGATGCTCGGTGCTGGGATGACTTCTCGCCCCTGCCAGACAGCGCTGGCGCTGTAGGTCATTGCCTGCTTCTCCTGGGGTACAGCAAACTCCTTGGCTTTTAACTGGGCGTCTGCAATCTGCAGCTTCTGCAGAAAGAAGTCCCATGTGAATGGAGATGCAATGATGGGGAAGGACAGTTGCTAAAGGATCAACAAGCTTGGGGGGACTCGATCTTACAGTTGGACTCGATGATCTTACAGTTGGACTCCACGATCTTAAAGGTATTTTCCAACCTAGATGATTCGATGATTCTATAAGCAGTGCTACCTGCCCAGTGGGAAACCCAGGCTTTGGTGGGGTCAGCACCCTTGGGGAATCAATGGACACAAAGCAGCTCCATAACTGTCATTAAAAATGCACAGACCATCATGGCTTTCTCTTTCTGCCCATCTTATGGCTTGGGAGCCTGCTGGGCCCCAGGTGGACAGCAGAAGGAAGGAGCGAGCCCTGGCACAAGCAGTGGTTTGCTGGTGGGAGAGGGAATGGCTCCAGGGTTTGTGTCGGGGAAAAGCTAGTGTGGCTGCTGGCAGGGCTGGTCAGGGGGGCCTTCTGTCTCCAGGTTCTTTAGCTGGCGGCACACTACAGCAGCATCATGAGCCATTTGCTCCTTTCTAGGGATTCAGTAAGAGACTCTTCTGCTGTGACCTCTGCCAGGCTGCTGGGGCCAGCAAAGACCATCCTCAAGGGGTTTGTCCATCATTGTTTTGTATCTCCATGGGCTTCTGTTTGTCCCTCAAGCTCCCCAGGGCTCTCCCCAGGGTGGCTTCTCCTTCACCAAGCTGACAGTAGGGCTGGATGGAGGCTGCAGAGCTACGGGAACTACCTGTATCTGGGGGCTTCTTCCACTGAGGATGGCCAGAGCTCCTCATGAGGCATCTCCAGAGGGATAAGAACCCCCAGGAGCCCATGGTGCGTATGGCTAACCAGCCAGACCTTTCTGCTTTAACAAAAGGAGCTCCCCACCTTCCTCTTGGGAGCAGGCTACTGTCCCAAATTTCACAGAGAAAAACACCACAGTGGTTTTATCCTTGTAAAAAAAACCCCAAGCCTAGCAGTGCTCAGAGGGAAACCTGGGCCTCCCAAGTACCCCATCAACACACTACCCAGGGGGACAGCTTTCCTCTGCAGGCCTTGGGAGTCAATAAAGAGTCAAAGGGAACTGCACCCCGAGGAAAGCAGACATACCCCAGGTCCTCCCTCCCTTCTTAACTCCCAAACTACATCAGGACCTCCACGGGAATTGAGCAAACTTAAAAAAAAAAAAAAACCAAAAAAAACCAACAACACAAAAAACAAACAAACAAAAAAAGGAAAAACAGAAAAGAAAAACAAATCGAGATGCACGGCTTGGAAACTGTGCTCCAGCAGGCAGGGGTTAAACCCTGCCCTCCCAGCCAGGATCTGGGCTCCTGGAAGCAGAGCAGCCACCTGAGGCTGGGGCTGCCCGGGAAGGGCTCGCCAGCCCCGGAGAACAGCGGGACCGTTAATGAAGGCTGCTGGCAGCGGGAGCGCTGCCCCGGGGCAGGAGGAGGGGAGAGGGGAGGAGAGGAGTGGGCTCCCCAGGCTGCTGCCCAGGCAAGGATGGCAGCAGTGGCTGCAGACAGCCTCTCTGCCCCAGCGGGCACCGTCACACAATGATTTCTCTGTTGTCCCCCCCTTTTTCCTCCCCAGCCTGAACCCTTTTTTTTTTTTTTCCTCTCTCGTGAACGTATGAGCCCAAAAGCACTTTAGCAACCGAACATGCCCCCCGCCACTTCTCTGCAGTGGCCCAGTGCAAACCGCAGCTGTCCCCACCGGGCTGCCACAAGCAATTAAGCCAGGGCAGGCGGAGCGAGGCAAATCAGATTAAATAGCTCAGGGGGTTGCTCGCACTGCAAGGAGATTAGGAAAAAAACCAACCTTGGCTTCCCCGCAGAAGTCTTCTCAGGCCCATGTCAAGGCAAGGAGATATCTCCATCCCAAATGCAATCCCCCTCCTCGAGGCGCTACCAGGATGGGTCTAATCCTGATGCACTCCATCAGCCCCACAGGGAGCAATAGGAGTCCAAGGCTTAGGCGCTGGTTCAGCAAGCAGTCGTTAGTGCCCTGACTTAATGAGTGTAATTAGCATCGCCCACCACAAACAGATTTACCGGAGGGCTCAAGGGGAATTTCCTGCAAAAGGGATGGGGATACAAGCCAAGGGCATTTGGGCGTGATGTGACTTGCTGGTGGGTCACAGTGGTGGGGACCAAAGCAGACCGTGCCAGTGCAGATGGCACTCATGTCTCCAGACCCTTGGCACCGACCCCATCCCCGGCTGTCCTGTAGCCATGAGAGGGGAGCTGGCACCATTGGCTAAAGAGCAAAGCAAAGAAAAGCCCATGGTACCTGCATGTCCTCCTCGTTGGGTGGCTGGTACTCATCACACCACTGGTAGTCTCTCTTGTATGAACTCCTGTACATGCCCGGTGACACAGGCAGCTGAAATGAGAGGAGGCAAATACAAGGAGCTGCTAGGACTTGAGGGAAGCCTTCAAAAGTGGTGATACAAATCCAAAATGCTCCCTCATAGCTCAGGAGAGGATGAGCTGCTCTTCTGAGCACAGCTTCTGTCCCAGCTTCTGTCCCAGCCCCACCTGGGGCCTGTCCAACAGGGGCAACCCCTTGATCAGTTGAGCCCTGAGCAGGGTGACCAGGAAAGCCCTACCCTCTTTTGGCAATGGTCTCTGAGGCTCTTCTTGTCCCAGGGTGTCCCTTGCAACAAACACCTTCCTCCTGCCTTTCTCAAGCCTCCTCTGACTGCTCAGATGCCCCCAGGCAGAGCAGTAATATAAAGCTGTCGAAATACTTTGATCAGCTACTGAGGTCCAGTGTCACTCAGGTTAAATCGGCATGTGCTTCCAACTCGTATTTCAGTAATATTTCCCATGTGCTTATCACATATTTGAAGTTAAGTGCTGGCTAATGTCAATTCCCATTCTGCAAAGTGACTGGAGAAATTATAGAGGAAAACTCTTCTGAGGGATATTAAGCCAGTGACACCTGCCCTAACACCAAAAATCATCACAGTGCAAACTGATGGAGACAGGGAGAGGATTTTTGGGAAGAAAAACTATGTGCGTGTCTTGTTTCCTGTGCTCCTGTCTCAGCATCCACCATGGGCAATGCCGGAGCCAGGAAATCGGATGAGCAAGCCTTCAGGCTGACCCAAGAGACCTGTTTTTATGCTGAAGCATTAAATGTGCTAATTTGTCAATGCGTGGTAGAGGGGTAGGGGAGATGAGATCCTGTGCGGTAATTGAAGGTGTTACTGCGATCTCCGCTGCTGCATGAACACCTCCACCACACAGAGGTGGCTTGGCCGGCCAAGGCACAGGTCTGCACTCCCATGCCTCATGTGATCAAAAGGAACCAGTAACTGCACTAGCACACAGCCCCTTAGGGAGGGCTCCTCATGCCTTGCCAACAGTGTCATCCATTCTGGGCAAGAACGTATTTTATAGTCACATTCATTTTTTCTAACAGTTCACTCTTTTCACCCTCTGGGCTTCCCAGACCAGTGACAGCCTTTGACCAGAAGCTCATTGTCACCAGTTCCTATTATCTTCCCAGCCTGGCAAACCCTGCAAAGCTGTTACTCAAACACCGGTGAAGATGAGAGTTCCATGTGTACTTCACCTTCGAGTGTACTGTTTTCCTCATTGTGTCTACCATGGTGAGCCAGGAATCTGGACCAGGAAATTCAGTCAGTTAACAACCAGCAAACCAGATCCTCTCCTCCACACTGCCCCAGGGAAGAGATGGCAGCACCCCACCACCAGCAGACCCAGAGCCAGCCAGGGAGCGAACATGAGTGTCCCCTCCTGGGATAGGCTACATGTGCAATGGGATCCACCAGCACCTGTGTGGCCACGGTGTTTCCAGGGACAAGGGAAACTTTTGTCCCTTTGTGAGATGCCCACACTCCAGAACCCTGGAGGCCTTGGTGGGAGGGGGTGTCTCATGAAGTTGTGGGGTGAGGGCTTCTTGGAGGAGAAGCCCCCCCACAGTTACAGCTGGGGAGCTGCTGCTTGCTCTTTCAGCTGCAGCCAGGCATGCTGGGGACATATGGCCAGGAAAGGGACAAAGCCTGCCCTTTGTGAGCTCTCTATACGCTAAAGATAGGAGCAAAAGATGGGGAAATTGGAGGAAAGCCCTTCTTTGTGGGTGCGCTGTGAGGAGTGGAAGAAAACAGCATCCTCACCTGGCTGCGCTGAGGGGTGGGAAACATTGCAGAAATAAGGCAGGCAGGGATCTCCGCTTGGCCTTGGAGGGCGGCTGAGTACACCTAACTGCCCCATCCGGGTGCTGCTGCAGCCCCTTTCCTCTGATGGCCTGCAACATAAGACAGCAGGGGATGCTCCAATTTAATCTTCTGTCCCACAAATGGACAGGAACGGCAAACCAGTAAAGAGTATTTACTCTTTAAAAAATGTCAAGCGTTAACCAGGTTTGGACCCACCTCATCCAAGACTAATCTCACCTAATTTTAGATAGTCACAATGAGGATGCCTCCCTCGGAGCTGACCCTTCTTGGCTCGTTTAGCCCGATTCATGTGACCAATGTAGATACATACGTGGGGATAAAATAAACTGCTTGCTCAGAAAGCCTGAGTTTGGTCAGCTGAATCTCACCCAAGAGTCCAATTTCTGTAGCTACACATGAGCCTGGATATCTGTTCAGAAACGAGATTCTCTGGTACTACAATAATGCTAACAGTAGTAAATGCCCGTGACGATGCACAAGTCAGAAAGACGACATCTCGGCTCCAGGATCCTCTACAGAGGAGAGCCGGTCACATATCTGGGTTCACAGGCACTGTCGGAATGATGTGAATTTCAAAAGTTATTTCTCTTTGCAGCCTGTTACGCACCAGCCTATAATTGGCACCCAAGGATGCTGACGCTCTGTCGAGGGTCATGTGCTGCAAACACCTCAGCACTGGAGTCAGGTAGATGGAGAAGCCCTTCGTCCCCACGGTATTTTATGCAAATTAAAATTAGAATAAATGATGCAACAAGAAAAGAAATTATTTCCAGAAATGTGAAACTCTCGTGTTCTCCTGTGCTTATATTAAAGGGATTACACTCCATTTCCTTCTTAATACAGCTAATGCTCTATGGGAAGCCCTCAGGCCAGGGATTAAAGCACTTATTCAATTAATTAGGAACAAACTTCTGCCTTAAAGTCAAACACACAAATATCAGTAAGTCCTTGAGAGTGTCTTCCTTCCAGGGCAGGGAAAATGGATCCTATTTCTGATGTACATGAAACCAAGCCCGCACTCTAAAATTATTAGGAATAACACAAATTAGGAAGATGTATTTTTAAAATACCAGTGTTCT
The DNA here is from genome assembly GCF_963924245.1 of Chroicocephalus ridibundus. Classification (NCBI taxonomy): domain Eukaryota; kingdom Metazoa; phylum Chordata; class Aves; order Charadriiformes; family Laridae; genus Chroicocephalus; species Chroicocephalus ridibundus. The sequence goes on from NC_086288.1 coordinate 48,241,754, forward strand.
GTAAAGCAGCACAATAAAGGATAGACAGTGCCATCATCTTGAAATCAGCATCTGAACTCACATCAGTTACAGGGGGAGCAGAATCAGGTCGTACAAGACTAATGTAGGTGAGACACAATTTTAGGTTGTAACTAGCTCCAAGCTGCAGGCACACCAGTGTCTCGATATAGCTGAAGTTAGAGGTGAAATCCTGGCCCTGCTAAACTCAAATAACAAAATGCTTATTCAGTAGGATCTGAATTTCACCTAAGGTGTCTGATTCATTACTGAGATAGAAGAAAATTTCCAAAACCTGGCTCCAAATCCTAATCTTCCTTGATGATGGCTTGATCCTTCCGTCTTCTCGCAGGCACAGCTCACATGAAATTAAAAGGCATTTTGCCAGGATAGTTCATGCAGGAGCAGCCCATTATTGCTGTTCAGCTTCCCATTTCTTCTTCCCAAATACCAAATGATGGGGCTGATAATTACCAACATAATCCCAATTAGAAGTGGGTAAGAACCAAACTCCTAGCTCTCACCTTCCTCTACCTTCAAGTGAATTTATCAGCCTCCTCATTGCTAATTCAGATATGGAGAAAAAGTAAACCAGTCACATGCCTTTGTTTTAAAGTAGTTTTATACACAAGGACTTTTTTTTAAATTCCTTCACAGGCATCTGTGGGCTGCAGTGCCATTACCTCTCTTGCAATACCTATTCCCTGCAATGGTCCCAGATTTCTCTGGGAGCACCCCCAGTACAAGAAAACTCGGCAGAAGGATGTCAGATCCCTCCCCTGGCATCCCTGCGTGCAGTGCTCAGTGCGGGCTGCACAGGAGAAGCACCAGGAGGGAGACATCCAACTGGAGTGAATGGAAATATTGTGCTGACTTCAAATAAGCTGGAATCACCCCTTCCCTATAGCATTAACCACCGTGAGATCATTCAAACTCTGCTGGGCTACACAAAGCAGCACCAAGCACTTCAATGTTACCTGTGAATCACAGCCACGGGGTTGCTTTGTCATTTTTTTGACCAGGCAAAACACGGTGCCTTTTCCTCCCCATCTTCCCCCACCTAAATACTTCCTGTATGTTTTTCGAAAGCTTCCCTGCCTTAGGAGTTCATTGAAGAGGGCTCACTGTACCCTGCACGGATCCTTGTCTGTGCAGCTGACTGCACGCCTCAAAGAGAAAAGCTAATGCTGAAGACCAGCACTGTGTTATAAACATCTGCAGGAGAAAATTGCTCTTAAATAACTGGTCTATTTTCACAATTCTCCAGAAAGGTGATGGCTGAGATTTCCAGGGTCAGGAGCCTAAACCAGATACCTGAATGCAAGTGCCTGTGTTTCTCGAGGCAACGATCACCCCAAATACCCAGGGAGGTTTTCAGAGGGTGCTGGTCCTTTTGACCCCTCCACATCATGCTTAGTGCATTGATATAAGAGAATTACAACAAGCCAGCCAGGACCAGATTGTCAAAGGCAGGCAATTATGTGTTTTAACAGAATTTTCTAATGGGCCCAAACGTCTGATAGCTGAGTTCAGGTCCTTTAAAATCAGATGGGAGGAGTTTAATTTAAAGTCAAGGACCTTATTTACAATGTAAAACAATGGAATTTGTGTACCTGATCTGTGCAGCTCCTTTCTGACATCCTGCTGGACATTTCCCTGTGCTTAGAGGTACCAATGTGCCTCTGGAAAGTCAGTATCACAGCCTCAGTAAGACTGCAGTAGCATACGGGATGTGACACAGAGATGGATTTCACCTCAATTTGGCCCTGACTTCCCCTATTGGCTGGTTTTTTGTACTTGTGAAATGGCAATGGTGCTATCTAAGCCTGTATTGCTCTTGTGCAAGGTACTGTGCACCGGGTACCATCTCAGCTATTAACAGTTCATTGCAAGAAAACATGGCCAAGGAGGACATACCTCCCTGTCAACCTGGCTCTTGACAAGTGCTTTTTGGGCTAGGAATAAGATTCATTGCCCCCATGAGGATGTTGAAAGAGGGAAGCGATCGGTAAGCAGGACCCCCATCGTGTGAAAGAGGCAGGGCGTAATCTGTGAATCTCCATTCACGTTATCACCACGAGGAGACAAAGCGCAAAGGGGAGACTCTTCTTCAAGGGACGAGTGTTGACAGCCCATTCTGTCAGCATGAGGTCAGTCACCCATTTGGGTCTAAAAACATGAACTTTCGTGGCAGTGTAGCAGTCTAGCATGGGAAGGTTTCCCATGGAGTTATTTCATGCTTCTCTCCAGTTTTCTTGATAAATTGATGGGGGCATTTATGGCACCTTGTGGTCTGAAAAAAGCAGTATCCTTCAGTCTAAATCTGAGGCACCTGTAGCAATCTTTCAGACACCTAAATCAGTTACAGGACTGAGCCCTCGAAGTCAAACTCCTTGTTGCACAGACACTCCTCTCCGCAGAAGACAAAGGCAGATGGTGAACTCCATGGTGGTGTCCCAAATCCCCGGGTACTTCTGCTGTGGCATCCTAAAACAGTCAGCTGTTTACCCACACGGTTCCCCCAAAAAAAGCATCCATCAGCAGAGGATGGCTGAAATCTCATCACTGTCTATGTGATGTGTCCTGTGATACAAATCAATGCATATTTATGCACCTGTGTAAGGCAAATACATGTACGTACTGTTGGAGAACCTAAATCTGCTCACTAATGCCGTTGTTTAAATAGCCCTTTAACCACATCACTTTTCTCCTCGTTAGGTTAAGTTGCTAGAGGTGAAAAAGCCCTTCCAAAACGGTTTTCACTCACTCACTCAGTCCAAAGTAAACATGCCTCTGGGACCATTATGTGTATCAGATATCCGAGGCTTTGTTAAGAGCTTGCCTGTTAGGTAAATTCTGCTTCTTTTTCTCCTTGGAAGCAGAAGGTTAAAATTAGAGATAGGCTCACGCGAGTACGTCAGAACAGCACCATGTGTTACAGACATGTTGAAATAACAGGCGAAATTCAGAGCAGTGCACACAAGTGACCCAACTCTCTGGGAGGCTCTTGATCTAACATAACTCTGGTTATAGTACGACATCGGCTTGACTTACGCCTGTCACTTGCAATCACATTTGTCACAGATCTCACAGTGGCCGAGAGCCTGACGTTTTCACCAGCAGTCAGTGCAGCCACCATACAAAGCCCACAATAACAAGTATGAGTCCTTGCTGGCAATATGGGGGGGATTGTGCATTTATAGCACATGATGGAAAATCCTCACATGTCTGGAGGAGCTCAGGAGTTTCAGCCAGCGGGACTTTCCTTGGGTCTCACCTCGCAATACAATCACATCTACGGCTTAAAGGCAAGTTTTGCAGGATAACGGCCACTCCAAATCAGCTCATCTAGATGTCTCATCCACAACTGACTACAGTGAAGAGGAGCTTTTCCATTGACTGCACCAAGGTTTGGACTGGGTCTGCAACCAGGACATTTTCCCACTGCAGCCATTAGCTGTTCAGCTGATCTAAACTTGTCAGGGAGAATAAAGCAACCACCTGCATCCAGTGACAGGAAAAGTAAAATGAGATCAAACGCTAGCAGGAGGAGAGAATTTAAGCAATGCAAGAGGTGGTTGCCTGTCATTTCAGAAGTCACCTTTTGTCTTTGATCTGTGCTTAGGAAGTGGGCACCTCCTGGATCAGATGGTCATTAGAGAAGTGTGCCACCGAAGTCATCCCACCTTGAAGTCTCAAGTGTTTGCTTTCCCCAGAGATCCTCCTCCTACTTCCGCCACCGTGTAAATCATCTGCCCTGAGATTTCCTTTAGAAAAGCCAATTAATACAGGTTAGGGAGCAGCAGCCAGGACTTGTGTCCTCTAATGCCAGGATCATTCACTGTGATGAAGCTGAGACTGCTCTTTTATAACTGTATTATACACGCACAGGTAGGTCCTCTAAAGATCAGAGGAGAGTTATTATAAAAGCTGTTATGCCAACAAAAAAAGCCCTGGCCCTGAAGAGCTTACAGTCTAAACACACAAGAGAGATAAAGGACTTTGACTTGAAGGATTTTAAAGAGGAAGCACCCCGAGACAAAGCAAGCTGCAGATCCCTCAGAAAATCTGTGGCAAAACTGGGGATAAATCCTGCTTTGCTGAACCCTCTCTGCTGCTCTTAACGGCTCCTTGGAGCGCTGCCTGGTTATTGCTAAAAAAGCATTTGTTTTAGCAGCACGCTTTGGGGAAATAAAACACTGTGCCATTTTAATGTGGCAAGCACATGCAGCTACCCTCTAAAAGAAGATTTAGAGCAGGTGTGCAGGCAGATATTTGCCAACCCTGCAATAAAATAAACCCTTTGCATTTAGTTTGTTGATACTTTTGGTGACTGTTAAGAAGAGGCAAAATCATGGGGAAGTGGGAGCCTGGTCTCAGGTTACTCCATAAATTGGTTAAGGCTGCAGAGAGGATTACAGTCCCAGAGCCATCCTAAGTAGTGGGATGTCATTACGGCAAAATCAAAGGTAACCACGGGGCTTGGCAGGTAACTGTCAACAGCTACGGGAAAGAGCCAGCCCGGGAAGGAGCTCCGCATCAGGATGAAATTCAGTCACCTTTATTTTCATTTCAGGTGAGGGGTCAAGCAGAAAAGCTATCCCCAGCGGCCTTTATTTACAGTTTTCAAGGGAGCGGCCGATGAAGCATTTAGAGGAAGAAGGATGAACCCGCTCGTCCCTCACTCACAGAGACCAGCCTGATGACAGACGGAGGATGCTGTAATGGCACGAGAGCTGGGAAGATGCCTTTTATGAATGAAACGCAGGAGGTGGCAGTGGCCCTAATGAAGTCGTTAACAAAACTCCCAGTGACTTGAACAGGGACAGGACTTAACCTATAATATTTGCAGGGAGACCAAGGAAAAGATCTTCCCATCAGGACACTTACTTTCTGCAGCGTAGGAGCTCACTCCCAGCAGTGACAGCAGCAGCAATGCCCTATAAGCAGATTTCAATGGATTTCTTCAACCTGAGTTTCCTTTTACATTTCTTCTCTCTGTCCTATCTAGGCAACCAATCTTAATTTCTAGAAAAACACAATATGCTCTTTTTTTTTTTTCTCCTAAACATGTAGACAATTTGCTATAAAAATTTTGTGAGGTTTTTGTATTTCTCTGGATCTCCTCTTGATGAATGAATATGAAACCTATAAATGGTTTTGTGCTGTCGAGTCAGAGCAGATACATTCATGCTGGAAAAAATACCAGGGATTTTTCTTTGGCCCTGAGCTCACATCCACACAGCCCAGCCAGCACTCCCCAGAGCAGACCGGTCCCATGGAAACTGCCCACTGAGAAGTTTATAGCCTCTGAGCCATGTCTGGGCATGGAAGAGTACTGTTAACCCCAAAACATGCCTGGCCCGCGCTACTAATTTAACTTTATGGACTACAGCAGGTCACTGGCTGGGCCCATGACCTGGTCCTGTTTAATGCAGCAGCGGAAATACAGCCAGTGTGTACATACCAGGCACCCAGTATTTTTCTATGTTGCTATCAACTAAATGGTAGATGACCTGCAAGGAAGTTTTAAGACCTCGCAGCTTCAAGCTGACCATCACAGGGAGGCAGAGGGTGATGGCACCCCGCAAGGACACTGCAAGGCACAGCCCCGGCTCCTCCACAGATGGCGGGCTGCAGCAACACAAGGAGCTGAGAGCCTCTTGCAGTGCCCAGAAATCTCCACCCAGGACAGGAAACAGAAAACAAAAGGCAAAATTTCTGCTTTTCCACTCAGACGTGGGAAACCTTCCTTCACCCTCCCTCCTCTTTAAAGACCTAAACCCTACCAGCAGCCAGTTTTGCAAGGGTTAACCAGCATGAAATGAATGTGGAGAGACAGTCCGGGAGCGTAATCACTTATTATTTTCAGGTAATATGCTTTATCTCTGACTAATCTCCTCATCTGGAGAAACACTCACTGCAGACAAGAGTCACCGAGGTTATCTCTGATGATGGGTCTCTACGGACTACTGGCTGCGAGGGACTGAGGAGAGGCCAAGCAGAGGACTTCAATTATGGCCTGAACTATGCTCTGGTAGCTGAAAGGCCATTGTTTAATCTACTAGAAATCATCTATTTTAGCAGATAAAGGGATTACTTGGGTTTTCTTTTCCCCAAGAACAGCGTGTTATTCCAACTACTAATGGAACATTTGGTATTTAATTAAAGAAAAAGCACAGGGAGAAGCAACACAGGCATCAACATCACTTCTGGGGAAATTCAAATTGATTGTCACCCTTTGATGCTGCTCAATCACCTCTATCTCACTCACCCTTCCTACAGCCTAGATTAAATCATCTGGTTCTCTCCGTCCTGCCCATTTGATTTATTTTTTTTTTTTAGGGATCCCATCCAAAACTTTGGGACTACAGAATGTGAATTCAATGCTCTGCAGAAACCTCCTGAACGTGTAAAGAGCCACATTACCCGTCAAGAGGAGGGTGTGGAAACTCCAGTTGGATGATTTTGCCTCTTCTTCTGCACGCTTAGTGCTGGTTGCTGCCTGGCAGGGCTCTGTCTGCCTGGCCCATTAGAGTGATTTGGTGTCGTCATAGGTCTGGTGTTTGGAAACTCAAAGTGGCTCCATTGCTCAAGGATGAACTTGAAACTGCTTCATGCATAAATCTTCTGTTTGCCCCTTTTCCCTCTCAGTTCTCTTGTCTTTGCCATCTCCATTTTCAGAGAGGTTTGCCCTTTATTTTTTTGTCCCACAGACTATAGACCATAGAGGACAGTTAGAAGTCATTCTTAAGTGCTCCACTGTGTTCAGCAAATACAGACTCGTTTTCTCATGTCATGCACCTCTTCAGTTCCACAGACTGCAGACTCAAAGGGTCTATGAAGGAAGATTAGGAAGTAGCAACTTATAGAGGTGGGTGTAAATTCAGTACACAGGGGTACACACCTCTGTTGAGAAAACTGTAAAGCAAAAAAAAAAAAAATCAAAATGAAACCAAATAATCTAGTTTCTCCTACCTTCAGCATCTTAATCCTCTTCACTTTACCAAAACAAAAACAGGGTACCTTAAAAGTGATTATCCATCCAGCCAGCAGCCAGTTTCCTCAGTTGACCATCCCTTTTGTAAATCATACTGCTGACTGTCCCATTTCTGACATGTCTCACAGTCTGTAACATTCCGTTACAAATACCAGCTACCTTTTTTTGTTTTGCCTTCCTGACCATCCACTTCTTTGCACATAGAGCAAGGACAGGGATCTACTGAGTAGCCTGATTTTTTCCGTGCCTTCTCATGACTGTTTCAGATGACCTATGCCCACGTGTGCCAGCTACATCCTCCTTCAGATCTCTGTAGAGGGATCTGTTGCTGTCCTGTGTGGTGAAATTTCTCAGATAAATGAGGCAGTCCATCTTGTCCACCCTGCTGCTACCTGACTGTGTAGTTCTCATCCTTTCTCCCTTTCCTCCTGGTCTTCATCTGGCCCACGCCAATGTTTGATCTGCATCATTCATCATCAGACACAGCAACCTGACTTGGCACATCTGATGAACTGCCACCACCACCGAAGGTGTGATCATCTTCAGGCTCTTGATCTCCTTGTCTGACTTTGCCCAAAGTCTTTGGTGACTGTAACTCCATCCTTCATTTTCTACAGGCAGCTCCAGAAGTTGCTGCGAATTATCAAGTCACCCTGTCTGCTCCCAGTCATTGTGTTGAACCAGTTGTTCAGCTTGCTTTTGACCAGGACTGCTGACCTCACCTCTTCATAATGCTTTTCAGCAGCTTCTTATACATATCATATAGCCCTAGGACACTCCGCACACCTATTGCAACACACTGGGTCAAATGACTTTTAGAAATTGTGCAACTGAAGTTCTTGATATCTCTGAACTTGCCAGTGACCAGCCTCTTGCACTGGTTTTGCTGTACTGTCTGTCTTGCTTTATGGAAACTGAATCCACCTTCTGAATCCTCCAGCAAGGAACACAGTGAGGAATTTGCTTAGGTATCAGGAAAAGCACAGAATTTGGAAGGTCACCATTGTGGGAATTTGCTTACTAGGATCCATTTTTCCTTGTTCAGGGGATCTTTTCTTTCCTGATAACATACAGTTGCCTGGCTGGGTCAATGACCCATGCTACCGCCCCATCGATCCGTTCTCAGCCCCTCAGATTTCTTCAGTCTCCTGACCCTTCTTTGCAACATCTGCCAGCAAGATTCTTCTTCTCATCCTGCTCCTGAAGCGTTATAATCTCCCAAACACTGAGAATCTCTTCATCTCTTGATCGGTCATCTGTAAAGACTCTAGTAATATTTCACCCATCTCTTCAGCTTGTCCTTTTCTGAAAGCAGGAGGCTCTCCTCAAATTTAACGTTGTGGAGAGTACACTTGTTCGTCTTCCTTATCATCTACTATAAAAGGCCACCTTGATTTGGACTTTCACAAGAATGTTTTAATGCTGCCTTGCTTTTTAAACCAATTCTCCTTGACTGCCCTTGCTATCTGACTTTTGCCCAGCTCTGGGTACGCCTGCTGAGGGTATGTCTTTTCACCTCTGCATTCTGCTTATCCCTGGCCAGGTGAAGAATGTCTTCCAACACCCAGGCTCAGTGGCTGCCTGCTTTCTTTCTCACCAAGCCATTTTAAATAAATGTTGTTGAGACAGATGATGCGGTTATGACTGCAGAAGACCACTGCTCCAGGGGATACCCAGTGCTTGCTCTTCCTCTAATTGCTAATTTTGGTCTTCCTAAATGCCAATCATAGCTTTTCAGCTCCGTTGCCTGTTTAGTTTGCACTTGCATTTGTTTTTGCATATGTAGAGTCTGTAGAGCCTCATGAAAGCCTGCAGGCACTTGCCATATTTGCTCCTGGTTAGTATTGTCTTTGCCAATCTTTGGCATGTGCCAATCAGTCACGAACATCGGTCATTGGGCACATGAATGGTTCACTCCCAAGGTACGGCTTAGGCATGCCTTGACTGGTAGCTAAATTGCCTGAAATTCTTCAAAGAAGTCAAGGAAATTCTTCCTCAGTATCTATCATAGGAGCCCATATGTCTATAAGTGCTACAAAACCTGTTCCACAGACCTAAACTGAAGGGCTGATTTCTGAATGGTGACAAATCCTGAGTTGACCGGGGTTTTCTTTTTACTACGGTGATTCCTGCTGATGCCTCTCATGTGTTTTGCATCATTGCCTTAAAACAAGGTTTTTCCATGTGGCATTGCTACCTTGTCTGTCCACCTGATTATCAAAAGGTGCACAGTATTATGTTGGTACATCTCTAACTTGCCCATTAGGAGTGAAATTTTACCCAAACTGATCTCAGATTCCTGCTTCTGCTGGCCAAAGCTTCCACTAACAGCAATCCTTTCACTGGACCACTTCCCCTCATCAGGCACTGACCTACTTACAGATATCAGATAGCATCTACCTGGCCAAGAAGACTGAGTAGAGCTCAAAACGCTTCTTGCCAGTAGACTTCATGGCAGTCGTGGCCCTGGTGGGTCTTAGCACATGTTGCTCTGCATCTTACGAGTAGGTTTTTGGCTTAGATGACAACACGGTGCTCAGCTCTTCTCATAAGAGCCATACTTTTAACAGAGGGCAATTCTTATTTAAGCATCGCAGCAGTATCTAAATTACACAAATCATCTCCCTGGCTGGGCGCTAAAACCTGGACAGAAATATCACTATATCAGGCAAAATTAACCACAGTGTAAAAACCAACCAAGGGAAGCTCTGATTCTGGAGCCAGAGTATAGCACAATGTCCAAGGTAGGGCTGATGGTGGGAAAATGGGAACATGGGAGATCACTGTGGGCAGCCCACATGCATGCAGAAGGATACAGGATAAGGTTTCTTTTAGTAGCTGTCTTCTTTCAAGTACGCATCAGAAAAAAATGACCCACCTTGATTGTAAAATTGATGGAGAATCCACAATAAGTCCTGGTAAATTGTTCTAACAATTATGCGTGATAGTAAAAATTGATACTTTGTACTTAATTCAGTTGCACACAAAGGTGTTTAGAACTGTCTGAGGTTCCCTATGGTACCTGAGACATCTGCAATACCTCACATATTTGAAACAGTGCCAGTGGGAGACCACTGGAGACTGCAATGCGGTTCCTACCAGTTTTATTTGATGTCCCCTAGCTCTTGTATTTGACTAGATAGCAAACAACTTCATCCCTGTTAATTCACCCCACTACTCAATATTTTATAAGTGCTATCATAATTTGATGCACTACCAATATGAAATAATCATAATTCATAGAATCATTTAGGTTGGAAAAGACCCTTAAGATCATTCTTTATTCCTATGCCTCATTCACCCCAAGATCACAACAAGGACAGAAGACTATTCACAAGAACCCCAACAACTTTAAAAAAAACCCAAACAACTAATTTCCGGGATGGACTCCATCACTCATGAATCTCAGATTTTGCTGCTAAATGTGTCCTTTTGCTTCTCTGTATCAAAATACACTTCTGCTCTTTTGCTCCCAGTTGTCATGCAGAGATTGAGGTAGCTCTGTGTCAGTGAGCTGTCCTCTTCACTATTTAACACTCCGTAGCCCCAGTTTTTGACTACTACACATTTGGTCTACAATGATTCTTTATCTTCCCCCCAGATCAACGACAGAAACAGCAAAATAAACCAGTTGCCCCAGGGTTTCCCTGCAAAGAGACTCAAGGATTCCTTTTTCGCAGTGACATTCAGAAATCTGTTTAACCAGTTAGAGCCACTTAATTTGTATCATGTTGATTTTATACCCTTTTTTTAAAAATCCACCTCCAACATGGTATTAACAAAGCACTTTCAGAAATCAGTTGCATCAAGAGTTGCTCACTCTTACTGGAGAACAACAGCAAATATTGATTTGACAAGGCCTATTTTCTATATACGCACATCCATTTGCATCAATTTCATTTCCTTCCTTTAAGAATTCATTAGTCAAGAGATGTGCCCACTATTTCTTGCCTTTAACAGTGACAGGCTGACAGCCTTAGCATTACCCAAATAATTTGGCCAGTCCTTTCAAATAATGAGCCAATATCAGCTTTCGTAGTTCTCTAAAATCTTTCTAGTGTCCCAAAATGAAAAGTCAGCACTAATTGCCCACACAATGTGTTTGTGGTTCCAAGAGTTCTGAAACTCTTGGCTGTGAATTACCAGGACTGGCTGATCAGAAAATATTTTATTTACGTGGTTGCTATTTAACATAATTCCTAGTTATTAATGGAGCCCAAAATGCTCTTTCACCAGCACCTGATACTAATAAACTATCTGATTTTCTCCTTCAGACAAACAGGGAAAAGAAATATTAATTTAATACTCCTCCGTTTCCTTGTAGTGGTGGTGATGGCTGCAACTGCCTTTCTCTACTAACAGTTTCAATTATTTTTACCTTAGCTGACCATAAATTTATGTTTTTCTATTCCCATTACTCATTCCAGGGCAGAGGTGGCCTATTCAGATGAATTAAGACCAAAAGATATTGGCCTTTACCTTTAGTCTATAGGATTGATTACTACAGGGCAACCAGCCCAGAGCACTAAGCTCCATTTCAAATATCCCATTACACATCAAAAACACATAAAAAGCACAAAGACGTTGCTTTATTTCAGCCCAGGTCAGCTTCTAGCTTTAAGCAGGAGGGATGAGGCTCCCTGCTTAAAACTCCTCCCAGAACAGACACTGTCCAAAACTACCAAGTTAGTCACACCTCATTGTCAGGTGGATTTTTTTATTGTTGCAAAAATAAAATGAGGAAGGATTAAATTCGCGGGATCAGAGTGGGCATTTCATAAAGCTTTTTATGAATCTTAAGCCCAAGGAGAAGCAGGAGAAATGCAGGGCACTCAGAGCTTCTGCAAACATGCTTCCAAACACCTGGAGCGTTTGCTTAATCCACCTGCAAACAGCTGACTTCCTACTGTCTCCCACCAGGCTCCTCTTCCCCCCAAAACCCCAAAGTCAGGCTTCTTTCCCAGTTTTGGTGAAATCACTTCTGACATGCAGAGCTACTGAAGCCTGGCTGTATCCCTTTGTCCCCCAACACTCTGAAATTCCCAATTGCAACTGTCTCACTCCCAAGGTGTCTATTTAATCCCACTTTTATTAGGAGCGCAGCGCCGGGTAGGTTACAGGGGTTACAAACAATGAAGCTTTTATCAAAACTTCGGCTAATCAGTCGCTAACAAGCTCCCATTCAGGAAGGGGCTAGGCAGGCCCAGGCTAAAACTAACCTGAGGGGGTAAAAAAAGGGAGGGAAAAAAAAAAAAAAAAAAAAAAAGAGGACTGGGGAGAGGGTGTTCCTTTACAGCTGCATCAGTGCCCCAGTCCACAGCCATGGAAACACTCGTGTGAGCACAGCAGACAGAAAAAGCATGCAGGAGCAGAGAGAGAGCAGAACTGCTTCTTTCAGCGATGGTGTTCACTCACAACAGCCTCAAGTGCTGGAGTAACTATGGCGTGCGATGAACTATGATTTATTCCTCGCTTTGTGGTGGAGTCCGGGGGCTGCATCATGCTCAGCACCATATAAATGCACTGGGAAAATATTTGCTATTCCAAAATGCTAACCCTCGGTCTGCAGCCTCCAGTGCTTTCACGGAGACCATGAACTAGAAACAAAACCAAACCAAGCCCGTTGCTGGTAGCCTGAAAAATTGTGGAATGAGGACACCTCCCCAGGAAATGTTGTAGGGTCTGAAAAATCAAGAAAGATTTGAAAACCACTGATTTTATCATAAGGTAAGTTGGCAAAATTTGATCGCCAGAACTTCAGTCCAATAGATGACTAGATACAGGGAGGGAGGAATATACATTATTGTCCTTAGGTAAGGGATAAAAATTACTTCAACCTGTATACACGTACACAGAACACCCTTCCCAAATTCATGGTAGTGAAACATCTATTGCGCACCATCAGACATTCTCACTCTGTTACCATTTACAAGACAAATCAGAGGGTGAGAGAAAAAAAGAGAATTTCTTAGAGCAGATTAATAGGTGTAAAGCACCCAGTCTAGGGAGTAATAGGCTTATCTGTAAATAAGGGAGTGGTACTACAGCTTAAATTTAATTTGAGCGCTTCTTAATCAATTCCTTGATATACTTGAGAGTGGAGCCATGGTCCTCAACCACTGAGAGAAAAAAGAGTAATTCTCCTGTCTTGTCCCAGAGGATGAAGAACTCATTCCCAATTTCATTGATGACTCTGGAGAAAGATATAATCTGGACACGAAGAATTCTCTTATATGTGGGCCATCAAGTTACTGCCTTGCCTCTTGCCAGCCTTAGGGAGAAAGTGAGACTTATATTGCAAATGCAGCCAAAACAAACCAAACCTGTGCTTCCTGCTTCACTGCAGCAATTTGGAGCCATTGAAGGGATCCTGGTCTCTCACTTACAGGTAAAGTCAATAGCGGCCAACATGGGTTATTATGTCCTGATTCTCCAACATGTTCCCTGTACCTCAGCATCCTCGAGAAATGGAAAGAGACGCAGGTGGGTGCAGGTATGGGTTCCTGCTGCGAGGCTGGGTGCACAGGTCTGAAGCCTTTTCAGGTTTTCGTGTTCATCTGTACACACCTGAGATTCACAACAGGAAAGTTAAGCCTGTACCTACATGTTCAGAGGAGCAGGGCCTTAGAGGCAAAGACAGTGCCTTCCTAGCAGGGGGAAAAGTGCTTGCCGCATGCATGACAAGGACAAGCACACCATCAAAGCAAATGGTATGGGGAGGACCTTGCTCTTCTGCAGCACTTTTCCTCGGTAAGTCCTGAAAGACTTTCCCAGGCTGCTGGCTGGAGAGATTCTCAGGGAATCGCAGACGGCTGGGGATATGGTTCAGCCCCGACTCCCATATGCCATGAGCTCCTCTACTGGGCAGACCTCACTGCCACGCGCATAATGCCAGCACTAACGAATGTCCCAGCAACTCAGTAATAACACAGTAATTTCACAGCGTTGCTCAAGCCCGACCCCGAACCTGCGCACAGTGGCGGACAGTAGCCTCAGACTCTTACCTTGAAACTGATTTCAGTTTTGCATTTCGGCACCTCGCTTGCCAGCTTCTCGGTGTGTTTTGGAAAGGCAAACGTCTCCCATACCTCTCTGGAAAAAAGCAGCATTTGGAAAGCAGAGAGGCAGAGTGCTGGATCTCTTCATGCTGCTCTCCTCGTGCCTTGGCAGAAGGGAAAAGCAACAGGTTTGTACTGAGAGCTGATGATGTTTTGAGGCAACACTGCACGCTACTTGCAGGATAAACGCATTAAAGAAAATTAAACATTTTTACAGCTGTCACACCATCAAAGCTTTATTCTCTCCACTCTTTAAATTAAGTGTTGGTTTGCATATCCGTGCCATCCCGGTTATGTAGTAACCTCTCTAAAGCTATTTCTGTTTCACATTCCTTACTATTTGGTAAAGCAAGCTGGAGTTTTCTGAGGACACGCATTTTTATTAGAGCTAATTCAGCATTATTTTCTCACCCGTTTCCTTTGTTGGACGCAGAGAAATAAACTAAAGAAAACTCGAAGGCAGCATACTATGCCTCTGAGGGAAACTGCCTTCCCCACCTCGTCATAGCCGGGCTGCTCCTCTAGATGGCTCTGCCTTTGCCCAAATACATCAAATCCCTGAAGCAAAAATCGCAATTTCGAGCGATAAGGCGAAATCACTGACTGCTCCTCTCCCTCCTACAATGGGCACGGGGTTTTTGAGCAAACGGATAAACGCAGATTTGTTGTAATTTTAGAGCATAACGTTTTCGGTTTAGCTCTTCAAACACCGAGGGAAGTTGCTTTTTAAAAATCTACCTGCTTCTTGCCCTTTAGATGCTCTTTCTAGCCGTGATTTCCCCATAAACTGCTTGTTTTAGATGTCTGTTGTCCGGTCCGACTTCAAATCAGCATTTTGCATTGCAACCCGTCTCCAAAGAGATGTGGAGGTGTTATAAATTATAAAGGCAAGGAAGCTGAGAAGGGAAAATACACCTTGCAGAACATAATGTAAAATTTTCTCCTGCTGCTCTGGCCATTCAAATACACACAGTAAGCACTTTCCCCGAAAGATGCAAAACAAAATCAGCAACAGTGACAGAAAGAAACAAAGTAACAACAGGAAAAAAAAAAAACAACCCCAAACCCCCCACAACCAAAAAACCAAACACCTCCCCTTACGAGTAAAGGAAGAAACTAAAAATCATAACTCTTCACCACACTTACTTTTAAGCGATTATCTGTCCCCAAAGTCTCTGTCCACTTGTTTTAAAACGAAATATAATGGTGAAAATCCTCCAATTATTACATCCCTGCTTAGATCACACGAGCGACGAAAATTTGGAATTGGAGCTAGCCCGGGAAAGCTGCTCCGACCCAGCCTCACTTATTTACATGTGCGTTTATAATTATTTTATCGAAGACATAAAACACAAAGACTTTTCCCAAACGCTCTTCTCTCCCCAAAATCCCGATGTCAAATCAAGACACCCGGTGCTCGCAACCTTGGGGAGAGCGCTTCGCATCTGTGCCTGGAAAGGGGATTTTTACGCATTTTTACCAGAAAGGAACGGAGTAACAGTCCCGTTTAAGACCCGGGGATTTACAACTTCTAAGCGACTGACAAAGACTAAGTTCTCCCGCACCATTGACCGTAATTTTCTTGTTATACGTGCGGGTCCGGTCGTGTGTTTTGCCCCGGACGAGAAGGATTTGCTGGAGCTGGTCGCTCTATTAAACCCCGGGGTGTCGGGATGGGTATGAACACCCAGGGCTTTTTCTGTGCAAAAGGATGCTCTTTCCCTCCAGATCCGCCGAAGCACGGAAGCGAAAATCAACTTTTATTCATTAAATCGCGCCCCGCGGCCGCCAGCCCTTCCCTCCCGCAGTACGAGCGACCACGCCGATGTTGTTTGTTTGTTTGTTTAATTTCGGGCAATTCCTTATCCAAAGCTAATTAACTGCCATCTCAGTCCCGGCTGTTACGAGACAGGCGGCAAAATTACACATAAATAGCAGAGTTTAGGCGAATTTCAGCCTTCGCGTTCCCGTCGGGGCAACCGCAGCGATGCTAATCTCCCCCCAGACCTCAATTTCGGGGCCGGTTTCGGGGCCGAAGGGATCGGGGACGATCGCGTCCGTGGGAAAAGCGGGGGAGGGGGGCGGATGGGGGATAATCGTCCCTGAGCAGCGGGGCAGCGCGGAGGGACCCGGGGCGGGGGAGGACGGGGCGGGGGGACGGGACGGGACAGCGGTGAAGGGGGACAAGGCTGAGGGATGCCGCCCCCGCGCTGCCGCATCCCGCCGGCTGCCAAATCCCTGGCGCCTCCCGCCAGGTCCCTCCCCCATGGCCGCTTTTGGGGCTCGGCCTTGCCCCCCTCCGCCTCCCTCCCCGCCGCCGAGCCGCCCTACTGGCTGCTCCCGCCCGCCGCCGCCGCCCGCCCAGCCCCGGCCGCGGGCGGGGAGGCCGGGCGCACGGCAGCGCCTATAAGGGCGCCGAGCCGCAGCCCCCCGGGATTTTTTGGTCTGGGGCCACCGGGGCCGCCGTGGTGGGGGGGGGGGGGCCGTTGTCGGCGGGAGAGGACGGGAGCGGCGGGGGGGAGAGCGCCGGCCGCCCTGCATGGCCAGGGATTATGAGCGCCGGTGAGTTGCAGCAGGCGCAGCCCAGAGCCTCGGCGCCGGCGGCCGCCCCCGCGCCCCCGCAGCCCCGCAGCGCCCAGGAAGCCCCCGACATGGCGGTGTACTGCAGCGAGAACTTCAGCGTCTACCCCCAGCCCAGCCTCCACCCGCCCGGCGCCGCCGCCGCCGCCGCCGCGGCTGCCGCCGCCGCTGCCGCCGCCGCCGCCTCCTCGGGGCAGCGGGCGGGCGGGTACGCGCTGGGGGACTACGGGGCGCCCGCCAACGCCGGCTACCTGTGGGGCATGAACAGCCCCGCGCCCTACCTGCAGGGCCCGCCCGGCTCCGCCGCCGCCGCCGCCGCCCCCTTCCTGCCGCCGGCCTCGTACGGCTGCTCGCGGGGCGGGCAGCTGGTGGGGTCGCCTCCGGCCCCCGGCTCGCCCTCGGCGGGCGGCGCGGAGCTGAGCTGGCTGAGCCTGGCCAGCCAGGAGGAGCTGCTGAAGCTGGTGCGGCCGCCCTACTCCTACTCGGCGCTGATCGCCATGGCCATCCAGAGCGCCCCCGAGAGGAAGCTCACCCTCAGCCACATCTACCAGTACGTGGCCGAGAACTTCCCCTTCTACAAGCGCAGCAAGGCGGGATGGCAGAACAGCATCCGCCACAACCTCAGCCTCAACGACTGCTTCCGCAAGGTGCCCCGCGACGAGGACGACCCCGGTGAGGCCGCCGCGCCGGGCGGGAGGGCGGGCTGGGGCGGGGGGATGCGGCGGGGGCAGACCCCGC
This sequence comes from Chroicocephalus ridibundus, assembly GCF_963924245.1. Lineage (NCBI taxonomy): Eukaryota > Metazoa > Chordata > Aves > Charadriiformes > Laridae > Chroicocephalus > Chroicocephalus ridibundus. The sequence goes on from NC_086288.1 coordinate 48,259,127, forward strand.
GGGGCCGCCGGCACCCCCGCGAGGAGAGCGGGCGGCGGCGGGTCCCTTGTCCGGCGGGTCCCGTGTCCCCTCAGGCCGGGCGCTGTGAGGAGACCGGGCACCTGTGTCCCCTCGGCGCCGGTGACATGAGGAGACCGGGCTCCGGTGTCCTCTCGGGGCCGGAGCTGTCAGGGAACCGGGCTCCCTTTGTACCCTCAAGCCGGGCGTTGTGACGGGACCGGGCTCCCTTGTCCCCTCAAGCAAGTCGCAATGAGCAGTCGGGCTTCTTTGGTCCCTCGGGGCCGGTGACATGAGGGGATCGGGCTCCCTTGTCCCCTCAAGCAAGTCGCAGTGAGGACACCGGTCTCCCTTGGCCCTTCAGGGCCGGCGATGTGAAAGGACAGGGCTGCCGTGTCCCCTCGGGGCGGTGACAGGAGACCGGTCTCCCTTGTCCCCTCAAGCCAGGCGCTGTGAGGAGACCGTCCCCCTCGGGCCCGCCTCGGGCCCGGCTCTGGCCCCCGCAGGAGGTTCGCCGGCCTCATCCCTCACGCCGTCCCCGAGCGGGCCGGGTGGGCTGGGGCCGGCAGTGCCGGTTGTGCAAGGCCCGGCTCCTTCGGCCGTGATTCACGGCTCCCCTGCCCTCTCCGCCCGCCGCTCGCCGGCCCGGCCCCGGGGCACAGCCGGTACCCGGCAGTGGGCGGCGGGCGGGGGCGCGCCGGGACGGTGCCGAGGCGGCCCGGCAAGGAGGGGACGTGCCGGTCTGGGGCCTTTGGGGGGAGGACGTTGTGGGATCACTGCTCCCGTCAGGCCCGGGCATGGGCAAGAGGTGTGTGGGGACACTAGAGCCACCACAGCCCCCTCACACTAAGTGCCCCGGCTTGCTGTGAGGCAGCCAGAGCAGGGGGAGCCCCACTTTGCGTTCCCTTCAGCCAGGCCTGAGGTAGAGATGCAGATCTTCCAGGAGATTTATGCTCTGTGGTGGGGAGGTTCTCCTTCATGTGGCCTTAAGGTTCGCTTGGGCACTGGAGGGGTGGGTGTGATGATGTCCTGGAGCCAGGATTTGGATCTTTCTACTGGACAACAGACAAGAGGAGGAACAGGTGTAGGAGAGGCGTGGGTGCTGTCCCGATCGGACAAGACATGGATATTGCTTATCTGTCTGCAGCGGGGCTCACTGTCACACAATTTGACTTTCTCTCTTGTTTTTCCTGTTTTCCACCAGGGAAGGGAAACTACTGGACCTTAGATCCTAACTGTGAGAAGATGTTTGACAATGGGAACTTCCGTCGCAAACGCAAGCGGCGCTCTGAGCCCAACGCCCCCGCAACTGCATCTGCGGCCTCCTCTCTGGGGGTCCTGAAGGCTGAGGAAGAGCGACCCATCCCAGCCGCAGGCAAACCGTGTGGAAACAGCCCACCCCCGGAGCTGGACCCCTCGCCTTCTGCCAGGGACCATCCAAAAAGCTCCTCACCCTCCGGTATCATTTCATCCACCCCCAGCTGCCTCAGCACCTTCTTCAGCGGCATGAGCTCCCTGAGCAGCGGAGGCAGCCGGCTGACAGGGAGTCTTGGCAGTGACCTGCATCACAGGAACTTCTCTGCTGGACAGCTGAGCAGTGGCACTTTCACCCCTTCCAGCAGCTCTTCTCAGGAGGTGCCTTCTCCAGACCAGCTGCAGCGGGTTGCGGGACCTTCCCCCGCCTACTACAGCTCCTTCCATCCCAGCAGCAGCAGCCAGGGAGCCCAGTACAACCACTACTACAACTTCACGGTTAACAGCCTCATCTACACGCGGGATGGAACGGAGGTGTAGGATGCTGGGTCAATCGGCCGGTAAGCGCTGCAAAGGGAATGGGAGTTGCAGGTGTATTTGGCAGGACCGAGGACCATATGCTTCTGCAAACAGCATTTCAATGTGGACACTTCCCAGGAGTTCTTCCAGGAAGACAGACCTTCTCACCTTAAGGACAACCCTTAAACACCAGCAGAAGGCAGATGCAAAGTTTTTTCCCCTGTCCTGGAAAATGTTAGGTGGTTTAGATGGCTTGCCATCTAAATTCTGCAGGCGAAAGCGAACTGAATTAATGTTTTCAGAGGTTTCTAATCCTGAATGTAGAATAAGAAGTTTAAAAATTATAACCATAAAGTGATATCAGCAAGAACAAAGTGTAGACATCCAGTGAGTCTTAGAAGAGAACAGGAAAAAAAAAATGAAGAGATTTCTTATGAAGTGCCTTGTACAATGTATTAAAAAAACTCTTCTACCAGCAATTGCCTCTGTAAGCCCTTGCTTTCTGCCCTGATCTTGCAATATGCAATGCACGGGGTGGGGGGGGTTCTCTGGGTAAAAACCCACCCAAAACCTCCTCAGAATCCACAGAGGTTCACTCTGGTCTTCCTGTGTATGGCATATTGTACAGCCAGGGCCGTGTGTTGGTGTAAAACAATCTTCCCTGAGCTTAGTACCAAAGATAACTCTAGCCATGCAGCTTTAGCACGAGAATAAACACTGGGGTATTTTTATACATATTTGTACGTAATGTAACTCTTCTGTACATATGTTTCTATGTGGTTTTATATTTGTAAATTATGCTCTGGAACTGTACTTATTTATAACGTGTTTTAAACTTTGTTAAAGTTTATTTTACTTTGTTTCCCCTTCTTTTTTGTTGTTTTATTTGTTTTGAATTTTTTTGTTGGTTTTGTTTTTGTTCGTTGGTGTATTAATGAAACTTTTCAGGCCAAACAGCTGTTGGGAATAAAATGTTAACAATTGTTAGATTTTTTTGCCTGGTTGTTCCTCAGTATGTTTGAGGTATTTTAAAACTCTGTGGGAGACAGGTTTTGCTTTCACGTGGTTTGGGATAAAAGGTGCAAAGATTTATGAACAATTTAATCTGCGCAGTAAGATGGAAAAAACCTGCTCTGGGCCCAAAGGAGGTGCATCTGAGCTGATCTGCAGCCTCGCATAGTCTCACTGGGCAGAGTGGGCACTCTGGGCTTTTTTTGTTTGTTTGTTTTGTTTTTGTCAACAGTCTGAATTACAACTGTCCTTTTTCAGCCTGGTTTAGTAAAAAGAAATAAAATAAAAGCTTGCAAAAGTAAAAGAAGCAGGGCTGGTTCTGGCGTGGTGCTAGCTAGCGGGAGGTAGGAAGCCTGAGCTTGACTCTTGGCTCGACTGTTTTGCAAGTCCGTTTTTCAAAGGGGGTTGCACCTGCTGAAAGCGTCAGGCTGGTGGAGAAACGCGACCTGTCAGCTAACGGGGCAGGCGGAGCGGCTGCTGTGGACAGGCACTCCCGAGAATCCGTATCCTGATTCCCGCTGCTGGGAAAGGAGGCTCCATCCTCCAGCAGCAGCCATTATGCAAAACCATCGACTCCTCCCAATTCTTGCCGTTTGCATAAGCTGCTTGTTGGGCGCTCTGGGCAGGTGGAGCGTAAATATAAATGTCTTCATGAGGAGTGTAGCATCAATAATGAAGTGGAGCATGAAATTGCAGCTATTTAACATATATGCATCTGCCGTGATGTAAGGCCGTGCCTGCAGGCTATTCATAAAACAAAATTTGTTTTACAATGCGATGCATCGCCTCTCCACTGGCTACCTGCACAACGCACAGGGTAGTGATGCAAGGCAAACCGCTGGCCCGATCCAAAATATAATGAAGCCATGACGAAACGTCAGATGACTTCCATGTGCTTGGGATTGGGACCAAGTACTTTCCCCAGCACTGGCCAACCGCCATTTGTGCAATAGCGGAGACCAGTGGGCGGGTGGCAACTCCTGCCTCATCCCCCTCTCGCTCACCCCTTCCCAGCACAGATACCATCTTCCTGGCTTTAGGGGTAATTCCTCCGTGTTTTGATTTTTAATTGCGTCTCAGGTGATGCAGCGGTAGCGATAATGGGAGGGAACGGGCAGATTGCCACCAGCAAAAAGACAAGGTGGTCAATCTCGTCCTGCTCGGGTTCAATCGCACCAGGAGAGGAATGGCTTTATTTGGGTTTTGGACAGCTGAGTTTCACCTAGAAGCAGTGGAGGGATTCCCAACACCTTCAAAAGATTTAGAGCCAGCCCTTAGGTAAGCCAGGAACCGCTTACTCATGTACCGAAGTGACCATTGCACCCCTTTTCTGCTCCTTAAGTAAGCCAGGAACTGCTTACTCACGTATCTAGGTGACCACTGTACCCCTTCTCTGCTCCACCAGCCTCTGGTGAGACCTTAGCAAGCAGTGGGCCAATGTGGGACACTTGCATGTGTCCAGCTCATGTTCTTCCACTCAGAAGATGTGTTTCAGGACTTACCCTCTGCCACTTCCATCAGCTGTATGTTTCTGCACGCAGTAGCCATAAACGTTTGCTCCTGAGGATCCCGAATCGGTGGCAGATTTGTGTTGCTGCGTGGTCTGCTTCTGGCAGTATGTCCTCAGCAAATATCCCATGGCTCAACAGACCTTGTGCCACACTGGTTGGGTGGTGGTATAGCCAGAGCCTGCCAGAGCAGAGCCAGGGAAGGATTCACCCACCACAGTGCTCCAGCCCCGCTCCTAAGGGGTGGTGGTGGGCTCTAGGGAGGTTCTGGCAGATGTGACTGTCCCCAGTGCACCTTTCCTGTCTTTAACACCAAATCCTGCTCCCTCCAGGGAAAGTGAGCCCTTAGCTGGAACCAGGGGCTGTGGCCCCTCCTGCAGGCACACCACCCCAAAGGCTGGTGTGCTCATGATAAAGCAACCTGCCCAAGGGACACTTGAGAGTAGATTTCAGCAAATAGACACCTAGTCTGCAGAGAGGAGCCAAGTGAATGCGGTAATGGCAGCCTTTTAGGTTTCCTTTTGTCATTAAAAGAGACTCTTCTTTTAGCAAATCTTGGGAGAGGGAGGGCAAGAGGATTGAGTTTAACGAAAGGCACTTAAAAGCAGCAGGGCTATTGTCATGGGCTTTGGGGATTTACTGATTCCCCCATTGAAGGAGGGAGAAGAAAAAGGCAATTAGCCTGCTGGTCCCACCCTGAGTCCCCACTCCCCTCTAAATGCCAAGGCCATGCTTGGGATGGGCAGTTCTCCATGACAATGAGCCTCTTCCCAGCCTGGGTCAGGTGACAGCCCAGCAGCACAGGGCATAGCCTGCTCACAGGGAAGTCAGCGGAAAAATGTCCTTCCCTTGGAGAGAGGCTCAGACTTCAGGCCTCTGCCCTCTCTGCTCTGGCAGCTGTAGGAATCGCCCTGTAAAATGACTTCTGGCTTTGAGGGAGCAGTGATCTCATGGCGGGTAGTTGGGAGCCCACAGATCCCGACTGCTGGATGCTAAAGCTAAGCATCACAGGAAGTCTCATCTTTGCTTGGTTTCTCCATAATTCCTAAGCATCTAGAAAGATGCCACTTCAACAAACCATACTCCATGTGAAACCATGGTCGTGCTGATGACTGGAAGCACAACTGCCTGGTACCTCTGCCTGTACCCTCCGACTCTCCTGGCCATGACCGTGGCTCTTCCAGTTGAGGTTTGGACACACAACTACCAAAAAAGGCAGTCCCTGCTTGAAAAGAGGTACAGTCCAAAGGCGTTTCAAGAGACGCGTTGGATCAGTAACACAGATGCTTGCTGGCTCCTACGTGTGGCACTTCTCCAGCACGGGGTCGTTTAACTTTGCTCAGCGCTGGCCTTATCGACATGCCAGCAAAGGTTCAGGCAGGCACCCACTGCAGGTCTGCACTTGAGCTGCTCCACAGTACAAAGGCTTTGCCAGTACAGCTGGATCGGCCCAGTCCCCTAGAGGAGACCCAGCTCCCATCAACAAAGGAAACTCTTGTGCCAGTAAAGTTAAACCCCCCACCCCCAGCAACACCGAGTATATTGCGGGGTGGTGGGAGGGGATTCAAGAGGCAGAACACAGCCATCCGCACTGGGTTTCATCGCCCGCCAACTCTTTTGGAAATAGGGCTTCAATTACTGCCACTGGCCATGGACTGTGGTTTGCATCTCCTCTGAAGGAAGAGGCTTTTGATTTGTGCTGTCGCTCAAAAAGTCCATGAAGGTTGGCCGCGGTACGTTGTGCCCGCGCAGAAGGTTTTATTGCCTCTTTTAGGCTGATTGAGGCTGATTTTTGCCCTGAAATCTTTAAGAACAGTTCAAAAGATGTAGTAGCATTCAAGGAAACTACAGATATTTTGGCCTTCCCCTCACTGTATTTCTAGCAATGGAAAATCTTCATCAGACTTCTTGAGGTAGAGCCACGAGCCGCGCAGATCTCACCTGACTTCAAATCTGATGTACCTGAATCCTGTCCTGCTCTTCACAGGAGGCGGTCCTGTTGGTCTCGTTCTGATAGCACATAAGATAAGAGGACCCAAGTCTCATTTTGCAGCTTGACCCAAGAGAGGCAAGATGAGAATTAGACCTGGCTGATGATACATGGATGGCTGATGCCTCAGCTAGAAATAGCTGTGCCAGATGGAGACTGCAATGGTTGGGAAATTATTGTTTCTCCTTAGGCTTTGGCAAAAAAAAAAAAAGACTAGTTTTATTGTCCTGTTCGAAAATCCCTCCAAAACTGATTTTTGTTCCCAATTATTTTTTTCTCTGATTGTTAGAAGAAGAAAAACATGGATTTACCTCTTCTCTTTGCTTCTTTTTGTCAGAAATCTCCATCAAGCTGAACTCCCCCCCCCCCGCCTTTTAAAAAGAAGGTTGATGGAATGTTTTTGACCAAATTACCGAGCGCAATATTCACCTGGGTAAGGTGACGAGAATTTGCCCCTCAAGGAATAACTGAAGTGTAATGTAAAACATCAAAGGTGTTATTTTTTTTTTACCTTATACCTGAGCTATCTCTGAATCATATCAAATAATCTTCTCATTTCATAACACCATACAATGCAGGCTAAAAGTGTATGTGATCTGCTTTGTGTACTGCTGAATGGATGATTAAACTGTCTAACCTGAGGGATATTCATCCAGGGCCTGCCCCAAACACAGTGAAGTCAGGGGAAAGACTCCCACTGACTTCAGAGGGCTTTGGAGCAGACCCATAATCAGCCAGGCTCTAATATACTTCAGGTGGTGTCTATGAGACTGCCCGGGGACACGTAAAAGGAGCTAAAGATTGCACATTTGTGAATTAAACGTTGTAGGGCTGATCCGGGCAATTGGCTGCCGTAGGAGAGCAGAAGCCGTCTTCTCCATCTGCCCGGGTTCCTCGGATCATTTTCCGTTTCCTGCAGTCCATTGTGTCTGGGATCTATTGACAAAGCAAAGCTCTCGCCGTGCAGCCAGTCCACGTTTGCAATAAACAGTGGCAAATCAGGTCAGGACCGATGGTTAATCTGCCCTTAGACCCTTCAAGTGGTGCTGATTTTATATCTGATTAAAGTAAATAGCGGAGCTGAGCTGTGCCATTTCCCTCCTAGGCCGGTTTGGAGGTTGGCAGAACCTACCACTTCAGGGCCACCAGCAACAGTGACCCTGAAACACGCGGCTTTAGTGCCTTAACTCCAATAAAGCAGAGGGAGTCAAAGCTAACGCATAGAAGAACCAAGCTTGGACTTCCTTCAGCAAACTGAATGATACTCAAATGGGGCCAAATTATATCGTGTGTGTGTGTAAATGGTGTTTACACTCATGTTAGTGTTCTTCTAGTCTAGGCAATGGCCATCTAGCGAAGCTCACAGGCAGCAGGTCCGAAGCAGACCAGAGGAAGTGGAGGTGCCTTTCTGGTGGTGGAGGCGCCCTGGGGATCTCCTTGCTTCAGGAGGATAGAAACTTGTAGGGAGGCAGGACGGGTTCATAGAAAGGAAACCCAGGAGGGGTTAGGAATTGCAAAGACCTCCTTCTTTAGGTAGAAAGTTCCTGAACTGCAAAATGTTGGAGGATGGGCGTGTATTTTGGGGAAGTACCACTGTATGAGGCAGCCTTCCCTAGGCAGCCACCTTTCGGCACTGTGAGGCAGGACAGTGAGTTCGTCAGTCTGATCCAACAGAGCCTGTTTATGGTCCTACATTTGTAGCAGTGTAGTTGAAAGCATCATTTCAAGTTTCCATCTTAGTACAATCCCATTGATTTGCACGAGCACTGAAGGCACTCGGCTTGCTGTAGCAGTTCTCACCCTAAAAAAAAGCTGGCTAAGTTAGGGCAGGCAAGTTACTCTCTGCAGGTGCCTTTTTCTCTCCATCCAATGCAGAGGAAGCCTGGAGAGCTATTTTAGGCCAAGCTTTTAGACCTCCCCTAGGGCAGGAATGTATGGATATCTCCATATATGGGGCAACAGTCATGTGTGATCTTATATCTGGTTACAAATAGTACCATGGCCACCAGACATAGAGGGGTCCAAGGAGGTTTCAAAGCAAGACACAGGCTTAATCCATAGGTGAGCCTCCTTAATCATGGGAGAGGTACAGGAGAAGAAATCTCCTGCATAGTGTTTCCTTCTCGCACCCAGCAGCATCTCAGCCTTGCTTTGGTTCATTTGGTGGTGGGGAGAGCCAGGGAATTTCTTTGAGGTGGGACAGGAAGATTTAATGAGTTTTTTTACTCATTGTATTCTTGTTCACGTACTGCCCTAATCAGTGTAGGCACCTTCCAGCAGTGCAACATGATCAATATGTCAGCTGTATTGTCTCCTTCCTGCTGCAGGAACTGCTCATGAAGTGTAAAGCTTTGGCTTTTGCAGGGAAATATTGGCTCCTACATGTCCGGGCTGTTCTGCATTTCTCGTAGAAAAAGCTGTTTGTGAAGGGCATCCTGGCTGAAGACAGCAGGTGAGATTTGTGGTGCACTGAGATTTGCAGCTCCACTGCACCCTAAGCTGTCCCCAGCACCTGGGGCAGAAGCTTTGAAATCACGAGCCCAAATCATTATTTGATCAGTAGCATCAAAATAATTGGATGTCTCAGTGGCAGAAGGTTGGACAACCTTTGCTGGGCAACAGGAGAGGAACATTCATTAGACAACGATGGCAAGATGCCCTGGCCTTGCACTAATGAAGTTTCATTAGGGGTCTTCATCAGACTAGAGCTCATCTTCAAGTTCAAGGAAACAGATTTACATCCTAGTGAAGACAACACGAGTTTGTGGCTTTCCCACAAGTTACCAAGTGAAAATAAACCATAGTCTCTTCAGACAGAGCTCTCAGCTCAGAGGAAAGGGAGGATCCACTTAGTCCCTGCTTGCGTGTAAAGCCATGTGAGCTAATGGAGAGCAGCTGGGTTTGGTAGTCAAGGCAGTGTGTGCCTAAATGTGGATATTTGTTGTCAAAAGATAATAAGAGCTGTCATACTTTGGTGGAGAAAAAAATTACTGTCTTCTTCCTCTCCAACATTTGCAGCTTGTCCTTGGCAGCACGGCAGGGAAGCAGACCTGACAAGAAACCAAGGAGACCCTTCAAAGAATCAGGGAATGCCTTTATTATAATTGAACAAGGGGCTGTATTTATTTTCACTGTCCCTGGCAGGGAATGTGTAAGCAGTGGGAAGACTAGAGCAATGAGCATGTCATGAATGTTAAGGTCATTTATCATAACTCTGAATGCTGTTTCTTTCTAGACAGCAGCTGCTTGTCACAGTGTGAAACCTCATTCCCCTACCCTGAAAAGGTGACAATCCAAAGAGACAAGTATGACCGAGGAAGTGTTACTGGCCCCATTTTACTGCAAGGGGTCAAGGAACATCATGGGAAAGTGATTTGCTAAAGGTCACACAGTGCTATAGCAGAGTTAGGTGTCAAATCCATACTTCCCAACGTCTCCATCACAAAACTGTCCCTGCTGAGTCAGCCTGAAACACTCTGGCATGGCTCCAAACTCATCCTTCCTTGGTGCTGTTACAGGAAAGCACAACAGATCACAATGTTTCTTGCCTATAGGTGCTTCACATGCATGCATGCTGATGGATGAACTTTGGTCTTGCATAGGGAATCCAGTACCATTTAATCTTCCTCCCTTCAAACCCCACAAGTCACCTGCACAGCCAGGGACTTCTCTCCCAAGGGATTTTTGCAGTGTGTAAGAACTGTTCTTAACCACAGGACAATTGGAAATGTGCTAAACCCGCCAAAAATAATACCAGCATCTGGGAGCTGCAGTGACCAGAAACTTCTGACCCGTTTCTATACATTACAAATCTGCTCAGGTTTTATAGTAGCAACATTTAGTTTGCACACCACAATCTTAGAATAAAGGGTTAAAATGTGTTATGAGCCGAATCCTGCTCTGGAGATCTGATAATCTAATTACAGCAGTTCAGGTCCCTTCTCTACCCCTAGTGCAATCATGTTTGCATCCAGGAGTGATACCAATCTGATTCCACCCAGTTTGAGCTCTCTCCAAGCAGCAGCCTTGTTCCCTGCATAACACGTGCTGCTTGCGCTTGTGCACCCCCTCGTAGCTGCTGCAATGCACTGAGAGCATCTGCTCCCCCTCTTCCCAGGGCGGGGGGAGTTTTTCCCCCAGTTTTGGTGGACAGATGAGCTGCTGACCTCTGGTTTGATGAAATGCTTTGAATGCAGGAATGCTGCTTTTCCCTTTGCCACTGGCAATTTGTTTCCACCAGGAGAACATGATGCTCAGTGCCTCTGCAGGGAGGGTGCTGGAAGCAGGAGGAGGGATGACTTCTGAACTGACCTCAGAAGTGGCCTTTGCCTGGCCAGGCCACCGCGACTAGATCCTTAGCTATTAGGAGGTGTTGGTTAAATAAGTCCAGGGAAACATGTCAATTTGCAGCAGAGGAATTGCCCCAGCTCACATCACGTCAGACATCTCATTGTGTGACTCACTCTCTAGACTCCTCTGACTGTACAGAGCATATTTTCCCTGATCCTTGCAGGGCTTGGACACCTTTCTTACTTATAGACACCCACCTGCAGACACGTACGATTCAGTGTCTTACCTGCAAGCTGCGTCCTGCCCTCCCTGCCCACCTACATGTCTGGCTGTCAGATCCTCACCAAAACTCCTCAACTCTCTAAGAGTGGGATTGGTTTCACCATCTTCAGGTGTTTCCAGCACAGATGTTTACATCTGAGCTAATCACCCTTGTGATTAGCTTTTTGAGCTGAAGTAGAGAAATTGGGGCGATGCACCTGCTTTTTTTTTTTTTTTTGGTTTGTTTGTTTTGAGGTCTCCTTCAGGAATGGATGAATCGGTCCCTAGATCTCTACCACAAAAGGACAGAGGCAGATCTGCTGTAGTCGGATCAATTCCCTCCCCGTAGTACTGCAAATATCATGAAAGCCACCAAGGGCATGGAGGGCAGAGACCTAAATTAGTGCCTCCCCCAGGGAAACAGTTATAATTCATCAGCCCTGGCCTTCAGACTATGCTGCTGCGAGGTGGGAAAAACTCATCGGGAAACATTCATTTGTTTCACTGCCCATGGAAGAGGTCTTTTTTCTTTTGCTCTAACACCTAGAGAAACGACTGTGTTTCTCTAATTGTTGAAGGAATGAGGCCAAGTCCCTCTTCTGATGTAAATCCCCCTCGATGCATCCTGCTATTCACAGTACGGACAACTTCATTTGCTCTGAAAGCAGCACAGGGAGCCACGCTGGGCCCAGGTTGACTGACTGACACCGAGAAATGGAATTCAATAGCTCGGATTGTTAAATGCCGCTCAAGCAGTGAGGAGAAACAGCCCGCATGGGCTCTCCTAACCACTGAGTCGCTACAGTTGTGTTTCACTGGAAGGACGCAGGCGGCTTTATCTTCTGACCCATGCAGGCTTTCCAGCAGTATTGCTGCTTGGAGTCCACCACCACCAGTCCTAGGAGGTAAAGGGAAAATCTCCCTTCACCCTTTCCAGGGGCCAGTGGGGGCCTCTGTGATTTCCTTCCCTCTACTCAAGGTTTTCAATGGAGGGGAGGAAGAGCCTCCAAACCATCCTTTGACGCTGTGTTTACAACACCTGCGTGGTCTAGAAAAATCAGGGCTGGGCACACCAAATCACATTCAGACTTAAATCCCTTCCAGGTTCATAAAGATTTTCCAAAGCTTAACCACATTTCTAATTGTCCTGCCACCTGTATTAAGAGGTACTGTATGTGTTAATCTCAAATTCTTTTCTCTTTCCATAATCTTTTCAAGTTTTTTTTTTCAGGCAGTAAATCCAATTAAGTTCCATGGGTGTTAGTAGAGAAACAAATTTACTTTTCAGCTCCAGACATTATTTTCCTTTTCCTTTCCCTTTTCCTTTTCCTTTTCCTTTTCCTTTCCCTTTTCCTTTTCCTTTCCCTTTCCCTTTCTCTTCTTTCTCCTTTCTCCTTTCCTTTCCTTTCCTTTCCTTTCCTTTCCTTTCCTTTCCTTTCCTTTCCTTTCCTTTCCTTTCCTTTCCTTTCCTTTCCTTTCCTTTCCTTTCCTTTCCTTTCCTTTCCTTTCCTTTCCTTTCCTTTCCTTTCCTTTCCTTTCCTTTCCTTTCCTTTCCTTTCCTTTCCTTTCCTTTCCTTTCCTTTCCTTTCCTTTCCTTTCCTTTCCTCTCTCATTCCCTCCTCTTCTCTTTCCTCTCTAAACCTTTCCTGAAGTTGCACCAGAACAAGCACTCTGCTCCTTTGCACGTTCCCCTTTCTTGTGTAGGCTGAAACTGCTGGAGGTAGAGGTGTGGCAGTGATGTTTGATCTTATTTCACATTAAAACTCTTCTACCGAGGGCTGATCCCCCCACGCACACCTTCATCTTGAAGAGCATCCTACTCTATCAGTGCTCTGCGGGAATGAACAGGCAGAGTAAGGTAATACCCGTTGTAAATAGGGCTGGCAGGATCAGTCCTCGAGCAAGCTGCCATCCCCGCAGGGTATCAAATCTGTAGCCTTCTCCAAAATAAAGGTGAACGAGATGGCACTGCTTTTAGACAGTTGGTGCAGTTCATGCCTCAAAGCATACTCTGGTTCCAGCTGAGGGTAAAAACCTCACCAGGGCCAGGATTTTGCCTGCGTCTCCCTCTGATTAATGTCCCAGAGCTGCCCGTGTTGTCCCTATTTTATTCCTATGGGGGCAGAATTAGGCACTTAAGAGCATCCTAGTTCGTAGCCTTTTTACTTCCCAGATACAAATGAATAGGAATTATGCAGCGACTGATTATATAAAATAAAGAGAGAGGTACTTGAAGAACTTGTGTACATTAGGGACTAATAGAGATGAATGAGGTGTGAGGAGCATGCACTCCCTGAGCTGGCAGGTAGGCTGCAGGATTGTCTCTGATGCACTTACTGGGATTTAAACAAGCCCTACCTTTGTGTCACTGTAAAGCTTTCGTGCCACAAACACTGAATAGTTACCTCCAAAAATATTTTGGACATCACTGCATGGAAGCAGCACTTCAGACCTGTTTTCTGCTGCCCACCTCCGTGCCCGGGGAAACACCCAGCCATTTTAATACCCTCAGTTCTCAGCTTCAGCAGCTCACATGGGCATGCCAGCCCACCCATGCAAGCTGCCCCATCACAGGCAACTCCAGGGAAAGAACAACTCTCCTGCAGGTGGGTCACCCACAGAACTTCTGGGCAACAGCCCTATGATGAGGGAAGAGAGCAGCTCAGAGGAGGGCAGGCTGGGAGCATTAAACAGCAGAGCTTGGGATACTCTCTGTATGGCATGCCTGTGCTGGGGACAGATTTAAAGTTGAAGAGAGAGAAGTCCCTGCCTGTGCAGGCTCACTTTAGAGGCAGTATGCATAGCGGGGAAGTTGGGAAAGGTCATGCCTGTCCCCAAGGCATGGAGAGGTCACCCAGCCCCATTTGAGCACGGACATGGGAGCTGGAGCAACCGGTCCTAGCTCTGGTTCCTGTAATGCCATCAAGCTTTTCCTTGAGAAGATGCACAGTGTAGGCCTCCTCCATGGTGTTTCAGGGGTTGCGCACTGGCCAGTGGAGGAACAATACCTTGGTTCCTGTGGCCACAGGTACCACCACCATCTTTGGTGAACACTCAGAGATCAGTGCTGCTTCTTCAGGCCCTCCTTCCCCAGCAGGCTGGACTGGGATATTTGGACGTGGAAAAGACATGGACCGCTGTGAAAAAAATCAGAGAAGACCGACAAAAAAGCTATGGGCAAGGACAATCTTTTCCCCTCCTACATTACAAGGGGAAATTGTTGTGTAAGCAAGAAGGGCTTGCATTGAAATTACTGGCAGGCAGCCATGTAAGATGGTGCATTCAACAGTTGGTTGTGAAGGTGGCATTATTCTGAGAATTTTTGCCTCTTGCTGGCTTAAATGGAATGACGTTCCTTCTGCCTGCCCAATGCTGAATGTCAATGGGAAGGCACCTTCCTCCTGAAATACAGTATGGAACCTGGACATCATCCCACCTAAGGCACACAGACTGATGTTTGGCCAGCTGCAGCAAGAGGTGGGTGCCTTGCCACTCACCTGGACATTTCCTGGAGGCTCTCCAGACAACCCCAGGGTTTCATGCTGATTGCATGCTACAGGGTGAATGTAGCCTCTTGGAAGTGGATATAGGAAAGGCAATTTTCGCAGCACACCTTCAAAGCACCAGTGCTGCCAGGAGGAGCTCACTCAATCTTGGCCAATGATGCTGTGCTTGCAAGTCCCAGAAATTTGGACCTGGGTCTGGCATAGGTAGCATAGCTTGTACAGATGTTAAATAGCCAGAGGAAGGACTCTGAGCATCTTGAGATCCCCACAGGTAAAATGGGTTAGGAACATAGCCTTGCTGGGGTCAGACCAAGGTCTAGCTCCTGTTTATTATCTGCTTCTTCATGAGAAGGAGGACTTCAGGAGTTTTAATTTGGGTACTCTTGTGAGCATAGAAACAATCAATACCTTTTTAAAATTCTCTAAGCTATGGACAGGATTGACATCTAATAGAGCAGGGTCTGATAGCCCAGCTGCAAACCTGTGGAAAGACTTTTTCTTCCCTTGGGTTCAAATGTCTTCCCCTTGAATTTGTGGTAACAGTCCTCTGCCTCTGCATTATAAGACTTGGTGAGATACCAACCTACCCAGATTTACTCACTTGCATGGCTGTTTTTATGAAACCCCTTCTATTTAACAGCACGAGAGCATAAGCTCTATGCCTATGGTTGGCCTGAGAAGAGGAACCAGAGCCATTTCAAGATATTTTGTTTGTTCCTATAGCACGTTCCTATAGCATGATCCTATAGCATTCCCTATAGAAGGGATGCCCAGTGGTCTCCAGAGCCTCCTTGCCCAGGGCAACATGAGTGGCTCCACCAGCACTGTCTCTGAGTGAGCCAGTCATGAGCTTGTGTTGATCTGCTCCTGGGGGGACACTGCTCCACCAGTGCATGACACCTCCACACTGTGCTCATGATCACTCATGGTGGTTAGTAATAGAGGCTCCTGGTTTCGTTCCCTTTCTACTGAAATGGCTGCCTTTCTGCAATCACAAGAAGAGGTGGTTCACTAGAGGAGACACTGCTACCTCAAAACCACATCTGAATTTAACTGAGATTCATCTTGGACATTTCTTTTTGGTGGGTTACCTCACGGGTGATTCTGCCCTATTCATATTAGGTGTAGCCCTAACTGTGGCATATACCAGTTAGCTTTGGCTCTGAGGTCATGGCAAGGTGGCAGTGTAGTGCCATCAGCATCCAAAATGTCCTATGGTTGGATAATGTCTGGCCACTGTCAATTCCCACAAGGACATGTGACATAACCTGGACATAACCTGAGCATGTGCCATGATTGCCGGGTACCCACATATTCCCCTGCTCCCATGTCCTGCCACCGTAAATACAGATAATCCCCAGCTCATGCTCAATCGATCCTTCTGAAACCACTTCATGGTCTTGAATTTAAGCTCTGCTTTATGACCAAGGGAGCACAATCCTTGCAAAGCCCCAGTAATCATAATACGTGGAGGCAGAATTGATACATGTGAGCTTTTTCTATCACTCAATTAAATGGTTAGTTTATGCAACATGCCGTCTTTTTGAATCAAAGCTGGGTCACTGTTAGGCTGAGGTAACATTAATTATTTTTCCGCTTGTCGGATCCCATGAAAAGGATGTGAAAATGGCCTGTTTATGAAAGAGTGCGGGCAAAGGCTGTGAGCTGATTATGTCAAACATATTCAAAGCTTCCTCTGCAAAAGGGATTGTGATCAACAAAGCATAGCCCACACCTGCACCCATTTCACAATGAAAGCTGTTAGGGCCATGAAGCTACTGGGGGAAAAGAGAGGTTGCGTTAACCCTTTTGGGGAAAAGGTTCCTCCACTGTAGGATTTACACATACACAAAGTTGCTTTTCTCATTCCCTCAAGTGGATCCCAAGAACATTACCCCAGGAGTAAAAACAGTCTTTTCCATCTAACTTTTTTTCATGCATGGGCTTTTCTAAGTTGGATGAAAACATCAGACTGACACATTTCCCCCTGCTTTTTGCTGATCTCCAAGGGAAGTCGCAGAGAGGAGCTATCTGTGCTGGAAGAGCAGGAAAGCAGTGCAAGCTCAGACCTCAGTCCCAAAAGTCCCAGCACCCTCAGGGTAAGTGCCTATCACATGGAACACACTGCCGGAGAAAGGCCATCTCCTTAGTAAAAAATATAGCCGCTTAGAAAGCAGGTAGAAGTAGAGATGTGCTCTCAGAGAAAGTTGAACTGGATCCTAACTGCAGGGTACCTACCCCATTTTCTTGCAGCCCTGTTGGTTATACTACAGCTGGGTAAGATGGTCTGAATTCAGTATTGAGCCTGGTTGGAGCAGGAGGTTGCACCAGAGATGTTCTGTGGTCCCTGCTAACCCAGGTGATGCTGTGATACGCAGAGCTGTGTCCTCATAGAATGTTCATCAGATTCATGAGGCTGAGAGCAATCTTGCATCTACTGCTCTACAAGGGAATATGGGACAGAGCAATGCGCCATCATACCTCCCCGCAGTCTTACTATTTGTTCTTCTTTCTCTGATTTAGATGTCAACATTAAGGGAAATGGAGTGTGTACAGCAAGTGTGACCTCGTTAGCCAGTCTGTGGTGAAGCCTGGCCAGGTCCCAGTGCAAGCTCAAAAGGCAAAGCAGGAGTATTCACCTGGCCTTTTCCTGGAGCACCCCAGGAACTCTGCCAAGGGAGAGATGAATGCTCAACTTGTGCACAGAGAACCCCAATATCTGCCCAGAAATCTTTCTCTTTGCAGCTTCTAGAAGGTCACAATCCCACCTTTGTGGAATTTTTCAGTTCACACAGTTAGCTAATATGGATGAGCTCCCGATGAGCAGATGACCCCTATGACAAAATCCCTTGAAGTCAACTGAAGTCAACCATTGCACGAGGGAGGTAAGATCCACCACAGGATAAAGATGATGCGAAACTTCAAGTTTCTGTTCAGGCTTCCTGTGGTTCAATAAACTTTTCTGGCTCTGTCCTCTAAATTCTTTCTGGCTCCTGTGCCAAGTCAGTATTATTTTATGGGAAGACCTGGGACAATCCTTTAATTCAGCAAAAATCCTACTGATTAATTTAAGAATTCTGCCTTCATAAGGATGCTATAGGCTAATTGCATTTGTTCTAATTAATGCTCCTGAGGGGAGATCTAGAAATGTCCTGCTAAGCATCGCATATTTTTAAAACCAGATTAAGGAAAATCTCCTGACTCTTTTCAAGGTTGAAGTTTTCCCTGATTCATTGTATATCATGATGGCAAAAACCTCCTCCTCTTGTAAGTATTAAGACAATTCCAGAATGATTTTCCCATGTGTGCTCATTTAAAATAATGTTGGTATAGTCCTACCCTGAGTATGGAGCAAAAATAATTACAGATGACAATAAACCTCTAGAACACTGATATTTTAATATCTTCATGTCAGAGTTCAGGGTCTTTAAAGATAAAATACCATAAAAAGCATTGGCTAAATGCTTTGACTGGGTTGTAGCCATTGATTAGGTTGTAATCTAATCTCTGGACTGTGTTAATTGGAAATGAGTAAGAAAGTAGGGCACGTTACAAAGAGGTGTCGGTGACTCCAGGTAAGGCAGTGAGTAGGTCATTTTCCATTATAAAATGTTCTAAATGATACTTTAACCTTGTTTGTAAACAAGCAATCAAACAAAACCAAAAAAGTACCTGATCTAGAAATCCTCATAATTAGCATGGAGCAAGGAAAAGCGAGCTTGGTAAAAATAAACTCAACTAAGAAATTGTTCTTGATTAATATGAACAGCAGTCGTTGGAGTAATTGTTTTCTTTCAATAATCGTTCTCGTTCCTGTCTATAATTTAAATCCCTTCCCTCGGGAGTTTAATATAAGTTCAAGTATTTAAAAGGAGCTAAGAGTGAGAACAACTTAGTTTAATGAATGCTACTAGCTCTTTTGACAGCATAATGAAAGCCATGTTATAAATGATGGAGAAGAGTCACTATTTGGTTATAATTATATATATATACAGTAGATCTCTCAATAGTATTTGTGAGGGTCATTACACAAATCAGACTATGGCTTTCCGCGCAACAGTTGATTCAGTCATGAATACACCTCTTCAGAAATACACCTCTTCCCGCAAGCAGGAAATTCTCTTATTTCAATTATTTATTTCTAAAACTGGAGTTAAAAGCTAAAATACCATCATTTTCCTGGAAATAACACCCTGCAAAGTGTTCATAAATTGAAAGTGTCAACATGTGGACATATTTTCAACATATTTTTCCAAACTCTCGGTGGTTTAATGCTCTGAATAATAATGCAAACCAAAATGTTTTATTTTGATTTTGATTTCTTTTTTCCTTAGCAAGAAAATAAAAAATGCTTTTTAAACTGATAATTACTCATGGCAATTTTGAGAGGAGAAAACAGCGAGATAGGATGAAACCAGCTTCAAAAAGGGCTTAGAAATGATTGTGAAAAAATGTAAAAATGAACCCTGTCTGAAGAAAAGTTTCTGTTTTCAGGATCCGTCATTTAAAAGCAAATCCCTTCTCCGGCTGACAGTAGATGCTAATGCCAATGGCCTTCTTGGTTCCTAGCAGCTGCTGCAGCTTCTTTCCCTCCAGTCTTTCCTGCAGGTTGGACTTCGCCAGCTTCAGGCACTGTGAGATTGCACCGGTGCTGCGTGGGCTGGTTTGGAGACTATTGCAACATTGTCAGCAAGACTTCTCGGGCAGTCCCCTGCTACACCCGGAGACTCATTTTTTTCTGAAGAGTATTTCTGCTGCTGGATTATCTACTGAGGTGCAGCATGCTTAGGGGCCAAATAGGTGAGACTCATCGTGAGGATCAGACATAGGTGTTTGCCCAGCCAGCTCCTCCATCTGAGCCAACCCCCGGGCTTCTCTTCTCATCAGAAGAGAGAAACTGGATTTCTCAGAGCCTGACTCCATCACTCTTTAATTCAACATCTGCATCTGACTGATGAAACATGCCCTACTTTTCCTTTGTTGAGTATGGAGGTTTAAAGGTGGGGTGGACAGCTTAGAAGCAGACATCTACAATAGAGACATCTGCGATTAGGCAAGATGAGTCCTGACTATCTATCCACAACTGACTTGGTTATTCCTATTCCTTTGCCTTGGAAAACCACTGAAACACCAGCCAACCAGTCCAGGAGCAGGAAAGCTTCTCAAGCACTACCCATCACATTTACCCCCTTCAACATCTGGGACATCAGCACTGTGATCTGCCTTTCCTCAAGCTTTTTGCCAGTGTGGAACTGAAGTGAGGACTTAACCCCTCTAACGGCAAAGATATAGGAACTCTGGTGTAGTTACAACTCAAGCTCAAACAGAGCAGCAATCCAGCTAAATTCTACAGAGGCCACTAACAGCATAGCTTTTTGTGGATTTGACATATATACCCTCCATTATCCATCCCCATGTGCTACCACACCCTTGAGGAACACCACGGACCCCTCACAGCCTGGTCCAAAAAGACCAGTGACACTATCCAGGTCATGTCCAGAAACCCTGTCCTCAGTCTAGGGGTGGAAAACTCTGACATCCCAGCACAACTGTGAATCAGGAATAGAGTCCCACGGTCATCTGCAGATTGCTTGGCTGATGAGATAGCACCAACATCGTGGACATTTATCTGTAACCTCTTCCTCCTGGGCATCTCCCCTGTCCTCCTCACTGCTGGTGTTTTTTTTGGAGTTGAGTCCCAAACAGGGAATGGAGTCAAAAAGTAACTGTTTGCTGATCTTTAGATTTCAACCTGGAGGTGTAACTTCTCTGCCCTATTTGTGTTTCTCCTTTTTCCACAACTTTCTCCAACATCTCAAGTGACAAGTGTTACTGTTCAGAGGAAATGCCAGTAGGACATTTAATGACTTTCCCTCTCCTCCAAGGGCTTGACTTTTAATTATACATGGAAAGATGCACAAGAGATTATAACAAGAGGAATAGCAGGCAGCCAAAACTAAACTGATTTATGTATAGTGTGTGACATATGGCAACATAAGACAAGATCTCTGGCTTATGGGCATTTTGGCAAGACACAAGATGGATCCTCTGGCAACACCTTGTGTTTGCACAGCTCCCATTTCTGCTTATCTGTCCTGATTTTTCTTTCATGTCTCACTTTAGGCCTTAAATGAGAGGGCCCCAATGTTCCTTGGACAGTTGTGACTTAGATATTGCTTAGGCACATGTCCACAGATGAAAGCCACACTGCTTCAAGCTGTTCAAGGGATAAAGAATCTCAGAACATTTTTGTCCCCTTTTCCCAGACTGTAAACGAAGATAGAGAATCTTACCTCTTTTATCTACCTCAAAGGCTGGTGTGAGGGCCAGATAGCATTTTAAAGCACCATCTAGTTGTTGGGTATTTTTCTTATCATCAGGAAAAGGAAGAACCTAAGAGCAGCCAGTCTGGCTCAGATCAACCCTCTGCCCAGACCAGTCATCCGTCTCCAACAGGCCAAGAGCAGGAGCTCAGGGAAGGGGTATCAGGATAAAATGAGACCCTTGTCTTTACGTTTATGCAGCCTTCACTTGTTTCCCACTAAGCCAAAACAATAATAAAGGACTGATTATGCCCTTAACTGCCATTCCCTTCCTTTCTTCATCCCCAGCTCCCTGGAAATGAGTCACTGTGCAAGATGGGAAGGCAGGAGGTGTTTGCTATCAATGGGAAGAGCAGCTCTCAGTCAAAGGCAGTGGGGCAAACCTGCTTCCTACAACCAGGAAGGGAGTGGAAATTTCCATGGGGCTGGTGCTCATGAGTCCCACCAGTCTTGTCTGCAAACCCTCTACCTTTGATTGCAGGGTCTCCACACAATGAACTTTTTATGCATCATTCGGTCTTTGATGACTACTGCCAGGTTATTTTTCTTATCTGACTTAGGAAAGATCTAACAGGATCAGTTAGCTAGCTCCAGGGTAGGTTCTTTGAAAAGCAATGATTTAACAGGGCTTTCTTTTACCTGCTCTTGGGGTTCACCAAACTTTCTGGTTTATCCAGCTCTCTGAGACACAGCGCTGCCCTCAGCGATGCCCGGATGGGCTTGGGCGAGGTGCTGGCACAGCCTGACCCATGGCTGTAATTCCTCCCTCGGCAGGGCCACACGGCTGCTGATTCTCGCTGTGGAGAGCATCTCCAAACACAGCCTGAAGACAAGGGGAACTCTCTTTGGGGAGCATGGAGGTCCAAGGTACTTGGAGGTAGCAAGGGGGCAAGTACTGAGTTAATTTGCACTAAAAGTAGCTGCCAGAAAGCTCTGGCTGTACATGCATCTCTCCTTTTGGCCTCTTCACAGCCCTCTGTGACGGTGGAGGGAGAAATGATCTCCACTCAGCCAGAGCTGAATGCCAATAAACACTCAAATGCTCATCTGGCTTAAGTTGGTCCTGAAGTTGCACAGTTTACTGGAATGGAGAGATCCATCTGAGGGTGATTATGAATCAGGCCCCCACATGGAGAAGGATGACTGGGACCTTCCTAGGAGAATCAGAGGGACACAAGCCCGCAAGGTCTCAGCAAACATCAGGCACCTGGGTCTCCTCCATGGGAAACACAGCCGCGTGGGGCACACCAGCCAGCAAGAGGTCCAGCTGGAGAAGCTGTGATGTGAAAGCGGTGGTTTGTGGCACTGTCAAAAACAGAGTGGCTCACGAAGGGGTTGCATGCTTGAGCAGACCCGAGCAATTCACAGTCAGAGCTATCAAAGCAATGACCCAGCTCCTTTAACACGCTGTCTAAAATCATGTTCAGAAACTTTAACACAAAATTTCAATGCTCCATTGTATCGTTACAGACAGGCCAACAATGATGTTTTACGTTTACACGTCACCTTCCACACCAGAGAATCCCATTGGGAAGGTCTGGAGTGAGTTCAGGAGACTCTGGGGACTTATGGCATTATGTAAAATGTACATACAGGCACACAGCAGCTCAATTAAATAAAATCCTGGTCTCCTTCCAAAGCTGGGAAAGTTTTAATCAGGGACCGTGTGATTTCACCCACTATGGACACACAGAGAGGCTTGGATTCACCAAATTTATTGTCTGTGCCTAAGCTAGTGCTCTCCCTGTAGCCCCATTGAGTAAGGAAGAGGCAGAGGTATCCCGTCCACCCCAACAAGACCTCACACCTTCCTCAGGCTCCTGCTCTTCCCCTTTTCCCTCGGAGGAGACCTGAGAAACTAGTCCACTTCAGATCCTCAACTTCCAGATGGATGAAGGTGGGGAAGGTAAATCTTGCTCATGTGTGCCTGTACGCAGGCAGCACCACTGAAATGCACCTTCATGTGTTCATTGGGCCTTCTAGCCAGGGTATTCAAGATCTTCACAAGTTTTTTATTTTTTGCCATCCATTGAGAGGTGGAGAGTCAGATATTAACATCTTTGAAGATACGTCAATGCCTCAGTTCTATTCAAACACCTAATTCCCTTTAAAATCAATTTCTATTGGGATTTAAGTGCCTAAATGCCTATTCCTGACATGCCCAAGGTGAGGCAAGAGGCCCATGACAGATCAGAAGAAGGGTTCACAAGGATATCCTTCCCCTCAGCTCTGACCTGTCTGGTGTGGGATTGGACAAGATCAGAAAAGAGGTGGAAGACCTGTGAAACTCAGCACAAGTCTGGCCCCTCATGCCCCATGCCCTGGTTTCATTGCTATGAAGAGAAAGGACAAGGGTTTTTTAAGTTTTTCAGTGTTAGCTGGTGTGGCGAGCTGTCTGGCATAGAGGTCCTTATAGATGTCACTGTTAGATGGAAAATGGAAATTCAGGGAAATAAGCGGATTTTAGGGCATGGACTGGGAAACCAATAGGGAGCCAGTGGTGTAAGCAGAACTGTTCATTGGAAAACCACTTACCCTGAGAGTTGTAGATGTAAGTTTCAAGACAGACCCGTAACTGGTATAGGTCTTTATAACTTCCCTGGGCCATGGCGAGTAGCTGAGGATCCCTGTGGTGCTGGGGGCAAGGGAGCAACCTCTCCTGCTCAAGAAGATAGAGCGGTGGTGGGTCTTTGTGAAACAGACAGGTGGCTTATTGTGTCTTCAGGCTGCTTCCAGACCTTGTCCCAACCTGGCCCATCCATCTTCCTGAAGGAGTCCTGCTTAGTGATTACTTCTCCTCGCTCTTGCAGTGCCCTGCATTGCTCATAGCTCCAAAGGGCTGGAAACCCATTGCCTCTAGATCTCCGCTCAGCAAATCCTTACACTGGCTTAAGTCGACATCAGAGACCTGCCTACAGTCCTGCTGAACGACAACGGGGGAGCCTTGAACTTGCCCAGAGAGGTCACCATCCAAACCAGGGGAAGGCAATGGACAAGACCATTGCTCAGCTGCTAGAAGGTGGAGAGGATCTCCAGTGCCAGGACAGCTGGAAAGCCCTTCATGGCAGGAAGGGAGTCCAGGCAGAAGAGAGGAAAGGAAGGTGTGGGGGGAGGGAGGGGGCTGTGGGAACAGCACAGGGCTTGCAGCGATGGGGCTGCCTGCCTGCTGCTCGCTGGGATGCCTGCCATTTGTCCAGATTAGAGCTGGTGATACAGCACAGCTCTTTCTCTCTCTATTTTTTTTTGTTGTTCAGACAGATAGAGTGTTTCTTTGGTTGCCATATACGATTCATTTCAGATCTGATGCCAGAGGATATTCGATATGAGATCTAAACAATGCTGTGTGTAAATTCATAATGCTGTCTGTGCCGGAACATGTTGCATGACTTTGAATCTGACTGTGTGTTAGTGCCATCAGATATACCTTAATACAATCAAATGTAACACGTCCAGCTAAAGAAAAGATGTGACACCTTTGCTGTAAAGCTAACAGAAAACCAGCCAAAAGGGAACAAAACCTGATTTGGCAAAGCTTCAATCAGCTCAGAGGAAAATCAGCATTTGTAGTGTGTACGTACTCACAGTACCCAATGCAGAGGGTAAGGAGGGAATTCTCTGAGCAGAAAGGGAAAGGGAGGTTTGGCAGAAAGGTACTTTAGATAACACTGCTCCTGATCTTGCCTGAGATTCACACTCTGCTCCGAGGCTGGCAACATCTCTCCTGGCTTCACCTGTCAGGATGAAGAGTCTCCTGCCTCCAGCTCTGCAGTGCCTCCCTTCCTGCCCAGCGTGTCGCATTGTAATTCCCACTCTTTAATACTTTTCCTTAACAGGATATATATGGGGAAGCTTGCAAATAATGTACTCATTATGTGCAGAAATTAGGGTATTCAAAATTCTCTACAGCTTCCAGACCACTTCACTTTCCTTCCCCAACTTTTCCAAGAAGAGTTTCATCTGTCTGTCCATCCCAGAATGGGATCTGGCACATCCCCTGCAAAGGCCTTGTGGTGTGTGATGGAGGAGGGAGCCTTCAAGCGGGTTCTTGATTAGACAGCAAGATGGGGGTCACGTATAAAAGGTAATTGCTTTTGCATGGTTTCCTGTACATTTTAAGCATGCACCAAATGGACTAGAAGCACTTAATACATTTTCCTGTTCATGTTCAGCATCTTCCAAATGATTAGTGCACAGCACACGAAAATACAGAGGCAAGACTCTGAAACATGTCCGGCGAATGTGAGCACGCAGCCAACATTCTGCAGTAGTTTGGTATCTCCTTCATACGGGTCCAGCACTCCCTGTCATTCACTTACGTGGGGAAGCCCATGGTCATTTTTTATACCTGGCCCTATGAAATTAATTCAATTTGTCACGTCACACCTGAAAAGCCTGCAACAAGCAACATTTTTTTGAGATTAACTACAGAATTGTTTCATCCATCAGAGGGGGAGAATGTGATTTCTGGCATCTGGTTTCACATTTAGATGCTCAAGAAATCTGTCTTGCCGTCAGTATATATTTCTGCATTATGACTGAGCATCAGCCTTGTCACAGTATCCCTTAGCCTTTGTATGGGAGTGATCTTGCAAAATGACAGCTGTCACTGAAGCTAGTGTAGAGAGGGATGGCCACAGGAAGGATGAGCAGCGTGTCATGGCAAATGTGCGTGTCGCCATAAGTGACCAGATGGTTTGACATTTTTTACTGCAAAAGTGGCTCTTCAAGTCCCACAGCTCCCTTCCCAACTTGCAGGCATTTCTTTTTATCAGGCAAACGAGAGTTTGACTCTGGTTCTCTGCTGCTTCATCATTATGGGAATTTTCACACGCAGAGCAATTTTGTGGTCAGAGCACTGGGCTAGTAAGCAGAAAATTAAGTTAAGTTGTGGCTTTGGAATAGATACCTACAAGCCTGTGAGCCAGCTCCTCATCGAGAAAATGAAGATATTGATCCTTTCTTACTACTGTTAATTGTCTTCCGTGCTTATCCCTGAAGATCTCTGTCAGGATGGTCTCTGGTTGAAGAGTCATTGTGGGGAGGACTCTGACTTTGGTCGGCCCCGTGGCCACTGCTGTGCCCCTTCGGTCCCTCCACACCAGCCCTCAGAGCCCAGCAGGTGAGTTCCTCTGCAATGTGGTGATAAAAATTGCGTGTTCACTAAGGCACGGTCCACAGACCCTGAGCCAGCGTTTTGTTATTGGGAGGTGACTGCCTACAACGGATGCTTCTGCTGTGAGACAGAGCTTCTGACCAGCCCAGAAACATACTTTGGTTTAATTTGTCAATCGTTAAAATATGTTGGATTGCTAAAAATTGAAAGATTTGTTCAGTGCTGGGCGCAAGGCAGGGACACGGGGCCAACCATGGTGATGACTAGATGTCTAGAGTGTGAAAGCCCATACGCTTAGAAGGGGAGGGTTTTTTTTCTGTACAAGACAGGATCTCATGTGTGTTCAATACACACAAGAGACAGTCAATAGCTCACTTTGAGAAACAAATAGCTTCCCTTCCCCAAAACTTCTCTGAGACAATAAGATGACTCTGCCTACAATTGTAATAAACTCCATAGATATTATTTCACATGTGACTTGACATATGTTGAAAGAGTTACTCTACCCATCCGGTTCCTCACGATTTTGTTAATGATTCAGTACAAAATGTAAATGCGGGGTACAATGAAAACCAACAGGGAGAGCGAAGTAAAATCCAAATGCAGGTAACGATTAACTGTTGATAAAGAGCCATTATGGTCACCATCTAATGACTTGCAGAGACCACACTTTATTTAATAATTGTTTATTTCCCTCTTAAATTGATCCCACTTCAGGTCCCCTGCTACTTTTTGCAGTTTTTACAAGTAACAGAGTAGTAAATCTCAATTCTAAGAGATGGAATTTAAAGAGACTTGCCACCGTGTCTTTCCTATCTTTATCTGCTGGAGGAAGTTTGAGTTCAGGCACAGAGGAATGAGTGGATGCATTTCAAAACTCAGCCCTGGATTTTGGAGATTGGAAGATCTTCGAGAAAACTCAACACTTCCTTCAAAAATAATTAGGCTTGGATACTCTTCGGGGAGAGATTGGATGGCTCCAATCAAGCAGCAGGGACATGCTAGGAAGGATTTAGTACTGCAGACCATTCTGCAAGCAAAGCAGCTGGCTTCAGGGGTACCTTCCTGGATCATAAGGACAGTAGGCTGCAGAAAAGACTGTCTGTGCATGGAGCAAAGAGTGCTTCTAGCTTACCAAAAGAGTGACTTTTAGTTCACTCCCAGGTTTTCAGAAGTGTCTGCTCTCCCTTCAACACAGGTGATGATGTGTCAAGCAATAGTCATGGAGACTCGCCATTGAGGATCAAGTGTAAGGGACCATCAGCACATTGAAGGAAAGGGATTCAGAATGAGCTTGCCAAATCACAGATTCAGGCTGGAGAACACAAAATGTCGTTACTTCAATTGCACAGATATATGATGCCTGGTTGGGTAGTAGTCTTCATGACAGGACCTGGGGACTAGGCTGGTTGGAGAGCTGAAAGGAAGTCAGAACATAAAGCAGCAAACACCATCCTATGCGTGTAAACACCAACCCCTTGAAGCAATCCTTCAACACCACTAGGGGTTTGCTGGAATAGGATTTCAGTTTCTCTGCATAACCATCCAAAAAAGATGTGGGCCACTGGGGGGAGGTTAGAAGTTGTTAACAAAAATAAAATGTCTAAATCAATCGTAACCTACACAGAAAGATTGGACAAACTGGTATTGCTTAGCCTAAGGAGGGAGCAGACAGAGTGGGAATAGGCTGGTCGCCTTTGAATATGTAAAAGGCCACTGCGGGGAGGAAGGGAATGGTCTGTTCTCCATGCCCACAGAGCAGCACAAGCAGTAATGGCCTCTGAATTCATTTTAGGCATAGGAAACCTTTCAGCAGTAAGGTCAGGAAGCAGTGGGCTAGTTTTGCTGAGCAGGCTGGGATGCCTGCACCACTGGACACCTTCAGAAAATGTACCCAACAGCCTTGGGATTTGGAGATAGGATTTATCATGTCCCTTCCAGTCCAATGATGATGCCAAAAACTGAGACATTGGTTAGAGAATTGGATTTCTAATATCTCTGCTTTTTTTTATTTTCAATAATTTTTAAATGGGAGATGGGAAGATTCATGACCCTGCATTGAAAATTTTAACCAGAGGAGAAGAAAAACAGTAGCATTGGGATCACCTGTGCACCACAGTTTGCCAAACCAAGATATAAAAGGCATAATTTATAAAATCAAGATATAAAACCAAAAGTTCCTGAATCTGAAGAGGAGCTGAAGCACTCCATTAAATCCTTGTCTTATCAAAATGGTGAACAAGAGTGCCATCCTGCAGTTCAGTAAGCATTCAGCATGTGTGTTTACCTAGTTCTCTACTATGAATATATGTGTATTTGTATACTCTCTCATTTTCAGAATTTTTTACTGATGGTAATGGTGCAGTACTGAGTGCGTAACAGAATCCCTGTTTTCCAACAGATATTTGATCTCATTCAAAAGCGAATATTTATTTAACCATCCTCAGGATGATGCAGGCCCCATTCAAAACAGATATGTAAACACGTTTTAGTAGCATGACTCATCACTGAACTTTCAACTGTATACATTTTTAATTGTGACTGTGTTAAGATTAGAGACAAATTATACTCTATCTCTTCTGGTTTTTGAGACACTGACAAATTTAACAATCATTTACATATCTACATTTCTGCTTAGACAAAGTTAAAACTGCATGACCTAGACAGGTGTGATGTAGCATACATGGTGAACTGCATATTTTTAAAACCCTCCATAGACAGGGAGAATGGAGATCAGTGATTGCTAGCTACAAAAATTTGCTGGTCTTTTGAAGTTGTAAACATTAAAATTTCACAGGCTGTTGAGTGATGGTACATGAACATTACAACCACAACAAGGACAGCTTGATGACAAATAACAATTCTTATTAAAATATCATAGTTTGCTATTGCTCTCTGCGAATTACTTATTTTTCATTTGCTCAGGTGGATTTGAGAAGTCAGAATATTATTATGTCATTAGAAAGATGACATTACTGTGCTGATACATAGTTGACTACTTATATTACCACTAAGGCTACTTAAGGACATGTGGGCCAACCAAGAATGGGTTTCTATGGTCCTTAATGAAGGACATTTACTGAGCGATAGGCAGAATCTGCTCCACATCAAAAATTGTTATATTTCAGAAGACAGTGGCGGCAGTAACCGCTTGTGATCACATCCACTGAGTAGGTAGCACTGAACTGTGTTTTGTACAGTTAACTTCTAAACATCCCTGGGGAGGGCGATTCTTCCTGGGAGTCGATTTTGTAACGAAGATTGCTAACCTTCTCTCTGTTGGGAGTTTATACCATTTCCATTTCACTCTTTCTGCAGTTCCCATGGTAAAGTACAGGTGTTTTCTGCTGAAATAATTCAATCCATGATTTGCATTTGCTTGTACGTACGCAAGAAATTCCTCAGCATCCTTCAGATACCAGCTGACAGCTTTCCTACCTTCCACTCACGGACTTCGTCAGCACCTGGCAAGCTGCTCACATTCACCTCTTTCCATCTTTCCTCCTAACACAGCCTTTGCAAGGACTTTAAACACACAAACTCTCCTCAGCGCTGGGTGTCTGATGTCCCAAATCCAATTAAGTCTCCTGGTCCCGGGGAGTTAAATTGATTTTGGCATGCCTAAAAATCAGCCTTGTGGTTTGAGAGCTTAAACACTGATTCTAGACTTCTAAGCTTGAAAATTGTGCCTTGAATGGTCCTCTCTTCTTTTTTACAAGGTGTCGGCCAGACGAAACTCTGCCAACACAGCGGACTTCCACCGGCGCCTATTTGCAGAGCAAGGAGCAAGCACCACAACGCATTAAAGCACTTGGATGTGACTTCTGCACGACGATGACGTACCACGTGCCTGGGCTGTTCTATTATCCTGAGAAGCAGAGCTTGGATGCCAGATGTTGGCCCAAGTTCAGGTGCACACAGGCCCTCAGAGCCCTGGTGGCTACCAGCGCTGCAACCACAACCCTGGGAGCCGTGGGGGTGGCTATCAGAGGTCTGTGCTGTACGGGGAGCAGAGCTTGAAGGGAGCAGAGCTCACCAGAAACCTGAAAGGAAAGGCAAGTGTAAGGACTGTCTGAATCCTGCGATTACTATTTTTTTGCAAATGTGCTCCGCACTGTTCTCTTTATAAATTACTGAATTATCCTTAGGAACAAAAGGTATTAGGGTCCTGCAAGCTTCTCTCAGTTTGTGGTAGGACTAATTCATTAATGTGGCTCCAACAGGAATGTGTGCAATGTTCTTTCTAATTGGACATGACTGGTCAAGAATGACTCGGCCTCCATCCAGATCACACTGTCACTTATGCTGTATAATAAGCTACTACTACTGGCCCATGAATCAATTTTTAAACAATCTCCAGTAATGAACTTGGACGGCCCATTGTTGTTGACAAAGAAATGCACAGTCCTGCTATTGTCAAGGGGCTCAATTATGGGTTCTTGCTGATAAAATAGAGGAGAGGGGATAAGGCGGGGGGAGGGGGGTGGTGGTCTACGGACAGTAGTGACAGACTGAAAGAAGTGTTTCATCTCTGGGGTCCTTACAGAGACTGACAAGCCAAAAGGTCAGTTTCATAGAGGTTCAACTCGAAATGTCTGAGGACAAAAAAGGCATCTGGAATCATTAGGAAATGTGAAGTTTGACTTGCACCATTGGAAATCCTTAATATATTATTTTAACTGTAGATCTGACAAACTCTTTGCCCACTGGGTGGGAAAGAGAGGTTAAGGGAAGTAAAAGCTTTATATTTCTCCAGTGGGGGGGAATAAAAAGGTTAATTTTAGTAACTCTGGGAAGAGTCTGTGGGGAAACTGTCTATGTTTCAGCCCATTTGCCATTGTCCTGAGCCAGTGGAGTCAACGCGGGTAGCGGGAGAGGCTGCTGCCTGTGCTGGCTGCCGGACGCCGGGCTCCCAATGCTTTCCCCTCAAATAACCTCACCAGTCACCAAAATGTCAGGGCTCTGCCCAGTTCCTCTTGCCTAAACCAGCCTCGCCAGCACAGCAATGCTGCCTTCGTGCTCCACACTTTGTTCAGGATTACTCGCACGTTACCGGGATTCCCTGAGCCCGCTGGCATAAAGAAAATAAATATATCTGAAGTGGTTATAGCAAGCTGGGTCTGGCGTGGAAGAGCATGTGTTTGCAATACTCTTCCCAGTTGACCAACGCCTCACAAAGTGAGCTCTTTGTCATGCTCATGTAGTGCCATAGTTGCCAACTCCTATTTTAAAGCTTTAAAAATACCATGCAAAGTCAGGGAATTGGTTCCAGGTTTCATCCAGCAGTAGAGTACACCTCTGTGAACCCATGGGAGAATGCACACCCAAATTAAAACAAACAGGCAGGGTGTAAATTTGCAAATGAACATGTCCTCTGGGCCCATAGGCAAAACCCTTCTCCCTTGCCCGGTAATTTCACCACAGAGCTGGAGGAGAAGGGCAGAGGGCAGCCTGCACTGGGCGACTCCTCTGCATGTTTCCCAGGAGGATGAGTCACCTCTCCGTCTGGATAAGACACCTCATCTCCATTCCCCAGCCGCAAAGCAGGACAACCTCAGTGCATTTGGAAGGCCAGCCTTGAGCAAAAGCAGGGGGTGGGATGTAATAAGGAGGGGTCCATCAGGGAAGTGGGGAATCAAGTGCATGTTGAGACTTTGCTGGACCAGGAGTGAATCTGGGCGTGTATGGCTAAATCCTATTCGAAGGTGGAGTCTGAGCCACACCTGCCGCTGTGAAGGCTGCTGGGACTTGTCTAGCAGATCGGCTCATCTCACAGGGTAGTCCTTCCAAATGCCTTTCAGAAGAAATGGGAGGGAAGGTACTAGGACACCATGCTCAGCACACCCCAATGCCAGCTTGAGTTGGGGTAGATGACCACACGTGGCAGCACACAGGGACGTTGTGCAAGTACTTCATGAGACAACAGAGAAAAAGCCCACATGGAGGCATGTAGTTTGGCATTGTTGGCTTTCTGTTATTGCCCAGACCCACAGCATATGGGAAAAAGCTTCCTGGGGAACACTGGGACAAGTCTGGGGAGACCCTCGGCAGAAGAAAGTGCTGGGTAGTGGGTTGTAAGGTCTTTGCAAACACAAGCTGTCACTGTTGGGATATGTCCTTAGGACAAGGTTGAGTCTGGTGGCACGCCCTCAATGAATTCCCAAAATAACCAGCTTGCAGGTCACTCCCAAATTTCTCAAGGAAAGAAAGGAAAGCTTCCCCTCCCCATTCTCCCGACTGGCAAGGAACACTTTTTATCCTCCCTAGAATGTGCCCTCTTGTGAATATAGCTGGACCTGGGGTGTTAATGGTTTGTGATTCACAGGGCAGGAATGCATCTCTCTGTCCAAGCACTGGGCTCTGGTTTTTCCATTGCTCCCTGGGATGGAGAAACAAGAAAAAGGAAGGGATTTGAGCCCAACCAGAGAGAGAAGGGCTGTGGGGTGAAGAGCAGCAACATGGGGAGTGAGGGCTGGCTTTCCAGCCAGCACACCAACCCACTGCTCATTTTGGTCATCAGATAGCTGAAGACAACCCTTGTGCCTAACAGCAGCATTTTGAGACCCCTCATGCCCTGGGCAAGTCGTACTGCAGCAACCCTGGGCCATGGGACAGAGACAGATGTCCCAGTGGAGGTGATTCCCACATCAGCCAAGGTCTCCATAGGGGCTGAGTGGAGAAGAAGGGTCTTGGGAGCTGGTGCTATTTGGGCACTGCCTGAAAACCCTCTACTTACACAGCCAGAGACTGCAAGGGCCGCATTTGGTGCCTGTCTCAAGTCTGGGTGACCCCGTCTGTTCCCATTAGGAGGCCCAGGCGGTAAATTGGGCCCTGAATATATAATTAAGCAAAGGGCACCATCCTGAAGCCAAGGTTCACACTGATTTGTTGTGGCTAGGGTGGGAACAGCCCTTTGCAAATCAGTCGCAGGATGTTGCTCCTAGTCAGCTGGAAACTTGGTAGCTCAACTCCATAAAAGCTGGATCTAACGCTTCAGCTCCCCAGCTGGTTTCGGCATCCTGACCAGCACGCAATCCTGTGGCTTGCTTTTCTGCACGACAGTCTGGAAACCTTCCTTGAGAGCCTCTTGTTTGCTGGCTGCCAGGATTTGCCATGCAGATTCTTGCCAAAGGGATAATATAAACAAAGCATAATGTCAAGTTTCCCACACAAGTAAGATGATCTATTAGCACTGCACTTTGTACTAATTATTGCACAGTGGGTGGGGGCTTGTGAAAGGAGATTTATGCATTCAGCTAGCCTCAATTTTATTATTTGTAAGTACTTTTTGGCAAGGAATGAGCGAGATATGTATTTTATTGTTACGCTGTTGCAAACATCCTAATCTTCCGCACTCATTAAAACCTCATAACAAATAGTAAGAATGATATATTGCAGCCACAGCGAGCATCTCATTCATCCCCAGGTGGGGGGAGGGGGGTGAGATGCAGGGGAGAGGGAGGACAGGAGAAACGAGAATGTGGGTTTTTGGGCCATGGTCATATTTGCAGCACATGGAGGGCCCAGGTACTGAAAGGATGAGAATAAGGTGATGGATGGGGAAAGGCTGCTGGGCTGCCAGGGTGGATAGGGAGCTCTGTGGTAAGGTTCTGGCATGGAAGGAGGATGCTGCTGCCCCAAACTGTGAGTCATTGCTCCCAGAAAGTGAGAGCCCATCTATGTCTTTCCTGGCATGAAGCAGTTAATCTGTGCATCTGCTCTGGGGCAGCACTACCCTCGGAGCAGCCCGGCTTGCAAGGCCTGTGTCCATGTGTCAGGACCTGGTGTGAGGAAGAGCCCAGGACACCCTCGGAAGGTGTCTCAGACTATTTCTGCACTGCCTGGACAAGAAGAAAAGACCCCAGAAGCTACCCAGTGGGTCAGTTTTTCCTTGGGTAATACAATTCTGGGTGACAAAGGCTGGATGTCGCACTGATGCAGTCGGGTCAGAGCGGTCTGATTGTCATGATCATCACTTTGATAATCCCTGGTCATGACTTAACTTTCCCAGTGCAGCGCTTGGCTGGTGACCCAGGAAGGAACAGAGTGAGCCCAGAGCCCAGTCCAGGAGAGATGCAGGTGACCACCAAAGTAGGGACGGTTCTGCTGCCACAGCTCCCTTTGCAATGCTCTGCCTTCACTGCTGCACCAACAGCCTCCAAACCACCTTAGTAATGCACAGAGCTGAGGAGGACATGCCCCAGATATCTGCTCTGCGTGAGCAGCTCAGGACAAGGGCAAGAGCAGGTGTAGCAGGCTCACTGGGGTGGTACTCAAAGCCTCATTTTCCAAACCAAAGTTCATGAAACCCTGCTCCCTACTTTCCTCCTGATGACAGCAAGGTAAGCTCAAAGTGCAGCCTTTGGGTGTTGTACCTGTCAGGGAGATGCTGGGTAAAAGCCAAAACATGCCAACTTTGGCTGTCTATTGTTTTGGGGAGCAAAGTTCAGTGGAAAATCTTGTCACAGGTTGAAGGGCTGTGATGGTGCTTCCAGGGCACCACAACAGTTGTAGGGCATTTTTTTACTGGGAATTCCCAGGTAAAGTTCAGAAGACAACCTGGACTCATGCATACACTTTTGGAAAAGACTACAGGAGGGGTCGGATGGAAAGGCGGCAGGAATCCCAATGAGATACAATCCCAATGTCCCACATGCTCACACCCTGGCCTGCACGCCAACAGCTCTTGGAGCTGTCCCCATCCCTGGCTCATACTTACTTGAGATGGCTGCGGTGAGAGCTGGGGTGCTCTTCTTCAGAGCTGCTGGGGTTTCTCGG
The DNA here is from genome assembly GCF_963924245.1 of Chroicocephalus ridibundus. Lineage (NCBI taxonomy): Eukaryota > Metazoa > Chordata > Aves > Charadriiformes > Laridae > Chroicocephalus > Chroicocephalus ridibundus. The sequence continues at coordinate 48,293,677 of NC_086288.1, forward strand.
CATTTCCCACCTAATCAGAGCCCTTCTTGCTCCATCATTTTTTCATCTGGAGGGGTTGGGGTAAGAGAAGGACTTTCATCCTTTTCATTCTTTATTCCTCCCACCCTGAACATAGTATTTCAATTATTACAGGCAGGTTTTGCCCTAAGCCCCAGGCTGCTGCCAGACCAGGACGTTTCCCCTGGTCAGACCCTGTTTGGGTGTTCTTTTCTCTCTTCACCTGCTTCTTCCAAAATACCACTTTTATTGTCTCTCTTTCTAGCCTCCAATAAGTTACATCGCTGAACTGACCTCTGGATGCAAAGGAGGAGAGTGCGATCCAGAGGCTACTTCTGACTCTTAGCACTAGCCTGGGACAGGGTCATTGTAAAGCAGAGCTAGGCAGAAAGCCTCAGACACCCCTTCCCAGCACAGCTTTGGAGTGTCCACATGTGTCAGGCAGCCAACTTGATCCTTCACTAGGTACCTCCAAGAGGGGACTGAAAAATGGTACTGACTTTTCATTCCTCCAAGCTCAAAAGTCTTGGCATCAACTTCCTTCTTCAGTTTCAGGCAAATAATGTTTTGTTACTGGTTAAAAATGACAACCCAAAAGTTTTGAAATATTTGGGGAACACCTCCTGCATTGTATTTTTCCCCAGGTCTTCGTGAGTTTTCTAGCTGGTGTTGGGTTAGCCCCGGGATGTTGCTAGGAAAAAAATAAAGAACAGGTAAGATGGAAAGGGTTGAATTTAGGAAATTATAGCTATTAGAGTGATAGAATGGTTCGGGTTGGAAGGGACTTTCAGCCCATGGCAAATGTAGAAGGAAAGAACATTTCACAGAGATCGTTTTTGGGTTTTTGGTTTGTTTGTTTTGTTTTTTTTTTGAGATGCCACTTCTAATTCTAAATGTTTCATCCTCCTTTCCTCTTGCTGAGCCGTGTTACTTCAAAGGCACTATGGTCCCAAAAGACCAAGGACGGCATGTCCCCATGTGGGAACGGAATAACCACATGCCCTTCACTTGTGCCCTCACCCAATTATAGGAGGTGGAAGGAGGTCCTACCCTGCTCCACCATCTGGAGCATCCTAATCTGCCCCAGCATCTGGGAAGGACAGGTCGTTCATTACCCTAAAGTCACAGTGTGACTAATGTAAATGCAGAGGTTTAGGTCAGGTCCCCTGCCTGTGTTGGACGCTCAGCTGGAAGAGCAGCATCAGATGGAGAGGCTGGTTCCCAGTCCTGCTGTCAGCATGTCCAGCATGGGACATTAAGAAGACGGTTCCTGGAGAAAGCCTGGCTCCTCTTTGGGGTTAGAAAGCAGAGGTGTAAGGGGGAGAAACCTGGCATCTGAGATGGGAAAAATGAGGATTAGGAAGGTTGCCGGCATGAGGTAACTCGTCTCTCAGGCTTAAGAAAGTGTCAAGTTGCCAAAACAGAGATCACAGAAATACACCCAGCAAGGAGGGGTTTGATACTGTCTTGGGAACCACTGGTGTGAACTCAAAATTGCTCTATTAAGGTCCCAAATTGCAGGCCCACGCTATGGGAGGAGGGATTGAGAGGCTGCTATTGCTGCCGGTGGCAGTGGGCAATCACCAAGCCTGCTTCACCACCCCACCACAGTGTGAAACCCCAGCTGAACAACCTCACTTCACTCCTTCCCATCATCAATGGCCCCTCCTGCAGCTAAACCCTGCCACTCGCCTGTCCAGCCATTTGCCCATCCTTATTTGATTTTTCCATCCTTTCAGACCTGGTCATAAACTTCAGCCCAAACTGGGAAAGTTCCCTCCTTCAGCTGATGTCTTTTGTAGTCTGGTATTTTTGTTCCCACCTTCTTCCCCGGTCACCTCCATTGCAATGCAGACTGTCGTTCCATCCCTCCTCCTGTCTCCCCCCCCCGCCGCACTCACGCTCCCTTTGCACAGGATCACCCTGAACAAACCTCTTTTGTCGGGCCACCCCACACAACACGAAAATTAGCATCATTTGGGCATGTTGAGGCCACCACAGCAGCTACAAGCCATGATTATGGTGCATGTGGTTAGCACAGCCTGCAACATCAAACAGCGTGTTTACAACAGATGTAATCCGTAATGATATAACAGGTGTATAACAGTCAATACGAGCATTGTAGCGATCAAATAACTTTGTGGCACGTTCACATTGATCCGGTATTAATCCAACTCCCTCGGGGTTTTGGTCTATGATTTATATGACTCACTGGGAGGTTTCGGCACCTACTTGGCACAGCACCAAACTGCAGGCAGGGATCAGTATATAATTTACCTCTGCAGCGAGAGCTTTTAAAATCCACGCTCTTAGCAAGCCAGGTTTGTCAATAGCACTTTGAAAAGAAGGGCTTGTCGGAGCATGCACAGACACGTTTCTTTCAAAGGGTGATTCATGCGCTGCAGCTTTGGCGACCGTCCTGGTTTTACATGCTCGAATGCTGATGAATTAAAGCAGCAACAGGAGCGTAGCCCGTGTCAGCTCTCACAGGCTCCTGCCCACGATATGAATTTCCTCTGCATCCCTTTATACGTTATCCCAAATCGTTTACCTTAGCGAGAAGGCACACGGGAGAGGATGGGATAAAAGCATACCGAGGGAAGGAGGACGGGGAGCTTCTGAATGGGAATCAAAGCAAAATCCCACGGTGGCACATCCAAAACCGATGGGGGAAATACTTTTCCACCCAGGCTCTGGTTAAATCGTTTAATTGTTTAATTGTTTGAGACCAAAAAATGGGTGAGATTCAAGAAGATGACAACCAGCCAGAGGGATAACAAGACTGTCTGCAGCCATCTAGGACACGGGATGCTCACCCAGGGCAGGCATCAGAGCCTGGCTTGTGAGTCTGCTCCCTCCTAGCAGGAGTCAACCTGCCTTTGACTAGTCAAGGGTCCTCATTTAGAAACTCATCACACACCTAATTTTAGTTCGCACCTCTACTGGCAATTTGCAGGCAAAACACCGGCGATCAAACATGCGTGGCAAATTAGGAGCCGCCTTTTAATAACGAGGGTGAAATGCATTGCTGAAGGAGCATGGAAAGGAAGCTGGTGTTGTGCGTGCTGCAATCCAACAAATGAGCTTCGCTTGCAGTGGCGGCAAGTTGGTAACTTTCATGAGTATTAAATGCAATTAAAGAAACAAACACTCTCCATCATTCCCCAGAGTGAGAGATATTATCAGTTGCGGCTTTGTATTTTTACATAATCACAGTTTAAAGGAACATTTTTCCATATGTGGAAATTCCCCGTTTTCTCCTCCAAACGCTAACAAAATCCTTGCCGCTGGCTGGCTCCGCTCTCTTCACGGCTCCCTGTTGTGGCACTCCTGCTTGCCCCAAGGCCCCGGGGAGAAGAGATGAGCCCAAAACAAATGCCAGAGGTGAACGTGCTGGAGATCCAGTCCTACACCCAAACAGCACACGTTCCCCCCTGCTCGGGGTGTTTTTTGAAAATTCCCCTCTCCCACTGTTGAAAAGGCTTTTGTGATCTCAGAGCCCTCCTCTTTCAGGCTTCCCACCCTCACGACGTGATCAAGAGGCACGTCCCACCCATTGCTGCGTGCCCCTCACCCCGAAACCGGGCTTCCTGCAGGGTTAAGCAGTACGAAGGGCACAACAACCCTGGTGGAGCTCCAAGGGGTTTAGCCCAACTGAGTCACACCCTCCTGTACCACTGGGTGGACACCCTGGGATCTGGCTGACGATAACGGCTTCCTTCTCTGATGCAATTAAGGCCATTGAGCACAGCCTTACTCCAAGACGAAACAGGCCTCATGTGGAGCTTTGACTCGGAGCTCAGATGCTCTGCACTAGCTTCATGCTCTTCACTCTTCAATCCAATGGCCAAATTATTTGCCCCCTTGATGGGGAGCGGGGCCAGATACAGCAGGCTTGGAGGAAAGCTTGTGCCAAGGACGCACTGCTCAGGATGCCCGTAGCTTGCACAAACATGTTTGCATGCCCAAGCTATCTCACACACCCATCTAAAAGTGTCCATATGCCCATCTAGAAGTGTCCACACGTGGTTGTCCATACATATGTCTACACCCTGTTTCAGTCCAGCTGCAATCGCAGAAGGGAGATGTGCTTCTCCCATGTCTTCACACCATTGGTCCAAGCATCCTTTGCACCGAGCGGTGATTTCTGGCTTGCTCGCACGGCCTTTGCTCAGCTTGTTTGTTTGTTTGCCACGCACACTGTTTGTCTGCAGCTTGCCTGCTGAGCTTTTCTCTGCCTGCATTCAGTACGTGGGCTGGCCTGCTCCACTCTTGGATATCATCTCACTTGGTTGCAAGCCTGCAGAAGCTGCCTAACTCTCCTGCCTCCACCATTCAGCCCATGAGTAGCCCCTCACAATCAGGACTACTGCAGGGGGCTAAGGTGAGGGCCTTGGAGCATCCTGAGCTCTCACACCACCTCAACACAGCTCCCAGAGAGCTACGAGCTGTAAACCTGATTACCAAACCTTGAAAAAACAAAGGTCTGCTTTTCTGGTGGCAGCAGGAGAAGATCTAATGGCGTGAGCGCACGGTGAGTAGGAGACACTTCATTACACTTAATTTCTTATGGATGTTGCCTAAGGAGACCTAAATCCACATGGAAATCATCCAGGAAAGTCTATTCACACTAAATCCATCTCAGGAGACACTTAACTCGGGACTAAACTTTGAAACCTACATCCATTGGATGATCCAGATAGATCATCTCAAGACCTGGGATACCAGCCATGTGTCCAGGATCACTTAATAAAAAAGGGAAAGAGTGAGGAACCATCTCTCTGCCAAGCCACAGTGCAAGCTATTCATGAAATTCCTCAGCAAGGGACTAACCTCCATGGTATACTGACCCATATGGTGTTTTCACACTGTCCTGCATGCACATTCCCAATTTGACACGAGACAAACAAGAAGACACCAAGGCTTTGAAGTTTTTTCTCAGACCAAGGCAGTTACTGCTGTTATTTTCCATCTGGAAAGACTTTGAGGATCTATGGCTGTTTCCAAATATGTTTTCTGGGAATGTTACCATATTAGAAGATATTTAGATATAAAACGTCATGCTTATGGGAAAATCTTGTTAACACAGAGTCACCGACGGGAGCTCTCATTAAAAATTCCTTTCTGCTTGATAAGGGCTTTCCTTATCTAAACAGTGGTTTGGTGGCCTGTCCCCGGTAGGCTGGTGTTGTGTAGTGGAGTCTGGGAAGGCTTTCCTCACAGGCAGAAGAGGGAAGTCTAGACCAGCTGCCTTTTTTTGCCATTGTTTAGGTGGCTGCAGCCCATAGTGTTCCCATTTGTTATCACTGCCGGGGGAACCACCTGGACCTCACCACTCATTGCGGTGCTGCAGGCGGCAAGAACCAGTCACCTTCACAAAAATACAGACAGACACACATCACAGGCAGATCGCAGGTTCAATTTGCAATTGGTGTTGTCTATCACATTGCAGAGTGAAGGAAAACCAGGTCTACTGAGGAGACCAGCCCTTGGGACAGCATGAATCCCTCCAGAGACACATGCAGGCAGAAGCTCTGCCTAATGCAAGGCTCTGCTCTGGTCCTGGACCCACTGGCCGTGCACCTACTCATGTCCTGGAAGCAGAATCAGCCCTTCCATGGACAACTTGATAACCAAACTTGGGAACATCTCTTCCCCTGTCTCCTTCCTGTTTCCCTCCTCTTCTCTGCCAAAATCAAAACATCCTGGATACTGATCATCTCTGATGTTCATCATCATTTAGCCACACAGGGCTACACATAGCTGCTGTTATTTCTGCTTATTTCTAATCTGTTGTCTTTTTTTTTTTTTTACCAAATCACTTTAAGCCCCTTTTAAATAGCTTAGGGACCATCAAGGGCTATTTCCCAGCTTTGCTTCCCTTCTTCCAAGCACCTTTAAATCCTTGGCCATTTTTACCCTTTCTGTTCCTGTCAATTAACCAGCATATTGTCTACAGCAAAAGCTCAGCTCCTCTCAACTCTGATGGGCACCTCTGCAGACCAAGGACTTCCCTGGTGACTACTACATGAACTTGATGCTCCATCACCTTTAGCTGCAGGAGCTTTTAGCAAGGATGACCATTTTCTTGAGCAACTGCCAGCTTTCCATGTGGACTGGAGATTTCAGGGCCTGTAGGCTGTTAGGTGGTTCCCTCTTAGGGGAGCCAAGGAGATGCCGCAAGCCGGGGGAGAGCTGCAAGACCCAGGTGTACAAGTTTGCCTAAACTCACGTGAGGTTATGGAGGATCCTAAGAGCCCGTCATGGGATGTCTGGCTCTTGGACTCAAGCCTGGAGCTGATGGCCTAGTAGTTTCCCAAGGAAGCAACTTTGTGGGGTGGGAGAGGGGGGTCCCCGGGCTTTTTGGCTCTTGGCTTGCAACAGGGAGGCTGAAAGTCTACAGGTAGGTTTATCTTTCCACCCTTAACCTAAATGATGAGGCCTCTGCTTCTGGTCCATGAAAGCTTGTTGAAGCTCAGATCTTCCTCGCAGAGGGAATACCTGAGGATGAGCAATTTGGCATGTTTCTACAGTGCTCCACTTGCAGTGTCCTGTGGCTGTGGCCATTGTGATCCTGAGCTGGAGGCTGGAGGAGCCAAATTAACCTGTCCACCCTGGCAGGGACCTCTAGGAGATGAGTCCGAGACCCTCACTCAACCCACCCCATATGAACCATTGCTGTTTGGGAACCTCAGTGCACGGGCACAGCAGCTCCCACTGAACCTAGCTTGCCAGCAGTTTGGGAATATCTGCAACCCACACTCCAGTCTTTACCACTGCTGTATTTTCTAAGCCTTTCTTGCTCCTCCACCTCCTCTTCCTCAGTCTCGCTGAGTTGCAAGGTGAGTCCTCAGCGATAGCTGAAGGATTCACTGCAGAGCATTGCTTGCATTTTTGATTATGCAGTTCAGAGCCCTCGAAAGAGCCCTGCAGCCACTTAGCTCATGATGACGACTGATACCAAACACCGTTTCCTCTTATTGCAAGCAAGTAAAAATAAACAACATCCTACTGTACCTGCCTCTATCCAGGAAAGCACAGTAACCAGTATTTATAGATAAACAGAGATACATTGCCTGCTGGGGTCTGCTGCAATGAATTTAGACCTGAAGATTGAAAATCCAATTGTGTTTATAAATCAGCTGTGACATGCCAGTGTCATGTCATCAGCGGAAGGCAAAGGGCATGTTTACTACAAGCAAAGGCACACGCTACAGTCATATGCATAAGCAAGTCTCTGCGCAGACAGGTTATTTTTTGCATAGTTGTTTTTTGATTTTTACATGACTTAAGGATAATGCTCTGGGAGCCTTCTTTTTTTCTTTGTGCAATTTCTTTTTTTATAGTAACGTTGTTTTTTCCCCTTTTGTGATTGACTGGAGGTTTTGTTCGGTTTTGTTTTTTTTAATGTTCTGAAGAGTGTTTGTGCTTTTTTTGGCATCTTATTGCATACCTCAAAAAACCTGACTAAAGCCCTGGCTGCTTCTAAAGCTCCTGCCAAAAGGAATTAATGCACCTCTAAATTTGCTGTTCGCATTTCTCATTCCAACAGATATTTTTAATAATAAATACAGTTACTAAGAATAGCTTTTTACCACCTCTGTCAGCTCCAGTCTTTTATTTGGACTCAGATCTCATCCTTGGGTTAGCTGTTTCTCTTGAGCAGAAATCAGCACCATATAAAGACTGTGTGGGGACCCTTCCAGCAAGACGTCTGGTGTCCTTAGGATGTGCTGCAAGGGGCCAGCCCTGGTGCTGGCGTGCTGCAGCCTCCAACATGCCTCGCATCTCGGAGGTGCCCTGATTTCCATGGCTAAGCCCAGGCTTTCCCAGTCCCCAGTCCCTCTCCACGAATCACTTTGTTTTCCCCAATGCCGCCTGTCGCCAGCTCCGCAGCCAGGTTTTCACATCCGTCTCCTTCCACCACGCTAACCAGGATTTTTTAGCTGGTCTTTTTTTCTTTTTTTGTTCTTTTTTTTTTTTTTATCCTCTAGACCAGGCCCTCTTATTAGATATGCCCTTTTCACTGACCCTGAATTATTGCTACCCATGGTCTTAGAAGAACAGTGCTGTTTGTTAGTCTAAGAGCACATGTGACAACCCTCTTCCTGGCCAACACCAGAGGTTGCACCAGAGATTTCCAGGCCAAAAACCAAGCATTTCAGCAAAAGCTACGGGCTCTGAGTGTGATCCGTGGGGTCAGAAGAGGACAAGGGAATCATCGTCTATTTGGGGACCTGACGGAAGACACTAATCAGAAAGACGTGCACAAATTTACTCCAGAGCACGCAAGAGTTTCCCTGGGCTGAATCTAATCTCTGTCGGTGGCAAACATCCCATTCCCACTGCAGCGGGGTTGTCAGCAGGAGCCGGTATTTTAATGCCCAGGAGTTTTACTACAGCCTGTCTGGAGTGAGCGGTGCCGGACCGAGCCTGCCCGGTGGCGGCAGAGAGCGGGACATTAATGGGGAAGGGCATCCCGGTCCATAGGGGTCTGGGCTGGAGGAAGGTTCCCAGCTCCACGGCTCTTTAGGGTTTGCAACAATTTGCAGATTAGTGTTGGCACTTCCAAGGCTGGGCTGGCAGCGAGACCTTTATCCAAGACAGACAGATTCCCTGCTGCGGCACTGTTCAGCGGGTTTAAATGGAATAACGACATCTCTCCAGCTTGGGTGATACTGGGTCAATCTTTTTCTGTTTCACTGTGTTTCCACCCCCACACCATCCCCATTCTCCCCCCGTTGCAGGTCACCGCCGCAGCCTGGGCTGTCAGGAGGGCTGTGCGCTGCCGCTCTTATGCCTTTGTGCTTTGGGAGGCAGTGGAGCGGGGGGGCGGGGGATCATTTTTATAACTCTTTGTACCAACGCAAGCAGAGCTAATGGTAAAAGGCAATCAAATCTTCTGCTCCAAGGCATAAGCTGGTTGCCTGCAGGGTCAGGGAGGAATTTCGCCCTCCCTTTCCTCCTGGGCTCGGGGGCTGCTCAGCATCAGCACAGTTTGAGCTTCATCCCAAAAAACTCTCTGGTTCTTAAAACTTACTTTTTTGCCGTGTTGCATAGCTGTGAAAAATTACAGAGGGAGTGATAGGTGCTCATAGGGTCCTCAAGGAAGGTCCCCGTTAGCACTCACAGCAAGCAGGGCTGTGGGAGATGCTCATGGCTCTGCTGGACCTCGGGGGCAAAGCCCTGTGCCGGCATCGGGCTGCCTTTTCTCTTGGGGCTTTTGACTGCCTCCCTCAGATCTCCCGTTCTCCCTCCGTGGCACAGCGGGAGTTTTCTGCCTTTAGGTCCTTCCTTTTCAACTTCAAATCCCTACGGCTGCTGGATTCACCCAGACTAAACCTTTAAGTGTGTCTGAAGGGTGGAAGCCTTGGGGTGGGAGATGTTCCCACCACCACCCTGATGTCCCAACCCGAGCCCCTTCCCCAGGGAACAGCTCGCCTTAGCTTGGTCAAGGCGTACCAGCAAGACACACGGCAAAAATGCAAGCAGGCACAAGCAGAGAAACAACCGTTGGGAAGGCAGGAGTTCAGAGGTAAGCCGGCTGTCCTCGGGTAACAAACTCCGGGCCACCCACATCAGAGCACCAACCTCAGCTCCCTCCCAGCAGAAATGACCAGGGGCAAATCTCAAAGGCAGAGCCAACGCGTGAGACACACACACACACACACACACACACACACGCACACACACGCACACACACACCTATCGGCACAGTCTCGCGGGGGAAGAGCAGGCATCAAAGGCATCGTGGCCTCTTCTCCTGGATCTGGCTGTGCCGCAGCCCTGGGATGCCGTGCCGGGGAGGATGGAGGTGCAGGGAGGCTTCACACGGGCTCCCTCCCGGCTCTCAGCACCCCACTTCTCCAGCCGAACCCTCAGAGGGGTGAACCCGCTGCGGCTGCCTCCCACGAGAAAGAAAACACGCACACGCGAAAAGAACGGCTGGAATTCTTTTTTTTTTTTTTTCTGCTGCATTCTGAAACCAATAATTAAACTTAAAAAATAACCCAACACCAATTACAGCAAATTAAGTATGAGGTCTAAGCTACCGGCAGAAGTTTGATTCGAAAACGGCAAAGCAAGCACTTCTGGTTGGGAGTCCTGATAGTTTGTCTCATACAGATGGTCAGAGAGCCAGAGGGAGGGAGGGAGGGAGGGAAAGCGGGTGAGAAACCATGGTTAAAGTGGGGTGTGACCCACAGATGGCATGGGACCCTCTGGAGTTGGCATGTGGGTTACAGCCACACTTTCCCCCTCTTGGTTTGCACTAAAGGAGCATCTGGGTGGCTGCCCCCGAACAGCACGGGCTCCATTCCACCATCTCCAGCACTCGTGGGCTGTTCAAAACTTTGCCTGAAATAAGGCAATCTTGCCCCAAAATCAGAGAGTTCTGAGACCTAGAGGATCATCGGGGAGAAATGCACAGGAGATGCTGCATTCATGGGTGCGATTGCACCACCCATCCCCGCTAAGCATCTTTTGGGAGCATTCTCTTCTCCAGGGAGAAAATCCTACTGTCCCTTCCCGTTCGTGCACGTCTCCCCTCCTTACCTCTTGGGGAAAGTTTGGCGCCTTTTCGGTCCCAGCCACTAAGTCAGCCCAAATCAAGGGTCCCACCAACATACAGCTGTATCTTTCTGTGCTTTCCCTTTGTCATGGGTGAATGCCCATGTCACACAAGGCATGTCTATGTCCCCCCTGAAGGGGTAGACAGAGGGGCTTGCTCTGCCAGCCCCCAAAATGCATCACTGGGCTCCAGACTTTCTCCCAAGGGATGAAACTCCACAGGCTAGCCTTGCTCACGCACACGACCATCATCTGACAGTGTGCAAGCTGGGCTGCTCAACCTTGTAAAAAAATCCCTAAATTGTTCTTAAATTGTTCTTTTCTTTTTTTTTTTTAAGTGTGTCTCTCTGTCCATCCCAAATCCTGGCCTGTCTGGGGAGACAGATGAGTGGAACGTGCCTTTTTCCCTCCTGGCTGACCCCCTTGGGCATTTCTCACCAGACACTCACAGGACCACGGTGTCCAGCAGCCCGGTCTCTTGGGGTTTCAGCTCTTGGCGTTGACCTAAAAGAGGGGACCAGGTGTTTTGGACCAACCCGAGGGACAGGGGCGGCAAACCCATGGGCTGAGGGGAACGGCTGCTGGCTGCTTCCCCCCCACCTCCCCCCTGCCCTCCGCAATCCCCTCCCCGCGTCCCCCACCCACGGCCCTTCGCCGGGGGAGCCGCCGCGCAGCGCAGCCTGCCCAGGGCTGGCAGGTCTGCGCCTTGCGAGAGACATCAAAGTCTCGCCTGGAATGTGTGTGGCTCTGCCGGGCTGCAAGAGATACGGAGCCAGGGATCATGAAAGAGATACTGTGATGGTTATCACCCCATCAAATCAAGGGGAAGCTGAACGTCAGGCTTGCCAACAATACCTGTTATTGTTCCTCCCCTGCGCGGCGCTTTATTAAGCGCTATAATCATTTTAATATTCATGCATCTCCGCAGCCATTCCACCCCCCTCCCTTTCTCCTCCTCTTTGCTTTTCAACATATTCCACATTGGAAAGTGCCTTTCTTGCATTTCCTGGGAACTCGCTTTCCCTCCGGGCAGCAGGTGTTTCGGTCGGCAGCACCCAGGCAACGTCCCTCTCCGCACCAAGAAAAGGGGATTTTCTCTTGGTCTTTTGCTTTGCTCCCCCCCTGCACCTCCTTCTATCTGCCCCCACCCCCTTCACCTTCAAGTAAAACCTAATTAACCACCACCGTGCTCAAACGATGGCGTTGTTTCATTGTCAATGCAAGGGAGAAGTTGGAAGCCCTTAGCCATATAGTGCTCCCAGTCTGGTGGGGTATGTGTTCCCAGGATACTCCCTTCATTGCCAGGTGGCTCAAGAGTGGTCTGCGGGTGTCCCCACACCGACGCTGTAAGGCAGATGCTTTCCAGTGGCTGTGCATGGGGTTGGGGTTTGCACCAGCTAGCCTTGGAACCAGCAATCGAGGTGGTGCGAGGATGGGGAGGTCCCTTTGCCCACCCTCACCTCTCCTACGAGGACAGGCTGAGAGAGTTGGGGGTGTTCAGTCCGGAGAAGAGAAGGCTCCAGGGAGACCTTGTAGCCCCTTTCAGTACCTAAGGGGGCCTACAGGAGAGATGGGGAGGGACTCTCTGTCAGGGAGTGTAGGGATAGGACAAGGGGTAACGGTTTCAAACTGAAAGAAGGGAAATTTTGATTAGATACTAGGAAGAAATTCTTTTCAGTGAGGGTGGTGAGGCACTGGAACAGGTTGCCCAGGGAAGTTGTGGATGCCCCATCCCTGGAAGTGTTCAAGGCCAAGCTGGATGGAGCTTTGAGCAGCCTGGTCTAGTGGGAGGTGTCCCTGCCCATGGCAGGGGGGTTGGAACTAGATGATCTTTAAGGTCCCTTCCAACCTGAACCATCCTATGATTCTATCATCCTTTGCAGGCTCTCTAGACTTCATTCCTCAATTCAAGGAATAAAACTGTTTGCAGACTGGGTCTTAGTGTGGGTTGCCCAGAAGTCATGTCACCGCTTCCCGAACCTCCATAACCTGATGGCATCATTCCTCAGCAGTAGGACAGGCTCAGCCCCAGCCAAACCATCGGCCCTGAAGCAGCCAAAAAGCCCTGCTCTTCACCTCCATCCTCCTTCCCCATCCCTGCACCAGTGGCAGCTTATCATGGCATCTTTGCTGGGGACAGTGACCATCATGCAATGTGCAACGGGTTCAAGTGGCAGGATGTTTATTCGGGGATTACAGCCCTAAGAAATACCTATGACATGGAGATTTATTTTGCGGCGTCTCATCCGCTCTGGGCTGGGCAGTGTTTTCCCTGGGATGGAGGTGTGCCTGTCACCAGATCCCTGGGAGCAGCAGTGTGATCCGGTGGCTGTAAGTCATTGAGAAAACAGCAAATCTGGGAGTTGTTTCATGGGCAAATACCGCAAAAATCTCCTTTAAATGGCTGTTTACGGGATTAACTGCAGATAAGGGAGGAGAAGCATTGCAGCTGGCAGGCCCTTGCAGCAAAGGCTGCTGCTGGGGATATTGGGGGTAATTTGGAGAAGAGCCTCCAAGCCTGATGCTGTGCTGCTTCGCACCTCGCCCGGATGCTCCCAGCATTAGTTTCCTCTGGCTTGGCCCAGCTGTGATCCACCCCAAAAAACGAGGCCACAGTTTCATGCTCGTTCCCCAGATATCCAACCAGGCTTGATGACAGGGTGAGGGACACTTCAGCCAAAAGCAAATCCCAGCAGCAGCACCTCCACCTGGCTTCCAGCTCCACCCAGAGCATGTTGCTCACCCTAAAGTTTACTTTCATTTTGAGGCAACTAAATCCATGTTTAAACTCCTTCCTCAGTCCAGTAACTGAACATTTCACTTGGAAATGAGATGGAGAAAAGGTACTTCTGAAATCATTAGAGTAAAATTAGAATTTTTAAAAAGGTACGGTGGGATAATTGCCCAGATTCCCCCAAGTAGCTTGGGATCCCTTCCAAACCCCGGCTTTCTGGTTACCATATTTGAGTAAAACCTTCCCCTGTTTGGCGTATTCAGAGCACCCGTGGCAAAGGCAACTGGGTGCATTCAGAGGCTGGTGAAAACGATGGAGGAGCAGAGCCGGGACTGTGAGCTGCCAGGGGACAGGCGAGGGGACTGCAGACCCCCACCCAGGCCGGGGAAAGGTGTTGGCCACACACCATGCTCTGGGGCCAGGCTCCCTCCCCACCAGCAGCAGCTGACCCCAAAACAAGACAGGACTTCAGGGGCAGGTGTGGTTTTGGCTGAGGGAACGAGCCCTTCTTCTGCCTGTCCGGCGAAAACACCTTTTCCAGCAGCAGGTCTGCAGCCCGGTGCGGGGCTCACCCCGGCGCGGTGCAGGGGGGCAGGATGCGGCCCCTGGCGCCTTCAGCTGCGGCTGAGGTATGCACAGCTGGGGCTCGCTGGCAGGGCTGTGCGCCGCCGTGGAGTTCCCCCGAGTTCAAAGCTCTGCTGCTGACTTTGTACCCTGCTGGAAGACACTTCCCCTCGCCGCCTTCCGGGTGAGATTTCATAGCTGCAGGAGAGAGGGCTTTTCATCATTTGGCCTCAGCCTTTTTCTTCTTTTCTTCTTTTTTTTTTTTTTTCTCCTCCCCTTCTTTTCTTTTTTTGGTAACAATATCCTATACAGAAAGAAAACAAACAAATTAACCGCTGGGTCTCCAGGCTGCGGCAGCCTCACCCACACGCAGCAGCCGTCGCCCTTGATCCCAAAAGCGCTGCATCCCCGGCACCATCCCACGGGCATGGCAGCAGCGGAGCTGATGGGGGCAGCGGGGATTTTGCAGCTGCGTGGAGCCTCTCTCAGCCCACGGCACAGCTCAAGGTCGCGGGGGGGACTGCTTTGCCAGGGCAGCTGGGGTTCAACCCGGGGCTTGGTGTCAAGGGTCAGGGGTCTGCAAGGCTGGTGGGCAAACGTGGCTCCGCTTCGGTCTCCTTCTCCTGCAGGGTTTCTCCTGTGAGCACAGAAACTATTGGGTCTTTTTCCCCTGGAAGGAAACACAAGCGATGCTGGGGTACATCAACGTAACTGTTTCTGCAACATTCACACCTCACACCTGGTTGCAAAGCAGCATGAAGCCTTCAGGGAGACCAATGGGTGCTTGGTGCCCTGTGTCCTCCTGCCGACCCCATGCATCAGCCTAATGGCAACCTGCAAGGCACAGCCTCCGCCACTGCCACCTGCACCACTGTGTCTCCCCAGGTGACAGGTCTCTTGTCACTGTCACCAAAGCCAGGCACAGCCACCAGGGCGAGGAGACACACCAGGGAGCCCTTGGCCCTCCTGTGGAGGTTAGGCGTGGGGCTGCAGGCTCATCAGGGATGTTCCTAAAGACACTGCAACGGGCTTGAGTCAGGGTGTAACTGCGACATCGACAGGCAAAGATGAGACCTTGGGGCAGGCAAGGCTACAGGAGAGGGATGATTTGCCCTGGAAACTTGCCCCTCCCCTGTGAAAAACACGATGATGCCCTGTCACTCCATGGTCCTCCTGTCACTCCATGCCCAGCACCCCATGGGATGAATGGTTTTGGCTTGGCTTGGCTGGGGTCCTGACTGGGACGCTTAGCTGTGCCAGGAGGCTGCAGCTGCCCCAGACATGGCAAAACCCCTACAAGTGGTAGTGGAGGCATGAGGGAGAGAAGAAGATCCATGCAAACTCACAAATGAACAAGGAATTTGAGAATATACCCATTTTTCTTCTTCACCAGCTGGTAAACAGCCGCTGTCTTGTCTTGAAGCTTTTAGCATGGCAGAAAAAGCAACTCAACCCTTGAGAAGGTAGGTAGGGAGATGTTTGAGCCTGTATGAAGCAATGTAGGACCATGACCCCTGGACCATTTTAAGGGGAAAAATGAAGCAGTGCCAATGGTGTTCTGAGCACGTAGCAAGGTGAAAAATATTTGGGCACTAAGTCTCCTTGGGGCACAGTTGTGTTGCCACCAAATATTTCCAGACACAAGACCAAATTTTGGTAGTTGCATACTGGATGAGTTAAATCCCATTCCTAATTTTGAAGCTATGTAGATCTAATATTTAACCAAGAGAATGGAGTAGCCTAAGTTTATTATGGGGCACACGGTCATACCCGTAGCTTACAGTAAATAGGTAAGTCAGGCAGCTTAGCGGATAACAATCACATTCAGGGGTTAGGGTATTGTTAAGAGCTGTTTTGCTAAGATAAGATTTCTGACATCCATCATTGCTTCTGTCAAACCCGAGAGGTTGTGAGTGTGATAAGAAGTTGTCGTGGTTTCACTTTGTTAAAAGGCTTTCTAGAGTTTAGCAAAGAGAGTTTAGCAAAGATTGTGGCGATAATTCCCTGCAAACGGGTAGCATTCCCTATAGCATCTTAAATAACTGTTGCACGAATGAATACGGTGGGAGACAATCCTGGGAGATATTTAACCATTTTTGTCTATTATCTATCAGTTTATCTTTTTGTCTGTTTGTCTGTTTGTCTGTCTGTCTGTCTGTCTGTCTATCTATCTATCTATCTATCTATCTATCTATCTAAATATCTATCTATCTATCTATCTATCTAACTATCTATCTATCTATTTTTATTCGTTTTGGCCAAAACCGCTGCTAGGTCCCGGCAGGTGGCTATTTCTGCTGCTGTCATTCAGCTGAGTTTGGTGGGAGCCACGATTTCCCGAGAGCCACTTTAGGACTTATGGTCAACAGCCTAATGGGGATTTATCAAATTACCACTCGTTAGCAGAGCTGCATCAGGTTACCATAAACAGGGTAATTCAGCCCAAACCTCCCTCGCTGAAGGCTTCACCCCTCACTGCGGCTCCGCATCACTCTGGGCCTCCCCATCCTCTCTGGGATAGAGGCAAAGGAGCAAACCTCCCTCTTCGAAGAGTTCAGATCACGTGGGAAAACCGCACAGAGAGTGGAGGGATCTCAGCGTACAAATGCACGGCGCCTCTTCAAAGCTCCAGCACAGGAGCTGTTTACACTGTAAATAAACAGACACAAGTAGCGGGTGCAATCCTTTTCCTCACCCTCCGCTCCTCTGGGGAAGAAAGGCAGCTCCAGAAGTGCCATGCCCAAGTGCAACGGCACTAAATCCTCCTTTTCTTTTTGTTTCTGAGGAGGTGGTGGAAGGAGTCCTCTGAAATAAACTGAGCAAAAACGGGCCAAGGCGGCTGGAAACAGTGGAATAGCAGGAGCTCGTTTTAAACAGCAGGTTTTCAGAGGAGGCATGCACAGGTGATGGTGGATTTGCTCTGGCCATCCTGTGCCTGGGCACGTCCAGCTCCTCTGCCGGCACGGTCAGTGCTGAGGAGCGCTGGGAAACGGGGGCAATTTGGGGCCGGCTGGCACCATCCGTCCCTCCCGAAGCGCTGGTTTTCAGGAGGGGAAAAACAAACTTCAGATGAGCAACAAGTGAATCATTTACTCCTGTCTGATTATTAAAAGAAAATCCGGACCGGGATGACAGGTTTAGTGAGTATGAGAGTTACTGCTGCAGGTACCAGGCTGCAGCTCCCTCACACGGGTACAGCCTTTACCCAGGCTGCCGAGGAGTCCTGCATGCAGGACCCCAAGAAGCAGCCCTGAGTGAGCTGTGCGGGGGAGGCAGAAAAGTTTTTCCCCAGGTTGGGTAGGGAGAGGAAAAAGGAAGGGAAGAAAAAGGCCATGTTTGAGTGATGGGGAATGCGGAGCAGTGCAGAACAGCATCCATCCCTGGAGAGGGCAAAAGGATGCCCAACCAGTGCCATGAGCACTCAGCGGGTGAGAAAGCAAGGACAGGAGCACCACAAGCTGCCATCTGAGCAGCTGCTCAGCAGAGGTGCTTAGACAATCTTCCATGGGTGACTCTTTCAGCCCCGGAACAGGTCTGCGCCGTTTCTCGTGGCTTTCAGACCTACTAGTCCCTTTGACTTGGCCACACAGCGTCCTGGTGTTGGGCCGTGGACGAGGGAAGCAGAGCATGCCTGGCCATGAAAGCAGCATGAGACCTTTACATGATCAGGAATAAATGGCAGCTATCAGAGCTGTGTGCCCGGAGCAGGGAGCAGAGCATCTCTGTGGGGTCCTGCAGCACCTGGTGGGTTGGGTGGCACTGGCTGGACCAGCAGCTTTACAGCACTGCTTGGCTTTCAGCCACTGAATGCACTTTCTCCTCTTGTCCAGCCCTGTGGGATTAAACTTTCCTCCGCCAGGTGCTCTGTGGTTGGGGCAGGGCTTGGAGAGGCTGGGTGGTGGTGGGCGAGAGAGCTTTAAAATAACCCAGGGTGTGGACACCTCTCTGGCAGTCATGTTAAAAAAGGGCCTGGCTTGCCCAAACACGTATGTGCCATGTGTCTTTGGCCCTTGGTGGTGGGTACCCCTGCAGCGGTGGAGTCAGCTGCAAGTGCCTTAATGATAGCCAAGACTCAGAGGCTTGTGAAGGACCAACGCTCTCCCATGGTGCACGGCAAAGCCATCCTTTGCATTCTACAGATAACAAGGCTTTGGGTCAGGCTGCCCCAGGGCTTGCTGCCAAGCCTTGGAGAGCTGAGGTTGGACTAGACGACCTCCAGAGGTCCCTTCCTACCTGAATTATCCCATGATCTGAGGAATTTCTCTATGACTGCAGGAGCAGCTAGATGCACATCACTTGCTGCTCTGTAATGAAGCCATATCCAAAACACCTCCAGACAGGGCTTGGGTCATACTGTCTCTTGATATAATGACACTACCATCCCGACCAGTGCAACAGGATCCTGTCGTAAAACAAATGTTACACGGTAGAAGTATGGGAAAGTTAATACCCAGCTCCATGGACAGGCTTTCACCAGGAGTCAGGCACCGTTGTGTCTCCAGGTGTAAGAACCTGTCCCCACCACATCCTGAGGGTGTATGGCCAAGCCAGGAGGACACAATGCAGGTCCCCCTGCAGCCTGCCCATGCACTACCCGTCCTCCAAACCAGGCTCCAGCCTTGGCCATCCCCACCTTTGGGAGTTTATTTACACCTTGTCTAGTATCACCTAATTCTCTCGCTCTTGCCCCAAACCATTTCTAGCAGGGGACTGGTTCACAGCATCTCAGCTAGGAAACCAAAACTGGCTGGAGGATGAAGTAGGTTGAGGCTGTCTGTTCCTGTTATGGGAAGAGGGGAGACAGGGCAGGACGGTGGCAGTACAGCTGGGAGAGTGGAGGTGGCTACGCCTGCTGCTTCTGGATGGATGAGAGGCGTAAGGACAGGCACAGAGAGCTACCAACAGAGCGGGTCCTCAGCCCATGGCTCCCACCTGCCATCGGCACAGCACCACAGATCCCACAGCTGCGGGCTGGGGGCTTTTCACCAACAGAGCACCCAAATGCTCACATTGATGAGGCCTCCGTGTCCCCCAGTGCCATCCTCAGCGCTGCCTTCCCCACTGACAAGGGAGCACTAGTGACGAGATCCCATGTGTTTTTATTTGTGCTAGCTTTGCCAAGATAATTGCCGGCAAACACTGTAGCTTGATAAGCAAAACATTGGCAAGCTGCAATTTCTAAAGCATCTTTAGCTAAATTTGTAGCGGTTGTCTCCAATTTGCCGTCCTGTTTGTGTCTGTGAAGAAGACACACACTTTCTCAGCTCCTTTCTCATGTTCTCACTTGCCTTGCACAGCCATGGAGGTAGAAGGAGGATTCCCCTTGCTTTATGCAGCTTGGCTTTGACTGAATAGCTTCCAGTTACCTTGAAACCTAATCTTCTTTTGAACTCTTTTTAAGTCAGTTGCATTCTTGGAAGGAGATGAGCCTGCGAACTTGTATCATCTGATGAGAGAGATAACAGCTCTGCAGAACCTACGCCCGGTGGCAGGCACAAGCCAGAAAACATCTGCACCTGCTCACATGGAAAAAGCACCCAGGTATTAGAAGAGGCGATTTGCCTTTCATGAGTTTTGGGATTTTATTCCACTGGGGAGCTTCTCAGAGATGTCCTGACTGCCTGCTTTGGGACAACTGCCCATGGGTCCTATGTGAGCTCTGGGACGTGCTGCAAGACAAACTGGTACCTGAACTTCTCCAGATGAAGATGATCTTCATAATTTGCTTTTGGGGCTGGTTTGATGCTGGTTCACAGCTGGTAAAATGGGCTTATGGAGAGAAGCTGAGAGCCCTTCCCCTCCTTAGGTCTAGGATTCCCAAACTTTGCTATTCCTCTTGCCCTAAAATAGTGACCGAGCAATAAGATGTGTTCAAAACTAAGCTCTATCTGGCTTGCCAGTCTAGTTTCCAGAGGCAGCAGCTGCCCATGGCCACCAGTGACCATGGAGGGAAACCAAGGATCACATAATTTCTAAAAATCATATGCTGGTGACCCTTCTTGTAAGTGAGTCTACGGACCTGTTCCCAATTGTCAACCCCATACCCTAATAATTGGTATGACTCTTGGGTAGTCTGTCTGGCTTCCTGCACAGATGTACATCCCTATAGGATCCAAATTTCGCTGATGAGTGTTGGAGCTTCCACCTGCAGGAGTCAAGGGTTTGCTGTTTAGCTCTTCTTCTCCATGTGGAGCTAGCCTGGGGTGGCCTCTCTCTGCTGTTGGATTTGCATTACTAAAGTTATTATTGTTAAGAAATGAACCCGAGGGAGCAAGCAAGGAGAGGCAGGGACTACGTGAGAGAAGGAACCAGATCTGTTTGTTCTCACTCATACCTCCACCCAAACTGGCCGCAAGACAACATGGTGGCCACCGCCTTTGGTCTCCATCGTGGAGCAGAGGACCATCAAAAGAGAGGAGGTCTGGAAAGAGGGGAAAAAAGCCGTTGCATATAGCGTCGGGAGGCAGGGCTGGATGCTAAGCATGAAGCAACCAACCTACCCGAGGGTGAAGATCTGGGCCCTCAGGTCTCCCGCGGGAAGCTGGGATGATGCCACTTTTTTTGTGTGCCTTCTGCGCTCCTCCATGGCTCCTTGGATCCTCAGCTTCAAACACAGCTGCTTATCTTCCTACATTACTCAGTGTTTCCCTACGTGTGCTCTAATGCATCTTCAAAGCACAGCGCTCACCACAGTGAGCAGACGGGTTGATTAAATTAGAGTGACTTCTTCTAATCATCAATGGTAGCAACTATGAGGGCTGGGGAGACATTTTGGGGTAGCTGGGAATAAAATTGCCCTAAAATTGCTCTTTGTCAAGAGCCATTCAAAGCGAGACCTGTAACAACTCAGGAGCCTTCTGTAAGGTCTCACCCTTACAGGAGCAGAGGAGACGCTGCAAGAGCAGACGTGTACTAATGGGTTTTCCTTTTTTAGTAGTGTTATTCCCACTGGGATATTAAAGAGCTACCCCAGAGCATCTGGGCAAACAGCTAATTCCCCCGAAACCCAGGGCGGTTCATTAGCCCAATCCATTTACTCCAAGTTGTGCTCAACACTTTGAATGCCAGATGCGGGTTTCAAATCGTTACAGCGAAGGCAAGCGAGAGGAAACAATCAGCCCTTTTTCCCCTCAGTATTCCTTTGTTTGTGAAACAAATGCCCAAAAAGTAGCTAAAGTCTAAATTCTGGTTCCAGAGGGTGTGTCCAAGCTCTCAGCTGGAGCAAAACTGTGCCCTTGACAAAAGCAGACTGTTGGTCCCAGGCACCTCCTGGCTACTGGTGCTGGTCAGGGAGGAGGATTTTTTTTCAGTATATCCACTCTTCAAGCCGTGGCATTGCTGTTTATTTTCGCCTTCCTCCAAGACAGTGGTGCCTGCCCTCTTGGACACAGTGATATGGCGTTGAGGCCCCCCTGATGACTGGAGAGGGGCCTCTTTGTCAAGTAACCCAACTGGAGTCCTCCCAGTATATGATGGTCACATGATGGTTGTGGGGCTATGGGAAAGGAGGCGAGTGGGAGTGGGACCGCCGGCTGCCAGAACAGTTCATACAGCCCACAGCGTGCTCCTGCCCACATCTGAGGAGCTGTCGGGAAGGCGAGCAAGAAGGAGGGAGCTGCGGACCAGATGCATTGCTCTGGTGGGCCGTCTCCAGCCTGCAGGCCATCGGGAAGGCACGCCTGCACCAACGCTCCCGGCGGTTGCTCTTTGATAGGTGCCGTGGAGCGAGATTGTGCATCGGAGAGAGAGCGGTGGGGTGATCCAGTCCGGGAAGTCGTGTCTATCTTTGTTCTCCTCCTACCTGATTGCGGGATGACTCATCCCCTTCAAACCGGTGAGGCTATTTCTGACACGAGGTGCTACTTGGCGTGAGTAAAGATGGAAAAGCCTGCCCCATAACTTGGATGATAAAAAGGATAATAATTATGCTTTATATAGCAGACTTACAAATAATGGCTTGCTTCTTTGGCTGTTCAAGACCACACACGCTTTTTTTTTTTTCAGGGGGAGAGGTGTGGGGGGTTAATTTGGGACTTTTTTAGCTGGAACAGGAGATCTGTGTGGTCCCGTGGGCTCCTGTATAATAATTCTTTTAGTTTAATATCTTTTGATCTCCTCTAAGTTATTCATCAGCCCTGAATAACACACTGCTTGACAGTCAGAACTTTTTATTGGTGAAATGGTGCTTCTTTTCGCCTTCAAACAAAAGCAGGCTCAATGCTGCACCTCCCCCGTTACTGTAGGAACTCATGGGCAGGTGTCGGGTTAGGAGAAATGGGATACCAAGTGGAGACAGGAAGGAAGGGGAGGAAGAAAAAGGAGAGAGGTCAGCAAAGAAAAGTACATATTAAAGGAACAGAAAGAAAAAAAACAGCCCCAAAAAATGAAGGGTGCTAGAAAGGTAACAACCAGTAACAGTTTGGGGGGGGGTGTTTACCTACTTAAACAAAAATAAAAGGGGTAAGAAAGGCTGAAGTGAGGGGCAGGTAAAGAGGCATTAATTCCAGTCATCCTGAGGCATCCAGTGACTCTGCTACAAGTCCCCAACAGGGAGCAGATGCTGGGCACGGGGAAAAAGGGAGTCTGTAGGAGACAGTGGGCATGGCTGGGGAAGTGAGTTGAGGTGCTCAGGTCCAGGGAAGCAGGCTGTCTCATCCTGCAAAAGCTGTCAAGGCAGGGAAGGCACAAATGAAGACCATCTCTAACTGAAGAACAGCCCAGGCTTCCTTTATTTGAGGAGAGAGAAAAGCGGTCTGCCCAGCTAAGATCTCTGGCCTGGGATCAACAGCGGGGCAAGTCCCAGACACCAGGAGGGACCGTACATTTTTACAGCGTAAATGTTTTGGAGGTTTAAAAAGATGCTGTAAGTCTTTGGAGTGGCACATGGAGCACGACAAGTTCCTCTGGAAGAGACGGGTGCTGCCATGAGCTGGAGGGGAGCAGCGACCCACCTGAGGGCAAGACAAGCTGATACATTTAAGGTGGCATTCACCTCATTCACCTGACCTTGCATCAGCTGTCTGAAAGCAGTCCAAACCCACCCTATTCCCAGTGCAGAGAGAAAGGAAGGTCCAGAAGGCAGTTTTCTCCACCTGTGATGGGTGTCTGACTTTTCTATGGCTGAAATTCATGGTAGAAATGAAGCTCTTCAGTAGGAAGCAGCAATGATAACTGTTGCCATACATACACCGTGTATGAGAACATCAAGCAAGCCAGTGTAGAAGGAAAAACTGATGCTTGCTGTACTACATGGTTTTCTTTATGGAGAGGCACAGGTGATGCAGGACAGGGCAGGCTGCAATCACAAAGACATGGAGCCCCGAGGACATCACCAGCGTCTCTGCAACATCCGCTTTAGGAAGAGATGGTCACACAACGGTGCTTGCCAGCACCGGGACATGGAAGTGCGGGAGACCACAGCAATACAGTGAGGAGCTGGCTACCCAAGGTGGTGGCAGAAGATGGCTAACCAGCTTGGGGTTAGCTGCTGGCACGTCCCCAGCTCATGGCAGTAGGGATTTTGAGTTTCATCATCAAGTCTAGTCGGGACAGAGTGGTGACAATCCATCCTCAGGCCTCCTACCAGTGCTGCTGTAATGTCTGAGGAGCTTTTATTCCCTGGCAAATCTGGAAGAGGGAATGACTCTTCCAGGGCCTCTGCAACTCATGTAATACTGTAGACCCTACTTCATTCATTCCAGCCAGGAAGGATTTCAACTCCATTTACAGCTGAAGGACGACCTGAAGGGATGAGGCTGAAGGGCTTCCCCTTGGGTGCCCAAGTTTATCCTGTGGGGCACAAAGAGATCAAAAGAAAGTGAAATGAAGGCTATCTCAAGGCACCTGTAACAGGGTCACCTTGGTTCTGACCTGAATGACCTGCTGCTCCCAGGCTGGAGATGCCCTCTTGTCAGAGCAGAGATGTTGGGAGAGGCCTCTACAGTTTTGTGTCTACTACATGTGCCTGTCCATCCTGAGACTTATCTCCAATAAAAGTCTTGGGCTAACAGCAAAAAACAGCGAGCAATTTCTTATGTCTGGGAAGCAAGGGAATAGATACAGAGGTCAGAAATACAGCCCCAGTGAACTGTGGCCACTGTTGGCGAGCTACTCAAATCAGAGTTTCTCTCTCCAGGTTTTAACTCCATCCTTGCAGCACAGCAGACAGGTCAAAGCCTGCTTTGAAGCGAAACCCAGGCTGTAACCTATATGCCCAGGCAGGCACACATCCAGGTTCGCACCGTGAATTAACCCTGGCTCTCAGGGCTGGTGTGTGGACAGTCTGGGTGAAAGCTTTGGTGGAAGAGTCAAAGCTGCGTGGGAAGCGTGCTCCTCAGGAAAGGGGCCAGTGGTGCAAAGGCTGCGGTGTAGCCAGGTGGCAAATGCTGGCGAGCGAACTGACGAGAGTAAAAGCGGTCCAGCATCAGCGAGCAGGGCTGGCGGGCAGGAACCAGGACCTAGATCCTGCACAGGGATGGCAGTGAGGAGACCCGCTCTGGCCAAGCCCCTGTGTTGCACCCCCTGGATGCGGTGCTTTGGCAACGCCAACCCATGGCATTGAGACAAACCAAAGAGTGGGCAAGACAGTCACAGCACCCAGATGCCAGCGAGAGTCGGGTTGTGCTCTGTCTGCTGCCCCTGTGGGGGCTTTGCAAACCGGCCTCACCCCTCACAAGCTGCCCTGTCCCAGGGCTACCGAGGAGCAAAGTCTTCATGAAGTGCTGGGAGGGGGAAGGCAGGAAGGCAGAGCTGCTAATGCACAGTCTGGATCTGGGAAATCTGCAGGGTTATTGGTATTGGTATTTTGGTTTGGGCTGAAAAATTAAAGACAAAGAGCAATGCATGGTATTTAGTCATGGATTAGAAAGGAACAGTAAATAATGGGCATGAATGTAGCCCAAAACTGCGTGATTTATTATGACAAAGGCAAAGGTAGCTGAAGGCAGGAGAAAGCCATGGAGAAGGAGGAATAGAAAATAAAGGCAGGGCTGAGCCAGCATGCTTGCAAATGTATTTGTGCCCTTCAAATGCAATAAGCCACAGCTGGGACCCTGGTGCTTGTTTTCTATGGGGATCTTGAGGGTGGTGTTGAGGTGGGGGGGTGTTAAACTGGGGCTCTCTGTGCCTGTAAGGAATGAAGATAAACTGAGTAATGGGCTCAGTGCTGGGGACAGTCCTGGCTCAGCATCCCTGAGACTCTGCTCTGAAAGCGGTAGAAACATACACAGGGAAAGTTGAAGCTATGGCTAAAATCTGCCCCTCTTGTCATCATCAGGGACAACAGGAAAGTCATTTTAGCCTCAGCTGAGAAGCGGGCTCTTTGGCAAAAAATCTGTTGCCTTAAGAGAGGTGTTGAGATGCACTCAAGTATCCCCCAGCCAGCTCCCAGGCTGCTGCTCCAGAAGAGTCTCCCGTGGACAAATAAGCCAGCCCTTGAGGATGTCTCAGACACCCCAGTGCCTCTGAAATGGCCTCAGGTGCCCACATGTGGTTGACAAAATTTGGTCCTCAGAGTCAGTAGAGATGCTGGAGAGCGCCCACATGACCCAGATTACTATTATAGAAACATCCCCAAATTTAGGGATTTATGCCTCAATTCTGAGTCCAAACAGGTTGAGAGTAATTCCGCACTCCTAGTGGGGAATCTTTTTCCTGCTTATTACAGAGCTGCAAGCTTTCTCGGCGATAACGGTGGCTGCTATCAGCTGGTTCTTGCGCAAGCAAGACACGAGTCTCTTTAAGCAAAGTAAAATTCATATATACAACACTGATAAGTCCTCATGAGACAACAACGGAGTCGATGGGTCAGACAGGTCACATTTCCATATGGTGTAAATCAGTTTCACTACATTCAAATGAAGGCAGTCACATCAATTTACACCTGCTAGAGAAGTGGACCCGAGAAACTTGATAGGAAAGCTATTTCATCTGTCATGACTTCACTTTGCGAAGAGGGTCGTAAGGCAGTTTATTGAGTGCAATGTTCAGATGCAATATGATAAGGCACTTCCATGCCTGGAAGAAACACCTGTCTAGAGAGATTTTAATAATGACTGCCTTGCAAAAGGGTCGTGCTGTTGGGCAGCAAATGTGCTCATTCAGTCTGTGAAGAAGATCTGCATTGAATCCTGGTGCACCAGTTTTCCTGTTAAACCAGACTCCTAGGAAAGACTAATGCGGAAGACGATGCAATCAAGGCAAGCCGGTGGAAAGATAACCCATCAATTACCCAGCGGCTTGGGATATTCCTTCAAAGGCCCATTCAATTAGACATCTGATTTGCATGTCTTTCCCATTTGATGTAGGTACTCATTAGGAGCATTTAAATACAACCCTGACTGCAGCCCCACAAAGCCTTGGGTGGATGCTTTCGAGAACCTCATTTTAGTTTATCAGAGTTGTCAGAAGTTGCAATTACTGTAGAGCAAGAAACAAAGTGCTTTATCGCCCCTTTGAATCTGCTGGGATTAACATCCCCCCCTTGCAAAAATAAGTGTCTTTTCAGTCTTTAAAGATCCCAAAGATCATGATCTATTAAGTCCCATCAGAAAGACAAGTACAGTGACCTCCAAACACTGCACTGATGTGTGGCTCAGCTCTATGGCACCCTTTTCCCCTCTTTTTAATAGGTTTGTGCCCAAGTAATTGGTTGCCAACCTGGTCCGTGTCGACTCATACCATGGTTCAGACTAAGCCGGGGACAGCTGATTTCCCTTCAGCAAGAGACCAGGGCTGGGTCCTGCCTGTCCTTGGCTGTAGTATCTCGGTTTTTCGACAGTGGAGACGGGACCGCCCTGCAGTCCCCACCCAACAGGTCTGTCCTGTCCTCCTGTCCTCCCAGACTGACCTTTGCTGGTCTGTCCGAGCCTTGTGCTCTCCTTCCAAGCTTTTTAGTCTGAGCTGCTATTTCAACATCACCGGAGATGAATTAGGACCAGAGTGACATGTGGACCCCCATCCAGCTGTGGTCGGGTGTTCAGCTGAGAGTTTCAATTCTCGGATAGGCAGCACAACCCCATCAAGCTTGGCCCACGGTTAGGGCATTGATGCTGTCTCTCTCCCATGTGGGTGCTGCTCTCTACCAAGGTCAAATCTACCTGGAAACTGCCCAGGAGTCTATTTTCATATAAGATGTAGGAACTGAATGTCCTCAAGTCTGCCTATGCTCCTGAAAATTTGTCTAAAGTTTGCCCAAAGCTTCAGATTGCTGTGGAAGGACAGGGTTGAGAGCTGATAGATCCCTGAGGAAAACAGCTAAAAAAATCACCCCTCCCTTTCTCCTTCCCCTTTTTGGCAGAGCAACACAAGCAGACGCGGTGTAGACACAGCTGTACCCGCACACAAGGGCTTTGGTCAGCGTAGCATGTGTTATCGTGGGAGGCAGTGCAGCAAAACACGCTCCAGCAGGAGAAATCCTTGCAGCATTGGCCCAGCCTCGGTCAATATTTGTCCTGAGTTTGCACAGAGACAGCTCTGAAGTCAGCGAGGACGACTTCATGTCCCCACGCGCGCCAGGCCAGGAGACCTGGGCAGGCACAAGGGCTGTGCGCCTCCTCCAAACGCAGCTGTACCCCGTTCCCGGCAGAGCTGGATGGGTGCTGCAGGAGGCCTGAGAGAGAAACCAGGGGTGGCCCCAAAACCCCATCCAGCCTGGCCCCACCAAACCCTTTGTGCCCTGTTTGTGCACCAGTACCCCAAACAGAAGGAAGAAAGCAGATGTTGTTTTAAAAGAAGAAAACCATGTTAGCCTTATCCCAGCCTTTGATTTCTGCTTGGATGTTCTTGTACAAGGTATAAAGGTAGTGTCTCTAATGAGATTACATATTATAGTCAGTCGGGAGCTGTTAAAGGGCTGTTTCTAATGGGATTAAAATGTATAGCACCCAGTTATAGCTGTAATTGCATTACACCCCTAAGGAGAGCCTGTAGTGTAAACTGAAGGCAGGTCAGGGATTCGGCGCACACTGCTTCGCTTCAGTATCTCCTGAGCTGCTTCCCTGTTTTTCCTTTTTTCCCCTGTCTTGGATGAAGAACAAAGAGGGAGAAGATTTAGCAGAGTGTCAGGAAGTGACTGGAGGCTAATCCCTCTGCTGACACTCCCCAGCACCAGGGGGAAGTAACTGAGATCAGCCAAATTGGCATATCAAAAGCCTTCTAATTATGTCACTGGTGGCTTGAGCCAATTCCTAACATTCTTATTCATGGAGTTTCCAGCACAAGAAAACCCTTCTTAATCCGAGCTGCTGTTGTGCAGAACTGAATGTCATGGATGGGTTTCTCTTTGTTAGCGCTGGGGACACAGGGACGGCTCCCAGCTCGTGGGCTGCAGCCCCGTGTGACAGCAGGACATAGCAGGACAACTCCCAGTTGCTTTCGTGTGGCAGGGTTTTGTCAGCATAGACGGGTCATCCAAAAAATAAAATCAAATCCCTCCTCCCTGTGCACTCGCACTTCGACCATGGAGAGCTGTGGTAAGCTTGGCCCAGCTTTTTCCAAAAAAATGATGGTGTGACAGTGACATCCTGCCTCCCTGCATGTCCCCCCGGGGTTGTGCTGCTCAACATCAAGCACCATGCCACCAAACTCCATTTGCACGCTGCGCAGTGACCTGCTGGTGTTAAACCCACCAGGGTCAGCGGTGAAGTAGCTCCCTTGGCTCCAGCTTGTGTTCTAGCTCTTAAAAAGATGCTCGTCAGCAGCTCCCTGTCCCAGGTTTTCGTCCCCTGCTGCCACCCCAGTGCTAGCAATGGCAAGGGTTTGTGCTGGATAGCACGCAGGATGTGCCCATGGCCATGGAGCAGTCAGTGGTGAGGATGAGCCCAGGACCCAGGGCATCCTGGCAGCCGGTGTCAGTCCTACCTGTTTGGCCACACGCCTCTCTTTAAACAAGGACAGCCAGCTGGCTCGAAGGGTGTGAGTTTAAAGCATTAATAATACTTGGTCCGTAGGTAGCACTTTTCATCTGCAGCCTTAAATCTCTTGACAAATATTGCTCGCAGTAGCAGAGATCTGAAAAGAACAAAGGAATTGGGTTTGTGCCCATCTTGCTCCTTTGTAATATGCAAAGAGGGCCAGAAATCACTTTGTTCATGTTAGATTTTATTTATTTTTTTTACTAAGGTATTAGAAATGCAGATCTTCATTGCTTAAGAGAAAACAGTACATCCGTATCATGGAGCAGATACTGAGCAGGTGACACTCGAGCAAACAGGGAAGTGATTTGTTCTCAAGCTACTTAAATCACCGCCTTTGTACCTTTCTGTCGTTATTGTTGTTACAACTCAAGAGCCTGCAAAACACTTGGGAGCAAAGAGATTTCTGGTAAGACCTCAGCATGGCACTGTCAATGCTCGGGGCAGCCGAGATGCTCCGTCCCCGTCTGAGATGTTGGAGCTTCTGTGCCCAGCGGTGCCCAAGCTGCGCGTGGGCTGTGCAGGGTATCCAGTCAGGGCACGGGGTTCTGAAAAGCTTTCAGTGCCCTTTACCTTTGGCACCTCTGTGCAGCAGGGGTTTGAGTCTGTATTTGAAAGTAGCACACAGAGGCTTAAAGTTTATTGCTCTGGAAAGCACCTTTTTTAACTCTATTTTAACGATGCAGCAAAGCATCAGCTCATGAAAGACCAGCATGCAGCCATCCCAGCTCCTCAAATAGTATCTGCCCTCAGAAGCAGGCAAAGCTGCCTCCAAAGCCACCCTCCTTTAACCCTCCTGAGACACATCCCTGGGAAACACCTCTCCCTGGCTCCGGCATTCCCAGCACCACGCGAGATCAGCAGTGCAGCCAGGGAAGGGGTGATGATTCACGAGCTGAGAGTGTGTTGGACCCACAGCCGGACGACTGGCGTGCCCAGCAGTCCCAGAGACGCAGGCAGTGTCTCCACGCTCATTCTGCCCTCCCTGGGCCCCAAACGGGAAGGCAAAGCACTCCCAACCTACGCAAGGCAGGGCAAAAATCTGGCACCCACTTACTGCCCCGCAGCGCTCGATCAAAGGGGCTCGGTCCAGGGAAACGTGTGGAGTGGAGCGTAGTCCTGAGGTGGCTCTTAGAGAGAGAAATGGGGGGTGCCAGCCATCAGCAGGGCATTTGGGCTGAGAGGGTCCCTGCTAATATTGGGCAGGGATGAGCTCTGTCCTCCTTGGCAGTGGGAAGGGATTGATTGCAATGGTCCTGGGGAGACAGCAGTGGGGACACAGGTCTCCTGAAGCCACTAGGGAGTGGCCAGACCAGGTTTTTAGAAGAAGAGAGCATGGACCACGGCACAGCCATGTCTCGATTTTTTTACAATTAACGTTGGCTGTTTTTCTAGCCCAGGTCCTTGGGATGAATACGGGGTAAATGAATAACATATCCCCTCTTGCATTGCACAGCTGGCAAAAGGAGAGGATGTAAGCTCCTGCCTGCCTCAAATCCCATCAGTGCTTCACTGCAGGGGCGTTACAACCATGAGCAGAGCTGGTGACACTGGGGACATGTGGAGTTCTTTCCTCAAGCACCTCCTGGCTAATAGGACAAGATGGGGATGGAAGAGGAAAACAAGCTTCAGAAGCAGGAGGCAAAGACACCTGGATGATGAGCGCGGAGCTGCACTGTTGGACCCACCCACCCATCTGTCTGCCTGACCTCCCAACAGCAGTTATGTTCCTGGGGTGAGCTGGCAGGAGGGACATCCCCTTCCGAGCCCAGAGTCCCAGCACAAGCCCTCTCTCCTCAAGCAGAGCCCTGCACCAGAGCTCAACCTGGAGATGCTCAGGGCAGGGGGACCCATTTCCACCCCTTCCCCCTGTGTAAGCTGGAGTAGAAAGGAGCCACCCTGACTCCCAAGAGCTGGATCCCTCAAGATGGTGATGGGCAGAGCCAGGAGCCCAGACAGGGGCTGCGTGCGCCAGATGCATGCTCCGTCCCCTACCCCAGGCTCCGCGTCCGACTCGCCTCCCCCAGCTACGGCATCACCTGCCTGTTTATACGGGAGATTTGAAAGCTGTTACCTCCAACTCTTTTTATACCTTGGTCTAATCTAGATACTGTTAATGATATTTACTTTCAAGACGCTCACCTTAGATTGGCTTTTCAACATCTAAATTAAGCGTTCCATCCCAGTCTTTGATATCATGACGGCACTTCAGCTACCTTTGATCATATCTACTAAGTATTCTCATTAGTAATCAACATTACTTACTTAAAATAAACACATGTTTTCTTGAAGCTTTGTGGTTACACTTAATCAGCCGCAAAAATTCCCCTTAAGACGGTTTGTATCATTCAAGGGCATTTACGTCCATAACCCTGTAAATAGTTGTTGTTTTCCGTGCGATCTCCAAAATGCCGTCTGCTGAGATCTGACTTTACATTAACAGGATTTGATATCTGTAACATCCCCCCTGCCTTCCTCTGACTAAACTGCTGTTCGATACTGCTGCGTAAACTGAATCACGGGGAGAATCGCTCTCGGCAAACTCCATCTTTCTCATCCCGGACTGTGGGCTTCGGCAGAGGGCAGAAAACGGCTCCCATGGTGCTGAGCCTGACCCCTGACTTCCCAGAAGCGGCAAAACCACCCGAGTCATCACAGCACTCGTAAGAGAGATAACTGGTGGTGCTTTGAATGGGAGGCAGGTGCCGCCGGGTTTGTGCAGTGCCTGTGCCCTCAGACAGCGCCGTAGGATTTAGGCAATCCGGGTTCTTACAATAAAGGTCCTTCTGACACGCCGAAAATGGTGAGAAATGTTTACTTTCTGGGTAAGCTGTGTGTGAATCAGCTGCTATTTCTGCACCCTGGGCAAATAAACCCTACCTGGCTCGGGGTCCTGCGTCCGACAGACTTCACATTGCTAATGAGCAGCTTCGTGCATGAACAGCCCTGACTCACCTCTGCCTCCATCCGAGGAAGCCCTCAGGGGAGGCAAATAGCTGCCTCCCTTCCTCTCCCAGCTATGAATGTGTCCCCATGTCCCCTTTCAGCTCCTGCCTCTGCTACTGCTCTTGCTCCCCCCACCCCCCGCCTCATTCCTCACCTCCACCCTCAGGAGCCCCATCCTGGTGTCCATGTCTTGGGGTGCCCCCAGATGCCCCGAATTCATCAGCAGCTACTCATGGTGGGGGATCGCAGAGGGGGTGGGCCCCAGGGAAGGGTGATGGTGATGCTGGGCTCCCATCAGGACTTCTCCATCCCGCCTGTCTCCAGTGGGAGAGGACCATGCCGCCTCCCTGCCCGATGGGCACAGAGGGATTAGGGACACAAAACCCCCTCCCAGAGGGGGATTTTGCAGGGTCTAAATCTTTCCTGCTGCTGATAACATGTCCTCCGGCTTCACCCCATCCCCTCTGCCCTTTGATGTCAACTGGAGGCACCAGGTCTAAAACAGCCACTCCTGTTGATTAGACCTAATTAGTCCCTAATGCCCTCTTAAATCCTATTTTAAAAGGGAGCCATTCAGCACATCCAGGGCTGAGACAGCCCTGGCTGAAGGCAACCTTAAGGGGCCTGCGATCAAAAGGAGGGAGAGTGCTCACCAGGTAATTCAAGAAGGCCAGGGTGCTGGGCAGGTACCGGCTCTCACAGCATCTTCTCACACAGGCTGAGCAGCAGGGTGGACAGCACCCCCCACAGCTGGGGGCAGCCCAAACCCATGGCTTCTTCTCCACGGAGGAATCACTGGTGCTGGGGACTGCTCGTTTCTCCACTGAGAGGAGACTCTGATTTCTGATGAGGACGGGAGCGATTAGCAAGGCGAGGAGGAGGAAAGGGGATGAAGCCTCTGGCAGTCCAGGAATAGTGTGTCTGGTTTGACTATCAATAGCAATATTTTTCTAACAAGATTTATTTTTAAACATCTGTTAAATCAATATCCTTTGGGGGCCATCCCTTGACTGGGGAGAGGAGAGCATCACCTCCTTTACCTACTCATCTCTCACCAGCGCAAGAGGTATGAACACAACCAGGTCTGAGCAATTAGGGCTTTGGTTTAGGAAGACACAATGGGGATGAAGTCCCGTTTATCACATGCTCCAGTGCCACCAACCTCCACAGCTCCATGCCGCTCCATCCCCATCCTGTCTCCTTCATGAGGCTCAAGAGCTGGGAATGGGATATTCTCTGGGCCTTCGCCTCAGCCACACGACCAACCTCCCGCCTTTAGGTCCAACTTTCTCTAGAAACCAGGCCCACGTCCAAATTAATTTTCTGTATGTGTTGTTGGAGCGATTAGATCTGCAAATCAACATAGCCACAAACTGAATAATGCACCAGCGCCTAGCGCTGTCGGGGCAAAGCCCCAAGTTCCTCATCAAGTTCAGTCCTGCAGAGCCTGTAACTAATGATTTTTCTCACTTGGCCAGGAGTCAACACTCTGTCTCTCACATGCACACACAAACGTTGTACGTGTGCCTCGTTAGCATAGCGCGATCTGCAGATAAAGGAAGGGAGACCTGCGCACTGGCACTGGGACACTTGTGTGACACCTCACCCTCACTGTCCGTTGCTGAGACCAGGAACAGCGGTGGAATGTCGGGAGAAGCATCCCACCACCCCTCTCCAGTCATATTGTGCCGCTTGCCCTTCTCCCTTGCTGGGACATTCTGCAGGTCTCTTTTTTGTCCTGTTATTGAGGGCTGGCTCAAAGCCCACAGATGTCAATGAAAGCCAAGGATGAGTTAAGTGGTCTCCCAGGTCCCAGGCCTGGACACCACCACCATGGCCACATAGGCATGGAAGTAGAGGGTGATGGTAGCTCCCAGAAACTCCCCACATGTCACCTGGTTGGACCTAGGGAGAATAAACATAAGGGAGAAACAGGTATGAGATGCCTTCTTCTACAAGCATGCAGCTGGTCCCCAAGGTTTCTTTATTGGAGATGTTGGACCCTGATAGGGTCACCTCCCAACAAGTTAGTGTTTCGATCTCTGTTCACACCCTTCTCCAAGCCACAAGCTTCATCTCTGCAGGTGGATCTCACACAGCCCACAGCCTTTCAGGCCAGTGACATAGCCCCATTTGGGACACACCAAGCATGCTGGTGGGGCACAGGAATGCCCTGAAGTGGTGAAGGCAGCACACAGCTCTGGACTGCTCTGCCCTGCAGTCATCCTTTTTTAGCCATAGTGGTGGGCCCACACTCACGAGCTCTCCAGTAGCCTGATGGGAGGCAGAGAGCTTAGACTAAAGGAAGGGAGGATGCTCATCTCCTAACTTACCTCCTAGAAGCTACCTGTGGCACATCTACAGCCCACAGCAAGAGACAGGATGCCCCAGAGGGTCACCCTGCTCCATCTTCTGAGATGTGTCTAGGGCAAGAAGGTTGAGTTGCCTGATGGACATGGGTATTTTGCTCTACTCTCTACTAGAGGTGCAATTCATCCAGCCTGCTTGCAACTGCTCTAAGACAAGATGAGCTGCCCCCTAAATTCCCCTGACTGTACAGATTAGATCTCCATCAACTACAAAGAGAGCACAGTGAGACCTCTAGGCCTTTTACCTGTCTACATTTAGTCATATAGTTCCCACCCTTGGTAACTGAAGCTGGGGGACATAAGGATTTGCATTAATGGAGGAGAAACCAGGGTAGGTGAGGCCCCCATGGCTGGAACATGGAGAAAGATCAGAAAAATTGGTTTGAGGGTGAAAAGATTGATCTGCCCCACAGGGATGTCCCTGCATGGATGGGATATGTGCAGATGATTGCTCAGGGCAGAAAGATGGTGGATGCCAGCTCCCATGTCAGAGCTCCTCACCCCACCTAAAGCCAGTCTACAGGTTGAGCAGCATCTCCCTGGGCTCTCACCACTGCCATGCAGTGACATAGTGAGACAGATCAGCTCATGGCTTTAGCTTGACCTACATAACCTACCATTGCACTAGCCCAATCCACTACACTGGTGCCAACTCAAGGGAGATGTCATTTTTCGGGAGTACCATGACATTTGCTGGAGAAGTGTCTTTGTCAGTGGCTTGATCTCCCAGCCTGACATCTCTGTGTTGCAGATACATGATGTTCAATGCAAAGCAGAGCAGCAGACCTTCCCTTCCTGTGCTGAACAGGATGCTCTTTTGCTCAACTGTAGCTTTAGCTGCGATTGACAGTTGTGTTATCCCCTCCGTTATCCTGTTCATTCAATTTCCTTGTGATAAAATTATCACTTATGCTTGGTTGTGAGCCAGGTGTGATAACTGTAGGGGAGGTTATTCTTTACATCACACCTCCAAAACAGACTGGGGCCTCCTAATATGACACCAGCAGGAGCAGATCTACCTCCATCAGTCCCATTTTCCCCATCCCATGAGCTGACTGCCACTGAAAAGGAGTCCCTCAGTGCTACTGTTTCCACTGTTAGCACTTCTAAACACACTCCTTTAAGGTCCTTTCAAATGATACCACCTTAGCATGAGCCTTGAGAAGGAGGTAGTGTGCTCAACCCACATCATTTTGTCCCCTGCCCTACCCATATATCCCTTGTCCCTTTCCTTGTGACCATGCAGTGGCTCATCTAGCTGAACACTAACCTGACAGGGCTTGATCCCAGCTGAGTTGAAAAAGGTTGTTTCTACAAGGTTGGGATCTTGTACGTGCCATACATATGTACAGGTACATACAACATGCCACCTGTGCCAGATGAAGGGAGAGGAGCAGCACTACCCTGGTGTCCCCCCATCACCCCATTTGTGCCAGCACTGATCTCCCGAGGTAGACCTAGCTCATACCAACAGAAAGGGAAGTCCTGCAGGTGTAACTTGTACCAGCTTGCCAGGCAAAAGATCAGTGCAAAAGAATGTACCTACAAGTATAACTTTATGGATTTACCTTGGGGCTTCTGTCATTGCAGTACTATTGCCCCGGCTCACACCCCAGCCAGATCTTGCCACACAGCAAATGTTTTGGGTGAAGTCACCTTTGGGAGGGGAGAAAACGAGAACTTCTGCTCTGGCCTGGCTGTACATGGTGCACACAGCCACAGAAGGGGTAGCCCAGGCTCCCCAGCTAACCACCTAGCAGACATTGTCCACCCTTCCCCAGGGCATCCATCAGCCACCGTTCTGCTGCAGGAACCTGCTAGCGACCTTTTCCTCTTTCGATGGTTTTGTTCTGGGAAGTAAAGCTATAGAGCTGGCCAGAGAGAAGCAGGACATCCAGGAGCCTGGGAAGGACATGGCTTGCACCCACTGCTCAGTTTGGGTGCCTTCAGGGAGGATAGGTCCAAATTGTTGTCCTGCCAGTAGCAAGTCTTGCACAGATGTCCCCTTTCTGCAGGAGACAGGGAGGGACAGTCATCCCTGGTAGTCCCCATCTCTTCTTGTGTGGCTTCTAAGCAGGGTCAGGGACATGCCCATGAGGCCTCAGTGTGCACCAGCACATGGCATGAGGGCGGTGGTCCCTGGCCAGATCCTGACACAAGGGGCTCAATGTGTGAGACACAGCCCCAGGCTGATCTCGACCGCCCACTCGCACAGCTTCTCCTGGTACCCCACCACGCGGCTTCTCCTCGAAACGCCTTTGCTCCGCAGCGAGATCAAAAGGCATCCAACCCACTGATCACTCAGTTTTGTGTCGAAAGGCTCCCTGATTACCTCACCATTAGCTGCACCCATTAAACAAAATCCTAAAGGTTTTAGACAAAGCTGAGGTTTCAGATGAGAGGGCGAAGGAATGACTCAGTGCCTTTAAACGCCAAAGTCTTCTCCTCCGTCCTGTTTGTACAGCACCTAGCACGAGGGGTCCAGGTGCATGCCTAGGGCTCTGAAACACCACCACAATTAAATAATAAGTGTAATAGCAGCTGTACTCCCACCAGCAGGGTTTCGTTTTATTATTTAAATATTCAGTTACTCTCAGTAGCACCTCTCAGAGATGCAGTTTACTTCAGCAAGGTGGAGAATGACCCCCTGGCAGCCACCATTGCAGCACGGGAACGGCTGGGATCCCATTGGTGCTGCCCACAGGAGCAGCCCTGGTGCTGGTGAAAGCAAGGATGGGGCAGGAGGCAGTGGCTCCAGGGTCCTGCAGTTCCCCAAGGGCTGGGGCAGGGCTGGGCAAGGGGGTTTTCAGCTGGTATTAGAAGCTCATAGGACCTATAAGAGTGGTGAGCCCCATCCTGGGACTTGTTCGAATGAGACCCGGGCTCAGGTATCTTGCCAGCTGAAAGCATCCAGGGACAGCAGTGTCACCTGGGGCTGGATGCAGGTGAAGTTGGGGTAGGGAGGGGCACAGAAGTTGTCTTTTCCTCCCTTTCCACTTGGAGAATCAGCAACAAACACCAAATTTCAACCCTAAAAAAAGAGCCAATACAAAACAAGCAGTGCCGTGGTTTGGCAGCCCTCTCTGAGGTTTGGGCTGATGATCATTGACTTGCCATTGGGCAACGAACCCAATAGGAAGGCAACCTCCAGAAGGACAGGTCTCTGCAGGGACCTTAGAGACTCTCTACCCAGCTCCCAGTGTTGGCCGGCTGCAGCCCCTCGCGGAGCCCACCGCTGGCTCCCAGGGGTCCTGGGAAGCAGCTTGACCTCAGCCTGGTGCTTCACCTGCCAGGTCCAGCTCATGGTTTAGAGCAGTGGTGGGAACCACCGGCATTTATGGCAGAAGAAATAGTGCCATCTACTGACATTAGTAACTCTATTCCTAGAAAGTGAGGGGTGGATGCTTATCTCCCTTATGCTGTTGGGCGTTCAGGGTAATGCCAGCTGGAGAAACGTTCACACAGGGCCATGCTGGTGGGACAACCCCACGAGTGACCCATTCACAGGGCTGGGTCATGCAGACAGCCCAAGATCCCCACGGACATCCAGGGTGGCCCCATGGTTCGGACAACCTTGGTACAGTGATGCAGACCCTGAGCACCCCCGGGAGAAGAGCTAGAGGGGAAGCTGCTGATCACTGCCACCCAACAGGGTTTAATTAGCCTCTTATCCCATTCACCATAATTAATGAACGAAGCTAAACCCCTCCAACAGGCTGCTCTTCAAGGGTCATCCCCCATCCCATACAATTCCTTAGTATAGCTTTTTCCTCCCTGATCCGTGGGCCTACCTCCTCTGATCCGGTGGGGTGCTGGAGTTACTGGGCCTCCTGGAGGAGTTAGTGGGGAGTCCCTTGGTTGGTATGGTAAGGGCGGAGATTTTTTTTAAATGGTCCTTCCCAGACTTAGGAAAGCCTCAGCTCCCATAAGAGTCCCCAGGAGGTAACTGCATAATAGCATATGCATTATGCGTAATAGCACAATGGTCCCTAGATGTAAGGAGGAATTTTTTTTACGATGAGGTTGGTGAAACACTGGCACAGGTTGCCCAGAGAGGTTGTAGATGCCCCATCCCTGGAAACATTCAAGGTCAGGTTGGACTGGGCTCTGAGCAACCTGATCTAGTTGAAGATGTCCCTGCTCATTGCAGGGGGGTTGAACTAGGTGACCTTTAAAGGTCCCTTCCAACTCTAACCATTCTATGATACACATATATATATACACACACATACACACTGTGTAGATTGTATGTATGTTATGCAGGGACCATGACAGTGATGCCACTTGTCTCAGACACTGGCAAGGCAAAAGTCACTGCTCATGTCCAAAAATCCTGGGAGAAACTCTTCCCTGGGAGCATACTTTCCCATGCAAGGAAGCACCAGGACCCTAGATGGGGAGAACCCCATGGCAGGGAGATGATCCCACCCCACCACCTTCCCAGGGACACATGGGTCAAAATGAGACAGCATGAGCTGCAGCGAGTTGCCAAAACCTGGTGGAGCTCGGCCTGGGAACTGCCCATGGAAAGCAAAGATGTTGATTTTCTGAGCTGACCTACCAATAGCGAAACCATCAAAGCAGGAGGTGCATTCCTGAGGTCTGACCCAGCACAGCAAAGTCAAGGAAAGGTTCCCACTGAACTCAACGGACACTGGACCGCAGCCACAACACTTACATATAGCCAAGATTTATTTATTATTTTTCCCCACGGTTTTATCGAAGACTTCATCCCGCCAGGGCTCTGTCTCATCCTGCAACAAGGAAGTCAAATTTATCCTTCAGAGTCATTTTAACACAATAGATAACCAAATATATATAGTTAGAAACATTACCATGTATATATATATAAAAAACACATATATATAATATATGCATACAAATAACTTCTTAAATGAGAGGCCAGCATAAAAAACAAAGTAAACACTGTAATAATTCTAATTATGCAACATATTCTGCCTAACATATTTATTTTTAATGATAGTCATTTTAATAGCTCTAAGGCCCTGAATTACTCCAATATGTTCTTAAGTACGTTCACTTTAAATACAAATGTTAATGACTTTTCCAGAGGGTCCAGCACCCTGGATGAGCTTGCTGCACACCAGTATATTCTCCTTAACATGTTTACTTTTAATAACAGGTTTAATGATGCACTCGGGGCCTAATAACCACGTTTAGTCACAAAGAGAAAAACCAGCTACAAAATACTTTCTCTAAAAACTAAGCTACAGGGGATTGCCGCGCCGTTTCAAAGCCACACCGGCCATCCTTTAATGTGCCTCTTTGTATTTCGGCCGGGGACCCCGGCCACGGGTGTGCAGCCCTGATGGATTTTTGCAGCCAGTTTCGGGGTGACCTGGGGACCCTGCGCAGTGGCTGAGCTGTTGAGGGTGAAGGACCACTGCTGAATGTGGCCTCATCTCCTTCCACCACCGATGCTTAGCGGTTGTATTTGGGGAGACACATGGGGTGGGTTTCAAAGGAAGGTTTTTCTGGGCTCTGGCAGAGGCATCCCAGGGCTCTCGCTGACGTCACTGGTAGAGACGTGCCAAAGGAGAGCACGTTTGAAAAATCACACCCACCATCCATTAAAAAAAAAAAGAAAAAAAAAAAACAAAACAAAAAAAACCCCACACCACCAAAAAAACCCAACATCAACAACAACAAAACCCCAACTCCTACCTTTAGCTTTAAGCAGCTCACCAAGAGCTAGAAATACACCAAATTAAGAGACAGGAGGCAGCTGCTCTCTGCTTTCATGCCCAGATCAACCCATTCCCGCAAGCCCGCAGCCTGGCCAGCCCCGCTCATGTCTCTGCTCCCCGGCTGGGGCTGGGGGCAGGCGGGACCCCCGGGGCACATCCACCCCCGCAGAGAGGTGCTTTCAGCTCCCCCAAAAGAGAGGTTCGCTCGGCAGTGCGGCTGGCAGGGTTTTGCTCTCCCTGGCTGTGTCCAGACCTGTCCGTGCCCTGACCGGCGTCCGGACCTGTGAAATCTCAAGCGCCAGGGAGATGCTCAGAGCCGCCTCCGTGACCTGCGGGTGTAGGACCAGCCTGACCCATCCCTTTTCACTAACACTTTGAAAGGTCACCCCATGGGGTGTCACAGATGTCCCCGATGCATGGCAGGTCCACATCAGCGTGTGCTACCCCAGGGGCAACACACTTCTCCCCCTGCGTGGGACGTCCCAGGGCGTGCATCTTGCACCAAAAAACCTTACGGATGGTCCTAAATATAACCGCGGCAGACCTCACCAGACTTCAGCTCTGCTTGCATGAAGAACACTTACAAGGCTTGAACCAGCTCTAATTTGTATACCTTCTGCCCCAGGGCCCGAGCGAAACGGGAGGGTGGAATCCAATAGCGTGTTGTGCATAAAAAGATTATGCCAAAGATAACCTTATTGCTAATAATAACCCTGGAATCCGACCCTGTGAATAGGCCCTATTGAATGTTTGAACACAGGCATTCCTCGGTTAGGTTTTTCTGCCTACAAATATTTCACTTGAGTCTTTAAATACTAATCACAGAATTCAGACGAAGGCTTTTTATCTTCAAAGTGCTGCAGAAAAAAAAAAAATTAATTCATTAATCAAAGATAATTAAAGGGCACAAAATATGCCTTTTTCAAGCATGGGGAGCCAACCAACGCAGCGTGAAGCCATCACGGGGACTCCGAGCATCTCTCCCGCCGCGAACGTGATTTTCCCGGAGCGGCGCCCAGGCAGTAGCCTTGCTTGTTCCCAGCAGCTCCGCTCAAGCTGTCTTCCTGACATGTGTTAGGCTGTATGTCTGCCACGCAGGAAATAGGGTTTGAAGCTCACAGCCAGGAGCAAAAGCTGAGATTGAGGCTTTAATGAAGCTGGGATTGAGTGGCTAGGGTGGTTCAGTGAAGCAGTAAATGCAAACACATTATCACCTGAGAACTTGCTCCAATTTCACACCAATTAACTAGGAATGAGAGAGGAGGGCTGGGGCTGGCTGCAGAGATGGCTGATAATCCCGTGAATGGGCAGAAATGGCTCGTACGCAGAGGCGCTTGTGCCAAAACGAGTTTGTTAGATAACGCCAGTCCCGGCAATTTTGTCTTGGGGAGCGAGCATGTCATTACTGGAGCTGCTTTTATTAGCAAATATTAAAAACATTTGCAGAAATACAGATGCCCGTGAGGGAAGTACGGGTGGAAAGTAATAAAGCAATAGCTGATTATTTTATTTCTCTGCCAGTGCGTCATGTCGCAGGGGGAGGGGAGAGGGAGAAGAGGGCTGGGATGCAAAGGGCTGCCGGTGCAAAGCCGCCGGCAGCTCATAGAGGGGAATATCCCATCCTCGAGGAGCCCCTTGGGATGCTCAGCTCTGGATTTGGGTTTGACATCTAACCCACTGCCTGCGGATGTCGGTCCGAACCCCATGAGGAGGGCAGAGTGGGTCCCCAAAACTCGCCTTGGCAGCAGCAATGGGACCCATGGCCATCCCCTTCATCTGCACCCAGGAGCCATCCCACCTCCACCACATTTTAATATTTGAGCTATTTCCCTTTTTTCCTGCTGGGATCATTTCCGGGTTAGGAGTTAGGGTGGAAAAGGGGCAGCAATTTAGGGGAAGTGCTATTAAATGGATTTCTATGGATTAAATACTAAAAGAAATTGCATCCTCAGTGTGCTGAGCCCCACATTACCCCTTCATTAACTGCTGGTTTTGATGTCTGAGAGCGACCAGCCTGATCCCCCAACCTGCACCAGCCAAGAGACATCCTGCAATCAGCAGGCTGAACTAGAGCAACTTCTTGTATTTAGATGAAATCTTGTCTTTATTTTAGCACGCATCAGTGATAAAGAGGCTAGTACAAATGCAAGGGCAAGAACCCCTTGCTGGGTTTCACGCTGACACACCGGGCTGCAGAATATCTCAGAAAAACTGGGTTTGGGTTGTTTCTCTCATTTGGACAGGAAATATTTAAGAGGTGGGGAGTTTCCCATCTCCTGCTGGGGAAGGTGCCAGGACAAGGCAGGGAGAGCTCCTCATCCTCTTTAGCGCAGAGTCAGACGGATGAGAGGGAAGCTCTCCAGGCTCAGCACCGCTGCTGCTCCACCGCCAGGCTGGTCCCATCCATCGGAGGGATCTCAAGGATCCAATCCCGAGCAGCAGCGCCTTAAACCATGGCAAAGCAGCCGCCTGGCTAGCAAAACACACTGGTGCTCCTGGGCGTGCGAGTCTATATGGATTAACT
Source organism: Chroicocephalus ridibundus (assembly GCF_963924245.1). Taxonomy (NCBI): domain Eukaryota; kingdom Metazoa; phylum Chordata; class Aves; order Charadriiformes; family Laridae; genus Chroicocephalus; species Chroicocephalus ridibundus. The sequence continues at coordinate 48,336,000 of NC_086288.1, forward strand.
TGGATGCTCTAATGTTGGGTGCTGGAGATGCACTTCACGAGGGGACTGAAAGAGGCTGCTGCATTTTTAGAAGAGAAACCCTGTGTGCAGAGTTATCCCTGGGGAAGGTCTGTGCCCCGAGAGGGGTCCTCAGTGCTGTCCTGGCTCCTCTGTGGCAAGGCAGGACCCGGGAAGTCCTGTTATCCCTGAGAGGCAGCCTGTCCTGCTCCCCGGCGGGGAGCTCCAACAAAATAATTGCAAGAAAGGTGCTAACAGGGGAAAAGCAGTTGCCGCGCTCCTCTCACTCAATATTGAATTACTCCAGGCCATGGGAGGGACTCAGATAACTCCCTTTAACATCGGGGAGATGTTTTCTCTGGCCGTGGAGGATGGCTAGCCAGCGAGGGACCAGGACAAACCGTAATATCCTAAAAAAAACTAAGTATGGGCCACCTCACTAAGAGCCAAGGAGAGTGCTGGGGCTGGGTGAAGATGATGCCTCATGTCTGGGCACGGAGGGCCCTGAGTGTTCCCCTCCCTGCTGTGAGTCTGTTTTTCAGCATCCTGTTGACTTCAGGTGTGCGTTCCCTTCTGAACGGGCTTGGGAAGGAGAAAAAAGCTGTGGCTTAAATGCAGTGGCAAGAGCCAGCACCCGCTGAGGCTGGTGCTGGGACATGCCGGGGGGGGACCTCTTGCTCCAGCCATTCCAGCCATGGGGAGCAGGGACCTGCAGCCCTTCCCTCCTTGAGGAGTGCAAACTGCTCTCCCAAGCAGGAAAAACACTGCTAAGCGGCAAATCTCCTGTACCATACACAATGGTGTGCCCAAGGTCCGGTGCAAATCCACAGGGCTCTTCCCCTTCCCTCTCTCCAGCCTGTAATTATCTTAAAGGCAACAATTAAAACTATTGAAACGCATGTGATGGGTTTAGGGAGCATAGCCCGGCTAATCCCCACAAGCATCCCAGAGGAGCAGAGGCGAGGAGCTCCCAGGGGCTGGACGCCGGTGCTTTGCTGGGCAGGTAGGGACCGAGTGGGGCTGCAGAGGACCAAGCTCAGGGAGAGGAGGTGGCAGCAGCCCTGTCCCCAGCCGTCTCAGGACCCTAGGAGTCATTCACGTGTCTGGTGCCAAGGGCTGGGTGGGCTGCGAGAGGGCCTCCCTGGTCCCCATCCCTGGCTTGAAGCTCCCCGGCATCACGCAGATAGTCAGCAGCAGCAAAGACCCCATCCCCAAAAGCTACTCTTTTGCTTAAAGCTCTGATTGTAAACTTTAATGGCAAAAATGTCATCTTTCTTTTTCTGTGTTGGTCCAGGATCTAGCACAGCCAGTCCGGGTCCACTCTACATGTCAGGTACCAAAATAATGCTGTGCTCATACACAGCCCCTTCTGCCTCCCCCATCTTTTACCGCAGCATCCCACTGCTCTTTCATATTCATGTGCAAAGGGCTGTGCAGACATCCACGACGCTCTCTGCTCAAGGAGTCCCAAAGCAAGAGTCAGGAGATGGATACTGAAGACTTGCATAAAATATCACTGTCTTCCTGTGCTCACCGCTTCTTGATTATTTTTTTTTTTTACAGGAATGATTATTTTTGCTATTTTTCTGAAATTGTCACCCACCCGGAGTCAAGTTATATGTGATTCTCGCTGCATTCTTTAAGAAGCAGTTTCTAACCTGCCCCAAAAACACCGAATAGCTTTGGGAGCCCCAAAAAGCAGGGAACTAGAGAGCAAAAAAGAGAACACAAACTCTTTGTTCTCAGTATCTCGTGGTCTTAAAGTGCTCAGGGTGATCTCAGGGGTGCCAGGGCAAGGACAGAGCCACACAGGGCATCCACTAGCTCCTCCGTTCTCAGGCCCTCTTGCTCCAGCAAGGCAACACTTTTCCTCCCCCCCCACCATATCACCTTTTTTTGGTGATATGGTAATTTAAAGATTTCTGAAATTTCTAAATTCCTAAATTTGTTTCCTTTCCCGCAACTGAAACACAATTTTAACCAGTTGGACTAAAAGTGAGTCATTTTGGCTTCAAAATATCTTTTTTTAGCTCAGAATATGTTTTAAAGTGTCTGCTCAAAATAAACTCATTTTTACTGGAACAAAGTTTTTTGTTACATTCCAAAAAATCCAAATTCTTTTTCAGAAATTTAATTTCTGAATCCAAGCTAGATATTCTTTCTACTTCTTTTCTTTTCTTTTCCCTTCTGATTTCTCTCTCTTTCTCATTTCTAAAATGCAAATAACTGGAGAAAAATCCTCTTCTGAGCCAATTCTGCTGACACTAACACCAAAAGCCCCGAGGGTGCTCCCAGCCCTGTGCTCCCCTCGCTGGGGAAGGAGCCTGCAGAGGGTCCCAGACCCCCTCCCACACTCTCCAGGTGTTCCCATTTGGTTGCATTGAAACCACAGGACGGACCCAGCTGCAGGGCTGGGGGGACAGAAAAGGCCTCCGAAAATCCAGTCTTGGGTTGATAGGACCCCAAGAGGGCCATGGGTGTTTTCTGGAAAAGGTGGGGAGCCATCAAGGTGGAGGAGCATCATTTGGGGTGCCCAAAGGGCTGCGTTGCCCCAAACAGGGGACCCCTGCCCAGGCAGGCAATGCGGCTGTCTTACATTCTCTATGTATTTATCATACTTACTCTACAGATCTCGAGTTACAAATTACACAAATGCATCCTTAAATTTTTCCATTCAAAAAAATATGTACGTGCAGCTGTTGAACACACTTCCCACTGTCTTCACCGCGGCGAAGCTCTTCACTGTCACTGTCTGTCAAGGAGTGGCTCCAGCTGACGTGCGGATCTGGGGTGACTGGCAGGAGGTGGGTCCACTCCCCCCATGCCTCCTCTTCTCCCTTCCACGGTCCCCACAGTGTCTTGGGGGTAGAAACGTGTCTCTCATGGCCCAGCTCTGACCAGGGCATCCTCCAAGTGAGCTGCATCTTCCCCCACCATCCTTATAAGTGATACAGCAGATGGCCAGTGTCACTTCATGTATTTATTGATTAACAGCAGCATTTTAGATAAGTGAAACCCAGTTGCCTTTGATGGCAGGAATAACATGGGGTGTAGGAGCCATTCGGCATATGGAAAATTTTATTTGGGAGTTGCCTTCCATCACGTGAGCATCTGACTCTTTTGTTTGCATTTCTAGAGGGCTTTAGTGCTGAGTTTCTATTTGAAGCCAGGGAAGGAAGAGGGCAGTAGGATGGTGGGAGCTCAGGTTTTCCCAGGAAGTGCACCCTGTGTTGGAAGATTAATATTGACCATGGGAGCAGCACAGGGACAGAGATTTACAGCAGTGCTTGGGTTTTCACAGTAAGGGTGAAAAAACCTGGGGAAACTGAGAGGGACGGACTCCTATCTCTAGATCTTCAGATCAAGATGTTCATAAGCCAACAAGTTGCTGGGCTTGATGAACGCGGCAGAGTGATTTTCAACAGCCTGCCTCGCGCTGGAGATCAAATAAAGTGATCTTCTCTGCCTTTAAAATGTATGAAGCTGCAAAATCTTAAGGGCATATAAACTTACTTTGATTGCAGGGCTTGGATCTTGGAAGTCGCATTCCTTTAATTTCCTTGAGCTGGTTGCTTTCCCCGTGAAGGACATGCACAGGGTGGTGAGTTTTCAATGGAAACTGGTTTTGCCTCATTTTCCACTTCTCTGCTGCTACAAGGAAAGAAGTGCAGAGCTCCGGAGGCCTGCCTACCTCTTACTATGCAGACAGAAAGGGCTGGGTGTCTGTGTTTAATTACAGCCTGAAAGAACTGCATTTAAAAGACAACAGCAAGCTATTTAATTAATACTTATCATTAGCACACATAGGAATGCCTAGCAGCAAATTGCAACAACAAAGCAACTCCTGTTTTTTTTGGTTTTTTTTCCTTGCACTTGGGATAAATTAATTTAAAAAAAGAGTAAACAAACCACTTGCACCAGATTTGAGATGACTTTATATGGAGTGGGAGTACTGGGATAGTAAGTATTACCCTAGGACAGCAGAGACCTATAAGGGCAGGCTTTTCAATCTCCAGCTCTCCTGGCCAAGCAGCATATCTTCATCTATCCATCTATCTGTCTTTCTATCTTGGCATTTACACTGGGCTCATCCCCATGTCTGAGCGCCTACTTGTCTTCATACCTGTCCATAAATTACATGGCACCCCCAGGGCATTATAAATAATAATTCAACTCCCAAACCTTCAGAACACTGTTTTAAAGAATTGGCTCATAATTCACCGCGCTGCAGACTCCTCCTCCCAGCCCATAAAGGTAGTGCTGGAGCAGAAGGATGTGATGCCCTGGTCAGCGGAGGAAATGCCACAAAATCAGTTCCTTGGGCAGGAGGGATGGGGTGGGCAGCCATGAGCTGGAAGATGGGAATGGACATAGTGGCAAAGCGCAAGGGAAGGCTGGACTGCTCTTCTTGTGGGAAATAGCATCCTCATCCTCAGCCCCTTGAGGATTTGTATATTTGTATGTTCTCCCTAATTTTTGCTTGGCCAGCACTGCAGACAGCCAGTCATCCCATGTCCCCCTTTATTAATAGCACTCTTAATGGCTCTGCCAATGGTTGGAGCAATGAACCGCAGCATGGCTCTGCTGCTGGTGTCTCCACAGGGTGCAACGCCAGGCAATGATCACTAGCTCAGAGGCAGACGTCTTAAAAGGTAGACCCCACATGTAGCCATACAGATCCCAACCCACGCTGGGACAAGCACCCCAATCCCATGTTGGACACACCAACAAATGGCTGCAAGAGAGCAGGATGCTTTGGTACATGTAGGCTACTGGGTAGAAACCTCCAGCTGAACTATGAGGGACCCTATTTCTCCATCCCAATACATTGCATCTCCATCCCAATACGATACTTCCTACTTGAGGTACTTATGGCTTATGAGTTTGTCCCAGCCACATCTCTCTGTGAAGGGCATCCCAACCTCCAGGGGACCATCCCTGGCAACACATGCGGAGGATGGCCACTATCTCATGGGCAATGCTGTCTCCTATGATGTGTGGGTTGGATCTGCTCAGGGTGAAGAGCCTGAAACTGGAATTTTTGCTGGGGAAAAGCGTGAGCAGTTGATGTATGAGATGAATTGTTTCACAAGTCTGGCTTGAACAGCTCTGGAAGGTGCAGAAGTAATATATCATTAACCCCAGGAAAACGTCAAGCTGCCAGAGCTTGCAGCTGCCCATTAAGTGTTGACGGGCAAGGACGTACCGCCTTCCTGCACGACTTTCTTGCCTGTGTTTTCCATTTTTCCACCAAACAAAGCTGACCCTCCCCCTCAGATGGAGACCTGAGGAGGAGCGAGGAGAGTGCTGAGCACCCATTTTGGGGCCAAAGTGGGAGCAAAAGCTGCGGATACCACGGTCCCAAAGCAGGTGGTGGAACATGGCATCCCCACAAGGCCAGGTTCATCCCCACATCCCAGGCTGCCACGGGTGGCTGTGCATTGCCCTCCGCGGGACCGTTGCCGTCCTGCAAGCCAAGCGTGTCTGTGCACCCTCCGCCTCAGCTCCGGGCATGAAACAGGCTTTTCCTGCTGCGCTTCTGCCCCGGAAATCCCAGAGAGAGGTTTCATAGTGTCCTGCACAAAAAACATCTGGTTTGGACTAGGGAAGAAGCAACCCCCTCGCCCCATAGGGGTATCCTCAGGGATGTTTGAGAATTAAACACCTTTTCACCCCGCATGAGCATCACCTGCTGCCCTCCCGCAGTGAGGCTGGACCCTTTACCCACCCGACTGCTTCGGGGCACCAGGATGGGAGTGTGGGGACGTATTCACCACACTTTCTGCTTGCAAAACACACCAGGGCATTGGTGGATTGCAAGCCCAGCACCCCTTGTCCTGTCGTTCCCAGTGCTCCCCGGACGGGCATCTGGGTCCAACCCCTTGCCCTCCCACCTCCACCTTCTGCTCTGGTCCTGGCCAGCAAGCCAGATCTGCAACCTCTCACTTGGATGAGGAGCTGGATGCAATTTCAGGCCTCTTCCCCCTCGCGGCGTGTCTTAAGCTATGAGTAAGACCTAAATTACAACCGGACAGCTGTCCCTGGCCAAGAACCGCCAAGATTTGGGGAGGCACCTATTAAAGGCAGTGGAGTCCAACAAGTATAACGTGTGCATCAACGAAAGGGCCAGCCCGTCGCAGGCGTCAAATGGGATCAGAGGGGTTTCTCATCGACACCATCAGTGACTTGCTGCACCCTCCGCAGTGCAAAGCAACCCTTTGGGGCAAAGTTATTCCTGAGGATGAGGCTGCTTTATTCCTTAAATAAGACATATTTTCCTGGTTGGTTTGGCTCTTACAGAAGAGTGAATGATGGCCTGGTGAAGCATCAGACCTTCCCTGGACCCCACCACCATTCTCCTCCCAAATGCTTGATCCACGCAACTAGTAGAGCCATCAGTATTAAAAACAACCAGCATCCAAGCACTGTGGGTTTTTGCATCATTTTCAACTAAGCTGTCTCCCTCACCCCATTAACTGGGATGGGTGGCCTCAGCCCCTGCCTCGGAGGAGGCGCGGGTCCCTCCTCTCCTGCAGGGTTTTGGTGGGATGGCAGGAGGTGGCACGGGGCCGGCTGTGCTGGGGGGAGCCAAGGAAAACGTTCCCCAGGTGCCAGCAAGGTGGCTTGCAGCCCAGGCAAAGCTTCCCACTCATCCCGCACATTCGGCAACATCCCATGCTGATTCACTTCACAGAATTTACTTTTACCCTGCTAAATGCCACTAAACCTTCAAATTAATCCTCCCATTACGGGACTTCCTTTGATGTCAAAGGGGGAATTTTTTTTGATGGCAAAGGGGGATTTTTCCCCCCTGGTGTAATTATTCCTTTTTTTTCTTCCCCCCTTTTTTAGGCACAAGAGATTCCTGCCAGATGCATGACTTGTGGAGGCAGCTCCCACACAAGGTATTTATATATTTATATGTATATGATGGGAATGCAGTATTGAAAGACCTGAAGTTTCAGGCTGAAGATAAGGGGAATTTCCCATTTCCTATTTGCTTCAGGAAGTTGCCTGAGAAGAGTTTGCAGCAGTACTGGGACCAAAAAGCTGCAAGATATGGCACTGGAAAGTAGCTCTTTAAAATAAATGGGAAAATATCTGCTATTTAACGCTATCACTGAGCAAGTCCGAACGCCTGGGAATTATCTCTGTCACTGCTAAAATTATGGGGATGGGTAAAGCAGATCCACCCCAGCCCTGCATGCATTTCCCATTCGGTGTCTTGGGTGCTACTGGGACCGCTGGGCAGAACGTCCCAGCATGGGGCCAGAATCACTGGATAATGCTCAGGAAGCTGGCAACTGCGGGCAGTCCTAAGGGAGGTTTCTGTAGTAGCATGTAACGATGGAACAGGCAGGTTTATTCAGAGTTCCAATAAGTTTTTATGAATTTCTAGGAAAAAGGGGATACAATCACAGAACTCTTTACTGAAAATGTTGTGAAATAGCCTATATCATTCAACGGCGAAGTCTGTTCCTGCTAATAATTAATTGCACAGGGACCGTAGGCTCCTCTCCCAGCATAACACAGGGGCTCTCTTGGGAATGGAAAATGAGCCCTGGGAGGCATCACCCAGCCATGCCCCAGTAGCTCAGGTCTGCGTGACTCCTTGCCTGGTGATCCCCTGCTGTCCTGGGGGGGCCGACCGACCCCCTGGTGCCTCCCGCCGCTGTGCCGCGGCTTCAATCCTCTCCCGGAGTGCCTGTGCCCAGTCCTGCCCCCTCTCCAGGGGAGTGGACCTGGTCTCCATCGCTGTTAAGGCAGTGATTTCAGGGGGGAGCTGGGGAACCAGGCCAGCTCGGAGGAGGGCATCCTGAAATTTGGCTGCGGAGGCTGGAGCTAAGCAACACCGGGGCGTGCTGAAATGGAAAGAAAAGCAAGAAAACTTTTGACGTAAGCAAGCCCTGAGCTGGAGATGCTGCAGGAGCACGGGGGAAGTGATGCTGTGGTCCCCAACCCTCCTGAGCACGGCTGTCCTTACCTGTCTGGCTGCGAGTAGTGGTAGTGAGCAGCCACGGCGGAGTGGGGGCACAGCAGGTAGCGGTTTTCCTCCCAGCAGCGCTGCATGGCTCGCACAATATCCTCGTCAGAGGCCGAGCAGGAGCGCAGGGTCTCGGAGAGCTGCAGCCCCGGGGGAAATGGGAAGGTTTGCCCAGGGTGTCTCCACCCCACGCGTTCCCAGAGGCCTTGGGCTACGGGCACTCAGCAAAGCAGTTGGAAACAGGGAGGCTGGAGGATGGAGTTCCCCAGGGACTGGAGGAAGAAGGGTGGCTGCTGTGGCTGGGGGACACTGTTGGAAAGGCCGTGGGCCCAGGGTGGGTGTGAGCAAGGGGTTTCCATCCCCAGGTGCTGGAAGCGTGGGTGGAGAAGAGCTGGGACTCAGCTCTGCACTGCTATTTGCATGCTCCAAGGGAGTTTCAGAGGGCTTGTAAAACCCACCTCGGTGTAATAACTCTTCTTTCCTTTAATAATGCAATTTTTCAGTATTTATTTTGCTACTGTGCAAGCAGGAGCAAGTGCCACACAAAGGATTCTCCGTGGGGGACAGCTTGTGTTGGATGGGAAGAGGCAGGACTTTCCATCTGGCCCAAAGAGCCCCACAACTCAAATGTTTGGTTTTCTTTTGGATTTCTCTCTGCTTTGTGCTCATGCTCCCATTTGCCACAACACCGAGGCCGAGTTGCAGCCCCAAACCCAGCAGATGCGCTCCCAAGAGCCACGCTCGGCTTGCGCCGGCACTCGCTGCACGATGCCTGGGTGCAAGGCCAATGCCGGCACTGGAGTGGCCAAGGAAGGGGTGGCGGCATATTCTACTTAAATAACTGTAGGTAGTTTTTAATTAGTTTTACAAAGAAGAAAGAGATTTCTTAAAAAAAAAAAATTAAAAAGGAGTTTTTAACATCTTCATGCACACACACTGATATAAAACTCCTCTGGCCTCACGCCTAAGTTTTTGGTTGTAAACTTCCCACTATGATTTTTTTTTATTCTGAAAATTAGTTGAAAACAAGGGGTAGTGGCAAATCTCCTTACACATACACACACACGGAGACATGGTGCCGCGTGTGTGAGGAACTGACCTTTCTGTGCAAATCCTCCGGCAGCTTAAGGCTTTTCGACACACTGAATCGCTCCATCAGCGCTTTCATCAGGCTGCTGTCGGAGCCTGAGAGCAGCCAGAGGATCCTCTCCATGTTGTAAGGCTCCTGGGATAACAAGACAAAAGGTGAGCAGCGGAAATTCGAGCATCTGTCTTTCGGGGGAGAGGACCTGTGTGGATTCTCTGATGTCTAATTAGGGTTGAGGTCCTACTTGGTGGAAGCCAGGGTGGGCTTTGTGTCTTCCCCCTGCATACCTACATGCCAAGACAAGTCTTTGGGAACACGATGTCCTTCAGACCTCTGACCTGTCAGAGCAGTCTGGCAGTGACCATCAGATTAAAAAAAAACTAATGAAGGGATGACTGATAAATCGATGGTGTGACCACAACTGTACAATCACCTTGAGGAACCCAGGCTAATAACATGCTATGTGTTTGAGAACCAGAAATATCCAGCTGTTTACTCAGTGTTGCAGATGCTGCTGTGAGTCACCCAGTTCCCGCGTGAGTTAATGAGACACCCAGCTCCCTGCAGGGCTGACCGATAATCTTTATGAACATATAAGGCACATATAGGGCCTGACTGGCCTGTATGGCTATGTGGCAATCGCTGTTGCAACACTGCAGCAAAACTCAGTGCAAGACCATACAGGAGGGTCCCAAACCAATTTCACTGCTCACTGTCTCATTCCTGCATGCTCACAATCACCAAGAAACATTCATCCAGGTGGTTTGGCCAAGATACCTTGTAGGGACAGAGAGGACAAGGGGCACCAACTACCAAGTCCTCTTCACATCTCCTGGTTCAAGTGCTGGTTTTGGTTGAGCTCTATATACCTTTTAGCAGCTGACAGTGCCTGTGACCTTTTGTCTCTTCATTCTGTCCTACCTTGACGAGTCATCAGGACTTACTCAGCCTTTCGTGTCTTTATCTGGGTGGCTTATGGCCCCAGTCCTGTTCTTCATCTTCCCACCATCATCTCCCAGAGCCTCCAGCCTGTAATCTTCAGTCTAGTCTGGGTGTAGCCTGCCCTTTGCTTTAGGCTGTCCGCTGTTTTAGGCTGTCCTCTGCTTCCCAACCCAGCTGTCCTGAGAAGCTTCATGTCAGCTTGCCTGGACTTCGATGACAAGCTACTGGAGGTGCCTCCAGGACCATCCCCCTGACACCCCTTCTCCTGTCCTTCCTTCTGCTGCTCCCATGTCCAGAGCTTCCCCTTCACCCTCCATTTGTACCAGCCTTACGGTTTCCACTACAGATCACTACATTGACACCAGTAAGTCAAACTAGGCCATGACACTGGTGCAAGCACTGGCCTTGCCATTTAAGTTATTAGCCAGCTCTCTGTTGTGGTTTTGTCCCATGCCACTAATGTTGCCCAGGAGAACATTTGGGCCCAGTTTGGAGGACAGGTCATGCTGGTGACTGTTCCCAAGGAAAGTTTTGGCATGTGAGCATGAGCTGCATGGTACTTCCTAACCTAGACTTTCTGCTTCACCTTCAACTCTTCAGTTAGTGTCTAACTGGAAAGTTTTCTCTGCTTTAGCATAGTCTGCAGAAGAGGCAATCTAGAGAGGTTGTGCACTCGCTTTCCAACACCTGACTGGACAAAGCCCTGAGCAACCCAGTCTGACCTCAGGACTGACCCTGCTTTGAGCAGGTCCTAACTAGAGACCTCCTGAATTCCCCTCCAGCATGAATGATCTGTTAAGCTATGGAAATATTTGCATGGATGCTTCAGATATGAGCTGAACGATGATGTCCCATGCAGCCGTGGAGAGGGATGTGCAGAGGGATGCACCCATCCAGGTCCTTGGGAATCTCTGGACATGACCTCGCCTGGCTGCCTTCTCTCATGATCCCAAAGTCTGGCACATGCTTAGGTGCCTCAGCAGATCAGTGGTACTGAACGGACATGGGCCAAGAGAGGAGCCCAGCTACCCTTTGAGCTCTGAGGAGCCCCACAAATTCATGCCTTGGGAGGAAAGTCAAGCTGCAGACCACAGCAACCTGTTGATAAGGGCATAATGTCCTCCCAATGTGTTTGAACAGCTTTTGGAAAATCCATGTAGCTTAAGGCCACAATGATACAACACCAAGGGTTTCACACTTTGGTCTCTTGTTTGGAAGCAGATCCAATCCCTGTGGATCACAGGGTAGGTATGAAATGGGAGGTATTTGTTTCCAGGTGCTTGGTTTCTGAACGTCCATGACTTTTCATTTCTGAGGCCTTTACCTGCCTGCTGAGACTTGTTTTGCTCTGAGCAAGCTGCAGATGGCCATTAGATGAGGCATTTCTTCTGGGCTTCCCTACCTTCTTCCTGGTCTCTTCTCTTGCTCTTGGTGAGCCTTTCAGAAGCATCAACAAAGCCCTTGACACATGATGAGATTTATCATTTTCTAAGCGTCACATTTTGAGAAAATGTCCCTCTTTTGATAACCTTGCACATAATGAAACCCCAGAAACCCAGCATTTAACAATGAAGACTACAAAATCAAGCCCTAAAAAGTGAGGAAGAAGGTGTTTGGTCTATCTCAGCTCAACAGTCTGCAGCATAAATGCTCAATATGAGTCACAGCTCTTAATGTATTGCTGAGAGGCATTGCCAGTGGCAGAATTATGCTCTCTTAAACCAGGTAGAACACCTGGGAAACACAAGGGAAAAAAATAAAAAAGTATATAATATTTGGTATTTTCCCATTTTGGCCAATTCATTACGTACCTGAATATCCATTGCTGATGCTAATGTAGCCTTCATGCTCTCTGACAGTGAGAAATCTCCATGTTGAACAGTCCTATGAATTATGTCATTGCTGTTAACCACGGCAACAAGTCGAATCGGGAGACCCATTTTCTGGGCAATACAGCCAGCTAAAAAAAGTGAAAAAATACATGCATGTTGATGAAGAAACATTCAAAGGATATTTAGCAAAGAAGTCAATTGATTAAGCATGTAGTTCAGAAGCAGACACAAATGACGTTACCTAATGGATTCTAAGATATCTGTCTTGAATGTTTTGGTAGAGCACCAGATTATAAAATCCAGGCATGCAATGCTCCACTTGCCATCCACACTGACTCTTGGACATCTCCACGTTTAAAGATGGATGGGCAGGGGATGAGAGGTCAGATAGCTGCTGTTTAAGCAAGAGAGATGAAGCTTTTGGGCTCTTGCAGCTTGTTAATGCTGCCTCAGATGGGCAGCCTGAAAATACAGTGAATGCAGTTGAGTGTGTTGAGTCCTTTATTGCTTTCATAAAATGGTTGTATGCCTATTTTGGGATGGAGGCAATCAAGAACTCACATTTAGAAGGCCAGATTACGCAATTAAGACTGGTTCTCTTGACTGCACCCTACCATGCAAACCAGAATAGGACCAGGCAGGACTCCACACCTCTGTTATTGTCTCACTTAGGAAATCAGAGCCATGGTATTTTCCCTCTTTTCTGGATCAAACACATTCTGTCCTCTTCTAATGTGCCCATCCTCAAGATAGCTACAGTCATCATCAAGGGGTGGTTTGGGATTTTCTGCACCTTGCATCAGTGACACCTAAATGAGTAATAACCACACATGAGTAATAAAATATAAGTGGTTCTGAAGAAATCCTGCCAGAGAGTGGGTGTTTTAATAAATAGCAATACCCGGCATCTGCAAAGTGCTTTTAGTCCATAGGTCACAACACTCTCTCTCTTTCATATCTAACCTATCTTTTTTCCCTTCACCTGTGATATTTCCTCCTCCTCCTGTTGGCACAACAATTTCCACCACTGGCAGCGGGGTGGCATCCAGGGACGGGACACACTGAAAGTAAGCGTAGAAGTGGTGAGCAATCTGCACCATAATCCTAGACCAATTGACCGAATTCAAGCTCATCAGATTGTGTTTTCTGGCAAAATCGACATCAGCGAACAGTTCCTTGATCGGCTCATCGATTTCATCACTGTTCCCATGAGCTGTCAAAAGGAGAAAGGGAAGATTAGATCTGCCAACATCAGCGCATCAGGCACAAGGTATTTCTGCTCAGAAATAGGGTCAGTCTCAAGCCCTGGGGTTTGCTGTGGCCAGGGGTGTCCTGAGCTGCCCGTCTGCCTCGGGGGCTGTACAAGCCAGGGGTGAGTAGCACCATGTGGATGCCGGGTGGTTTCTGCAGACATCGCACCCTGCGCTCTTGCTTGCACCAAGGATATATTTCCCAGGAAGACAAATGCCTGCATCCCCTGTGAGATGCCAAGGTGAGACCTGGCTGAGCAGAGGAGTCCATGGGACAGCTCAAGAACCCCGTGGTGATCCCCACCATGGGGATGGCACAGAGGGAGGGAATGGACCACCCTTGAAGGTGGATGGACAGAGGAAAGGGGTCACTCCGGATGCTTTCAGTGCCAAGAAATGGTGCTGAATTCAGTGCAGCTAAACACCAACCACCTGCATGGAGGTAGCTCTGATCTGTGGGCAGGTGAAAAGGAGGCCTTGAACCATGTTTCACCAAAGAGGGGACATCTGCTATAGGCTTCTGTTAGCCAGACATCTGGGCATGGTGGCCATGATAACAATAACCCAGATGGCTACAGCTGCTAAAGCAGCAGAATCCTGAGATTTTTAGGGTTATGGCTTTGACACAGAAGGGCCATAGAGTGGACAGTCCAACAGTAATGCCAACCAGCAAAGACGTGGACGTTGTCTTCAATGACGGTGGTCATCTGAAGTTCCTGTATCTGGGTGCAGAACCCCTTGGGCAGGAGAACAAAGATGTCCATGTTCTTCTGCCCCCTCACACTCTCAATGGCTGAGCTCCCCGTGTCCCCTGAAGTCCCTGTTTCAAAGTGAGGGAGAACCAAGAAAAGGAAAAAATTGATGTGTCAGTCAAACCTGCACGACTGCACTTTAAGAAAAAGATGCAGAAATGTTCCATGAGGTGTTTTTGGCTAGAGCAGCCACACTGGCATTGCCCAGAGATCACTCACCAGCCACCCACGAGGCAATACCACCCCAGGAAATCTATGGGGAGGGCCGTGGGATGATGGCTCTCAAGGTAAAAACCTGCCCAGAAGTTCTACCTCCCACAAAGAGGCATACTCACCCACCAGAATAGTGACATGCTTCTGCTTTTTCTCCAAGAAGTATTGTAAAAACTGCCCCGTGCAGGACAAGGACAGATCCTTAAAAGCATAAGTAACCCCGTGCCACAGCTCCAAAACATTCAGCCCGTCTTTGAGCTTGGACAGATGGATGACGTCCTTGTGTCTGAACCTGCTGAAGGCCCTGTCGATCAGGTCTAGAGGGAAAATGGTTAAAGGAGTTGTTAGACTGGGTAAAGGAGTATTTTTCTGACCCATGGCCCCCTGCATCTGTGCTCTTCATGGTCCTGGAAAGCTTTCTGCACAACCAAAGACTCACAGTTGCTGGAGAGGCGACAGATATTTAACAAGTTATTCTTAGTTATTAGGAGTAAACCAGCTTGCTTTATTGTCTTCTATAGCTCTATGGTGAGAGACCCCAGGGGACACCTGACACTATCAGAGCAAAGTGTCTTAAAATACAAAATAGAGGAAACTCAAATTTTATCATAACACACTGTTGAGATAGAGGTTGTAGCTGCCCTCTGGTGGAGGCTATAGCTGTTAAATGTTAAAAACATTAAAATTTGGATCTCAATGAGAGTGTGGAACAGCAGAAAGCCCTGGTGGGAGGGCAGGTCTGGGGCAGTGAGCAGGACCACAGCATCCGCCAGTGCTATTGCCGTCACCAGAATCCCTATTTGCACGCAGGGGACACCTTTTCCAGAAGGTAACAAGCCCCAGCAAAGTGACAGAGTAGAAGAGGGTACAGAAAGGAGCGGGCAATGGTGCAACAGGTTCTGTCCTCTGGGGCCTGAGAAGGGGATAGGGTGAAGGCTGACAGATGCATCTGAACACCCCAAAATCCTCATGCACATCCCTGCGAGCAGCTCCCTGCATGGCTGAGGCTCACCATTGAGTGTGCTCCGCGGGACCAGCTCGGCCGTGATGAAGAGGGAGCACAGCTCCTTCACCAGGTCCCGGTAGGAGAGGCAGCTCCACCTCCTCAGGGTGTCCCCGTCCAGCGAGGGGATGTGCCGGGGCATGAAGAGGCCCCCGTCGGGTGCGTAGCCGGAGAAGAGGGCTCCCTCGAAGTCGACGGCCCCTGTGCTGCCCCGTGTACTGATGTACTCCATTGGGTCCTGGGGAGGCACCGCAGTCATTGCCAGGGTCCCAGAGCATCCCCCACACCGGGAACAGTCCTGCGTCCCAAGCTGACTCCCCCCAAAAATTCCCATGTGGACAAAGAGCGCCCCTCAGGGAAGAAAATGCCTCTTCCCCTAAAAATATGTCACACCATGGTGAACTAGAGCAGACAGAGACAAGGGAAGGCACACGGGGTTTTGCAGGCGGTGGAAACGCTGCCTGAGATTTGCACGGAGGTGGCTGGAGCCTCCTCATCCCGCTTTCCCTGTGCCTTTGCCACCCTGCCCCAGAGACACTTCCCAGCCTGAGCAAAAGCCCTGACAGCGCAGAAGTCACTGTGCGGGCACGTCATGTCCCCTGCAGGCTGTCTGCAAAAGCTGGAGTTCTAAAATTAAAAAAAAAAAAAAAGGAAGGAAATCACTATGTTTTCAGAGCAGGCTGCTTTTGTTCAAAGGGGTTAAACTAAGGACGGGATTTAACTCGGCGTAGGACGGGCTGAGCTAAACCCGCCGGATTCATGCAAATCCCACCCAGCAGCCGCGGGCGCTGCTGGGAGCGTCACCCTCTCTCCCCAATCCCGTGAACCCCTGCAGCCATTCCCACCTGGAGCACTCTGGCCAGCTGTGAGCCCCTCGGCACGGCACGGCACGGCACGGCTGCAGGCCGCTTGACCCCACGCAGAGGCAGGAAAGCGGCCGAAGCAACTCGTCGTCACCACCGCTTGCAACCCAGCCACCCTTTGCACTTGTGCTCACGGAAAACTTCTCCCCGTTGCAACTCGCCAAGGTTCCCCTCGCCGCCGCGCAGCCGGCGGACGTGGCTGCCCTGCACCCAGCCTGGGAATGGGAATATGTGGGAAAAATGGAGCCGAACTGCTCTTGGTGGCACCGGGCATCGGGGCAAGGTGCAGTAGGCACGAGCTGCAGCTGGGGAGAAATCTGGTTAAATATTAGGAGATAGATTTTAACTGTGAGGGTGATCAAGCATGGGGCATGGAGAGCTTGTTGTCTCCAGTATAACCCCGGAGAAACTCTAAATTCAACTGAGGAATCACTGAGCCACCTGATTTAACTGTGACATTAGATTTAAACTTGAGATTGAACCTGCTTAAAGCAGGATTTGGGTCAGAAGCCTCCAGAGGTCCCTTCCAACCAAAATCAGTCTGTAATTCAGCTGTGCAAAGCCAAGTGTTCAGCCTGGAAGGCTGGGTCGCCGTAACAGCCCCGTCCCACCAGTGGGGAAACTGAGGCACAGGAGGGAGAGGGGACATGTGCAGGGCTGTGCAAAAAATACTCAGTTCTCCTTTGCGGGGAAGGGCTGTGCATCTCTTTTCTTACTTTTTAGTTTAACAGATTTTTTGAAGGGCAAGGTCAGCACAGGACTGATGGCTGCGTGGACCCGTGATGCAGCTGGACCAGTGTGCTGCTGGAGCGTGCGTGGGGACTTCAGCCCAGCAAGGCAAGGTGCAGAGGTACAAAGGATGGCTGATAACAGCCAGAGGTGAGTCAGAAGCCCACGTCTGCGGTAAGGGACACATCGCCTCGCCAAAGCATCGGAGTCCGACCCAACACACGTTGCCTCTCTAACTCTCTGATGAGCCATGAGAAAAGTCTCCAGCAGAGAGTGGTCCAGCCCTTGCCCTGAGCACCGATGTGGAAATAGGCTTTTCTACACCCAGCACCCAAAAAGGACTGTTTCTGCAAGTTCCTCAAAGGGAGGTAGAAGCTAAAGTTCAGACTCTGGGCAAAGTTTCCCGTGACGGCGTTGCTCATGGTCAAAGAGGGCAGCTGTAGCAGAGCAGGAAGCAAATAGCAGCTTTTTAATAATATACCTGAGCTTACCCAATGGGCCAGAGCAACATTAACAGTCTCCATTTTCTCCCTACGTCTAGGAAATCAGATAGATAGGGAGCTACTTACTTATAATTATTAAAATTTTATCACCCAACCAGCCCGCATCTTCCCACCGTAGGGAGATCTCTGCGCCCAACACTTCTCATCGCATTGCAAAGATGAAGCCTGAGCCACCCAAACCTGCCATGGCACCAGGGTCCTCCCCTGTACGTCGCGGCACATCGATGTGTTGACCCTGTGATGGCGGGGGGGAGGAGGTGTCCATCCCCATCCCAAATGTGCCCCCAGGTACTTTTAACGTGCACATTAGCTGTGTGAGATAATTTCAATGATTCATCTAAATTTTTTGGTTTTTTCAGGTGAAGAGCTTACAGTGAGATAGACGGTCCTTTCAGCATTACGTCCCTCAGGTGTGCATGCAGGAACACCGCCAAAAAAAAAAGGGATATACCAACATACTCACTATTCTGCACTTGGAGACAGAAATAGCAGCAAGGCTGTTGCCACAGATTTATCTGTGCCCTGGGCCTGTCAGCGCTGATAGCCCTCGCTAATGAGATCATCGGTTAATGCTGTGATGGCAGGGGTTGCTCATGTGGCAGCCACAGGTGAGCACAGAGCACAAGGGAAGCACCTGGGACACGCACCGGGACAACAGTGGCATTTATTGGGAGGGCTTTTTCCACGCTTGGCCCTGGAAGCTCCATGCATTCATACTTAAAGCGCCATTTCTTTAATAGTATTTTGAATTTCAAAAGAAAGGAGGGGAAATTTGTGCCTGTGCTGCAGCACATCAGCCCACCAGGGCTCATCCACTGCAGCAACAAACCAAGAGCTGGAAAACGTAACAGCTTTTGATGAACCTGGTCTTGCCCGGTGCCTCCCTATTCCTGCTGGGATTTGCATTTCTACTTTGGACCTTGTCTGTTCTGAGCAGTTCATGATCTTTACTGTGAGGGTGGTGAGGCACTGGCACAGGTTGCCCAGGGAAGTTGTGAATGCCCCATCCCTGGAAGTGTTCAAGGCCAGGCTGGATGGGGCTTTGAGCAGCCTGGTCTAGTGGGAGGTGTCCCTGCCCATGGCAGAGGGGTTGGAACTAGATGGTCTTTAAGGTCCCTTCCAACCTGAACCATTCTGTGATTCTGTGTGGCTCACCTGTCAGAAAACAGCTAAGGCTGCTATCAGACTTTCCCAACTTTTTTTCATACTGCATTGGTTTTCATCCCTCCAGACAGAATTTCCTCAGCCTCTCCACCAGTGATATCCCAAAGCATGGTGAAGAAGGGCACATACAGGGGCAAGAAGCAAATGCTTTTCCTGCACCAGTCCCCCAAAATTTCAGGTCTCCCCCCAGAGCGTTGCCGCACCCGAAGGAAAGCACTGCAGCCCTCCCAGCTTCGTGTTTGCGGAGCAGCTTTCTATCGCCCCCACCAATGGGCGCCTCTATATGTCCCAAGCACAAGCAAGGCGTTGGGTTTGGCTCCCCTTTCCATACCCCCCGCAGAACATCCCCAGGCCGTGCCAGAGCCACCAGTGAATGTCACTAGATGGCAGCAATGCCTTGCATCCAGGGAGGAGATGCACGAACGCAGCCTGGGGGGAGCCTTGCTCTGCTTGCACACAGCTTTTCCCACCCTCATACAGGTCCCTCCGCTTTTTGGGCCACGGACACCCATCCATCCCACTAGCATTTCAAGCAACAGCCTCCAAAAAGCCCCATTTTGGAGCCGAGGAAGAGGAGGCAGGGGCAATGTCCTGCAGCAGGATGCCAGGCTATGAAGGTGGGTGGCCTGAGCCAACGCAAGGGCTCATTGAGGTAGGAAAAAGGTTGTTCATGTTCACCTCATCTTCTCCCCGGATCCATCCTAGGGTTTCATCTCCCTTCTTCCAGCCTGGTCCCTCCTTCCCTGTGGGTGTCTGGAGCCTACACCCAGGGAGAGACTGGGAAAGGGGCACATGGAAAGACCCCAACTCACAACCAGCACCAGAACGTGCCAAATTTATTTTAAAAAAAAATAATCATATAAGCCTGAAAAGCACAAAAATCTCCCCCTTGTCTCCCAGTCCTGTCTCTGCCCGTGAGCAGGCTGGTGTCTGTAAACAGTACACAAACAAAAGTTTTCAGACCTATAAGTGACACAGGCAGGTCCAGTGAGTGAGTGATAAGGATGTTTGGGGTCTTGCAATGCCACTTACTATCCTGTACGGAGTACATCCCAGTGGGAAGCATGTTGTGTCGCCCGAGAAAAAATACATAAGCTTGTCGCTGGGGGTGGATGAAGGAGTTATGTGTCCCCCTCCCCTCTGATGCACAGTAGCATAAACTTTCACAGGAAAACAGGAAAATTCCAGGTAAAAATTGTAAGGTTTTGGCCAGAAATCAAACTATTTCAGTTCTGCCTTCCTTTAGTCTGCATAAGGCGGACCCACACATCAGTGGGGTTCAGGGACCCATGGCTGGAAGGGAGCTAGGAAGTTTGCAGAGAGTGTCTGCAGCTGCACAGGGAGATGCACACCCATAATAATTCGTTTGAGGTTCATGCCAAGGATTTATAAGGCAGAAATGTACAATTGCAAATGAATTATTAAGTGCAGGAAGCTGCCCCTTTTTTACTGTGAATGTGGCTCTTCTTCCCTCTTTCTAAATCTGATACAAATTGCAGGTATCTCAGCTGACATGACGTAGGACTTCCACGTGGGTCAACATCTCTTCTCACCTACCAATGTGCACACGCATATTTTTCCATCTCTACCTCTGGTGATTTTGCAGAGCAAGGAGCTGCCAGAGCGTCGGCCCTTTCCCCACGGCTGGGTGCAACGCTCTTTCCTCAGCATGAGGTGTTTCACAACAGGCTCAAGGACATCTGTGTTGTGGTTTAGGTCTTGTAGACCAAAGTGTAAGATGCACTCATAAAGGCAGAGCACAAAGGGAGCGCGAGGATGGGATTGTGCAATGCTGGCTCCCGTGGTGGGACGTTGAAGACACTATTACCTGAAGAGGCTTGTGCAATCTGGTCCTACTACACCAAAGATTGTATTAAACACCAGGGCCAATTTTTATTTCAAAATCAGCAATCCCATAGGATACGGGTTCTATGGCCACCCACCGGGGATTTGACAAGGAAGATGGTGCGGAGGCTGAGCAGTTACAGCGTGTTTGCGTTATCAGCTTTTCCAGGTGACTTTGGGAAAATCGCTCAGTCTCCGCGCACTGCGTCATGTATAAAATGGGGATACCTGTGCTCAGGGAGGTTGCTTTGACTACAGCAAACATGGCAGCAGCACCAAGCAGTACACGAACAGAGGCAATCCTGGACTTTGTCCACGGCTTTGGCCTCGCTGGCACCGTGGTCATTTTCCCGGGAGCATTTCCCTGGCCGTGAGCCTGGTGAAAACTGAGATGCTCTCAGACCTTATGCAACCTCTCACTCTGCCCTCCTCGCGGCAGGGTCATGCCTCAGCACCAAGCACCCACTTTGTGCATCGCTCTTGTGTCATTGCTTTCCCTGGCCAAGGAGCGCCATCTGCTAAGGAAGGTTGTCTTAGGGGCTTTTGTTTGGACTTTCGTTTGTTTTAAATATAAACTGTGGTTTTACATTTGGCTCAGAGGGAGAGACAGGAACACTGGTCTTTGGCACAGCACATCTACATGTTCACTCTGGAGAAGTGAAGGTACCGGGGTGATGGTCACCCCAGAGCATGAGGCTCCGTTAGATATTACGGGTGTGGGACACCAAATCTGTTGTTTTGACAGTGTTATTACATTTATGAAAAGCCATTTCAGGGAACGGGACATTCATATAGCGCATGTGTATGGTAAGATGGGTTGTACATTAGGACTCACATGTAGGGCACGCAGACACACAGGCTCCTCCTCATCGCCTGCATGAGCCTGAGTACCTCTCCTTGACTGCAACCCACTGTGAGCAGTCATTAAGTGAGCCACCGTGCTTGATAAATCAGGATCAAGGAAAGCACGGGCCAGCTGGAGAGGTGAGCACAGGCCCAGAGCGACAGCTGGGTGTCCCCCCAGGGCTGGAGTTCACCTGACCACTTGTAGGCACTTGGAGGCTGCTGCTCTTTGCATCCCAACATACAATTCTCCACTTGGTCCAACAAAGGTTCGCTTATCTCCACTGTGTCTCAGGGGCTCTACATATGCCTGGATCAGATGGAAACATCTGCACTGCAGACGTGTGGTCGGGTGAGATGAAATACATTTGCATTGGTTAAACATTGACTGGCTCTGCCTGGGGGGACTCTTCCACACCTTTCCTACTCAAGAACATTAACTGCTAATGGCTCCACTTCTTTCTCAGCATTTTCTTTCCCTGCCCTGGCACAAACTGGCTCCATAAGCAACAAGCATCATTTTCAGCCCTTGTCCCCTGATTCCATAAGCTGGGTGGTGGAATGGAAGACAGCCTCATCCCACCAAAGGCCAAGTTGCAAGAGCAACACTTGCCCTCTGAGGGTGTGAGCAGGGGTCCATGTGCCTGGAGAGACGCAATGGCATTGCATCGCAGGTGTTTGAGGCAAGAGAGTGGGAGGTGACTGGCACAGCCAGCAGCTTTATTCCTGCAATAAGGCAAGACCCCAACAGAAAAGGCCAGCTCTTCTGTAAGTTCTGCTCCCCAGGTGATCATCGGCAAGCAAAGCTAAGGTCTCATGCTATCAGGGAAACTGCCGCCTTGCCCTTGGAGAAGCAGTACTGAGCCTTTGCTCACTTTGGGACCTTTGTAATTAGATGACAAGGGCTGAGGGCTACCCTTCGCTCGGTTTTGGCATTAATGTAAAGCTTTATCAAGTGACAGTGCTCTGTACAAGCTGCCGCTTTGGTCAGTCTTATCAAGGCTCTGATAATGGCATATCTAATCTAAACCAATATGAAGTGGCGCTTGCATGTCTACAGCTTGGAAGCTACAGCTTGGAGGCAGCCAGCCTCCGGGATATTGCCACAGCTGTTTTAAAAATAGAAAATGCTGGGAAAGGTGCCGTATTTCATCTCAATGCTGTCTTGGTAATGCAGACAATGAAAACTTGTTGAAAACCAAGAGGGACAAAGAGTTCACGGCGGCAGCAGCATCTTTTCCCATCCCATCCAAGCTTTCAAATCAATGCAGCCATGTGGCCTGCTGCAGAAACCTTTGTTCCTTAAGTTTGAAAATAATCAGATCAAAGATGTGAAAACTGGGCAGCAGACCAAGTTCCCAGGCACAGAAGAAATTTCACAGCAGGAATAGGGATGACCCAAGCACATATATGGGTTGAGACAGAGAGAAGCCCACCTGGGGATCTGTGATTGGCAAGCTTGTGATCAAGCTCCTTAAAAAAATATCTAGGGGCTTTTGGGTTGTCCAACTGGACCTTCACTGGAGAAATCCGTGACAGAATCAACAAAAGCCCTGACTTCTAGCCTTTCATGTTTCGAGTAAGAAAATCCTAGTGTGGAGCCCAGTCCCAGCTTCCCAAAAGCTTCACAAAGTCTGGGGAGTCACTGGTGGGATAGATAAGAAGAGCGAGAAGAGACAGAGGTGAGGCATTCCCAGACCTCCACAAGGCTGCCAGGTACCTTGTCCTGGGCTACAGCGAAGTGCCTCTCCCCGCACAGCGCTGTAAAGTCCTTTTCAGAGTTCAAAGCTTAAATGAAAATTTTGATTCAAACAGGAGGAGGCAGAGAAGGATTTTTGCTGCAGGAGCCCTTGGTCTCAAAACCTTGTTCCCCGCTATAAGGCCCAAATCTTAAAGAAGCAGTGCACATAGTTTTCCCAGTGCCCTGGCAGGCACTGAGTGAAAGTGGGAGCTGGGACCGGGAATTCCAGGGAAGGGTTGAGGGAAAGCGATAACAGCCTGCAACTGCTCCACGGGCGGTTACAGAGATGATGGGACCAAACTCTTCTTGGTTATGCCAGATGTTATGACATGAGACACCAGCCACAAACTGCACTTTGGGAGGTTTGGGCTGAGCACCTCTTCTTCGAGAGGTGGGTGGTGCAGACCCAGGATAGATATCCAGAGGGGCAGAGGAGGTGGTTTTTGAGATCTGGCCAAAGCCATGGCTGAGCTGATCTGGTGCTGGTGATGTTATTGCTTTGAGCAGGAGATTGAACCAGAGACCTTTAGAGGTCCCTCCCAGCTGGCTTTTCTCCAGTTCATCACCCTGGGACACAGAGCATTTGGTCACCTCTATGGCTAGGCAGAAGCTGAGGAGTTTTTCATGTCCATATCTTTGATTCAGGTGCAAAAAGCAGAAATGAGATACTTGTGTCCTTTTTTTCTGACAAGATTCTAAGGTCCTATGCTTTATTTTCAAAGCAACTTAAACATGGAACTACCTGCTGGCTTCCCACAAGAAGTAGCCTCCTCAATAATTTTTGAAAATGATCCATGCTTCTTCTCTTTCTACAAACCAGATCTATGTTTTAGGGTATGGGTTTAGTTTTAACCAAATGGTCAACTGACTCGCCCTTGTGTTAATGGAAATCAGGTGCATTTTCTTGGCCATGGAAAGTTAAAGTGATATCATGTTTTAAAAGATCGTGTATTCTGGTGCGGAGATGTAAAAGTATTCTGAACTTTGCTATTGAGATTAAGTTTATCTCACCTGGCGTTTGCTCAGCAAGCCTGGCTAGATAATAATTACCCTGGCCAAATTTCATTCAGTAAGGGTTTCTTCTTTTTTTTATAAGAACTTCTGCATTTCTTTACTAGGGGAAATAAAAGGACACAAGTCCAGCAGAATACTCGCAGACAAAACAAAGAGGTTTTATTTTTTATCATTGATCAAGAATCAGTTGGCTGCATTTCCAAACCTCCCAGCAGTGATCCATAGTTCACACTTATCCAATGCAGTGTAGCTGGGAGCACAAGTATATTATATCTATCCACAGTAAGTGAGGAGAGGAGAGGATACCTGCAGAAGACAACTTAGGTCCCAAGTGGGGTGAATTCTCTCATGAGTTGCCAATTTCTGCCAACTGCCAAGAGAGTCCTGAACAATTATATTCTCCTTTTAACATTTGGTGGGCAACATCCAGACCTTAGGAGCCTGGCCTGACCAGGGGGAGTTCTCACCCAATTTCTGGTGGTTTTCTAAGTGGCCCAGCTACTCAGATTACACATAATAACCAGCTAATAATTTGTGGGACAAAACCTGGTGGGCTTTTCTGAATCCTATCTTAGGTTCAGGTCTCATTACCTTGGTGGTTTTCTCTCCTTTCAAGCTGTCATGGGTCTCCCAGGGAGACTGTGGGCCTGGAAAGCCTGTGGTGACTGAGATGGGGGGCTTCAAGCACCTAATTTTGGATTCATCTTGGCTAATATGAAACACTTACAAATGCCCTAGTCATTTAGGCTTCTTTTGGAGAGGCTGGAGGGTGATAGGCAGCCCTAGGACACTACTCATGACGTGTTTCTCCTATTTGTCTCCTTCAGCTCATCTAGACCTCAGCTCAGATGTAGTCATGGCACTGCACATGGCTGGGGTTACTGAGAAAGGTCTTTCCCTACTGACTTAGGGGCCACCGCTTCTCCCTAGCCTGCACGTGGAAATGGATGACAACCTGGACATCCACCCCAGCAGCGGGATGTGGTCAGATGTAATGAGTCTGGGAGCGCATCTCACTGAAAAATGAATGAAAAACACAACTCCAGGCTGCTTCAATTGATGATGGTGGGGGGAAAATGAGCCATGCAGAGCTGGAGCTTTCCCATGGTGACCACCCCAGAGTGCGCTGGGATTGCTGGGCTCCAAAATGAGTTAGGTGATAGAAAAATATTCAGGTGTGTTTTCAAGTCTGATTCTCTCTCCCCATCATGCAAAGAGAATGGATACGAATTGCCTGGAGGAGCAGACAGGGGTCCAGGGCATGAATGTGTGGGAGGTACTTGTGTGCTTCCAGGTGGCCCATGGCTGGAGGACATTACCCGACGGGACACAGGGATCTGTCAGCTGCGGCCGCTGACATAACCTGGCCAGAGAGGTCAGACACCGCTGTCCCCATGAAGAAGATACTGAAAAGGGACATGTGGCAGTGCAGCCCCATGTTACACCGGGGTATTCACTTGGGGCATTCACCCAGGGCAGGGGAAAAAATGAAATGCAATTCATAAGGTGATGTCATTCCTGTTAGGAAGCAGGGGATAAAAGGGAAAAAAGGCTGAAAAGCTGTTTGGAGAAATTGTTGAATCAACCACCCCATGCGCATTCTCTGAACCCGCCTGGCGCCGATGCAGCACACAGGGATGATCTCCCCCACGGATGCACCCCCCTCCAGTCAACTTCACCCACCGCCCACCCCACCAGCAGACACTGCCTGTACTGATTAACCAGAAACAGGCTGAATCTAGCCAGGGCAGCATTACTGTTCCCCACTGCAGCACAGAGAGTGGAGGTGGGCAGCTGCGGAGGGCTCTGGCAGCACCTCCAAATTGGAAGGAGTCAGATTTTTTTCACGCTTATCCATGATTTCACTTTAAAAAAGGCCGGAGATGCTATGAGAAGGCAGAACGGAAGAATTGCAAAGAGGAGAAGGCATGTGAGTTAAAAGGGGGAAAATCCCTCAGCTGGTGACTTTGGGAGGCAAGAGGAATTCACTGGGGCAGAGGATGAGATGTGAGCGAGAAGCTGAGCCCGGGAGTCCAGACCCAGAGGATGGATGCTCACGCACCATGCAGCAAGCCGGGACGCTCAGCCAAGGGGATCACACTGGGAGAGGAGACCGGCCACGAGTCCTGCCTTGGAGGAAGGAATTGGGCTCAGCTTGGAGGCTGCTGATGTGGCATTCGGGAGAATTGCAGCTCCGAGGGCTGAGACGCTTCTCAAGTACAAGTGGGTGTGGGTCCTCTGGGGAAAGGAGAGGAAAGGAGATTTTAGCGGTGTCTCCTGGCAATAGCCTTGGGTGATCACTAATGGCACCTGTCCCTCTATCCACATAAAATCCCTTTCTGGAGGTAAGGCCATAGTGATGGATCCTGAATTAAACTGCAGTCTTCAGGGTGGGCCACTTCAATCCCAGGATTTGATTGTGAGTTGTGTTTTTGCCTTAAGGGAAAATGATGATTTTGTGACTCCAGAGGACACCATTATTTTTTACCATTTTCTCCTCTTCCAGACGTGTGCTTCCAGACTGCAAGATCATCAGGTGATTTGGCTCATTCCTATGAAAATTAATCTCTTTGCACAGTTATCTTTTTTATCATTTGTTTCTGGATGCCACGTTGCTACCTCCATAAAAAGGGTTTATGGGATTTTCCCTGCCCCCACATTGTAAATCGAGGTCTGCAAAATGTAGAGTAATTTATCACTGAACATTGCCCAGTTTAATGTTCATGTTTGAACATGGCCATAAAAGAATTACATCATCTTACCTCTGACCAACTTTTAGGGCAAAAGGACCTTATAAAACCAAGCTCTGCTTACCAGCAAGGCACCTTCTCTTGTGTTGGGAGCACAGAGAGCCTTTTCATCATGAGCTTCACTGGAAAGTACGAACTCCAGTCCCAGGAAAATTTTGAGCCTTTTATGAAAGCCCTTGGTAAGTGCCTGCATGTGCTGGGTGCTGCTTTGCCTCTGCAGATCCCACTGATATTTGGGACTCCAACTGTGCTGATGTGCTGATGACATAGATTGAAAATATCTCTCAGATTTCCTGTTTCTGTCTGTCATCTTGCAGTTGTACTTGTGTGTGTCTTTTAAATGCATGTGCATGGAGGTGTGATATCAAAATAGAAGAGAAAGCATCTCTCTGGCTGGTGGCTGGAGGTCAAGAGATGCTGGGTGAAATTTTATGGCTTGCAGGAAAATGGTCCCAGCAGTCTCTGCAGCCATGGGCCAGCGCAGCAGTGATGCGCACACGTGCTAAGCCAGCGGGACCTAAGTGGCTTAGGGCAACTGCAGATCTGCCCTGGCAAGCTATGAAATTTAAGGGCGACCAGGACATCGCTCAGCGATGCTGCAAAGCCCCACATTACACTATTCATCAGAAAAAGAGTAGTTGGGTTGTTTAAATGCTTAAAGATGAATGTGACTAGCTAGATTTCCACCAGTGTCTGTGCCAGGCAATGTGCTCCTGCAGGCATTCAGGGGGCTTTGCACTGCATCTCCTCAGTTATGTGCCAGAGGGGCTCGACCTGGCAGATCAGCTTCAGGCTTTGGAAGAAGACTGTAGTGAGCTAGTTCTGAGGGACCCTGAATCTCATAAAAAAAACCAACCACTTGGTTCCCTCCTTCTGCCTCAATTTGTTCCATTTTCTCTGCTTGCCTCTCAGTGAAAGAAGGAAAACAGGGTTCCTTCTTTCCCTCTGATGCTTGGTCATGGAGGTAGCTGTTCCACTCCGAGCCAAGTCAGTGGGACAAAGGAGAAGTCTAGTTCCCACACAAACCCAGGAGGATGGCATTTGTTATTCTTACTCCCCAGCAGACTCAGGGCCGTGTGGCCTTTGAGAAACCATCGTCCTTGTGCTTTTCCACACTAGAATTGAAATTCTCCCAGCTGTGGGTCCCCAAATCCCACCACATTCATTTGGCAGCAGCAATCTACCCACTGATGGCTCCAAGGTCCATCTAACGTCTCTTGTTTCTGGGCAGGGCTTCCTGATGACCAGATCCAGAAGGGCAAGGACATCAAGAGCATCTCAGAAATTGTGCAGGATGGGAAAAAGTTCAAGATTACTGTGACCACTGGCTCTAAAGTCATGCACAATGAGTTCACCATCGGGGAGGAGTGTGATATTGAGATGCTGACAGGAGAGAAAGTCAAGGTGAGTGATCAGAGCCTCTTCTGCCAGGGCTGTGGGGGCTCAGGGACATTAAATTTCCTTTGTAGCCATCCCCCCTGCACTTGAGCCAAAGGGGACCAGACCACAGATGTCAAAGCTGACAAGGACAAAGACCTGGGTAATTCCCCAGCCTGGTTCTGTCTCTCACAGTTTGCATGCACGATTTAATAAAATGGGAAGGGGCTAATTGCTGAAATCAAGTCTGTAGATGTGACACTCACTGCCCTGCTCCCTGCAGGTCCTCAGCAAGTCTCTTAGGGACATATTTCCAAAAATTACAGTCCATTTCTGAGCCACATTCCTGAGAAACTCAGAGCCCAAGACTCTGAAGTTCCCACCTTCCCTCTTTGCTTTTACAAAACAAGATCTCTAACCAGCACTTCTGCAGACGAAGCCTTGCATTTCTAAAGCTATTTTAATAGCCATTTTGGAAAACGCTGAAAGCCAGTGTTTTAATAGCCCATTTGGAAAAGAAGGATAGAGATGCTTTGGCAAATTTTTTCTGACAGCAAAAGATCTGAAAGATGTGAGGTGGAAAAAGCTTGACTTTCTGTCATGTTGCAACACAAAACATACCCCCACCTTCATTTTGTTGACTTAAAGGTAGTGCAGGAAAGTCAGCCAATGAATCGTAAACCAATAAAGCTCTCCTTTTAAGTCCTAGCAGCTGTTAGCTTCTCTGATAGCCTTTTCCACTGCTTCTGTTTACACTGGGTGAGATGACTTGGCAAGGTGAGGATTTATCACCCTTGAAATTGGGTCAGCTCCCGTTCCTGGACATTAGTTTCCAATGATTCATAAAATGTCAGGACAGTGCCACCGGCAAATATTGCCTCTCACCTCTGACATCTAACAGAGCTCGCAGAGGGGATGGTGGCAACTCAGGACAGAAGGGGAAGGACAAAATGCAGGGGTTGAGATGGTCTCCAGCAATAACACGAATGCCTCTGTCTCCTCCTACCAGGCTGTTGTTCAGCTGGAGGGTAACAACAAACTGGTCGCAAACCTGAAAGGACTGAAATCCGTCACCGAACTCAATGGAGACACCATCACCAACGTAAGTGTAGAAGAGAGGGGCAATGGCCGGAGTTATGGTGCCTACAGCTGCCTTCAGGGTCCTGGCCCTACAAAGCCCACAGAGACACTGGGGACCTTAGAGAGGTTCTGGAGATGAACACATGGTTGCACTCAGGCTCTGTAGCCAAAGCTGGTCAGTTAGCCAGGCACTGAAGGCAGTTTTTCAGTATAGTCTGATCCAAAAAGTATTCTTTGACGCTCTAATAGGTATTTTTGATCAAAGTTTCATGCAATGAAGGCATGTTCTCACCCTCTCAGATGTATATGTTTGTGGCTGGGCCTGGCATTTTTTTACAAGAGAGGTGCAGCGGATTGATGCCAGTTGAGGGATGCCAGGTATCCCTACCTGCTTTGGTGTATTCATGAAGACATCCAAAGCTTTAATAATTCAGTTTATAGGATATCAGCTGGGGACCATTCCTGTTTTGATTTGCAAGATCAAATCCTTTCCAAGTAGAGTTTGTAGCCAAGTACCATGAAAAGCTAATGCTTTCCATTTGTATTTCAGACAATGACCATGGGAGACCTCACCTACAAGAGAATCAGCAAGAGAATCTAGAGACCCTGCACACGCCAATCATTTTACTGTGTAAAATGTGTCCATTAAAGTAAAATTTGTATTAAAGGCCTCTTCATTATCATCAACCTCTTCGTTGTTGCTATAAATAGATGCAAGCCTCCAAAACTCATGCAAGCCCTCATAGAAATTGGGCAACAGGCTGAGCCAAGGCTGTGCTGATGTTGGCGAACGGAGCTGGGCTAGGGCACAGGCTCAGAGCAACTGAGTGACCCTCTGAGATGTGCTTCATGCTGACGAGTTCTCTTCCAGACCCTTCCTGGGGACAGGTGCCAGCATGCTGCTGGGGATGTCCCAGTGCGTCATGCATCTGTGGCTGGCCTGGCTGGGTGGATGAAGGAGCACTGGGCAGGGAAAGGTCTCTATTCCCTTTGCTTACAAATATGGCCAAACTGACCACAAAGTGACTGGCAGGACCAAAGGATGGGGAGGTTTAGTGGGCTCAAGGAAATGTCAGTGACCCTGCATAGGAAGATGCCTTGGGGAAGCAACCAGAAGGGGGGCAGTTCGAATGTCCCAACTGCCATCCCCATCCTCACACCTCTGCAACAGGATCCAGCCCTACAGGCTCTGTCCACCCCATCCTCATCTCCCCCGCATCCCTCCTTACCAGCAGGAGGGTCCTGGACGGCCTGCAGGTGTCTAGTGTGTGTTTTACTTCAAACCGCGCCTGATAAATTAGGTTGAATTGGAAATTAACTCTCCTCCCGGGGTGAAATACAGGTTTCCTCTCCTGTCAGGAGATGGGCACCGGTTGTTCACCACGTAGACACAGAAGGAGCACCAAAGTCATTTCCCATGCTCTCGCTTGGCACTGTAGGCTGGAAGGAAATGTGTTTTCCTGATGCACGCAGGAGAGGAAACTCTTCCTTCTTAGCTGCCTTTCCCAAGCCCTGTGCTTGGATTATGATTGGGAATCAACACTGGGAAATGAATATGTGGCTGGTGTGATATACCTCGCTGGGATGATGTTCTTACAACTGCTCAAAGCTGATCAGGATGTTAGGAAAACAACACAAGTGCTTCCCTACCTACTCCTGCAACACCAACACGTGCCACTAAAGGACCAATTTGTCCTCACGTGCATCTTTTCCTCGATTCCTCTCTCCTCGGGGAAGGCTTTCATGTTACAGGTCCCCATTGACCCTCATGCTGAGAACTGAACCAATATGGATTGTCACACGGGACATCAGACGGGCACCTCATGGACAAACGGAAGGACTTAGCTCAACAGCGCCTAAAGAGCAAATGTTGGTCTCCAGTGAACTCATCTTATCTGGAGAAACATCAGCAAAAACACTGAGAAATATCAAAGAGGAAAAGACATGGTTTTGTTTTCTTGATATTCTGCTGAGAAGCAGATAGGGGATTCTTAAACAAACCATTCCTTTTCATCTCTTGGCTGCCACTGAAGGTCTGGAGCAAACCAGTTGTATTTTGAGATAGGTGGGCAGACAGCAAAGACCTTTGTTTATCTAGAAATCCAACCATTGCCTTTAGACTTTTCCTTAGCTCCATTGGCTGCCCACTGAAAGCTGATCCATGGACTATCCCTTTTTTTGCTCAGTGCAAAATTGATTAAGCACCTGTCTAAGCTGAAAGGCAGGTGCTGAAAGGCATCAGAGCCCCGAGCTCACGCTGAAGGTGAGCAAAGGTGGATTCCCATCCCTGGAAACCGGTTGTTCAGTTAGAGCAATCCACACAGCCAGTGCACCACACCAGTACAACTGGCTTCTGGCACAGACTCATCTCATGTCCATCTGCTGCCATCACTGCAGATGTTTTCTGATTTTTAACCAAGGAGACTAATTTACCCTAATTAATTTATCCTGATGTAGGAATTCCACTTAGTTTCATTTGCAAAGTGCCCAAAGTTTGATGTTGCACGTGTCAGCCACAGAATCATTTTTCATCAGTTTTTCGTCAGAAAAACACCACTTTACACAAAACACCATCTGTGCGTCTTATTCAGTTTGCACTTAATGCCTACAGGCATACATAACACTTTCTGGAACCAGCTTCCTACTTCTGCCATCCCTTGGTCAACCACCCATGGACATCATGGAAAGAAATTATGTCATCGTAAGGAAGTAATGGG
Source organism: Chroicocephalus ridibundus (assembly GCF_963924245.1). Lineage (NCBI taxonomy): Eukaryota > Metazoa > Chordata > Aves > Charadriiformes > Laridae > Chroicocephalus > Chroicocephalus ridibundus. Next base: position 48,367,686 of record NC_086288.1, read on the forward strand.
GAAAAAAACACTTAGGAAAGAATTAATTAAAATTTAACCAAGGACTTCAGGGTCAGGACTTGTGTAGAGGGAAACAGGCTTCCAACAAGAATGTAAATAATTTTATAACAGGTTTTTTTGCTTTGATTTTTAATAATAGTGGTAGAAAAAGGATGTTGTTGCTGCCAAGACCTCTTCTGCTTTGAATCCTCAGAACGTTTTTCAGGACTCCCTCCTAGCAGGTCCATGCTCTCAGACTGGTGCCACTGGGAACAATCCTTTCGGGTATATCACATTCCTGTATCACATCCCCCATGTTTGGAGGTGCCACAAGTGATGTTATCCAACAGGCATGCATTTGTGTCAAGCTCGGGCTTTATTCCTTCTTGTGGAAGAGGCTTGGTGAGGTCTCATTGCTGGGTTCAGGCATGACTTGAATCTTTTGGTTTTTGAGGGCAGCCTCCCTCATCTTGTAATACATAAACTCATTCTGTTGGAACATGCGCAGCTCCATCTCCGTCTGGACACGCATGACCTGAGGGACACAACAGCTTATAAAACCTGTGACACAGGGGATCTCAAAGCAAGTCAATATCCTTCAGGGATGTCCTAGGCCATGTAATGACTGATGCAACTTAATCTAGGTATCCCACCAGAAGGACCAAAGCTGACTGGACACAGATATCCAGCTACTTTCTCAAACCTGGTTGCCTGTGTACTGTGAAGGTGAAGAAGGCACCAGCCCTTCCTGCACCAAGCACTTCCACAGGCTGTTGGGAAGCCTCACACTCCTAAACCTGATGCAGGACCTAGAGGCGATGCTATGCAGCGCCAGGGGGCGAATGTTCTTCCTATCCACACCCCGGGCCTGACCCTTGGTGTGACCCATCACCAGCGTAGGCGTCACCTCATGTGGAAGGAGGTAGAGGAGGAGAGGGATCCTCTACCCCTCTTCACCCACATCACAGTTGCATCCCCTGCATCCCAGGATGCATCATGAGCAGAGTTATTCCCAGCGCTGCATTACGGCAGAAGCTCAGAAGGGATTTTAGGAAATCTTTTTACAGCTGTCTGTGAGTTTATTCAACCCTTGGTTTAGGAGTACAGAGATAAGCATGTGCCACATATCCACTGTTTTCCTCCTAAAGTAAGTGGGAAAGGAAATGGAGGTGCTGGAGTCTCGCCCTCTGCTACACATAGGGAAAGAGTCAACAGACAGGTTGGCTTTAGGTACTAGATACTCAGTTTTCTGATTATGTGAAATTGCACTAATAAAGGTTATAGCTCTGCTATAACAGGGCCAAGACATCAATAAAGGATTTAACTTGGTATCATGTAATTTTTTTGGCTAATAAAGGAGAGTGCTGAAAGCCAACAGGTCACATCAGGTGAGTCAAAGGCTAAAGAGATGATAGATCCCCAGCTGCAATTGCAAACAGTTCATCATATCCAAGCAGGTGTAATTCCCTGGGATCTGCAGCTCTTAACCTTAAGCTAGGAAATACACCTATCAGTCATTTGAGGAAAAAATACATTGCAGCTTAGAAGGACTGGGGAGTGGTAAATAAAGAAGAATGGACACCAATATAGAAAATCAGTTGGTAAACTGGGAACATCCATACGTAGTTTGATATAGTCAAATTATAATGCCATCCACCTGAGAGCAGCAAAATCAGGCTGTCTGAAGAATGGGAGGCTCTGCCCTTGGTCACAGGAGTTTCAAAGAAGATTTGGGGTCTCAGTAGCCATTTTTAATGTATGTCCTGGTGCAGGATAAAAGCTATTTTTCAGGGATGAAAATTTCCCACAGGAAGGGAAATGCACTTCCCAGCAGACTATAACATAGTCTAGAGAAAACCACAGCACTAGTAAGAAGCAGTCAGTACTTGATACAACTCTCAGCTTTTACGGATGGGTTGCTTCTACAAATTTTGCCCAGACAGACAGCAGAGACAACATGGGAGATGACACCTACCTCCAGGTCTTTGGTAATTGGGTGGGAAGGTCCATGGGTTATCAGGAGAATGGCATAGGCTTTACAGATCAAGCCATGCCCGGCTTCAATGAGACCAGCATGCCAGTGTGTCACTCCTGCCCGCATCACGGCCATCCCTAGCTGTGCATTGTTGGGATGGTATATTTTCCTGGAAAAACATTGAGTCATTTTAGTTCAGGAAAGACCTGGGTTCCCAAATGTTTGTCAGTGACGTGATGTGTTTGACAAAGAGCAGACTATTTACTCAAGTGGAGACCCTGTTGCATTTGGTGCCACTGAAATGTGCAACCCTGCTTAGAAAAGGGCAGGCACGAGTTACACAAGGCACGAGTTACACAAGGACATGAGTTGTTGTGAAAGAAGATGAACAACCTGCAAACGGGGAAAGTTGGACATCTGGGTTGGAGAATGCCAAGCTCTGTCATTCCACATTATTTTGGCACAAACAAAATCTAGATCTGACCCTACAGCCCAGACAGCACAAACTTAACTTTAGATGCTGAATGCGGTGCCTGAATTGAGAATCCAACAACCGCCAGCTTCTCATTCAAAGCGGGGAGAGAAACAGGTGGTTCCAGAAAATCCAGAAATGTTCATCTCACACCCTGGAGATGCATCCCTGCCTCTAGGGACTGTCAGATCAGTCTCCTACAGTCAGTACCCGAGGTGGGCATGATGAATCCTGGCCTCTACATCCAACTTTAGAAGCACAGGCAGAGTTAGAAGCTGCTTGGATTTGCCTGAAAACCTGCCTTCGTGGGCTTATTTGGCATAGTGAATTGGCAGATCTTAAAACAGGGAAGGAAATTACTGCAGTCCCCAGTCTGGACTGAGAAGCTGAGAAACAGGGAGCGGAAGCAATTTCCCCTGTGTCATTCAATTAGCTTCGTGCCAGGGCTGGGACATGAAGTGCCTTGTCAGGCTTGCAAGCCAGGGATGTTCATTCTAGACTCTGTCACCCTTTTGGAAAAGAACAAAATATCACAGGCCTTTTGGGATGAAACTCACCAAAACAGCAAGTAATAGGAATGAGATGCTCTCAGCAGGAGGTTGAAAGAGATGACAAAATGGGCGCTTCTCTCTTCTGTTCTCTATGGTTTATGTTACTTTTTAATTTTTTTTTTCTAATTAATACTTACCAGTCCTGTAGTAAAACCTCAGTAATAATGAAGTACATCTTAGTCTGAGGTTTGCCCTGGATCTATGTTAACTAAGCCTGAATTTCTTTATTCTCACTGAGCCTTTACCACAGGACTTGTGCATACCAATTAGCCAAGACAAATACCCATGTATTATTCAAGAGTGAAGGGAACAGACCATCTCTTGCAGTGATAGCCTCTCTGTCCTGCACCCAGGCTCTGTGTCTTGCTACCAGGGCAGCCGTGAGATGCTTCTGAGACAAAACAAAGAGGCTAATGAAAGATGTACCCAAACCATTTCCCTGTTACACTTTAGTAAATCGAGGTGTTTGGGAGGTCTTGTGCATTTAGGAAGGGTCTGGTTATATAATCGGGTCCCAATCTGAATGCCGGCATTCAGATTGGGACCTGATTCATCAGCCCTCCTGAAGGGAGGAGGCTAAGTTAGTTATTCCTATAACACACTGCCTAACATCGCATAACAAGAGAGCTCTGCCAAAAATAGGGCATAGACATACATGTAGCCATCCACCATCCTCTTGGCGTAATCAGCTGCTTCCTCAAACATCTGGAGGTAAGACAGCACCTCAGAGGCAATGCTGAGGATCCTCAGGAGGTAGATGTTCGTGTCCCCCAGCACAGGCTCCTGCTTCTTCAGGCATTCACGGCACAGCTTCACAACCTGCACTCGGGGGAAGCAGGGAGAGGCAGGGAAAGTCAGAGCACCTTTGGCCCCGAAGCTGCCACACCAAAGCCCTCTGGGTTGCATGGTCAATACCAGTCCTCAAGGCCAAGTTAGCCTCCATGAAGGTTGGGGAAGATGGGATATGCTTTGATTTGTTGAGAAGCATCAGGCTACCAAAATGATTGGTGCCCAAAGCTTTCTCTCCCAAGGTTACATTCATAAAAGTGATGAGGAAAAAGTGATGTCTGCTGTTCAGGAGAAGAAAGATCCCAGGAGTCCGGATTTTGTCAGAGACCAAGTGCCTACAGGACTCATACTCCAACACCATCCACCCAACCTCCTACGAACACTTGGTGCATGAATGCTCTTAATGACCCCATGGGGCTGGAGACACAAAGCTGCACTGTCCCATGCCTGTCTGCTCTGCTGCATCTTGGCTGCCTCTATCCCTGACACAATGTCCAGATCTCTGCTCAGGGGTGCTTCAGCCTTTTCCCAAAGTAAGTTCAAACCCACAGGCTGTTGCTCAACCTGGAGTGTCTCCTGAAGCTGTTACGCTCTGAAGAGAACAATAAAATATTTCCTGGGTCAGCAAAAGAGAGAGAAAGGAGGCAGTGACATTAGGTCTCACACCCTTTTGATCTGTGCTCCAGGTGGGACGTGGGTCTCCCACACCACACACTCACCCTCAGCACCCAATGAATGAGCAACACACAGGAGCCAGGAAGTGAAGAGGAGATCAACACAAGCAAACATAGCCCATAAACCCATAGCTTGACACTTGTGGCAAGTCTCCTGACTGTCCTGTCCTTCTCCCAAACCCACTGTCCTCCTTTTAATGAGGCCACCTGGCAGGGATGACTCTTGCCCTTTAATACATATTTTTTGCCCAGGGGCCCTTGGTTCAACACCTGTGTCAATGGGAGGTGCTGGAAGCCACTTAAATCTCATCGTATCATCACTACAAAAGAGACAAGGCTGGGAAGTCCTCTCAAACATGGTTGTGCTTTTACAGAGGGCAGAAACAAGTGTCAGCTTTTGCAATTTGAGCTGTCAAGAGGGCAGGAAGGACATGGGTATATTCAGGTTACAGCAATGGGGGTTTGTTTGATCCTTTGATGTAGAGAGGGACAAGACCTGCTTTTCCTGGCAGTGTATGTTCAGCAATAGAGTAAAAGTAGCAGGACTCACTTCGTGGTAAAGTCCCTCCATGCGGGCCTTGTTGATCTTCTCCAGCGTGTCCTTGGAGAACTGGATGACCTCCTTCACCGTCTCTGCAGAGGGCTGGGGACAACATCAGGAAAAACAGTGAGGAAAATGCACTGCCTGATGCATGCCAAAATACCCTGATTGAAGGGATGCTTGTTCCACAGTTTAGGAACACAAATCAGCTTAGCAAGATGCTTCCCATATCACTCACTACCTTCCTACCACTGGCTTCCTACCACTTCTCTCCTCTGGAAATGGGACAGAACTGACCCTGCAATTGGAAGGTCTCACAAGATGCTGAAGAGTCAGCATGTATCAGGTGCTCCTAGCACAGCTGCTTGAGAGAAATGAGGCTCTTGAATGAGAGATGGGTGGAATAGGGACAGGAAAGATCACTAAACTTTACCCAACCTGAGAAATGCTGTCATGAGGTCCAACCACCATAAGACTGTTGACCTCAGGTTTCAGTTCCATCCAGACAGTGTATTTTCCCACATACCTTAAAGAAGTTTGGATTTCACCATGTATTTGAAGGCATGATGCACATCTAGGCATACCTGACAAAACACCAACCAGCTCCTAGTTAGTTGCCTCCTCTCCCTTCATTTAATGCTGAAATATAACAATATGCTATGCAGCACTATCGTTCATCTTCTGTTTTTCTGAGCCTTTCAAATTTGCATTTACAAACTATTCTAGCTAACATGCCCTTCCTTTGCATAAATGGGACACCTAAAATTAGCCCATAATCACCTGACTCCAGGAGCTTGCAGGAAGAGCCTGGTCTGGAGACACATGATAGAGCCAGAGCACAGGCATGTGCCCAGCGGCCTGGAAGGACCTCTGAGTGTGAACCAAAAGCAGAGACCCAACGTTGCAACAAAGGATGCAAAGATTTGGAGTCAGGACCATGGGGCTGTCCTGTTGTCTTTTTCCCACACCTGGTCAATCAGATTTTTGAGGAATCTGTGAAATTCAGCTAGTTGGGAAAAGGCCTTGAAAGTTTTGTATGGAAGGAAAACCAGTAGTTTTTTAGAGCCATATACCCCCCATCTATTTATGGATACATCTGTATGTGTTATGATTTATTACTCTATATTATTAGACCGAAGCTATCCCAGCTAATCGGATCTTGGCAGGTGTTTGAGCAGCATGCAGGGTGTCCTGATGCACAGAGCACATTCAAAGGCAACGTTAACATCAGTGCAAATCACCTCACTATGCTGTCTGAGTAAAGACTCCCAGAATAGGCACTTGAACCAGCACTTCCACAGCAGCTTTGTCTAATAAAAATCCTCTCTTGCATTTACTAGACCCCTAAGCCTGTTGCCATTATGAACAATGGGAACTTTGCTACTATTTGGAAGGGGTGAAGGACTGGAGGTCAGAGCGGCTGTTGAGGATGTAAGCTGTCAATCTTACATATATTCATAGCGCTTTTTCCACACAGCTGTGAGTGTTTTCACTCTCAGGCAAGTGAGCTTGAATTCAGAAAATGCGATACAGCCAGTGGCCAGCAGACGTGTTCTGCGGGTGAGGTCAGTCTGGATACTTATTGTCTGTGGATGGAGTGTATTTTTAATAGCTGAAATCATGCACCCTGCATAGTTACAGGCTTTTTCTATACAAGCACTTCAGATTGTGGAGGACATTTACCCAAAAGTGCATGCCTTCCCGCTGCATGCTGCAGAGCACCTCTAATGCTCATGAAAAGGGGATAGTACATTTCACTGCTCAGTCAAGGCTTGATAGCAGGTGTTAAATGAGAGCTGAGATTTTTTTATGCCATCCACTGGAGGAGATGTTTGAAAATACTTCTACAGAAAGTCAGATGAAAATGCTTCTGCATCAGAGGACTGAGCTCTGTGACAGCTTTACATTAGAAGTGGGGAGTTTCAGTAGTCAGAATTAGCTTTAAAATGAAGCTTGGTAATTTAGTAATAGGATTATAGAGCAGGTTCTTTTGCACTAATGGGGAACCCAACAAGCAAAGAGTTTCTTCTAGTCCCGTGTCCTTCTTCCCATGGCAGCTCCCTGGTATCAGTTTGATCCCATTTCTCCAAACCTTGCTCAAGGAGAGACATTTGCTTTGCAATATCCAGCCTTTTCTGACCACCACCTATATGAAAGAAGAGTCACGGGACTGAGCATGGCTTTCTGGTAACTGTACTGAGCTGAAAGCTGAGGGGTTTGTAGTCATTCCCAGGAAGGTGCAGCTCCATCGGCCTCTCCTGGTGGTAGTGCTCATCTAAGAGGTCATGGTTCCTCACCCCACCTTTGCCGTTTGGTCCTGCCCCACATCAGCCCCTGAGCGGTACTGTCTGGTTTGTTAAGTGACTGTTTGATAACACATTAAGTGACTTGATAATACATTAAAATGCTCTTGCGCTGCCTTGCCTTCCCTTCCCTTCTATGCTTTGTAAAGCTTGCAGGAGTAGAAACCCCTTAAGCTAACACTGCCACAGAGGACAAAAAATATGAGCAATTATATCCTTGGGCAGAGCAACCTAAAATACACTCTTAGAGCTACCAGTACGCTCGTAAACTGGAGCTGCTGGCCAAGTAACACATCTCACTGCCGATAGCAAGACACAGCCTTACACCCTCCCACTCAATGACTTGTGAGACCTCCACGGAAAACACAGATTACTTAAAAATGAGCAGTCAAACATGTTAATTCTTGACAGTCAGTCTGCCCAAAACAACCATGCGTGTATGTCCAGCGACAGTAAAAACTCCCTGTGACAGGCCTTTGCAAGAAAGGTCTGGAAGTTAAGGCTTCCCACCTTCCTGGCGCCAATGTGATGGTACGTGTTTTACAAACCATACAGCTTCATCAGTGCTTGTTAGTCCTCTCACCATGAATCAACTGCAGCGCATCTTCTTTTCTGCCGTTCAAAACTTTGATTCCCTTTCAGTTCCTCAAAAAATATACAATCTAAATGCTGGCATTTTTCTCAGCTCTGGACCTAATTTTTCAATATTTTAGCATTCTGCTTGTTGATGGACTTTTAGGTCAAAGTTAAAGGCAACTTTTGTGGATTTTTGTAAATAAAAAACTGCACTTATGTTGCATAATAGGGATTAAATTGGCCTTGCATGGTGGGCTTGAATTGGTGTTGTGCTCCATCAATGTTCAGTTCTGTTCTCATTTTTTACATTGGCACCAGTCAGGCTTCTGACAAAATCTGACTCTGTTCCTATTGAGAGCGTCCCTGGGCTGAGGAACCATGGTCACAGAGACACACAGATGCCTTGGTGGAAGAGATGCAGCCACCTCCGGGTTTGGACACAGCAGGACAAACCATACCTTGCTTTCCCCCTCCTTCACTGCCAGCATCAGGTCATCCTTAATCTGTTTCTTGCAGTGCTCACAGGCACAGTCGAAGTAATACTGCTTCTTCAGCTGCTTCCGCCGCTCCTCGCTCACATTGAGGAAATCCACATAGGAAACTGTCAGCTCATCGCCAGGAGAAATCTTGCTCAGTGCCCGCAGCTCAATCCTGGGTGCAAAGGAGATGACATGTGGACTTGGAGAAGAAGCAGAAGCAAAGGCACAGCAGCAGAGCCAACAGGGATGAATCCTGCAACCTGCCCCTGCCTTGCAAGGGTGAGCCCTTGCCCTAAGGCACTGTGTTAGCTCTTCAGGGAGGCAATGCAGAGACGGACAGCAGTCTGGTTAACTGAATACACAGTAAAAAGATGGTCACACCAGTTCCTCCTGCCCCTCTGCCCATCCCTGGCAGGGGTACGTAAGGGTCTGAGCTATAAACAGATTGAAGTCCCATTACTCTATGTGGGAGGGGGTGAACCTAGACATACGCTTTTATTGTGTTGCAGGCGATCTGGCCAGAATAAAACACTGAGACCAGAAATACACAACAAGCCTTGCAAAATGCTGAGTTTGGACTTTAGGTCTTTTTTTAAGTACCGCTTTGCATGCTCCTGGTACATCCTTGGCTAGACTCCCAGATCCTGATCCATGTTGCTTTCAGTATCATTTTCACTCCGAAAAGTTAAGACACATTCCCTCTGGGTCCTGGGAAAGAGATGTCCTCGCCCTGTTCATGCATATCTACATAAAGGCTTAGAAACAATTCTCTGGCCACAGTCTATTTTTTATATATCCCATTTGATCTGATATTGCTAATATTAAACAGGAGGAAATTGCCAGTCTCTGTTACTAAACCAAAATCCACAGCAAATCCTTAATGATGGGCTTTTGGAAAGCCAGGTATTTGTACCTGCCTTGCTCTCATGTCTTTCCCTGCAAAAGGTCTTAAATAACATGCACACTCAAAACTATTCCCTTGCTGTTTCACTCTACACACTTAATCTCCCCGTTACTCTGGGTCATCTCTCGGTCATGCAGTCTGGAGAGGCACAACTGGCTGAAGAATCTGGCCAGACTGAGAAAAACCTCCATCAAATACCAATTGCAAGATGGTGCTTCTGTACCATCTATTCCACCATCTACTAGTGACATTACCCACAGTTAGAAATAATTCACTTGAGACCAGTGGCCTTGGGCTCTCTGCTCAGACCAGTCAGTTGTTTAAACATATTTTTGCAGCTAGGCATACTAACAGGTTACCAAAATGAAACCAGTCCCATGTTCTGAGCTCCCACCCTACTGTCCCCCTACAGTGTGGTACATCAGTCCTGGGACTGCATCACTGCAGGCAGCGTGTGCCTTGGTCATCCTCCTGCTGAGCTCAATGGCGTGTTTGATGTACACACCTGCTACAAGAGGGACCTGCGAGGGACCTGCTGGCTCCCACCTGAACATGAGGGGCTTTAGATGGGACCCAATGAAGGTCTCACCAAAGGCATAGGTGGCATAGAACCCAAAGGTCTCACCAGGTACATTAAAAGTAAGTCTTTTGGGGAGGACATGACTTTTTCTGACATTACCTTTTCTGTGTGATCATATTTCTGCAAAGGGATGGTAATTCCCTTGTAATTCCCGTTACAAGCTCTCAGGACCAAGGGCGTAGCTCTGAGCCTTTCAGCTGTGCTAAAGCTGCTGTGAAAACTACTCCCCGGGGCTGGTCTTGACCTTCTCTGGCTGTTAGATCATATCAACAGCGTATTTCCTACAAAACTTATCACTAAATGTGCCATCATCACAAAGGGCAGCTATTAGTTATGTCACAACCAGGAGAACATGGCAGCCAGAGAAAGGTGCAACCTGCTACTGCAGGAGAAAGTGCATGAAAAAGAGCAATTCCCATCAGAAAGGCTCACACATATAAACATTCCTGTTCACACTTAATGGGATCCTCGTTAAAGGGAGTCATGCAACCAGAGAAGCAAAATCAAGCCTCTGACTTTTATGATGCCCCTGATAGCCTAAGCACCGTAGGTATATTTTAAGCAGCCGTCCCTTGTGTGGAGGGGATTGATAGCGTTTGGGATAAGCCTGGAAACACATGGCATATTTTAAACGCTACAGTTAAAGAGACAGTGTCAGCTGAGAGCACCCCACCAAGCTTGTCCTGTGCTCTTTCCCCAGCGTCTGCCCCAAGAACCGAGGACCTTGAAAGACGCAGGCACAGGCACAGCGAGTGCCCGATAGCTCACAACTCAAAATGCCCCAAAATAGCAACTCTACTCAGAAGTGAAACTCATTTGACTGCTTTTATAGTCCTATCTATAATGCACCAAGTAAGTATCAATGGCGAAGAAGAGCACTCGAAAAGTATTTCGTATCTTATTTGAGGAAATTGCGTGCTTGCTTGAAACTGAAGTTTAAAGACAAAACAACTGTGTCCCTTTAACAGGACTGTCTGTAATATACAAGTGCAGTGAGCTAAGCAGACAACTTTTTTTTTTTGCATATACTTTCGTGATTTCTTTAGTTTGGATCAGGTAACAGTGGCATCATTAAAAGGTAAAACATTAATCGGGTATTATGATAAAAAAGGATGAAACCTACATCTCATAGTATTGCTACTGTAGTCAACGCATTCCACAGGCACCGTTTGTTGCAGAAGAAACGTGGACTATTTAGTATGTCAGTAATGCAATCATTTCTCATCTCCTAATACGCAAGGTTTTATTTTGGGCTGTACAAGATTAGCGAGACCTTGTTCTGACTTTCATGCTCTTGCCGTAGTCAGGGGAGGAGAAATGAGAAGTGGGAGAGGGGAAATAGTGACTGGGAGGAAGCCAGGGGAGAGAGTGGGAAGACAGAGAGGGAATTTGCAGTGGGGGAGACAGTCACAGTATTACTATTATCGTTTTAATTTACTACAAAATGCAGAGTTAAGTGAGGTTTGTGTTTAGTAGGGGCTCCTCCCCTACACAGGGAGGAATAGAAGTTCAGAAAACAGGGAATTGTAAATTTTCTGCAAACAGAGGGAGCCCCTCAGGCTGTTTGTAGTTTTTCCATTAAATACAGGGCATGAGGGATACAGGGTAAGGGGAGAGGATGATGCTTTCAAGACCAACCCACCTCATCTGTGTGTGGAACATTGATCTTACAGCCTCATGACTGAAAGACAAAACAAACATCTGCAGTTTACACAGGTACAAGCACAACAACAAAAAAAAATGGGTACACGGCATAGAGCATCAGGACATCATCCTGCCAGAGACAAGGAGGTTCCCTGTGCCGGGCTCATGTTTCACTGCATGAGAACTTCGCTTTCGCTATGCAGCTGCCGTAACTGAATTGCCCATCACTGGGCCATGGAGTATGGGGCAGAGAACTGTCCTGGCATTGTGATTTTAGGAGTGGTCTCAGCCACAGGGTGTGCAAAACCTGCTCCTGGTGTTTGGCAGGCACAAGGGGACTGGTTCTCCTGCACAGAAATGTCTCCACTGCCATCAGTAGTCATGCTTTCTAAAACACAGCTTGAAAGGGACATCAGACAGGGATATCAGCGACAATGACTGGGCTCTGTGTGATGAGTTTAATGCGTCCTCAAGTCCGGTATTGTGCCTTGAGCGTTGATAGACAGCTCAGTTCCCACAACAGTGGCTTATCATCAGGTTACCCCAGAAAGAGAAGAAACCTTCATAATTTACCGGGCCAATAACCAGATGGTCAAGTTTAAAGTCAGTTACAGGATACATGTGGGAGCTTTGACAAGCTGCCAGGCAAACAAAATGCCATTCCTCTACTTACTGCCCAGAAACTCAAGCTTCAGAGTTGCTATCACTGCTAGTTACCTCTTCCACTTCCCAGGCTGGTGGGAGAGGCTCTCCTCATCCCACTATGGATCTGATCCAGGGCAGTTGGATATCAGAGCACAGACTCCAATCTGACTTTGGATCAGACTCTATTTCCCACCAAGGTAATCATCCTAATGCAGTTTTGTTTTCCATTGCTCATTTACCAGCTGCTTGATAAATGCTGATACAGTTTTATCAGGTAAAACCAGCAGCGAGAACTGGAGCACACAAGCAATGTGTTAGTTAAAGAAGGGGAGGCTGGGACATTAACTTATATCACTAAAGTTTGGTGAATATGGGAATTCGTAAAATCTTAAGACCTACTGGAAATCTTGGATGAAATACTGTGGCTGTGCAGTTTTTGGCAAGCAGTTTCCCACAGGTAACTTGCTGGATCAGCAGCAGTTTTACCTGTTCTGGCCTGGGAGGAGACTGGGAAGAGCAGAACATCCCTCCCACAGGCTGCCCCAAGCACCGAGAGCAGCAGCCTCCACTCCCAGCTCTGCTGAAACATCCCTGCATTTCCCGTTTAATCTCTCTCCATCTCACATGTCCCACAGAAGTTTTCTTATAGGACTTGGGTGAGAATGGGGAATGCCCAGCTGCTCAGGGCATCCTGCACTTGCACGTGACTCGCTTTGCAGATAACAGTCATTAAGATCCCATTGCTAGAGAGTTAATCAGTGATTATTAGAGATGGTACACTCTCACAAAGATGAGGGTTTGTGTTAGGGATGGTTATAAACACATCGGCAGATAGTGGTACACAGCTGATTGCAAGCTTTGGTTATAAGAAACTCTTGGACTGTGGACTCAGTATAATCTTTAATAATTTATTAATCATATTTGTTCCTCAACTATTTATAAATAAAGCCTGAATATAAGGGGTGATCTAGCCAGCTACTTAGTACTTTATCTGATTATTTTGAGTCTGGTTTCAAAATTCACAGAAACCAGGGAAAAATTCTTTGCTGGTTCACTGGATTTGGGGTCAAACCTTGTGTATTTGTTTAGTGCGTCAGTCAATTTTTAAAATTTATTATTGTTATTTTTAAAATAACAATAATGAGAGAGAAAACAGTTCCCCTCTAGAAAGAAAATCCTGATTTTTTTTTTCTGAGCTAGAGAAGGAAACAACAATGAACAGATTTTCTGGGATAGGGATCTGACACTGTGGGGCTAGCAGGGTCTGCTGAGCTGCCTGTTAGGATGCATCTCTGCTGTGCCCAAAGAAAGAAATCCACTCACTTGCCGTTGTTGAAGATGACAGTACAGTTGGGCCAGCAGTCATGGTTGGCCTGGCAGAGGTTGGGGAAGATTCCCACTCCAACAGCCTGCAGTCCTCTTTGGTCACTGAGGGTAAAGCCGTTGCAGCTGATCTAGTCCCAAAACATAGGCAAGAAGAAGCATTAGAGAAACAGGTGAACTCAGCTACATCCAGGATTTCTCAATTCCCATTGATGCTTTAGAAGAGGTATATCTCCAGCACCCCATCTCCAAACTCTAAGGAGAAAGGAGTGCCTATGAGATCACTGCAGAAGGTAGTTGTAGAAACAACATCTTTAGTTGAGATAAAACATCAGAAGAGAAGCAATGGAGGACTCATGCAGATGGACCAGCCCAGAGAAGAGCTGAGTAAATGTTGCAGAATATTTGCTGTTAATATTCATTTGGGATGTCTAAGATAAATTTGGTTTGACCATGCATTGGTTTCCTTATATTCGCTTCCTGCAAATAATTCAGAAAAAGGTCACAGGAAAATGAATTTGAGGCAATTCAAGCAGAGCATCGGCAGAAAGCAAAGTTCACGCTTATTAAAACAGGTATCAGTTAGAAATGAACCTTAGGAGCTGCATTCAACGTGGTCACATTTGCTGGGTGTCCCACATAGCTTATAAAAACCAATTACTACTGTTTGTTATGAGTCCCAAACAATATTCAGAATGACTACTTTTGCATGACATATATACCAACAATGAATTATTATACTTTTCCATGTGGTACATTATTATCACACATGAATGGAACAGTTTTTAGTCTCTCTGCACCCAGCGGACCCAATTTTCTTTTTGGGGTGGGTACCAAAGGATGTTGTGTGTCCTCCCTATGCTAGGGCTAGCAAAGCCGACTTCTCCGCCACACCAGTCATGAGCAGAGGTGCGAGCGGAGCTCACCCTGGCCCCTTTGGCAGTGTTGCTAGGTGAGGGGTTAGTGCAGTCCGGGATACATCGACTTCTACCAGGGCTGCGGGCAAAGCAGCTCAGCCTGAACTGGCTTCTGGGAATTTCCCTCTCGGCTACACTGAGAACAAAAATTTGTAGTTAACAAGTTAGTAATAGATATTATTAATTATATTTAGTATTATTAACATTATTATTATTAATAATATATTAATATACACATATAATATATACATATAATAATATATTAATATAAAAATAATAATTAACAATTATTGATCATTAATATCGATGGTATTATTAATATATTTTACCTATTTTTATTTTTTTATATATACAAAATATATATTTATAATATAAATGTAAAAATCTAATGCACACAATATATAATAGACATAAATGTAAATACTAAACCAGATCTGCTATATTCAAATATATTCTAAGTATATTTACTAAAAATGTATTTAAATAGATTTTCTCAGCTCTCCCAGTTGCAGAGAGATGCCCAGTAGGACTTGTGATAACAACGCAGCACCTACGGTTGAGTGAGCCACTTGCCTGCATGGTTAAACAGATAAAAGGTTACAGACCTCACCCTTTCCATGCCTCAGTTTCCCAGTGTCAGTGCAGAAGTGATGCAGACGGTGAACAAGCAGTATTCAAACCACCTGCAGCAAATATCGATCCCGGCTATCCCAACTGCTATGGCCTCTTAAGGGCAAGAGAGGGATGTACTTGGGCATCCTCAACTCAAGCTGGTTGGAGACTTTCTCCATGAAGCTGGTATTAAAAGTAGCCCCCCATTTGCTCTCCCATCCCTCTGACATACCACTCCGAATATGTGGGAGATGAACTGCATGCCGAACTGCTGGCTCTGGGGCGGCCAAAACTCAAGAAAGCTCTCCACGTCGGTGCGGAGCTCCTTCTTCTCCTCCTCACCGAAGCTGTCCACGTGGTTCTGCAGGTCATCGATAGAGACGAGGCAGCCCTCTGCCAGCCCACTGCCTTCCCTCTCTATCTTCCACAGGATGCGGGCAGCCAGCCTGGCCAGAAGAGAGCCCCAGGCGTCAGCAACACCACCACCAAGGGCAAGGAGAAGGACCAAAGTACCATAAAAAATTCATTTCATGGGTGGGAAATTGTGTGCAGACAGACTGAGACAGGCTCAGAATTGAATGGCTGATGGCTGGTCACCACCCACGGGCTTTTGAAGGCAAGAGAGCCAGATGCAGGGTTTTGCCCTGGTTATCTGGAGAAGTGGGTCCCCATCCCTCTACAGCTCTCATTTCTTTGGGGAGTCCTCTCATTTTCTTATAATGGAGCCAGGATTTGAATCCAAATCAATGTATCCTGTAGACAAATTGGGGAAAAGCCCATCTCCTCTTCCACTTTTCTACCTACTCCCCACTTTCCCACACCTCCTAAACTACCCGGGGCAGGTTTGCCTCATCACGTTCAGCTGCAGTAGAGTTTTTGGGGCCCAGCACCAAAAAAAAAGCAGGAACACAACCCCCTCACACCCTGGATGCTCCTCCAAGTCCCCATCCCAGAAGCTCAGGGATGCTCCTGGCCTTTCCCAAACCGTCTCCCACCTCCATTCCATCCAAATGAGACCACTTGGCTCTTCCACACCACCCTCCAGAGGGATGCCCTGACCTCTCCCACCATCCCCAGGCTGCTGGCTCAGCCCCTGGGGACCAGCTCTCACCTGATGTTTTCGGTGGGTGCCTTGCCGTGCCTCTTGATGGCGGAGCACTCATTTTTGTGGTTCAGCCAAGCCGCTCTCTGGCAGGTCCGGTCGCAGTAGTAGGCAAACTTACACTGGCCGCAGCGGTGGAGCCTCTCCTGTCGTTTGAAGCAGGTGTGACAGATGACGTGTGTCAAGCTGGAAGGACAGAAGGACACGTTGGTTTGTACCTCAGTGAAGGGCCAGCTCCGCCCAGTGAGGGTCCTGCCCGCTTTGCATCCCTGGGTTCCCCACACCCACTAAGGATGGACCCTCTGAGATTTTTTGGGAGGATGGAGAAACCTCCCACCGAGCACAATGCTTGTGCACTTGCCCAGTGCTGTTGCTTTTCTCTTTGGCTACACCAGAGACAAATATTTTGTTTAGAGGAGGACGGCAATAAAGCATTCCCCAGCTCTCAGCCCTCTTGTCTGCAGCTCATCTGCTCCTCCTCAGCACGTCCGCTCCTCCTCAGCACTGCCTCTGTTAATAGGATTTTCAGTCTGTTTTCGTTTTCTGTCTGACCCCTGCTGAAGCACGAGCCACCCATTTGCTGAGCAGAAAGCAGATGCCTAATGAGCCTGTGGCTCCAGGGAGCATAAAGAAGACCGTGAAGGCAAAGAGCCAGTCTGAGAGCTTCACCTGCCTGCAACGCCTCTGAATTTGGCTGAAGTGAACGCCTGCTGAGCACTAAGGCTTTCCTGGGCCTCACATGGAGCAGGTCACAAAATGGAGCGGCAGCCACCACCATGCCTGAGACTTAGGAAAACATTGGGTGAGAGGTACCATGTCTCTGAGCCGTCCTCACTGCTCTCCTAAACTTTCCTCAGGCACAAGCATGCTGCGGGGATAAAAATATACATCAGAAATGCTCTGCTAGTGATCAGACCAGAGGTGTATCACAATGAAGAAGAGTGATAGATAGAAGTGGTTGCATAAGGAAACCCTGTGTTTGTGCTGCTTGAAACCAAAATACATTTCCATGGATTAAAAGCAGCTTTGCTTGCCATTTCTTTTTGTCACCGGGACAAAGGTGTAGCTGTACTGGAGGTATTGCACTTGGCAATTGTGGCATTGTATTGGAAATGACAAGAGGAAACCAAAAGAACAGCTTCCTTCAAGGGAGATCTCTGTGGTTTATGTCTTCTCCTCCTTCCTTCAGTTGTGGTACGTGGCTGTCCACCATCAGGAGACACCAGTACAGAGCCCCAGGCTGGATGGGCTTGGGGCTTTCCTGTTCTCAGTGACTCCAGATAGATGCTTAGCATGGATTAATGAAGGTCTGAGGGACGAGGGCAGGCTCCTAGACATTCAGCAGCCCCCAAGCACAAATGCCGGGGAACAAATGGATTTTCAGCTGCCCAGGGTTGGCCGAGGACCATCAAATAGCTGAAGACAGAGGAAAGATGAAATCTCAAGAGCTCCCGGGAGCACTGGCTTGGGTAGGACCTGGGGTAGCCTAACTGTAGTGCCAAGCTTAGGGAGCAGTACTTGCATTTATGTCCACCATAAGATTTTATTAATAAATTCAGGGGATCTTTCACCTTCACAAGGCTGGTACGTGGCTGAGCTGAGAGCATCAATGATTTAGGGCTGGTCAGTGACCCAGAATATGCTGCCCATGGGGGTGTTGTTAAACATTAAAGATAATGATCACAGCGCCCAATGTGAGGCCGTGCCCTGCTCTCAGGGCATGAAGTCCTCCCTGTTTAGTCCTGTGTCAGCTTTAGCACTGTGCTCTTTTGGCCACTTAAAGCCTTCCTGCAGACAGGCTAGGAACACAGATTTCTCCTCCAAATTGAAAAGCCTGACGTGTCTTTCTCTGGTGCCAGCAGCTATAAGTGCTGCTCACCAGCTATTCCTGCTCCTGGCTCTGCAGTTTAACTAGTTGATAGGTTACTGGGAGTTAGACGGTCATGGGATAACTGAGAAACACCTTTCAAAAGGAGCAGGTTTCTTCTTTGCGGAGTTCAAAACAGTATTTCCAAAAAGCATTCTACAATTGCATGTATGTTACTATAACCAAGGGCTGGGGGGGTGGAATATATCAGAGGACACTGATGAAGAAATCTCACCTGATATCCTCCCTCTGAGAGTGTTCAGGGTCCTGGACCAAGAGGAAACCTCCCCCATGTCCCCTTTTCACATGTCCAGCTGCTTGCTCCTTCATTGGGAAGGAAGGGGAGACACTTTGATCTCCTGCCCAAACAACTTTGGGACTTTTGCCATGCTGCTAAAGGAGGCTTTTCACTGCCTGATTTGGTGTCCCCAGCTGCCTGCTTCTCCGGGCAACTGCTCGCTTTACCTCTGCCTCCAGCCAGGCTCGACAGTGCAGGAGAATTTAAATTCCCATCACTCAGACACCATCGGCCCCAGGAGGGAGGTTCCCATGGCAAAAAGCTCACTGACCACAGAGGCTTCATTACCAAAGGAAAATTATCATCATCCACAGCCCATAGTGGGGAAACTGAGGCACGAGGAAATAAAAAATATATTGATGATGACACAAGGAGGCTGTGCCACAGGCAGGAATCAGACTCACAGCCCCAAGACTGTCCTGCCTCTCCACTATAGAGATAGATATATAAACACACATATGCATATTTATATCTATCACAGTACACTTAAAATGCGCTCTTATTCCTCTGGCACTATTGCATTAGCTGCTGATACAATCCACCCTGCGCCTTGGCTCTTGTGGGATGAAGAGGGACATTGATTTAAAGCAGAGGGCCATTGATTTAAAGCAGGACAACCTGCAGCAGACAAAACCACATGCAAAAATGAGGTTTGGAAAATGACAGTGAGCAGTGCCAGCACACAGGAGGGAGCCCAATGCAAGGTAAGCAGCCGGGATGGGACAGGAGGGATCATGTGTCCTGGAAGGGGGACGCAGCCAACTCCATTAAGTCAAATGGAATAGCTGGGAGATGGTGAGAAATGCGAGGCTGTGCTCTGTCAGTTGTCAAGTCAGAGGGGCAGAGAGGTGCAAGAGAGATTGCACTCCTTGTAAGGCAAAGGAAAGCCAGACAGCTGATAAAAGCTGCATGGTTACGTTGTGCCGGGAAGCACAGGGAGATATCTCACTCAGGGAATGGGGCTCCCTCCTGCCGCCTGCGTGCTTTGAGGGCAGTCAGAAAGTGAAAAGGCAGTTAAAGAAGTTTCCCTGTAAAGAGGAGTGACAGGTCAGAGGGGAATATGGTGCAGCAAAACCCAAGTCCTCAGAGAGAGGCTTGTCTTCCCCCAGCTCTGTCTGAGAACAGAAAAATACTAAAATGTCGGCTTTGTGTTTTGCTGTTTATTGCATATAGTGTCCAGAGTTTCCAAAGCAAACACAACTGGTGGAACTTACCACCAGCCCTGGAAAGCCCTCGTTTCTAAGGAGATGCAGAAATGCACCAAAAAAATAGTTATATACAACTTCCTGAGGAGGAAAAGGAACAGATCACGTGGTATTGAAACTGCAGACACAATTGCTCATAGGTAGTCTGACTGGCAGGTATAAGAAATACCACAACTCTCATAAAACCCTTGCGGGATCCTCCGTGCTCAGAAATGGTTTAAAAGAAGACTGGATTTATTGAGAATGTGCGTCACCAGGACTCCAGAGGCCTGGGCTCAACTCTTGGCACAGTTAAAAAAAATCAGGAGACACAGGTATTTGATATCTGTTCCCTAAATTTTCAACAAGCATTGCTCCAGCTGACCCTGCAAGCACCTAAATCCCCGAGGTGTCCCTAGGCAGCCATGAAAACTCCTGCTGCCTCAGAGAAGCTCAGTGCCAGATGCCCTGAATAGGGATGGCAAAGTGCGGCTCTTCCTTGGCCCCAGGACTAGACCTTATGACAGACTCTGATACCATCTGTCCTGGAGGTCAACAACAACAAGGACACCATAGGTCTGCAGTGGTTCAGTCTCCCTTGTCATCCCCTCTGCAACGGTTAAGGTTCCCCAAGGAGTGGGGAAGCAGCAGGTTAAACCCAAGTCTCTCAGCCTGTGGAAATCACTGATCTATAAAGCCTTCTCTGTCTGGCCTAGAAAGTGTTTAACACAACACAAAATGGCTCCAGGTGGCCTAGATGGAGCTTCCTCTCCCTGTAAAGAGAGCCGCCCATGCCCAAGTGGTCAGGATGCTGCATGGCCAGGCAGCACTAAAGGTTTCTGGAGAGATATGTGGTACCTACACAGGAGCCCTGGAGGTCTGAACCCTTAGAGACTCAGTGCTCAGCTTCCCTTGCTTTAACACAGGGACAATACAACTGCTTTCTGTTGCGTCTATGTACATCATGGCCTCTGGGGTGATCTCTGGCCATTCATTCACTGCCATCTTCCACACATAGTGAGAACTTCTTTTTTTCACCCTGCCCAAAAGCAGGATCTTCATTAACACAGTGATTTCTCCAGCCCATCCAAGTCTTGCCAGGTCAGGGATTTAGGACTGACTTGGAGGGCAGGTGCCACTGACTGACTCACTAGATTGCTTTCTGGAGAGCATCAGGTTTCCTTGGCCCCTCATCCAAGCATCAACTGAGCTCAATTCTCAGAGACTCATGAGCTCTGATGTTACGTAGACGAGACGCACAACTACTACCAATCCTGGACATAGCTACAGTCACAAAAGCAATGATTCAATATGCCAGCCAACAAACACAAGAGGTGACAGAGCACTGTCAGCTAAACCATGGCTCCTGCAAGCACGGCTCTCGGTGAAAGCAGAAGAAACAAATAGCTCTTGTGACTGCTTGGACTGGATTCACATGGATTAAGATCTGTTGGACCTGCCAGGACAGAGGGCTGAACACTGCCACAGGAATATATTAACCTCATCTCTGAGACATGCGCAACCCAAACATCTGTCAATCATTTCCCATCCAACACCCACAGCATCTCATTCACTGATCTGGAAAAGCAAAGTGAGATGGCTAATGGACAATAGTAAGAAGCTCACGAACTATTTAATGAGTTTATGCTATTCTGTATATGAGAGATGACATACACAAACAACCTAACTTACACCTAAGTCCACCTTACTCATATTTATTATTGGCTGGCTAGGCAACTCTCTCCTCAACGTTCTACAGAGGACAGCGTAAGAATAACCTCAGATGTAGACAAAGTCCACTTGGCTTTCAAAGAAGACGCTGTAACACTTCATTAAGCACAACTGCCTAAGGAAATGCACCTCCTCTTTCAGCAGTGAAAGGAAAAGG
This sequence comes from Chroicocephalus ridibundus, assembly GCF_963924245.1. Taxonomy (NCBI): domain Eukaryota; kingdom Metazoa; phylum Chordata; class Aves; order Charadriiformes; family Laridae; genus Chroicocephalus; species Chroicocephalus ridibundus. The sequence goes on from NC_086288.1 coordinate 48,388,989, forward strand.
GAAGGGTTCAGTTGCTGGTTTCTACTGAGGATACCTATAATGGTGAATTATCAGCACAAGAATAGTTTTGCTCCTTTAAAAAAGGGTGTTGGAACTTAGTAATTTTACCTCTAAAATGTCAAGGATGACACATCCTAGTTTGTCTGATTTGAGTGGAGAATTTATTTTAGACTATTTTACTTTTAGTGTTTCATTACAAGCTTTCTCAGCCTCTTTTTAAACAGGTGTGGATGTGTTTTCCTTTAAAAAAGCTAAGTTTTCTCCCAGGTTTTATTTAAGCTATTGAACAAATGAGATAATAATAAAAAATCAAACCCCAGAAAATTTTAGACATTTGGAATACGATCACATTAACTCTCATATTAACTCAATATGAGTTAATTATAACTCAATATGAGTTAATATGATATCAACTCAAAGTATTTGCTTCCACAATCTTTTCAGAGTCATATTCTTACGGAAAATTTTGCATTTCTTATATCCCTAGGTCATCCCAGCTACAATAATGGAGCTCCCCACATTTCCCATTAGAAACTGAACATTTCCCTTAGCAAATGTTTTGGGCCTGCTTCATACATCAAAAAGGAGTACAAAAATTACATGATCTCAAGTTCACAGCAATTTGCAGATCACTCATCAAGCAGCTCTTCAGGTGATCTTGGCCTTCTACCACATGACACTGTTTGCCTTGACTACTGTCTCTCAAATCCCACCAGTTAAAGAGCAAACCTTCTCCTGATGAAGGCTGACAGAGATATATCAGGCCCATAGGAAATGTAAACTCTTAGAGGCTTGAGAGCCAACTGACATGCCAGAAGAGAAGGTCACATACTGTACATTGGTCCCAGGCGATGGGACCGCCATCATCCTGAAGGTGGCAGTGAGGAAATGAGACCCGGGATCTTAAAAGAGAAAGTAAAGAGGGAGGAGGGAAGGATTAAATCCCAGCACGTAAGCACAGCAGTAGAGAAAGCTTCAGTGAGAGGTAATGTCAATGGGGAATGCATGGGGGCTTCAGAAATCAAAAAATGACCCCAACAAAGGCACAGAATTCCTTGAGAAGATATACTTCCAACATTCTGCATCTATTTTAGGGCAAAGCAGGCCTAACACCAGTGTTTCCTAAGTGCTATTTCAGCTGATAACAGCAAGGCTAATTCAAACACAGATCAGAGAGCTTGTCTGGACTTTATCCAAAGAGCAAAACACTGGAGATCACACTGAGTTCTCCACCCCCTTTCAATCAATATTCACCATCACTCTAAACAGCCTGCTCTAGTTCAGGTAGAAGTAACAGGCTTGATGCAGGAGTCAATGCCCAGTAACCACTATGCTAAGCAAAAGGTTATAGAATCATTGAACCATAGGATTGTTTGGGTTGGAAGGGACCTTTAAAGGATATCTAGTCCAACCTCCATGCAATGTGCAGGGTTAGCCTTGTGAGTCATACCCTGGCCTGAACATCTAAGAAACTATGAGCTGGCTGATGTCTGTAGGAACCTTCTTTAACTTCACTTTGACTTTTATGTACTTCTGGACTAAAGGTCTCTGGCACCAGGTCAGAAACTGCTTCTCAGACAACCATTATTGAGTCTAACAGTACAAGCCCTCATCAGCTTCAATGCATTCAGGGACTTTCAGGGACATTCAGCGTCCCTGTGACCTTCAGGGGCTTCCAGGATGGGATGCAGTCTGCAGATTTAGACACCAAGATGTGCTCATCTGTACCCACAGTTTTTAAGTAGAGATCACATCAAAACACTCAGTGGTGTCTGGAAAGCCATTCAGCCCAAAGGAAGGTATCTGTGTTCTGTGCACATTATAGTGCTCCATTGATTATAAAGGGCACTTAGAGCTGGTTTCGCTTGCCTGGATATATAAGCCCAGTGTTATTTTAGGCCCTGCAGGGACACCCATCTGGCCTGAGAGGAGGCCTGATTCTCATAAATCCTGTTTTGTACCTGTCATCCCTAAGAGGATGTCTCAGACACCCCGGGGCATCTCAAATGACACTAAACACCTATAGCAACTGAATCCTGCCCTTAGCTCTGCGTAGATACTTATAACAGACCTTAGTTTTGGGTGTCTTAATTTGCAAGCTGAGTCCCAAAGCATGTTGCTGGAAAAGCCACCACATCACCCTGTAGGTTGGTCCAGTTAAATTGATGGGTCTTACTCGCTCAGAGTATGATGGCTGATTATAGAGTTTTGTCAAAGAAAACATTTCTCCTTTTCCTGGCAAATTAAAAAATTCTCGACACCTTCTCAAACTTAGCCTCCTACTGTAAGACAGACATTCCTACAGCGCAGTTGGGTGACAGGTCCAAATTACTTCCACAGTTCATCACATCAATATATAGAGAAGGGCCTTTGCATCATTTAAGCCCAAAGCATAGCGTATATACACCTTCTGCTGTAAGCACCTAACACCAGGTGCCAAGATCAGTCGTTCAGGCTCCTTAGATCCCTGTGCAGTCAGGGCAAAGAGGTTAGTTCTTCTGGTAGTTTCTCACAGTATGAAAGGAATGTTTCGGCTGTGCAACAGCCCTATGGAGGGGTTTCTCACACACTTGAAGTTAAATGCCTACAGCAGATAATGCAAATTTTTCATTTCATAATTGTGTTCTTCACCAGGTCAAATAATGATTAGCTTTTACGGGGCTCCCCCATTTCTGAACTGTAAAACCTCTCATCTCTTGAGAGTTTTGTGCCCGGGCACAAACACAAGCTGCTTTCCATCCTGTAGTATGGCCACACCAAGAAAACTACGTTGTATCTTTTAAAAGCTGCCCCTACTAATCTGAAAAAGAGACCTTTGCTTCACCTGCTGTATTCCCACATCACATGTAATCACACAGAAGACTGCAGTGTGGCTACTGGAGTATGATGGACGTCTATATAGAAGTTGATTTCAACAGCAAAAGCAGGGGCAGGATTTCAGGGGCTCAGCATCTACACTGGGACCAGGCTTCCCAAAGAACTAAGCTCCTCAAAGGGCTGCAAAGTACAGAAGAACCCAAGTACTCTGCACTCTTGTGCTGCCATGGTGGCCTTTATACACAAAGAAAGCAGATCTCTGTGGAAAATTTGATCACTGATTTGGTAGGACCTGAGCTGAAAAATTAAAGCTACCCCTCATATTAGAATCCCCTTTCCATAGTACACATATACATTGCTCTCAGCAAGAGATGGAGATGCTGAGTGGAGTTAGGATGATTGGCTCTGGACTTTGGGTTTCCCAATGCAGAGTGAGATCATATTTAATAGTGTAGGCTCAACACCAGTTTTAGGACCTACAAATGCTTGTTTGTGGGCATGGAAAAACACATGCCTCCTCATTAGACTCTTCATCCAGGCAGAGGCAACAGCAGTTCTTTCGGGGCAAGCCCAGACACCATGGCCTAATGTGGATTTACTCTTGAAGGTCCTTCAAAGATTCAGGCTACCTTTCTTTGGTAGCAATCAGTTCAATGGAGGTTATATGCAATTTAATACTCTGGATAGCAGCAGAAGGTACCTTCAAAACCAAAGATGAAGGGAAACGTTTACTTCACCCTCTTGCTGCTCAGTGTCTGGGCCTGCCCTCTGGGAGCTAAACAAACACAGACTAGGGAAGGAGGGAGGGAAACACATTTCTCATCCAAGAGCATCCAAGATTTTCCATTGGAAACCTAAGTCTGACACAGTCTGCAGTCTAAGAGCTGATGGGGTGAGAGTTTCTTCCCTTATCTCACGTTACGCAAGTGACATTTGAAAATGCAGTGAAGTTGTAGCTCTTCAACAAGGGCAGCTCTATGCCTGATGCCCGCAACATTTCACATAGAAGAAAAACAAATCTCAACCAGCAATCAAAAGGCAAAGTGTTTTCAATGGTTTAAAAGATAATCAGTATTTTTAATAAGGCCTATAGGAGAAATAATTGTCCATAGGCACTTCCAAAGCAAACATAGTATCACAGCAAGATTCCAGCTAGTGACACAAGTGAAACAAGTACAAGAGCTAAAAGGACACGTCAAGGAGAGATGGTTTTGTCACTAACTACCATAATTGAACTCAGGGGTAAGAATTCAAGAACTTAACATTTTAAAATAAAAAAAATGACATTTTCAATGTGAGCTCTTGCAATTACATTAAAATAAAAACTAAAAGGTGTCATTGCTGCTATTGTAAAGATTCATAAACATGCTCACCCACTGACAGCATAAGGGCAAGGAAAAAGTGAATGAAAGGCACAAAAAAAACTTATTTCCTGCTCTGTCCATTTAATCCCCAATTCTCTGCTATTGCCAGATCAGACAGGAGCACGAACAAGCTTCGGCTACAAGATGACTGGGATTAAAACAGCAGCATGAGCTCTGCTTGTGTCCCAGGCTTCATTAGCAGAGTTTATTCAATCAGGGAAAGCTCAGCTAGGCAGAATCACTCCCTGCCCTATTTAGTGTGCAGAACATTCACTAAAGTCAATGGCAGTTTGAAGCAAAAAAAATCAGTCTCGGGACTCACCATGATGCCCTTGAAGAATGCTCACCAATTTCCTAAGCCCAGAACAAAACCTTCAGCTGACATCTGGCTCCTCAGTTAAAAAGTTTGGGCCAAATTCTGCTCTCAGTTCATACACTTATAAGGCTGAACAAATTCCATTCATGTCTGAGGCTTTATTCTAGATTTATTCCATGGGAGATTAACATAGACATTGGTTTTGTGTCTTTTAGCTTTCAGGGTATTTAAGTGAATCTTTTACTGATTTGAAGGGCAGAAGTGGGCACCTACCAGCCACACTGGCAGCGCAGGTTGATTGAACGTCGTTCGTCCTTGAAACAAGCAGCAGAAAAGAAAAACGTGTTTGCACTAGAATTCAGTTCAGAATTCAGAAATCAGTGTAAACAAAAATTTTAAACCAGCCTCCTGCAAGAGTGAAAGCGGAAACCTGTCTCCAGTTAACTCAGCAAGCTACAAATATAAAATCACTTTAACAGAAACAATATCACTCGCAGATCCCCACTAGTTTCTAGGTTGAAGGGCAATGAAGCAGCGTGTACAGCTGGGAGATGGTACACGTGAGCAGAGCACAACATAACTCACTTTTATCATGCATTATATATCGGAGGCTCCAGCAAAGTCAGTCTGAGATTGCTGTACCAGAATTACACTAACTCCTGGCAGTTCACTGAGCGTAACATGGATCCAGGTTTGTAAGGTACTGAATACACTCAACTTTCACTGCATTTGGTAAAAGCTGACAGCACCGAGCACCTTGCAAGATCACATCCTAGAAACAGATTGCTCCATATTGAAAGTAAAAAAGCTGAGAAGCACATTCGCTATAAAGTGACTATAAGCTGACTTCTGACTTCCCTTTGCACCCTTCTTTGATGCTGTCCAGATGCTTTCAAACTTTTACCCGCCTGGACAAATGAAATTTTGCATCGAGATGACTTTCAGTCTGTGTTTTACAAGTGCTTTTCTCTTACCTATCAAAAACCACAGCAGCGTAGGCTGGTTCTGCAAAGATGACATCCCCGGGCAAGAATTCCTTCTGCGCTTTCAAGCCCCTGCCTTTGCCTTCAGACGTGAACACTTCGACTGACTCCATTCCCCCTTTGGTCATCCCAGGGACCCCAAGGCTTGGGAGGTGGGTATCTCAAAGCGAGCCAAATCTCCCGTCACTCCTCTCAACTTCGACTTGCTGCAAGACCACGCTTATAAAAGGGCTGGCCTCTCCCCGCCACCCCCGGCCACACCATTTCCCATAGGAGGGCGAGGGGGTGGGAGCAGATGAGGCAGGAGGCGATGATCCTCTGTGCAATATTGCCGACCTACGCGGGAAAGGCACAGGGCTGGGACTTCTGCTTCATTAGGAAACCCCCCTCCGAAAACCACGTTTGGAATTGTTTCTCCCAGCCACAAGCAGTTGTATATGTTACGACTCAGATTAATTTATACTCTCCCATTGGAGGGAGAACGTATTCTCTTTGCAGGGTATTTTTAGCAACCACATGCTTCTGTCTCTCAGGAAGCAACAGCTGAGACAGTGGGGCAGGGAGAGCTGGCGTGCATATTTCTGACCCCTTCCACTGTCATCTGGCTTTTTCCAGAAATTAAACAATGCTGCTTTATTTTTACCCTCTAGGAGATGGATGGCATGTTTAGAGGCAGGGATAACAGTGAAATACACACTCTGAAATTCTCAGCATCCTCCATCAACACCAGAGCCTGGAAAAGGGGTGTCACTTCCCAAATGCCAGTGGCAGTAGGCACACGGAGCAGCATGGAAGGAGTTGGAAGGAGAGCAGCAGTTCGGCACAGGCTGTGGAAGCAAGCAGGACATCTTCGATACTTGCACAAATTTGAATGTATTAAACCTCTTTGAAATAACACTGCATTTGAGAACTTTCCCCACCTCCAATGCTCAACCGTGGAAGCGATGGGGAAATCTGAGCCACCTGAGTGGAAAAGGAGGGTACTCCAGACAGACCAAACCCATGAGAAGCCAGGCCTTTGTTTTGCTCTCTGCCCCCAGCAGCCAGTACAAGTTCAGGGTGATGAAAGAAAAGCCTCCATGTATAAGACTGAACCTCACTGTGGAAACTGAACCCAGCCTAGATTGTTGTTCAGCATTTTTTTATCATTTAATAGCATTTCACGGGGCTGGTTCCCACTAATCTCACCCTCCCACCCCTAGGAAACCTGATGCTATTTCCTCCTGGATCCCCAAGCACCGCACAGATACCAATGTTTGCAAACCTCTTCCCACACCTCTTTGCTGCACAGAAAAACCTGTCTGGTTTAACAGGGAAAGCGAGGTGTAGAGAAGTAAAGAGGGTAATTCCTGTGCATCCCTATACTGTAAAAGAAATGCTTTACCTTGCCAAGGCAGTGGGAAGTATCGTTGTGCTCTTTAAGGCAGTCACAGAACTGCTCAGCATCTGCTAAAAGCTTCTGGCAATTTTCCTTGCCTGCAAATGAAGAATGGTAGCACGCTTCAGCACAAATATTCTGTGTTATAGTTTACCCGCGTGTGCCAAGCACAAATGATATCAATCCACAACTCCATAAATTCAGGGTGATCCGGGTGTTCATGTGATTATGAGCAATCTTCCCCGAACAACCAGACTTCTCCTCTCTTACTGAGGAGGGCCAGAGCCATCGCAGAGCCGGCAGCACAAATCCATCAGCGTTTGCGCTGCGCAGCATAAAGTCACTACAGACAACTAGACACTACAAGCAATTACAATTTTAATTGCAATGCTCTACTTGTGTGATATGTGACGTCAGGATGCTCTGATCTCATGTTACACATGTTTAATACCCCTGGGTGTAAGCGCCTTTTAGATACATATATCTACCTATATGTAGGTGCTGATTTATTTATTTTTCAAAAAAACAACCCTGATGTGGTGTGTGGCTATATTGAACTCAGTCATTAATCACACTAAACACTGTTTCTGACTCCCAAAGAATAAGGAATGGAATGGAACGGAACAGAAAGGAACGGAACGGAACAGAATAGAATAGAATAGAATAGAATAGAATAGAATAGAATAGAATAGAATAGAATAGAATAGAATAGAATAATGAAGAGTAAATTACAACAAAGAATATAATTATGTCTTTTCAAAGCAGCCGACTAAAACCAGCAGATTGTAGTCCTTCTAGGACGGAGTTACAACAGAGCAGGTCTCTGCACAGTCAGACATCCACGGTGTACCCAGTACAATGCACCCCTCACCCCTTCAGATCACAAAGAAAAAAAAATACATTTTGGCTAAGACAGAGCATAGCAAAAGTCTCATTTCTCCCCTTCTAGCCTGGTGAATGCCATGGTGGTGCATGCTCAGTCGGGTTGTACAGGACGAGATCAGCCACCTGGCTACGCATCACACCCTTGGTACCACTGGGCCACGGTTTCAGAGCCAGCTGGGTGCAAAAATACGATAGTAAAACTGTCAGTCTGAAGAGAAAGCAGCGGGAAAGTTTGAAAGAGCCAAGAGAAGCTGGGTAATAGGGATTCCCACTTAAATATTTATTTGGAGAAATGACCGCATTTCACATCCCTTGGAAACACATTGAATTTCAAAGCCAGCTGGAGAGGCACATCAATTTTGGAGCCCTGAGCAGGACTGACCCTTCAACAGCAGGTTGTTCTGCACTTTGGGTTTGTCTGGATATCTGGCTGGAGATGTGAGTGGCCCCATCCTCCTAACAGAAGAACAAACAGCACCCTCTACTGCCCTCTAAAAAATTACCAAAAGCACAATGTTATCAAATTTAATCGCTGCAGCTTTGGACTGTGGTGAGCAGTACTCAGACAAAATGTGTATCAGCAAGAAAAAAGAAAAAAAGAGGGAAAAAAAAACCTGTTCTAGGCAGGTGCACCTCAGACTCATCCTGTCAATATAATTCAGCTTTAAACATTAAATATAATCATGGTTCTGCAGGGCCAATGTATCCCAATAAAACCATTTTTTGGGGTGACGGCAGGGAAAATCTGGGGGAAATTAGACTGCTTGTTCTCCTGGGGTGAGTGCAACAGGACCTGGGGGGAATTCATCCCCGAAGAGAGAGGGAGGGAGGGAGGGAGGGGGGGAGGGATGGATGGATGGATGGATGGATGGATGGAGTGATGGATGGATGGAGTGATGGAGTGATGGATGGAGTGATGAAGGGGAGGGACGGCTGGTGGATCTACAGTGATTTGGGGGACTTTGGGGGTGTTCTGGGTGCTGGGGGCAGAGAGGAGCCACCCAAGGTGAGGGGAGAAGCCTGCAGTTACTAGTCACTGCTGGGCAGACACTAAGCTGTTACTAGCAGTTACTAGTAGTTACCAGAGCCAGCCAAGGGGAGGGGAGGGGCCTGCAGTTACAAATAGTTGCTGGGCAGATATTTGGCCGTAACTAGTAGTTACCAGGCAGTTACTAGTAGTTACTAGGGAGACACTAAGCTGTTACTAGTAGTCACTAGTGGTTACCAGGCAGTTATTACAATGTTACTGGACTCTTACGAGTAGTTACTGAGCAGTTATTAGGCAATTACTCATCTCTTACTAGTAGTTACTGGCCAGTTATTAGATAGGTACTAGTATTTCTGAGGCAGTTACTAGTAGTTGCAAGGCAGATACTGAAATGTTACTAGTGGTTATCAGAGCCACCCAGGGTGAGGGGAGAGGCCTGCAGTTACTAGTAATTGCTAGGCAGATATTTGGCAGTAACTGGTAGTTACTAGGGAGACACTAAGCTGTTACTAGTAGTTACTGAGCAGTTATTAGGCAGTTACTCATCTCTCACTAGTAGTTCCTGGGCAGCTATTAGACAGGTACTACTATTTCAAGGTACTAGTATTTTCAAGGCCAGGCTGGATGGGGCTTTGAGCAGCCTGGTCTAGCAGGAGGTGTCCCTGCCCATGGCAGGGGGTTTGGAACTAGACGGTCTTTAAGGTCCCTTCCAACACAAGCCATTCTATGATTCTATGATTTCTGAGGCAGTTACTAGTAGTTGCAAGGCAGACACTAGGCTGATACTGGTAGTTACTAGTAGCTATTGGGCAGTTGTGAGGCAGTTACTAGTCCCTAGTCAGGCCGCTGAGGGGGAGGCCTGGGCCGGGCCGGGCGCAGGGCAGCCAGCGAGGGTGGGCTGAGGACTGGTGGGAGCAGCTGCGGGTGCCAGTGGGCCCGAGGGGCCGGTGAGGTGAAGGCGGCCGCGGGAGGAGCTCCGCCCTGGAGAGGAGGCGGCGGCCGGGGCCCGTAACGGCGTACCGGCCCTGAAAGTCCCGCCGCAGCCGCGCTGCCCTTAAAGGGCTTCAGAGGCGGCAGCAACTCCTCCCTGCCGACAGCGCCGGGGCCATGGCGGCGGAGCGGGGCGGGAAATCATCCCCTTCGCCTCCTCTCGCCGCCTTCCGCCGCGAAGGTGAGTGAGGCCCGGCCCGGCCCGGCCCCAGCGGGACCGTGAGGGGGAAGGTGGTGAAAAGTAGCTGTCAGACCACGGCAGAAACGTGGTAAAGCGGCTCCCTCTGTGAAATAAAGTATGTTCTCGTGGTGCCTTTGTGATAAGGCCTTTGATGGCAAAGGTAGAAATTAATGAGGAGCGAAATGCAACGAGGGTCTTGTCTGTATTTTGAACGTGGAAGGAGTAGGGAGGGTATCTGCAATAGGTCCAAGCTGTTTGATATGCAGCTTTTAAAAGATAGTCTTATATTTAATTCTTCAGTGCAAAGAGATCTTGCTGTAGCTTCATAAACTAATCTCATGCTTATGGGACAGTAAGATGACAAACAGGTTACTTTTATACACCAGACCTGTGATGTGGAGCCCTGGAATTGAATCCTATGGTTGTGGCTCAGAAGTGATGGGAGCTTTCCGTGCCCTCTCCTTCTTAGGTAATCTCTCCTGAAATCAAGCAGATGGCACCCAAAAAAAAAGTCTTGAGCTTCCAGAAATGCCAAGTTGTTCATAATGGGTATAAAATACTAGCACGTTGAAGGGCTTTGGTCAGCAGTTTATAAGCATGGATTATTCAGTTGTATAATGAAAACTGAGTTTAAAAAAAAAAAAAAAAGCCACACACTTAGCAATGCATAAACATGGGCTTTGTTAAATATGGAAAACATCCTTTAACAGCAGATTTCCCCATTGTCAGTTAAATTTAGTAGTATTCTTGAACAGAAATAACTCTGGTAGAATGAATCTGTTTAAAAAGCTGGCAGCTATTTTAAGGAAGAAAAAAGCAACACAAGTATCTATGTTCTTCAAAGGAATATACTTGGGGAAAGCTAGGAATGTGGTCTTGCTATGTTTAGGTTTAAATTCCATTTTTCACACATTTCTTGAACTGAGTTGTCGCGTTCCTGAAATCCAAAATGTGCTTTGGTGCAATAAGGCCTTTAATTTAAAAGTACTTTGACCTCCTGGGAATTTCAAGGGATTTTAGGAGTCTGAAGGTTGTGTTTCTTAAATTCTCAGTGTTTAGAGGTAGCGCGCACCCTTATTTTTAGTGCACAGCTGGTACAGGTTTTGTTGTGACCCAGACACAGCAAGGATTGCTGGTTATGCTTGTCGGTAAATACCTGTGCCAAACAGAGCTGTAGAACTGGATATTACGGGCAATTTCTGGTTTGATAGCCTGTTGAGGAAGGAGGGTATCCTGTTCTTAAATATGAAATTAGTAGTAACTTTTGGCTTTGGAAATTTTCTGTGGCAACAGTTCTTGCTAATTTCTTCACAGGCACACAACAGGGTTGTTTGGGTTTTTTTGGTTTCATTTAGCCTAAGGGTTTCTTTTGACTCAGTGTCAACAAGATAAAAACCCATGGTACCTGTAAGAGTGTAGTTAATCTGTAGTTACAACTATGCATCCTTTTTCAAGACTCAGTATATAGCTCTCTCATGTTATAAATGACTAATTTTCCCCTCTCCCTCCTTTTCTATTCTACACATCCTCACTTACCGGAGGTGGGGGGGGGAAGAGTTGGGTACCAATTCACTGACTAGATGTTTCTCACCCAGCATTCCACAAGCCCACCTTAAATAGCATTGAGCGTAGGGTGAGAAATAACGTTGCACAAACTGCTATCATACAATCATATGGGAGCATTTATATGTCAGAAGAGAGCCGGGCAGAAGGGTAAGTAACTTGTCTTAACCTGCCCCAGAGAGTTTGCAAAGTGGGGATTGGGAGGTGGATTTCTTATGTGTTCTTAAGACCCAAGGAGAGTTAAACCACAACAGAGTGGAAAGGAAAAAGGGTCTGTTGTCCTAAGGAAATAACTTAATGCCTGGCAAGGAAACTAACAGCTTATCCTGCAGTGTCTAATACATTAGATTCTCATTCAGAAGGAACCAGACACTCCGCATAGACTTAATCAGCCTTCAGTTGCACCCTATTCCCATTTTGACGGTGTGTTTCAAGAAGTACAGCTGGATCAAACTATACTCACAGAAATTTTTAAAAAATCAGAAATTTGTTTTCTGAAATCCTGAGCAATATATTACAGTAAAAGTTATTTGACACTTAGCAACTTTTTTTGCTGGTAAAAGCAGAATAGTTGATTCCAGTCTGCTTCAGCTGTGGCAGGCTTGTCCAGCTCTTGTGGGTGTGATAGGATCAGAGGTCAGTGTGATGTTCAGCAGAGACAGAAAAGTGGAAACAAGAGGACTTGAACCAACAGGGAGAAAAGAGAATCAAGGAACTGTATTGTCAGAAGGAGACACTGTAATTTTATTAGTAGTGATTGATATATTGTACTTCAGTCTTAATGCTTTAAAATATTTTCTCTGTCCTGGCTGAGGTCAGAGCACTAAGAGAGCAAAGTGTCTTGCTGCTTGCTCACCCTGGGCAAAAAGGGGAGCATTATGTTTCCACATGAATTGCAAGCTGCTTCTGTTGTGTGTCAAGGCAGATGACAGATCCAGCTGGCCATCAAGGCTTTTAGCACTGTTTTGGTTTAGTTTGTGCGTTTGAGAAGATTTGGGCAATGCTAGGTTTAACCCCTGTTTTGTTAGTGTAGTTGTACGCTTCAAAGGCCTGGTGCATGTGTACAGGCCTACCCATGTGTCTTAGTCAAGTCTGCAGTACGTGTAGTATTCAAAGATGCATATAAATGCTTGTACGTTAACTTGTTATGATATTCTCTGGGGAAAAATCTTACAGTTTGTGTGATGAAACTAGTTTATGGAAACAGTGCCAATATTAACAGCATTTGTTTCCAAACAAGAGTGCAGTTTGGCATTTTTTTATAACCAGCTGAGCTTTCAAAACAAAACAAAATAATTCAAAAGGATATTCAGGGACTACACTCGCTGAGAAAATGAAAATTTAGTGCTACTACAGTATTGTTTCCTTGGAGAAACATCTTTCACCTAACAGCAGAAATCAAAATCTGTCTGGTTCAGCCTCCCTTCCTCGTATAGGAATACAGTGCTGTAATACCAGAGTTCAGTGTGTTTGGTAAGGGTTTTTAAGTTTGTTATCTTTGCCTGCCCTTTCTAAGTTGGGTATCTGTGGATATCTGAGTTTATTCCTAAGATTGCTTTCTGACTGCTGCTGTGCAGTGACCATGCTTTCCTGCTGTACCACAACCAAGAGTGAGTGGGTTTCAGTGATCCTGTTTGCCTGCAGTTTCAGACAGCTGATACTTTTAAGCATTCAAGCTTTTGTTCATCTTTCATCCTGTTACAGAGTAGGAATGTGATTGCCTGATTACAAGCAATAGAGTTTGCACATCATGTAAAGTTACAGCCAGTCAGCTGAGATGAGATAACTGACTGCGTGCAGGCTCCTGCCTTTCTTACTTGCAGAATAAAGCAAATTACTGCAGCGCACGTGATTTAAATTAACCTGTTTTACTTTGCAGCTGGGACAGGCTTCAGCATGCACACTCAGTTACTGGGAGGCTGACAGGTGGTAGCCTGGTGAGGTGCGCTAACCCCTGCTGTTTGTGCGGATGTGCCTTGGAGAGAGCCATGTGAAAATAAGAAAACATGTGGGTCAATATTTGCTCTTGACAACTTGCAGTTGCTGAACTTGATTCATGTATATCCATCTTTTTCTCATTAAAATGCTATGTTTGCCATTGGCATTTGAGGGCAGAATTTGGCTGTGTTGTTTTGTGGGTTTAGTACCTTGAACTTAAAACTTTATACCTTTGCCTTAAGGGATTTGTCTAGCCTAGACTTTACTACATTATTCTGCTTTCTGTCTTCTCTACCCTCAAGAATGGGGAAAGAAAAATTAATAATAGACTAAAGCTGGGAGCATTTCCTTTTTAATCAAGTGGTAGAAAAGCCTGGGCTGAACAGGCTTTTTTAAATTACCTGGTCTCTGATATTTTAATTAATGTTAGTATTTTTCCTACCACATTTATACTGCCCTGAGGAAAGCCTTTTTTTCCCTGCCTTTCCTACGTGGCATGCCACAAAGATTCCTCTACAATTAACCTAATAAAAGTAAGAAAAGAGATAGCAAAGGTTTCAAGTTGAAAAGACATTCTCAAAATCTCAAGCAGTAAAATATACATGTACGATAATGTTAAAATATCCCTGAGCCTTCTCACTTCAGTGTTTCAATGCCTTAATTGAATTGCTGTTCCACTGCAGAAGATTAAAAAAAATAATAAAAAAAATTAAAAATGCTGAGTGTGCTTCTAGGATCGTAACTAAGAATCGAGAAAGAGTAAGCAAATCATTGTCATTCAATGCAGACACTGAGTCTGATTTATTATTATTAGGCAACCTGTTCTGTTCCAGATTTCCAAAATCCGCCTCTGTTATTTTGATTTTTTTTCAATTTCTTTAAATTGCTTCTGTTTTCTTGTTAAGAGATATGCTGAGCACCTGCAGTTTCCACTGTCTTCTCAATGCCCATATTTCAGTGTTTGAACATTAAAACAATCAAGTTGATCTTCATTTAAGGATGTGTTCCTCATTGCCTATTGATTGCTCCTCATTCTGTATTGATTTAGGGTGGGTTTATTCTCTACATTAAAAGAATAATTGTATAAAACACATCTCTGGAAAAGTATTTTTATAAATGTTAAATGAATGAGCAAAAATATAAATATAATGGATATCACCTGGATATTCAGGTGATGCTTGATGTTCTCTGTCTTCGCTCAGCTATGTTATTCGCTATTATGTCAGACTGCTCTTAATTTTACTTCATATGAAGTATTTAGCTTCTGTGTCTTCTGAACGGTCTCAGAAGATGCCAGTCAGAAAATTATACCAATAAAAAGTATGCTGGGTTTTAAGCATACATTCATTGTTATGATCTACCTCTGCTTTCATAACAGATTTTTCTATTTACTTAGACATTTTTATAAGTCATGTTAGAGATAACAATGACAAGTCATTTTTACAAGAGTGAAAGTGGATGTGTTTAGGAAACTTTCCTTGCACCAGTCTTTAAAGTTTGAGTGGTTTTTCGGTAATTAATAATCTTCAGTGATTCATGGCTTGCCTTAATGATGGAGGCTGGTAACAGTGAAACAAATTCATTAAAACATTAGACCTGAATCAAATTATTAGGTTACATCTCAATCTCAAGCTTCGAAGGTGGCATCATAAAAAAGAAAATTATGAAGCAGAACTCCAAGTGTGACTTAAATAGAACACTGACTTAGAAGGAACAGTAATGCAGCACATACACTGACTGTGTTTCTTTGAAGAAGAGTAGAAGATGTCATCAGTGTGCCCTGTGGTTTGCTTCTCCAATCTTTGGAAAAAAAAATATCTGAAAACATACTCATTTTTTCCTGTGGATCCATGTTATTTTCTTTAACTACTGACTATGAATTAAGATTACACAGCATTTTATCCCTTCTGTATCAGGTATATGTTTGCCATCTGGAATGTGAAGGTCATAACTCCTCCGAGGCTGGGTTGACCGCAGATCAGGACAACCTGTCTTTGCTACTTGTGCTCAGGGCTGGCTATATGTACCTGTCTACAGCCGTAGCTCATCAGGCTCAACATTCCAGTGTACTCTGATCCCTCCGAAGTTGAGCTGGTGATCCCTGCGAAGTTGAGCTGGTGTTACTGACTTTGACTAGGACCCCATGGGACTTGCAGTCTCTGGAGGCCACAGCACCATTAGAAAGAGGAACAATTCCCTCTGTTACAGAAGTGTGGAGCAGCCACCATAAAATCACAGAATGGTTAGAGTTGGACGGGACCTTAAAGATCAACTAGTTCCAATCCCCCTACCACAGTGAGAAGTTATAGCGGAGGTGCGTTGTATTGGCAGTAACTCTACTAAGTCCTTTTCAAAAGGTAACTTGTAAAATGCAGCTTAGATGGGAAGGGTACTTTCTCTGATACTTTCTACTTACTTCATACTTAAATAGCAAGATGTTGGCACCTGGAGTCACTTACAAAAGCACTTGGTTTGAAACACTTGTTTTCTAAGAAAACCAAGGAACTTAGATCAAGGATGTTCATACCCTAACTGAACACAGAAATTTAAAGTGATGCTGTTTATGCCAATTCTGTTGTTTAGGATAATACTGAAAGGACCCATCAAAGTGAGGAACAGTTATGTTCATAAGAATTAGTTTTCACTCATCCCTTTGCAGTAGGTAACTAATTTCTCCCGTGATACTGTTGCAGGAATCAGAGATGCACAGAAATGAAAACCAGAGTTTTCAAGCTTAAATGCCTAGATACAAACGTACCTACATTTAAGGGCATTGATAGAATTTAACAAGTAGGCAGCACACCTGAGAGTAGACCCAGGGCCTCCCAGTCATACCCTATCACTGAACAGTTTGGGGTTTGTTTTGCTTTAAGTCACTTTTGGATGCAACTGAGTAACATCAACAGTTAAATCCTCCTTTCCATAGATATCTGTATATTTGATGTTCACTTTCTTGATCTCGTCCTTAGGTCTCGAGTGAACTGTTTTTATTGTAGTCCTGCAATGCGATTTTAACACAGGCATCCAGAATTACCAATAATTATATATGTTTATAAATCCACACTACTAAAACAGTTATTTGTGTGGGTGGGGAATGAGTAGTGGGATAGCAACCTGTCTTAGCATTCATTTGAAACATTAGCAGAGCTGGTGCGTCCCTTTCTCTTGAGATATGCATGAGATGAGTTATTTAACACCCAGATCATTTTGAATTTAGCATCAGTAAGGAGCTCTCTCTGGCTCGGTAAGGAGGGCGAGGACTAAATGGGCAGGGAGAACCAAAGCATTGTTTAGGGCAAGGTTGCATGATATTGCAGTCAGTGTTCATTTATTAATTCTGCAGACTGTATAGGAAGGCAGCTTTCCAATCTGTATCTGGTATTGGGAGCACTTGGCACGGCAGATACTTGGAAGCCCAGCAAGGGCATGGCTGTTCTGATATTTTGTGGAGGTACTATCTAAGTAAAGTAACTATGAGGGTGTCTGGGAAACAATCTAGTACTGAATCAGACTGGGATTCCTGGTAAGCTTGAGTAATAAAGCACAAGAAGGCAGCCAGCGTTTTTGCTGCATGAGAAGTTGCATGTGTATTTCATTAGAAAACAGTGCCTGAAGACAGACAGCGATAGTGCTGTCTGGTTTCAGGTAGGTTTCTCAAACTTTGTCATAGTGTGGAAATATAACCAGCCTTTACCATCTCAAATCAACCTACCTTGTCCCATTTCTCTGTCCAGAGGGATAAGCTATCTTTCCAGCCTCATCCTCTCTTACCTCCTCCCACCTTTGTCTTCCTTCTCTGTTAGGACTCCGTAGCCTCTGCAGCGTATCTGAAATGTGAATCTGATTGTAAAGCAGCCCTTTATTAAAATGCTCAAGTATCTCAGATGACTACTATAGATTAATAGTGTTACAAAACTGAGAAGGAATACAGATTGACGTTAGTGCTTGTGTGTTTTGGTTTTTTTGCATTTTGTAGGCATTTTGATTGGCACTGTGAGGGTAATGAGACACTGGAACAGGTTTCCCAGGGAAGCTGTGGATGCCCCATCCCTGGAGGTGTTCAAGGCCAGGCTGGATGAGGCTTTGAGCAACCTGGTCTAGTGGGAGGTGTCCCTGCCACTAGAGTGGGGTTGAACTAGATGATCTTTAAGGTCCCTTACAATCCAAACCATTCTATGATTCTAACTAAAAAAAAATATTTTTGGTACCTATTCTGAGTCCTAGACTTTAAGCTCTTGAATCGTATTAAGAGCTGAAGTAATCATAAGGAATACTATAGTGACTGCTGAGAATTAGTAGTCAAAAAAATAAAAAATATTTTATTCCTTTCTTTGAAAAAAGAAGTGAAAACTTCACCTGTTTTTCTGGTTTTCCCTTCAGGACTATGCTAATTCTAACAGGTTGTCACGAAGGGTAGCAGTTGTCTCCCAGGTATGCTTTCTTTGGCCTTGACAGTCCAACAACAGCAATATTATCTGTATGTGCGAATATCTGCTTTTTTTTTTAAGGACAGCTTATAAGTAGTACATTCATGGAAGTCTAGACTGTCACATTTTCTTTCTGGGCATACAACTGAAGCATACTGAAGCAGGAAGACGTTACCTGACTTACCGGATGGAGTTTTCCCTTTATGCCGGGGTGGTACTTGAATGCTCATTTCCCATTCTATCTAATCAATCAGCTTTGACAGGTACATTTCTCAGCCCAGTTTCCTCTGAAAAAAAATATTTCTTAAGAGCTTAGGAAGAGTACTGCAAAAGCAAATGGGTGGGGCTACAATCTACCGGTGGGGCAGATGGTGTATTGGTGAGCTGATAATTATGTTTGCTTGAAATGAGTGTGTAAATGCATGTGGTTAATGCATGCAGCCTCGTGTTTTCCCATTTCTGTGCATCCTTTTGCTGTGGTCAGTGCCACCTTAAATGGGTGCAGAAGCTCTTTTTTTTTTTTTTTTTTTTTTTTTTTTTATGCTTATCCTATACCCACTAGAAATGGGCTCTAATCCTTCCTGGTTCTTCTAGACACATAAAAATGAAGAACTGCACTCTTATTTTCAGCCCTGTGTCTTCATGTAAATGGGGCACCCTCAAGACTACTGAAGCCCCAAAGCTAATCATTTTAATCTACCATATGAGACCCTGTGTCTTTTAGTGACAGCCTTACCTGATGTTAACACCTGTAAACACCAACAAAGCTGGATCACCTGTGCTTTCAGAAGCCATGCTGCCCAGGACCAGTCCTTGCAATATCGTTACTGTGAGGTGACAGTGAAAACAGGGCCGTTACTGAAGAGAGGTACCAATTTGGTTGATGAGATTTCTAAGCCAAAAGGCCAGAGGGACTTGTTAACAGTGCTCCACTCCTCCCATGAACATTGAGTTAAATCTTTGAGGAATCTTTGCACTTCCTTTAATGAGACCCTTTGAGTATCTGGAGTTAATTGGCTGCGCTAGAGTCACTTGGATAGCTCTTCTTAGCATTTCAGTAGGATCAGATTCATCCTTTGATTGCCAGAAACTCCTCATGTGTGCTGCTTCGCTTTGTGCATCCTTTTAGATATATAAACTGCTGTTAGTATTTGCTATTGCTATAGTATAGTTTTTCTTAGGATATCAGTGGACTTCACAAAACATGAGGTCTCAGAGCAGGTCTGTGGCAGTACCAGGTACCATAGGTTTCGTAACCTAGCTGAGAAAACTGTGGGAAGGGCAGACCAGAAGACCTACTAAGAATCACATGAGAAAATATTGCCATTGGGTCATTAGTAAATAGAAGGTGTGAGCTGGAGTGATATCTCCAGTCCAGATAGTCCAAAGACCTGTTTTTTCCTCTGAAGTATGGGCTGTTGACAAAAATAAACAGTTTTTTGGGGAATAGCTTAAAAGTAAAGGAAAAGCTACACTGAAAATTACTGGTTGACTTCATCCTGTGGCATGAATGTTTTTATCTTTTGTTAAAAAAAATAAATTAGTCTCATGCCTTGTATTTCTATAACATTTTTATCCATATCCATTTATTAAGGAGCCAATCCCTTTGTGACAAACAGTAGGTGATCTGTTCTGCAGTGAACCGTTTCTTAATAACAGAAAGTTGATTTGAACAGTTGTTCCAAAATTCATTATACCGGTACCTTTATTTAAATATTTTGGAGGCATAAAAATTACAAGGTCAGTATGGCAGTTCAGCAAGGCTACTGCTTTTGATTCATTCTCTGAAAATTTCAGTTTCCGATGGCATGGTTGCAAACTGTAAGGCAAGCTATTTCTTTAAAACGCTTTTCTTCGTTGCCAGGGAAGATGTTTTGTGAATCTGAAAGCTGAAGATCTTAAGTTCAGTTTAATATTTATAGAACTGGTTGCACACAGGCAGTGGTAGCATAGATTTCCCTGTGCTCTGTCATTTTTGTGTGTTGCAAATGGTCTTGAGGCATAGCTAAAAGGAGAAAGGGCAGACTTGTTCGTGACCCTTCTCTGGAAGTGAGCAGAGATGTGTCATTTAGCAAAGAGGCCTGTTGATGTGAGTGGTTGCCATTGGGAAGGAGTCTGCAGTTGCCCAGGCTAGACTGAAGACCATTTACGGCTTACTGCCCGGTTGGGATTTGAGTGAGAGACACATCAGTTTATTCCTGAATTTTATTTTACTCAGTTCACTGGAATACTATGTAGAAATAAGTTATCCAAGGCATATATATTTGCCTAAAAATCCACTAACTTTACAGAAAATAAAGACTTATGTTTATATGTATCAGTTTTCATGTGGTTTGAGGCTGAAATTACCAGATGAGGGTTTTTAAAAGTGGCTACCCAGCATTTTCAGAAGTGCTAGGTAGCTGTGCTTCCGACTGACTTGAGTATCCTGTACTGCTGCTGTATCCTTTTTGTGGATCAGGATGTTCTGTCCTAGTTCAGTCAAAGGAAAGCAGACAGGGTTATTCTGTGCTTCGCTGCATCGTACTGACAAAGCCGGAACTGAACTCCCAGGCTATTGCTAATATAATAGCAGGTGAATGCCAAGAGCTGCATTAAAACAGGTTATGTTACCATGCTCGTGCTTTGTATTCCCCAGCCAAGTTATTGTTTGGGAACGCTCCCTATTTGATGTGATACGTGTTAATAGTCATCTTGTGGCCACGCAGAAAACCTGAGCAGAGCAGCTCTTCAGGTTCCAAAATCAAGGCAAATGTTGTGAACTCCCTGTCTTTTTTTAGATCTCTCTCTCTCTCGGGGGAAACAAGTTCTTGGGCTTACAGTGCTACCACTGTTAGACTGAGGTAGGAAGCTTCACTGAGATTATTGTAGCTCTGCATTCATCACTGCTGACTCAGCTGTAAAAGCATAACCTTATCTCAAGAAAAGATAGAGCCAAAATAGAGGGACAACAGTGTTAGGTGAAAAACTGAAAGAGTTAATGAGAAATAGAAAACAATACTATAAAGAGAAAAGAGAACTAAGAAGATGTGATAAATTTACAAAGAAGAAAGAATCTGAGTAAGTCAAGTCCTGTCAACCTTTTTACGATGTTGAAGAATGAAAACAACTCTTATAACAATGAAAAGCAGTATTTAAAACTGTCCCTAGCATGTATATTAGTGCAATTCATCAGTTACTGCAAAATGCCATTGAGGACAAGGACACAGCAGGGTTCAGCATGGCTCCAAGAGTCACAATGGGAGTTACTTGGACAACCGTACTTCTGGTCTCTATAATCCAATCTTTTCATTGCAGTGGTCAGCCAAGAAGAAGGTGAATTAAAAACCCAATTTTAATTTCACGTTACGATGCTTTTTAGGGTTTTTTGTAGCATGTGCTTGATTGGGTTTTGTCTGACAAAAATGCTTTGCTGTTCACTGCTAAGTCAAGGAAAATAAGCATAGAATACTGTCCTTAACTAATATAAAGAAGTCTGTCTTTGAAACAAAGATCTGTTTTCCAGTGAAAGGTTATGCAAATTGAAATATAGCGAATACGGACCATGGTAGTAGTATTTCATAGATTTGTGTCTAGTTACATTGCAGTTTGGTTTTTGTTGTTTTTTTAATAGAGAATATTGTTCCATTTATCTTTCTCTAGGTAGCTATGTTTTTACTGTTCAATACACTTGAGCAAACTGGTGCAATTTTCCTCTGTAAGTGGCTTTTTCTGCTACAAACTTTGGCAGTTCATGCGTTTCAGGTGCAAGATGGGCTTTCAGCTAATGCCCAGAACCAAGTTATTGGATTTTCTTGTGTGGACTCAAGTTGTTCATTGTGGGGCTAAGCTATGTGAATCAGTAACTGTAGAATATTGAAGACTTCTAGATGACTTATACCACAGAATAACTACAGAATAAGGTTTCAGAAGCTTTTCTCATCTATTGAGCTGTTTCCAGACTTTCTTTAAACCTCTTCTTTAAGGACCGTTCCCTTATTTAACTAACTTTATGACCTAGTCCAGTAAAAATCCTCCTTTTTAGGCCATTAATCAAGTATTTTGGACACTGTGCCTTATTTGAAATGGACTGAAAACCAATGAAGAGTCTTTGTCTTCTCTGTTTTTAAGTCTAGGTACTCTTATAGTAATACTTCATGAGTTCCTGAGAGCAATACTGCCGTAAATAGGAAGATTTAGGTGGCTTTACAGCATTGTTTGGAAGCTACAAGGCATGGTGTGATTCAGTAGATGAACATTGGTTCCTTTGTCTTGTGCTATGTGTGAATATTCATGTGTTTTGATATTTTGTTTAAGCAAAGACACGCAAATATATCTTGTCCTAACTACTGGCTGATTTTTGTCTTTTTCTCTTTCTGTTTAGATGACACTTTAGATGAGGCAACAAGGAAAGACCTTTTCACCGACACTTTCTGTAAGGTTTGCAAGGCAGTGCTGCAGTTTGAGTCTCAAAGGGCGTCACACTATAAGGTAGGCTGGAAGGGAGGATTTCTCCTAGCAAGCACTGGGGCTTTGACTGGTTTGTTTTGAGTTTCTATGTAGTGTTATATAAGGCCACTTACAACTTTTTATAGTGTGTTTCCCTAAGGCCTATGCTAGGCTTAGACATTAACCAGACGTGAAAATGAAAATTGTGGATTCAGTACAGTGAAGGGCAATCACCTGCATATTGCAGCATGATTTTGGAAGGAACTGGGCAGGTTCAGGCCATGCTGTATGTGGGACTGAATCAGATCTGCGCCATGTGAGCCAGAATATATGTATGTCACAGGGCAGTGCTAGCTATAGAGGATCAAGGTCATGCCTTCTGATGCATCACCCAGTGATACACATGTGCTGCTCTGTGCACCAGTGTCTGCTTGAGGCAGGTTGTATGAATCATGCTGAAGGCATTTATTGGAACAACTGTGTGCCTTGGGATATGGCTGTAGACATGGGAAAGCATGCTTTATTTTGAAACTTGATCTTGAGGGTGTGCAAGTTTGCAGGCACAGACATTTCTGTCTTTTTCGTTTTCCTTGAAAAAGTTAAAGTTTAAAATGTCAGTTGCTGTCAGGAGTCTTTCTTGCTATTCACATTATTAAGACTCAGGCCTTGGAAGGTGTTGTGTTTCCTAGCTTTGATTTAACTTAGTTGTACAGTTGTACTGTCAGAACTTCACAGAGTTGAGACCCTGAATTTGATTTTCTATTTCATGGATCAAAATCCAGTTGAGGATAATGGATGCAATTGTTAAGTTACCTGACTTCGCCATTACAAAATGAACTGACTCTTTCTTCTCAGTTGTCCTTGTATTGTCTAGCCAGGTATGATAGGTCTTCTTTCTCTTTGATAATATTGTTATAATACCCTGCACTGCTCCTCAGAATCCTTAAAAGACATCTGAAAAGCATCAGGTAAGAGAAGACAAGTTACTTGTTTTGCTTTGTAGGTTACCACCGTATCACGTGGTGCCCACGTGTATAGTGTGGCACGTGGGTAAAGTACATGACAAGTGCGTGAGTTTGAAGGTTATGAGTTCAGAGGGAATCTAAGAATTAAAAAATAATTGCGTCTGAGGGAAGTGTACGTTAACACCCAGTTTTGGTTACCTGGACTATCGTATCATCAGTAGAAAGGTGTAGAAATCTCTGTAGACTCTAAGCGGGAAATACTTTAACTCAGCTTACAGGGAAACCTGTTTCTGTCCACTGACTGTATGGGGAGACTAGACTTCTTTTTTAAGAAGGTACGTTAAGTTGTGCTTCCTGTCATTCTTGTGTGTCACGGCATGGCGTGGCTGTCAAGTCCCCCGGGCACAGCAGACTTGCTCTGTGGCATGGCTGCATTCCTTTCCTTGCCTATTTTAGCATTCCTGTTTATAAGGGAACATATCAGGATTTTTGATTCCCCAAAGAGTTGAGAGTAGATGAGTCTGAGGGGTGTTTGAGGCAAAACTTATGAGTAATGCTAAGTACTATATTATTGATTAAAGTATAGCATTGTTACATGAGTTGGCATTTGTCCGCTTGTGGCTCTGCTTTATACAAATACAATTTGGCAAGTGTTGAAAGCAGTTTTTGATGAATGAAGTCCCAGTCACTGGATATGTCACTGCTTGGATCCTTATTACTGAAACAGGAATAATTCTGGTCTCTTCCCAGGGCAAAAAACATGCTCAGAAAGTTCATCATTACATCCAAATGCACAGGGAGGAAGATGAGAGGCAGGAGCATGGCAAACAAAAGAAAACGCATTGTGGGAATTTTCAGGTGACTGTTCCTGTTCATTGCTAAATAAAACGTTCCTTTGTATACTACAGTGAATGCTAGTAACTGAGCTTGCCCTTGCCTGGTTTCAGGTGGATGGGAGTGGAGCAGTGGACAAAAACAACTACTGCAGTCTCTGCAACATGATTTTTACTTCCCCAGTTGTTGCTTTGTCTCACTACTTGGGAAAGATCCATGCGAAAAAGCTGAAGCAATTATCAGGAGACCAAGCCCACGTGCCAGCACAGAGCATGCGGCCTGTTTCTGGTAAGAACTAAATAGTTTGCTTTGCATGTGTTTCCTTGTCACTCCCTGAAACAAACATATAGAAGTACCTTTCTACACTTGCCATGTCTCTATGCCTTTCTATTCTACCAAAGTCGTGGAGCTGTCATGTGGTGACTCCTTAGGTGAATAAACGAAAATATTACCCTGTGCAACTCTGAAGCCACGGAACCTTGCTTTCAAATTCCCTATCCTTCATTAACCAAAACTAAAGGCAAATATTTCTGATTTTTTATTAAAGAAAGGTGTTTATTGTTCTTCTGAGAATTCACTGCAGTCCCAATAAGATGTTCCTCTGCTAAATTAATATGATAAGAAATTAAAAAACAATTAGTCCACAAGCAACACTTAGCTGGTGTTAGTCCTGTACAAGCTGTTGAACTGTATTTAAAGATGGAGCATAGTGTGTGTGCTCTGAATCACCCTCTGCAGAGTAAATCTCTCTTCTTAGACTGCATAAGGACCTTAGAGTGACCAGCTATCAAACACAGCTGTTTTGTAGGTATCTAATGGTGGGGTTTCTGAATATTCTGGGACTGTCTTCCTTATCTGTACTTTCATATCCTTGCAAGGACTAAGATATTTTATAGTCTCTTGCAAGCAGTATAGCACCCAGCAGCTCTGTAGTTCTACAGTCACCTGTTTTGCTCCATGATTTGGCCTTTCATTTGCTGTGCTGTCAGAAGATTGATCCTCTACTTCCATGTCTCTAGCTTTACAGAAGCCATTGGGTAAGAAACCCTTGCTGCCTTCAAAAGCTGAAGAGTCTTCATCAACCTCCAACATAAGGTTGAAGTTAAATGATGCAGATAAGTACTGTAAGCTCTGCTGTGCTCCCTTCAATAATCCACTTATGGCCCAGCAGCATTATGTTGGTAAGAAACACAGAAGAAATGAAGCACGGAAAAAGATACTGGAGGAGCTGGGAGACAGAGCCATCCCTGCAGAATCCTGCACAAATGGTAAGCAGAACATGAGCAAGTATTACAAGCTCTGAGTGTAGCTCACATGCTCGGTTCTGATTTGTTCAACCAACTGCCTGAAATGATAGTCTTCTCCTGTGTTACAGAACAAGTTCATTTCTTCCTTTCTGTTTGGTCTATGAACTGCTAAAGTTCTGTCTCTCGCAGCTGTAGATTGGAAAATATTTCTTACTGATTTAGTGGCCCAAGTCCAGTCCTCACCAAGTTCTGCACTCAAATTCGAAGGATCATAGAAATAGCTCAGTCCCCTAAATCCAAGGCCAGGTTCAGTTGTATCTGCGTCATTCTTAAGATGTTCATCCACCTTGTTCTTAAAAACCTTCTGTGCTGGAAACTCCACAACCTTCATAAGGAACATCTCCCAGGACTTACCTTCGTGATGTTAAAACCTTCTACTGACATTGAACTCAGCTCTCTCTGACCACAGTGTATTTCTTCACTGTGCACAGAATGAGAAGCAGACACAAGAATTGAATCATTTGTTTCTTTTTTGTTTCATTCTTTAAATAATTGAAAACTAGTGTCATGTCTTCCCTTAATCTTTTATTCATGAAACTGATTGTTGTAATTATTTCAATCTTCCCACATAAGGAAATTTTTTTCCTAAACAATCATTGTTCTCTAGCCTCCCATCAGGACTGTATCCAGCTCAAGCACTATGTCCAAAACCAAGGCCCAGTTGCTGTGCAATTTTATTCATTTTGAGGGGGCATCATCTAGTCCCGTTCAAGAGAACTGTCAGTCCTTTCTTTAGTAAGAAATTCAAAACCCTACCTGATAGTCAAAAGTCATTGTTAGTGTAAAACGTGTCTCATTGAGTCATGCTATAATTTAAACAAAATAATACATTTTGTTGCAAAGCAATAGCTCATTGGAATTTATGCTGCATTTTGCTGATGGACGAAGCACTTGGGTTTTCATGGGGAAAAAGGTTACTCGCTGGTTTAAGAATACTTGGGTCTATGGATGATATAGCTTGTAGGAGAGGAGAAAATGGCAACCTAAAAAACATAAGGGCTTTCCTCACCTGACCTTACCTTATATTTGCCTGAGACTTCATGTACCATAGAATCATAGGGCTGGAAGGGACCTCTGGAGATCATCTAGGCCAACCCCCCTGCCAGAGCAGGGTCACCTAGAGCAGGTTGCATAGGAACACGTCCAGGTGGGTTTTGAATGTCTCCAGAGACGGAGACTCCACCACCTCCCTGGGCAGCCTGTGAATTCATAATGTACTGTATTGACAATTCCCTCAGCATCTTCACAGGGTTGAACCAACACTGCATTGAGCATTTGTAGGTAATGCTTAAACTGATCTTACTTTAATTATGTCTGGGCTGACTGGATTGGTATCTGTTGGTGCTTACTTTGGGTCAGGTATTTACAATAGTATTTAATTTTTCAGTACAGTTCATTCTCATCAGCACTTGGCAACAGTTTACTGGAATTACCTTGGATCACTTCAGTCATCAGAAATACTCTTTGTTAATATTTAAACTATGGTTACACTGCCCAGCTCCCTTCATAAGTATTATTCTAGTGTAAAATTGCAGCAGAGACTTTATATCTGTCTATAAAAATTGTTCATGGGAACATTATGTTAGGACTCTTGCATAGGATGGGATCGTGTTTGATCGTGATGGGATCGCTTTCAGTTTTGTCTTTCATTTGTAGTCTCTCTAACCTACAGCTTCCTCCTTTTCAGCTGTTGGAGTTGGTTATTACCTGTGCCCCGTATGTAATGTCATACTTACATCTGTAGAAACGTACCAGTCCCACGTGCAAGGAAATAAGCACCGGCTTAAGTAAGTCAATAAGTCTTTTGTTACTATTCCTCTCTAGTTTGTACTTTCACACTTTTTCATTTGCCCTGTTGTCTCCTGTTAAGTGACTGACTAGTTCATGGGGATTTTGGTTTTGTTTGATTTTATTTTTTTTGTTGTTTAGTTTACTGGTTTAAAGGGGTACTGTCCATTTAAACGTCGTATTTTGTGACTGAAATCCAGCCTCAGAGTTCCCACAGTTGCATCTTCGATGATAACCCACAGGGAAATGTCCTGAAACCTATATGGTTTTCCCACTTGTTTTGCTATCTGGGGGTAGCAGCACCTCTTTTGGTACAGCATCTTCAGTGCTCAGTCTAGAAGTAAATGGTCTGAACTTAAAGACTTCCACTGACAGGGCAAAAAAGACCTTAATCCGGAAAAGTGCCAAGTCTCCATCAATTGTGTTGCTTTCAGGTTTCACCAACATGTATCTTAAGTTTGGCATAAGATCATTTATGGAATAGATGATAGCTCTTGTACTTTCCCTTTTACCCAGAAGAGGGCTTGTAGACTGTGTAAATTGCAGAATGGATATCGTGGTGATTTATGATGTACTTTTTAGGGCTTGCTGTGCAAGTAGGCTATATACCAAAATTGCTTACATGTTAAGCATTTTAATAAGACAAGTTTTAAGTGAAGGCGCAATAATAATAGAACCACAAGAGACTGATGTAGAACTGATTTGATTTTAGATGTTTGTTTAGTTGACAGAATTAGAGTCCCCCAAAACAGGAGTGTAGGGAACTGCTACAGGCCTATCTATAGTTTAACGAAATGAATGTATAAAGCTGGTGTAAGGGGTAGGTCTTCAGAGCTGCCCTTCCCATGGGAGATATCTTTGTCATCTAACCACTTTATCTTCCAGCCTGAGGAAAGGGAGAGTAGAATATAAACTAATAGATAGTTTAGCCTTGGGAGCACATTTATCTTGTTTGGGGTTTTTACCAATCCAGGTTGGTTTTTTCTGTTCCGATTTGTTTCTGCTGTGGAGTCACAGTTTGACAGCAATTTTCAGTTTGCCTGAAATTACTGTACTGCAACTGTTCAATAGAATGAATCTCATAAAGAAATTAGTAACTTTATTACTTGACAGTCAGTATATAACGTAGTTGCTTCTTATCCGCAGCTAATGGGAGATTAGTTGTTACGAGAGAATCTTAAATTTTCATTTTATAAATGTATGCAGTCATTTTAAACGCATCTTATTCTTGCAGCGTCTGTGTCACAAGGAACTCATTTGGTCTTCATAAAGTTATTCTGGATTTTCAGTTTTCACAAAAAGTAGAATCTGTTCCATGTAACTTCAGCTTTACAGATAATGACTGTGTGTAACAGGGTCCATGCAGTTATACGGAACAACACACTTGGAATATGTTCTTTTGTAACTCTGAAAATAAGACTTTTTTTTTTTAACTCAACTGACGCTAAGCAAATTGGTCAGTATTAGTAACTAAGACTTTCTATCCAATTTATGCAGAGAAACAGTGCTTGTCAATCGCAAGAAGAAATCGAAGAAAACACATAGCTCCTTTCAAGATGAATTAACAGATTACGTTAAAGTTCAGAAAGCTAGAGGTCTAGAGCCAAGAAGGTGTTTAGGTAAAGAGGAAGACAAAGAGTTTCAAGATAAAAACATCAAAGGAGAAAGTGACCTCGGTGAGGTTGTATCTTCAAACTTTAAGTGTGAACAAGGCCAGCATTCCAGCCTTTTCTCAGAAACCCAGTCACCTACAAACACTGGGGAAAACAAATCGCCAAGCTGGCTATCATCTTATGAGCAAGCACTAGAAAAGACACACAATTATCGCTATAACAAGGGCTACTGTAAAGAAGAGCAGGCATCTGAGGTAGAGGTAGCCACCATCAGAGATAAAAGCTTCAGCCTATCGGTTGCAGAATCTAAAGATGGCTACAAACCTATGCTTGCTGAAACTTCTGCCAGCTCCTACGGAAAAGAACAGAAATTTCAGATAAAACATTTTGAGGTGGAAAAATACATCAGTGAAGAGATGAAGTATGAGAAAGAAGCCACAAAGCAGAAAAGGAAGACAAATAGTGAAGGTGCAGATTTTGGAAAAGAAAATGAGAAGCAAAAGAGAATTAAATATGAGATAGACTTGGTAAATGAAAAGAAATCAAGACCTTACAAAGGCAACGGACTGAAAGAAAACTCTACTGAGAAAGAGCGCAAAAAGCACAAAAAGGATAAAAAGAAGCCTCAGATAGATGTCAAAAGAGAAGAGGAGCTACTTTGGGCTGAATCTATCTTGGGATATTGATAAAGGTTTTGCTTAGCTTTAAGAAGTTGATTCTGTTTCTAGACTCACTTAACCATTTTGTACTGTACTGTGACTGTTGTGTTGGGTTTTTTTAAGCAAAGTTTTTGTTCCCATCTGGAAGCAAGAAAGAGCCTGTCTTCTGAAATGTTTGGGCATTAGGTAGGCATCAATTTTTAATCATCTTACACTTACAGCAGCCGTTGCAGTGATGCAAGTTTGAAAGTCTGTAATCTCTTATGGAATATATCGCAAATAAGGGTCAGTAGCTCACAGAATACTGTTGGAATTTCACCAAAATGTATAGCTTCTTTCTAATGTTAATGGTGCCTACTACTGAGGTTTCTATAATTCTTCTAGGAAAGTACATAAACTCGTCAAATAAGGGCGCTACAGTGTTCCTGGACATGTATGTAACCATTTCTCTCACAGATTTAAAACAAGAATGTGAAAGGCTTTTGATTCCAAATCTTATTTGATATCGGAGGTTTTGAGGATTTGGTTTGGTTTTTTGGTCGCACAGTTCTGAGTGGAAAATGAGTCTATTAAAGATGCAACTGGTTGTCAGATATGCATTGTCTAGTAGATTTTTCTCATTGTAATCCTTATTTTTAGTTCAATTTAAGAAACACTACAAGGTGCAATATGCAAAATGAATTGCTACCATGAGGGTATTTTCTGTTTCGTTACTCAAAGTAATGTACAGAAGAGTGAAGCTAGATTTGTGATCCAAACAATGCCCTGAAAAATCAGTATCAGCTTTTTATTTCCATTTTTAAATGCCATGTCACCAGACCTTCATTTGCAATATGAATTTACATGATTGTGGCCTGAGTACAGATGTCCTACATATGTGGAATTAACCGAGGAGCTCGGACGATGGTGTTCAAGCTCTTGTCTTTCTCCCAGGACTCTCAGTTGAGACCTTCGGTGAGCCATGAACACTGGAAATGCTCCATCCTCTACAGGGCCTGGGCCAAGGGAGGCTGCCAGAGAGGAAGAGGAAGAGCACATTGTCCGCCTGCACTGTGCAGCGCTGGGGTTGTGTAGAGGATTTGAAGCCTGGATGATGTCTTACTGAAAGCCGCTGGATTGAATAAATACAGTTAAGCTCTAAAAAGTGATCGTTTAAAAGCAAAGTCATAAGACAACACTTAGCATCTCTCTTAATGCCTTTGGGTTGCAAGAACGCTTTTTCTGAGCCTTGATGTGGGATTTGAAAGCCATCATGCTGTTGGTTTGCACCACTTAGACTGCGCTTTCCACTCGTTTAGTCTGTTTGTAGAGGCACCTGTGCTGAGCTGCTGCTCTCTCCATAAATCTGCCCAACTGAAATTTTCTGTTGTGGGTTATTTTGGTGTGGGATAGAGTAAAGACCAGGGCCCCCAAGCCTTGAATTCTGTCTGATTTGTCTTAGTTTTAGTTTTGTGGGTATAAGAGGTAGGTTGAAAAGTCATGAAAATTATGTAGCCTGCTTTATTTTTTAAGGATTTGTGTTTTGTGGTTGATTGCAGTCTTGGATTTAGATGTTTCCTGCTGATGATAAAGTTATAAATCTGAGTAGTTAGCATCTGAGCCGTCAAGTAACTTAGTCCGTCCTCTAAAAGGCAAGCTTTCGGGGAGTCTCAGGAATGAGAAGTCAGAGGTCCATGGGGATTCAGCTTGAAGTTCAAAGTGTACGTAGGGTTCTTTTTCTGGTCCCCTTTTCTAATCTCCCCTGGTCTTTGTCTCAGGTTGATAATGCCTCCACTTTCTTCAGTGGCTCTTTTTCCTTGCTCAGGAGTTACATGCCTTTCTGTGTCTTTCCAAGGACTCTTTCACTTGCTTTCCTTAGCCCCTGCTCATCTTATGAGGGAATCTCAAGTCGCATTTTCTCGTTATTGTTGCTTTTCTCATTATTTACTTGGGAAGAGAGAGGATTCAATCATAACTTACTTACGCTAACTGTTGATGACAGTGGTGAGCTGTTATAAGCTGCTAACTGCAGCCTGCTTGTACTGTCCTGCAATGTAACTGGAGAGGTTTTCAAGTGCCCTTTCCTATATACATATATATATATATATGTATATACTCTTTGCTATGAGAATAACGGCAATGTTGCAGCTTGTCTCCCATGTAAGACAAATAATGACTTTCTCTTCTCCCAGGACATTAGTTTAGCGAATCTTGGGGCATTGATATTTCTGCCACTCTGGCAAATAGGGCTCTACAAATACGGCCAGTGTCTCACAATTATTAGTAAGGAACCCTTTCTCCAATATGGTCACATACGCCTCCTCTCCTTCAGAAGTCAGTCTAAGAAAACAGGTCTAATAGACCTCCACCAGACAGAAAGGCCATGGTGCAGTACTCTGCTTGTACGCAGGGAACAGACTAATTGAAGGGAAATAAGCACGAGGTTACTTGCTTTTGAAATAAGAGTTGCTCTTTTGGAGGTCAGGAGAAGGAGAGTAACAGCTCCGAAAATATGGTAAAAGCATGACTTGGCAGAATAGGGAGATGTTTTTGGTTTTTTCAGTGATAATTCCCAAATCTGTACTTGAACTCCATACTCTCCTCGCCCAGCACTGGAAAGTGGTTGCACAAACTATGTAGAAAAGCTCTAAACCAAGTTTCTTGGTATGAAACATGAAAGATAAGATTCCAAAAGCAGTGTTCTTGCCACATTTTGATTAAACAATGATAAATCTATGATGTAAATGCTGCAAATGAGACATAGCAGATTCTCATCTAGAAGAAGTGACTTATAGCTCTAATTTAGATGTGATATCCAATTTTCTGAGGTCATAAATAATTATTATTATTCGTGTGTTTTGATTGCCTTGTTCCTACCCTTTCACTTTTGTACCAATAGTTACCTACATGCTAGACATTTTAAAATCCTAGGCACAGAGATTGATGACTTCACCCTTCTGTATATACGTCTTTTTTCACTTCTTAGTAACAAAGGAATCCACACTGTCTGTAATGAAAGCTAATTCTGCTCATCTGTTCCTCCCATTAAAACTCCCAAAGCATTACAGTTCTGATTTGAGAACAAATTAAATCACAGATCTTTCTGTCACATCTGAGGAGATAGACTTGCAGATCTGACTGGAGACCCCTTGGAGTCAATGGTGTTTTATGCAGGTACAAGGGTTTCTCTGTGAAAGCCCAACAGCACTAAATTTGATCTGTCTCCTCTTTCAGTAAACCTATGTGCTGCTTGGCTTTGTGAAAGAGCTGCCCTATATGAAAAAGGCAAGTTAAAACTGTGTACACATAGCTGAGCACAAAAACAAGGTTAAAACTGTTGTTTAAAGCTGGACTTAAGTGAAGACTCCTGTATCTGGATCAAGTACTGAATTCTTCCGAGGCCTCTTTTTTTCATCTACAGGTGGTGCAGAAGCGGGGACTCCGCCAGATTTATCCTGCCCATGATGTATCCCTGAAGCAGGCTGCTGCTCCCAGTTTCCCCTCCTTTCTCCTGAAGGTTACCATACCTGGGGCATCCTTGTGTCCCTGCATCTGCTGTTCTCATTCACAAGCAAATGGATCAGCTTAAACAACTCTCTGTAAGGGTCGCTGACTTTAGAGGGAGGCAAGGCCACCCTCCTGCTGTTGCAGGAATAACAAGAAATGCCTGAAAGCATCGGAGTTGCGTGTTCAATGAACACGTAATAGAGCCTAGAAGCTCGCCTCTGAATGCAGCTGTGATGTTCAGTGTGCTGTGAAGAGTGGCACGAATGTGCTGTTCTGCAAAATACTGACAGTTTTTTATAGTTTTTTTCCTTTGTATGACTTTTTATACTTTGGTTTCACGACTGTCTGCAGTACGTGAAAAATCTGTAGTGAGATCCTAGTGCGAGGTCTGTCTGAAAAAGGCCACAACCGAAACAGGACATATCTTTCTGCCTCCTGTGCAGTGAGCAAAAAGTTGTTTTCACGGTGGAAGGTTCTCATTTGAAATCTTGCCACAAAAGGGAGAACCGCTGAAGTCACCTTGCATGCCCTGAACTCGGGCTGTGGTTTTAGCAAGGCGCACTGGGAACGCTAACACCTGGCAAGTTAACCCTGCAGTTGGCCTGTGACACATACCCTCGTCATATCTAACCTGCTAACTTGCCCGAGCATATTTCTGTAAAGATTGAGAGGCATTCAGCTGAAATCAGTGTAAGTCACCTGAATGCAATGCCTTGAGCTGCATCTCAAATTTACTGTGTATCTCTGGGATCATATTACAGCGTAAAGCTGTTGTTTGAGCTAGTTAGAGGACTATTACAGTTTAATTAAATTAAGGGGTTTTTTTCAGCATAGAGCTCTTGGCCAGCGCTGCCATCCAGCAACACGGAAGCTGAGTCTTAATGGCTGTGTTTATCAGCCAGAACACCAAGATGAAAGTGCCAGGGTGAGGACTGGGAGATTTGGATTCTCTTTGCAGCCTTTCCACAAGCTTCTTCTGTGATTTACAACCTGCCAGGAACGTGGTACCAGATGAGTTTTTCCAGTTGCGGCGTTTTTAACATTAACATGTTACAGTTTCCGGCTCTTCTTCACATCCACTGGTGGAAATGGCCCAAGGGAGGAGGTTACAGCCCTGTCAGATCTGCTCGTGTCATTCCAGCTATACCCATTTCCTATCCTGCTTGTATTTTCAGAGTGAGGTGGTGAGCAGGTAGGCACAGTATCTTTGTAACCCAGACCAGCTGAAGCTGTTCTTGACTATGCCCTTAAACTGGTGACAAATGTACGTATCACAGAAATGGGTCACAAAAAAATGAATAACTAGGAAACCATAAATAGGTACAGTGCCATAAATCTTTCTGTGGGAAAGCTTTGGGAAAAGAGCAGCACTGTTCCTCATCTCCAAATAAGCTACTGTCGTTTGTTTGAAAGAGCTTGATTTACAGTTAAAAGCAACGAAGTGCTATTTCAGCCAGTTATTTCTAGCAGAACTTCAAGAAAATTCTGGTTTGATTTCAGAGAGCTACAGCAAACCGCCTGCCCAGCTTTGCTCCTGGATGCGGGGCAATCACTCCTGCTCCAGGGTGTAAGACTGGGGCATGGATATAAATCTCCATTTCTATAAACGCCTGACATTTCCACAAGTCCTGAACACCCTCAGGAGCCCACCTTGCACAATGGGCCGAGTACCACTTGTTTGACAGTTGGACTTTGTTGTAGGACTGGTATTCAACAACACCAGGCAAAAACACAGACCCGCAGGTCACAGACCTTTTCTTCTTGCATTGACAGACTCAGGTCCTCGCTATTCCGCAGAATCACAGAATGACACGGGTTGGAAGGGACTTCTGGAGATCATCTAGCCCAACCCCCCTGCCAGAGCAGGGTCACCTAGAGCAGGTTACACAGGAACACGTCCAGGTGGGTTTTGAATGTCTCCAGAGATGGAGACTCCACCACCTCTCTGGGCAGCCTGTTCCAGTGCTCTGCCACCCTCAAAGTAAAGAAGTTCCTCCTCCTGTTTAGGTGGAACTTCCTATGCTCAAGGTTGTGCCCATTACCTCCTGTCCTGTCGCTGGGCACCACTGAAAAGAGCCTGGCCCCATCCTCCTGACACCCACCCTTTAAGTATTTATAAGTGTTGATAAGGTCCTCCCTCAGCAGTCTTTTTTCCAGACTGAAGAGACGCAAATTCCTCAGCCGTTCTTCATGAGAGAGGTGTTCCAGTCCCCTAATCATCTTGGTAGCCCTTCGCTGCACCCTCTCCAGCAGTTAAGTCTTCTCAACTTAAGACATGAAAGTTTGCAATAAAACCAGAATCTTAGTGGGGGGAATGTGAAAGAAGTGGTACGTTGTTGTTTTTTTTTCTCTGAGAGCTGTGGGGAAAACTGAAAATCTCTGTGTGGGGGAGGGAGGGGAGATTTGAAAGAAACCTTTAAAATGAAGTAGGATTTCTTAGAATTAACAATGAAACTGTTCACGCCAATGTTCTGAGCACCAACCTAACAAACAGTTGAAATAAAGTTTTTTTTCCCAAAGCTAAGTGTTAGGCGTTTCCAATCCATCTGCAATATAATAAAATATAAATTTTGAATTCAAGCTCCATGGGCTGAACCACAGCTATCAATAATATCGTGCTGTATGAGAAATATCTTGCTCAGAGCTAAGCTTTTTTCCCTCAAAATGTTTCTTTTGGAACTGCATTGTATCAGTCTCTATTGATGCTATTTCTGAGCCAGAGTGGTGAAACCTTCCCTTTTGTAGTCAGCAGAAATTATGATTTCTAGTTCTTTTTACTCCTCCGTGTCAAGTACCGTGGTGTATATACAGGTTCTCCTCGGAGCATTAATCAAAACTCTGGTCTGTATCCTTACATGAATTTGACGTCATGTGCAAATGAAGTCTGTGCCTTGAGAGCACGATGGGAGAAGCTGGAGGGGCTTTCTGCATCAGCTCAGTTCTTTCCTACCCTGCCTTCAGCCTTTCTCGAGTCCATCTCTTGTGCTTAAAAAAAAAATAATAAAAAAGTCACTCTGCCTTGCTCAGCTTCGCCCTAGTAATGCTCCCTCTCTTGCTCTGCACTCCCCATAGTGCCGCAACACCAGGACACCGGTTGCAGCGCTGTGTGGTCAAATGAGTCACCCGGGCAAGGTAGTGTGTGACCACTGAAACGCGAGACTTCTCAGCAGCTTGCAAGATCTGGCTCTTTTGCCCGCTACTTAGGAGTCAATAGAAGTTTTGGCGCTGTAGGTTCATGCGAGTCCAGATCAAGACACTGTGCAGGGTGCGCTCAGCTCACACTAGTTTCTCTCAGACAGCCCCCGGGCTTGCCTTCGCCAGCAACACCTGCGCCTGCCGCGAGGTTCCGGGGCCGAATAGCTCATGTCAGCGGTGCCCGTAATGCAGAGGCCTCAGGGCACCTTGGTGAGGCACCTTCTGCACCTGTATGGCCGGCAGCCTGCGAATTTGAATGTGCATCAGCAGTTCTTCCACCTGTGAGCTCCTTCCCTGCCCCATGCTTTGGTACTCAAGGTGGAGGGGGATACCCGGGAAGCCATCGTGATGTCAAGACCGTGATAGCAGAGTTGCGTCCTACAAAGCAACATCAGACATAAAGCCTACGCCTTTACGTTGAGATAAAGCGTGGGGTTTGGGACCCTCTGTCAATGGTCAGCACTTAGCGTTCCTGCCGTTTGTGTCTGTTTAAGCGCTTACAGATCTGTGATATTTTTTCAAAACTCTCAGGATGAGCATCTCTTCCCTGCTAAGTTATTTCATGTCACTGTGCGGGGGATGTCTTGCTCTCACAGCCTAAAGCAAGCAGGTGCTGCGTACTCGTTTCCTTAGAATTGCCCTCAAAACGAGAGGATTGCATGGAAAGGGCTTTGTTTTAAGAAAAACCCCTCTCAAACCCAAAGGAGAAGGAGATGCCGGCTGCTTCGCGGCCTGCCTTCTGGTTTGTTGACGTCTCTTTTTATTCTTCTTTTTTCTAGCTCAGCAAATGGAGAGGTCAGACCGCAGGCACCAGCCGTGCTGGTTGGGGGGTGCTGGGGTGCCGACCCCGGTGCTGCGCCTGCGGTGAAGGTGTTGTGCCGCCCAGCCCCAGCAGAGCCTGCAGGCTGCTGCCGAGCAGCTGCAAACCTGGGGGCAGGGGGGGGGCTCACCAGGGGCATACAGGGGTACGTGTGCCGCCGCACAGCTTGCCTTTCATCTTCCACGCTCAGAAGAGCAAGAATCATAGAAGTATAGAATGGTTTGCGTTGGAAGGGACCTTAAAGATCATCTGGTTCCAACCCCCCTGCCATGGGCAGGGACACCTCCCACTAGACCAGGCTGCTCAAAGCCCCATCCAGCCTGGCCTTGAACACTTCCAGGGATGGGGCATCCACAACTTCTCTGGGCAACCTGTTCCAGTGCCTCACCACCCTCACAGTAAAGAATTTCTTCCTAATAGCTAATCTAAATCTCACCTTTTTCAGTTTAAAACCATTGCTCCTTGTCCTATTGCTCCACTCCCTGGTAAAGAGCCCCTCCCCATCTTTCCTGTAGGTAC
The DNA here is from genome assembly GCF_963924245.1 of Chroicocephalus ridibundus. Classification (NCBI taxonomy): domain Eukaryota; kingdom Metazoa; phylum Chordata; class Aves; order Charadriiformes; family Laridae; genus Chroicocephalus; species Chroicocephalus ridibundus. The sequence goes on from NC_086288.1 coordinate 48,426,433, forward strand.
TGGAAGGCTGCTGTAAGAAGCACCAGTTGGTGAAGAAAAGGAGGTTGAGACAACACCCACAAGATGGTGTCCGTCTCGATCTCCACTGCGCAGCCTTATCCGTTCTCCAGCACTCATCTCATAGCTACGTCGTCTTCCGTTATGATTTTACTGCCCTGGCAACTAACTGGGTTAAGATTATTGGTCAGGTTTATGAGCAAGCGTGAAGGAAGTGCGGACAGACATACCACTGCTGACGTGACGGTACTTTTGTCTTCGTTGGTGGGTGTGCTGTTGAGGCAAATAAGGCTGGGGTTTTTTTTTCTTTTTTTTAGCAATGTTTTATAGGGTGCTCTGATGCCGTTTGCTTAGGTGAACATAAGCAGTTTTTTGTAGCATTTGATTTGTAGCATTACCACAACATTCACTAACAGAGCAAAGATAGTGGAATGGGAACCCCCCCCCCCGAAAGGTGGATTTGTTGTGTTTATGCTTTAGAATGTGCTCATGTGGCATTGGACAAATACGAGAGGCTTCAGAGGAGATCAGCAAATGGAAGCCTAAGCCAATGTTGTCCAAGCAGTCTTGAAATATGTTAACAAATAAGCACCTATATCCCCTTGTAGGCTCCTCAAAAAGTGGTTTGAGCACCAAAAAGTGGTTTATTTTTCAGAACAGCTGACTACCTGCCGCTTAGTAGGGCTAAAAATCAAAGACGGCCCAACAAACTGTCCAAAAAGAGATTTGGGTGCCTTGCGTTAACCCTCCAGGGTTGAGACTTCTGATGTTTAATCAATTTAAGGGTGGCTGTGGAAATGCTGCAGTCATTAAACTACCTGATGGCACTTAACTGTTTACTTCTTCAGGGAATCTGCAAAGGTCGGTGTCTACCCTCTCTCCCTCGGCAGCGCTTGCTGTGTAAGCTGTGGGGCCTTGTCTCTCCCCGCACTGAACGACACTTGGCTCTCCCAGGGCGGGGGGTCTCTCTCTGCTGCTTCCCTCTGTCCCCAGGAATGCCTCATCCTGCCTGGGTTTCTGAAAATATTTGTGTCGGTCCTGCACACACGGACAAAACACGCTTGTCTTGCAGAAAATACACTAAGTGCAGAGAATACTGCCATGCAAGCCTGTCGGTGTCCTTTGAATGCGTTTGGGGGGATAATACTGGAATAGTTTGCTGGAACTGCATGAAAAAACTAAACAAAGGGCTATATTAAAATACTAATTGCATATTGCCCACAACAGGAAGCTTTTACTGCTTATTTTCCTTTCTTACTGTGCTGGTATCAACCAGGTCCTTTGTCGCTAGACAAGCCTTTATCTGTTTGGGGGGTGGAAAGGGGGACATAGGTACGGTGCAGGTGGCTCCAGCCGTGACTGGTATCCCTGCGCTGTTGGTGACCGTGCGTGGACCACTGCAGCATCCACAGGCGTGCAGGGGACAGAGCCCATCTAGGCAGATGAGTTGGGAGGGCCAGGGCCCGTAAATCTGTGTCCAGCTGCACAAACAAGTTCTCAGGAGACAAAGTAGGGCAGGGGTGTGCTGCCCAAAGGTGTACTCTTGTCCCAGGACCAGTATGAGTAGCCGTACCTCAGTCTGATGGAGGGAGAAGTCACTCTGTGCACCCCCTGCGGTACAAGGCTTGGGAGAGCAGTTTCCATGAGCAGCCGACGTGCTGTGAATTCACACCATCGCTCACCTCGTGGAGCTGTGCTCTACAGCTGCGTCCTGCTCTCAGCTCAGGTCGAATGGTATATCCACCATCACACGTGCAGGTATCACCGACTTCCCATTCCTCTCCGTGGAGTAAAGCCTTGCATTACTTCTGGGGATGCTGGGAAGAAAGGGAAATGTAGTTCAAAGTTTAAGGGGGATGTTTTTCCCCCATACCTTCTAGCCTGCACTATTCCAAGTAACCTGGTGTCTTTCTGTTCTCCTTCCAGGTGCTTGTGACTCTCGTCCACTGGTGAAACTGCTGCAAGCAGCTGGGGAACAAGGGCATTTGATTGCCCTGTGCTGTAGAAGGCCTAATTCTTGATTACATTGACTTGGGTTAGCTTTGCCAAACTCAACAGTCATGCTAATGATAGATCTCTCTCAAAATTGTTTCTATTGTGTTTTATTTTTGAAGAAAATGAGTGAACCCATAAGAATTCCCTGCATTTCCCTCTGCGGGATATAATTTCAGTCATTTCACCACTCCTCAGAGTAAACTAACTCCCTACTGAGTTATTCATGACCCCTTCTCAGCCAGGCTGATGTACATCTGATCGCTTCCTGAGGCTGCTGTGAGGAATAAATCAAGCATCTCCCTTCACGCAGAGTGCTGGCACAATGCAGAATTTCTCTGGGACTCTACAAAGCAGAAAAAAATCAACACAAGCCAGAATCTGCCCCGCGTCCCAGATGAGCTACCCAGCTTTTTAGCTCTCCTACTAGCTCTCCTCACTGTGCCTCTGAGCCCTGATGCTCTTCTTTATTCTGCCTCCTAAAACTCATTTCTTCCATCCTGCCCGTAGGTAATAAATCGTGATGAGCCAGGATATAGCGCGCTGCGCTACATCGTCCTCTGATTGTATTACTCTGTCCCTGGGGCTTTTTCGCTCTTCCCTTCTTACTGCTCTGCTATACCGGGTTGGGTCTACAGTCTATTTACAGATTGTAAATAGTTGGGGCTCGTATCCAGCTTCTCTGTGAATTGCCCGGTGTGCTCTGGGGTGGAGTAAAACGCTTGGGAGGGAAAGGAACCTGGGGGTGGGGGTAGCTTGCCCAGCCGCTGAGCAGGACTGGTGATAGGAATAAAAGGTTTGTTCTCAACCGTAAAGGTGTCTTATGGAGGGGTCACAACCGGAGCACTGCAGCAGACAGTCCATCTGGTGCTGCACCGAGATTGAACCCTCCAGGGTATCAATCCACCTGCTACTACTTCTGCTTTCATGGGATTCCTTTGATGCGCAGTGGCTTACAAAATGCACGGGGTTTGAAGGACATGGGCACCGAGAGGATCTAAGCCAGGTGAATCCCCTCCCTGTGAATGCGCAGGCACCTTGCAGGTGCTGGGTGAAGGAAGAGAGCTTTGCAAGGTCCTGCTCAAAGCAGGGAGCCCTGAAGGACGATCCTGAGTGACATTCGTGCTTAAGAAGCAAGAAAACTGGTGTTAAGGAAGGTGGAAAGCAGCTGGTGGAGGAAGGGGATAAAAGTTAGAGGTGGGAAAGAGGGAAGACAGAGGGAGAGAAAGAGTAGGAAAAGGGGAGCCATGGCCAAGCCTTGAGCCGGAAAGACAAAGGTCATGCAGGAAGAGTGACATTGGTCAAAATGCTGATGATGGGTTTGGGGAGGCAGCTCTGACAGAGAGCTCTGACAGACGGACAGAAATCTGCCAGCATCTGCCCGGCCCTGCCCGAGGAGGCGTGACATTAACTTCATCAACCCTGGCAGTCTTCAGGGCTTCAGGGGGAGAATAAAACAAAACAAACACACAAACAAAAAATATTCCGAGCTCTTTTGAATGTTGTCGTGAAAATACAATGGTGTCAACTTGTTTGGGGCTGGGAAATCAAAGTCTGAGCTTTTTGTGAGCAACTCACTCAAGTACAAGCCCAGCCAGGGGAAAGCTGAGGCTCAAATTCCTTCTCAATTTGATTGGAGCCAGTGTGGGATGTTCAGGGATGTTCAGGGTAGGTGTTAGGTCACTAGCCCAGGACTGGCTCTGCAGGTGACCCCATGCAGCTGCCATCCAAATCTCTCCATGTAGCACCTTTATTTCAGAGGACATGGAGACTCTCCGTGCCCTCCTGGAGCGAGGACCTGTTGTGTCCCCTGCACGTGGCTGCAAGACCTGTCCCAAAACTGGCAGGATCCCCTGCAGCATCAGGAAAGGCCCATCTCAGAAGCAAGCCAGGTACCCAAGAGAAATAATAGCGTATCCCTGCAGTCCCATGAGACATATCCAGAGATAAGCAGGTGGTCTGCATGGAGAGCAGGCTCCTTGGCTTAAATTTTGTGTTTGATACCTTCCTGTCCCTTGGAGGCTCTTTTTAGACTCTCCGGAGGACCCCAGCATTTCTGCTGTCGCCACCAAGGCTTATTTTTACATCAGTTGTTCCACTTGAATCAAAATTCCACATCTTAGCCCCTAGTTTTTCAAAAATTAATGTGAATTACTGCCACCAGGACTAGACCAGCGGGGCCAGTGACCTGCCTGCGTGGATCTTTGCAGCCCAAAGCAGAGGCAGCCAGGCTGGGCTAGCTCTGAGAACCGCCTCTTCCACCTTCCCTCTGGGAACGGAGGAAAGCTGGAGCATTGCGGGTGGGTTGGGGGTCTCCACGGGCCACAGCTTGCGTGCTCTGCACGGGCGGACTTCCCTCCGCTCCAGAGCGCAGAGGACAGGGGTAAAACCACCAGGGAATACATACGATTGTGTTACCCTTTTGGCTCAAAAAAAGCGGGCAAGTTTGTGTCATATCTTTTATGGGATCTACCGAAATCACTGGAAAAGGAGAAAAAGCCTCTGGCTCAAGGTCCTGCCCTGAAGCTGCACCCGAAGTCTGTCGCAGCCGCAGCGATACTGCTGCCACCATGAAAACAGCCCTCCCTGGTTTGTGGTGATAAACAAATGACACTAAAAGCGGGGGGGGGGGGGGGGGGGGGGGAACTTCATAGTTTTGCAAACCTTCCAGACCTACGTGCAGGCGTGTGCTGGCTCCGCAAAGGGCAGCAGCTCATTCCAGCTCCGGAGGATGCTGCCGCCGCCCCATCCAGCAGCCACGCAGGGGTCTGCATTCAGCTAAAACCTGCCTGGAGATGTAGGAACCCCTTTCCCTGTGACTATTCCGTCATCCTGGGGCTAACCCCTGCTGTGCCACACTGTCCCGGTGCAAGTTTGGGACTGAAAAGGGGATAACGTGAATTTTCTGTGGTTCCCCTACAGGCTCCCAAAACAGGTTAGAGGGGTAAAGGCTTTGTATAAAAGCGTAATTATTCACAGGGAGATTAATTCTCATGAAACATGTAAGGTGTTAGGAAGTAAGAAAGGTGCTTTAACCAAAATAACCGGGTGTTTTCTGTGAGTCTCTGTTATGGGTAAAATGAAGGGAGCAGCAGAGCGTAGAGGGGACGAGGCACCAGCCCTTTCCCGGGCAGGTGGGAGGGCTGGGGGGACAGTCCAGCCTCCCCTGCCAAGGGTGAAGGGGGTGTTTTTGTGGTGCTTGGAGGGGGAAAACAGGGTTTCTGTGTTTTTAGACAGCGGTTTATTTATTGACATTTTCACGAGCTCAGTTATAACGTGTGCTCCTCAAAGAGAAGTGTCTTTATCAAACCCCATATATTGAAGTTTCGCTTTTCTTTTAAAAAAGTATGCTGTGGACATACGGTGGTTTTTCGTGCTTCCCAGCCCCGTGTTTGTGAAAAGCGGGGTTTTAAACTCCTTTCTCAAGCTAGCCCAGCAGCTGCTTGTTAGGTGAAAGGCCAGTCCTTTAACCTTTTGATTTCAGCTAGGATTGCAAAAGGCTTTTTCTCTGCTTCTCCCCACCGCCCCCTTCACCCCCCTTCTCAGAGAGACCAGCACCTCCCAGATGAGATCAGACACGTGGACCGGAAACGAGGTGGTTAATCTAGTTTTTGAAATTGCCAACGTTTTTAAGTTGTTTGAGACCCCCTATGTATATTTTAAGGCTCCTTCTGGATTGAGAGGCAGGGGGGTGGTGCGGGTTGGGAGAGGCAGAATGGAAGACGGGGAGCAGGTTTGTGCACCAGAGCAGAGCCCCGCTCTCCAGCCCAAGGCAGAAATCTTTGCGTTTCAGTGAATATGCTGCAGGTAAAAAGCAAGTGAGGGATTTTGGCCCATAAAAGGCAGGGGGCGGGGGGGGCAACACACGTCTTTGCTTTTTACCAGTGTAGCCAGAGTTACAAGCCTGGGTAGTGAGCAGCTGAGCAGGCGGCGATTGACCAGACAGTCCGTACTCTAACAGGCAAATTTTATTGAGTACACGCACAACTACGCAAAGCAAAGCGGTGACGTCCAGGCTCCGAAAACAAGATCTCACCAATCCGTTGGCCAGACATCCTGGGAGCCTTGGGAACCTGGAGATAGTTGCTGCAAAGTTCTATGTGGATTCAGCTCCTTTAAGTCCAAGGTGATTACTGGGTCTTTCATCCTGCTCATCTTTTATCATCTTTCCAAGTCTTTGAGGCTGGTAACACCTCTGCCATCTTCAGTGGGTGCTTTTCCATGCTCAGGCATTACATTTCCTTCTCTTTCCTTCCAAAGATACTGTCCTTGGCGTTCCTTATCACCTTCTCCTCTGCTTAAGGAGTCGTAAATCACACAAGAGCAGCTTCTGCTCATTAGCATTTGGGGACAGGAGGTTAAAAGACAGGTTACTTATGCTAAGTCTTGATTTTTTACTGTGAGGGTGATGAGATACTGAAACAGGTTTGCCCAGAGAGGTTGTGGAGTCTCCATCTGTGGAGATAGTCAGAACCCACTGGACACAGTCCTGGGCAATCTGCTCTAGGTGACCCTGCTTGAACAGGGGGGGATGGACTGGACCATCTCAGGAGGTCCCTTCCAACCTCAACCATTCTGTGATTCATGCCAACTGCAGGCTACTTGGCCTGCGCTCCCCTCCTGGATGGCCCTCCTATGGCAGAGGAGGCCATCCCTCACATCAAGGTCTGGTATGGCATGTGTCCCCACCGCTCAACGCCTACTGGGTTGCAGCCAACAGCGGAGCTAAAAGTTCTTCTTGGTGGCAAACACAGAGGCCAACCCAGTCTTGCCCTTGACTATGGTAGGAGGCTCTTGGCCAGCCCCAGTCCTTTCACCTGGTTGTCAATGCAGAGTTTCACCTGCCTCATCCAGTAACAAGTTGCTACCATGGCAAAGCACAAGCAGATTTGCATTAGCAGTATAACTACAACAGGGTGCAGGAGCGCGTTGAAGATGCCGGTGGCTGTGGGGGACCATCCAAAGAAAAGTTCCCACCAGCGGTGTTCTCCCACCCTCTTAATTCGTTCCATTACTTGTTTTATAACATTGCCATCGTGATGTACAGTTATTAGGATCTTTCTGGCTTCTGCCTTAGCATTTTCTAACAGCTGCTGCAAATTTGCATGCTCTAACATTTCTTTCACAAGCGACAAATCCATACCGATGGGAGTCGGGGTTATACTACGATACAAGGTATAGTTTCTGATTAGCAACTGGCTAGTAAACACAGGAGGTTTATACACAAAATCACAGCCTCTAATAATAGCTACGTTGCAAGCACACATATTTGAGTCATTAAACACAGTCTGATTATAAACTTCATTAATTTGCACGTATTCACACATCGTTCTAAAGCACACGCACCCTTTCCCTACGTACACTAACACAGTTTTATTGCTGCTCTGGGGATTGATCTCAAAATGACACACCCCTTCTCTGGTGTCAAAGCAAACATCACTCGCCTTAAGGGCATCATCTTCGCATATGAATCCCAGCCCCCTTTCCAAAATGCAGGCTTCCAAATCTACCGATTGCCATTTCCCACGAGACACCCTCGCCCACATGCGGTGGTCCAGGGGGTAGACCACAGACCCGTTTGTGTTAACCCCCAGGGCCATGATGGGGTAGACCTTTTCGATGTGGGCCTCCGCCACGGTCAGGACGTGGGCGATGACTGCGTTGAGAACCTGGTCGTGAGTGAAGTTGACGAGCCTCCACCAGGCTTGGAGCTGCCGCTCCTTCTCTGTGGCCGCGTCCCACACGATCTTTCGGATCTCGGTGGGGAGGACGCCGTTGTCACCGTCTCTCAGGATACCTGCAACAACACTCTGCACCCACATCTGGGCCTGGATGCAACTAAGAGCAAGGGAGATGTTATTTTGTTCAATGCCCAGTGCTCGCAACAGCATCTGGTGGTCTTTCTCATTTATTTGTTCCCAGGTGGGTAACACCTCTGACACAAGCCACTGCCCCATCCCAAGGCTGGCCAGGGATGAATTCAGGGGGTTGAGGAGGCCCTGCATGCCCGAGGTGACAGCCTCCAACTTGTTAGCCAAGACCTCAACGTTCATGCTGTTGAGGACTCCCATCCCAGCGCCTCCTCCTCCCAGTGCTGTGGCCAGTAGGTCTCTCCTGGCCCGAGTCCCCTGGATGGTACGGCTGTGGAGCCATGCCAGCCAGCCGGTGTGGAGGGTGGATAGGAAGGGGGTACAGTGCGGTCTGATGGATGAAATATTAACAGTGGACAGGGACAACACCACCTTCTTTAGTGACCGGACAGGCCCGGTCAACAGCTCTTGGATGTGATTTTTCTTAACTACATAAGGACCTATTTTGGAAACAAAGGGGCGCAAGACAGCAACGATGGTAAACTCTTTTTTAAAGCCTTCAGGGCCTCCTATCCACCACTTTCCTCCAAGCTCAAGGGACATTTCTACACTCAGGTTTCCTCGACACCATACCTGGAGGTTTATGACCAGGTGCGGGCAGCGTCCATAATCCTGATTATACCATGAAGCCTCCGTGCCTAATTCAGATCTATTAATTGTTTTGCTCTCGCGGAGGCAGTTTACTGGCACAACCCACTTGCCTTTAGGGGCAGTGATAGTCACAGTGGTGCCATCAATTTGCATGGGGTCAGTTACACTTTCTTGAGAGTATTTAATTTCCAATTTTACTTGGTTGCCAACTTCAGCGTATTGGGCTGTATGCCAGGCCAAAAAGTGGCACTTCGAGATCTTAACAGCAGCAAAGGAGTGTGTCATGGTGCTAATCTTGAATTTAAAGGACAGCCCCACGCTGTTGTGGGCCCAGAGGCAAACCACAAAGACTGGCTGGACCAAAGTAAAATTGCACCAACAGTCCAATTTCTCCACGGCGCAGTTTTTTTTAAGATTCTTCTTAGTTTTGACTTCAGTTACAGAGATTTGAGTTGCCCGCTGGTGAGTGGATCCATTAATTACCCTGCATCCTACTTTTATTTCTTGTCCCACCTTCCCCAGCAGCTGCGGGAGTCTGTTTGTGCTGTCCCAGCTCCACTCATTTTCCAAGTACACCTCCGTCCCGTGCATAACTACTGTTGACAAATTTAAGCCTTTGTTAGAATTTAAACCCATGCTTCCCGTGTATTTAATGTGAGCTTGAGACCAGGGCCAATCAGTCTCAATTTTTGTGTACCTCCTAACCCTGTGCTGGGCTGTGGCCCATGTTTCAGGGTGCCTTTCTAAGTGGGAACGACTGACTTTTTGTCTGAGATGCTGATGGGTTGGTTGGGCATGTTGGGTGCTCAGCGCTATGCACATACCAGAAAGCAAAGCAAATCCTGCAACCAGAAATTTGAAAGCATTTTCCCCGCAGCACAAACAGGGCTGGTGATGCCACGAAGTTCGCCCTTCCCGTCGGTCACAATCGCCTTCCATTTTCCTTTATCTGCAAAACATAAGCAAGATGGGCTCTCCAGCCCCGTTAATTTCCCTTCCATGCTTTTAATTGTGAAGAATGGAGCCATTTTTCCTGCCTTTTCGCCCCCTTTCTGATTTCTACCTGGTACACAAAGGGGCTGGCCTTGTTCACAACCCTAACAGGCCCCATCCATTGTGATTCCAGCGCCTGTTTCTTCTCTCTAACCCCCCGATACATTACCAGGTCCCCCATGTTCCACTCCCCAGAGCGCAGCAGCATTCCCAGCTGCTTATCCATCTTGGGGATGTTGGTCTCCTGCACTGAGGCAAGCTGGTGGTACATAGCTAACACTGCCTTCAGCACGTCCTGGACCCACCTGTCCACCAGGACACGGGGCTGCAGTTCGTCTGGTGGCTCCCCTCTTTGCCACCAGTGTCCCAGCAGCTTCAGGTCTTTTCCAGGAGGCAGCTTTTTGGGAGAAGGCGCTTGAGACGCCATGGCTGCCCGTAACGCCAGCAGGACCAGTGGGAGTTTCTGATCCCAGTCTTTCTTTTGCTGTTTCACAAGCTTCCTCAATGCTGTCTTCAGTTGTTCGTTGGGCCCCTCTGCTGAGTCGGGCTTCTGGAAATGCCCTGTGATGTGAAGCTTTTGCTTAATGTCCAGGGCTTGGCACACCCCTTTCGTGACTTCTCCGATGAAGCGTTGGCCATGGGCTGAGTTGATCTCCTTTGGGATGCCCCACTGTGAGAAGACATACTCTACCAGGATCTTTGCAGTTGCGCTGGCCGTGTTGTTTCGAGCCGGAAACGCTTCCACCCACTTCGTGAAGTTATCACTGATCACCAGGCAATACCTGTTCCCCTGGGCTGTTTGGGGCAAGGGGCCGATAAACTCCAAATGCAACTTGCTCCATGGCCCAGAAATCCGCTGATAGCCCAGGAGGGCTTTGGCTGTTTTGACATCAGGATTGTTGGCTGCGCACATCAGGCAGTTGCTGACATACCTCTCCACGTCCTCTCTCATTTCGGGCCACCACCCAGCACCCTGCAGCTTCACCATGGTCTTGTCTGCCCCTAAATGCCCTTGCTCATGAGCCAGGGCCACCAGCTCCATCCGGAGGAGTTCAGGCACCACCCAGACCGGGAAGTCCACCCCCTCCCTTCGCGCCAGGACCAGCCCCGAGACATCCTTCCACACCTTGCACCCTTTATACTCCCTACCTTTCACTAGCTCCCAGATGCTGGGGTCTTGCGCCTGCAAGCCCAGCAGGTCCACGCTCTCACTGTTTCTGGGGCGAGCCACCAGCACAGGCCCGTTCTCTGAGGATTTGCTGGCCTTCCACATCAGCCCTTCCTTCGCACCTTGCTTGGCTTTGGTGTCCACCTCCTTGTTCCACTTGGCCTCCTCCGTTCCCTTCTTGTGGGCCTTGATCTTAATGATCTGGGCCGGGTGCGCCCTCTGCTCCGCCAGCCTCACGAGGTGCAGCAGCTTTTTGGCGTAGGTGATGAGGTTGCCATCGGCAGACTGCATGTCCCTCTCCCTCCAGAGCGGCAGCCACTCCAGCGCCGCTCGCACCACCCAACCCGAGTCTGAAAATATGGCCAGCGGCTGGTCTGCTGGCGTGTTTTCTAGGGCGACCATCACGGCCACCAGCTCAGCAGCCTGGATGGAGTGCGGCAGGCACTTCCCCTTCACCACCTCCCCAGTGCCCTGGTTGATGGCGGCATAGCCCGTGTAGGTCATTGCTTTCTCGTGGTAGCTGGACCCGCCTACAAACCACACGACATAGCCACTCTCCTTGGCCTCCGCCAGGCTGAGGCCGCTCTCAAACAGGGGCACCTGCCGCAGCATGGGCTCAGCTGGGGGACCCCCCGGCTCCTCCCTGTCCCTCTCTCCACTGATTACCACCTCGTAAGCACAGGGGGAGGGCCCCCCCACCTCCCTGGGGACCTTGTTGTCGTTCAACGCCAATGCCCAGTTGGCCATCCTGGGGCAGCGCGGCGGACCCTCCTCCCCCTTCCCCGACAAGAGGTACCTCGCCGGGGCACGGGAGGTCTTCAGCAGCACCGGGGCCGACCCCACCAAGTACTCCCAGTGCTGCAGGGCCCATGTCAAGGCTAAAACCTCCCTCTCGTAGTCAGTGAACTGCTGCTCAGCCGGCGTCAGGAGGCGTGAGGCATGGGCGATGGGGAGGAGGTGGCCACCATGCTGCTGGCCCAGGGTGGCCCGCAGCCCCCTCCCCGTGCTGGCAAGCTGCAGGACATAGGGTCTGTCCCCCCGGGGACGTGCCAGCACAGGGGCTTGCGCCACACCCTCCTTTAAAGTTTTTACTGCCTCATCCTGCTCTGGCCCCCATTCCCAGGGGGTGTCCTTCTTCAGGAGGTGGCAGAGAGGAGCAGCTTTCTCTGCGTAGCCCTCAATGAACTCCTGGGAGAACCTCAGGAGAGCCAGGAAGGACCTCAGGGTAGTAGTATCAGCTGGTGCCGACACCTTCTGTATTAGCTCAACCCTCTGCTTCTCCAGAGAGCACCCTTCCTCCCCAAGGGTCACCCCCATGTAAGAGACCTCCTTCCAGCACAGCTGGGCCTTCGTGGGGCTGACCCTGAAGCCTGTCTTCTGGACAACCTCCAATACCTCCGCCAGCACCTCAAGGTTCTCCTCTTTTGTCCGGGTGTGGATGAGGACATCACCAGCACAGGACAGCACGCTCTCCCGGTGGCTGAGCTTCTCCCACATCCTCATCACATGCATGTGGCAGATGGTGGGGGCATTGTGGAAGCCCGGAGGGACTCTGGCAAATGCAAATTGCCGCCCTCGAAGGGTGAAACCAAACTTCTGCCAGGACTCAGGGTGTAGGGGGATGGCGAAGGACGGGCTGGTCAGACTGAGCACCGAGAACCACTGGGATCCCCGGCAGAAGGCTGCCAGGATGTCTGGGTACTTGGCCACTGCAGAGGTCCGCAGTGGGATGACACGGTTCAAGGCACCAAAGTCGACCGTCAGCCTCCATGTTTTCCCATCAGCTTTCCGCAGGGGCCACACCGGGGCATTGCTGGTGCTCTGCTGCTCCACCAGCACCCCCTGCTCTAGCAAGGTTTTGACTGTGTCCCACAAGCCATCCTCAGCCTCATCTGGGTACTGGGGCTGCGGCTGAGGAGGGGGGTCTGGCCCTTTGACTGCCACAACGGCGTCAATCTGCCCGCAGTCCAGCTTGGTCCTTGCCCAGACCCGGGGGAACTGCTCTGTGACCCGTTTCACTCGGGGCTCCCACTCAGGGTGGACCAAGAGCTCAGGGGCTTTCACGGACATCACCCTGTGACTTGCCGGGATGACAGGCGCACCGCTTTGGGGACAGTGTAGCAATGCTTGGTTTGCAAGGTCCACCACCACCCCCATCTTTGTCAGTGCAGAGATGGCTAAAATTCCCGGCTTTCCCTTTGTTTCCATTTTCCCAAATTTTTCAGACCCTTTGGCAGTCCCAATTTCAAAGGGTATGGGCCTTGTGAACGGCACTGGGGATTTTTGGCCGTTCGGCCCTGTCAATTCAATAATTTCACAGGTTTGGAAGACCCCGGCTTCGCCAGGGGCCATGTTCAGAATTGAATAAGAGGCACCGGTATCAATTAACATCACTTGTCCAAGCACCCCTCCTCCAATAGTTATATCAACTATCAGGCGCCCCCACAAATCGGTCTTAATTGGTGCCACAAAAAGGGGCGATGCGGGTGCCTGGCAGCCCTATTGCTGAGCCTTAGACCCCGGGTCAATCGGGTTGGAGCTGCTGTGCTTTTTGGCCTCGTGCAGCAGCAGTTTGTCTAAGAGCTCCCCGTCTGGCAAGCTGTCAATATCCTCCTGCTTCTCATATTTTATCAAGCGCTTCCTCATCTCAGCTGGCCAAAAGTTGGACTTCTGAAACCTCAGCCCCTGCTTGTTCTCCTTCCCTGGACCACCCTTGCCATCGGGATCTTTACGGTTGTCTCCTTGCATTTTTCTAACCCCTGCATTTTGGAAGGACATGGCCGAGGTTTTCCCTTTCTTCCCCCCCAGCATGTATCCCGGGAATGCCTGCTTTTGCAGCTCAAAATTCTGAGTCAGGATCTGCTCCAGCTCCGACAGCGGCTTTCTGGCCGCATCCCCCCCAGCAATCACCCGCAGTGGCGGGGTCAGCCCCACTACCAGTGGCTCCTTGAATTCAGGCCTGTCAAAATCAAGGGGAGAGTCCTTCGAGCCGGGCAGCCCAGTCATCTGATAGAGCATCTTCTTACGGTTAACGTAGGCATCCGGACGCTCCTCGGGGTTTTGCTTCTCCTGGTGGAAGAGCACTAAGGGGTTGACCTCTGGGAAGAACACCTTTAGCACAGCTGACTGGATGTCCCTGATGTCCTGGACATTGCCCATCTGCACGTCCCCCGGCAGTGCCGCGAAATCATCTGATTTCATGCACTTTCTCACCACATCTATCAGGTCACTCACCGAGTTGCCGCTCTGGCACCTGGGCAGCCACTGGGCCCTGGACAGCCAGTTGACGGCTGTCTCCTTCGTCAATGGCCCTAGCGTCTTCCCCAGTGTTTTGAGCTGCTCGGGGCTAAACCAGAGCACAGGCCTATTGGTGTCTATGGCCTGGAGTGGACTGTGGCCAGTCGGCTCATCAGGGGGGCTTTTTTTAATTTTGGAAGCCTCCACCTCCCCTCCTTGCAGCTGGCACATCTCCTCCCGCAGAGGAGCGTAGGGGGATGGCCTGGTGGGGCCGTTGGCACCCCACACGTCATCCTCATAGTCATAGTGGGGCGGGTGCGGGTCCAGGGACTCCTCCCCTTCACCGTTCCCAAACCGGCTCCTCTTGCCTTGGATGGCAGCCACTATGCCCCTCGACACCCCCAGCTCCGCCTGCAGCTCCTGGATCTTGGCGTGGCATACCTTATGATCGGGGCCAGTGCTCCGGTCCCGCTGGACATCCTGCAGGACCGCCCGCACCGCGCTCTGGGCATCGTGGGTCTCCCCAATCAACTTCCCGACCTCCTTCTGCAGCTCCTCCGATTTCAGCTTCTCGTAGCCCAGCTTGTTCTCCAGCCGGGTGATCTCCACTGCGCTCCTCAGAGAGTCCCCGCACAAACCCTGCACCTCTGCCTGCAAGTTGTCCACCTGCATTTTGAGCTCACCCTTGGCCTGCTCCAGCGTCTGCACATTCTCAAGAGCCTCCTTCAGCAATTTGGACAACTCCCTGCTCACCATCAACAAACCCTGCAAAGCCGCCCGCTTCTTGCACTTGTTTGTGGGTTTGGGCTTTTTGGTCTCCTCTGACCAGCTCTCCCACTGCTGGCACAGCTGCTGGTATGCCTCTGGGCCCTGGAAGGCCCCTGGGGACCAAATTGGGGGGAGACATTTCTGGAGCACAAACTGCTCCAGCTTCCAGTTGCTAACGATGTCGGTCATCATAGTGAAGGGAACGAGATAGGAGACGGCTCTGTCTCAGGGCAAAGCTACCATAACAACAGCACCACTGACCCACCCGCAGAGGAAGGCTGCAACCCTGCGACCTGCCCCTCCGAAAAGTCCCGGCGGGGGGATGCCGAACCTGGTGGCAAGGCAAGGGGAAGGTGGGGACGGGTGGCCGCGGCCAAGCGGGCAGCTGCCGCGACCCAACGGCTCCCGGGGAAGGGATGGGGAAGGGATGCAGGAACGGGCAAAGCGAAGCAGAGGTGTAGTAGGACCCCAATAATAAGATCTCACCAATCCTTGGCTGGATGTCCTGGCAGTCCCAGAGATCTGGAGGCAGTCGCTGCAGAGCCCAGGTGGATTCGGCAGCTTTAAGGTCAAGCTGGCTGCAGGGTCTCACCCCGGTGGCTTTTTATAGTCATGGCGGGTCGTTGTTTGGGGTTGATAACACCTCTGTTTACTTCCTTGGTGTCTTTTGCTCCCGCAGGTGCGGCATCCCTCCCCGCTTTCCCAAGGACACTTTCCTCGCCTTCCCTTATCCTCTTCGGCACTGATTAGGGAAGCTGAAATCACAAGGGAGCAGCTGCTCTGCCCCTTATCTGTTTTGGGGGGGCCAGGATTAGTCACCGCTCGCTCATGCTAACTTCTGCTTGCACCAAGTGCCCTGAAGAGGGAGAGCTGGAGCCTGTCCCTGCAGGATCCATACCCTCAAATTCCCTCAATGGCCTCCTCACTTGCTGCACACCCCGGTAGCACCTGGGTTTTTTGGGGGAGATCACACATGGGGCTCACATCTGGCACCTGTAACACACACACACGGCCTCCCAAAACCCCTGCCTCTGAGCAGAGATCTGCTTGCTGGGGGAGGCGAGATGGCAGGAAAATTCACACAATTTGTAGTTTAGGTCCATTTTGCCTTCTGCACTTCAAAAGCAGCGTTTTTCTCCATGCCACAAACCAGCCTGCCACATGCTGGCGTGTTCCTTGGGGGTACCGCGTGACATCTCAGGAGCCTCGACCATGCCATTGCATCAGTTGAAGTACAGCTGTAAATCTGCACCTGCAAAGGCGGATGGATGCCCCCCGCCACCCCCGCCCCCAACCCCCCAGCCTTGCCCTACAAACCACATCTCAGCTTGGAGCAGTTTAGAAAGGAAAATGTGACCCACTTGCTTTTTTGCTTCTGCTATTACACTTAACAAAAAGATAGCACTCATCTTAGTGAAAATGCTATTATTTTCATTGCTGCTTTTGCCCCTAACGAAATACTCCAGAAGCGGCACCTTCCCTGGAATGAAATCATTTAAAAAAATTAGAGGAGCAAAAAAGTTTACCGACAGCTGCTTGAGTTTCCATCCAGCAGACCCTTATTTCCAGGTACTGTGGTACTGGCCCTGTTGGACCAGGCTTGAGGCTGAGCAGCCCTCCCTGATCCTAAAAGTCAGCCCTTGTATCCCAGAAAGCACAGAGGGAATGGATTTTTTCTTATTTTTATGGCAACCATTCCTCCAGCCTGGCATTTACAGCCCAGCTGCAATTACCTGCCACGTTGGAGTTTAGGAGAGATGAAACCCCAGCCGGGTCCTGCTTCTTGTCTGCAGACCCCTTTCTTCTAACCCAATGCTTTGCTCCAACCCCCCAAAAGCAAACACGTAAGAAACCCATCCTAGGGAGAAAATTAAAAGTTGAAAATGTAACAAAGCTGGTGAAAACACGGGGAATTAGTGTCGGCGTGGTAAGGTACATGGGATGTGGGCTGAGAAAAAGAGGGGATATTTCCCCCTGGGATGGGCAAGGGGGAGACCTGCAGGGCAAGCACCAAGTTGAAGCAGGGAGGTTGCTGGTCTGGGGACCGGGGTGGTTGTCTTTCATTTCAGAAAAAGAATAAATTCCCCCTAGAAATTGTGCAGCCAAATAACACATGCACCAAAATTCAGTAATTCTCCCCCCATCTTGCCGCAGCCGTGAGACAAACACTCGTGACAAGGAGCCGTTGTACCCTAGCAAGGTCATAAACAGCTCTTGTTTGTGTTAACAGATAATTTCAACTTACATTTTTCTTTCCTCCCTCTTTTTCTTCCCAGGACAGCAGCTCCAAACAATGTGGGGATGGTATAAACAGCAGCTGCGCTCCTGCGTGTTTCCACGATGGTTTTATTTTTGTTGGCGATAGGCTGCCAGACAGAGGCATCCCACCTCCAACATGTTTTCTTGTAGGAGCAACACCCCGTCCTGAGAACAGCTTGGCAGCCAGTAAATAGATGGACTGCGCATAAACAACAGCTTCCAAAAAAATCAAAAATTAACCTCTGCTCTAGCACACACACTATGCTTTTACATTGCAAATATTCCTTTTTCTTTCCATAGGAGACATCCTATAGGTAAAAGCACTGCAGGGAAGCATCTCTAAAGCTTGCAATAATGGCCCGGGGAATCCTCCCTAGCCAAAATATCTACTTAGACAACCCAATGTATCTGCTTAGACAACCCAGTGTCACCGGCCTTGCAGCAGCCCACTGTAACATGCCCTATGTCCAAGGTTGTAATGGTGACAAAAGCCACCTCTGGGAGCACTTTGGTCTCGGTCAGAAGACCAGAAGATGCTCCAGGTGACAGCAGCAGTGAGAAAAGGGAGATGAAGCCATTGCAGCAGCAAGGGACATCAGGCTCAGCTCACCAACTTCACCATGGGGATAAAGGGAAAATTCACTTGCAGCAGCATTTCTCATATTGAGCTCATCCCCCTCCCCCAAAAAAAGAGGTGCCTACACCCAGTTCTGGAGAGGTCCCTATTTGGGAGCGAGGGGAAAGGCAAGCAGGAGGCAAGGAGGGGAGAAGCAAGGGTTGCTGCCCCCCGTGCTGGGGGCTCAGCTCCAGAAACTGGTCCTTAAAAGCACAGAAATGCGTTTGAAAGCACTGAAATTGCTTTCTCCTGCCAGGAAAGAGTTAAGGAGCGATTCAGCCCACCCTATGCTTTAGCAGCCTAGCCCTTGGTGGCAAGGCTTTTGGTGGTTAGCAACCTGCCTCCAGCAGGAAATGATTTTAAACCAAATCGGGGGGGGGGGGGGGGGGGGGGATGTGTTACAGCACCACGGAAAAATCTGGTGCAGTGTGGACCCAAAAACTGCACTGCACGAGATGCAAAATGATTTTTCCTATTCATCCGCCAACTCAAACCCAGAGGAGGTTTCTCGGTGTCCCCATGTGAGAACCTCCCCCCTGCAGGAAATCTCCCCTCACCCCGGGCAGATGCTGGGACTTTGTAAGGACCATGAGTATCTGCACAAGTAGGGCATAAAAGAAAAACGAACCCTGCTTGGCAGCCAAGGGGGCAGTGAATAAGTAAAATTAATAAATAATTTATGGGGTTTTTTTTCCCAAACATGGAAATACTGAAGGCTGACGCCAGTTCACCCCTGTAATTTCACATCACTTGTTTCACTTTCCGAATCCTAAACCCCAAGTGCTTCAAATCTCACCCTCCCAAAGACATTTCAAAGCCACTCCGATATTTTATCTATCATTTAAATATTTCTACGTATGAGCCGCACAGTGTCGCAGCTACCAAAGCAGCAAAGTGGGGAGCCCCAGCAGAATTTCCTTACTTTTGTGGTTTTTCAGACACTAAATTTGTTTGAGGTTTCTTGCTCTTGGCTTCAAAGTTTTCTGTGATGCCTCACACCTCTGCTTTATGGCAATCTAGTTTGACGTTCAGCATTTTCCAGGCCTGGAGAAAAACACCTCCTGGTAAAGATTCTACCGAAGAAAACAACCCCACAGCTCAAATTGCACCTTCTCCTTATTTTGAATGCATTTTGATCTCAACAGAGGAAAAACGAGCCAAAATTCATCCTTTTCTGCTTTTATTTTTAATGCCAAGCTCCTACATTTATCATTTTTCAATTCCACGGACCTAGATTAAAAGCAGGAGGAAAAGCTAGGTGATGAAATATGAAGAAATCATAATTAAAAATCAATGAGGTTTTGGGTTTTTTCTTCCTAAAGGGGATTTCAGGGGGTCCCACGGGTGCAGTGCTGGAGAAGCGTGTGGGGCTGCCACGCACACCTGGTTTGGGGGCTCCGTGCAGAAGAAGCTGCCGGGCTGAGTCTCCAGGCGCTGCCACAGCAGATGCTCTTTGACAGCCATCGGCAAGACGTCTGCGCCGAGACAGGGAAGAACCTCCTGGGGTGAAACCAGCCCTACCACCAAGAGGTGACTGTGCGTGGAAAGGGGGAGCTGGCACAAAACCCCTCCGTCGTTGACTCCACCACCATGGCCCGGCCATGGCTCCATCTCTGCATCTGCCTCCAGATCCCAGGTAAGAGGCACATGTCTCTTAAGGGTTGAGGGCACCTAAAATCATGCTGGAGCCTCTCCCCCACCCTGCTCCAGCATGTGGGATGCGTTGCACAACATGTGGATGATGGAAGTTTAAATATACAAGCGTAGTATAGATCTATGGGATATTATTACCTATCACCACATAATTTTTGACAATACTTTAGCTTTTGGTCAGCTCTAAATTGGTTGGACCGTTAGACTAGGTGATCGTTGTAGGTTCCTTCCATTTCTGTTCTGTTCTGTTCTATTCTATTCTATTCTATTCTATTCTATTCTATTCTATTCTATTCTATTCTATTCTATTCTATTCTATTTATTGTGCAATATATAATGGTATATACACCACAGAGTTTGTTTTTACTGCACTCTCTTAGTGCAGACGGACTGCGGGAAGCTGCTGGTGGAGAAGTTAAAGTAGGAGCTATCTCCGTTGCCTGTGTAACACAAAGACGATAACATCCTATCAAATTTTCTTCTAAATCTATCACAGGACTGAATGTTTCCCAAGGGACACAGCTGGAATCTTATTGCAGACAGGTTGCAGGGGGTCTGGACCGAATAGATACAGTCGATGTCATGGCAAAGTGGTAGAATTACCCTTTACAGGACAGATTGTGCCATCAGTTCTTAGGTGGAAAGTGTTGAGAGCTTGAAACACCCGTTAAATGTATATATTAGGGTGGTGGCTCAGGTTGGTCCCCCGAGACATTGCCCAGCCTGGGTCCACAGCTGCCCAGCACCCTCACTAGAGGCTGGCAGGGCTGCTGGGTGTTTTGTTCACATCATGTAATGGTCATCCAGCTGCGGCATAACACGGCCGATCTGGCAACAAATAGCCCGAGGCACTTTATCAACGCCTATATACAGGTAGTGATACCCTACAGCTCTATACAGTGGGGTCCCCGCTGAGAAAACCCCAAAAAATTAGAGTTTGCGCTGAACGTGCAAAAGAAACACGGACCATTTTTGAGGTGCTGCAAGAGGGTCTGGCCAAGCACATGGAAACAAACCTGTCCCACCCTATTCCCTGTGGTTCCCTGCAAGAATATACACCAGGAAAGGGAACAGGGAGGTTCTGGGGGGATGAAGGTGTGACACAGCTTTTCTGCTCTGGCTCCATGGCAGCTTACCCCACCGGCGCTTTACCTCTGGCTCAGAGCAGAGCTGAGCGTTTTCCAGGATCCCTTCTCATCTCTTCTGATCCATCTAATATCTCTCCAACAGCTCAGCAAAAGGTTTTCATGGGGCGTTAAGTTTCCCATGCCCAGCAGAGCCGGATCTCAGGGCAGCCAAGGGGACCCTGAAGCCACCATGCCTCACGGACGCACTTATTTCATCCCCCCCCCAAACACCTGGCGGGTGTTTGCCAGGGCAAAGTTTGGGAGGATTGCACTCCAAAACCTGAAAATGCTGTATTTTAGTATTAAGGAGACATTTATATTGTCGCAGCACCAGAGGATGCGGTGAAATGCTGCAGCTGCTGTGCAATGCCCGAATTTCGGCATTGCAATATTAGGGCTGAAGCATGTTCACGTCTGCAGCGTGCCAGCAGCAATGGGGTCATCGCTGTGGGATGAAGGAGGGCTCTGGACCTGTGTCAGTCAGCAGAACCCTCTCCTCTGCTTGTCCCCGTCGAGGACATGGGGGACATTGGGACCATGGGCCACAGGGATGGCTTCAGGTGGTCTTGTGGTCATGCAAACCCATTCCCACACCACAGGGCTGTTTGCAGCAACTACTGCAAGCAGCTTTGGGATTTTGAAGGAATAGGGCCAATTTAACGTAAAAAAGCCAAAAAAACCCATGTTTTTTTAAGCTTTTTGCACAGCTTTAAAACACGCCTGGGAAAGAGACAGGGGAAGCGAGAGCATCCTTATCTTCAGAGGGCTGTTTTTCACTCGGTCTCAGAGTATCTGATGCTTTGAAGGATTGTTTGCTGAACAGAAGGGATCACAAGTCACCTGTTATCCTTTTCGCAAGGACACATCCTCGCTCGCACGGAGACACCGCTCACATCTGCCTGGGACAAACACCACTCAGATAATTTCCACAAAAGCGGCAAAGCCCAAACAGGGCAATGCGATAGCAAACCAAAGCTTTCAGCCCCACCGCTGTGCCTCACTCCCTCTCCTTTCCCAGGTCTTGAAATTCATACAAAAATAATGTCGTCTGAAAACTAATATGAAATTGACTCATTTTAAGACGCTTTTATGCTTTTTTGGTCTTTTTCTGCACCCGAGATGAAGTTTATTGGTGTTACATCTGTTAGAACAAAAATCTGGCAAAGGAGTTAAGATGCTCAAAAAAAATCTGTTGAAAGACGGGTGAAGACCCACCAAAAAAAATGAGAGAGAAAAGGAGGGAAGGAGAGGGGCTTCCACAGGAGCAGGTGGAGATGCCCTTCCCTGCACATAGCCCTTCAAAATCATCCCTCCATCCCTCTCCCTGCCACTGAGCCTCCTCCTTAAATGAGTGTTTAAGAGCAAACTTTACCTTTATAACTAGCCTTGACCAGAAAATAGCTGGGGAACCCAAAAAGGCCTCTGAGGGAACATGGGCTGAGGTTCCTGATAAAGACGCTCCTGTTTCTCACTTATGTGATCCCCTCTTCTGTGACTACTTGATCTTATTAAGCCCTCAAAGAAAATCTGTACTTAGCATGGAAGAAAAATAATGCAAAGAAAATAATAGCTGTGTATTCCTGTCTCTTTTTTCTTAGGTTTCTGTACAAATCTACTTTTAGTGCAGACTCCAGAGAATATTTTAGCCCAAACTAACAGTAAAACAGAAATCCTCTGTGAGCTGAAGAAGGAACATACTGGGGTGTACTGGTACCGCTGGAGCCAGGAGAGGCAAAATTTCGAGTTCTTGGTATTTTCCAGCTTGTTGGGCAAAGCCACGTATGGCACAAACATCAGCCAGGACAAGTTTAGTGTCCATGGGGGGAGTTCCCACAACTCCTACAGCCTGCACATCAGCAACCTCCATGCCTCGGACAATGGCACCTATTACTGCTCCGTCTCCCAGTCCTCCCAGCTCCTCCTGGGCAGCAGGACACGTCTCGGTGTGGGTAAGTGTCACCCCCAGTGTTCTAAAATGTGCCTCTGGCAGGCTGTGATGAGGTCCCTTGGGTAAGGGGTTGGTAGACACTTCCCAGTTTTGAGATGCAAGGTTGGGACTCTGGGGTTTTTCTGAAGAGACCTATGAGACCGGATAAGGCAGAAAATACAGAAAATAGCTAAATTTTAGGTCAGCTGTGTGTGATAGTCCTTTTGCCACCAGCAAAAGGTTCTGCCGTGATCATGCTTTGAGCACTGCATCGGTCCTAGTGTTTTAGGGTTTCCATGGGAAGACCCTGATGTTGCCATGCGATGTGCTTTTCTCTTCCCCTGTGGTACTTCACATGAGAGGCTGGATATGTGCCCTGCTCAGCTCCCGGGTCCTTCCCTGCCCTAATTCTTCCTTACCCTTCCTCCAAGTGAGAAGAGCAGCGTCAAGGCTAGAGGACATCACCCCTCGGGTCTCTGGGGAGGGTCTGACTGCAGGCTTCAAGCCCGTCCTTCACGTAAAGGATTGAAATGGGATTTGTTCCTCAAAGCTCACAACCCACTGTCACTGGGGAGCTCCAGCCAGAAACCAGAGCTGCCTGCGGGTGGCATTGGGGGAGTGATGCTTTACAGACCCTCGGTCGTACAGCAGCTCTTTTCAGCCCATTTTTCCCCTTGACCACAGAGCAGAAGGTGATGCAGAAAAACTGATGTGCTTGAAGTAGGATTCAGCCCTTTCTTTGCAGGCTTTTAGGGAGACAAATAACTTATTTAACCAAGATGCAGCTATGGCTGCTGGTTCTAAAGCAGCCCCGGTGTCCCAGCCTTTGTTTTGGTTTGGGTTTTCTGGCAAATACGCCCTGAACCTTGAGCTAGCTGAGAAATCCCTTTGGGATTCTTGCCGGCTCAAAGAAAAGTTGGTTTAAGATAAAGGAGAACTGGTTTTTATCAACTGGGCACATATCTATGTGCAAAGCAAAGCATGAAAAACAGGATTGAAATTCAGCATGATCAAGGACACTCCAATTTAAAACAAAACACCGGCAGGTGCCCTAGGAGGAGTCAGGCTTTGCTGGTTATTTTCTTTTTTTCCTTTTAGTACTCATGATAAAACAAATTGTCTTTAAGTGCCTTTTCTTTAAGTCTATCATAATGCAAGGGAGAAGTTGTCCAGATAAATCCCAGGCACCTGATGTCTCACTTTTCCTTGTAAAAGAACGGTGGTTTCCGTAGGAATTTCAATCCTGGATAGAAATGGAAAAAAACCAGCTTTGAATCACCCAAAATTTTGAATAAGTGGAGTTTGAGCAGTCAGATCTACAGTTATTAAGGACATTACTGGGATATTTTCCTGACCAACTTTACAGAGAGATGAGTGTGCTCCATTATAATTCAGATACACCATAATAAATCCTGCCCTAGTTTTACCAGAAAAAAAAAGAAATTAAAAATCCAATAATTTTGAGCAAAGATTAGAGCAACCTGAATATAGGAGAGATCTGGGGATCCCTTAAAACCTCCCAGTGCTACTGAAATCTCCTGCTACCTCTGATTTCTTGCAATGCTGATGAGATGGTGCCTGGCAGTAAATGTAGCTTAAGGAAGATTCCCTTTTCTCTTCCTTAACCTTCTGCCCTTGTTTGCCTGATATGTTGTTTTATTAATGCTTTTACAAGCTCTTGGTAACTTCTGTGGCCACCGAGAGGTTCAGGTCATGCTCCTGGCCCCTCCAGATGACCAAGATGAGGGGTTTCCCGGATGGGGCTAGTTTTTAAAAGCCAACATTTCCAGCCCTTCCTGCCTGCTGTTTGAGAGCTTTGCTGCACTCGGTGCCATATTGACTGTCCTCTTCCCCTCCTTATTCACCAGTTGATGTTTTGCCTCTGCCTCGGAAGACCACTCGGGCACCATTCTCCAAAAAACCCGTGCGGTGTGTAACGAAAAGAAAAGCTTACAGCAAGAAAGGTACGGCACCAGGTTGGCTCAGGCTGCTTTGCAAAAGGGGTTTGCTGAGGTCCTGGGGGTGCCCAGAGTTCAGCTGGTGTTTGTCCTGGGGTGGGGGCAACCGCAACGTGACCCTGCAGGGATGGGCATCCAGGTCTACCCAGACCCACCGCTCCGGATGGAGCTGATCTCTGCCTTTAGGAGCGGTTTCCTGGGATATGCAAGGGTTTATGGGCCAGGATGTACTTCCTTTTAGCTCTGCCTAAGCTCTGGTGTCCCTTGTGTGTGCAGCCCCTGCAGGTGCAGCATCAGTCCTGGAGGCATGGTGAATTCCCATGCCAGAGATAACACCACAAAAAAGGTCATTGTGGCTCATAGCTAAGTTCCCTGCAATGCCTTTCATGTAATGCATCCCTCAAGGGATACTCCAGGGTGATGGTTATGTCCCCCACCCCTCTCGAGGACCTGCTTTGCTCTACTCCTCTCCCCACCGCACCCTTCATCCCCCAAAGCTGCCAGGGCAGGATGATGCCGAGTGCTGAGCTGGGGGTGAGCAGCTCCACAGCATGTCCCTTCCTGCTCTCTAGGTGCCTGCAGCCCCCTGGTCTGGGTCCCGCTGGCTGCCAGCATCCTGGTCCTCCTGCTGAGCCTGGTCCCCACCGCCCACCGCTTCTACCGTAAGCATCCTGCCAGCCTCAGGGGACAACGAGGGGTGTTGGGCCCTGGGACAGCCCGGGAGTGGGATGGGGAGCTGGGAGGAGGTCCTGGGGCTGACAGACACCATCTCTCCCCAGGTCTGCGGCGGAGGCTCTGGCTTCGCATCCACAGGCAGTAAATCCCACCAGCTCCCCCTACCTCGGGCAGGCACAGAGACGCGGCCGACCCTCCCCTGCAGGACGCTGAGCCTGAACGGGACCCCCGAAGGAAGTTACAGGGGACAGATGTGGGCTTGCACTGCAAGACAGAAGTTTCTTTCCTGTGATGGACCACAAATTTAATATTTTTTCGTGATACAATGGCTGGCAAAAGGACAGGGGCGGATCCTGCAGCATGCTGAGCACTTCTCAAAGGGCACTGAGCAGGGTCAACACTGCGTCCAGCTCTGCACCGGGGCTGCTGTACCAAAGGGATTCAGATGGGCTGTAAGGATGCTCTGAGAGCTTCTTGTCTCTCCTCTCTGTTCGTCCATGGGGCAGCACATGGGTGCTTTTGGTTTGCTCCTGCTGATGCTGGTTGATAAGACTTTGGTAACGGACAGTCTGAGAGCAACCGGCAGACAGCAGGGGCAGGTCCCTGTGCAGCTTGTAGAGGCCCTGTGCAGGCATGGTTGTTAGAAATAGTGAATATACTGCTCAGCTTTTTCGCTCCGCAGACTGGTGTCTTGTGGCTGCACTCAGTGCAGGACATGGCTGCGTGGCGAGCAAGGAGCCATGGCCTCTGCCCAAGCAAGAGTTAAAACAGAAAAACAGCTCCCGGGGGGAGCAGGTCTGGGAGGGCATCTTCTCCCACAGGAGACTGTAAACAGCCAAAGTGGGAGAGGAAAGTCAGACAAAGCGACGTACCCAAGGCCAAACACCTGGTGCAGCCTGAAGGCCAACACCACCTCTGATAGCAGAGGCGGCCGGGGGCTGGCCTTGAGCCCAGCAACACGGCACAGACAGCCAGAATTGCCCTGAGCGATGCCCATGTTTGCTGAGACTGGAGCAATACCAGGGTGTACTGAGGCCCAAGCGATGCCCATGTGTGCTGAGACTCACGCAATGCCCCTGTGTGCTGAGCCCTGAGTGATACCCACGTCTGCTGAGCCCCGAGAGATGCTGTGCGTGCTGAGCCCTGAGCGATACCCATGTGCTGAGCCCTTAGAGATGCTGTGTGTGCTGAGCCCTGAGTGATGCCCATGGGTGTTGAGCCCCAAGAGATGCTGTGTGTGCTGAGCACTGAGCAATACCCACATGTGCTGAGCCCTGAGAGATGCTGTGTGTGCTGAGCCCTGAGCGATACCCATGTGTGCTGAGCCCTGAGAGATGCTGCGGGTGCTGAGCCCTGAGTGATGCCCATGGGTGCTGAGCCCTGAGCGATACCTCTGTGTGCTGAGCCCCGAGCGATGCCAGAGGCAGGGTAGGTCTCCCCGGGGATGTTAACATGGCTCAGCCTCTGCCCAGAGCTGCAAGGCTGATGTGGGGCTGGAAATTTGGTGTCTTGCTGAGCGCAGGCAGCGGGCGGCTTGCTCTCGGGTGCATCCCCGGCCCCCCCATCTCTGCTGAAACACTGGCACCAGTGCAAGGCCAATCACCTCCAGTGAGTGCAAGGGGAAGGTGGCCCAGACACCTCCTGTCCCCAGCATGGATGGGAAGGTCAGCAGCTGTTTTTGCTGCTGGGGGAGCAGCGGGGTTCTCCTGTGCTGCACATTGCATGTATCCTTACAGCTGCCCACCAGCCAAGGACTCATGTGGCTCCAGAGTCCGCAGGGCCAGGGCATACACAGACATGGGAAGAGCTTCTGCGGGTGTACAGCATCGCAGTCACACAGCAGCATCCCTCTGGCCTTACCCTCCCTCCCCTCCCAGCCCCAGGGAGCTGCCACTATCCACTTAAATTTTTCCAGAGGGCTTGGTCTGAAACCTGGCTGTGGGTGCTCCGTGAGATGGATGTTTCCCCTGAATAATGCAGTGATAAAGCCGGCAGTGGAGCACGCTGAGCTGGCCTTCCTGGGCTGTGGTGCTCACCCAGACGCTCAGGCAACCCCAGACCCCTATCCCACCAGGGATGCTGCAGGGAGGGGTCCCTGAGCATCTCTGCTTCCCACACTTCATACCAGCAGCATATTTTAGCCTCTGTGAAAGCTCAAATGAACTAAACGTGCTCTTTTTCTACCCTGCGAGCACTCACTGCGCGGAGCTTTGCCCCAGGAGCAGATGATTTTTATGATATGTATTCTTTACAGAACAGCTATAAGGAAACCCTTTTGAAACTTCCCATGGACAAAGGTTTATTATTTCAAAACTAGGGGGTTTCCCTCTGTCTGCAGCTGCGTTTGAAATCCCAGCTCCATTTCCCACGCTTGAGGCATCCTGACCTTATTGTCCATCCCTGCTTCACCTCTCCCACCTCTCGGCCAGCAGACGGCCTCCCATGGCCAGCAGATGGGGCTGGGACTGGGCAGCAAAAGGCAAGCTGTGACCACCCCATCCTCCTCTCCCACAGGAAGGTGAGGGGCCTCAGAGGTAACCCTGCCCGGTCCGGTCCTCCATCCCCACGCTAAGGCCATCCCCACGGTGTCCGACCCTCGCTGAAACCACCCAGAGACCTTGCCTTGATAGATGTCAGCCACCTGATTATCCCAACTCCAATAATACCCCTTCAAAGGATGGAGATTTAACCCTTGGGTCTCTGCCTGCCAGTGAATAACTGTAAGAGGCAAGAGAGAATTTTCTTAATTCTGAATTCCCCGATTTAGCTTCGTTGTTCCTTTTTAAAGTAAAAAAAAAAACAAACACAAAAAAAAACCACAAAAGAACCCCATCATCTGCGTGCAACAAAACCAGGAGAGTGCAGCAACAGTCAAGGATGCCACAAGTCCTGGTGAAACAAAGGTTTGGGCAGCTTAGCAATGGAAACAATGAAAAAACTGTAGTAATTCCTATCATCATCAACAGGTTAAGACTGTTAATCCCAGAGAGATTTTAGCAGCAGGTTTCACAACTGCGAGAGCCGGTAGCAAAAAAAATCACCTCCCATTTCATAGACATTTTTCGCAGAGCATATATAAGAAAGAAACAGAACCACTGATGAAAAGATGGGTTTGTGTCTGAGAAAATTAACCTGGTCCCCTGGTATCTGCAACTCCTTTGGTTTTCTTTCCTACCTCGTCACTGTGCTGAGAGCAGGAGGCAGGGATGCTGTGTTATGGTACATGGGGGGAAAAGGATGCTTCCATCACGAAAACTAACGGGAAGATATTTCTGTGCATCTCTGCTAATGGCATGGTGCCCGGATCCACAGGGAGAGATACGGGTAAGGACATGGCCCCTCACAATGTCACCCCTGCAGTGATGTCCTGGCAAATGAGAGTCCCTAATTTATTCCTCGTTTTCTTCCACGGATGGACCAGCCTTTTGCTGTCTCCCACTGTCACCCTCCTCCCCACAGCAGGGAACATCGCAGAAGGGAAAATAATGGGATTTTGTGTATAAACCCGAATCCTCACGTGAATGGTTAATAAATGATGTCACCTTCAATAATAAAAGCAGACACCCAAAAAAAAAAGGTGGGGGGAACAAAGACAAAAGGCTTTTGAATAGGACAAGGAGGGTTTTACAGATCTATGGGTTTAAGTACAAAGCGTTACCTATGCTGCGCCCACCGCTGTGAATCATCGGGCACGGAATTGTAAAAGAGGTCAAAAATTACGTGTTGCAATCATACGTTATTTTCACAGTTTTATATTCTTTTTTATTCTATATTTATGTTTATATTCCATATCTATTCTATATCTGATATAGAACATATAGAATATAGAATATAGAGGAAAAAAAGACTACAGTTACTCCTTCAATAAACAGCGCGTGCATATCCTGAAAGCATGAAAATATTCAAGGGACAGGGAGCAGAGCAGAAATACAGGTATTTCAGGCCTTGCTGTAAATAGTCTTCATGTTTTTGTAAAACTTCCGTAAATGGATTAAAGAAAAAAAAAAGCCAGTCTTTCCAGAACGTCTCAGGTGTTGATCTAATACTGGCAGTGCCCAATTTTTCATCATTTTAGTGTACCCAGCCATTTTTATGTGGAGGGCCCGTGACGTTATAACAAGCTAGTGACATGACATCCAAAGTTATACCTGATTTTAAAGCTCCTAAATCTATAAAAAATAATTTTGCAGCATCATAAACACAGCTGAGTAGGGCACGCTAATGGCGAAAGGATGAGTAACATCACTATTAAAGGATTAAACTTGAAATCCATGCAAAGGGAAAGGAGATACGTATGTCCACGGGTGCTGTTTAAATTCCTCCCGACTTATCTTTGGCCAGAGTGCCTCTGTGCACGGTAGCTGCTTATTAAATATCTCCTCCTGGCAGGAAAAATGGATTCACAGCAGGAGTTCTAGGCATCCAGACCAGACTTGGTAAGAGGGAATTTCTAGATGTCTTTTTCTGCCGCAGTATAAAACCAGATACGTCCCAGAAGCTGCAAAATAAAAAAAATAAAATAAAAAAAAAATCGCAATTTTTACTTGCTCTTCCCGAACCCCCTTAGTGCACAGACACAGACCCCCACGCACACATCCGAGCAGGGACATGGGCAATTCTCTTCCCCATCTTTCAGAAGCCTCCAACGCATAAAGGGCCGCCGCTGCCCACAGCCCGCGCCACCTCACCTGGCTGCTGGGCTATTTCATGTATCAAACAATTTACAGAAAACTAACATGTAGAAATATTGTGTCATATATATCGGCAGTTATTGATATTGACAATTTTATAACTATATATTTATATTTATATATATAAAATTTATATAAAATCTAACACACAATATATAAAAAGAATATCTATTATATTTTATATATATTAGTTAAATTATAATTAGTTTTATAACTATATATTATTATATATATTATTAAATATAATTATATATAATTATTTAATAATAATTATTATTTATTATATATTATTAAATATAATTATATTATGCCATATATTATATATATTACAGTTAAATATATAACCATATAATAGATATTCTTTTTATATATTGTGTGTTAGATTTTATATATAAAATATATATGTGTTATTATATATATTGACAGTTATATAGACTGACAGATAACTATAGAAAAAAAACACTACGGAACAAAAAACTAACTTCAGGCAGCATAAGTGCTTCTTGCCTGTATTTCCCTGGACTTCATTGAATTTCATTCAATAAACCAGATTAGTAATATATAAAATTTCTGGTTTATATGAACCAGAAATGATTTCTTTAATATTATTGTCATTTTTTATTTAATATTATTTCTGGTTATTAAATTAAATATTATTTGCTGAAATAACAAATATTTGTGTATGTCAATATATCTATATTTTGTGCACTCAGGGTGAGATCTGCAGCTTCTGTGGAATTATATACAAATATTTGTTATTCCAGCATTAGCTGGGACATATCTCAGACCAAATTAATACATTTGTATAAGGTTCTCCACCGCCTTGCTATGGGAAAGATTACTTTGAGTTTATACACCAGTGGTTCTTTCACAGGAACCAAAACTCTCCCCGTGCTTGAAATATTTGCAACAGGACAGGAGGTTTAATATTCTTCCCCCAGATGGTCAGGTTTTCTGCTGAAGTTTGACTTTTCATTTAGCCTTTGAGCGTATGGAGGGGAACTGCATCACGCTTTTAAGCGGCGGAATAACGTTATTACTATTTGCACTTTCTGATCTAGTTAATAAATTAAAACCAGATGTGGAACACTCCAAAAAATCCCGATGATGGCATCAGTGCCGAATTTTTTTCTCTGCCAGATACAATATTCATGTGCTGTTGCAACAGGGATCTCACATAACCAACTTATTTAGTTCAATTAACGTAAAAATCCAAGAACCCCTAAGACGAGTCACTCACGGAAAGCTGCTGGCAGTCAAAATGAAAATTAAAAAAACCCAAATGGCAAAGCCCTCTACATCCTCTCTGAAAAGCTCCTTGGAGGGGTCGGGAGTCTCCTTGGCTTTTTTGGGGGTTGTGCAATGAGTAAGGGCTAAATTTCATCTTGCCCAAGCCAGACCGAGCCTCTGCATCACGCGGCAGAAAACCCGATCCTGCAGAAATCGTGGGTGTCTGCAGGTGAAGTTTTGCAACATTGAGTTTTTCAAGGGCTTGAGTTTTGCCAGGGAACACCAAAAAATGCCTGATTTCCCCGTGTACAGCACGGGGAGCAATGGATGCCTCCAAAACAAAGCGATGAGCTGGTGCCAACCACTGGCACCCTGCCTGCTGTGGTCAGCCCCGTGCCCCATCTCACCCCACATCTCCTCCACCCTGCGAGCACGATGGAGCAAGCCTTACCTTGCCCAAGGCGCAAGCCACGTTGTTTTTTCTGCTCTTCTCCTCTGCTTGTGGTTAAAACGTCCAGCCAGGAGGCTGGGCACTGAAATATGGGGTGCAACCAACCTCCCTCCCAGCGAGGCTGGTCAGGGAGGAGGGCTGTGGCTTAGGAGACATCTCTGTCCCCAGAGCTACACGTGTGATCTCGCCCACCACATTTCCTGTTGCTCCCTCCCAGCGCCGACAGCCAGGGCTGCAAGGCCGTGCAGGCAGCACAAAACCTGCGTACTGGGCAGCCGTCTGTGGGGACAGCCCGGGCACCCTCGGAGAAGCTGGGTGTGCGCTGCTCTTCCACGTTGCAGCATTGCAGAAACCACAGCTGAGTCCCACCATAGCTGACATCTCTTCAGGTACCACCATGGCAGGAGATGCTGGGCTACTGGGGGCCCCGCAGCCAGCTTGCAGGCAGGGTCACAGGCCGTTGGAGGCCGTTCCTCAGCAAAGCTCAAGGTGGCTCAGGCAGAGGTGCTGGGCTCTGGTGACATCCAGCTATAGGGCTTCAAAACATTATGCCTTACCATCAGCACCCAACGCAAAATTCAAGTTGGGATAGTTCCTATCAGTCTCTCCAAAAACATTGAGACAAAGTATTCCTGGAGGCTGGGATTGTGCATTCCTGCCCCGAGCAACGAGCTCCAAATGACAGTGCTGTTATTAAAATATACCTCTCAAGTCATCTCAATACAGGAGGAAACGAGTCAGAGCACCAGTGGAACAGCCATGACTAAAATAAATGCCTTTCCTCAGGTTGTTTCATTTTAATCTGACTCACCCATCACTACCATAGTCAGGATAATTTTGATATAATTTAGAAACGGGGGTCACATCCCACTGCTTAGAGCCCAAGCTGACATCCCCAGGGAGATGCCATGGGAAGGCAGCTGCTGCCGTGCAAATTCCCCTCATCCCCAAACCTGGGTCCCTCCTCACCTCGCCAAAGCTGGGACACAAACTGAGCCAGCTGGCCAGGGACAAAAATCTTTCCTGGCCGTTATCCCTCTTACAAGAGGCATCCAGGGTGCCCTGGACTGTAAAATAGGGAAAGGAAAAACTCACCCACCTTCTCCCCCCTCTCCCAGCACCAAAGGTGTCTTGCTCAAGGTCCCAGGTAACCACAGAATTGCTCCAATGCTCCGTGCTGGAGGGAAGAAGGGGTGTGACACACCAAATAAAGCCATAGCATCCTCAGTGGTGTCATTTATGGGTGGGCATGCAATGGAGGAGATGGTGATATAGCTCCTTCTCCCTTCCCTGTGCCGCTCTTGGCTGTGAAGCGAGCAAGGGAGGGTCCCAAAGGGCTGTGGAAAGAGTCCTGTCCCACCAGGAGTAGACAAGGGTGTGGACACAGGGCCTGCAGGACTGGATGCTGCTGCCCTGACGGGCTGGAGCCACGTGAAGCTCAAACCATCTCCAACCCGTCATCTTCCAGCTCCCACAACTGGAGACACAGGTTGGAAAGCCATAAGCAGTTCACGTGTATGTATATCCTATATCCTGAATGTATGTGTACACACCCAGAAAACAGTTTCTATGCTGCGGCAACCACATGGAAGAGTTGGACCCTGCCCTTTTCTCTGTGGTGCAGAGGACAGAGATGTTGGGAAAGCTGTGGAGAACCGCAGGATCCGTTCTTGGGATAAGTGTCCTTGTTCAGGGCCAACGGCTACAGAAGATTTAAGTGTTCTGCATTAAAGAATGAGATAATTGGAAACTTAATAGTGTTTCAGAGGAAATGGATGTGGAGTTTTGTAGCAAATGGCTTCCTTAAAATGACACATTGTAATGAGATCTCATAGTTAAGAATATAAAAATGACTGGTTTGGTTCAGAGCAAAGGTCCATCCAGACAACTATTCTGTCTCCAACACTGGCTACAGTAAGCGGATGGCTAAGGAATAATAAGGACAAGACAATCATATATGACACTTCCCCTTAATATCCAGACTATTTTTAACTAAAAATATTTCCTGAGTCTGTTGCTATCTATTGAGTAACCCACAATACGCCTCTCTTCCAAGCATTTGTCCAGGCTCTGCATCCTCAGTGTCCTTTGCCAGGGACATCGTGGGTGAAGGACGACTTCATTTGCTTTCAGCCTCACCAGTATGAGCTTCATCTGCTGCCCCTTACTTTCTGTATTGGAAAAGGCAGTGAATAATCAATCCCTCTCCACTCCCTCCCAGCCACTCATGATTCTGGACACTTTTAGTGTATATCCACTTAAATCATGTTTTCAGGTTAAGAGTCCCAGACCGCCCACACAAAACCCATCTCAGACCTGTGAACCTCCATTTTGCCCTTCTCTGAAGCTTTTCTGGTCCCTCTACTTCTTTTTTAAGTTCCATCTTTGAGATGAGGGGGTGAGACCAGCACACAGCATTCAAGGTTTTATACAGTGCACCGGACCATGAATTGACCAGGGGTTGGACCACTGGACCATACGATGACAGAGCTGTGTTCTCTGTTTTATATCCCATTTCTTTTCTGCCTGCAGCCATCTGATTTGCTTTTCCTGCTGGGCGCTGAGTTGGTATTTTTATGGTAGTACCTGTCTTAGCCCAAATTTTCACCCCTGAATGGTGGTATTTGGCTCCTTATTTTATAGCAAAGCCAGGTCTGGTTCCTTGCATGCATCACCTCACGTTCACCTACTCCAAATTTCACCTGTCCCTGTGTTGACCAGTCTCTGAAAGATCCTTCTGCAGTTCTGTATTTACAATACAGAAATGCGAATAAATTAATGTGCATAAAAATAAAGTTTGCAGGATGTGTTTTAAACATTAATTGGTTTATGGCTACTGGGTCCCACACACTCACAAACAGGGCGGGAGGCGTACCTCTAGGAGAACAGGTATGGAAAGAGCAATCACACTTCTCTTCACGGTAATGGTGGGGATCAGGCTGTTAAAAGTGAAACTCTTAACACCAAATTTAGTTTGTTTTGTTGATGACAGGAGAGCATTAAACCAGCTGCTGCTTTTTGACGCAGCCATCTCTCCTCCCCTCTGCCTCTTTTAAGCAAGGTATCATGGCTTAGGGTTGCATCTTACAGGTCAAATTCTACAGCGAGTGTTGGCTTTTTTTCAAGTAAATGCAAAATTCGGATGAAATAACAAGTTGTGCAAGCCAGCCAACGCTATTAATAGGACCATAAAATGGATGAAGCAAGTAATGTCAAGCAAGCGTTTCCATATGGCCAGCACTGTCAGCAAGAGAGGTGGACAACCAGAAATGGGAACACTTCCTGGATTCCACTAGCTGTAACCAACTACGAAACTTAAAGTTCTTTCTCAAAGATGTTAAGAGTAAAGATGCACAGCAATACCCTGCTCTGGGAAAGTCCTCCTGCACCACAAAGATGGGCCCAGAAACTCCCTGAGGTATCTCCACCAGGCTTTCCTGCCCAAGGTCTTCAGGGAAGAAGGTCAGTGTGCAGGAAGGAGACCAGACGTGACAAGTCTCTGGATTGATGGAGACAGGAGAAGTCAGCTCCCAGGACTGTGGGGATAACACCAAGGCTATGGGACCACGGAAAGGGGCTGAACTAGGAGGCCAATCACTAAACAGTACCTCACACCCAACAGAAATTTGATTGTGGGAATTGGAAGTGAGATAATGAGCCTAGTTCAACAACTAAAGACTATTGGAACCGCTGTTCAGACAAAAAAAAGTTATACACTGGAGCTATACAGATAATTTTCTTAAGGGAATTCTATATTCAGTGTTAGAAAATAGGAAGATTTTCTGTAGTTCTGGACTGAATCTCTGTGGTATTTCGGAGGTTGGAGCTGCAGAAAACCAACCTGTCCACTGTCAACTCCAGCTGTAGCTCTGGTGGAGTAAATTGTCACCAGTCCCCAAAAGATGCCATCACGGATTGCTAATTTACCAAATGCCTGTACAAACGAGCTCTGCGGCACCAAGGTGCGGGAAGCCTGTGCAAGGAAAACTCATTACACGTTCATGTCTTCTTTTGTCAAACTCTCAGCTGAGGTGCCAGCAAGCATGGAGATTATGGAGATTTTCAACCCAGTTGGTTGAAAGGTTAAAGGTCTACACCGCGGAGAGGTGAGAGCGCAGGAGTGTTTGTGGTTTGCATACTGTATTTTAAGGCATGTGATGTTTACCCAGAAGAGAGGGCAGTATTGGCCACTGAATTGGAAACACGCAGCTACAGTGGAAAGATAGTGTGTGAGCATCTGGTGAGTGACAGTTGCACTTGACATTCTACAAACCCCTTTAGTGCTGCAGCTTTGCAAAGAAAAGAGGGGCAGCAAGTTGCTCATAAACCACAGCTTCATTTTGCACCGGAAAAGTTGCATGCTAGAGTCTCAACATTTATTTTTTTCCTCTGTTTGAAACAAAAGTTTGTGATTTGTGACTAAAATTTGAAATCTTCATTAAAACTTTCCATTCCTCCTTACGAAAGAGATCCTTCAAAGGTTAACAACAGGAAGAATCATCAACGCTGAAGCCAAAACAATCCGGTGTCACTGCCCGAGTTACCATCACTGATCGCTTGCAGGGATCAAGCAGCACCTGCTCATCATCAGCGATGCTGCATCATTGACCGGCAATGGCAAGTCCTTCTGAAGCACCACGAGGAGGTACCATGGGCAGCAGAACAAGGGACCTGACAGGGCACGGTCATCTTGATGCTCCTTTTGGTCTACCAACCATCACAGTGTAATTCCCATATCCTGAGACGTGCTCCTGCTGCCAGTCACGCAATACTCTGAGACATCCATGTGATGTCTGATGTTACTGACACTGAGAAGCTGAAGGGTTTCTTACCACTATGAAAAAGTGACTGAGATCCTTCCACACAATGATTAAGAAATCAATCATATCTGAAACTCAGCTCTGATGCCCCAAGCTCCCTCTCATTTCCCATGTCTTCTTTGTTAAATGGATGTAAGCAAGCACAGAGAAAATTAATCCTAAACTCACCTCCTGCCAAGTCCCATTCAAAAAAGACAGACCCTTGTGAGTCTGTCTCTTCCCCGTGTGATTGTGTCTCTTCTCTCCTTGCTCCTGTCTTCTTCCGTCTAATTGTTTGACATTAATTAAATACACACCTAGGCTGGCTTCATCATATAATGATAAACCTCAGTCATGAGTAACTGAGGTTGGAGTTCACCAGCAATCAGAGGCCTGCAACCTTAGCTAGGAGTAAAATGAAACTTACTGGTAGGTTTGGGAGAAAAAAGGAATGACCTTCTATGGTCTAACCAACATGTCTGGTCTCCTGACATCTCTTATGAGATGATCTGCAGAAGTTACTGGTTGTCTGAGTTTTTTCTTCCTTAGTCATACTGTAACTGTGGCACTACAACAGAAGTTACTAATAAAACATGTTATTAATGCTAGCGTTTCACTGATTTGACTCAGGTCCTCAGTCTAATAATGACAAGTCTATTGCAAAATATCATCTAGAGGACAAACTGCCAAACCAGAGCATGCTAAAATCAAAGAAATTCCTTAATTAATCTGATTAACCACATACTCCTCCCAGTTTTGGAGCAGGTCATCAGTACAAAACTTACATATACTGATCCAAATTATTTATACAAGTGTTGATTTTAAATTAGAGCTTTTCCAGGAGGTCCTGTTTGGGCCTGGAGGTATTCGTAATCAAATAATTGCCATTGCAACTGTTTTAGTTGTTCTTATTTGTCACTATGTGAAATAGAAACAGCTTTGTGCTAAGCAATACCTAAACACAGAAGCCAGAAAAAAAATTATCCCTGTCCAAGCTAATTTATTATTTAGGAGACATGAGACGGGGGCACAGGAAAGGGGAGGTTTTATCTCATCACACAGAGACGTCTCCATCGGAGCTACACTTCCCTGGTTCCCTCTCTGGCCAACATAGTGTGTCCA
This sequence comes from Chroicocephalus ridibundus, assembly GCF_963924245.1. NCBI lineage: Eukaryota > Metazoa > Chordata > Aves > Charadriiformes > Laridae > Chroicocephalus > Chroicocephalus ridibundus. Next base: position 48,463,557 of record NC_086288.1, read on the forward strand.
CGCTGAAAAGAGATGCATAGGAGCCCGGTTAAGGCTATAGCTCCCTGCTGACAATAAGCTTTTGTCTTGCCTTAAAGGCTATATTCATTAGCAGTTTCTTACAGGCAGCAGAAAGGAATAGCTCCCCCTGAAGCCGTCTCCTGTGACTCCCCAAGGTCGCCCTTGCCCAGCACAACAGGCAAGCGTCAGAAGAGACAGGGGCTGCTGGGATCTTTCATGTAGTGGCGAGTCACAAAGCGCTTCAGCAAACGAGAGCACGAAGAGAAAAGGGAGACCTCTGAATGGTGACGCAGGGTACGAAACCAGCTCATTCTGTGAGCCATGAGGACCAAGATCAAGGATACCTCCACACCCAGGAGAGGCATCTCTGGGCTCCAGTTTGGTACCCCGGACTGATTAATAATAAAATTTACTGTTAATCAGAGACAAGAGAGAAGTAAGAAAGGCAACAGCCCTTCCCAGGTGATCCTTTAATCGTATAGGCCCTCCCAGCACATCCACGACCACATCTCTGAGGACATTCACCATGTGCTATACTTAAGTGTCCACGTTCTACAGCAGAGTGAGAACCTAATCCTGACAAACATTTGATCCATCCTCATTTGCCAACACGTTCACTTCTACTTGAACCGTACTGAAAAATGGGGATCAGGAATTTTCCAACTTCGGCCTTGGGAGGGTCGTGCTTTTGAAATTTCATTTTCTGTCACTGATTTGTAATGGTGATGGAATTGAGGGGCACTCACACAACAATCCCAATGGATGGCAGGAACCGGCTCACTTCAGCCTCTCAGAAAACATGAGACTCAACTGTAGCCATCTGCAAGGCAGGCCTGTAGTTTCAGTTCCTTGTTTACATTCCTTCACCAGCCCATGAAAACAGGCGCTTCCCAAGAGCAGCTTATCCCATTATAAAGGGAGGATGAATTCTACTTAGGATATGGAGAATAAACTGCCCACTTGATGTCTCATCTGGAGATGTCTGGAGTGCTAAGAGGTGACTTGTAGCTCAAGTTTGACATTCACATTTGCTTGACAGGATTTTGAGATCCAGATCCTTGTAATGTTATTAAACTGATGAAACCTAATTCCTCTCTATTTTGCCAAAACCCGCTCTATTTCAGATAGACATCACAAGTCTCTCAGCCTCATGAAGGTATGAATTTCACAGATCTCAGCAGGCCTATTTCAGGTAGACATCACAAGTTTTACAGCCTCATGAAAGTATGAATTTCACACATCTCGGTAGGCCTAACAGCAGCTTTCCTCACTCACCAATGCGCCTTGGCGCCCAATGAAATAAACCCAGTTCCCGAAGCATTTTCCATAACTCATCTCTAAGTAGCAGCCACAATAGCAGCGGCATCAAAGCCATCTGCGCCTGGTTTCTGACATGCCCAGGAAAAGGGGGCTTTCTTTGCAAAGGAGAAATAGAAAAACATCTCGCACAGAAAAATAACCAGCAGGAAAGCCAGGAAGTGACAACCAAAGAAATAAATAATACAGTAGCCCAGCACCTCGCCGCCTGGTGAAACTGTTGCTATTGTATGTGCAAGGCTCCAGGAAGCATCACCCATATCCGTGTGCAAGTGGTCACCTGGAGGCAGCAGCAAGGGCCCTCTCCGTTGAAGCTTGCAAGGGGTTTTTTGGCAGGGCGGAAGCCCCTGTGGTTAGAGAAGAAAACCGCAAGGTGTTTAAAAAAAAAAAAAAAAAAAAAAAGCATATCCCTGGGGCATGAGGCTTTTTTGGTGGGTTTCAAATCACAGACCACGTGCCTTGCACAAAGTGGCTTTTGCAGAGCAATTGCAAAGAAGAATTGCAAAGAGAACAATCGAACACCTGAAGAACTCAGCTGCGTGTCAGCAATGCATGCGCTCGGAGATCAAACATACGCATGGACATATGCCATGGAACACCCCTGTCTTGCTTGCCGAGTAATAAAATACGCTGTGCCCTGCCATCTGCACAAGACCCCTCGAGCGCGCACAAGTGAAGGCAGCAGAGGCCCTGCCAAGAAACGCAACCTGGTCTCTGCAGCCAAAGCACGGGGCTTGTCCGTGACTTCTGCAGAGCTGGAGCTGCTGTGAACCCCCAGACGGCTGGGAGACATCAGGCTGCGGTGGCTGATCCTACCTCAGGCACGAGCATCATCACTATGCATCTCTACGGACGTCATCGAGGCAAAATCCTTGAGGCACCGTTAAGAACCAATAACGATAAATGAACCCAAATTCTGGATTAGAACTGAATTTCTTCAGAAATCTTGGGTTTTTTCCTTTCATTTTGCCGCCAATGCCAAACACCATCTCTTTACCCAAGAGGGTCCTGATGACATCACATCCTCTCCAAAGAGCGACGCAGCCTCCCAAGTCAAGCGAGAAAGACCGTCTCGGCTCCGCTGCGCCGTCCCCACAGACAGCCACCCCCAGGAGAAGATGGCCAGGTCTCCTGCGCTGCTCCTCATCCTCACTCTGGGGCTCTGTGAGTATGGACAAAGGGTTGTGCACCACCTTCCCCAGGAGGGGCAAGTAAACCCCTTCCACTGAATCCAAGAAATTGGGCTAAATAGTTAAAGGGAAAATAAAAAGCAAATCAAAAAGGCCAACTTTGAGGTTTGCTCAGTAATTGTGGTGGCCTTGCCTCAGCCAGTGTAGGGCAGTCGGAGGGGTGGCTGCAGCATCATGTGCACCAGGAAGGGAGCACGGTCACAGAAGTGGTTCTGGAGGGGAGGGGGAAAGGGAAAAAAGGGGATTTAGCAGTCAGTGTTTTTAGGGAGTCACTGCAGACAAGCTGGGAAGGGGTACCATCCCCGAGAAGGCAGCTGAAAGGCAGCACCTGCCTTCAAAGCCCAAGTGGCTGATTACTGAGCACCCTCCACGCACAATCCCAGCGAGGACTACAGTAAAACCGTCAAGTCATCCAGACAGCCCAGTTATCCCTTTCTATTTGACCTCACACCCGGTGGGCAAGGAACAAGGTTTGCCCGGAGGGGACATGGCTCTTCCCAAGTGTTTACCACAAGGATTTCTCTCCCCAGGCTGCCCTGGGGTCCGGGGCCAGAGGCATAAGATGACGGCCAGGTTTCGTGACAGAAGCATCACACACCCCCGGGTGGGACAGCGGCTGGAGCTGGAATGTCTGACCATCAAGGAGGACAGTGGCGCATTCTGGATCCGCCAGGACAAGGGCGGGAACCTTCACTTCATCGTCTTCATTTCTTCCTTGTCCCGGAGCACTTTTGATGGGAACGAGAAGAAATCCACACGCTTCGAGGCGAGGAAAGACGGCAGCTCCTACCAGTTGATAGTGAAGTCTTTCACGCGGGAGGACGAGGGGAACTATTTCTGCGTCGTGAACAGCAACCAAGTGCTCTACTTCAGCAGCGGCCAGCCTGCCTTCTTCCCAGGTCAGCAACACCTCCACCCAACCTTGCCCAGCTCTGCCAAAATGCCCACCTGCATGGACAGCACCTCCTGTCCATGCCTTTTGTAATCGGTCGCCTCTCCCACAAACCCTATTTTCCCTGCTTGCTTGCCCAAGGCATCTTGTGACCAACCCACCGGTCCTCCTGCCAGAAGCTTCCTGCTTGCCATCTCTTCTCATGGTATCGCTCCTGCCCGAAGGCAAAGATGATCGGGCAGACCCAGCATCACCTGCCCATCCCCACTTCTCCATCCCATTCATGGCTCTGAAGGGATAAGACTAAAGCAAAGTTCTCCCTCATCCCTCCCTCCTTCAGAAATAAGGAGCCTGCAGCTCCTTATTGGGTCTTGGGAGACCCTCCTTGGGGGAGTCACCATCCAAAATGGGCTCTATGAAAGGGGCTCTGGACCTGATCCCTACACTGGCCAGAGAAGCAGCCATGCCCTGGCAGGGGTGGGAGAGAAGAAAGGCAGGAGAGCACTATTGTATTGTGTTTCCCTGTATGCTGTATTCATCCATTTTCACTTACAGTCCTCACCACAGCGGCACCCACTGCACCGGCACCCACCACCCAGCATGGCATCACCGAAAAGGATCCCTGCCCGATGACCCCAGATCCAGGTAGCCCAGCTGCAGGGAGGGAGCGGGGAAGAGCTGGGCTTTGGTCCACTGATACTAAGGGGGATCCTGCAGGAATTTTGGGATAGGGGGAGAGGGAAAAATACTTAGAGCTTTATCAGAGTTGGACACGTGGGTACACGCAGCTGGGAGGGTTAAACTCCAACATCTCATCCCTCATAGGAAAGGCTAAGGATGACTTAAAAAGCACGAGGATGCCTCATGACTGGGTACATTGGGAAGACTTGGAGGGAGGGCAGAGCCTCGGGGGCTGGTGCTGGTTTTAGCCTTGGCAGTGGAGACAAGAAAATTTTTGGCTACACATCCTCCCTCAAGTCCTCAGGAAAATGCTGACAGCAGCAGCACTAACGAATGCTTATCGCTGGGGATGACACCAGGGCTTGTGGACACCCCTGGTACCCATCTCTGCCTTTGCAGGCCAGGGGAAGCCCTCTGCTTCATCGCCAGCCTCACTGAATGCCAGGCAGGTCCCTTGGCTCCACCACAGCTGGCCGTAACACCAGTCACGAGTATCTTTCCTCTTCTCTATTCCTGCAGAGACCAGCAAGAAGAAAGAGATGAATTTCTTCTGTGAAATCTTCATCTGGGTTCCCTTAGCAGCTGCCTGCCTCCTGCTCCTCCTCGCCCTGGCAGTCACCATCGCCCTGTGCCAAAGTAAGACTCACCCATAACCCCCCGTAGATATTCCTCTAGCCTGAAACTGCAGCCCTGTCCTTCAGGGGAATGGATCTCCCAGCTACCCCCTTTACGTAGGCACCAGATAACCAGGACACAGTCAACACAAGAGAAGGACCACTGTTAAAAATCCATGTCTGCGTTTTCCTCATCAGTAGGCTTAGGCTGAGAAATAATTTTCAACTTCTACACTACAAGGAAGAAAAATAAATTATAAATAGAGAAAGCTTTATCAAACTGTACTGGCTCTAACAATGGCTCTAAGGTGGCTCTAACCATCCTTAAATCGGTGTATCAGAGGGTAAAAGTACCAGAACTTGAAACACTTTGACAAAATCGGGTAAACATGCTCCAGCACGGGGCTTGCAAATTCAAATGCTGTGACAGCTTGAGCTGTACGCAAACGAGCAACTTAATTGCACAGGTTCAGAGACTGCTATGGCTAAAGCAGTAAGGCAAAATCCCTGGGTAGGCAAAAGTCCTCTGGTGAAATTTCATGTTTGAAATGCCTTTAAATTACCCCGAGCAAGCAGTGAGTGCAAATGTATTTAAATCAATTCAACGCTCACTGAAATCAGTTTAACTTCCCGATATCCCCAGAAGTTACATTAAACTGGCTCAGCTCATCTGCCTGGAACACCAGAGTGTTTTGCTGCTGAATTAACCTAACTAGATCCTGACTAACCCCACAGCCCGGAGCTGATGTGGGATGAATTTACCAGCTGACCCAGTTTAAAAAAAAAAAAAAAAAAAGTACAATTTTGCAGCATCCTTCAGCCCTGAAAAATACTGATCAGCATGGTCTGCAGCGATAGGAAGGAACGCATGGAAAAACACAGATGAGCCACAGCCAAAAATCATTCTTCTTGAGGGAAATAGCTGGCGATGCAGCCGAGCACCCAGAGTTGGTCCAGATTTCCCTCTGAAGTCACCAGGAGCCTTCCCTGTGCGCTAGGATTCCCCAGTGACCTGCAACATCGCTAACCTACAAATGCCACCCGATGATTTATTTCTGCCTTTTAATGCTGATGTGATTTACCAGCGAAAAGCCATTAGCTGCAATTAATTTCTGCAGCAGGCAGCCCCGAGCCCTCAAGGACAGATTTTTACCTTGTGCTAAAATTAATGGCTGGACATTGTTATTTTGCCGTGTACGTTCCAAAGTGACGACGTCGATGCTAAAATGGGGAAGAGCATCGTTCAACTTGGTTGCATGCTGTGTGGCATCATTGCCACTCGCCTGTTGTAGAAATTAATTGCTGCCGATGGATTTTCAGTAACATGCCAAAGTCGCTGGAGACAGCAAAAAAAAAAAAAAAAAAAAAAAAAAAAAATTCACCATCGGCATTCCCAGGCTGACCCTGCTACTGTTACTCCCATGAAAATCTAATTCATGAAAATATTTCAGTGGACTGCTGGGGGAACGTGAGCTGCAGCACCGCTCACTTGCACGGCTTTCCTCAAAGATAAGCTCCGTTTATCCGTCGTTAGTCTCACAGCGGCCGCCAGCCCTACCTTGCTGCAGTGCTTCCTTCCCGAGCTGGGACTTGGCATCTTTGAACTAAAACGTTTTCTTTTTTATTTTAGAAACCAGAAGACGAAGGTGCAGATGTAAAAGGTTAGTGAGTGACAGGTGTTGGCACTTAGACTCAGCGGCACCTCACCCTCAAGCGAGCGATAAAGCAGGCAGGTGCCAAAAAGCCATCTAAATATTCTCCATCCAATACACAGTGGATGCGAGGGGACTGCGCAATGAATTAAGGGCAAAAAAGAGATAAGATTATCTTCTCCTGCGGGGTTTGCTTTTGGGTTTTTTAAAACAATTTAAATCACTGACAAGGTAGTAGCTACTTAACAGAAAGACAAGGGGTGTTTGTGGCAGCCTAAAAACTTTGTGCATCACCCCACGTTCATAACTTTTATCACATTTTAGTGCTCACAATGCTCTGCTCGGCGGTGACCGTATTTCACCCCTTCCCCTCCCCAAACTGTTCATTTGATTCCATCACCAGATCTTCAGGTTGCGCCCATGGATTAGATGCCAGTCATTGCATCTCAAATCCCCCTCTGCGCAATTTTTGGACCAACACCAGCATGGCTTTATGCCCCTATTTCCCCAACAGGCACGAAGTGAGAGTAGCCGAGTGGCTGATGCAGCCTTCAAATGACTTTCCTGGGAAACAGCAATGCAGAGAGGCACAGCTTTAGAGTTAACCTATTTTCTAGGGCAGACAGGAACATTTTTTTAATGCTTTTCCCTCCCGCCTCCCCAACCCACCCATCAACCCGAGGCACCAGGAAAACGCTAATTGGAGTAAGAATTGCAATTTGCCGGTTTGGAAGAAGAAATCCTTTTGCCTGCGAGTAACACACGTTCTGCTTCTGCAAACGGAGCTGCCAGCGGCCGGTTCCTTCCCTTCGCCTGCCCCGCAGGGAACCACGGCTGCGGCTTTGCAAGCCTTGTGCTGGGAGCGCAGGCCAGGGCTGGGGGCAGGAAAGGGCTCCAGCACAGAATTCCCCGCTCCGGCTCCGGCCAGGTGGCAAGAAAGTTTGGAACAGTATTGCCACAGCTCTACGGCCTGATGCTTCGCACATCGAGCGCCTTTTAAATCAGATAAATTACCGTTCCTTGTTACACGTCCATGGGTTTCATAGTAAAAAAAGTTAATAGTTTTTTAGTTGCCCAAATTAACATGACCACTCAGAAAGAACCTCTCTCCTCCTACATTAACAGAAAATGGATCCCTACAATTTTTTTTTTTTTTTTTAAAGGCAGAACACATCAGAAATCAGTGCCTGAATAATAAATAACGATGATGAAGGGAAGAGGCACCAAGTGGCAATGCTGTCTGCCCTTGGGGTGCAATCTTCCCCTGCGCCTGTGGGAATACAGCTGCCCCTACAGACCCACATTTTCTTTTGCCTGTCTGAAAAAGGGAAGAGCCTGGCAATTTTTTTTTTTTTTTTTTTTTTTTTTAAACAATGGATTTTTATTATATCTCCTGATCCTTGCCTGGCTTTCCAACGGCTAAACGATAATGAAGAGCTCTCCCAGCCTTGTTCGGGATTCTTATCTCAATCCCTGTTGCCAGCCCTGGGCAAAGATGTTTCATCCCTGAGGAGAAAAACACGCTGCAGAGCTCTTCAATTTTGCACCGATGGAGCAGTCAGGTTACAAAGGACAGCCTTCCTCCGGCAGCCTTATGGTTTAAGCAATTGTAACATATTTAAGCTTGTATGTAGAGAGGAAATTCCTGCTGCTCTGAGCAGTTCCCAGTTGTTGAAATGAAGCTCTTTGGAAGTTAACAGTGCAATTCACCCAATTAAAAAGCGCCTCAGGATCTGGCCTGGGATTCGCGCTGGCAGCTGAAGGATTCATTTTCCACCACAAATTAATCTTCAGTGAAAAGGGGTACCAAATCTCCAACTCATTAAACCAGCATAAAACTATCAGTTGCTGGAGACCACTAATTTCCATCATTTTGGGAACACGCTGGTAGCCTAGAAAGCCTCCTTTCAAACTTCTCTGCAGGAAACTGGTTTGCAACAAGAAAAAAAAGAGTCCTTATGAACTGATAACAGCTTCCCCGACTCCAAAAAAGACCCGAGCTTTTCTTCCCATTTCAGCTCCCAGCGTTTCTGAGTGTGGAGAAAGGCTTGATGAGGACAGAAGTGTGCAGAAGGCAGACGCAAATTTTTAAAAAATTAAAAAAAAAAAAAAACACAAAAAAACCCAAACCCTTTCTTTTAATTAGTGTAACAATTGATTAGCAGTGTCTCTTAAGAAAGGGGATTTAGGAACACTTTAGAGCCTGCTCTTCGAGGTCCCTGGCTGCAGACCAAGGCTAAACAAGCTGATCAGTAGCCATACTTTAATTGTTGCTTTGACGTGAAAGTAAGTCTAAACCTTTTCTCTCTCTAGACCTGCGAACGGGAAGCCCAACGCGAAACCCGTCACGCCAAGCCGACACGTATGAGCATCTGCACCTTCTGGATCATCTTCTGGGAGCTGTCACTGCATAAGTGCATCACCTACATTATCTATACTGCTACTAGTTCTCACACGCTCTGCCTGGACACATTTGAAGAGATGGAGCAGACACACGGACAGCAAGCAGGCGCTTCTTCTGTGAGCTGCACGCTAAAGCACAACTCCTCCCAAAACCTGAGATTTTTCAAATTAATTCCCAAGGGCAAACACCACTTCTGTTCCAAATGGCAGAGCTCCGTGGTTCAGGCAAAAGAAACAGGTCAATCCGGATGCTGACATGTATCAAACCGATGAGAAATAAGGATGTTAGCCAGATCTTTCCTCAGGAGTGTGTAATTCTTTCTAAAATGCAGCTAAAAGTTGAATTTGCTACAGGATTACTTCGAAATAAAAACCCTCACTTAACAGACCCTCTTTTCCCGGTGCCACGTATCTGCTAGGAGTTTTACTGTTTCATCTAACATAGCACAAGGCTGCACTGAGAAGGTAAACACGGATTAAAGGGCCTTGTTTTGAGAGTTTTTACAGCCCTGGGGGCTAAGGTTTACTGTTTCCCTCTTGCTATCCTTTCCTTGTTCTGCTGCTAGCCCCACTTCTACCGATTTCAGCAGTTTTGCCTGAGCAAGGAAGGTTCTGGAAGAAATAGTTGAGTAGTGGGGGGGGGGGGGGGGGAAGGTCTTTGTCACTTCCTTTGGTTAAGCAGGACTTTTAGCCTTCCTTCTTGGGACATGTTCATCAACTACAGTGAGTTCTGTTTTTTTCTGCTCTGTATGTGATGTAAATATTTCCTTACTCCACTTGCACATCAAGAACTGAGAAAAAAATTAAAAAGTGTTTTTAGTTGGACTCGCTAATGTTTAGTTCTTTATTCAGCTCCTAGCCTCAAAACCGCTAAAATCCTTTGTGAAAATAATAAATGAGGGTCTGAGGAAGACTTGGATAAGGGAAAAGGCAGTGATTTACACACCAGCCTGAGCTTTAAGATGCCAGAGTTCAGCTTCCAGCTTACTACTGCCTAAAATGATCTAAAATTCTTTTCCCAGACTTGCAAGATGGGCCCGTAACACTCCCCCATCCCAGGGGGGTGAGAAGGTGGATGAGATAAAGACTCTGAAGGTATTCCAGTATTCCTGCCAAGGGGCTGATAAAAACCTGGGGAAAAAAAGAATGAAAGAAACCTTTTGCTAGTCTCCTCCTCTCCAAACAAACTGAGGAAATTCAGAGAAAAACAAAGTTCTCTCAAACTTAGTTTTTTGTAATTCTTAATTTAAAAAATAAAAATAAAAAAAGGACAAGAGAAGTGTACCAAGAGAAGACAAGAAGAAATACCGAATGACAACTACGTGTATCTACACACACTATAAAGAAAAAAATTAACAGAAAAGCCTTAACATTGAAACATCTACGAATTCAGACCTTAATAAGGGTGGCCTCGTTCAAACCCCAGGTGCTAAGCTGGGTGAAGCGAGGGTCTCGCTGCACCTGCGGTGCCAGACTCTGCCCTGTCACCAACATGCACCTGCATTTTGACACGAGCACGAAGCAGATCCTACTCACCAACCTCTTTTGAGGCAGACTAGGTCACATTTTTAGCCCCATTTTAACATGTTATGGTTACCTCAATCAGTTTGATCTCATCCTACAGTCAGCTCTAACCACGAGGATGAAAAGCTCAAGCCTTTTCTCTCTCTCCTGCGAGCATCAATTTTATTATTAGCTTGTCCCGGAGTCAACCTGTTGACTTAGTATGAGCTAAAAGTTTTCACTTATAAAGCCTTAACTCATAAAGCACTTCTGCAAAACAGTTTACAAGAGGTAGGAACATCAGTACCTCACTGGTAGCATTCTCTTACAGCTCTTCTCTCGCTGTTCTCAATCATTTTATCCTGCGTTTTCACATTACACCTAGGGCTTTGGTCTACGTTATGCCACGTTCCCGTAACCCGGGCTATCAGGCAGTGCTCCTCCTGATCTGGTACTAACTCCCAAACCTAAATCCTCCTCCAAGAGATTGCCTCCACACTTCCACAGCGACCTTCCAGCTCTTTTAAATGGCTTTGTAGAAAGAAGGTGAATGATCTGACTGCATGCATCTGGTGGTGTTTCCCCACAAAAGGCCCCCTACTATACCTGGGACGCGTTTCCTTGAAAATGCAGTTTCTCTAGCACAGTAGTTGAATGTGGCATGACTGAACGTATAGTGCTAAACATTGAACAGAAAACTTAACAGAAGCATTTTTCTGTATTTTGCTCCCTATAAGCTATGCTATTCTTTCAAATGAAATTATTATTTCAGGATCCACAGGTTAAATACTTATTGCTAGTTCTACCGCTATGAGAGTCAATCCTGTAGTGTAAAACAGGATATGGGTACTTAAAAATCAAAAGCATTTCAATAAGGTGAACCTATGTACAACAAATTCCTCACTACAGGAACCGCATGGAATCCTAATGCAGGATAAGCAGAGCAAAACCATACCCTAAGCAATGTAAAATACATATATTCGGGCATTACTAACTACTGACATTACTAATAGCACTGCTCCCCTGTGCGGTGCCACACTGAGACACCCCCCCGGCTCCTGCAGCAAGATCAACAGAGCCAAAGCCCTCCTGACACCACCAACAACTGGAAGCAGGGTATGTTTGGGGTTTGGTTTTTTCTAGTAGTCGTTTGCACAGGAAATAAACATCTAGAAAAAAAAAATTACAGCACTGACAGTTGCAATTACCATCCTCAATACAGCACCAAATGCACTGCACAGTGGGGGCTGCCGATTTTTGACCTCTAGTTCAGAATCACAGAACATCACTGATCTCTTTTAACCCCAGTGCCAAACTGGGGAGGCACCGGGAAGCCTCCTGTCTCCCTCGACGCACTCTTCACCCTGAACCTCTAACCTGCGCTCTGCCGGCCACAGCTCATGCAGTGCCCCAAGAGCACGCTCTGCTCAGCACAATCCTCAGGACCCAGCATCCGAGTGCCACAATCCCAGATAAATACCGACCACCACACAACTGCCTGCGGCAACTAGTATCTACCGGCTCAAGCTCCGTTTCCACAGCCAGATGCCTCAAAAGAAACCAAAGAGGAAATTTCATCCTTGAAGATAATCAGAGACTTCGTTCATAAATTCAGGAACCTAGCAAGTTTCCAGCAGTTTCAACACTCTGAAGAAAGGACTTTGATCGCAATATTGCTGTCGATAGCATACTCCCTCTTTAGAGGGTATATTTCACATGAAAGAAAGCCCAGTTAACAGACAGATTACAAATTCTCCTGCCTGCCAATTTCTGGGCAATGTCATCACAGCTGTAAGCTATGAGGGCATGGCTTTTTACTGGGTATAATCAAGCTATTAAAAATACATGACCGTTCACTGAACTCTATTAGCAGCTTTCAGCTTCTTACTTGCTATCAGTCAGGCATCATCTTCAATTCTTTATCTTCATTCCTGTCCTTGCATCTCTCTAAAACATAGATCTTGGTGGTCTCATTTTGGTTCTTAGATCTGTAGGTGACCAAAGGGATGTATCACCCAAACTGCATATCAAGCTTGACTGCAAACCGCATGTGAAGTATCAGTAGAAATATTATCCCTCTGTACCTCTGTGACAGATATCATGAGTCAGCAAAAACCTATTAAGGAATTAATTTTAAAAGCATATACAACTCTCCACCTGTGGACTTTCTGTGAGATACTACACGTGCATGTCCAGGGACCGTTGTCCATCTCTGGATACCCAGGAGTAAAACTTGTTCATCTGCCTCTTCTTAGGTGGGCTTTTCTATTTGTGAACCACTGTGATTTAAATGTTTTCAAAATACATCAGGCACACTGGACCAAAGTGCTGTGATTCAGCATTTGCTACACAAGCAGCAAAATCATGAGAAGTTTGCTTCAAACCACCAGCCTGACTCCACCAAGGAACCCTCCACCAGAGGCGGTGATGCCGCACAGCTCTCCAAAGCAAGACTGAGCTTCCTTCCACGCAGTCCTGCAATCGATTCATCTTCCAGTTCGGGTCAGCTGTAGCCACCACCGCGTCTTGGATTCAAACCTATAGCTCAAGAAGGCCTGTTAAGTTTTCCATCTACACATACAGCTGAGGAACAATATTGTTTATAATCAGCTTAATAAGACCAGTATTTTCTTCACAAGACAAACGTGTACTTTTGCATCCCAATAATAAGTTACCAATAGAAGGCAAAACCCAAACCACATCTTTTGCACCAAAACCTTAATAACCAAGATGCAAATATCAGCGCAGCAGTGAGAAGGGAAGGAGCTGACAGCAACTCCAGCCCTGCTGTAGAGGTGAATGGCTGACGCGGCATCAAGCTAGAAGGCACGTAGACGCCTCCAGCAAATCAAGCAAGTTTGCTCAAACTGGATGAGTTTCTGGATGCAGAGTAGCAATGACTGGGCAAGAAGCCTGGAGGACCAGCTGAGCTGGAGTCTAGAGAAGCAGCTCAAGGGTGCTTGTTTCTCCATGCAGGAAGCTGTTTTTGGACAGGCCCTACAGATCTGACAGCTTTTTGCTAACAGCGCGCGTAGAAGGTTCTAGGCTATATGGTGAGGGGACTCCACTGGGTGCAGAGGCAAAGGCTGGAAGGTGTTAGGGGTTAACAGGAGGCAAACAAGAGTCTGAGATATAGAACTGACTTTCCAAGAGAAGTGGAAGGAATAGATTTGCTCTGAGGTTGAGGGTTACCTAATTGCAGAGTTGCTCAAAACTAATAGTAAAGTAGCCCAAAACTCTCAGATGCTGATGGGCTAAAGGCAAACAACCTAGGGGTTAACGCTTAATGGTGGAAAGAGCAACAGCTGATTTACAATTTAAGCATAACTTCAGCTAATAAAGAAAAAAGGGTACAAGATGGTCAGTGAAAGAGCCCTATGAAGCTGAGGGAGGCATCAGATGTCCTCCACACCATACAGCATCCAGAATTTGCTGCCTTTGTTAGACACCTGCTTCTCCCCCATGCAGCGCTTCACTTACTCTGAAATATTTTCTGAGTGGTAAAGGATTTTGATGAGTTAAACTCCAGACAAATAATACAGCCAAGATGACCCCAGAAGAGCCAGTAATTGGTCACTTAGTCACTTTGTCTGTACTTGACAGACGACGTGTCACAGTGAAGGCACCTGAGCCCAACCCAGACTCCTCAGACTAATGCTGTGATGCATGTTGTGCAAGTGCTTGGAAGCCACCCCACAGAAACCATACCCTTGCCGCTGTTTCTGCGGCATTCAAGACAGAAGAGCACAATAAGGTGAGGAAAGAGTTACAGAAATCCTGGGGAGAACAGAAGCAGTGAAACATGACCTTCTTGTAACTAGGTTTCTTCCTTCTGATTCATCTGAAGTCAAATCTATTTGACATGCAGGGTCAGCATGACCTATCCATCACTGGGTTCCATCCTGAGCTGTGCTGAATAAATTGGTAAGTACAATTTTTGTCATGGGAGAACTATCACATCTGCTTGTGCTCCACATGCCTGGAAGCCTCCTGTGTAATTCAGAAACCTTGGAAAATACTGTCATTTACTCTCACTTCTGAGGGGAGAAGAAATTGTCAGTCAAAGTAGCTGTGTTTGTATAATTAGTTCCTCCCCTCACAGGCAAATCTCTCATGGATCATGCTCAAGACTTGAACTGAGGCACTATTTGCATCTTCCCCATCCCTTTGTTTCTTTAGCCAAAGCAGAGGAAAACCCACAGCGATAGCTTGACACTTAGTAAGAAAGAAGACACCAATAGCAGTGTCACTCAGTCTGTAAATAAACACGAGGTAGAGGAAATGCAGGAGAAAAGGGGATATCCATTTCAAAGGCTGAATTCAGGTAAGCTTTGCTCACTCCAGTCCACGCCACGGCAACCACCAGCTTCAGGACAGAGTCTTTGTTCCAGTCTGCATTGGAACTGTGCTGTTCAGCTACGTTTGAAATAACCCTCTAGAAAGTGTAAAAAATTCTTAGTTATAAAGTGGAGTAGGTCCTGGGCAATACAACCAGGGATTTTGCATTTCAATACACAGATACGATTTTCCTGTAAAAAATACTACAAGTCAGTGTGATGTGAAAACACCAGTTACTGCACATAAACCCAGCAGGATTCAGTAAGAGCTTATAGTAGGCTGTAAGCAACTCCAGTTTCCGTATTTCCTTAGAGAACTCCTAATTTAATGCAAGCATGAAGTCATAAAGGAATGTTAAGTCACTCTTCTCTCACATATATACACTTTTGTAAACCAATCTTCCTTTATATATATTAGGGCTTGAATTAAATCAGAATAGTAATGTAACACTATGTTACAGCTTTACTCACTAACAGTTGGGCTGGATTAAGGACCATGAATTTCCTCCCCCTCCCCTCTGAGATAAATCAACCTGCGCAGTGACAAGTACAGAAAGAAAAACAGTCTCTTGCAGCAGGCAAACAAACCTTGCTAGGAAAATCAAACCCAAACTTACTGCGTTGAGCTTGACAAGTTGGCTCTGAGTAGTCATAACTAACTTCAAACTCAAATTTTAGCAGCAGCCATCCTGTAAAACGTTAGGAAGAAAGTATGAAAGCAACAGGATAGAGACACATCTAACTTAACAGGGATCAAAAGCTCTAACTCATTATTTGTAACACACAGCTTTCAGTGCAGCTTCTACACACATTAATTGACCTGACTTACCGACAGAAGACTGAAATCAATACAGTATTTCAGCAGAGAAACACTGATTTTTAGCAGGGAAGATCTGTTTTTCAGCCATGTATACTTGCTATGCGCAGTGCTGAAGTCACTGCAGGAAAAAGACCTTCCTCAATTCGAGAAAAAATACTTCACAGAGCAGCTGATCATCAAGAGTACTAACGGGGGGTTAGGACATGAACTTTGCCTTAATGACAGTCATAGTATTACAAAAACGATCGATACCTTTTGAGATCAAAAAGGCTATCATTTTCTACCATCTGTTTTTAAGGTCTGATTATGTTTTATACCACCAGTCAGACTTGAAACCCCACAAGAACATATCACAATAGACTTCCAATTTAGAAAAAAAAAAAAAGAGTTAATGTAACATGTCTATTAATAGACATAGAAATAACACCACTAACAAGCCACTGTTATGGAAATCATATTTATAACCATCCATTACTTTTGGAGCACCTATAAGCTAAACCTTTTATATAAGCATAGCCAAAAAATTCTTGGCTTAAGGCCCATCTACGTTATAAGCTGGAACACTTGTTGCCGCAGAGTTGCTGTTCTGACACATTTTGCAAAGGAAGGGGGGAAGCAGCAGCTGCAAGCCCAATGCAGTATGCAGAAGTGACACAGTGATCTCGATACAGATATAAATGCGCTGAGTCTCTTCACTCTCATCATGCAGCAGTCTCATTAAAAGGCTCTTGCTGCACAAAGGGACTGGTTAAAGGCTTCACAATCTGGTCCAAAAGCGTAATAGAGACAGACCTCAGATCATGCTGTAGCTTTAAAATCAGAACCTTTTTTCTATGGATATTCCCCAACCCTGCTAGAGAAAGTGTACGCGTATCAGCTGCTAACTATAAGTATGAAAACCTCAGAGTATTAATCACTTTTCCCCATGCAAGCACTTTCTCTAGTTACCAGAAGCGTATCAAGCGTTAGCAGGAGATAACTTGCATCACCTCAAAGGGCAAACTGGACAGCTTTAACAACCAAAATGCAGACATATTTCAAACATGCCCAGCACAACACCCCGTTACTGTAAGCAAATAAGCACTCTATAATAAACTGCTAGCATCATCTGCTGGTGGAACTTCCACACTGCAAGCAATTATTTTTAAAGTAAACATACAGACAGGTAAGAAAAGAATTGCAATTATCTGGTGAAAACAGCCGTGGAGCTATAACATGCACTGTTTAAAAGGGAAAACAGGACCACTCTGTATTAAAAACATTCTAATACGTAAGTTGAGTTGGTATTCTGCTGCCATTTAATAACTGTGCCATTTTTGTCCTCTAAGCAATTGCATCCGAGGCACTATAACACTAACCAGCGTTCATACCAATGCCAAAATACCAGCAGTGTAACAGAGAAAGACATGCAGACCTTACACTTCAGGGTGATTTGGGGTGGGTTTTTTTTTTTTTTGTTATTATTACTTTTAAATAGTCCATACGCCATTTCATTTAAATCCAAAGCATTAAGCAATTCCTCTGCAAAGAAAATATTAAAAGCAATTTCAGTAAGACTAGGAAACCTACATGGAAAATAATATCCTCACCCGTTTATTATTGATTTTACCACTTGGTAACGCGGTTGTTTTGAACTCAGTGTGAATACAGTTTAAGTTTTGCAGAAAATCACACACCTGTATTTTTTCACACGTATCAAACACATTTAAAATTTAAAATTTGTGTGCCTTGACTTGCTCCTCTTAATGTCTCTTTAGGGATGTCCATTGTCACTGATCCAATAGAGTCCAACTCAGTCTCTCAAGTCAGGTGATGTACAAATTCAAAAGGTGTAGATTTCTCAAAGACGGTCTTCTCTGTAGTGCATTGTGCTAGTGCATTCAACCAGTGTGTCAGTATTCAACCATATAAGCTTGGGTTGTTGTTTTTTTTAAACTACACAATACAGAAATATAATTTTACATGTAGCTTTGCATGCCTTATGGCTGCTTGCCCTACTATAGGACAGTGCAATAAATACAAATATATGCACACTAGAAAAGATTTAACTGCCATGATCTACATCTCATTTATGAGTACAAATTTACCTAGTCAACAATATGACAAATTTAGCAGAAAAAGTGGCAATGGCAGTAATAGTCTACTACAAAAACAAGGCTAGAAGCAAAGTGTTCTCAAGCTACAGAAAATTTGCTACCTCCTAATATATGATGTAGGGCCCAGTTCCGCCAAGTGCAGAGTCGTGATCAGTAGATTGCATCAGAACATGCTTTTCCCCATTTAACAATGAATACTTCTACAATTTATTTGGTTTTGATAACTGTTTATAAATAGCACACTATAATGACTATTAAACTATACAGCAACATGACATTTATAGCCTAATCCTGAATACAAAGTTCAAAGAACATGACTACAAAGGCCAGAGAGCAAATGTCATCGACTAAAAGCATTTCCACTTCAGAATTTATTGAATGTTCTCTTACACAAACACTTCTCGATCGTGAAATCAAAGGAACAGGATTTCCTGTTCCCTCTCTGCTCCAGTAGTAATTTAGCCACGCATCACCCTTATAAATTAGTGATGGATTTTAACAGGTAGCCCCTTGGGGCTATATATTTTATATACTTTATATATATGCACATTTACTTTGAATTCTATGTAAAAATTGAAAAAATGTTTGAAAGAAAAACTCAGAATATATCACAGCTTTTTCAGCGAAAAAAATACAAATTAGTTTTATAACCACTATTCAAATTATCAAACTTTTTTTTCTGAAGTATTTACCTTTAATTATGTACACATTACAGGAAATAAAACTTTTTCCACAAACATTCTCTAAGGTGATAGTTATCAATAGAATGATAAAATAATAGCGGGAATAATATGAAACCAATGGGGGTGATAAATTTCTGCTTTTAAAAAGTAAAAAGTCACCGTATAATTAAGTACAAAAACCTGCATTGAATGACAACTGCTGGTGTAGTAACTTGATCAGGTATGGAGACCAAGAGTATAGTAAAGCCCTATGGTAATATTATTTCTGTAGCATTTCCACTTGGTATGTATATACTAAATGTTGGCAAAGTTTCTGTAGCATTAGCTTATCAAACATAGGAGTCCTCAGTCTGCTGCATAAAATGGAACAAGTGTGTTTTAATTCTCCTGAAATGCACCTGAAATCCAGAGTGTCACTTACAAACTGCATAATGAAACTTTTCTTCAGAAAAATATCTGTTTGGCATCTCCAGGGCTCTGTTCCATCGGACAATAGGGGCATTTTAATCTGAGGACAAAGACAACGCGTTAGAATCGTGGCAATGTGCAACAACTGAGCATTAAGCTTCTTCATCAGTTACAAAAGGTATCAAGTTTGCAGTGATAGCCCTTTCTCTTTCCCCCCCCCATGCAGCATGAAACAGGTGTACTCTTAAGCCATAATACTTAACTTGGCTCCATTAAAAGTCCTTTAGCTGAGAGAGACCTTATCACGCTTTTTCTTCTAATTATATTCTTTCTCACCTTTCGCCCACACATCCCTGAATTATTAAATACCAAGAAATTACTCTTCGTGATTAATCTATTATTTCTACTTCTGGATTAGTCTGCTGCATTTCGGCCATTTTAAATAGGCTGGTAGCTTTCCTTTTGACTTCGTCAGCACCCAGTGCGTTTTACTCTCTGGTTCCCAAAACGCTGTGATTTTACAACGCCCTGAGATCAGCTCCTGCAGGCTCCGGCTAAAGAGGTCAGCTTGGCCTTCCTGCTGAGGTCTCTCCACTGATACAATTCCACCTGGTTACAATATTTCTTCTAGCATTGATTCATTTTTCCCCATCTCTAAATTTGGGCCTTTCATTCCCCCCCCCCGCCCCGAGTTAATATTGTCAGAGCTGTGCTGTCACCAAAGCTGATCAATGAAAGCATCAGGAATGAGTGACTGGGGACAGGAATAGCATAGCAGTAAGTTTACTAGCTTAAAATGGCTAAGTCACCCATGAAGGCATACCTTCAGGATTTTCGAGCAGGGCAAAGAATGCAAACATCACTTGACATTTTCATTCATCGCTTATTTTCACACTGGATTTCGCAAAACCACTTATGGCTTTAAGTTAAGCCGACAGCCTCCACGGATGCTGCATATATTCAATCCAAATTACCACTGGTTCTTCCCCAAGAAAATCTGTATAGCTCTCTCCCTCCCATTTCCTCCATCCCAAAAGCCTGTAGGCACACCACTGATATCTAAGGAGGAGTATTTCCATAGCAATAACTCAACTGCCTGACCAACTACCAAGCCATATTTCCCCAGAGGTTTACTTTTATTTTTTAAGGGATGTTTCATGCATTGCTAACCTTGCTCCCAACGAAAAACTGTGTGTATAAAGCCTCCATTTTGAATTTAAGACAACACAATGGTACTTACAACTTGGAAAATTATTCTGTTCATTGCATTCTTTTGTGTAACCTCACTTTCTACAACATCAGAGGGTTTGTTATGCTCTTCTCCAGTGCACCAACCTGGTTTATCTGGTTTCTAAGTCATTCTTTAAGATTAACAAGCTTCCACCAATTATGTTCTCCCAAAACACGCTATTCTGTTCTTAAGATTTGTCTTTGTCTATATGTTGGCTTGAAATAGAAGTATGGTACTTACTTGCTGCCATTAAACATTTTATTCAAAGCATCTCTTGATATAATATGACCACAGACTAACTTCATAGGTGGATTATTATCTGTTGTTTGCTGACGAAGAATGGGACAGGCAAATATTGAGTGATACCAGCACTTTTTACCAAGGTCCACTTCAATCTGTGAAAGGAATTAACAAAACAATTTATCTTGGGAAACTACATTTCCAGCAATTATCCCTTTTAGGTCATGGCCCTTACTTAATGGATTTCACAATTCAACTGTGAAGGCAGCAAAAGCCATTGTGTGGATGCCTGACAATTTCTCAGCCAAAAATACTTAATTGTGATCTTAAAATGGTGATTTACATTGCTTCTTCCCATCCCCAACAAAGCAGAGCATTCTGCCAAAGGACAAGTGCATATTTTAGTGTAGATCTATGCTCTGGCAGGAAAACTGAGCTGACCACCCAGCAAGACTTTCTGTATTTCCTAGCGCCACTGATTTCCAAAGCTGTTTAGATAGTAGATCTCATTTGTGTGTGACAACGGACACACACAGAGAAGAGAAAGCCCCTTGGATTGATTATGTTAATGTTCTACAGCTTCTTGAAAGACTCTACCTACACCCACGTGTCCTGTCAATAGTGAAGTGTATCAGAATCATTTATTTTGACTACCAACACCAAAGACACTCATACAGCACAACTCTTGCTATCAGGACCAGATGATTTCAGAAAGGGATACCCCACAGAGAAGAATGGGTGTATGACTTCAGGAATCAATTGAGAACTGCAAAAATCACAGCTTCTCTACCTGAAGCTCCTGTCTCTGACCAGTCCTTAGTTCTGACAGGTTTAACCTTCAACAAAAGCTGACAATATAACCTTTTCACGCTACTTAATGTCTGTCTTTGCACAATGAAAATAAAGCTTCCCATCCCCATACTGCCTTAGCAGTACACACTTAGAGACCCTTAGGTTTAGAAAATGCAAGGAGGCGTATATGTATTATTAAGTGATCTGCATCTGACAGCAATCTTTTCCCAAATAATCCCTAGCTAATTATTCCTGTCTGGACGGCAGGGCACGAATCTGTCACACTCAGAGGTTACACTCTCAGTGTTACAGAAAACATAGCTGGGAGAAACTCAACGCACATACTTACACTATAAATGAAGCTCTTCCAGCTACAAAGAGGCTAACTCAGTTCACGCCCAGATTGCACTAAATAGGTTTTCTTTCCAAATCAGGAGCAGGCCACTAGAGAGCTGCGCACTCCTGGTAAGGTAAGAGCTATAATGGGAAACTGGGGTTTCATAAAGGAACTTCAATTCAACAGATAGAAATGAGCTGTGCTGGAAGCATAACGCACTGGATCCCAATTCCGTTCCTGTGTCCCCACATGTAGCGCTAATTCTTTTACCTCTTATCTGCCTGATAAAGAGTCAGTGCAAAGCAACCCATGGACAGAGCTCAAGCCTAGCTAGAGGAAGCTGATGTTTCTCGTTGGGATGCATTTCCTTTCCAGGTACATAGAAACATCTCCTATGTTCAGTGTAAGGCTAAGTAGAAGGTGAAAGCACCTGTTTTGTTAAGGAGATTTGTTCAAAGACCTTTTCAATTCAAAAAGGCATAACAAGTGAAGGAGGGAGCAACATACAAAACTGAGAGATAGAAACCTGACAGATAAACATAACGGAGACGGTAACAAGAAACAACCTTGTCAGTCACACTAATTGATAGGTTATTGAGAAACTGCAACCAAACCTGACTTTAACAGATAAGAATGCAAACCTGAGGGTCTCAGAGGACAGGGGGTCAGTAGAACTATACAAACTGCAGGAGGAATGTGTACAGGAAGGGAATTGAGGAGGAATGTCCAAAAAGGGGTACAAAAGCGGGCAGAAGGGCCATGCCAGTATTTGAGTGTCCATGAACATGCATTTAGCAGTGCCTGTTGCGATAGGACATGGGGTAATGGTCTTAAACTAAAAAGGGGTAGATTTAGATTAGATAGAAGGAAGACATTTTGTACGAAGAGGGTGGTGAGACACTGGAACAGGTTGCCCAGAGAGGCTGTAGATGCCCCATCCCTGGAAACATTCAAGGTCAGGCTGGACGGGGCTCTGAGCAACCTGATCTAGTTGAGGGTGTCCCCGCTCATTGCAGGGGGGTTGGACTAGATGACCTTTAAAGGTCCATTCCACCACAAGCTATTCTATGATTCTATCAGAGTGGTGCATGTGTGCTTTCACCAGTGAATTTCAATCTTTACCAGACAAAGAGGAGGAAGGGATCTTGGCTGCCTATACTTAATGTTTTATGCAAGTCCTGTATGTGGGTGCTGTTGAAGGTAGCGCCTTGTCTGCGGCAGCCTGTGTAGCCGGTCGTATCAGTGTCCTTTGTGTGTGTGCGTGGGTGGGCATCTGCGATTCATGCTCAGCTTCGCTACTGGCTGAACCTACAAACAGGAAAGCAGCAGGTACGTCCATTGGCCTGGGACAGACACCCCCAGGTCTCTGTAAAGTAGAAAGCCCCAAGCCCCAGACCTGCTGGAGGTGGCGACCGTGTATAACATCCCTAAACATTCAGCACAAGAGAAAAGTGAAAACAGCATTTGCCATTAGAAATCTGCCCTGGGATAGCTCAGCATCAACTCACCGGTAGTTCATCCTTCTGGTTCCAAACACCTGTGCACTGCCTTTGTTCAATAACTGCCTTGATATTAATTAGAGCTGGTAATGCTACACAACCTGCTGAAAAACTGCAGAAAAAGGAAAAGTTAACACAAGGTGCCTGTTAGAAAACCAACATTTTTTTGTATTTCTACTTTAAAGGTTACCTGAAACACAGGAGTGTTGTAATACCTCATTCAGTTCTGGTCAGTACTTCTAAGCTGCCTTCAAGTATAACAAGCAAGAGTTTTGGGGCAGGTCATCAGCTACCCTGCATCTTAGGCTAGGGCCCTCATGTACTACATTCTGGACTGAAAACAACAGTTAATCCCTGCTCTGAGTCTTATAATGAATTGATTTTCCATACCACCAACTTTGATTTTGAGCTGTACAGGAGGAAGCCATACTGTTAGCTTGGATAGGTAGTTGCTCTCTTAACTGTGGAAGAGTACATGCAGCCTAAGAGTTTCCGCATAACTCACATGCACACACAACCCATAATCCTTTAATTATAGGTAATTACCACATAAAGAAACAGGTCTTCCACCTTAAATCCGGAAAACAAGTGTAGGAAAAACAAAGGAAGGCAAGCAAAGGAAAGATATTACAGCCTGTAACAAGAATGGCAGTGTACAACTGAACAAAGTCAGCGTTCCAACAGTTGAGTCTGCTCTGGGAGTTACCCATTACCAGAACTTACCACATTATTTTGAAATATTTCACCATGTTACAAAAGAAAGCATGACACTAAGTTTCCACAGATTAACAGATGTTTCTCATGGATTTAAGTCTAATGACAGTACTATAGGCCTGGAAATCAGCAGCAACAGAAACATGATTTGACCTTGGTATCAGCCTGCTCTGTTTCTTTGGCTCTGTTTCTTACTATTTGTGCAAGTTTTATTGCCTACAGAAGTCGCGGTCTTCCTCTCCACTGCGCCCCTCCAGATACCTGGTTTTATGTTTCTGCAGCAACATTCTGGCTAGTTTACTTGGGACGGATGTGCCTGAACCTCATGGATCTCTTGCCTAAGCTAAAAACCAAAACAAAATTAAAAAAAAAAAAAAAAAAAACACCACACACACACCAAACCAAGCCAAACATATCCCTCACCTCTGACTAGCCACTTTAATCATTACACTTTGCTTTTTGGTTATTTCGGCACTAAGCATAACTTGTGTTAACTCTGTGGAAAGTTTACACAAACAGTATTTGTAGAAATAAAAACTATTACTGCTTTTTTAAGAGCATAACAACTCAAGTAAATTCAAATGGTGTCCTGTAGTCTTTCAAGACCCTGAACCATGACCTCCTTAGTACAACAAGAGTCTTCCCACTGATTCCACACAGGAATAGTGTACAGACCACGAGGCCTCTACAGGATTAGATATATACTGAAGAAACTGATCAGCCTTAAAAAAAAGCGACCACTATCCATGTTCTAGAAAGCAATGTATTTTATAGCAGGGATTTAACTTCAAGGTAGTTTAATTTCTACAGGATTTGCAGTGCTCAAAGGTCACGGCAGTTTAGAACGGTCTTGTTTATAACAAGAGTATCAATACCACCTATACAGTAAATGCATTTCAGTGCAGTTGATTTCACACCAGGCACAGAGCAAGCGTCCAACCAATCCAAACATCAATAACAGGGATTTTCCACTTCACCAAAAATCTCTTGGCCATTTGCGCTGAAAACAGCATTACAGTGTCAGTGCATGAGCAATTAAAACGTAAAGGACTATTGTTAACTTGACCGAAACAGGAAAAAGATGAAAAATCAAAAGCCAGAGATAGAAGTTTTAGATAGCTATAAAACCCTCAAACTGAAACTCGTAACGTTTATTGTAGAAGACAATTAATCTGAAATTGCTCCCTTTGTTGCTTCTGTTGCATTTTGTGACAGAGGTGCAAGCAGGAGAAACAGAAGGCTTGACAACTTTAAGAGCTCTAAACTAAGCACAGAAGTCTAATAATAGTAATATGCAAACAGTAAAAAAAAAAAAGAAGCCAAAACAAAAGAAGAGGTAGTGAAGCTTTTGCAAAGTACCAAATCTACCCCAGGAAGATACATATAATTTACTTTCTATTTAATGTCTGAAATGAAAATGAGAACATCAGGCAAGTATATCAGGGGAATTAACATCTAAAGGCTACATAGCAGCTAATCTGTTTTATCTTCAGAGAAACTAGAGGGAGATTAGATTGTATTTTCTTCACATTTCCAACAGCCTCCTACAGATTTGCATTTTGTCCGATTAGCTACTGATCTTGGAAGTGCCTCTTTCTTCTTTGCAAATGAGGTCCAGCAAACAGTTTGGAAAATTTAGCACTTGAAATCACAACATAACTCTTATCATTCTTCTAAGGAGAAGACAGGTAGAGTAACATGTGGATTAAAAACCAAGATGATCAAATGCTGACACAATCATGGCCACAGTTTTGGGGTTGTTTTTTTTTTGCAATTAAAGAGCAGGGACAGTTTTCACACATTTGCTGTGGGAATAACTGGCTGATTGCCATCCTCATCTTTTGCACTGATGTCTAAACTACAGAAGCCAAATTCCATCCATGCATGCTTCCTCTTGAGCTGCAAAGGTGCAGGGTAAAGCACAGCACACCGCAACCTCTGATTTCTGAGCTTTGCAAATCTTGTTAGAGTCGATCGTAACTACACTCTTTATTTAATACAAGTCAAATCAGACTCAAAAGCCATTTCTTTCATCCTCAGCAAGAAACAGAAACAAAAACATTATGTACCTGGTCTTAAAAGCAAGTGCAAATGAACATACCTAACACTGAGAGGTGATTCAACTGAGAGACCCAGAAGAGCACAGGCGTCTCTTGTAAAGATGTCACAGATGTCCGCCCACTGGTTTGCATCTAATAGATGAACGTACGGAGAGTTCTCTATACCTTGCCGCAGATACACCAGGCTGCCCATCAAAACCTGAATATCTGTGAGGCACCAGGAACAGTTACTTATTTTATATAAGAAAATAAAAGCTAGCGTCTACAGTTTTAGCTTTTACATGGAAAACAGGCTGACACACCAAATCAATATTACACATCCTCACCTCTACAAAATACAGTTACAGCCACCACAGAACAGACGTCTACAGCTACGAGAGCCCCTGTCCACTATAGGCAGACTCATTGTCTGCCCCTCTACAAGCACAACATGCTGCCTATTAATTTGTTTCAAACAGGTTTACTTTTTTGTAAGCTTTCTGACACACACAGCGTGCTAAAAATTAGGTGTTACTTGATTCAGTTTGCGATGGCTCACCTAACTCACATATTGAGCAACTGACATCATCTACCTGGACTTGTGCAAATCATTTGACACTATCCTGCATGACATTCTTGTCTCTAAATTGGGGAGACACGGATTACACTGATGGACCACTCGGTGGATAAGGAATTGGCTGGATGGCTGCAATCAAAGACTTGTGGTCAATGGCTCTATGTCCAAGTGGCAACCAGTGATGAGTGGTGCTCCTCAGGGGTCAGTATTAGAACCAGTGCTGTTTAACATCTTTGATGGTGACATGGACAGTGGGAATGAGTGCACCCTCAGCAAGTTTGCCAAGCTGTGTTGTGTAGTCAACATGCTAGAGGGACAGGAGGCCATCCAGAGGGACCTGGAGAGGCTTGAGAAGTGGGCCCATGCAAACCTCATGAAGTTCAACCAGGCCAAGTGCAAGGTCCTGCACGTGGGTTGGGGCAATCCCAGGCACAAATACAGGCCAGGCTGAGAATGGCTTGAGAGCAGCCCTGAGGAGAAGGACTTGGGGGTGCTGATTGATGAGAAGCTGAACACAAGTCAGCAACGTGCGCTCGCAGCCCAGAAAGTCAACCGCATCCTAGGCTGCATCAAAAGAAGCAGGTCAAGGGTGATTTTGCTCCTCTAGTCTACTCTCATGAGACCCCGCCTGGAGTACTGCATCCAGCTCTGCTGCCTCCAACGTAAGAACAACACGGACTTGTTGGAGCGAGCCTAGAGAAGGGCCACCAAGATGATCAGAGGGCTGGAGCACCTCTCCTATGAAGACAGGTTGAGAGAGTTGGGGCTGTTCAGCCTGGAGAAGAGAAGGCTCTGGGGAGACCTTATAGTGGCCTTCCAGTACCTAATGCGGGCTTACAGGAAAGATGGGGGAGGGACTCTTTATCAGGGAGTGGAGCAATAGGACAAGGGGTACCAGCTTCAAACTGAAGGAGGGGAGATTTAGCTTAGGTATTAGGAAGAAATTCTTTACCATGGGGGTGGCGAGACACTGGAACAGGTTGCCCAGGGAATCTGTGGAGGCCCCATCCCTGGAAGTGTTCAAGGCCAGTTTGGATGGGGCTTTGAGCAATCTGGTCCCAGGGCAGGGGGGGCTGGAACTAGATGATCTTTAAGGTCCCTTCCAAGTCTAACCATTCTATGATTCCAGGTTTTTCAAAAGTTTCGTTTCTCTTTGTATTACCCCACGCAGCAGAAAATAGCAGATGACTATTCCAAGAACATTTCTGTGCAATTTTAACACTTTATCCTGGCAGTAGGCCTATTCTAGATGTCATCTACGTATTATTTAGAACCAAAACCCTCAAATTTAAGCAAATGTGCAGGCATATTAAAATATAATTTTGTTCTCTCTGTCAAAAAAAAAAAAAGGGAGTCAATTCAAATTGTAATACATGTTGAATACGAAAATAAGAAGCCTCTAACAAAATCAATATAATGGAGTAAGACACATTTGGAACATGATTTATATTTTACTATGAGGTGCGAAATCCAAGTGCTTTAAATCCCCTTAATGTGACCAAAAACTTACCTTTCTGATGATTTAGGGCAAATGGCTGGAAGTTTTTCGCATACTGAAGTGCTTCTCTTTGATTTGCCGTTCCACCCATCAATAAACTAATGAAATATAACCTGTGCAGTTTAAATTCCAACGAACTATTCTGTGCCATAAGCATTTCTCTGTTGGATACCGCCCACCTAGAGAAACGAGGAGGTACAATGGGACATGACACAAGAGTTATTAAGTATCAGCCTACACCATGTGAAATTATTACAATTATCAACCACCTATTTCAAGGAGAATATGACTATTCCCTGAACCTCTATGAGTCTATACAGAGCACAGAAAATGGCAAGACCCTTTACAAGTAACGGAGCTACCAACGGCGCACAACACATGAACGATGGCACTTGTGCTGCTGCTGTATGGGTTAACCTCTGCAAAAATTCAACATGCGCTGGCTGGAAGGTAAGACTGAATTAGGCACAATATAAGGTAGAAATACCTAGAATCTACTGTATTTGGATTAATACTACTCTGAATTGTAATGATTACAGATAGTCTTCAGCTGCATTTTGAAGAAGTTTGACCAAGCCTTTCAAGAACATATTTTCCAACTTGCTTATTTGCCAAACATTTCCTCTAAGCCACTATGTTTATACGCATGTGTATGTTGCCCTGGAAAAGGCAAGTGCGTCCATGGGGGCCTTGAAGATAGAACTATCAAGATATTACAATGAGGGGTAAGGGGAAGGGAAATCAGTTTAAATAGCATACTTTACCCTGCTTAAACTTTGCTTTCTGTGTTATTTTCAACTTGGGCAATAAAAATATTTCTCACTTTCTGATTCTCATCACCATGACAACACTGATGTTTGGCTCACAAATAACATGGAAGAATTCTTAAACGTGCACCAAGTAAAATGAGCTGGAATTTTCAAGGCATTTCATAAAGTTATTTTACGATTTAGATTTTATTCATCCCTCCCCTTTTTTTATTTTGGTTTTGGTGGTTTTTTTTTCCTTAATTCAATTTAGTCAGGCCTAAATCAATCCAATCTTTCCCTTAAGAACTTCAAGTTTCAATGTTCTTCAGTACATCTGTTTCTCATTAGTGTTAATTAGTTATACTATTTTCACTGTGGGGGCCCCATTAAGCAAAGAGCTTTTCACTTTTCAGCAAGGAACTGAGGTAGGTCTCTGTTCCTTAAAAAGAAGGGGTATGTAAGGCTTCTGTTCTTTTCAACCAACACTAAAATAAGGAAATTAAGCTTTCTTACAGTACTAGTAAAGCCTTCAATGCAAGTTAGCCTTCTGCATTAAGATGTAGCATTAATGAGCAAGTATCTACTTTCAATGTGTTGTGATAAAAGCATCAGGAGTCTGACTTTACTGGCAAGGCTTTGTAACGACAGCAGTAACCTTTCAGTGGGAAACAGTGAAAAATATAGCCTTTGACTAAGAACAGGGCCCACTGTCCCTAATTCCAAGCAGTTTCAAATGAGCAGCCTCAGAAGACTGTCAAAACCGTAATCCCCACCAGGAGGCAAGGGCACACTAACCATGGGCTGTTTGTTGGCTAGTTTGGTTGGTTTGGTCATTTTGTTGTGGGTTTTTCATTGTTTTTTTGGTTGGTTGGGGGTTTTTGTTTGTTTTTGTTGTTGTTTTAGTTTGTTTGGGTTGTTGGTTTTTTTTAAATGACCAGTGTTCACAGTTTGAACCAGGTACAATGGCAATAAAGCTCACTCCCAACCAAGAAAACAAAAGCCTGAAGTTAACAACTGTAGACCAATAAGCAGCTCAAAGACAAAAAGTTATTATCAATAAACAATAAGACTAGTCCACAGACCCATTAATGAGATATTAATTTGCATTGCATCAAAAGAGCCTCCATCCTCTCCCTGCCAATATTCACAACCACATGATGCGGTACTTCATCTTGCTGAAATCGAGTCTATTTTTCCAGATTAGCTTTTAGGTAGGCTTTCTATTTTTAGCTCTTTGACTGGCAGCACAGATTTGTATCAGAAGAAAGCAGCCACAGGAGCAAGGCCTGAGGTGTTTGGTCTAGGATGCGCTGTTCCTATTTCTAATGGAAAGACAAAAAAAAACAACAAGCAAAGTTTAAAACATTCAACCCACTGTCCAAAATCGCCAGTAATCACAACACCTGTCTTCCTACCTCCTCTCAAAATGATACTTTTCAGAGTGTTTTCACTTCTGAGACTCAAATCCATCTGAATTTAAAGTTTACAGTATACTATTCAAACACAGGTACACAGAGCTCTATTCTAGCTCCCACATAGGATTTAGTTAAAATGAATTTCACAAAGCCTAGCAAAGATTAAATTAAGTTTAAACCATACCCCAAAGGTCCAGGCAAATACCAGGACTTGTGCACCTTGCTGCTTTATAGACAGAAGAGAAGACAGTATCTCTTACCCAGGAGATTATAGTGAAAAGCTTTGAACCTGCAAGTCAGTCCCTACCAGACCTTCACATGGAGATCCACCTGGGCTCAGATGGGCCAGAATCTGCCCAGATGGATTTCGCTCCCCCATCACCAAATTACAATGAAAAATGCTCACTGGAAATTAATGGGATCCCGCAGAGGTACAGAGATTACATGGCTCTGGATTCAGGCCAGACTGGGCATCTACAAAGTCAAGTGGCACACCCCACAAAAAGATAAAAGTGTTATGGCCAGTTATACTAAATTTAATTCTGAAGTAGTAGTATTTTTTAGTGTTGCAATTTGTATTAGTAAGAAAATCTGAAAAACAAAATACAGTTAGGGTTTTGTGCTGGTTTGTTGTGGTGTTTTTGTTAATCAGATATGAATACTAACTTCCCTCTATCACCACAGCAGGGCTTTGAAAGTCTTTTCGCAAAGTCATTAATCTGACAACTCCCTTTCGATAGCAGTGACCAGGAGCCACCCATGTTTGCTTCGTTTCCAACACCGAGTTAAGCCAAGCACCAACTGCAGAGCACTGGCAGAGCCAGAGAGACGGGTTATTGTTTTCATCCCAACCTTCCACAATTTTGCTTGGGTAAACCCTGCTATACTCCTCCTCCTGGTTCACGATACTGTAATTCATTATCCTTGTGTAACACCTGCTTTCTGCTTCAACACCACTGTCAGCAGCCCAACACTAGAACGGGCCGGTTTGGGACTGCTTTTGTGCCCCTCTGAAGCTGTATTTACTGATGCCAATTTTAGCCATTTATTAGCTTTTTGTCCAAAAAGCACAATGCCACCCCTCAAAGCTCCTCTCACATAGAGGCCAATCCTTCAGGAGCGGTTTCTACCCCTACTCCTGAACACCCACATCTCCTGGGAAATAATACGGAAAATACATTCACTAGCATCAGAAGTTCTGTGGAATAGACGGGCATTTAAGGCATTGGTTACCTCCTAAACTGTATAGTTCTGCCACATTTTGACTGCCCTCACTAACAACCATGGTTTTTACATAAGCATCACTATAAATAAGGACTCTCTGTGCCCAGCAGCAGGAAAAGAGAAGCAGATAGCTTTTGCACTTTAGAGTTTAAACAGAACAAACATTATAAACAGAAGCGAGACAGGGTGGGGGAGGGAGACCAGCATACAAACTGTGCTGACAATACACCCTATTCTCTGTCCATTCAGCTGTCTTGGGAATAAGCATTCCTTTGAAGAAGGACCATGCCTTCTCCTTCATTTGAAAAATATTTAACACATTACAGGAACTACAAGATACAACTGAGTATCAATGAGTACGGCGGAAGGCTTAGCTAACTGGAGCCAAAATGAATTTAGTGACTTCAAGTGAATGGATGTAACAACTTATTGCTCTGCACAGAGCATCCTTTGCAACAGCTACGTTATGTATTTCTTGTAGTTCAAACAGTAGTGTAGCTGACAGTAAATCCTTTTTCAGTTGTAACATAAGGCATTTCAGTGTTCCTTCCCTTCAGTTTGCCAATTCCATAGCAATAAACCACCCGAGCTTTCCACCTGTGTAAACAGATTCAAAGATCATCTATTTAGGTCAAACTTTGCATGGCCCAAAGGCATAATCCAGGATTTAGCTGATGAACACCATGGTTTGAATAGCAGAGTATCCCTGCACTTAAAGTTTAGATGCCAATGACTTCTGAATTGACATACACGTGTTGGATCATGTTAAAAGGGAAGAGAAAACTTTGTTGATATGAAAATGTATTCAATTGAATAAAGCAAAAAAGGTATTTTAAATGTATGAATTATGCTCTGGAATTAAACAGAAAGTTTTAATTTGTTGTGTTTCATTGTTTCTACTTTTAAAAGATCACTTCAAAGCTATTTTATTTTTTTTTCTTTTGAGACCAATCTAGGCTTAACCAAAGCTCTTGCAACCTAAAAGAAAAAACCAAAACAACCAAAAAACCCAGAAACATGGCCTGAGGGTTTGTTTGGGGTTTTCTTGTTTTTAAAATAAAAGCTCTTCTGAAATGGTACAGCACAGTTACCTACCCACTACTGGAAACCAAAACAGTAGCCCACAAGACATTTCATTACATTTCCCTCTTCACTGTCACTTTTAGCATCAGCTTACATCCTAATGGCTGTAAAGTCTAATAAGGTCCAAAAAATATCCTGGTCTAGGGTCGGTTGCTAGACCTCAGACATTCCCAGATTTGGTTTTCCTCTGAGCGTTCAGCATTACCCACTGACTTCTATGAAAAGAATTGTTTTATTCAAAAGAAATCTCATTAACAGATCTCAGTCAGTTCAGGCTCCCAGCTCAAGTACCACAGAGGTGTTTCCTGTGAAGGAAAGGGACACACCTCACATCCAGCATTATTAATCGGCACCTACGCAGCAGCAGCCGCCTGCAAAGTCCACACCTAACCTTTCACTCCCTCTTCCCACCCTGTGGTCCCTTTTCTGGAAAGAGAAAGTGACTTGAAGAAAAGTGAGAACTTTGATCCCTCTGCTCACCCCAAAGGCTTGGTGAAGCTGAAAGACCTGGTGGTACCCAACACCTTTAATAAGTCCTGGTATTCTTCAGAATTGGATCTTTTAAAATAAGGTTCACTAACGATTCACTATAAGGCTAACTACCATCATAGCAGACAACTGTCTCTCCAAGTGATGTTTCTTCCCCAAACCTTAAATCAGCATCAGAAATTATTCAAGTTGATCCTTAACATAAGAAAGAGACCCTTAGGTAAGCACTGCCCATGGAAAGGGACACAGAGGGGAAGCAGACGGCAGGGCTTCACTCAGTAATTAGACCTCTCAAAGGACAAATGGAGACACACCAAAATTTACTAAAGACAATATTTAAAGTGAAAAACTAAGGATTTGTTAAAAGCACTAAAAAAAAAAAAAGGGGGGGGAGGGAAAAAAAACCTGAGTAGACTCACTCTAACGCAGGTCTCAGAACTCTAACTTTTAATGCTTCCAATATTCGATTCAACTCCACAAATGGTTCTTTTTGGCTTTGATCTATTGACAGACCAGATTCCTGAAAAAACAAAGGCAGCTTTCAGTTGAAGCATAAGAAAACATGGGATTAAAATGCTGTTGTTCCTAACAATTTAAATATTCACCTGGAACATTAACATTCAAATAAGTACACTAACACAAAGCATAATTTTCCATGGTTGATAACATTCAACATCAACACTTATCATTACCTGACAAAGTTCCTCAGCTACATCCAACATCCCCTGCCGGAAGAAGTGCTCCACCATCACCTCGTTGAGGATTCGCTGGCTGTCAGTCTGCCAGCACCCATCTATCCCCACGCTGCTGATGTCAGAGTCAAAATTCTGAAACGTACAAATTAACAGTTAATAGAACGGAACAAATCACCATTTTCCTTTAATTACGCAGGGCACCTATGTCTCCACCCTTATGCTTTCTGCCTATTACTCAGTTGGCCCTCAATTACCTCCTGTTCAAAGTGAAATATATCTGTCAGCTGCTTCGTTATTTCCTGCGTGCAAAAGAAGAAATCCTTTGGCTTGCTTGCTTGAAGTCTGAATATTATCCACTATAAGGAATTACACAAACAAATTACAAGTCTAGCTAACAAATTACAAATCTAGTGAACTAATAAAGGGGTTTCCAGACCATGATGCATTTTTGAAGGAAGTATCTGCAGAAAAGGCTTTTTCCATATGTGAAAACTGAAAATGCATCAAGAACGGAAAACAAAATCGCCTACACAAAATCAAAATAGTGTTATCAATGCATCACTGTCGCTATAGCGCACCAAATTAGAAGTTAAAGCTTTAACTCAAGATTTTTTTTTTTTTTTTTTTTTTTTTTACATAGCTGGAAGGGTAGACAATGTTGAAAAAAGAAAATGTCACTTCCCACTCCCAGACGACAATGAAATTCAAATCTCTGAGGACCTCAACATACCAGCAACAGGATGAGCTTTGAAGATGTGAGAGATCTTTTACAGATCTAACCCTGATGATCCTACTGCTGTGTATTTTTAGGCCAGTGGCCTATGGACATATTCCAGGCATAAGTAAAAATATTGTCACAGTGACTCTTTAGTAACACTTGGCACTGTGCCTCTTGGCAGCAGGAGAGCAACACTTATTCTAACCCAAGATATAAAACAGGATTTTAACTGCTAACATGTTTTATGGTCGGGGCAGGCAAATTAATTTGAATAAAAATCCTCACCCATTGCCTATAACAAAACTCTTGCAAAAGAAACCCGGTCTAGAAGTCAGTGCATTGCTTGCTGCCTGACCTGACAGCCTAGTACCTACAGCACTCTTCCAGGAATGAATGTCAGAAATCAGAAGTTTGGTGAAAACAGCAGTGCTTCAGCTGCAGCTCTGTCATGACCGACAGTCCTGCACAATATGGGAACACCTACCTAGCATAAACTCACACTTCTGTCAAAGCAGGCAGAGCAAACACCACAAAGTTGGTACAAGCTATCTGCCAACCACGAATTATCAGTTCCCCATCAGCCAGCACAATGCCGGAGCGGCAGGTTAGCCAATACCCGACCTGCTGTAAGGTCTGCCAGCGCAAAGCTGGATAACCAACTTGAGAACAAACCCGAGTAAGTGAGGTTGGTTTATGTTAGATTGGCACTTTGCATACCAGGGAACACAACATCGCTGACCTTCAGTACCAGCCCCAAGAGTCATATGTTGTTTTGTCAAAACACACACCAGGCAACAGACATTTGCAGAGCAACACTGCCAAAAGCATTCGTGAGTCTACTATTGACCTGTTGCAGAAGTTAAATTGAGTTGGAAGGAGATTCATAAATAAAAAATAAATAAAAAAAGTAGAGAACATCATGGCAGCTTCAAACCTTCAGACCAAGGGCTCACTTTTGCCTTGCACAAGTCTCCCATTCACAGTTATGCCTCACTGCTTTTTCCTCAGGAGCTATTAAATATCTAACTGCAATTCAATTGTCAGCCTCAAAGACTGAAACTGTTGTTGCCTTTATAGGCTGGCTAGAGAGGACCGGAGTAGCGTGTAGCTATTAGCTACAGTAAAGGCAAATGCATGGTGGAACCTCCCATACAGAGGGGATCAGCCCTTCAGAGACAGCCTTACCAACAGTGAGCATGTCCACCTCTTGAGTGGCAAGTGGGAAGCTAAAGGGGGCACAGGAGCATAAATCTGTAAAGCTTCTCATTCTTTCTGCAAGCACTCTGCTCAGCTTCGCAATCCATCTTCCTTTTATTTGACACTTATGAGTTTCCTTCATCAGCCACCTCCACATCTCCTCTGATGCTGCTCTGTGTCATTGTGAGAAAGGGACATCCTTCTCATCCCCGCACGAGTGGCTTCAAAACCACTGCTCCCTTCAGGTCTCTTAGCAGACTTTCAGAAAAACATTAACCTTAGGCTAGCAAATTGTCTCATCTTTCAGAGATGGTGGAGCAAGATGAGCATTTAAATTATTGCCATTGATTAAGTCTCACATTTAACAACGTTTTCACTCAACCTGCAAGCTCCTTGTCATGCTGCTCATCTTTAATCTGTATCTTGAAAAAACTTAAGCGTCTTGAAGACTAAATAACACTGTTCTTATTTGTGCCAATCCATTGAAGCCTTTAAGGTTCTCCACCATTGCCAATTCTGGTAGCACTGTCCAAACACCACCAGCAGGTAACATAAATCCGTCACGAATGCATTACAGAAATACTAGAGGCAACAGCAAGAACACACAAGCTTGCTTTTGCTACTTAGGTTTCAGGGGAGGCGGGGGGGAATCATCAGTAATAGACTATATTATTTTTCATGCAATTTCAAGTCCTACTGAATGTATAAACCCATAAGAAGAAACTGTATTCTTACGGGCAGCTACCAACCATTAGAGCTGAACTTCTGCCTTAAACATCATCACATCCTTCTCATTGCTTGGAGAGCCACCTACCTCAGTTCCCTCACAAAATCCTGATTTTGTTCTGAAACAAGAAACCTATGAGCCTTGAGAACCTTTTCAAAACCCCATCATAAATTAGACTATTTAAATCCCATAAAAGATGGTAACAGTAAGTCATATTAACCTAGATGTGCTGTAGATTCAAGTCACATCATAAAATGTGAGGACCTCAATTTTTTTTTTCTCCCCCTCACCCATTCTCCAATCAACTCAGTCTTGACCAAGTTCTTACTGAAATAACTTTATTTTTTTAAAACTATTGCTGAGGTCTCTGTTATAGGATTATAGGATGTAGGATTCCACAGCTTCGCCTCCAGGTCCTGAGGAGCTTCAAGAACTGACTACGTGTATTACAGTGAGTGACTGTCACATGTCAGAACAAATTACTGCTTGCCTTTGGCTTACACATTTCCTAACTGTCACGCACACATGATATGCTGGTGACTACACATCTCTCAGTTTTGTTTTCTAAATGCTAGCAGTATGCTAACTGATAGCATGTGGGCTTTAACAAGATGTCAAAAGTTGAAATAAATTCCATAAGTTAAACTCCAGAAAGGTTATTTTGTGCTTTTCAGGTTTTAAGCTTAGAAGAGCGTCAGTTAATATTCCCTAGAAACAAGCCTTTTTTTAAGAGCCCAACTAGTAAGCCTAAGACTAAAATGTAGAATATTATGTGCTAAATATATAAATGATACAATGTAAAGTACATTACTGGTAATTGCTAAAATGTGAGAAGAATTTCAAGATGCACACACATATAATATGGACCATTTTAACCAACATACAACCTTCCATGTTATTGGTAACAACACAATATGAAGAAGGATGATGATTAAGGACAGTTCTATTCCTCAGTTTCTCCATTGAGATTACTTTGTGCGTGCATTCCTTCTTCTAAATTCTGACCCAAAATACAAATAAAATACATTTGTTTGCCTCGTCTGTTCAGTTTGTTGGTTCAACAGATAAAGCTCGACTTGCAAAGACTCTGTAGCTATCTAGCCATATTCTTCACAGCAACAGAATTAAAGGGTGTTCAGTAAAGGGTTTTAAGTTTTTTGTATACAAGTTTTTACAAGCGACAAACACTAACTTTAGTAAAAGTTTGCTTTCCCAAAACAAAGAATGGATTAAAATGTTGACCCTTTAAAAACAGGCTTAAAATTCAGGGGGAAAAAAAAAAAAATAAATGGAAGGCGCTACCATCTATTCCACTTACTTTCCTGAATGAAGGCATTTAGCCACTACTCAAGACAGATTGCTGCTAGAGGGAAAACATTTACTAGCCACATCAAACATGCTTTGAGATGAATTCAAATCATTCCAGAAGATTGACTGATTTACAGGGAGACTGATGAGTGAGGTACCTGATAACAACTTGCTGAACAGTGACATGACTAGTTCTGGAAGCAGAGCAAATGCTAGTACAATAAAGAAAAAACTGGATGCAAACATTTCCTTTCAAAGGAGAAAATGCTCTGGAAGAAAGGGTAACCCTTCATGGACCAGAAGCATGTAATCCATGTAGAATTACAATGCAAAAAGCTCTAGCTTATTAGGTAAACTTTCCAGGAGCTGCTAACTAAAAAAGCAACACACAAAGTTCCAGCATTTCAGACTTCAACATGCTTCATATTTGATGCCAAATTTGAACTTAATTTTTCAAATGTTTAGGAGCTTCTGCTCTCAGAGTGAACTCTGCAGGCAGACAAATCTAGGTCCCATCCAAGTTCATAAGCAATGACAAAACTAACTTAAAAAACGACCAGAATAAACTTTACGTATAGGTATAAACCTGTCTCAACCCTGGAAAAAAGAAATTTACCCTGAAATTTGCCATAAGCAGATAATACAACAAGCTATTTCAAAATCAAAGCTTGTTAAGTAGGAAGTTTGTTGATTCTACACGTAACAACAGCTGTCATTTGGATGCGTCACATAAAATTGGTACCAGCATTAGCATGTTTCCCAATCTCAAATAAGACAATAAAATAATGAGTTACATTTATCTGAGCCTGAGCATATAGAGCTAGGAAGACCATAAGCAGTGTTCCAGCGGTGTCAATCTGTCTATAAAATAAATTAGGAAAAACGCTAGAATGAGGATTTATATGTGTCAGAAATAAAACTCAAATCTCGTGAACCAAGGCAAGGGCTGTGCTTCTTTAAATTCTAACAAGCATTTTATTTAGGAAGCAGTAGTATTTTGCCCAGAATGTGCCGAGAATCAATTCATTACATCAATTACGCTTAATTACTTCTATTGGTTTAAGCTTAAGTATATTATGGGGAAGAAATGGGGGAAGGGCAGTTTCAATAGGTTATGGAACTCGGATGCCAACGAAGACTTTTCTGGTAGGTTTCAAGCATATTTTCCAGCAGGACAGGGAAATTGCATTAAGTACCTACTGAAGATTTCCTTCAAATATCACCATCCAGGGTAACATTAAGTTCCACCTGGATTTAAACATTACACATATTCATCTGACAAACAGGCCAAGACTTCAGGGTACGTTTTAAAGTAGTTCCATTAAGATGTTACAATCAGGGAAAACTAATAAAATTCATACTACTTGCATTAAAAAAAGCGAAACAAAGTTCATATTTAAGGAGACAATCCTAACTGATGCTCTGAACTTCATAAAAATATGTCCTTAGTCACAAGCAGAACTGGGGGCTCATGCGGTTCCCACTGTTTTGATATAAACACCACAGACGCTAAGCAAGATTGAAAATCCAGAGGAACAAGCACACTGAATACAGCAAGTTGAGCTCACTTTTGAACACCTCACTGAAACAACCTTTCTGACACTCAACAGGCACAGAGCAGATTATTGGTATCCTTTCTACTATTTTACAAAACCACACACGTGAAATTTAAAAAATGCTTTTATTTCCAGCTATTCTTCTTCAAATAAAAATACTAAATAAACTTAAAACAGCACTGGAAAAACTATGCACAGGAGAACTGAAACAGCTATTTGGGCATTAGACTCAAGCCTAAACTTTATTAGGCTTGCAAGTGTTGCTTTCTTTGGTTTCTAAGAAATACTGTCACCGATTTCCATTGAATATTCACACCTTCTATATATGATCTAGGGCTGCTCTGCCTCAGAGTATTTAAATGAAAGAGGTCTAGACAAACCTGAAAGCTTACTCGTACAAAGTCCACTTCTAAAGTAGAACACGAAAGTTTCAAACTTAGGACAAGATTACATAGATTTCTTTCAGGCTTCAAGCCAGTAATAAGGATAGAATTTTACTCTAGTTAATTGGTTTAGATACAGCAGCAAGGATTAGAGACAGATGCGTCCTTAAGCTTTGGATAACAGTGATGCTTGGATTAAAGCTATTAGTACAAACTTTGAGCTCTCCATGATGGTCAGTCAGAGATATAAGCAAAAATACAACAGTTGCACAGACATTCTGCCCAATAACACAGCATTATGTACTTTGTCTCTTCATCGCACTACTATTAAATTATGCTTTAACAGATTACTGTTACTAACAAAGTTTAAATGCAATTCCCAAAGGATGAATGAGCATTCTGTAATGCTGCTAATGTCTTTGTCCAGATGAAAAGACTCATTTACTAGAATCTTCCTTAGTAAAATTATAAGGTCCACCTCAAACCAAATGTTCAGGCCCTATCAACGTAAGTATGTTCTGATACGAAACTATCACATAAGAACGTCCAAAAAAGTACAAGACTCCTTGTACACAGAACTACTTTATACAGAAGAACACAGAGAAAAGCATGGCCTGAAAGTATACATACAGCACCACTTACTACAAAAACAGAGTTTTAGTATAATTTTAAAGAATTGTTAATATCTACCTACAAAAGTATATTCAGATCCCAGTTATTCTTGAACCTAGAATTCATACAAGACTGTCCCGTATGCAAAACTTCAAAGATAAGCTGCCCTACCTTATTATTTGTTATGGCATAGACACAGATACTATGAGAAGTTGAATCTACTCTTCTCACATTAAGAACATCGTATGTTACAAAATTGAGCCCTAAGAACTGACAACACACCTAAAATACGTACAAAGTGTCTTTCTTAAAAATTTCTCTCAGTTTTTAAGCTGCCTTCTAGAACAGAATGCCACTTTTGCGTTATTCGCTACTGACAATTAAATAGAAATGCAACATATATAAAAAACCCACTATTTCTTATTGAGTCTGATATTGAAGCAAACATCTTGCTAAACTGACATAACACACACTATTACTAAGTCTAGTAATATTTATAAAGCATGTTCTCTCAGAAATTAAGAGATTTGAGCTGCTCAAGGAGGAGTACTC
The DNA here is from genome assembly GCF_963924245.1 of Chroicocephalus ridibundus. Lineage (NCBI taxonomy): Eukaryota > Metazoa > Chordata > Aves > Charadriiformes > Laridae > Chroicocephalus > Chroicocephalus ridibundus. The sequence goes on from NC_086288.1 coordinate 48,503,788, forward strand.
TGTACACAAGTTCTGAAAGCAAGTACCGTACACCCTACTGTCCTGCTTCTGCCCCAAGCCTATGCTTCTGTAGTTGACAGGAAGATTTAATTAAAATTAATTGTAGTATAAATCCAAATTTTGTAGAGTACACATGACAGAAGATATGCGACCATACAATGAAACCACAATGTAAATACCTTATCAATGGCTTTTCCAACTCGGGATACGCTGCTGTGAATGTCTTTATGATCGGATGCCAGTTTTTGAACTGTGTCTTTTATTCTTTTACAACATTGTGTCATAACAAGTGAAATTGTCCCTGACAAGTCTCCATCTTGATCTAGACAAAAGAAAGGAAAATTACTAACTTTGTTACAAATCATATCTCTTAATATGCAACAACATATAATGACAACAAATGGTATTAAAAGAAAGAAATGCAATTAGAGAGTATGTGTAAAGAAAGATCAATTTAAATGAAGGAAGATGTACAGGACACGGCTCATCCATGGAATTAGGAATCCAGTTGGCTGCACAATAAAATTGAACAAGTGCAACAGTATAAAAAATTAAAGTTCTCATGTGTCTCAGCCACAGTAGATTAATAAACACATCTCAGAGATGCCCCAATCCAGAAATCTCACAGGATATCATAGGAAGCTACTGAACAGGATCAGTTTTCTTTTAGACTGTTTCATGAAGATATGTCAGAACATCATGTTTAACTTCAACAAGGCGCAAGCAAAACTTGGATTTATTAAGGCCCAATTTACACTTGCCCTGCAAGCTAGTCACCTATATCAGATTCCGTTTGCATTTGAGCAGTGGGAAACCTTTGCTTCCTGACTTGTAGAAACGGCTCCAAATAGTTCAGCCAACCAGTCTCCGGTTCTCCTCAATGGATGAGAAACAGCCCATAAAGGACCTGACTGTGAACATCAGATCCACTCTTTCTTGTTGTACAAAGAAACTAAAAACAGTGACATTTTTTAAATTATGTCCAACCAGCAGGTGCAATGCTGTGTGACCCATTCTGTGGACAAAATAATAAATATGAAAGTTTTACAAGCCCCTGACCACATCACTGCACTTAACAGTTTACACTCTTCATGCCTCAACTCCACTCAGTAGCTTTAGTCAGAAAATATTTAAATTTTTTGTGCTTTACTCCAGTACTTTCTTCCAGATTTTGATTTCAAAATACAAGGAGAAGCTCTTTTTTTTTTTTTTTTTTTTTTTTTTTTTTTTTTTCAGTCTTACCTCTGAAGGTCTCTCCTTCCTCAAAGTTCATTCCACATGAAGAATTTTCCCTTTAGGGACACAGACTTAGCAGCCTTCAATGGCACAGGAAAGCTAATTTAAGTGGGAGAGCAGCCCAGAAATGCTTCCCTAACACTCCGGATCCAAACCCTCCATGTGAAAAAATAAAATCCCCAAAATATCTCTTCAGAAGAAAGATTTGAAAAGGAACCACGTCATAAAGTTTGTTCCTTTCTCATTTTGTATTATTTTAAAATGCCTTTGGTTTCAGCAGCACATTAGAGTCCAGTTTCTGGTATTTCATGGACAGCAAAATGCAGGCGCATCGAACTGCTGCTGCAGGACCGGCAACACGAGAACCGGAACAAAGTGTAACTCTTACAACGTCCCCTTAGCAATATGCCTCAGAGAGCGCACAGAAAATCCAGAAAAAAAAGCTGTAATCATAGGGGATAGGTAATAATTTACCAGCCACTTATTCTAGATACCTTCCTTTATGCACCCTAACTCTCTCCAACCTTCTGTTGTTATACACTAAAACTACCTCATTTCTAGAAAAGTAAATAGCTCCTGTTCAGCCCCAACTGAGGAAGCTTTAATAGCATTTTTGCAACAGACATAGGCTTTTAAGAAAATAAAAAAAAGCTTTAACTTTTTCTCCTCCCTCCAGTCCCACGAAACTAACAATCACCTCCCAGGCAAACAGCTAATAGGGCTCAGTATTTTTTCTAGTGAATGCGCGAGGAGTACTAGGATTCAAATAGTCTCTGCAGCGCATGTTTACAAACTTGACTCTATGCATCCTGAATTAAAAAAAAAAAAATTCACTCAACTATTACATAAAGTTCGCCTTCTAAAATTATTTCAAGAATAATCATTATTTTTCCGCTACTATTTAATTTTTATGATCTACATTTAAAAATCCCATGAAGGATCTTAAATAACTGTCTCATGACTTTTGCCAAGACAAAATGATCAGTCAGAGATTACGCAACAAGCAAAATGGAAATACTCATTCCCCAATAAATGGAAAGGTTAAAATACACTCCCTTAATAGCCATTTTTTGCAAGAAAAGCCATTAAGCTAAAATCCGAACAACTTACATGCGTAACAGCTTTTACCCCAAGCAAGTAAGTGAATTCCTGGCCCCTAACACTCACTGTAGCAGAAACCAACTACAGTAACAATGAAAATGTCTACGCAGGAAAAGACAGAGCCATAAGAGAAAAGATTTCCCCTCTACCCATTTCTTTCAGCTTTAATTAAACTATGAGCTACTTCTAATAAATCAGCAGAAGAAAGCCTGCAGACAGTCCTCCCAGTAATTCAGTGTTCACAGAACACTACAGACTGACAGCTTCTTTCTGTATTGTGTACATACAGCCACAATTTAAAAAAAATAAAATACATTAGCAAGCAGACACTAGGCACAGAGTAGAGTCCAAAGCCAAGTTTACTCAGCCAGACACATTTATACCATCCAAGAATATGCAATCCTGCCTTGGCTATTCCAGGAAGCGAGATATATTAGGGGAAGAGAGAAGAAAAACAAACTTCATCTTCCTATTCACAGGCCTTAGCATAGGGTTGCTCTGTACGTAGGCTGTAATATGAAAACAGAAGTTTTAAGAGACTGTATGAGTAGGGAAAAAGAAAACCAGTTTAGAGGTTGAAGCAGCTTCTAACAGTTTCTTTTTCTCCACCCACTTCCTTTTTATATCCACTGCCTATTTAAAGCCTTTTCATGTATCTTTGCTCTCCAATCTTGTCCTACAGCATTACTTTCTTCTTCAGCAGCGAGGGTCTTCCCCTTTTTCCTTCAAAATTATATACACAAGCACATGTCTGCAGTTCATACGCCTGAATTGCAGAGCTCCACATTAAGATTTCTGGCTGCTTCTACTTCCATCATTTTTCAAAAATATTCAGCATACAGTATCTAAAAGCTGCAAATACCTGTTCCTATTAGAAAGTTATAAATACCACGTTAAAGAAAAAAATAAGAGTTTCGCCACCTATAAAGCCAGCTTACACTCGGATCCCAAAACTGAACAGAGTCCCCAGATGTTTGAGAGTGCACCAAGTACTTACTAAAAGAAAGCTGAATTTGGGATGCACTCTGCTGGGACAGCATCACCACTTATTTGGTAAGTGCTGAAAACACGTCTAGAGGGTTTCACAGGACAGTCTCAAAAACTCTTAATCCAAGTCTGGACAGAAAACCTAACAAGGACCCTGAAGGAACCACACACTAGAACCTTTTAATATTATCATGGAGTAAAAGCTCTGGACCTGCAACAGGATTCTCAAAGACTAATCTTTACAGCCCCACAGAGTCCTACGAAAATCAATACAGGCATAAGGGTCATGCCACACAGCTTTCCATGCAAGGTCAGCATCTCAGTTCGTGAAGATACATATTTTATCAACTGTCTTTAATGCACAAGCCCAAGCTGTTTCGAAGAGCACAAAATACATTTATTGAAACACAGTTCAAAACAATGCCAAAAAAGACCAAACATTATTTCATCCCAAATGTATGCTTCAGAACCGGAGTTCCATGTTTGCTCTCTATGGAAATTGCTGTGTACACACAGCAGCTCTAATACACTTGTGTTTATGTTCCTGGAATTATACGCACTTGTAAGCGAGCTTTGCACCTGTATTTGTACAAGGCTGCAACAAACACATTTTTCTCTGAACCAAGCAAAATCAGATTCTGCAAAACAGTGAAACAGCACAGTTAGTTTGTTTTCAAGTTTGGGCTCAGGAGCCTGCGAGTTCACATTTTTAATCCTTCAGCCATCACTCGCTTCCTGCATGGCCTTGGGTAAATCACTTCAGCTGTCTCACCATCCCCTCCCACTCCATCAATAAACACTGCATTACCTCCATCTCAGGGATTTCGTAAGGTTTAAATGTCTCATGTTTATAGAACGCTTTGGCCATCTAGCCCGCCTGCGCAAGGGCGCAACATCAGCTCTAAAACACAAACAAGACTTGGGAAGCCGTGTTTACTTCCTGCTCAAGAGTGGCTTTGCCCAAACACTTCCAAACCTAGCCACATCAAAAGAAAACAACTTAGTGACTTAGGAGAGGGGAAAAAAGGAAAAGAAGTAAGAGGGGGGGGAAAAAAAGAGAACAGGGCAGCTCTGCTGCTTATTTCCCCGGGGGTGGACTAACCCCATTGCAACCCCGCACAAAGGTGCGGGAGGTATGGACACGCCGACCAGGAACCAACGCTCCTCTTCAGCAGCGCACCCAAGGCAGGCAAGGCCAAGGAGGGCCCATACCTGTTCCTACCTTTAACTTTTCCCTGCCGCAAACGCACACAAAGCTCCGACTCCAGGGGCTGGGGGGGGTGAGGGGAGGGGGGGAGACCTCCAGCTCAGACCTCCCCCAGCAGACCTTCCCCGGGGCCAGCCGTAAGCGGGTCGGGAAACCCCCAGGAGCGGGGAGCTCTGCTCAGCCCCGAGGCTGGAGGAGGGGGGAGTTCTCCCTGGAGGCGTCCCACAGCCCACGAAGGCCCAAAGTTTTGGGCCTTTTAACCCCGGAGGAAGGAGCCGGGCCCCGTCTCCCCGGGGAAAGGGTAGTGGGTGGAGGACGTGGGGTAGGGGGAAAAAGGGCAGGGGAGGGAGGAGGGTGTCTCCACGTACTCTCTGTCTGGAGGATCTCCCGGCGCAGCCCGCCCGCGTACTGGATGAGCTCTTCCAGGCTGCGCTCGCAGAGCTGCCCGTAGCCCGAGAACTTCTGCAGCACCTTCTCCAGCTCCCGCTCCACCGTCACGCACTGGTCCATAGCGGCCGGCGCCGGGCCGCGCTCCTCCGCCGCCACCGCCGCCGCCACCGGGCCCCCCTCTCCACCCGGGCCCCCCTCGCCGCCCGCCCCACCCTCACCGCCCTCCGCCAGCACCGTCCCGCCGGCGCGGCCCAGCCCGGCACGGCCCGGAGCGCCGCTCGGTCCCAACTTCCCCGTCTCCTCAGGCTGCCGCACTTGTGCGCAGGCAGCACGGTGGACAGGCGGGGACCTCAGCGGCGCTGAGTACTGGCAGCGCCACGGACACCTTGGCCGAGGACCTGCACGCAGGCCGCGAGGGGAGGGGCAGCGATTATTGCTCAGGCAGCGCGGCGGGTAGCCCTTGCCTGCCGGTGGGACGAGGCCGGGGTCGGGGGGATCGGGGTTACTACTGCCGGTGCCCCGCCGTCCGAGGGTGGCCTCCGAGGTTCCGGGCGGTGCTGGGCTTTAGGCTTTTCGGTTAGGGGGCCCGTGGGGCGGGGGGTGGGGAGATCAGCCTGGGGAGAGGGGGATCCTTGAGGTGTTACGGCTCAGGCAGGAAGGTAGGCAACTAAAGGAGGGGGTCCTGAGGTGGGGGGGCGCTGTTGCCATGGCGACGCGGAGGCCGGTGAGGGCGCCCGGGGAGGCAGCGGGGCTGGGCCTGGCGGCTCCCGCTGGCTCCGCGGCCCCGCAGGAGGCCTCGGAGGGCCGGACGGCTCTTCTCGCTCTCAGGGCCGGGCTGCGCGACCCCTTGGGCCGGCGTCTGTCGGCGCGCAGCAGCTGGGAGGCGGCAGGCCGAAGCCTGCGCTAGGGCCGAGGTGGGTGGGTGTAGTGTCAGTGCTGAGGTAAACCCCCGGGCGGCGGGGAAGCGCGGCGAGGCGGCTCAGCGCAGTAGTGTGGCACCAGGGGCAGAAGGGGGTTCGCTTCCAGTCAGGCTGGGGGGAACGCATCTCACAGCCGCCCCATACATCTCACAAGTACATACCGGCTTTTAACAGTCAGAGCTGCATTAAGAAGCCTGGCGTGCCGGAAACAGAACATTTAGTCTGTCATTAGGTTGTCACCATGGTCAGTAAACTTCCTCTTGAGTTTTATGTTGACTGACAGACTGAAGTCATGCATCTCACTGTAAAGTGTCTTGTAAAAACGTGCTTGAAATAAATGCCTCAGATTGAATGCCACTTGCTTAACACACTCATTCCAGCTTCAGTATTTGGAAGCAGTAGCACAAGCCAGATATGACTCTGTTTTCTGTAGCACAGTACAACTAAAGCTCCTAAGAGACTTGGGCAAAGTTGACTGCAGAACCAGCATTTGGTCTGAGTCTGGGACAATGTTGCTTCATCTGTGCCCACACTGCTGGAACAGGACAAGCAAATAAAGAAATCTGTATTCTCAGAAGAATACGTGACTTGTGTAGATGCTTACAGATCACTGTCATTCTCTCAGATTTAGGCTCCGATTTCTGCTTTTATTTGTATTCTTGCTCTTTACGTAATCATAGATGATATTTAAAGACACTCAAATATCTTCTTATTTCTTATGTCATTAGCACACTGGTTTTAATTTGTTATTTACCACTGTGATCTCCTTTATCATCTCTTAGCACATTCAAGCAAGGTCTCCTGATTTATATTTTTTTTTGTCATTAAACAGAGTCTATCTTCTCCAAGGCGCAATAAATAGTTTTTTCACTGTTACAAAAAAAAAAAACAAAAATGCAAAAGCAATTGCCTAGGAAAATAGTGTCTTATATTTCAAGCTTTAATTAATGTATTCTGCTCCTGTAAGTTGCTTTGGCCTCGACTGATGTACATTTCTGTGCTGTTGACCACTGCATGTTCGTAGGCAAGGAAAATTGCCACAGGAGAGGAAGGGGTGACTATCAGATAGAACTGGTAAAACTCTAGACTGCATAAAGCCCTGAGCAACCTGCTCTGGTGTCGCAGCTGACCCTGCGCTGAGGAGGAGGTTGGACTTCAGAATCTCCTGAGCTCCTGTCCAACCTGAATTACTGTCTGAATCACTACTGGATCACTTCAGGATTGCCTCACCCAAATAGCCAGTGCTTTAGCTGAGGTGTCAAATACTGGCTGTTGTATTGCAGAGTAACACCTACATATTAAATCTACTTCTGTTTGGCCACTTGTAGATAGTAGGAAACATCTGATTTAAAAGTCCTCTACATACAACAAAATAATGTCTGGGATGCTGTCATGTTGCTTCGAGACTCTCATACAGTCTTGTTGGTTTATTTAATAAATATCAGGTAATGACAAGTAGTCACAGTTTCATACCACACATAAAAATGTGTCGAGATGCACCTATATTGCTTTAAAAGTACATCAAGAGACTCTTTGTTAGTGAACTCCGAGCAACTGTATTTACAGAGTTGGCTGACTCTTAGGAAAACTGGGTTTCAGATAGTTTAAATAGTAGTTCGCTGAAATTTATCTTGATGTATGGCAATATTAAAACTGTCCATGGGTATGATAATAAGGGATTGAATTAAGATTTTTCAATCCTCTTTTTTACGGCCTTCAGAATGGCAAAACTTTTCTTAATGTTCCCCGTAGAAGTCTGGAAAGTGGATTATTGTCCTTATTCCCAGGCTGCACAGTCAGCAACTGCTCCTAGGAGAGGATGAGGGAGGAGAGGGAATCCTTGCCATTTATCAACGGGCAGTGGCGACTGCAGGTTTGGCTGTCTGACAAGAAAAGATGGCTGTCCCGGTTCTCAAGATTTGGTCCTGTTCTCTTATAAATCATAGTAAAATATTTTTTGCTGCCAAAATTGTGTAAAAGCAGATCCCTGCTTCAGGTTTTTGTTTAAAGGTGGAATTTCTGATCTTCATTCTCTTCACATTTGTAATATTTGCTCTATGAGCACAGGACTGACTGTCTGATGACTGTTTAATGTTGTTAATTAGGTAGAGGTCTTTAAAAATGTCAACGTGTGTCGTCTTTGTCTTCAGCCCAAATATATTTTAATTGACGGTTAAGATATGTAAATTTTCCAGATAATTAAAACTCCCTGAAAAATTCTTTGAATTTGAAAAATTCTTTTTTGAGAAAAATTCTTTTGCCTTCATCAAAGGCACTCTGAGTTGCAACTGGAAACCAGCAAATGATGTCTGTATCTAAAAAATATAACGTTTTCTGGAAGGGGCAGCTTAGTAAGTCAGGGATGTAAAGGTAGGGAGGAAAGAGAGGACCAGAGGGCCCGGGGGAGGAACCGAATTGGTTTAGGTCAACTCATGACCTGCAGTTCTTGGTCGTACCCATCCCTTCTCTTCACGTGCAGCTCCGCCCCTGCCCCGTCTCGTTCCCTGGGTGCCTCTGCGTTGGAAGCTGCTTTGCTTTTAGTTGTTGTGGGGTTTTTCGAGTAGTGGTTTGAAACATCGTTTTTTTCTTGAAACAACTCCAGGGTTTTGAGTTTTGGCAGATGATTAGCTTTGTCTCTGCAGGGAACTCGTCATCAGTTACCACTGGGGAATGCTAGGAATTGATTTAACTCAGCCCATGAGCATTAGGAAATGACATATTGGTGACAGCCTCCCCAGCAGTTGGTGTTGCAAATAGTTTAGCTGTGAGCGTAGAAGCGTAATTGTTGCTAGGTGCTTTCCTGCCGGAGGAGGCGAGGGCATCCCCAAATGAGTTACAGGGGAGAAACATGGGGATCGAGTGGAGCGGGGTCTGTGGCGCCCATTAAAACCAAACCAACCAACAAAAAAGAACCCCAAGGACATGTTTTCTAACTAAAGGTAAATATACGAGGTTCCTCTTCAAACACCTAACTCCCATCTCTTCCTCTCACCCATCGCTTCACATACACTCCAGCTGCTCACTTGAAATAAAAGGTAAAGATATCAGGCAACTTCTTGTACGTGTGACAAACGAAATGGGCCTTCACCAACCTTTTGAAAAAGAACTGTGATCCTGGGGTGTGTTTTCGGGGCTTGGGGGAAACCTGCCGCTGGCCCTCGTGACAGGTGACATTAAGTGTGTGTTTTATTGAGAGCCCCTTGGCTCTGCCAGCTGCAGTAACAAAGCCACTCTCGTTTTTGGCCAAGGGGAAAGGATTCATCTTATTGATGATACTTTGCCACTTCTCATTAGGGAGATGGGCCCTGGCTCTGTTGGAGGGGGAGTTTTCCGAACTGGAAAGCCGAGGAGAGAGCAGCAGCTCCTGGTCTCCCACAGGCCCCTTCGCCGCACTGTGGCCCTGGTACGTTCTGTCCCAGCCGGGCATCCCACCCGAGGCTCGCTGCAAACCCAGCTGAGCTGCTGGGATCCCTTCGTATTTAATCCAGCTGCATCAGCACAGCTGGGTTTTGCAGGCCACCTCCCATCTTTACCACATAAAAATTCTGAAAGATAAAGGTTTATACAGCTCCCAGTGTAAGGCACAACGTTTACCAGCCCGTAAGGGCTTCGTTGGTGAGCAGCTACTTCTGCAATCCCTCTGCTTGTCCCTTTTCAAGAAATGAAAAGAGCCCATTGCCGAAGAAAAGTGTCATGATTGTTCCTCTTGAAGGGGCCGTGGCAGCTGAGTGACAAAACGTGCTTGGACCTGGGTTGTGGGTTTTTTTCCCTTTTTAAATCATATCAGCATGCTGAGAACCCTGTAGATGTGTTTTAAAGGCTGTGAGGAGCACAGCCATTTAAATACTTTCTACAGGTCAATCTTAATGTGTCTTTTTGAAATTCGATAGTACAGAATTCCTTCAGCGTGTACACTCTGGGGGGTTGTGAAGTGTTTTTAAAATTAAGCTGTGCTATTTTTGCGCACATCTGGATGAGTTGGCAATTTTCATGCAAATTATGGATTCTTAAAATAACTAAACATACAGAAGACATGTTGAAGTTTCCTTCAGAGGAGAGCCTTCGTCTCAAAGACGAAGCTTGGGGGTTTAGTATGTTTTTTGCAGCAGATTACAATCGCGTCTTTACAGCCTAATGCTTCTTGTATAGCCTGGGGTGATTAGTTGTGGATCCGCTGAAATGAGGATCCCCGATGGATCCCCAAACGCTTCCCATGGGAAGAACAGCCCCAATTTCACCCTTTGTCAGAAGTCTCGGTGCCGCTGGCTGGTTGGTTGCCTTTTACCCTCAGTTTAGCACGACGAGCTCCAGGTGCTCAAGTGCCAACCCAAAACTGCAGAGTCCCAGGGATTTCACTTTATTGTTGGCGTTAGCGGGAGGGAAGGGCTGGGAGCAGCGCTGGTGGCTGGGAATGGGGAGCGAAGGGATCATCCCTACACCCAGCGCAGCGCGTCCATGGAGCCTGTCAGTGCTGCCCAAACACCGCCACTGTGTTCCCCATGGGTAAACATTTTTCTTCTCAGGAAAAGACGTTGATCGGGGGTTCGGTTCGCCCTGGTAACTCATACCCGAGGTATAAATGTATATATATATATTTTTTTTTTTAGATATATAAATTTTATTTTTTTTCCCCGGCAAGTGCAGGGTCCAAAGTTGATCCCGGGGGCAGGGACACCCCCCCGGGGCAGGGACCAGGGACCCCCCCCCAGCCCGGTGATGCGGGGTCGGGACGAGGTGCTGAATCACCGCCGGCTGGGGGGGTTGTTGGGGGGGGGGGAGGCGGTGCCGGTCGGCGGGGCAGCGCCGGGCCCCCCCTCCGTTCTTCCTCCCCGTCTCCGTTCTCCCGGCCCCGCCCGCCCACGTCACTTGTTATGTCTCCGCCGGCGGCCGCCGCGGCTCCGCCGGGGCGGGGACAGCGGCGGGAGGGAGGAGGCGGGGGGGCCGCGGCCCCGCGGCGCTGACAGTCCCGTCCCCCCCCCCGGTTCCCTTCCCTTCCCGCTGGCCGCCCCGCCCCGCGGCAGCCCGGCCTCCGGCGCGGCTCTCCCCGGCCCCTCGGCGGGCAGCCCCCGGCGGGAAGATGTGGGTGAAGCTGTGCTGTTTGCTGCTCTACTTCCTGGCGCTCTTCGTCCTGGCCAGGGTGTTCGAGGCCGTGGCGTGGTACGAGAGCGGCTTCCTCGCCACGCAGCTGGTGGACCCGGTGGCCCTGAGCTTCAGGAAGCTGCGGACCATCCTGGAGTGCCGGGGGCTGGGGCACTCGGGGCTGCCCGAGAAGAAGGATGTGCGGGAGCTGGTGGAGAAGTCAGGTACGCCGAGCATCCCCGGCGACCCTCCCGGTGGGGAGGGAGGTCGGTCCCCCGCCACCCCCGCGTGGGGAGGTGGATCCCCGGTGACCCCTGCGTGGGCTCCCGCCGCCCTTGGGATGGAGACCCGGGGCGCCGCTTCCCACGCTGGCGGGCCAGCGCCTTCGCGGGGTGAATTTGGGGAGCGAGCCGGTGTCCCCCCCCAAGGACCCAGACGCCGGAGCGGTTAAATGGAGGAAGGCAGGGGGGAAGCTCGGGGATGGTGACGTGAAAAACCTCCGCGGCGTTTTCAGCCCGAAGAGGCTGCGCGGAGGGAAGGCCTCGGTTAGACGGGTCACCCAGAAATGGCTCTTCCCGGTGGGTTCCGCCGGGCTGCTGCGGGCCCCCGGGGTCGGGGTGGCGAGGCGGCGGCCGCACGGGCGAGGGCGAACGTCGTCGGCCGCCAAAAGGGAGGAGGAAAGAATCCAAATACATGAGCAGTGGGTTAGTGTGTACAGCTGCGGCCAGCTTTTCCCGTGTATTCCTCTCCCTACCCATTTGCTGGTTTTCTTACAGTTACTGCGATCTGGATGGGCGCAGAGGGAAGCAGTGATTTAATAACTGAGGGAAGCAGTGATTTTATAGCTGAGGAGCAGGAGGGATCAGTACCGAGGGGCACGGTGGTTTTATACGGGAGGAGCCAGAAGTAGATCCTACATACCAAAAACAGCTTGGAAAAAGGGAGGGAGGCGTTTCAGAAGTAGGGAAGACCAGGTGAAAGGGGTAGAATATTTTTTTTTTGGCGGGGGGGAGCGATGAACAGCGAAGAGCAGTGGAGATGTAAGGAATGGTGGAAGTGTGTTGACAGTAAGGATGGTGGCCTGGGGCGGTCGGAGGGAGCTGGCCCCAGGGACTGGGAGATGGGGCTGATGTAATAGCTGTGGTGCTCGCCAAGCAGGAAAATGTGAGTGGCTGCGTGTAAATCGGTGATCGAAGGGCTGCTGAGAGAGAAATCCCAGCCATCGGGATGGGCAGTGTGGGCTTCAAATGCCTGGACAGAAAAAGAGGAGGATTTGGATGAATATAGTGAGTGTCATAACCTTAAAAATGCTAACTCTTTTAAATAATTGATATTAATGCTGGGCATTTAAATCTAATTTGCTTTTATTGTTCATTGTTTATTTATGTTTATTCGCTTTGCTGCTCCAACAGTAAAAAGCATTAGGCGATTTCAGTTTTGTTTCCAATCACTTTCACTCCTTGGCTGTCAGGTACTTTCATGATGTCATGATGTTTGGGTTGCAAATGCTGCAGGGAAGTGTTTTAACTCCAAACAAACTGTATTAACCAACTTCTTCAAATGTCATAGAAACACTTCTTATACCAGAAGGTGTTTTTCCTGGGTTTTTTTGTCCTTCCCCCCCCCCCCCCCCCCCCCGAATTCTTTGAATACTTTTGGGAAGGGTTTCAGCTGTTAAGCTTTTTTTATTTTATATTTTAAAGGAAACAGCCTTTTTGGACAAGACTTAATTTCTTCAAGCTTAATAAATTAGTTACTAGAATGCTAGCTGTCGTTACCAGCGTTTGTAATGATTGTGAAACACCACCTGAGAAGGAAATGAGGTTACAAAGGAAACATTATCAGATGATTTTACTGTGAGCTCCTTACGTCACTAGGATTGGAGTTCACGGGAAGTTTTTCCAACTTTGCCAACAGAAGCCAACAGCTAATTTATTCTGCCTGAGATTTTTACTTGCAATGGGACAGTCAATGTGGCTTTTTGTTACAAAATTATTGATTGAAATTCTGTAAGTCTGTTTGAATTATCAGTGTTAAAAAGCTGGTTGCTGCAAAATTACCCTCCTGTGAAATGAAAGCAAAGGCACATGAATTAAAATTGCTCTTAGCCACAGAATATTGTTATTTTCAGAGAGTGAGGCTTAGAAGATATTCATTTATTCTTTTGTGCGCTCGGTTGCGTGCGTGGTACGTCTGTGTAACCAGGAGCATAGTGTTCCTCTCTTCTGTGGCCTGACAGCTGAAGTCAAATTGTTCATAGTCGTGTCACTATAGATAAAATTATAATAACTTTTTAGATTAGCTACCTTCGTACTGAAAAGGTTCTCTGAGCAACCATGTAAAATTTAGTTAGTGAAACTGTTACTAGAATTTATGAAGCGATCTTTCTCAATTGCTGCTGTAATTGAATTTCTCCAATTGTCTCTTTTTCAGGCGACCTTATGGAAGGAGAGCTTTATTCTGCTCTCAAGGAGGAAGAGGCCTCTGAATCGGTTTCCAGTACAAACTTTAGTGGTGAAATGCACTTCTATGAGCTTGTAGAAGACACAAAAGATGGGATCTGGCTGGTACAGGTATAGAAATTTGATCATATATTTTTATGTATTTATCACATCCAAAATGCGTTTCAAAGGAGGAGTTTGTGAGAGTAGTTAACTAGTAGTAAAAGTGTGTGACAGAGATGTTTACAAAAATAAACTACATCAGGGAGATCATAAGGAATAAATCTGTTCCAAAAAAAAAAAAAAAAAAGAAGAAATTCTGGAAGTGAGAGTTCCTATACAGACAGGAATAAAAAAACCCACCTGTTATTCTGTGGATTGCTTTTTGAAAACCAGGTACTTTAGAACCAGAAAATAAGCAAAGCAGCACACACTTAAGTACACAAACTATGCAGGTACTTGACCCTGGTATGGTAAGACCTCGTGTAATATGTGAAGTAGGTGCATTAAGTGCAGATGCTCCCAGCTGGCACAGGAGAGGTGCCTCTGGCATTGCTTTTCCTTTTGGTTGTGTTACATGCTCAGACCCAACCCGTTTAAGTTTCTGTTGATCTGGGGGGCTTAGAGCACTTTTAAAAGCTCTATTGCCTCTTCACAAAGGCAAGAGCTCAGTGTGCAGCTTCCCAGTGTGCTACTCAGGCTGCTTCTACAACATATTCCAGTAGCTTAAAGTTAACCTTCCCCCTAAACTTTGTGGGTCCACTGATTTTAGAGCGTGTTTCCCCAGGGCTGCATGAGGATAAGAGAAAGTTTAGGAAAGGAAAGACTTTTCCAAATAGGATTCGAAATAATTTATCATCACTCTTGAGAACATAAATAATCTAGACCAAAATGTAAAAATGCTTTTCTGCATGAACTTCTTTATTGAGAAGAGGTTTGGTTTTTTTTAGGCATAAGTTCTCTGCTAACAGCCACATCAGGCGATCAAAATTCTCCACCAGACAATTAATTGTTCAGCTGACAGCTCTGCTGTCTGGTTTGTCTGGTCTCCTCACTTCATGTTTTCTAGTTAAAGAGTTTATCAAGATGTAATGACTTGTTACTGGACCTGCACCGTCACCACATCAGATCTCACCCTAAAACAGACAATGAGAGGACAGATTACGTTTGCCACTGAAATGGCATTTGTGTTTAGGGGAAGATGTATGTGGAGTTTGTTGAATGTAAGTTTCAGGTTCAAATCATACAGAAGGGGATTCTTCAAGCGGAGAGAGAGAGCATTGAAAGGAAGTTTACACATCTCCGAGCTAGTTGACAAATGTGAGCATGAAAACGCTATGAAAAACTTTCCCTCCTCCCCTTGCAGCTCAAAAGAGTAAAATATGGTAGTTCTCTCTGTTGTCTCTTGCTTGCAGAATTTTAACTGTAATACATTTGCAGCTAGCTTCGTAATAGCAGATCAGATGGGCTGCGTTTTGATATCTCTAGTGTGATTAATGTTGTCATCATTCTGGGAATATTTGCACAGCTATTCAGTTGGTCACAATAGCTGTGGGAAAAAAAATCAGGGGAATTTACTGAATAATTTACTTGCTGAATGCTATTTGTCTGTTTCTCTCTAATAAAAAACACTAGATAAGTCACATTTATTTTTTTCAGTCTTGCCTTTTGAGTTTTCATCACTTTGAGTTTTGATTTGCTCCCTTCCTCATGATAACTCCTGCCTGGATAACTCCTGCGCTGGATTCTTCATCTCCTTTCACAGGTTTTTCCCATGTTCTTTTCTTAGACCTCATCCCTCCAAAGCTGCTTTTTATCATCGCATCCCTCTTCTAATTCTTGATTACTCTCCATTGCCCATTCTCCTTTACCGTTGGGCATCCTGTGGAAACTTTACAGCTAATTAATCAGCTCGATGCTTAGGCAGGGGAGAGCAGGAGAGTGAGGATGCCTCGTGGATGGGTTTGGTGACCGCAGACAAGGTCGGAGCATTCCCCTGCTCTGTTGTTGCTACTGGCTGTGAAGCAGGAACGATCTCCAGGTCCTTTTCAGGATCTTGACTGTAAATCCCTGTTTCACAGTGGCTGCCGGAAAACAGCAGAGGGAGAGGAACGGTTCTGGCTCAGCTGGTACAGCGGCTGTTGGTTGAGTCGGTTTTGAAGGCTTTATGATGACGTATGGGAGGATGGGGACTCTGAAGATGATTTTTATTTTCCAGTGCATGTAAATGAAATTTCTGGGGTGGCACAGACTGGTAATGTGATAGCCATCACCGTCTGCAGAGAAATCAAGGGAAAAAGAGGAAACAATTATTATTTCTTCATATGTTTGACACAAATTCAGATGTGAATTTATCATTTAGAACCAGCAAAATGAATTCCTTGAAGAAAGTCAAAGTCCATACACAAGGAAACAGTGTTTTGTGGCTTTATTTCTTTATTTTCTGGAAATCCACATGCCAAGCATCCAGGTTCAGTGGTAATTTGTTTACCAGTGTAACTGTTCACAGGTGCCCTCTGCTCCTTCGTGGAGCTTCCGTAAAGCCCGAGACAGCAGCATGTTCTCTCTCCTATTAGCTCGTGATCTCATCACCTTTCCCTTTATGCCTTTCTTCTTGCTTGCCAGCTGCTGTTTTGCACTTCTTTGGCTGGCAAGGAGGATGTGTGGTACTTTCTAGAGCTGCTTCTCTTGTTAGTAGAGGAGTAACACATAATGTTCTTTTCCAAACTCTGCTATTGCTCATGCTCTCTGGTTAGTCTCTAGAAGCCTGTCACATCCAACAATATTGTAGTCGTTATGACTTTTTAAAAACATACAGTAAATGATCTATAGATAAAAATCCTCTTTGAATGAAGTTAAAATCTACATTAATGTGTATTTTTATTTTAAAAGTCCCTACTGTAACACGGTGGTAGAGAGAAGTAAAGGGAACTTTCTTCTTGGCATTGAAGCAGGAGGACAAACATTCTGACTGTGTCTGGTAGAAATGCAAAGGACATTATTATGGATATAAAATGTTGCAGTCTATTCTGCATCTCAGCTTCTTGTTCAAGTGGTGTAATCACAGAGCAAGGGATGTGTCTACAGGATTTTGGTGGATTTTTCCTCCTCCTTTTTCCTCCTCCTTTTTCCTCCTCCTTTTTCCTCCTCCTTTTTCCTCCTCCTTTTTCCTCCTCCTTTTTCCTCCTCCTTTTTCCTCCTCCTTTTTCCTCCTCCTTTTTCCTCCTCCTTTTTCCTCCTCCTTTTTCCTCCTCCTTTTTCCTCCTCCTTTTTCCTCCTCCTTTTTCCTCCTCCTTTTTCCTCCTCCTTTTTCCTCCTCCTTTTTCCTCCTCCTTTTTCCTCCTCCTTTTTCCTCCTCCTTTTTCCTCCTCCTTTTTCCTCCTCCTTTTTCCTCCTCCTTTTTCCTCCTCCTTTTTCCTCCTCCTTTTTCCTCCTCCTTTTTCCTCCTCCTTTTTCCTCCTCCTTTTTCCTCCTCCCACATAGAATCGTAGAATCATAGGGTTGGAAGGGACCTCTGGAGATCATCTAGTCCAACCCCCCTGCCAGAGCAGGGTCACCTACAGCAGGTTACACAGGAACGCATCCAGGTGGGTTTTGAATGTCTCCAGAGTTGGAGACTCCACCACCTCCCTGGGCAGCCTGTGCCAGTGCTCTGCCACCCTCAAAGTAAAGAAGTTCCTCCTCCTGTTTAGGTGGAACTTCCTATGCTCAAGTTTGTGCCCATTACCTCTTGTCCTGTTGCTGGGCACCACTGATAAGATCCTGGCCCCATCCTCCTGACACCCACCCTTTAAGTATTTATAAGTGTTGATAAGGTCCACCCTCAGCTGTCTTTTTTTTCCAGACTGAAGAGACCCAAATCCCTCAGCCTTTCCGTGAGGTGGTTAATTTTTGCGTGCTATGATGGATGTAGTCTTCTGTCTTTGCCTATTTTGATCTAATTTCTCACGGTCTCTTTCTCAGAAAAGAAAAGCAAAAAATCTCCTGACATCTTTAATCCATATGGATGGATTCTGCACCAGTTGTGAGTTCTTAGGAAATAGTGACTGTGCGGAAATTCAGTTTTGTCAGCACAATGCCGAATAATAAACAGAGAGTGAGATGTCTCAGAATTAATAAAAGTACAGACAGTCATGTAGAAACTTATTGACGTTATCTGGAATAAATAGGCTTTTTTCCATGCTTCTAATAAATAACCCACCAGTCCATTTATAATTAATTGTATTTCTAAATGAGAATTGCCCAAATATTTTTACTTCTATTTTATCTATGGGAGGCTATTTTGCAACATAGCTGTATAAAGAGTTCTATGAAAAGCACATAAGAAGCTTAACTAATAGATCAGGGGTTTTGAATCTTTGTATCTTTGTGGATTCCTAAAAATCTTGCAGCGAGTGCATGGACTCTTTACACTAGTTTCAGGCTTCCTTTGCTCGTTTACCCTTTGCAGGCACTGTGGGCAAGTTCCTGGACCTCAAGGGGTCTGGATATCTCAAACTGGAAACTGCCAAACCAGACTTACAGTTCTCACAGACATACTACCTTACCAGTTCATTAAATAAGTTAGAAATCAGTTTTGCCTTTGACAAAATCACAGGTTTTTTTCCCAATTCAAATGTCAATACTCCTTCATGTGGAGACAGACTTGCTGAGGCTGGATGAGGACTGACCGTTCCCCAGAGAACCACCTGTACGTGTGTGTGTGTGCGCAGCGGGAAATGGTGTCTCTTATTTAAAAGATTTTGTTCTTCTGATGGTGTAAAGCCTGTCACAGTGCCCTAGTGCCCACGCTTGATGAGCGCTCGGTGGTGGTGTCTTTGTGGCTAAGCTGTAAAACCAAGTTTTGACTATTTGTGCATATTCAAAACTGTGTGCTCTTGGTATGAGCAGGTGTGCCTGACACCTGGTATCCTGGCTAAATTCCAGCTTAGATAATGCCTGAGCTTCCCTTTACGCTTTCATTTGGATACAGTTTTCTCTTTCTTTCATGGCACATGCTCCCAACCCGTAAAGGCTGAGAGATGCTGCCAACGTGAATATTTTTCCATTGTGAAAAAAATATATAAAAAACACATGTGCTTCGCTTAGCTCGGAGCTTCTGCTGTATTGTGATGATCTCACAATTCTGCCTTTCTGCTTTGATTTCTTTTTTTAGTGTTGCTCCCATCTCTGGCACAATGTATCAAACACAAATGGAATGACTCTTAATCAAACTAGCAAGGAACAAGGGCTGTCAAACGTGCAACGTAGACGCTTCATTGGGATGTTTTTCCCTTTAGTGTTACTGAGGTTACTTTAGGTTCCTGAGGCTGTTAGAAGCAGTAATAACTAGTTACAAGGACTGCTTTTAAAATGCCCTCTTTAAAAAAGCCATCAAGGGTGTTCAGGTTTTGTGGGGAGTCATCCTTGCATATACTGCAGTCTGCAAAGTACTCGGGTTGCTGCAAGTTGCTGGAGTGGAGGCAACTCGCAAAGAGTGTTGTTTTCGATCCAGATGGTATACCTGGTGTTGTGCACAGTACACTGTAGGGATTATTCCCCATTAAAAAAATACTGGTTAATCCTATTTTAGTACCTTTGCTGTCAGGATATGTATAAGCTCTTTCCTCCATCATGCATCAAATGGTTAATACGTTCCTTTCCTCTCTATGCCTTAACTAAAGGAGAAAGCAGAGAAAATAATTGAAGGAGATAGAATTGGTTAAAATATTGAGAGTTGAAATACCATGAAGTGTTGATTGTTCTGCATTTGTCCATCTCTGACTCATTCTCATGCCTTGTGATATTTGAACATTTTTAGTTTTGAGTGAGCTTAAAAACTAAGACTAAATCTTGTTGCAGTGCCCTGTTTCAAAATCTCTACATACCTATCTGAAAGGGATTGAATGATACCTGGTTTAAATGAACAGAAAATAGAAGAATGCTCAAATAAGGCTACTACCATGTTGTGCTTAAGTACTGCTGGAGTACCGGAGCAGGAATTTGTCTTTGCATATCTCATTGCTACAGCAAACTCTTTAACAGCAGCAGTGTTTCCTTGAGCCACTTCAGTTTTTGTCCCATCTTTTCTGGTATTTGAAGTATGTATGTTTCATAAATCAATTTTAAAAAATGCTTAATGTTAACTGAGAAATTAAGGAGGAGCTGCATCCATGACAGTTATGAAGTAGATATTGTGATATCTAGGCATTTTTGGTTTGGATTAAGCCAGAGAGGCAAAGTGTCTTGCTGACATTGTCCTATTTTTCCAAGTGTTTACATCTTTCTGTCCACGGGATATTTGTTCTTAAAGCCTGCTTCCTTAATGTCATGACTATGACTATTTTAACTTATAGATCAAACCTATTCTATTAATTACATTCTGAATTGGCCTCTTTTGTGACAGTTCTGTCAAATTCAAAGTCAGGAGAGCTCTTCCAGTGCAAAAGCTACCTATGCAAATACCTGTTGAAATCATCAGGATTTTGATGATATCAGTATTATGCGTCCCTAGGTGGATTCTCACCCTAGTGGCAGAGACTGTAGGTTGTTTGGTTGGACTCGATGATCTCAAAGGTCCTTTCCAACCATGAAGATTCTATGATTCTATTTTAACTTTGTTTTCTGTGGTAGCTGGAAGCTGCTGTTTTAGGTGTTTATGGAAACTAAACAAGAAAACTCAATCAGAAGATGTAGAAATAAAGGAGATCTCCAAACCCCTGTCTTTCCATTTTTACTTTGCACATCTTGGTGACATAACTTACCTGCAGTATTTCACAGTTGTTGGTTGAGACTCTCAGGACCTTTTGGGATATGGTGTGGTCCTCCTAAATTCACATATGGAGTACGAGGAAACTTGTGTCTAAGACTTCAGAGGAAGTTTGTGGAAGTTTGCTCAGTGAGGACCTGGCCTTCCCTCTGGCATCTTCTTCCACCGAAGAAGCTAGTAATTCATAGAGAGCGATGGTAATTCAGACCCTGCAGTTGGAGCCAGTCCTCTTGGCCTGGGTTAGGTGTAGGTGAGGGAGCAGATCTATTCTGTGATGTGGAATTGTTAAATGGCAGGGTTACTTTGATCCTATTGGATTTTCTTAGCCCATTAAGATCATTAATGGATTAATTGGGCTATCTTCATTGTCACTCTGACATATGATATGATGCAGATTGTGAAGATAGCTAATAATAACAAGAGCTTCAAGGGTTTGTGTTCCTCTAAATGTGGTGTTTGTTTCCCAGTTGTTCTAGCTGATCTCATAAAAGATAACCTGCTTTGATGAGCTTTGTCTTTATTTCTTTAAAATGAGATAGAGCATATGACTAAAAGGGACCTTCTCAATGAGCGAGTTCAGCTCTCTGCCAGACTGTGGAATATATGTTTATAAAATATCTTGCCGTCTCTCTTAAATCGTAAGTTGTCTGAGTGTAATACTCCTATTGACTGTTCTCTTCTTGGAAACATGTATCTGACTTCTGGCCTAAGTGTATTCATGGCTAATTTGTTCCTATTGCGCCTAAATTGACATCGCCCATTACTTTCCCCGACTCCTGATGCCTACCCCACTCCTCCCAGTACATGAGATCAATCAACCAGTTTGTTTTGTCAGGCGTAATATATCCTGGGCTTTGCTTATTTCGCAGCCAGTTAATATTGATGCCTCATAGCTCCTTTTGGATCAACTAACAGACCCAAGCTTTTCCTCCCATTGCTGTTTCTAACTGATGAACTCCCTGAGCGCCATGTTCATTATTGAATTCAATTTCATTTCTGACACTCTGCATTACAAGATTTGTGCAGCTCGTCCTGTATAGCGCTATAATCCTCTTTTGTACATAGATGTGCTTCCCAGTTTTATGTCACCTGCAAATGGCTTTGGGAGAATTCAGGTTTCTTCAGGAAGGGCATTAATAGGAATATATGCTGAACTGAGCTCTAAGGTAAATCTGTTAAGAAGTCTGTTATCACTTTTCTGGCATTTGGATGTTTTTCTTGTCTTAGCCAATTTCTTACTCACTTTAAAACTTTTTTTTTTTTAACTCACTATAAAAACTTATCTCCAGTTCTTCTGAAAATTTTCCATGTGGCACAGTACTAGATATCCTATCAAAGTACAGAACGGGTAATACATTCCCTTTTCTTGAAACTCAGTTCTTTTCCTATAGGAAAAGATGGATTTTTAACTCTCAACCTAATTAGGAATTAAACATCTTTAGTAATTCCATGCTGGAAAGGGGTGGAAAATTCAACCGTCTCTGCACCTTTAACATTTGTTCTGCAGTTTTGCATACTGTTGAGATCAAACTGGTGGGATATTTTTATTTCATTCGCTCGTAAATATAATTCCTAACTTGTTATTCTCCTGTCAAAATGTAAATTACTCTCAAAGGATTTTTATTAAGAAATCTTTGCAGGTTCATGTGTAATTTTTTGTGCTTGTATTACAGTTCTGGGATGGAGATTACCTGCTTACTCTGATTTAAATGCATTAAGTTATTTGAGTTTTGTTTCTATCTTCAGGTGATACAGTCTGTTCCCATAAACTCGCTAACCTGTCCACGGCCAGCCAGCTCCTCTTCATTGAAAACTGAGTCAGAGCATTCATTTTGTTTTAAAAAGAAAATTACCTTACATTTCTATCCTGTCTTCGTTGTATGGTGATCCTGCTGCTTTTCCCTCTGTTCTATTCTTATTCATATAACTGAAAAACCTTTCGGTGCAGCTTGTTATATTCTTTGTATGATCTAACTTGAATTGCTCATTTTTCCTTACATTTTTTTGATTTCCCGCTTATCTATCTTTGCTAGCTCTTTGTTTCGACCTTTTTTCATTCCTTGTAGAGTCTCAAACTATTTCTAACATCATCTAGGAAGAAGAGCAGGACTTGACAATTTTTTTCCCCCTCCTTGCTTGAAATAGAAAATCCTGAGAGCTTTAACACCTTGGACTTAAAAGAATTTCCAGGCCTCTCCGGCATTCAAATTCCTGGCCTCCTCAGTCACAGGTTTTTAAGCTAAATTTCGTAGCTTATCAAAATTCACGCTGCTTAAATAAAATCTGTTACAAGTGTTTGTAAGTTGTCCTTCATTTAAACCAAATTACGGGGTGGTTGCTTAACCTGTAGTATTTTCTCAGGCTCCCCTATTCACAGAGATGACGACTACTTTCCAAAACGCAAACCCTTGCCTCTGTGTGCTAAATTCCCAATGTTGTAAGTGGGTGTTGTCTGCAAGGAGCAGCCGCAATGGACTTGTTTATTTGGGAGTTTTTTTGCCATAATGACATAAAAAAGCATGAGCCCAAGAAATGTTACAAAGCTTCAGTGTGCAAACCACAGAACTGCTAGTTCTGTTGTTGTCTGCAGCGTAAATAACTTTCTCCAAGTTGAAAGACTTTTTCATAGGAAGGGAATTATAGCTGGTGTTAAAAACTCTGCCAGTGCAAACGGTCAGATGACAGTAAATCATACCGGTGACTGTGTTTGCAACAACTCTCCTTCTCTTGACACTTAAAGTGAATATTGCAGTATCAGACAGAAGAAACAGCTGAGCAGGATGGGTTCTCCTGGACGTAACATTAGCATATTCTCATCAGCTGTGCTAGGCTTTCTCAGAACAGGCACACAGAATTGTGGAAGCAACCGATCGCTGAATAGCTGTGCCAAAGACTAATCCAGTTCCCAACGTTTTATACTTACTAATAAAACGCAGTGATTCCTTACTATGTTGGATGCGTTTATCATACCGTAGTAGCTCTGAGGATATATGGGCGTTAAGGTGTCTTTAGGAATGTGGTCTCTTTTAGTTGAAGTACATGAAAGGAAGTTTAAAACATTCAAAGTAATTGCTTCGGTTACATTGGGGGATGCGAAGAAGCCTCAATAATACGACAGATTTCCCCAGGTGGTTGTCTCGGTGCTTGAAGGTTACGTTTAGCTAATCAAAAAGGCTTTTCTATGCGACGTGTGTGTTTTGAGAATAACTTGAGGGATTCTTATCTAGATGTTCACCTCTGGTTTTGTTTAAACATGTTGGCCTCAGTGGAATGGGAGTGTTATCTGTAACTTCAGTTTGACTTTGTTTCCCTATGTAGAACGTTCTGTTTAGTGAATTCTCTGCTTCTGAGTTTCTGAGAGGATGCTACTTGCCACAAAGCAGATAATATTTTTGAGTCGCAAAGGACAGACACGCTTTCCAGCTCTGCGTCTCAGCCTGTGCCCAGAGAACTGTTAATCATGGTGACAACCTAACTTCCAGAGGAAAGCTGACATTTCAGGTTATTAAGTCAGAAAATTATTGGGAGGAGTTTAATGGTGGGTAAACAAATGCCTAACAAATGGAAGTTTCAAAACTTAATCTAAAAATGTATTTTAAGTGATTGCCAGTCCGCCTGAAAAAGGGTGTGGGGTATTTCTAAAGTAGAAACTGCCACAGCTGATGGAATAATGCATGATCAGTCGTGTCATTCAAAATTACCTGTCAGCTGCAGGCAGGCAGGTTTCCCTTTTTCCTTTTTTTTCCCCCCTTTTTTACTTTTTCTTCCCTGTACAGTTACAAATCAGAGGATGCATGCCTATTCTTTGTCATTCGTGTTTGCAGAAGCTTACGTTTAGGTAACCTGAAGTACTACTTTAATATACTAGGTTAGAACAAATTAGACCTTGGGATATATCACAGTGAATTATGATCCTGAAATGGCAGATGGGACATTGGAGTTGGTGGAACAGTCACGTAAAGTTACAGAGTGAGTCACTGGCAAAGCTGGAAGGAGTCAAGATTTTTAGGCATTATCCGAGAGTTTAATCACTACTTTCCACCGCTTAGAAATGGTTGATGACAGTCTAATCTAGTACCAGGTGCATACGTTCCAACTCATTTTACTTTCTCTGAGACATTTTTTTTGGTATGTTGTAACTTTTCATGGAGCATTGTAATAAAATAATGGTCTTTTTTTACTGTGAAGAAGAAGAACCTGCTGCACCTGCTTCCTTTCTCCCCTTCTATGAACTGGTTAATGATAGTTTTTGTATTTTCCCAAGGTTTTTGTTAACTACCAGTGATTTTAGTCTCTTAACAGGTACTTAAAATGATGATAAATTTTTGTCTTTCTGCAGAAACAGTATTTCTGTCTTAGAGCTTCACTCTTTAAAGACATGTAGTGTGATTACTATTGTATATACCTACTCTGTGTTCTAAGAGAGGGGGAAGACAGTATCAAGGATGACTAGATCTCTGTTTTCATGAAACTTGCTCTTTATTTCAGGAAGCAAACTTACTAAATTATTATTTCCTTTTGGCAATAGGTCATAGCAAACGACAGAAGCCCACTGGTGGGTAAAGTCCACTGGGAGAAAATGGTGAAGAAAGTTTCAAGATTCGGCATACGTACTGGCACTTTTAACTGTTCCAGTGACCCCAGGTATATTCTTAAAGGATTATCTAAATCCCAAGAATATCTTAAGGCTCAGCTGTGCTCTGGCAGCAGGGCTTGCTGTGTTGTAAAAGTAGCTGTGACAGAATGTGGCTTTATTAATGGTTTTTATCTCTACTGAAGTCTGTTCAGAATTCTCCATTACATTATTTATCAGCACCATAAACACAGATCTGCAGCTTCCTAAAGCATCATGTGTGAAATACATGATTAGACTACGTGGAGTGTAATACAGCAATGGAAGGAAATGAATAGAAGACTTTGGCCTTAGAGTCCAGGCATTCGGGGACAAGAACTGTGGTTGCTTAGAACAAAGGCGAATATATATGTAGCCCATGTAAAAGAAGTATAGCAGTTGTAGAGGTGTTATATTGCCATCTGGAAAGGAGAAACACAGGTTAGCATGAACCTTGCAGTGCCTGCTTCTCAGGATTACTGACAAATCCTGTTTCCTGACAAATGTCTGTATGTTTATATATAAACTCGCACACACCCTTTGACAACATACAGTGCGCTATGCAAGATTCACTGTTGTTTGCATATGATTTCGAACAAGGAAGAAGAGCAAAGCCAAAGAAGCTGTTAATAATTCTGTGCTGCTGTAAAAATAATCCTTTTTTAACGTTTTGTTGGAAGCGTTTGCTTCACGTGATGGGAAACTTGGTCTAGAATTCCAGTGGTGTGTATGGATATGCACGTCTTACACAGCTTAAGTCCTAAATGTTTACAGAAATCTCAAAGTTAATCATAAGAGAAAATTATTTGACTTTGCAGTGCTTATGCAAAATTATCTTGTATAATCAAAATGCTGGTATTTGAACATCTTAAAAATTCGGCAGTGTTTCTCTTTGCATAGCTTCTGACTAGTCTTAATGTTGCAATCAAATATTATGTTTTAAATGAATGCATTTTTCCCTAATGCAAGAAACGTTTTGTTGAGTAAACCCTCATGAATAGTTTTCATCAGGTTGCAGCTGAAATTCAGAAGAACACTGCGTGCTACAGTAGTCAGGTATCTTTATTAGTAGGGTAATACCTTATGGCTAGACTAGATCTAAATATGTTACATTCAGATTGCTGAGATGGGGAGTTGTAATTGTCTAAATGTTTGTTGACCTAAACCAGAGAGGACGTAGGTAAGATGGCTAGTGAATGAGGCTGGTGGCCTCTATTTCATCTGCAGGGTTCTCAGAGACAGTTTGCATGCCTGTTGGCTCTGTAACGTTTTGAATCTTGAAACTTGCCAGACATTTGCTAAAAGGAGGGCTAGATAAATTGGGTGGCGTAATGATGCTGATACAAAAGATGCATGAGAGAAGGGGTCTTCTGAGTCACCACACTCATCTCATAGTTACTGGGATCTGGACCATGACTCAGGGTTCAGCCTTGAAGAGCCTCTTCTTTTAGGTATGGATTTGGAGTTCGTCCCATCTCAGCACTCTGCCTGCCAGGCAGCAGGGGTAGTCGTTTAGCCCACAATGATCTGGCAGCATGTTTCTGCTTCCTCCTCCACCAGATTTGTGGCAAGCTTTCTCACCACAAGCCTGTCTGCATCCTTCCAAAATGGCCCCAGTAGGAAGTGGACACTTGTCAGCTTCGTTAAAGTAACTGCAAACAGACCAATGTCTTGTTAACTTCACCTCACTGCTGCTTGGCAAAACTAGGATGGAAGGAAGCACTGGGAAAGTTACCTGCAGGGTCAGGAAAGCTGTGGGACATTGAGTTACATCGTAATGGTTCTCTTCTTGGCTGGAAGGCCATGGAAAACCGGCTTCTATTACTAATGCTTTATAGTGAAGAGTCAGCTTGCGTATTTTTAAAATACAGTTACGAAGCATGAATAACTCCAATATATTACCTTGTTTACTATAATGACCCATGAAAATTAACACTGTTCCTCTTCCTGTCTTATGAATACATCTCTCTATATGTCTGTAAAGGAGATTAATGAGTGTATTGTAAGAATAAATACACTTTGCCAGAGAATATTGGGTGCCTGTATTTCCTGTTATTATATGTAAAGATTCCCAGGTTGCTCAGCATGTCTTGTTTTTGGGCTTATAACAGAAATTTAATGAGTGCAGCTCCAGGGGCATGAAACTCTGTAATCTAACTTGCCATTTTCTTTATAGGTACTGCAGGCGGAGGGGCTGGCTGAAATCCACCCTCATTATGTCGGTTCCACAAACCAGTACCTCTAAGGGAAAAGTGATGCTTAAGGAATACAGCGGGCGCAAAATCGAAGTGGAGCACATTTTCAAATGGATCACAGCCCATGCTGCTTCTCGGATCAAAACCATCTACAACTCTGAACATTTAAAAGAAGAATGGAACAAAAGTGACCAGTACCATGTGAAAATATACCTGTTTGCCAACCTCGACCAGCCGCCGGCGTTCTTCTCTGCACTGAGTGTAAAGTTTACTGGAAGAGTAGAGTTTATTTTTGTGAACGTGGAAAACTGGGACAATAAAAGTTACATGGCAGAAATTGGTGTCTACAAGACACCATCGTACATACTTAGGACTCCCGAGGGGATTTACAGGTATGGAAATAACACTGGTGAATTTATATCACTACGTGCCATGGATTCCTTTTTGCGCTCATTACAACCAGAAGTTAATGATTTATTTGTCTTAAGCTTAGTTTTGGTTAATCTGATGGCTTGGATGGACCTGTTCATTACACAAGGCGCTACTATAAAGCGTTTTGTGGTTCTTATAAGCACTTTAGGGACGTATAATTCATTATTAATTATTTCCTGGCTACCCGTCTTAGGTTTTTTGCAACTACCTTACTTAGACAGCTTTTATGAGTACAGTTTAAAACTCTTCAGGTACTCTAACACAACTACTTTGGCTTCTTGGGTAAGAGCCGACTGGATGTTCTACTCTTCACATCCAGCCCTCTTCCTCAGCACGTACCTTGGTCATGGTTTACTAATTGATTACTTTGAGAAGAAAAGAAGACGCAATAACAACGCCGATGAAGTAAATGCTAATAATCTGGAGTGGCTGTCAAGCCTCTGGGACTGGTACACCAGCTACTTGTTTCATCCTATTGCCTCTTTTCAACACTTTCCTTTTGACTCTGATTGGGATGAAGACCCGGATTTGTTCTTGGAGCGGTTGGCCTTCCCTG
This sequence comes from Chroicocephalus ridibundus, assembly GCF_963924245.1. NCBI lineage: Eukaryota > Metazoa > Chordata > Aves > Charadriiformes > Laridae > Chroicocephalus > Chroicocephalus ridibundus. The sequence continues at coordinate 48,531,692 of NC_086288.1, forward strand.
ATCTCTGGCTTCACCCTCTGATACCAACCGATTACATAAAAAACTTACCGATGTGGAGGTTTAAATGCCTTGGTGTCCATTCTGATGAGGAAATGCTGGAAACCTTTCAAGACAGCGAAAGTGACTCTGACAGTGAAAACAAAGAGGTCTTCAGTAGTGAAAAAGAAGTCTCGGAGGACGATGATCTGAACACATTTCATAGCCGCAGTGAAGGAGAGCCTCGGTGCAGTACTGAGACCTGTTCATGTGCCAATAAATATTGCCATCCCGAGCCATATGAACGGAAAGTGCGATCCTACGGCTCGTACAGCACCGCGGGTGACATGGAGCCGGATTGGTCAGCCTGGCCCTCCGACATGTTGCACTGTACAGAATGTGTTGTGTGTCTAGAAAATTTTGCAAATGGTTGTCTGCTCATGGGCCTGCCCTGCGGCCACGTATTCCACCAGAATTGCATCGTGATGTGGCTGGCCGGCGGGCGACACTGCTGCCCTGTCTGCAGGTGGGCTTCATACAAAAAAAAGCAGCCATACACACATCCGCAGCCTTTGTCGAGTGATGCCCCATCTTAGCTGTGTGCTGATGTCCTTTGTAAGCTTTCAGGATATTACTGCTTGCCTTTTAAATGTTAGTCACTTAAAAGATTATGTGGTTTGAAGTTTTAGTTTAAATGTTAGTGCAGTGAACTAAAATATACATGATGCTAACGTTAACGACAGAATCATTTGGTTGCCTTGTATGTTGAACTGAACGCATACTTATCGTACAATAACTTCTTTTTAACATCTGGAAACTCGATGCTGTTTTTGTAAGCACAAAAATCAAGCCTACAACAGAAGCATATTCCAGCAAACGTTTACAAGTTAGGATGTGGGTGAAATTGAAATTCTAATCGGAGACAGTTGCTTAATTTAAGTGTTTCTTATTTTAGAGTCTGTTCAGCACATCTTTGTTGAATAATGTACGTTGTAAGACAGTACCATTTAAAAAGAAATCAGTGAAATAAATTATTTTAAAAGGAGATTTGTAATGTTAATTGTTTTGATAAATATTTTGTGTGTATGGTCACGGATGTCTTGCTGGTCTGATTTATCTGTGAAGACAATAAAAATATAACACAACTTTTGTGACTAATAAATCATCTCCTAGTGATACAGGAATTCATTGCTCCAGTGCGAACTACTGGCCGCGTGGAAGGTGATGGTGTTTCACTGGGAACTTCTTCCTTCCTAAGTCCGCTGCGTTGAGGTGTGTCTTTGCTTCACCAGTGGTTTTCCAATTGATTACAAACTGCTTTATCAGGCAGAGCCCCTCTTTGACCAGCTGTCTCTCCAGCACCCTCATCTCCAGACATCTAGAAAGACTTTAGGGTAGCCCCTCTACAGCCTCAAAGTAAACCATCGTGCAGTAGCAGAATATTGTCATGCAGTCACAAAACTGGCTTGTAAAGGTAAAAATTGCCAGATTCTGACTGCTGGTATTTTGAAGTGATTTCTGATTTCTTGGAGAAAAGTAATAGTTGATTGATGCCACAAAAAATGGAGTCTATTGTTTTCTTTATATTTCAATATGAAACCGTTGTTTTGATTGTACCTTTCAGAAATGATCTGGCTGAAAAGAGGAAAAAACAACAAAAAAAGAGCATGAGATCATGTAAGTAGAAGAAAAGGCTAAACTAGATAGGTATGTTCAATTGTTTTACGTGCCACAGTAGAAGCAACAGTCCCATTGTTTTATTTCTCTCCTAGTTCTTGCCCATGTGGTATAAAAGGAAGATAATTAAATGAAGATGATAATAGGAAATGTAAACACGGGTCCCTCTTGCAGTTATGATCCATCTCTCTGAGCCTTTACTGAGAGTTAGGAGGCCGACGCTCACAAAGCAAAGCTTTCTGGCATTGTTTTATCTGTCCAGGGTACCTGGGCACTACCTTTTCTAATAACAAATTATTCATGCCTCCAGTCACCAGGCGTCTTCCCAAGAGGATATTCTCTTAACTATCAGAAGAGCTGTTTTTAATCGTGAGTACTTTTTCCTCTCGTTTCCTTTTTCCTATTGCAGTACTGAACCAGGGAGGTAGAAGGGGCATAATACCACCAATTCTCCTGTGGTCCAGAAAGTAATTTTTATTCCAGTTGAGGCTTGTCAGTATATGCCCTTTATCTGTCATTACAGCTGCGGCAGAGCAGTGGAGAGGCATAATGAGGGCAAAGAGCATTTCTGCTTCCAGTTTGTGCGGCAGCGTGACATTTAGCCTATGTGCTTAGCATAAGCAGCCACAATTGAAATCCACGTTGTTTCAGGACTGTCTTGAAATCTGCACCGAACTGAGGCCTTGCCATCTCAAAAGGGGAAACAGAGGAGAACTCTCATGAATATAAATAAGTCTGTAGTTGATGTACTGAAGTACACAAGCGAAGCACCGTATCAGAGTCCAGCGTATCCTTTCACTGGGACCTCAGCATTTTGCCCAACACTGCAAGCAGTAAGTTCAAGCAACCTGTGTCCTTGGGGCACAGCGTGCTTCTGGAGCATGGCTCTGCTGCTGAAAGCTGACCTCTTCATACGAAGCCTGGGCCCAAGCAGCTCCTGTGCATGGGTGCAGCCTTATTAGCAAGCCATTGTGCACACCTGTTTCGGCTGAAGGCTTGTTTTAATGACCTCAGTTGCTCTACTAGTCCAATTCTTTTGATGAATGATACAAACTGCAGTTTAATTAGCAGGAGAGCCACAGAGGGCACATCTATATGAGCAGGTAATTATGACCAGTAGATAGCTGTGAGTGAGGGTTCGGTCCCCTCGTGTCCGTTAGCCTGGGTTGTATAAATTGTTGTGATCCAGTTCATGGCGATGCATCTGTTTCAAAATCTACAGCAGCTGCTGTAGTGTATTGGTAGTCCCAGCAGGAAAGGAAAAGCAGTTGGACGTATTTATTTTATTAAATGCTTGTGTCGGTAGCAGCAGAAGCATCCAAGTAGGATTGTTTTCTACGGAGCGCAGATTCTCAGACGGCCCTTACCCAATGCGTTGACAGTTTAAAATCCAGAGAACAGAGCAAAGACTGTGCCTGTAACAAGGTCAGCAGTTTCGCTGCTCATTTGTTTTGCCTCGCTGGGCTGGGTTGTGTTGTGCTAGTATTTGTGAAGTGTCTTAAGTTAACAGAGATGCTAAACGTTCTTGAAGTACAGTGTTTTATTCTCTGCATGCCTGAAAGCTGGCGGCCAACTGTAAACAGAAAATGTCAGATGATCTGAGGTTACTTATGTCAGTAGGTTTAATTAAGGCAATTGGTCTTCTGTTCTGCTACTAGGAGAGGGCAGATTTAGATCATCTCTGAAGGTCTCTGCCAGTCTCAGCAATTACTGTTTTGTTACGCTGGCTTTCCCATGGCTGGTACCCAGTCCAAAATGAGAGCAAATTTAGATCTGGTTTTGTTCTGCACTAGCTCTTGGAAGGAAAAAAGACAAAGGTGAACTGTATATTTTTGTAACTGTTATTAAAATGTCTTTCTCTGGGAATTAAATAATGAGGGTAAGTATAATTGTACAGAATTAGAGTTAGATTAAGCTAGTAGTACCTTTTTCTTCCTAAGCTTTGGCACTCTTTCTGTGCCTCAGTGATTGTTTCCAGTCCTCTGTGTCTCAGCTTGCGCATCGGGGCGCAAGGGAATGGAGGGACTTGCTGGAGCTGCCTCCGCAGCACCCAGCAGGGTGGCTCCATTAATTTTGGCCAGGTTACATGCCCTTTGCTGCAGAGAGGACTGCAGAGGATGGAGATGAGCCAGGCCTTGCCGGTGGGGCATCTCCAACAGAGCCCTGTCAGCTTAAGATGAAGGAGGCAATGTCTTATGTGCCAGCAGCTGCTTCTCTTTCTCTTTGGGTCTCCTGCGGGTCTTCCCTGGGCTGCAAGGGAAAGATAATTTACTGTAGTTTGAGTCACCGTTTGCACGACTAGATTTTATACATCCTCTTCACTGTGCTTTCCTGCAACCTGTGTGGCAGACTGAGGGCAGGTGGTGATGTAACCCGCTCGGGTCTGCTTTTTATTGCTCTTAACTCCTGCTGGAGGTGGTGCCTGGCCACTATCAGCACCGGGCCCAAATCCTGTTAACTCCTCTGTGCCCCGTTTCTGCTGGCTGCCCGCCTCACACGCAGTGGCGGGGGGCGGCGTGGAGCCATGTGAGGTGGCGTGGAGCCACGTGAAGGGCTGCGCGGGGTCGTGTGTGAGGCAGCGCATGGCCATGCAAGAGGCCGTGGGGGGGGCTGTGTGAGGGTCTGTGTGGGGCCATGCGAAGGTTTGTGTGGGACCGTGTGAGGGGCTGTGTGGAGCCATGCGAAGCAGCGTGGGACCCCGTGAGGTGGAGTATGGCCATGCAAGAGGCTGCGTTGAGGTGTCGTGTGATGGGCTGTGCGGGGCCATGAAGGGCTGCATGGGGCCATGCAAGGGGCTGCGAAGGGCTGCGTGAAGCAGTGTGGGGCCGTGAGAGGCGGTGTGTGACTGTGAGGAGCTGCATAGGGTTGTGGGGGGCTGTGAGAGGCAGCGAGGGGCTGTGTGGAGCCATGCAAGGGGCTGTGTGAGGCCATACAAAGCCCTGCGTGGCCCTGAAGGGCTGCGTGGAGCCGTGAGCGGCAGTGAGGGGCTGCCTGGAGCCATGCAAGGGGCTGCGTGGGGCCGTACGAAGCCCTCAAGAGCTGCCTCGGGCGGTGGGAAGCGCCCGGGCCTGGATGACGGTTGGTCCCGCGCGGGGCTGGGCTGCTCAGGCATCACCCGCCCCCCGGGCACGGGCGGTGCGGAGCCGTGCGCGTGCGTGGAAAGGGGAGGGCGGGGCGCTCCTCACCGCGCACGCGCCGCCCGCCCCCGGCAACGGGCGGGGTCGGGAACCCGGAAGGGCCGGGCGGCGCGAGGCGGCCGCCGCCATGGGCCTCTTCGGGAAGACCCCCGAGAAGCCGCCCAAGGAGCTGGTGAGGCCCCGGCGGCGGCGTCGCCTCAGGCGGGGGCCGGGAGGTGGCGGGGGCGTGCGGCTCGGGGTGGCGGCCTGGGTACATGGCGTTGCCGTGGCGCGGGGCGGGGGCTGCGGAGGGGCCGGGCCCGGCCTGGGCGAGGCGCCGCGGCGCCGGGGGCCCCGCCTGACAGCAGCGGACCCAGGGCTGAGGGGGAGGCGGCAGGCCTGCAGCCCCGCGGCCGGCGGGAGGAGGGTTTGGAGCGGCGGAGTGCCCCGGTGAGCTCTGTCGCCGTGTGTCGCTGCGGCGGCCGGGCCTCAGCAGCGGTTGAGGAGCCCTGGTACTCCGTCCCCAAAGAGGCTGGGGCACCTGCGCTCGGTTACCTCGCTTCTTCTAAAATACAGCAGCTTCTTGAGGTGTTCGGTGTGCTGTCAGAGGTGTCCTGCGCCCTGGGGGTGTGCAGAGACCTGGTGGGGGGAAGGGTTTCTCAGGGCCGCAGGTGCAGTAGCCAAAGGAGTGATGCATCCTGGGTGGCGTGGTTTGGGGAGGCTTAGTCAGCGGCTCCTGGATTGTTAGCTTGCTGTTAGCTGTCTTCCATAGTTTCTAGCTCTCCGGCTTCATTAGGAGCTTCTAGGTCCTGTTGCAGAGAGTCTTAAAAATATGAATAGCTGAAATATTTGGACTAAAGAAAGATATAGACATGCTGGAATGTGTCCAGAGAAGGGCCGCAAGGATGACCAGAGGGCTGGAGCACCTCACCTGTGAAGACAGACTGAGAAAGTTGAGGTTGTTCAGTCTGGAGAAAAGAAGGCTCTGAGGAGACCTTATAGTGGCCTTCCAGTAACTTAACAGGGCCTACAAAAAAGCTGGTGAGGGACTTTTTAGGATGTTGGGTAATGGTAGGACTAGAGATCAAAACTAGAGATGGGTTGATTCAGACTGGACGTTAGGAAGAAGTTCCTCACCATGAGGGTGGTGAGACACTGGGACAGGTTGCCCAGAGAGGTGGTGGAAGCCCCATTCCTGGAAGTTTTTAAGGCCAGGCTGGATGGGGCTCTGAGCAGCCTGATCTAGTGGGAGGTGTCCGTGCCCATGGCAGGGGGGTTGGAACCAGATGATCTTTAAGGTCCCTTCTAACCCTGACAATTCTATGATTCAAAGGGGTTTTTCTGAGGCTACAGGCAAGCTGCGTGAGCCTGGCTTCTGCCCACAGATTTCTAATGTCACAGTGAAATGAAATAAGATACTGATTTCGCTGTGGCCTTTCATAAATCACTGTTAATGTGTTAATTAAAAAATGGGCTGTTTGATAGGAGGAAAGAATCAAATACATTAGAGGTACTAAAAAAAACAGCAGGGAGAAGGTGGCAGACAGTGAAGTTGAAAGCTTAGGAGAGCTGCAATGCCACAGATATATTCCCTGCTGTTTTGTAGCAGCCGAGTTCCAGGGGAGCAAGTTATAGCTGTTGCTTGTTGGGTGGTAGCATTAGATGAGGAATATACCTTTGACAGTATACTTTCCCTTCCTCCTCTACCTGTTTCGGAGCACTATGCAGGCTGCTTATAGTTTTCCTGCGTTCATGAGCAGTGTTGGAAGATAACACAGGAAGAACTGGGTTTTGTAGACTGCTGCTTTCAGTAGTCGGGATAAAGCAGCAGACAGCTGTTTAACCCACATGATGTAGTTATACTGCACTGGTAAGTCCTTGTTGTTTCATGTCCAATGACCACTCTTTCCCCTTCCACAACTGACAAATTTGCTGTGTTTTCCAGTAACACAGCGTGTCTGTGGGTCATCTTGGAGCTGTTTGCAGAAAAGTCTGCAATGATGCTAGAAAACAGGCATCTCTGACCTGTAAGAAGTGACTTGGGTCATCTTGCCATCATGAGCACGCTCTTGGGTTGCAGGCTGGCACGAGGACTTCACAGGCCATAACAGAGATATTGAGAAACCCATTAGTAGTAAGACTTTTCTTTCTTCCCCTATCTGTCTGTGCAGCTTTAGAAGGAAGTAGTAGTTATTTCTGCTTACTAGATGATGGGGGGAAAAGCACTGCTTACCTCGTGTCTGCCAGCAGCTGTACACAAGATACTGTCCCTGAGTAGGGCTAGAGAGAGCACTGAGCACCACAGGAGGTGGCTGGTAATGGGAAGAGGTTGAGATTTTTGTGATGGCAGTGAGTCACCCTGGATTTGTTTATGTGCTTGCTGTTGATGGGACAGAACTTATTGGCTGAATGATACAAGGCAAAGATCTTCAGTCCTTGCAAGGAGCTAGTGATGCATTTCAGTCTGTTTAAAGCTGGGGGTCTACTATACGTTTAATGACACATCTCGATTGTTTGAGATAAAAAGGTGGTTTTCCTCCAGTGTAGTCTGAATGGTTTATTTCAACTTAGTGTTTTGCTGGCTGACTTTCCAGTGTGATGAGGTGCTGTGAGAACTGTGTTTTTGTTTATGTCAGAACTGGAAGCAGAATAGCTTCATCAGAATGAAGTTGTGCTTGGGGTAATTAGCCTTGCTTAGTTAGCCAAAGTACTTCAGTTCCCAGCATTGCTACCTCTATGCTGCCTTGTGCTGTGGTTCATAGTCCTATCCCTGGTGTCCTGTGTGAGATGGGCGATACAACTTTACTGCTCAAAAAATTGACGTGTCTGATGTAACTGGAAGTATGCAGTTGTCTAGATCAGAGTCAATGAGTCCTCCTCTTATACACAAAACTGGTGATGAGTGTTGGGAAGACCGGGGAATGCAGAGGCACCCAGCTCTGCCTCTATGAGGGCAGTTGTGTGAAGCAGCTTATTCATCATAGAATCGTCATAGAATGGTTTGGGTTGGAAGGGACCTTAAAGATCATGTAGTTCAGCCCCCCTGCCATGGGCAGGGACACGTCCCACTAGATCAGGTTGCTCAAAGCCCCATCCAGCTTGGCCTTGAACACTTCCAGGGATGGGGCATCCACAACTTACCTGGGCTACCTGTTCCAGTGTCTCACTAACCTCAGAGTAAAGAATTTCTTCCCAAGATCTAGTCTAAATCTACCGTCTTTCAGTTTAAAACTGTTAACCTTCATCCTATCACTACATTCCCTGATAGAGTCCCTCCCCATCTCTCCTGTAGGCCCCCTTTAGGTACTGGAAGGGGCTATTAAGGTCTCCCCAGAGCCTTCTCTTCTCCAGGATGAACAACTCCAACTCTCTCAGCCTGTGTTCATAGGAGAGGTGCTCTAGCCCTCTGATCATCTTGGTGGCCCTCCTCTGGACTTGATCCTCCTTATGTTGGGGGCCCCAGAGCTGGACGCAGTACTTCTGGGCGGTGTTAGGGATGAGCTATCAAAGAGTTTTCTGCTGTCAGAGACAGCAGGGATTGATGACAACATACAGCCATCTGTGATTTAATGGTGTCTTTGTGCCGAACTGTGCATCACAGAGGCGGGAATCTGTGAATCCTGCTGTAGTTCACTTCACAGTTGCTGATTGTGCTTGTATGTGAAGGCTTAATACATGTTTGTTTGTTCTAGAATACAAGTTGTAGAACAAATATTTGGGAGATGTTACATTTGAGACATGACAGTTGACCACCTAGAGTTCAATCACGTTTTACCTCAGTCTCTTTCCCCGCTTCTCTCCCTCTAGTGTAAGCATATTCAAAAGAGGGACCTTCTTAGCCTCTTATCAGGGTGAGGAATGAATCTACATGACACTTTCTGCTCTGTTCTGGAGGACAAGAGGGGAGGCTGCAGTCAGTCCTGCAAGGGCTCCTCCCCCCATAATAAAACAGGATTCAGTTAAAGGTGCAGGAGCTTTCTGAAACCCCTTCAAAACTTCTCAACACCCATAATGTGTACTCACAGAGCTCTGCAGGGCTTTTGGATTTGGGGCTTTTTTGCAGCAGATTTTGTGCTTGGGCAGAATGGATGATGGTTGTTGTTTGTAGTTAAAACATGGTATTGCTCATTGCAACTGAGCATTTCTTTTGAGATTGGTTAAGTCTAAGAATATGTCTTGCTCTGCTGGGCTTGTGCACTGAAGAGTGCTCTTTTTACAGTTCTGTTATGAAGCTTATTCAGGAAGACAAAGGTTTTTTTATTTGAATTTTAAAAATCGCATAAAAATCAGGGAGATTTTCATATGAAATTTCATACAGCCAACTAGACTTCTTGAGTGGCCTGTGTGCTGGCATGTACAGTGTGCAAGTGGATCCACGAACTAGAGGTCATTTTAATACTTAAGGTGAGTTTTTTAGGTACTATGCAAAATCTGTGCTGCTAATAATAAAAGTAGCATCAGAGCTCCACAAGCATTTGGTGCTCTGTTCGTATGCTATTATCTCACGATTCTTTAATCTGATGTTGTGCAGACCCTTTCTGCTTCTCTCTTTACCACAAATGCTTCCAGTTCTCGGATGGATATCTGGCTGTTGCTGCCTGTCTGATGTCTGTGGTTCCCCAGAGAGGTGGTGGGGGCAAAAGGTGCTTGCCACCTCCTTCAGCACCCTGTGTTGGGGGAGCCAGGAGTGCTGGAACAGAGACATCTTGGCAAGCCCCAGGAGGGAAGCTGCAGAGGGAGTGGCTGTGTTTGAACCCCACCAAATACAGGGGAAGGGAATCTGGAAGGCAGAGCTGCTGTGTAGAGGGACCTGAGCAAGCAGGAGGAACGGGCCGGCAGGAACCTCATAATGTTGAGCAACGCAGGGTTGTGCATGTGGGTCAGCCATCCCTGAATGTCGGGATGTGCAGCCTGAGGCTGGATGGGCAGCAGCTCTGCAGGAAGGGACCTGGGCTTCCTGTGGACAATAAACGTGAGTTAGCAGTGCGCCTTTGTAGCAATGAGGGCAAACTGGCCTGCATTAGCAAGCTGTAAGCATCATGTTGAGGCAGATGGTTGTTCAGTTACTCTGCTACATTTGATGTTAGTGAGGCCACATCTGCACAACAGTGTCCTGGTTTGGGCTCCCAATTCAAGAAAGGTGTCAACAAACTGGGGAGAGTGCGGCAGAGGACCACCAAGATGGGGGAGGACCGGTGCCCATGACACAGTAGGAGAGACTGAGGGAACTGGGCTTGTTTTAGTTTGGAGAAGAGAAGGTGAAGGGGCATGGGGCTAAAGCTTTTCACTGCCTCTAATGGGGTTGTAGTGAAGACAGGGCCAGGTACTTTCCAGGTGTGCCCAGTGACAAGAAAGGGGCTACAGCCACAGGTGGCCAGAGGAGGTTTTTGAATTGGATACGAGGAAAGGTCTTCACCACAGGAGCGATTAAGTGCTGGAATAAATGCCCAGAGCAGCTGTGAAGTCTCTGCCCTCAGACAGTATCAATGGATGAGGCACCAAAAAACCTTTCTGAACTCTGAACTTGGTCCTGCTTTGAGTAGGAGGTTGGCTTGGAGACTTCCTGGGGTTCCTTCTGACTGAAATGAGTAGTGGCATTCTTGGTGCTGTCATCCTGTGCCAAGTCCTACCTTATGCTGAAATCCCCTGCGGCAAGTTTCCTCTGCGCTGTGACGTGGGAAATGAGCTAGGCAGTGACCGTCTCTGATTCACAAGTCACATTCTTCTTAACTCCTTATCGGAATGTTAAGAGGAGGGCAATAATTTGTGGTCCCTCTGCAGTGTTGTGTTTTTTTTTTTCATTTGAATAATGAAATATTTAAACATCACTTGTAACTTAAAGCTTGTGCATTTTGAAGTGCTTCTTTAGATATTGAATGGTTAAGTTACAAGAAAGTATAAAGGCATAGTTTTAAAGTTGGAATTTCAAGTAACTCTTACTTTTTCTTTTTAAGGTCAATGAATGGTCCTTGAAGATAAGGAAAGAAATGAGAGTGATTGATAGACAGATCAGAGGTTTGTATTTATGTGTCATTTCTTGTTTTTCCTTTCTCTGTCTGCCTTTCAAGTTGTTTTTTTTGTTTGTTTTAATTGGGGGAGGCTGTGAAATCTAATAACCTGGTGCACTCTATCGCATCCGGAATAAAGGAAGATGAATGTGATCCTGGGACCAGACTTAGTCTGTGTTACAAAATGATGTCACTGTAAAGTTGTCCAAGTAAAATTTTCAAGAGAACCTGAATATTGTATGCTTCCAGTAGGACATAATGCTCTTAAATCCCATTTGATAAGAAGAATTAGACTATTTATCCAGAATTTCACCCACATCATTTTAATGAATAGAGTATTGGTGTGGTAAGTAATTCCACATGTAGAAGGTTCTGCAGGTATGTACTGGCATGAAGCACACATGCTAAACAAAAGTAGCTTGCTGTCAGCTTGAGAAAATTGCAAACAGTGGGGGGGGGGGAAGAAAGACTTTTCGCAGTAGGAGTTTTGCTATTAAATTGTGGGCATTCCACTTTTGAAGAAGTCTTGAAAAGCAGGGGAGTTGCTTGTTATTACATTGCTGCTAGCTCAGTTTCTTGCTCTCTCTTCTGCCCGCCTTCCCAGAATCTGGACATAGGTTTGGGGCTAGATTCTATTTTCCCCTTTTTTTGTCTTACCTTGCCCTCAGGATTGGCCCGTGGGATGTGCTGGTGTTTTGCGTCAGCATCTGGTTATTAGGCACATGACTGTTTTGAGTGACTCAGGGAGTACGTTCTCCCTTCTCCCTTTCCTCCCCTGCCCCGTGCTTCTGGAGTAAGCTGGCGGGGTTCATATATTCTACCACTTGTAGATTTGTTTGAGTTGATTGGAGGGAGATGCTTGCGCATTACAAAGTCTGTCTTTGTCCTCATCTGTGAAATGAGGACAGGGTTTATGCCTCTTCCAGGAAAAACGCTGTACAGTGGTGTTCATTATGTCTGTGAAATGATTTGCATTCTCCAAGGCACTTTGTGTGGCTGTATCAGGCACTGAGCAACTGAAATGTGGCTGATATTACTAGCAAAGTATGTTTTAGAGGCTGCATCTTGCATGGGAGTAAACTGCCCATGTTTGCTATTGATGGTTACTTGAAATTTTGGTTTTCTCTCAACTTTATGCATACCATAATAGTTCTAATGGCATATATAGATATTTGGTTATGTGGTAGTCTGATATTTTGATGTCGATGTAAATCTAATTATTGTAGCAGTTCTAAACATCTCTGTATTTGTATTTCAGTGTTATATTCGAGGAAATACATGTCAGAGCTTAGACTAGCCACCAACCATCTGCTATTATGATAATTTTGATAAAGTACAGAGTATCTTTTTGATGCCTGTATTGTGCTAGTATTTCACATCTTACCAAGTGTCAGCTGTGGAAGTACACAGCTCTGCTGGACACTTACCAGGCTAGCAAGCTGCTGCTGAAAGGTGACAGCCAGGTGCCACTAAGGGTGTTTTTGGGTTTTGTTGGGTTGTTGGGTTTTTTGTTTGTTTGGTTTGGTTTTTTTGCTGTTTGTTTTTTTTTTTTTCCAAAATTACCCACTGTAGTTGGATTTTGCCATGCTTTATCATTTAAATTGAGATTTACACAGGACATCTCTGTAATCTTTGAGCAAAGATGCTGAGCTGGGACCTGTCTTCTTTCCCTGGGGAAACTGTGCTAGATGTGTTTTGATAAGGCAACACTCAGATCCACCTGGGACTGACTCAGTGGGCTTGGATCACTCAGACATTTGGCTTGCCCAGTCAGTGCAGTTACTAATATAGCAACACGCTGTTTCAAACCATCTGTTGTTGGAGTCTTGCTTCAGTAGTGATTTCTATTTGGTGTAGGTTGCTTTTGAGGTTTTGGAAGGTTCAAAGAAATGAAAGGTATCCTTGTGACTTCAGAATTGAATTTTTTGAGTTAATATAGTTGGAGTAATACAGTAACTTTGTGTTTTACTGAGCTTGTGAGCCCCTCTCATCGGTGCTTTGGACTGCCTTGTGCCTCTGTTATGCTTGGTAATGCTGCAGAAGGACTGGTGTAGTGACTTGGCTTGCTAGGCGTGTGTAGCTGGCATTGACCTTCAAAGGCGGAGTTGACTGTTCTTGCATAGTTGTGCCTCTAATCTCATATTCAGCAGTTCGTCATGCAAGTGAAAGCATTCACTTGAGTACAAGGCCACCCTACACTAGTTTGGATGTAGTAGCACATCAGTTACTAGTAGAAGCAGGTGCATTCAAAGTGAATGTCATAATTCTTCAGTACTGCTGGAGTACTCCTGGTGCATTCTGTTTTCTACTGTACCACTTCAGTTGTTTCTTACCTGTTCTGATATGCTGGGACTCAGCTCACTCCCGTGTCTGACATACAAGTGTTTTCAAGCTTGTGACATTTCTGCACATAATAGTGGGGAAGCAGCAAGGAGTATTTTTCTGATTATGATTCTACAGATTCCTGCCAGTCCTTCAAGATAAAGAGGCCATTGAATGATGTTGAGAGAATGACTCATCTTGAGTACAGGGTTCATTAACTCCCACGTGAGCAGCTGCGTCGAAATCTTCAGGTCGGCCTGTGCCAAAAAGTGTGTATTGATGCCTTTGTTTTTATAAAAGGGCATCTTTAGATTCTTGCCTATGTGTAACTTCTGTCTGGTATAAATCAAGAAGACTTGAACAAAACCAAATTTGAACAAAGCCACTGCTAGAAATAATTGTTCTTGTGGTTCAGCTCCTTGCAGGAAAGTGTGCCTAACCCTTACTATCTAAATTCTTTATTTACTTTAGGAAAGGGCTTTTTTACACACCGACTTAGAGCCACATTTCATCAGTGGCTAATTTATTGCTGAGTCTGGAAAAGGAAGGGGGTTGATACAGCCCCCGCTTGTTCCTGTGTTTCTTACTCTGAGCTTTTTGAGGTACCTGGTTCTGCTGTACACAGCCAGCATTGTCTGACGAGGCTGATGTGTGAACAGTCACGTCAGATTTGCTAGAGAAACCTATGTTACTTGAAGAAGCCTGTTTAATGTATAATATTTCAAATCCAACTATTTGGTGCTCATTGTATACAGGCTTGGTTCAGTACTCCTGCACCAGTATGCTCTTATAAAAAGCTGTTGAATGAAGCTGAATACCAGGAGAGTTTGAACAGGCTGTTTTAAGTTAAAACTAATGATTTACCAGCATACTAGTTTTTACTGATAAATTTTCCATAACTTTGGCACCAGCTTATAATTTGAATATGCCGGTTTGTATGAACACCTAATGCGTGTGTCTTTAAGTATGAGCAATATAAACTCAAGACCTTAAGTATGAGTATAGACTTGGCTGGGTATCCAGTTGAGGCTTAATGAGTTGTACCTGACGAGGAGAAAAATTAAGTCTGTCTGCAAGGATGAAGGCTTTTTTTGATAGTAATTAACAAACCTGTGGTTCAAAGTAACTCTGAAAATTGTGGATGCACCCTTACAAATTCACTATATAAATGGTTATGCTTTTTTTTTTTCTCTTAAAAAGGCAGTGCATATCTAAAACTTTCTAGCCTCTGTGAGATCAGCCTTCTACAATCTTTCTGAATGTATTTTTTCCAGAAAAACACATTTCAGGGATTTAGAAACAGTGAGGACAAATTTGCCTACAACAGCCCTCAAATTGTCTTGAAAGTGGGCATTGTGAGTTAAGCTTTGAATGTAGTCTGACCGGTAGGTATTTTTGCTAGTAAATGCCCATCTGTCTTCTGAGACTACTAGTCTTAAACTCCTTGTGACAACTTTGCTCCTTCCTGGTGAAGTGGGACGATCTGGTGATGAACACAGAAGAGGTAATCTTATAAGCAGCAAATCAGTACAGTATTCTTAAACTTTGTGTGTATATATTATATATATGCGTATGTTTTTATGCATATATATTTATATCAGGCCAGTTTAATAGTCAGGAAGTTACTCTGAAGTTGTAAGTCAAGTAGTGATCTCAGAGTGCTTTGTTCTTGCTGGACCTTTTCTGCTTCTTAAGAATTCATCTTAGTCAGCTCAGCTTCATGCAGTGATACTCCTGGACAGTCCTTTACAGTACTCTTAACCGCAAAGAAAATTACAGAGCTGGATGTTTAGTACTGAGAATTTTTCTATTAATATTCAGTTGAATTAATCAGCTAACATGTAAATGAGTCTAGAATAAGGCCTTTGAGTAACAGAGGGGATCTGAAATCAAGCAGAAAAGATTCTTTGCATTGAAAATACACCCCAACAAATTACTGGTTTCTCTTCCAAATCCTGAGCAGTTTGTTGCTATTTGCTGTGTTTTTCTATACTCCAGATATTCAGAGAGAAGAGGAGAAGGTGAAGCGGTCAATAAAGGATGCTGCCAAAAAGGGTCAGAAAGATGTGTGTGTGATCTTGGCGAAGGAACTGATCCGCTCTCGAAAGGCTGTAAGCAAACTCTATGCATCCAAAGCTCACATGAACTCTGTTCTCATGGGGATGAAGAACCAGCTTGGTAAGAACTTCTCCTGAGCCCGAATACTTCTAGCTTTAGAGGTGAGGTCTGAGTTTCCGTTTTCAGAACCAAGGTCAAATGCAGGAAGAGCTTGAATTTGGAAACAGGCCTACTCTTGTGAAAGGCAGCTGATCCCAGTGAGCTTCAGGACCCTGGGAAATTCCCCCTGTAGCTGGCCTGGAGGTGTGAGGCTGCTGCAGTTCCATGTCCCCACATCCAGCCAGGCTGAGCACCTATTCCCAGTAGGCACACACACCCACAGCAGTGCCTTCACCAGCTCCCGTGTAAACACACGCAGCTTTCACACAAACATGAATGGCACTGATAGCTCAGTCCTGGTCTTCCTCTTCAGCCGATCAGGACTCAGGCCCACCAGTAGCATACATATATATATATATATATGCACAATATATGTGTTGTTCCAGTACCCATTCTCAGACACTCAGTCTAAGCTGGCCAGCCATCTGGCAACTGGACCCACGTCTCCTCCTCTGCCTGAGCTGCTGGTACCTGGACCTGTAGGCCCCTGAGGTTTGTGTGTTCCCTGGTCCACCTTGATCCCTGCCTTTCTCCACCTTTAGTCCTTCCCCTAAACATCCCATGAAAAGTTTCTCATGTTCAGTCACATTCCTGCAATTCCCTTAAAAGATCCCATAGTAAAATTTTCTCTGTTCAAGAAATGCTCTTTTGCCCTGCATCCCATACCGAGTACTATATCCCTGTAGGCAATAACCTCCTTCAGTCTGCAGGATGTTCTGGAGATGGTTTCTGCACTGCCCTGTCTGGATGGGTTTCCCACCCTGGGCTCTGGAGTAGTCAGGGAGCTCTCAGTTAGCTTCCTGGGGTTCCTACCCCTCGTTGTTCCCTGGATCCTCACTGGGTCTCTGTGTTTCCTTTGATTAGCTGCACAACAGATAATCTAACACCTCTCCTTGGAGCCTGAGGGTTGCAGTGATACAAGAATCACGTGCTTTGAAACAGAACTCTCTTCCAGTAACTGGGGGCATGTTTTTAGTCTGCCTTCCTAAAGAGTTTGAATGTGCCTAATATCCCCGTATCCCTGTGGAGCCTGTTGTTGTTGATTTTGTCAGGATCAGTAACATGAGGTTTATTTTTCTCAGTAGAATTCCCTTCATCTTGTAAATGATTGTTTCTCTAGCAAGAGTCTTAGGACACTTACTAAGCCCTAAATGGAGATGGGGGGCAGTGTTTGATTTCCTTGATTTGGATGAATTGATTTGTCCTGGTGGCTTAATACCTGTCTCTCTCTAAACCCTACTTAGTCCTTTTGTGCTTCTCCAATACCAGCATATTTCCTTCATTCCTTATCCGCACCAGAAATCTGTTGTAATAGACTTCCTGCAGTATTTTCCACACCTTAGAGCATTCCAGCCTGTAACAAGAGTGGAGCTGAAAGCATTAAAGATGGGGAAAGACTTGGGGGAGGTTAACCTGCTACTGAAATATCCAAGTATTCCCCCCCATTCCAGCATTATCCAAGCTAGTTGCTAGTAGATTTTAACACCAGATGAGTGATAAATCAGGAGTTACCATGTGAACCTTAAGCGTAGTCTTACGAAAGGTCAAATGTGGCTCCCCACATACCTCATTCAGGAAACAGAAGCAGGGGCTGTCCTTGCAGCTTGAGGTGTCCCTTAAAAAGAAAACGTCCTTATTACGGCTACCAGCATCTTCGTCTTACTGGGAATGTACTTACCCAAGAAATGGGAAGCAATCTAGAATTCAGTCTAAGATTTGTATTAACTTGCTTCATGTTGAGGAAATGACCACCAAAGGCAATATTTCTGTTAGTTTGTTAGTGTTACAAGTGTAATGTTCTTAAATAAATCATTAAAATGATAAATAATATATGCTGTACCTTCATTTTGCTTCATTAAGGAGTGACTATTTTATATACAAGCAGGTAAGTTCTCCGTGGCTAGGAAGCTGCGAAGGTAAAAGGCACAATTAAAGAACCTCAAAGTACCCTTAATTATTGCATTTTGATCTTGGTATATCAACATATTTGAGAAGAGGTTTTAAGCTTTATTATGAGAATAGCCTCTGGAAAGAGTATTGTTAAATTCAGTTTAAACTACACTTATTTACAGCTTCTCTGCTTTAGTATTAATTTTCTAGCTTACTGAAACTATTGCCTTAGAACTTCTGCCAGAGTTATCTTCTGCTACCCAGTGTCAGGCAGGAGGTCCCTACTTTGGTTGGCAGTCAGGCATGGAGCTGGACCGTAGCTCCACTGGTGACACCCTCAGCAGGACCTCTGGCTGCTGAGGGGCACAGGCGGGAGCTCCTCAGGGATCTCTCTGTATGAACTGGGGTGCAAGTGGGTTGAAATCTCCCAGCAGGCAATCTGAATTGCTCTAGGTGATCATGCAGGACCAGGATCTGCTAGAAACTTATCTTTTCCGATGTGGGTAGGAGTTGAGCTTTTCCAGGAAGGTAGACAAGAATGAAGAAGAGGGATGTCCATTTCTTTTTTTAATTAAATTGCCTACATGTAAACCAACTTCTGTCACTGTAGGGAGAATATAATTGCTCTGCTTTCAGTGGAGAACGAATCATTCCATGTTTTCTTTGCCTCTCCTTCACAGCTGTCCTGAGAGTAGCTGGTTCATTGCAGAAGAGCACGGAAGTCATGAAAGCTATGCAAAATCTAGTAAAAATCCCTGAAATCCAAGCAACGATGAGGGAGTTGTCCAAAGAGATGATGAAGGTAAGATCTATAACATACACAGACTTGAGTGAAGAAGAGGCGGTTGTTCAGCATGCTGGAGTGCTGTGCGACTGCTTAGGATGGCCCCTTTGTCAGAGGGTTTGTGTGAGCTCTGACAAACACAAATTAAAGTACCACGTTAATAGCTGGGGAACTTCTAGCAAGTTACGGTATGTGGGGAAAACCCTGATTCAGTGATACCTGCAACACGTTTGGTGTAATACTTGGTTGAAGCAGAAAAAAGCTACTGGGGTTGAGGATGGAAGGAGGAAGATCGGTCCCTATACGGAGCGGTGGTGGCTTGGTCACCCTAGTCCTGAGGGTGGGGGGAGTGGAGGCTCCATCAGGGTTCACACCTGTGCTCAGTGACTGCCCCTGTCCCCGAGCTCCCGTCTGCTCCGGGAGAGACTGAATGTCCTGTTTCCAGGGGTGAAAATGTTCATTATGAAAGAACCCACCACAGCCTGTTGTGGAGTGGGAAGCTGAAAGTCCCATCTTAGGCAAGGTGGCTGTTCTGATACTGGGTTTAAAACATCGAGCATAGTGTCTCCATCTGATGAAAGTGCTCTGATTTTAAAGTATACTACTTCCCTATCATGGTTATTTTCTTTTCAACTACCAAAGTTGTTTTGCTTCCTGCCACCCCGCCCCCTTACCACTCTAGACTGTTTATGTCAAATCAGCTAATTTCTTAATAACTTTACCATTGTGCACCGGAACAATTTGGCCATACCTAGATTGCAGGCCCTGCGAAGGAATGTTTTCAAATGCAGCTGAAAAAAACAGAAGCTATGTCAAACACTAATTTTACAGCATGTTATACAATTTACGCTTCGTGACTGAAGCATGTGAAATACGGCTGCAAACTTGGAGCAAACTGGGGTGTCAGTGTTTAGACATGCAACAACAAGGAATAATAGCTTGAGGGTTTAAAAGTGAAAACATGTGTATTTAATCCTCAGTTTTCTTACCGCTTTTCCTGTGCAGCAGTTGTGCAGATACGTGCTTGAACTGTAGGCAGGTGTGTTGGCCAACCCTCATACAACAGGATAGCCTTGGTCTGGAAAGCCCCATCCTTCAGTGCCTGGATTGGCGTAACCTGATCTTGAAAGTAGGAAGCGTGTCCTCTTGCTCTGCCGTTTCCAAGGGCGTCACACGCTGCCTTTCTGTTTTCTGCTAGGCTGGTATTATAGAGGAAATGCTGGAGGACACCTTTGAAAGCCTGGAGGATCAGGAGGAAATGGAAGAGGAAGCAGAGATGGAAATTGACAAAATCCTTTTCGAAATTACAGCTGGTGAGTTTGTGTGTGTTTGCTGAGAGTGGAGCCTTGCCCCGCTTTGTTCAATAGGACACAGCAATTTATATCTTCATCTATTCTGACTCCACTGCGCTCTCCCAGTGGTGTCTTTGCCTCTGCTAATAGGCAGAGTGCTCTGACAAACTGGTTTCTCAGGGAATACTGGCTGAGAAAGCCGGTGTGGTTCGGTAAAGCATAAGTAATAATTCATCAGCTGACATCTGTTCAGTGCTCTAATTGAGGCTTTAACAGATCAGTGTTTGTCTGCACACTGGATCCTCTTAACAAGGTGAAATTTATGTGATTGATGAGATATACCATTACTAATGAAGCCAGGAAATAAACTCAGCTGCACGGCCTTGAGTCTTAGGCTCTGTTGTGATTCCTGGCTGTAAAAGGCTGTTTGTCTTTTGAGTTGGGGGAGGGAGGGAACCCCCACAAAACAAACAAAAAAACCCAAACCTAAACCCAACCCAAACCCCCCAACTTCTGCCTTACAGCTCGTGAAGTAACGATCTGCTGTTTCAGTTACTTGACTCAGATAATGCTTACGATGCTCCTTACCTGAATTTCTTGTGACGGGGTGTGACAAACCAAAGTACCGGAGCTGTGTCCAGCTGAAAGCACGGTTCCCCAGCTCCTGCCCTGCTGTGACCTTGTCCCAAGCCACCGGCTTGTTGCCCTCTCTTGTTTCTGGCATTCTGCTTTGCTTTTTTCCATCCCGTTTCCTGGCTGGAAGCAGCTCCCTTCCTGCCGGGCGGGGGGAGCTGACAGGTCAGTACTGCTGCCTTAGCCAACAGCCTGGCACTGACAGAGTCCAACAGTTCTTGTGCGCGACCTTTACCAGAAGTGACACGTTTAATTATTTTAGATGCACCCGAAAGCTGCTAATTATTAAAGGAAGACCTAGTGCACACTAACGAGCCTATTTGTTGTTTGCAGGGGCCTTGGGTAAAGCACCTAGTAAAGTCACAGATGCTCTTCCAGAGCCTGAACCCATGGGAGCGGCCGCTGCTGTTGACGAGGAGGAAGACATCGAAGCCATGCAGTCACGACTAGCTACGCTGCGTAGCTAAGGATCCAATGAATGTGTACAGTTTGCCTTTTTTTTTTTTTTTGCAATGGGATCTTCTGTCCTACCTTCAAAATGCAAAAGTTAATATGTGAGAATACTTTATGTAATATATATATTGTTTTCTTCCTGGGGAGTGTATTCTCCAAGAAACTACTGTAATATACTACTTCTTGGGGAGTGCAGTCTGTAGAGATTATCTTACCTTTTTGTGTTTGGCCTGTCTCCCCCGTGAGAGGCTGTGGTGAAATGGCAACGGTGGTGTAAGATGTTGCATATTTTCAGATATAAAGTCCTGAAACACATTTTTAGCTTCACGTACCATCTTTCCCTCAAAGGCACTTTTGCTTAATCTGCTACCAAAAAAACCTTCAGTGGTGTAAGATCTCTTGTTTTTCTGACTCACTACAGATTTTATTAAAGCTGCTTTTAACAGTTGCTCCTGTGCATCAATTTAGTTTGCATCACTTCAAACTCTTTTCACAAACAATATCCACCTCTAACAGCTCCCTCCTGGTTTTAGAACACCTTTTTTTTTTTTTTTCTTTAGCATATTTAGGCCCTTTACAGCATAGTTAAAGAAGAGCTTTCACTCAGAGCAGCTGTTAAATAGCTGTTTTCTTCCAGCTCTGTCCAGGCAGAGCCTTATTTAGCACAGGCAGGCTCAGGCTGCCCTGCCTGCTGTGTGCCATTCCTTCAGGGACAGGAGTCCTGCCACAGGCAAGAGCCGCTCTTCAGGTGTAGTGACACAGCAGGAGCCCTGAGAAGGGTGGGTTTTACAGGCAAACAGTCACCAGCCAGTATTTTGTTAGTCATTTGCTGAATCATTCCAGGTACTATCACTTCACTGTCTCTCAAGTGCTGGAACGCCATCTGGTGCTTAAGTGGCATGTTTTTAGCTTCAAGGGACTCCAAAAGACAAGGAGAGGTGTGTCTCCTCTCAAGAAGAACTTCAGGCAGAACTTAAATGTCAGGGCTCACAAAAGGCAGTTTGGAAAGGAAGTGTCCACTGTGAATGTGCCAGTGCCTCAGGAGCTTCACAGGCACAGGAAAGAGCTGCTCATTTTAAGGAAGCCTTACCAAAAGAAAACAAAGTCTAAATAACTGTATTCCAAGAGCAAGGCTGGAAGAGCAGATAATGCACATGGACACATGGATGTTGTCCAACACCTTCCCGTTTTAGCGATGAAAAGCAAGGAGGGGCCAAGCATTGTTCACCTTTGTGCCAGGGGGCAGCACATAGAGGCCCATCTCACAGCAAGCAAAGTAACCCTAATGCTTCAGGGCTGTGCACCCAGTGGGAAAACTCAAATTCAAGTGGTCCATCTCCACCCCAAACAGACAAATGGGACTATTTGTTTCTCGTGATCTTAAAACTCCAGAGATGACAGATCAGAAGTGAAACAAAGCAGTTGAAGAGTCAGTAAAATGGGGTAGATAACAGCTGCAATAAAAACAGATTGAACAACAGCATATTGTTAAGAAAATTCACAATCCAACCTCAACAATGGGTCTTTTCATACATACATGTGTGCATAAGTGCGTATAAGATCAGCGTGACTCATTGCACTGGCTGGGAGGTAAGGTACCTGTACGCCAGCTCCCCACAGCTCCTCCAGCTGGCTCCAAGAAAAGCAATTGGAGTGCTTTGTTTCATTTACTTCAGACTTGATGGTGCAAGAACACTCAGCTGAAGGACGCTCAGCTGAAGCATTGCCTTTTAGGATTCTTAACTCCTTCAAGCATAGAATGCCAAATCAAGGTTTATTGCTCTTCCTTACAGAAGGCAGCTGAAGCAACTAGAAAGAGGCCAATCTTTACTGCAGGTAGAGGCGGAGGGAAGGTCTCACTGACAACAGCAAAGATGCGCAGTTGTTCAGCCACATCTAAGGTAGCAGCATAAGCCAAACGAAGCAGAACATCTCCCTGTGCAAGAACACCACCGCAGCACTCATACAGCCTCAATTCCTCACCTGGCGTTATGGATCTTGGCAGAGGCAAAGTGAGCTGGAAATGGTCACCTAAAGATCTGCAGGTCTGACACACTGTACCTATTCACAGTAGACAAACCTTTTATGAGCCCACTTTATTCTAACTCCCTGCAAGTGACTGCAATCTCAGCTCCACTCTGGATACTGAGGGATAGATAAAAGGAAGCTTCTCTGAAAAAATACTGTCACCTGAAAGACTCAGAACAGTTAATGCTGATCATTAATAGCAGGTGAAGTACTATGGGGAGGGGAACTTGCACAGAGTTTGTCAATGTGTTACATAAAGTTCAGAAAAGTGACTTTTGGTTAACTAAGAGGTTCCCCCCCTGCATGGCTTTTTCCAACAGTGCATTTCAGTGCTGGAAGGACACTGGAGAACAGAAAGGTTCATATGATCTTAGCTTGTCTTGTTAGATGACAGATGCACTTTTCTACTTTTGACCTCTCTGCCGGTTTTAAGTTTTATGATGTTTTCAGTCTCTCTCTCATTTTGGAGCAACGTATGTGCCATTTGAGACTGAAACTGCAAAACTCACTTGATACAGCCCATAGTAACGGTATTAGCTGAGAAGCAGTAGTCAAGCCAAGTCACACTGGTTAACCAAAAAAAAAAAAATTAAATTATAAACAGATCTGTCATTAAATTCAACACCCTAAACCTTCAGATACTTAAAAACGCATTATGAACAGTATCCAATACACAACTTGCTTTTGCATTTCAAAGCACTGCATCAAATTCGCTGCATTTTAAAGAGTCAATTGAAGAAGCCAGGCAAAGAACAGTATCTGAAATAGAAGAATTTTATGTAGACCATTCAGTGTTAAAAACCAGAGAAACATCAGTTCAAATTAAAGAGCAGTTTCAAACAGAAGACATTTGATTAAAAGTTTCTTTTAACATTTAGAAATTTAAATACATTTACCTAAAGATGGTTAACCCCCATCTCTATGTTACTATACAATAGCTTAAAGCTACTTTTAAATGCTAGTTCTATGTTAATGTGAAATTCCAGAACTGCATTCTTATTTTTATGTAAATTGGTTATTAAAGTGGGTGACTCCATACTTCCTCCCACCCCAAAATAAATTTTAAAAATTGGAGCTTTACAATGTCTTGAATAATATTTTTTTCAAATGAGTAATTTGGAATCGTTTCCGACAGTTCTATAGGAGGTATTTTGTACAGTTTGGAGAGCAACTCCATATAAAGTTCTATTGCAACTGAGCATTCACAGTATGCCACAGTCCATACATATTACTACATATACATATCAGGTTTGTAAACATCGGAAGAATACACAGAACATAGTACCACGATCCTCTGGTACTGCTGAAAGGAAGATGAGGTAACATTCATATAATCTCAAAGTCCACAGAGGTCCTGACTGAGTAGTTAAAACAGCTGCCGACGCTTCTGTTTCATAGTGTGTGGTTAAGGCTTCCTACTTCACGGTCTGCTAAGGCTGGATTCGTTCGCTCTCAGTATCCCAACTGCATCTTTAACAGCGTGGTATATGACATTCTTCACCTAGGAGGAAAGAAAAGGCCTTTAAGTTCTACAAGCAAACAGGATGGTTCAGGTCAGGTTGGAGCCTCTGACACACAGAACACACCTGCACAACGTCCCCACTTCTCCACACCCCTTGCGGCTCTCTTTGGAGTTTAAACAGCACAAGCTTCACTTAAATCACTAACTTGTGAAAATAAGGTTCAAATTCTAACAGGACATAAACTGAAACCCTGTAGCTTGAGGAGAGTACTGTGAGCGCAGCTAGCAGGAGAATAAAAGAAATGGAAGCAAGAAACATTTCAAAATAATCTCAGGGGAAGCTTCAGGCGGCTTCCTCAAAACTACTAAAAACAACTGTAACAATTCAAAATAACCTATGGAAACTCCTCTTCTAGATCCAATGTGTTAAAACCGACTGGAACGTAAAAGCAACTTGGGTTGTGTGGACACACCCCTTATGGGTTTGATGAGGGTTGGGTTTTTTGGTTGTGTTTGGTTTTTTTTCCTTTTGGAAGGGTTAAGAAGGGCAGGGTTCATCTTGAATATTGGAAAGTTACCTGCAATTTATCTTCATGGTTCGTATGCGTATGCGACAGATATCTAAATTCCTGAGTGAGCCAGAAGCAGTGTTTGACATGCTCTGGGGATACAAAGTCTTCTGCAACTTTAATACAACTGTACAAATTATGAACCTAGAGAGAACAAACAAGCATTAGCCACATGCTCAAACGTCTGCCCCAAGTGGTCAGGCTGTAACAGTGTCCCTGGTCCTTGCCTGGTGTGGAGCTCCTGCTGGAATGAAAACTACATCTCCTAGAAACTGTACAATAGCCCAGCCTTGAACTCCATACTCTTGATGAAGGCGTTTTCTTAGCGATCGGTCCAAGTACCAACTCTGATCATGAATGGGATCGTGATCTACAGGGTTTTCTTGACCTTGTTCTTCTGCTACCTGAAAAGTCATAAGACAACAGGTATTACAATGTACCAGTCTTACAGGACAGTCAAGATATTTCTGTGGTATTCCATAAGCACACATGCCAGATGGAGACGTGCACCATGTGCTTGGGTATAAGAGTTGCAAAATGAAAGGTTTGGATTCTTTTTTAGTCCATGGTTTGCTCAGGAAGGCTTCATTTCTCAGTCCCTCTTGCTTCACAGACACATTGGAAATGTGAATATAGGAAATGCAAGTAAACCCAACTTACAGTAAAAAGAAACAGAAGGGTTAAGTGACTCACGTGTGTTCACAGGGAGAGCCACTGTCATATGGGATCAATAACCTTACACTACTACAGCCTGCAACTGGAAGAAACTACTGAGTGTGGAATTGAGCAGGTGCCTGCCCTGAGGCCAGCACTAGTCAGTGTGCTCACTGACCAAAACAGAGGATGCTAACTAGTTTTCAGGAGATGCGAGGCTGGGAGGCACAACAAGCACTTTAGAAATTTGAAGGGTGTGGGGAGAGAATTTATGAAAAAAGTTCCAGTATAAATCCAATTTGTGGTGACAGTCATTTACACCCAGGACCGTAGCCCAAACACTCATTCGGGAGGAGATGGACAACTTAGTTCTAACTCCAGGACAAGCTGCTGAAAGCCTCACACCTGCAGACAAGTATGCTACAAGAGACCAAGAAGAGGTGAGGCACAGACGTCAAAACTCAGAACACCAGTGTTTATCAAAGTCAGTATCATGTTTTATCATGTTTAAGATTTGTTCTTTGTTAATACTAACTAAACCTGCTGTAGCCTCTCTAAGCTTCTGCCCAAGACACAGTAGTCAGGCTGACAAGGCCAACAGTTATTCATATCATCCCATTTATCCTTTTAAACACCAGCGTATTTGCTCTTTCTGCTTTTAGAACACCAAAGAAGTTCTAGACCACAGGGAACTCTGGAATATTTGTGGTGAATTTAAATAGCGAAACAAGCCCTTTTGGATGTAGTATCATCTCTCTACTAAGCCTTCAACTCCCATGAAAACAGCACCCAAAACACCTTATGCTTTTCCCTTAATCCAAGCCTCATAAAAGTGGAGGGGGGAAGGGAGGTAGTAAAAGAGAGAACAAGGAATAACTTTATGCACCACATATTGCTCTGACATTTCCCAAGAACATCTCACATGTATGTTTTTAAGAAGGGTCTAGCTGAAGATTAAACTGTTTTTGCTAAAATCTAAACCATCTTTTTTTTTGTTCGTTACTTAACATCATTCCTTGTGCGATAAGAAGCATGAGCAAAAGCAGTGTATCTAAATACAAGGTAGCTTCAACGCACTACCCTCCTCAGATCCTCCGAGATGCATGGCACCTAAGAATTTTTGTCTTGGACACAACTCCAGTGCCTTTGTTTCCAGAACAACTGGGATAGAAAGGAGAAGAAAAGTCCACAGACACATATTTGCAGAAGTATACAGGCAGAAGATGAGTTTTTAAGATATAACAGCTTACCTTTTTAAGGAATTCCCGGATCTTCTCTGTATCTTTAGCAGCATAAATGTGCCACAGAGCTCCAGGTTTTTCTCGACTTTCAGTAAAACGCTTAATTGTCAATTCATCAGAATCACCATCTTGTATGGTTTTAAGCACTTCTGTTGAGAGCAAACATGAGCAGTTACACTAAAGGACCTTCCCTCCAAGCACAGAAATAACCCCCCCAGGACTCAAGAAAGACTTTACCTTCTTCTTGATTAGCCTGGCCTTTGGGGATACCCACATAAACCATAACATTAGCCGCATCAGACACATCTAAATGGAGGTTTGTTGTGCCGTATTTTCTGTCTTCTGGCGTTATTAAGCCTGGAACAAAAAGTTTCAGGTACATTAGCAAGACAAAAAGAAACCTTATGGCACTCTTGGCATTGCTATCTACAAAAAAAAAACAGAGAGCTTTTACTGTTATCAGCAAGTTATTCCAGTACAGTAGTATACTTTATATCCAGCACCTTGCCCTTTTTGTTCATGTCTTCCCAAGTGATTAGTTTACAGGCTGACACACTGATCTGTATCTATACCTAGCCTGCACGATACATTAAAATTCTGTTTACATCGTGCTAGAAGAGGGTTTCCATAGCAGTTTAGAATAAAGTATTCTCAGAATCAGTCTCTTGTTCACACAAAAGGCAGCTGCTACAGTATTTACTAGCCACAATCTCTTTACTGGCCATGATCCCACTTAAAGTTCTAAATGCCTTTTGAATGACAGCAGATGAACTAGCCATGGGAAGAACTGCTCAAGAAGAGATTAAAAACGAAGTGATACAGCCCAAAAAAGGAGAAGTAACAAAAAAGCAATACAGCCAGACGTAGCAAAACAACAAATACATGTGGCCAGCTACAGGAAAGGGAGGCTGTCTATACACATGTGCAGCAAGCTGATTGGAAGACTAGGAATAAATATTATTGGCTTGAACACACCTGGACAAAAAGACATTTAACAACATCATAAAATGCTTTGGACATCACTAGCATCTATAAATAAGCCAAAATTAAGTTTTCAGATCAATGGGATTAATCAAGTTGTCTACAATGGCAAGGATTCATTTAATTTACAGTAATTAATTCAAATGTGTGGAAAACATGACCTTTAGAGTGAAAAATTCCTTACCATACGCATTGTACATCTTAGGGCCCAAATCTGGTCGTACGAAGTAGTTGGGAAGTCGAGAGGCAAGGTTGAGCTTGCCGCCTCTCCTAGTGTATTCTGGCAATGGAATATTTTTCATCAAGTCATCAAACCTAAAGTAATAGAGCACAATTTAATGTTAGGAACTCATAAAAAAAGCACACTAAAATAGACTGCAACAAAAGCTTCCTCCAGTCAAGAAACTGTACTCCTGCTCCCATGGGGTTTACCGGACACCATGAAAAGGAACATAACAAGACATAGGAATATAGCAGATAAATTTTTAACTGCTCTGGAGCAATGCTATTGCCTTGTGTATTCATCTCGACTAATACCAAATTGAGTAAGTCAGAATACTTAAATAGGTTTGGCAAAAAAAATGGCTTCAACTGAATTTAAGATTTCAAAATGACTCATGCTTTTAGGAAGCTTTCAAAGTTTAACCAATCATTAGCAATTTTAGGTACTGACTTTACTTGGCAATAGAGACAATGAACTACATAGACTTTTATAATAAAACTTGTTTAGCGTTTCCAGCTATGTCAGGCACCTCTGAGAAAAAATGTTTCACACGTGAACCAACTGCTTCTTGAAGCTGAAGCAGGTGTCAGAACAGAACACTATTCCTACATTCCATTATTTTGGGGGTGTACCACACAAGTGATGAACAGTTTCTTTGTAACTTCATACCGAGAAGGCATCATATCTCTGAAGTCTTCTCCTGGAGGCCAGTCTTTAAGCTTCAACACCATTGGCTCTCCTTCTTCTGTTCTCAGGCGACCTATGGTCAAATATTAACAAGTCTTAGTTTTTAATAGTCGTACAACTCAAAATCCAGAGAATAAAGAAAGAGATCCTTATCTTAGTTTAGAGTCATGTTCATTCCACACCTATTCACACAGAACCAAAGACAGGCAGTTTACCTGCCACCACAGTCTGGTACTACTGCTGTGACAAATGTGTTACAACAGTACGGAGTTTTCAGACCAGACAAGTAGCCTTTACTTTCTCCTCTCCCCAGGCACCTCCTACAATTTATCTCAGACATCTCTTTTGTGATTGAGGCTAGAGTAGCTGATGATAAAGCCAACTTTTTTCAAAGATCAAATAACAGAAGAGAAAGGTGTGAGCGAGCCTTCCAGCTCACACTCTTCTTGCCCCAAGTACCAAATTCCAAGAGTTTACACCACACAAACAGATTAAGAGGAACCTCAGATGCCACGGCAAGTATTAATTCTCCTGGAAAGCGTTTGTACCTACAAGTGCAAACAATGCCAAAACTCATGCTCACCTCCCCTAAACCCATTTTTATACAGAATAACTTTGCTTCCTTAGGAACAAAAGGCACGTGCAAGTTAAAGCAGCAAAATCCAATTGCCTCATGAGCACCAACCCTACACACGCTCTTTTTGTTTCACTCAACTGGGCAAAAAGGCTCACAAGTGAACCTACTTGCTAGGAAGATCCCAAACTTTCTCAGAATGCTTCCTCAAAAGACTAAAGGCAGCCAAACATACTCCTGAAGACACACTGTCCAGGACGAGGAGAAAGCCTGGAACGTCTTTTACACTGCTTGAGGCTGCTTAAGGATAACAAGTTTGTGCCAGGGCAAGATTGTTTCTGGTGAATATTTTACCTATTGGAACAAAAATTCACACTACTTACTTGAAATATCTTCAAATCCATCCCAGAAATCCCCCACAGTAGCTCCAGTGATGATTTCATTGGTCCTGCAGTTCACCAGATCTACTTCCTGTTGGCCAAACTCCTTCCGAAAGGACTCCGGTCTCCAGAGGTCTGCATTTAATTTGTGATGCACTCCTGACACCATTACAGGCTATGAAGAACAACAATACATTCTGAAGAATTACTGAACACCAAAAATTCTAATTCCGTCCAGAATAGGGTAATGCATAATATGTACTGAACGTTTGAACACAGGCACTTTGCAAACATTGTATTTTCCAAAATAAATGCTCAGCTTGACTTATCAGAATTATATCATTCGTTTGATCATTGTTTATTTCAAGCTACAAGACAGCTTTTTATACAGAGCCATAAGTTCAGCAGTGTGTTTAGAAGCTGATTTCAAAGAGGAAAATATACATCCTTTTATCCAAGGATCTAATAGTGTTCATGTACTACAGGTTATGAAGGTTTAGCGTCGCTTATCATTGCAGTAGGTCTGTACCCACACTTCAACTAAAGGGCAAAGCACATGAACTGAAAATGGAAGAAGCAAAAAACAAAAATACCTGTCCCTGCTTCCAGCACTCCCTGAAGACGTTCCAATTACTTTCATTGTTGGGATCTTGAAGACATAGCAAGCGGTTATCGCATAGCCAGTAGTGAGGCGTATCAAAGCCCATTATCGTAGGCTTTATAGTCAGTCCTTGAGGTTTCTTAGGCAAGTCTGTAATGGTTCTGTTTTGGACCAGGGAAGCAAAAATGTCATCAAGGATTTTGGGTGTACTCTTGAGTCCATTGTCTGTCTGATTTAAAAAAAAAAGAAAAGGAAGAACAAAACCAGAAGTTGGTACACTTTTCTGTTGCTTTGTCCTGCAGACTTTAAAGATATTTGCCACTTTTAAAATTTTTCACTTGGGCTTGCCATCATGCAGATAATCAAAAGTCTGCAGAACTTTCCTGTCTAGAAACTCACTGTCATTAAATGCCAATGCCACTTCCGACACTTTGTCTATAGCATTCTGAAATAAGTAGTTCTGCTCCGATTTACATTTCAGCAATGCTGCAGAAAACCATGAAATACAGCACAGAACAGGACTTTCTTTATATCAAAGAACAGAAACGTAGTTTCGTCAAGGAACTCTCAAGGCCAGTATCTTACCCCATCATTTTAAAGCCTTAACAGGAGCAAATAAAGCCCAGGACCATCTGAAATGAACCTGTCTGCAAATAAGGTATGAGAAAGATAGTCACCCACCACAGAATGCTTTTTCCTTCTATCTGTAAGTTCACTGATGCTTCTTTTCTGAGTCTAATGGACATGCCAATCAATGTACCTGTCAGACACTAGCCTAAGTAAATTAATCTGCTTTATCGCTTGGTTCCCAATGCCTCACCAAGCATCTAGAAAACATTAACTAGAGAACTGCAACACAGACACTGGATTAAGTCCTTTTTCCCAAATGAAGCCTGAATTTTACCTACTGTGACAAATATCTATGGTAGTTGTTCACAGGTTTAGAACAGTAGTCTAAGCCTGGTATCAAGTCAAACCTGTAAAACAAAATTTTTCCATATACCTTTCCTCCTGAAGAGTTCAACAGATTCCGCAAGAAGCCTGTGTTATTGTTGCTCACAGGCGTTAGTATTGCACTGTTGAATGTCTGCAGGGCTGCAGCAGGCTTAGCTAAACTAGGGAGTGTCTGAAGAGGTTTATTTTCATTCTTTGAAGTAGGCGTGAGGAGTTTCTCTGAAATGAAGAAGAGAACACATCTGAGAATAAGGCAAGGATTAATTCTCTGAACCATGAGAAGTATGCACTTTGGATTATTTTTTTTTTAAGACAACGAGATACTCCTATATGCATATATGTATGTGTATATATATATACACATACATCTCCTCTCAATAAGTGCAGATTAAATACTCCTTTTGCTAAATTTCTTCAATACTCCAAAGTTTTTAAAATCATTCTCAATTTGAATCTTCAAGAATACTTGCATCAACAGGATATTAATCCAGTTTTCAAAAAAGAATATGCTAACCCCGCCAGGTTTTACTCCAAGTAATTGCCATGGACCAGTTTTGCAATATAGGCACTAAACACCCATCCCAGCAAGCAGATTATATCATTCTCAATGCAAGATATTGCTGGGTTTGATCTATATTTTTCTGACAGCCACAAAGGGTCTACTCTTCACTGGTTCTGCCCATACCTTTGTTTTCTTTATTCACATTTCCACTGGTTAAATTTGATAACCAACTTAACGAAGGAGAAGTATTTACTGAAGTGGTTTGTTTACTTCCAATTGCTGACTTCAGAGGAGGATCGTGTGTAGTGACTTGGGGGCTCAGGACAAAACTGTTATGTTGAAGGGTGGTCCTCTCTCCAGGTACCAAGTTCTGAAAAAAACAAAGTGAGAACTTGATTAGACTCTACTGAGTCTACTCAGTACTACTACTACTACAAACACACACTACTGAGAAAGGGGAAGCAAGCAATAACACGTCCAATTTCATTCCTTTATAAAAAAAACGGTGAGGGCATTCAAAAAAATAGCTGATCTCCACAAGAGGTCAGCATTGCATGTCAGTATCAGCCAGAGACAAGGATCCAGCAGGATTCAGGATCTCACAACTGTAAAAGCAGGCAGAGTCCATCACCCCTCAGGACAAGCACAGAAAGCAGAGTTTTTCCAAATGCATTTTCTGGGACTGCTTTGGGAACAAAATGCAGTTATACTGGCAGTGCTCTTGCAATTCTAGTAATAGCTGATGTTCAGACCAGGGATAAGTTGGAGGTCTAGTTCAGTAGACTAAAACAAATATGTAGTCTTCCTAAATTTTTATCTTAAGAAGGTGGAAAAAGTCCACTCACCTGCCATGTCTAAAAATACACCTACATATGAGCGCAGCACAGGCCTGGCCAGCAGAATCCAAGCACAGGAGCCACTGTACATCTCCTGTGCAGTTGGTTTATCTACTTGTTTGGAGATTCTAGGTTAACAGACTAACCAGAACTACTGCTTTGGCCTGGAATTCCTGCATGACTGGCTAAATTTCTTCTCTCTGCTCAAATACTTTCCAGTCAAATTATTCTGCACCTGTGTCTGCCTACATTCCTTATTTCATCTCTTAATGACTGCTGATGCTTGGTAAGGATTCCAAACATGGCATAATATAAAATGCTTCAATCTTTTATAAGCTTATCCTCACACAACCAGTGGAGTACTTGTTTTTACAGAAAGGCGTAGATAAATTTCAATGCAGTTGTTTGTCCAGGGTCACCAGGGAAATCTCAAGAAACAGAAGACTGAAGCTAGGTCAGTGTTAGGCTAACTTTTGAATCACATAACCACCTTCCTCACTTTCAACACTTTACAATATTTTTTGTCTCTTTTATTGATTACCAACACCAAAATCAAGTTCAGCCTGCTTCTTACACTTAAGATAACACATTTATTCTCAAAATAGGTTTACAAATAAGCATTCAATAAAGTTAAAATTACTTAACGCAGCTGGTTTCTTGTGAGATGCTGCAAAACAAAGCCATTAATTTGGGTTCTGTTTTCAAAAGCAAAGAAATAATACATCCATTTGCAAATAAACACGGTGGGGGTTTGTTTGTTTGTTTTAAATATAATAAGCAGCAAATTTTCTACCAGGATTCTCAGAGAAATCAGTGCTTCTCCATACTGCTCCAGCCCTCACAATTTTATTCATGTTTAGTTTTTTATGAATTCCAGTGCTCTTTCACTCTACTTATTATTTTAGATGTTGCACATATTACACCTCCAGGACCCAAGGGATAGCCCACACTCCACAACCGTTCCCATTAAGTCTGTTCTTCAGACTCTTCTTCTTAAGGGTTCTCTCAATCTAATCCTATTTTTGCTCTAAAAAATATTCACTGAGCATTTCTCAAGGATAGGTCAATGACTGAAACATCAGCCTGTCAAAAGGACACAATGATATTTCCCCCCAAACTTAAAAAAAGAACTAAACCAGAAAGATTAATACTGAATACAAGTTTTGAACAAAAACCTACATGGTGAGGTTATCAGTAGTGGTCAGGATTGGCATACCTACAAAGTCAATTAATACTGGCTTCAAATACGAGTAGCATACTGAGGCAAATCTATACTACACAAATATAGTGCAAGACAGTAGCAGTACCTGTTTTGAATCCTCCTTTAGAGTTGGCTTTGACAGTGCCTTGAACTGCTTATTTGCACAAGGACAATTTGCCTTTATTCCCCATTTTGTTCTTACAGAGTGAACAATATCACCAACATCATAGAGCGCTGAAGGAAGAGAGTCATTAGTGAGCTCACACATAATTAGAACAACCAGCATTTGTTAAGACTTTTTAATAAATTGTGTATGCTATGCCCGTAAGCAATTGTACATGAACACAGTTCATCATTAAACAAGAAGTTGTGCTACTTCTCTGTAAAAGTCAAAGATAACAAGATAGTACTAAGTACATAGGCTGTTCCAGTCTTTGGACAATAAATACTAAGCTTTCACTAACTTTATTACCCCCCTCCCCGCCCCCCCCCTCCCCCCCCGCCCCCCCCCCCCGTACAGTATCACCAACATACAAAAGACAGCAAAAGCCTACAGCATTTTTTTATCTCAATCAAATATTTTAAATACCTTTTCCAGGAATTATTTGTGTAGGCATTAGATTCTCTGGTTCATGTACCTGTCCCTTCACACATTTAAACCAGGAGAAAGTATCTGAGTCGTCATCTGTAAAATAAAACCATTAAATTGTTTTATTAGTGCATGTTTCATCCTCCTCTGGAAAGCTACGTATTTTACTGTTATTGATATACCAAACCACAGATTTACAACATATTCTTTTTGTTGAGAAGGCTTATTCCTTGCTGTTTAAGGTGGTTATTGACTTCCAAGTTCAAAATACAGGTTTTCTGTCTCCTCCCTCTGCTTTGTTTCAAGTAGCAATACGCATTCTCACCTTCATGTAAGCTTTTTTTCTTCATTCTGTAACAATCCACACACACACCGAAGCCACACTTAGAGCAGACCCAATGAAGGTTGAAGATTGTGGTGTCACAGACATCACACATTTCTCGAACTCCACGAACTGCACGCTTCCAGGCTACCTGTCCTGTGGTAGTTGACAGGTAAGTCAGTTTAAACAAAGATATTTGCATGTTAAATATAGCTACATTGAAACTCTTCAGTGATATAGGATTCGGACTTGTTTTTGTATTGGAACTCCAAAACAAAGCCCTTGCTGTTACAGATTCAGAAAAGTAGGTCCAGAACAGAGCCTAAGCAGTCAAGGTTATTTAGCTTGCTCCTGTGCAGCACCAACTGCATTTCTTACTCCCAACATGTATTTGCCCAAATTAACATGCACGCAGCTGACATTCTCCTAAGTGGAAATTCCACAGCTACCCTAGAAAAAAAATGAAGTTACTACTAGCAAGCTAAGCTTAATGTCTAGCTTGCCACAGCCAGCTTGTCTGTGTTCTCTATTCAATAGCATAGCAGGCAAGTAGTTCTCTTCCTCTTAGTAGTAGATGTGTATCAGACCATCTCAGAACGGTGAGTTGTTGTTCTCTGAAGAACTGACCACTGTTGTTCAGGTTTCTTATGTACCCAGTATATCCCACAGTTCCTCACACCAAGTCGCTTTAGTACACTCAAAACATCCCAAACATTGACAGCATCTTCCAAAAAAAATTACAGGCCTTTCCAGGGCTGCATTATGTACAGATTATTTTAGACTGATCATCATTTCATTATGTCACCAGCTGGAAAACTAAACTAGACAAAAAGCACAGATCTGCTTCCTCCTACCTCCTTCCCCACTTGTAACTTCTCTGAAACTTTTCTGCCCACAACGTTTCTTAATTTTAAAAGTAATGAGAGACCATGTCCTAATATGTACTAAAAAAAAAAAAAAAACACACCAGGATCCAAGACATCTGTTGCTTTTCTTCTGTATACTGCCCATTAACTATGTATGGAACAAAACTAGAACAGCTTGGCACAATTTGTTCTTAAGTAGGAGGTAAAAATTGTTTGACTACTTGTTTCAAAATTCTTCCAGCAGACAGAGGTCTGAATATCACCAGTTCCATTCTTCTCTGCCTTTTAAAAACATGGACTATATTTACCATTTTCTAGGCCAGTCCTCCAATTCCCCCCAGACAGAATGGTTTTTTGTTATCTGTTGTACGCCATTTCATACGTCATTTTTATGATTTTGTACTTTTCTATTCCTCCTATTCTTTTGTTTCCTCTCCATAGTCTGACACCGTCTCCTCTTTCTGTAGGTCTCCTTTTGGCACTTGGTGCCCACGGAGCAATGTGACCTAACAAGCTGTTCTTTCTACACTAGTCAATCTTTGACTACACAGGGATAATTTCACTTGTACTTTAAATAACTCTCTTTAAGGAAGCTCTCCCAAATAATTTTCTCCCTTACGCTTGTGTGTCTTGTGGCTCTACCTAACAGAGTCCAGTAATACACTGGTAAGAGAGAGAAGGGCTGACCCTGAGACATACAGGGGAGTCCAAAAATATTCAAACATAAATGATCCAAAAAAATTAGTACTTGAACAAAGTATTTTGACATTTTGGAAAAGGTCAGTTTGTCAGAGCCAGAATTTTTATGAAGAGGTACCATTTCAACTCTCTGCCAAGAAAAGTTTACCGTAACTTTAAATGGGGGTGACAGGAAAATCTATGTATTTCCTATGTCAACCGGCTGCTCACTTTTTCACTGAACTGTTCAGAGAATGAATATCTAGGCTGTAAATTACTTCTTTCCTACCAAGGACCAAGGGCATTAAAAACAATCTCCACTATTTTAATGAAATTGAGTTCTCTTACTCTCACCAGTCAGGCCGCTAAGCAATCAAAGAGGAATTCATGACCTTTTGCTCCATTCAATCCAGCTCCAGAACTCACATGTGTCTTTTCCTCTGCTACTAAGAAACACCACACCTCCCCTTTGTTTCATGAATTCCACCCCAAATTTCATCCTTCTGAAAGTGTTTCAGCATTCCAGTCTGTACCTCTGACTCTGGCTATTGATACTTTGCATCCACAGCCCTGAATGTGTTCCAGTTCAAGTAAAGAGCAAAGCTTGCAAATTCCAAATAGTACTGGGTAAGACCCCACCAGCAAACATTTCTGAAATATCTCAAGGCTTCCCCCTGGCTCTGAAGGTCATTCAAGCCTGTTCAGTTTTGTTTTTTCCTTCTTCTATTCAGAACCTTGGAGTGACTGGTAAACTGATAAAATCTTTATATAAAGTCGATACTACCCAAATGTAGAAGACATTGGGTACAGTCTTCTAAACCATACTGCATCTCTGTCATGTAGTTATAATCCAAAAAACAAACATAGTTTTAAGAATCATTCTACTCTGAGAAGTGATTATGCAAGATCACAACTTTCCCCATCTGCCCACTTAATGTTTGCTACAGAAAGGTTCTGATGTGGCCAAACTCCTGTGTATGAGGATGCAAGCTTTGTCCCGGATGAACAGTTACCCCCTCAATAGCACCTCTCTGGTCTATTCCCAGCAGGGCTGTACACACAATCACTTGAAATAGTCCTACTGGAAAATTTCAGGTGAAGATAAAAAAAAAAGATTTCTTTACTGACTTGACAGGCAGCATTAGATCCATTATGCAAGAACAACAAAATGGGACCAAAGCAATCTAACAGAGTCTGTGCAGTCAAAATGAAAGCTGTATTGCATTTACACACTAAAAATAGATTGTCAGCTGCCTGCTGTTTTATTTAATTATTTTAATTTTTTTTTTTTACACTTTGTTTCATAATAGAATTATACTCTCCGCAACAGGAAAAGTAATTTGATAAACTGAGAAGCCTTCTGACACACGGAAGGGTAGAATTACTTTTCCCTTTCCCGCTGCCCGTAAGCAAAGAGCTGTTGACACTAGTTCACATTGGATCTTAACCATTACCTCTCTGTGAGAAGAGAGGGAAACACTGAAGTCTTACATGACATTTCCAAATGCACACAACATATTTCCCACAGGTCAGAAGCTTAAGTTTCACATAAAGCTATTAAAATGCAGATTATTTTAATATAAATTGATCTTACTGTGTGGTTCAATCGTAGACATAACTTCCTTTTCAGATATCACTAGCTGACAAAAGTGATCTCCAATGTTGGCTAGGATATACTTCGCTGTGTCAAGATCTAGACCCACAACATTTTTTGATAGAGGTAGCCATAAGCTAATAGCCTCAGGGTCATACTTATTTGGAGTTAAGAAGCCTTCCTCTCGCAGTATTCCATGCTTATTAAACTGCAACCTATGGGAAGAGGAGGGGGAGAGAAAAACCCATTATCTCAAATATTTTATTAATTTACATTCATTCCAATGAGTCAATGCCGAAACTGTAAACATGTATACTGTATGTCAATGAGTTTAACACTTAATGGTTGCAACAGACATAGGTAAACATACTTGTCATTAGCAGTAAGCATGCTTAATGTACTGCTTGTTTAAAAGAGAAGAAAAAGACTCAAAACATCAGTTCCTGTGGTAAGGTAGATTTCCTAACTAAAGATTTTTTTATTCACAAAAAAACAAATCAGGTTAAGATAATTTTTAAAATGCACTGGCATTAAGGATCACATCTAGAGGAGGTAACAGTAAGAATTTAATCTAGAACTATGTACAACTCACAAGAGACATTAGAACACCCTAAAAATACAATATATTTCAGTAACAATTTACAAGTAGCTGTCAAAATCCAGCAAAATTTGAGTAAGAGTGATTCTGAGTAGGTGGAAAGAATGAGATCTGTAATAGTTTATTAAATAAAAAACATCAAGAGTTCTGCTCATGTTCTTGGGAACCTTTTTACTACATGTTGTAGAGGGAAGTTGACTTCCTATGACAACATGTGCTCACTGTAGTGTTAAGCGTGGCAAGAAAACACATGCCAGCAATTACTATCACCAGACAAATGCCACCTTCAGACTTTGCAGATTTCATATTCAATAAGAGACAGTACCATCCGTTTCAAGCTCTAAACTGAAGGATTCAACTGCTTTGAACTCCACTGCAAGTCTGGATTTTTACCCTGAGAAGATGAATTATCATAGTCTGTTGCTACTTTGATCTCACACATTTTTGAACATTTCAATTAATGTCAGATTATCCCAAAATTTACTATAGTAAAATCTCAAATCTGAGGTTAAATAACAGATTAGTAACACATCTTAATTTTTTCTTTAAACCTCTAGCTACAAAATGTGCAAGGAGGGTAGTGTTGCAGTGGAAGAATAAACCTCAAGAAACAAATGAAAGAGTGGAAAAGTGGGGTTCTCCCCACCCCGTGATTTATGTAACTTTTCTGCTTTCAGTTTTCTCTCTTCAGAAGGTCTTCAAGACCTATAGCTTTTTTTTTCTTCTACCTAGAGTCTCAAAAGAAAGCAATTCCTCTGAAAAACTGAGAATAAGTAAGCTTCTCATCTCCCTTAAATTTTTGCTTTTCTTCTCTAATATCACAAGTATTACCTTCTTCCCACAAAAGGCAGTCCATGCTGCAAAGCTTAAATAGGTGTGAGAGGAAATAAAAAGTATGCAACAACATCTGGAAATGAGATCAAGTAGTTCATAGAAAAATGTACGCAACTTGAAAACAAAGGAAAGGTCATGTTAAAGAACAGCCATACGCTGCAGTTTGACAACATCCACCCTGGGCTTATAGATGGGCTTCAAGTTTTTTCTGGGCTTCAACATTCTTTTTGAAAAGGTTCCTCACAGTGTCTTAAGAACTAAAGAGATAAGACATCAGAAGACCTTGACTGTTCAACTAAAGAATCAGGCTCTGTGGGCGAGGTATAATGGATCTGAAGCTGCAGATCGGGTTTGGAAAAGCAACCACCACTCCACAGTCAGCAGGTTTTCCTTAAAGTTGCCTTGCTAACCCTCCCCATCTGCTCTGCTGAAACACAGTGAGTGTACTGATTAAACATTTCTATGGCAAGCTTAAAGAAGCAGCACAAACTCTCGAGTGTATAGCGGAACAAAGAATGTAAATTATTGTTTTCCCCATCAGTATTCCATGATTCCAGCTGAAAGCCCCTGGCCACTTGCTGCAACTCTTCCACAGCTGTGCATGTATGTCTAACAGTTCACATGTCCAAACACTCAACTTTGGGAGACATGCACAGAATCTACCCTGTCGCTACTATCTCCAGTACTACTGAGTTGTAGCACTCAAACTAAACTCATGTTATCCCATTGGCACTCAGCCCAGAATAGCAAAATAGAGCTCAAAGTCCTGCCAAAGAATTTTCTACTCAAATGAAGCAGTTATAAAATTTCTAAGGGCTAAAAAACCACAGGCAACCTCTCATTAGTTAGGTATATTAGCCTTATAGCTTAACAGCTATACACTGACATCTAGCAGTTTTGAACCAGAGACCTAAATGAGACCACTTTGACCAAATGACTGTTTTTTTTAATCTGTCCTGGAAGATGAAGATCCATGTTATAGCTAACAGTGAGCACTCAACAGCCTCCCTTTCAGAAAAGGAAAAAAGGTCAGATATCCAACTCAGATGTGTGGAACTTTATTCACATTTAAAGAACATCAAGGTGTAGACAGAGTCAAAATTCTTCTTACCTTCTAAAGTGAAAGAATCTACAAAAGACAGTGGAGTCTTTTTGTTCTTTGTTCTTCCGATAACTGTCCAAACGGCATTCCCTGCATTTATGCAAGTGAGGTGCAATATTATTACAGGAACCATCCTGCACAAATGCTTCTCCACTTTGCTGCAGCTTCTTCACTTTAGAAGCATCTGCTAAAATTGACTTGCGAGCAATTACTGCAGGGAAGAGTAGTGTAGATTAGACAAGCTTCAGTTTCTCACACAAAGGTACAAGCAAACATACTTTAGTGAAAGATCCATGTCAACTTTTCCTGTAAGTTTCACATTGCATTGAAACAAAGTTATGCTAAAATGTTTACAGTTGGCAGAAACCTCTTTTCAGGTCAGTAGAAACTTCCTCAAGCTGTAGTTCCACCACAGTCATAGTCTGCGGACTCAAGTTTAACGTTTCCTTTTGCACCTCCACAGAGGAGTATTTTGAGAGTGTCTGCTTTTAATGGAAGTTCCTCAGCCATCAGGGCTGAAGTAGCTGAGCACTGAGTAGACCAGGGCACAAAGTAACCACATTTTGCGAGAAATG
Organism: Chroicocephalus ridibundus; assembly: GCF_963924245.1. Classification (NCBI taxonomy): domain Eukaryota; kingdom Metazoa; phylum Chordata; class Aves; order Charadriiformes; family Laridae; genus Chroicocephalus; species Chroicocephalus ridibundus. The sequence goes on from NC_086288.1 coordinate 48,572,111, forward strand.
AAGACAAAAGTACAACCTGGCCATTTCTCAGTCCTGTTTTCACCCTTCACAACGCAACAACAGCTTTCATCTTCTTTGTAATAGATGCCAAACATCTCTCTCCCTCCCACATTGCGGGCGAGGCCTAGCAGGGCACAGCAGTGACTGCTTGGCTGGCTGTGTTCCCAGGTTAATTATGGAACAGCACATGGTAATCCAAGACCAAGCAACATGAGATTGGAAAGAAAGAGGTGGGTGTGTAGGGAGATTCCCAGAACCCAGGATGATCAGCTATATCACCTGATGCACAGCACAATACGTAACATAAGGAGTCCAGCTCCTTAAACAACTACAGCCTTTCCCATTCTTCCATGTGGAAAACTTCAAGAGCCCACCAAGTGGAAGCGGGCCACAGAAAACATGGAAACAAGGTTGGTTGTTTTGGGGTTGGGTGGTTCTTGATTATTTGGTTTTTGGTTGGTTGGGGTTTTTGTTTATTTTGATTTCAGAACATTTATTAAATGAAAGCCCCTCTCAAACAAAGCTTTGTTAAGAACAACTTCCATCCCTCACCATGCTTAAAATAACTTAGGACCACAGCATTTGCATTCCAAACAGAACCTTGTTTTTGTAATCTGTTTTGCCATTCTGTTCTGGCATACATTTTGTAACAACTTATTTCTATAAATTAGTTTTTAGTCCTTATCCCTTATCATGAAAGGACTTTATCAAGTTTATTGCATTCCTCTTGTAAAAGAGTCCACAAATGACTCAAATTCCAAATCACTCACACAATTTAAATTACTAATTTTCATATGTTACAAAGTATGTATGTAATTATATACCTACTTGTATGTAATTATACAGAAACTACAAGGACTTTCAAATGACAGGAAGATTTAAAAATACTTACTATTATCCTGGACCTTGGCACTTCCAGTCCAAAAGCTCTCATTTTCATTTCTGTCATAAAGAATCTCATTTGAATTTCTTCTAATAAAAAAATCCATGTCTATAGGTTCATCAATCTTGTTTCCTTTGTGGCTGTTCTGGCTGTTGCAATTGCTTTGTGATTTAACTCCAGACTCAGTAAAAGAGAGAGGATGAGCATCTGAGGTTGAGGGTCTACAATCTAAAGTCCGCTGCAGTTCAAGAGTACTACTGACTCTGGGTATTGCTATGGAAGAGTTAAGGTGTTGCAACTGTTTTACAGAAACACACTCTTTTGGAAAGTTTGTTGTGGGCTTCATAAGAGCTTCATTTGTATTTTTCAGGTTGGTTCCTTTTTCATTAGCTGAATCAGTCAAAGATGGAGATCTTGAGGTTGTCAAAGAGGTATATTTACCATTTTGATCATTGGGATTTTGCATTTGTTCTTTAGATATAAATCTCACTTTAGGAAAGGCTGTCAGATCTTCCTTCAATGGTTTAATTCCAGTATTAAGACAAGAAGGATGAGTTTCTGGTAAGCTTCGTCTACATGTGCTGAAACACATGACACACAATAATTAGACAAAGAAAAAGGTGTCAAGCAAATCAAGGCATCAGCTCTTCAATCCAGTCACATTTAAAGCTTGAAAGATGAAATTTAATCATGTACTTTGAACCCTAATGTTCCAAGATTTTAAGTTTTGTGTGAGGTTAAATAGGTTTGTGTTTTTGAGGGTTTTCTTTTGTTCAGGTTTTTTGCATTTGATTTTTTTTTTAATTTTTTTTTTTTTTTTTAAGAGTTGGACAGAATGATAAAGCTGTATGCATACTTAGGCACACACATATTTAGGTACTGCAGCTACTCCACTACTTTAAACAGTTACTTTCTCGTTTTCCTCCATGCAACAGCTGTATAACCAAATGCATTTGACTTGCATGTCTGTGTGAGAAGATTCTAATACTCTAAGAAACTTCTGGCTGGTGCTAAAAGCTCCCCACAAAAAGCTCACAAAAAGCTTCCCACACAAAAAACTCAAAAAAATCATCATCTTTTCTATATTCGTCTTGTGAGATATATACACAAAAGTGGAAAAAACCCTACAGCACTTCCTTTAAAGCTAATACACAAAATTTGAGTTTTACTGTTACACTATTTCTACCATATATATTCATTTTTGTGACAGAATTGGGGGCACAAGCACAATATACTAACTTTCAAATTATGCATGTTAGGAAGGAGCTGCAATTTATACTCGGAAAAACAGTTAATGGTACAATACAGTTCCCATACTCGCTATGGTCAGAGAATTGACTAAAACATACCCTTCATCTCAGGCCCCTGACTGCCCTTCTTCCTGTCATAGCTGACATATAAGTTTGTATCTTGAAGACATTTATCTGATTGAAAAATGCCTCCAGAACATGACTTCTAGAGCTAGTTTTATAATGGAAATGCAGTATCAGCTCAAATTTGTTCAAGGAAAGTTTGGAGTGGGAAACTTGGTATTGAAAGGTTTTACACCCAGTTGGTCATTTTCTAGCCTCCTACAGGTAACAATGAAGTTTAAAGCGACTAGTGTTCAACAGAAGTGTAACCAAGGACCCGTACTTGATCTGCAAGAAGCTAGTATACTGGACACCTGCCTGAATGCGTTCTATTTTTCTTGGGGGCAGGGGTGAAATGCAGAACAAAAAGTAGGCACCACACCTATGTATAACACTTCTGTTTACAAATGGGTACAATGAAGCAGTAACATTGGCTCATGACATTGAAGGGCAACTACCTCAAAGAGAAAAGAGAAAAATATAGCATAAGCAGGCAAATTATGTATCCGGGGCAATTAAGGCTAACACTTTTCTATGCCAATATTATAGAAGACTAGTATACTACAGCTCTTTAAAATAACCTCTGAGTTTGTTTTGCTAAGAATTATTTTTGGAGGGGGGGGAAAAAGTCTGCGTAAGCATAAACTGATTTCTTACCCCTGAGGAGTTTCTGCACCAAGATTGGGTGGTGAGTTAGCTGGCAGGGGCAGGCCTTGATGCCTTTGGTCTTTATTAGCAGGGGTACATCCTAGCAATGCTTCACCCAACACTGTTGGTACTGACTGCACGTGTCCCTGACTGGGAGAAACCTGTAAGGGAGATTTTAACAGTTAGGAAGATTCAGGATAACAGAAATACTGCTTTGCAGGGTTGAGCTTAAAAAGAAAGATACATAATACCCTTGCCATTGTGTTTAATAAAGTTCGTTGAAGACCATTCCTCACTCAGTCTGTAAGATGGAAAGACCTTACATTGCCCTTTTAAACCTTATAGGTTCCATGAAACACTGCTCATTGTAATTCATTTTACCCCAATTATCAAACGGTTTCGGAGAAAGGAAGGCGTATTAAGAAGGCAAATAGGATAGAAAGCCCTGCTCCTCATAACTGCCAGTGCAACGATCTTTCTAAAATAATTGCAGTCATCAAGAATTCACAAATAGCTTTCAGAGCTCATTTGAAAAATCCTAGAGAAAACTAAAACAGTGAAGTTAGTCTGACAACATTAACAAAAATCTAGATGCAAACTTCCTTGTAGTTAGAAAGTCTTTGTACTGGGATTCTAGACAGTGTTAAGTAAAGAAATCCCGTGCTGATTAAATCACCAGCCTCACAAATCTACAGTTCTTTTAGGAATACAACAGGCCTACCAAATTAGAAAGTGTATTTTTCTGTGGGGCTCCTTCCTCAGCTCTAACATTCATATTCCACTCCCACACACTCAACTCACTGCTGGAAGTTACACTACAGACTCTTTACCATCAACTCCAAAATATTTCCTTTCTGCTTTGGTATAACACAGCTGTCAGGCATTGAGACAAGCTCTCAAAAAAACCACTGGAATTAACTCCATATTAGAAATCAGACTACTATCACATACTAAGTAAAACAAAAAAAATATAGCTTCAGCTAATGACTCCCATATATTTGCATCCACCAAAATCAGAGAAACAAACAGAACTTCTGTTTTTCTTATTAGAAAGCACACTCGCCTGTAACCATTTTGAGAAAATAGTTGCAAGACATTTCCCAATGAGTACAAAAGTGATAAAAAATCCAGTCCTTCGAAGGAAGGCAGACTAGAAAATTAGAAGTAAATAACTTCACTATGTTAAGGTAAAACAAGCTATGAATTCAGATCAGAACAACTCTTCTGCAGGACATTTGGAATATTATATAAAGACCAGCTTTGTATGTATCAAGCAGGCTGCTCAATGGCTGAATATGCAGAAAGATAAAGATTGGCAAATTGAGCCCTGAAAGATGATAAAGGTACTCAAGCTTGAGCTATAGAAACATAAGCAGAGCATGACTGCAATGTACAGGTTACTTAACACTGATTTGCTGCTTGCTCTTCCTCAGCAGTAAATAGATCGCTTTTCATTGAGGAATCTTATCCTGTACTTGCTACTTCATGCTGTATTGTTGTGAAGCCATTAAAGATTTCTAATAGTCATTAGACTATTAGCCAGACCTACATAATGGTAGACACATCAGCCAGACCCACATAATTGACTCGGCACAGGACTGACTGCAGAGAAGCCAAGAACATGACGCCAAAAAAATGAAACAAAAACCCACCCCCACCACCACTCTAGAGCTTCCAGATGGCTGCTCCTGCCTAAAATGCAAATTTTGGTCTGAAACACTGGGCGAAAATTATAGGGTAAATTCGAAGTACTGTTCTTTAGCCAAGTCATTATTTTTCATTTGCATTTCTATACTTAAGTTACCCAGATCGTTTCTTGACCTTTGAGAGAATTTTCTTAAATCTCAGTGATACTTGGCAGGTCACTCACAAAAGAAATAAACATAGACATGGAATTACTATAAAAGTAGTCATATTCCCTTTTTGTGCTGAAACAACATTCTTCAAACCACTGCTTGTGTAGTTTAAATCCTCAAAGCATGCAAGCGTAGCTGAAGGTATTGGGTTAAGTACAAAATAGTTAAAAAAAGAATGCAAAAAGCAAAGGTTATAATCTTGAGAACTGCTTTGCGTTTTCACCCATTACAGAATACATGACCAGGCAAGCTAACTCCTAAGCAGGAAGGGGGAAAAAGTACAGTTAAGAAAACAACCTTTAAGGCTCAGTAGCTTTTTCTCAGATTATCATAAAGCAAGATGTTTTACCCATGCCTAGACAAGTTTCAAAGAACTCAACACACCCTCCTAGGGATTATATTTATTATTCCACTTTTCTATCTAATCCTTATTCAAGATGTTCTGAGAAGTGACATAACCATTATATAACAGTCATATATAACACAGTAAGACATCACCTCAGGAGAAGATTTTGTGTGTTTAACATCAACACCTCCACTACTCTCAGATGACTTCCTTTTCATGCCCGCAACTCTTTTAGATTTATCTGGAAGAGAAGGTGATCAAGATTAGTATATTTATCACAAATATGCTACTTAGCATTTGAAGAACGAACAATAACAGGTCTTACCACATTTTCCATTGTTGTCATATATGATTTCAACATGAATTAACTCTGGATCAAGAGTTTTTAAAGCTGGAATCTTGAAAAGGAACAAAACCACAGAAGCAGCCATTTAGAGACGTGAAAGTTACTGTTTGAATGTATTTATCTTAGATGTTGTGGTATAGACTAAGCTTAGACATTTAACTTCTAGGTTCTTTGAATACCAAGCTGAATTTAACAATATGTTGCTGTGACACAGTCTCTGCATGAAAGCACACACATAAACTGGTGCTTCAGAGCAATGTCTACACAGCACAGAAAGCAAAGAAACCAGAATTGTACGTTTGCCTCACTCTTCAAGTAAAAATTCCAGGTCTTCCTCATTTTGCATAGAAGGCCATTTCTTATTTGATAATTCTACCAGCAGCATACAGAAACACTTCGGGGTAATAGATTATTCCGCACTACACCGATCCCCATATTTTTAAGTATATTACAGCAAGGACAGAATTAAAAATGATGTTGGTGGGAATATAAATAAATGTTCTACCCATTCCACATCTCTGATTTTAAACCCAGAGCAACCGGTTCTTACCTCCTGACAGTTGACTTCTAGAGTTCTTGTAGCTGGATTACCATTGACAACAACTGCTGTGAACCACTGAGTAGATGGATCCAGGCTGTAAATTCTGATTTTTGAACCAATGATATTTTTTCCACCTTAAAAATTGAAAAGAAAAAAAAAAACAAGAAAAGGGATCTTAAGAAAAAGGGAGCATGAAGATCATCACAGTTACCAATGTGAATTTGCTGACAGTACTGTATGCAAGATGTAAGCAAGCAAACAAACTGGGAACCTTGGGACAACTTCCATATACTTTATGGAAAAAAAACCCACACATGAAAAAAATATGTTCCAGCTACTTCCTTCCTGGAATAATTCAATTAAGTTTTCTGGAGGTTAAGACATGCAGCAGAGGCCAGGCTGACCTCCAGATTTCAGACAGTGAAGCAGATCAGTGGACACTGAAATAAAGATTCAATATTTTGATGTGAAGTTTTCTTCTCTTTACAGTGACAACTGTAAAGTGACATGGAAGTGACAACTCTAAGTTGCAGTATTTACATTTCTATTAAAGTAAGACTTTCCTTGCACATGCAAGTATATGACTACAAATATGCTTGTATGAAGCCAGTAATTAAGAATTTGAAGCTAGTAAATCTAAAAATAAAAATTTTAACTTGACTAAAAAAGTAGTCTCTACATAAAACTTTGGAAGTTTTTATAAACAAGCATTGGACTGAAAAAAAAAATAATCAAACCATCTGAAACAATAAAGAACTCCAAATAATTTCAGTGAAAACTGCTACAAATTTGATATCTCTTTCACAAGTGACAGGCCGTCTATATGTGCCTAAACTACGTACTCATACAAAGAAAATATCTGAAACTTAGATCTCTATAATCCCTCACATTTTGCATTCATTGCTGTAAAAGAAAGTGGAATCAGTATTTTAAAAAAGCTTTTATCCCTGAAACAGATTACTGTAATTTACACCATCACTGCTAAGATTTCTCTTTTGACTTGAGTATTTATTGCCAGAGTTTTCCACTACAGAGTAGGCTTGTACCTTGTACCAAGCGTGTTTCATCTAGGTGTTTCTTTACTAAAGCTTGTATTTCTTCATTAACATTTTGATCATCCTTAAGAGGAAGCCTGGAACTGTCCATATCCTATTTAGAGGGGAAAAAAAGAAATATATAAGTTGCTATTAAGAATAATGCTTGATTGACAAAATCCCATAATATTTAGAAAAAAAGATTGCAGAAATTCATACAAGTCCAACAAGTTTCTCATTACTCTGTGTTCTTTCAGCTCCTACAACATTGTATCTATTGAGGCAGACATCATTTCCTTACTACTAATCTGGATCAATTATCTGCAAGCCAGACTGAAGTGAGCTCTCCAACTCTGCTTTAATACTGTCCTGAAAACAATCTGGTTTGTTTCACTAGATTGCTAATGAGCACTAAGTTTAATTGAACCATCCATTTTTTAATTTAGGATTTTAAGTTCTCAGGAGAGACAACATATAAATAGTCCTGAGCATACGTAAATGTAAGCATTTTAAGTTTTCTATTTGTGATAACACCACCAGGATACAGTCCATCTCAAGACACTATTACAAAATGTTCATACAAATGAAAACAGAGTCAGCTACTTTAAATCATTCATAGTTATTCAGCATCATGTATTTATATTTTAGGGTTTTTCTTCCTCTATTGTTATCTAAACCAAGCTTCTTGAAAACATTTAGAATTGATTCTGAAATGGAAAGTTTAGAGCAAGTTTTTACCAATGGCTCAGAGTGCTAATAAAAAAAAAAAGGGTTTGGGGCTTGTTGGGTTTCGTTTTTTGGTTTTTTTTTTTTTTTCTTTTTGCACTGCTCTGGTATTTATAAGCAGCAGAAGGCTAAAGAGATAGCAGTCAAGAAACTGTTATTCAAGAAGCCAAAAAAGTAATCTTCTCCATTGCAGTATCGGCATAAGGCTTCTACATAAATAATTCTTTACTCTGTTGTTGAGCCAGCACAGGCAAGACAACAATCTACAACTCAAATTTAGCTTTAAGTGATTCTTTTGTTAGTTTCTCAAGAGGAGTTGTCTATTTGCTGACTGTTAACAAGTCAAAACAGAACACTGATGATGACACTACTAGCAGTCTCAACATGGGACATCTATTACTAGTTTTATTCAGACTGTTTATAGGTCTTGAGAGTAGTTTCCTGAAAAGGTTAAATCATTTATCATTAGCAGATACTACTCTTCAAAATGCCTGACCCAGTCACATGGGGCAATTGTTTCAATCCATCTCCACCTAAATTTCACTAACAAACTTTCCTCTTGGTGCTCAATACAGGGACTACAATTCAATCGTCTCATTTATATCCTGACCAGTTCCTCATTTGTTTAGAAGTGATGCGTTTCTATTAACTAGCAAGAACAAAGGGAAACTATTTCAGATTATCCCCATCAATGTGACACAACTGCTGTCACCTGAGATGAATAACTGTCCTAGCACACTCCTTCATCCATCTCTCTTAAGTGACCATGTCCTGGATCAGCTTCAGAAGGTTTTTAATTAACACATTACACTGAATCACACATTACATTCAGAACTTGTATTTATGAGTTATGGCAATACATACTTACTCCAAGTTTTTCCAACCTTAAGTTTGCATTTAGAATATATTGATGTGACATATCTTAAATACCAAGATAAAAGATTTATCTTCCATCTTTATAAGGCCATACAAGGTTACCTGAATGGGTGTCAAAAGGTCCTTAGAAATAAAGACACATCTCTCTTCACCAAGATAGCGTACTGAAACCATTGATCCCAAACCAGCTTTGTCCACTAAGGATTTGTAAGTCTAGAAAAGTGATAAACATTGTCTTAGAAACAGAGTAAGAAGACCTCATCACTCCTCATTTGCATTTAAAAAATTATTTTATGTTTGCATCTATTTCTCGGTTAAGATATCACATCTACACGCAACTCTTGAAACAAAGCAAGTTTCTAATAAAACTTCTAATATATGCCTAATAAAGGAGGTACTGGACTATACTTGCAATTAATTTCATTTATTAGAATGAGTAAGGAATTCAGTTCAGGTGGCTGCCATTAACCATCATTAATCATTCATCTCAACATGAAGAATTTACTAACATTAAGAGTTCTAATTGTTAATATGTTAATGAAAAACCCTCCTTATGGTACACTGGGGGAAATAGCTAGCAAATCATAGAATCGCTTTGCTTGGAAGAGACACTTAAGATCATCAAGTTCAACTGTTAATGTAGCACTGCCAAGTTACCACTAAACCATGTCCCTCAGCACTATGTCTACCCATCTTTTAAGTACCTCCAGAGATGGCAACTCAACCACTTCCCTGGGCAGCCTGTTCCAATGCTTGACAACACTTTCCGTGAAGAAATTTTTCCTGATATCCAATCTAAACCTCCCCTTGGCAAACTTGAGGCCATTTCCTCTTGTCCTATCACCTGTTACTTGGGAGAAGAGGCCAACCCCCACCCAGCTACAACCTCCTTTCAGGTAGTTGTAGAAAGCAATAAGGTCTCCCCTCAGCCTCCACAAGCCCTGTTCCCTCAGACACTCCTCATAAGTCTTGCTCTCCAGACCCCTCAATGAGGGCCTGCTGCATGGCTTACATTAAAGTTCTCAAAGCTCACGCAACATTAACAGTATACTGAAGCCTTATTTTAGGTGTGTATAATGACTTGGATAGCCTCATAGTTCTTATACCACTGCAGCAGAATGATGAAATTGTGTTCAGGCTGACCAAAGGCTTTAAGAACAGACAAGAAAAAAAGTTTCCTTTAAAAGCTTCTGAACTCTTCCCAGTACGTTCAAGGTTAAATTTTGTCTAGTCCTGCAGTAACAGCTCTGAGTGGGTAAGCATCAGGAGCCTGGAACATCAGAAGTGGCGAGAATAATTCCTCCCTATGTGAAAGGTACATTTGTGCCCCATTTAAAAGAAAAAAAGAAAACCATTCTGATAGAGTATGCATTTGGGTTTCCATAGGACTGATCAAGCAAACAAAGACTTTCTTCTCTTTTGTTGTTTTCACTTCAGTTTGGACAGCATTGGCAAAGGGGCAGTATCACCACAAGAGGAACAAAAGAGGAACAAGAGCCTCTCCAGGAGTGACAGGGCATCACAGGAGTTCTCCAAAGCTATTCCATTTGTCAGAAACATACTCTCCCATATACTTGAATCAATAAGTTGTGATAAAGATTTAAATAAATTAATCCACGCATCCCTTTTTTGACCCCTTCTTTCTTGTCTTGAGTGGTGGGAATGGGAGGAAAAAGTCAAGACAAATTCCAGTATTGCGTTTTACTTTATCCTACATTGTTCCTCTGCTAAATGAGCTTATAAACACATACACTGCCTGATCTGACACATCAAACACATCATAAAGGAAGCTTTATGCTCAACAAAGACAAGTGTCTAGTAAGAACTGTTCAGATACTTAGAAAGGGACAACAGTTAAGTTTAAGTAAGCAGGTTTTCAGAACATTGTATCAGCAAAATCTCCCAGTAGAAATGCTGATACTAATGGACAGGTCAGGAAATAAAATTAAGAATTCATCTTCACACTTCCTCTCCTGTCTTATTTGGCCCTACTTCCAATAAATATCTGCTTAGGTTAACTTTGCTTAAGAAAAACCTCAGCTAAAATGCAGCAATATGAATTACACCGCATACTTTATACCTAGAGAAGTTAGAAGAGTATTAAACATGGACTACAACTTCAGCATAACTGATGTTCAGCAAGTTTACATCTTTATTTCACAACTAATTTTACGAGTAGCAATAACCAAAGTAGTCAAGTAAAACTATACTGGCTGAATACATTAAGAAGTGTTCCCTGTTCACCTCTACTGGCTAATTTTCCTAGCCAGCCATGCATGGCAGTTACAGAAAGCTTGGTTCTCTGGCTTGTACAGCATAGCTCACATTTTTATAAGCACAAAATCCAGATCTCACAAATTACCTGTGCCAGGCTGCCACCACATAGGAGTCATTCAAATTATTTTTGTCTCAGATCAAGAATCATTGAAGAATTAACAGTACTTGAGGCAGAGTAAAACAAGAATTTAAGATAAAAATACAGGCTATCCTTAGAAATCTATTGTTTACCCTTTTTATCTCTATTCTTAACTGCAATTTCACAAAAGAAGGAAGAAATACGAGACTTGAGGGAAAAGAAATTAACATTGTACAGAAGAGTGGTTTGGGAGCAAAGTCATAAAAATACATTCCTGTATCTCCAGGCACAATATACCAACTTCAAATGCTTACAAGCTCTGCCAAGCTCTAGCTGCACAGAGATTTAGTTTCCCTTCAAATCACATATAAAAGTACATGAGTGAAGCTGTACTTGAGAAATTCACACCTGTAACAACACTGTCCCTAGAACAAGTAAGTGCAGAATCAACATGATTTTTGCCAAGCATATACTTGCCATTGCAGGCCACTGGACAGGAGACATAGAACCAGCCTGATATTTTCTTTCAGCCAGTACCAGCTTTTGCTCCACCAGGAATACTTTCATTTTATGGCTGTAGACTTCCATCCATCTTCTCTTTTCCCATGATTCATCATCAAATTCTACACAAATCTACAGAAAGGAAGCAAAATGAAGGAGTGACTAACCATAAAATTCAGGCATACACAACATGAAAAAGGACAAACACCAATTTCCTCCAAGAAAAAAAAAGTACTTATAATGCAAACATGATTACTGCCTTTCTGTCACACAACCAACCAATCACTAAAGGATCCCAGCATGACCTAGTATTTTTTAAGTGACAGTGAACATTAAATGGTTTGTCATCATTACTGTCACATAAAACACTAATATTCCTATTTAACTATACGATCTTTCCTTCTCAAGTCCTCTGCTACTCAAGGACAGCTAAATGTGTTAACTCTGCCACCAGTGTTTACAATCAAGGAAACACACATACACAAAACCCCCTAAAACTCTAAAGGACTGTATATAGTAGTGGCATATGCACTTTCCACAAACTCTAGACCAGAGTACCTGAAAAAGCAGGCTGTTTTTCCAGAAATATTTTAAGAGTTCCAAAGAATAACTTTAGTTAATTTATTGAAAGCACAAATGACAGTAAGCCAGTAAAGGTGATCAAATTATATCACAGGAAGAAGGTAATTTTCTGCCTGCGTTTACCTGGTATTTATCATTACTAATCTCTGAAGCATCTATACAAACTTTTCAAGAGGAAAGCAGCTGTTACTTCACAGCAAAAACACAGTGGCTTGACCAATTTCTTTGGGATGACATTACTATTCTTTCATAGGCAACATGGGGAGATCAGCAAAGGATTGGGAAAGACCACAAATACGACTTTGCCTAAATACAGGAATTGGAATGTCTTGATAAAGAACACTACTCAGAAAAATCACTCTCTCTTCCCATAAAATATAACAATCCAGTCTAAATACATTTAACTAACAGCACAGAAATCTCTCAGTTGAGTGAATCTTAGAAACATTCCCTTGTGTTTAAGCTTCCCTCTAAGGCGAAAGGCAAGTAAAAGCATGCACGCAAAACAGCATTACCACAGACAGGAGTCATAAAACTAATGGGTGCAGAAATGAATTTAGTCATTTTGAAGTTCATGGAAACAATGAAAGAGATAAGCAAATAACACAAGTACCAGAACCAGAATGGCTTGTTTTGTCTATAGTATGAACACCACACAAACAGGAAAATACAGTTGAGAAAATAATTTCAAAAGTAGACAGCCCTTCTATTCTGTAGCTTGCTCCTGAGACGATAGAAAAAGATTAAATATTTCTACTCCTTTAGAGACTTTTCCTCCTCCCCCCAGTCCATTACTATTTTGGGTCTAACTATACATTACTCAGGAGGTGTTTTGGTACAAAGGAGATGGCATGTGTTTTGGTACAAAAAGTTCTCAGCGCCTCAATTGTCTACTTTGCAACTTCTTTAACACTTGCACTGGAGAACGCATTAAGTCAATTGCTTCTGGCAGAACCGTAACCAGTTACCAGGCTCACAATAAAGTCTTCAACAGCACCTGCTCCTTCTTTTATGTCCCAGAGAAGGTCCTCAAGAAGAGCTTTCTGCAGCAGCAACATCCTCCTCCTCCCTCCAAGTATGGCATGGGCACAGCCCCGCCGGCCAAAGATGGAGAAAGCTCCACCCCTGCCGCAGATCCATAACAAGAAGCTCGGCCTCTAACAACTCGCGGCTCTTCATAACAAGTCCCAAACTTCACACTTTCAAGAAAGAGTTAGAAATACATACAATTTCTTCTTGTTTGACAAGAAGCAGGTGCTTTTTCAGTTAATCTAAGGTCACAAAGTTCTTCCCATTAAAAAAAAAGGCAAGTAAATAGTTTTAATTGAAAGATGGTACTGTTCTTGCTGTCGTAGAACAGCCTGCCACCAAAGTCCCTCCTAGAAACAAACAGGAGGACCATGTAACAAGATGCCGTTACTATAGTGGAATTTTGTCCTTAGCGAGTACTTTGTATGCTATAGTAATTGCTCAGACATGGTTGAACAGTTTTACTGACTACAGTTGCCAAACAGCCCCTTAAGAGCTTCACAGTCAAACTGTGAAAGTCGCTTGAATTCCACCCAAACTATATAGTTAACAAGTTTCACTAAGTTTGCAGTAATTGATTGCATGTTTAGAAATCCTGTTGGTAATCATTAAGAAATGGCCACCACGCAAAAAGAGTCTGAGAAACCTCCACCATACATGAATTTGGCACGTCTTTCAAGACAGGAGAAGTACTCGTTCATTACCAGCTACTTCAAAGAGCAAGAAAGGGAAGTCAACAATCCCATCAACATAGGATTGTTTCCATTTCATTAGTAACTACAACCTGTGGAAAAAAAAAAAGTTTACAACTGACAACGTCTTAAATTACACTTAGGAAATACACAGAAATAAAATCTAGGCACAGCAGGTGCAATAAAAGTCTTAAGTTTTCAAAATGCTGGTGGAAGAAAGCACGTTTATAATTAGTTTGAGGTAATTTCCGCCATTAGTATAAGCACACTGGGGGCTTTACGCAGAGGTGCACGCGTTTGCGAGCACATTAGGCAGACAAGTTGACTAAGAAAATCCCTGTCCCCCAACAATAGCATATATATACACGCCTATACACACCCCCACACGCATGCACGCACACTAAATTTCCAGCTCACAGGGTAAGCACTCTCGTTTCAGAAGGTCTCTTTGGAAGTTCCCGGTTACCTTCAGGTCTTGTTTGGATATGTCCGTATGTGAAACTGCTCGGATCTTGCCCGACTTCCAGGGCCATTCCGAGATGCGACTGGTGTCCCACGACCTGTCCTCTTCCTCCGACAGGCAGAGGAACCTCTTCCCCACCAGCAGCGACCAGCTCCCCTCGAGCCTCAGCACCATTTTAACTCATCGGGAGGCCTCCAGGGAGGAAACCGAAGGAAGGAGGAGAGAAAAAAAAAAAAAAAGAAGAGAAAAATAAAACAACAAAGCAAGGCGGCGGTCAGCGGGCAGGCCGCGCTCCGAGCACTGCCGGCGTGCTCGCCCCCCGCCCGCCTTTCCTCGCAGGGAGCCGCGGGGGCCAGGGCGGGCGGGAGCAGCGCTGCTTCCTTCTTCCTCTCCCCGTCCTCCCCCCTCCCCCGCTCCTTTTCAAGCGGCTCAAGCCGAGCCCTCCGACACCCACAGGATGCTTCTTTGCCCACGCTCTCGTTAATCATTGCCTCGCTGGGGGTGGGTGGAAGGAAACACCAGAAGCTGCTGCAGTGCAGCTCCCAGCGATTCCCACCCCGTCTCCCTGCCGCTTCTTTGTTCCCTCCCTCTCAGGAGCCGAAGCTCGGGGGTGGGGGGTGGGCAGCTGAAGGGAAGGCAGGGAAGCAGGCGACCGGGCCGAGCTCCTTCCGGACGCCTCCCCAACACCCTCTGCTGCCCGCCCAGGCAGCTCTTCGAGCCTCGCCCCTGCCCTCACCTGCTTCTCCCCCCCTCTGGCCCCAGCCCGGCGCACCCCGCGGCGACACGGCGCCCGGGCAGCGGGTTCGGCGAACGCGGCGCTTCCCCCTCCGCCCCCGGCAACGGCCGCTGCGCCGCAGCCAGCGCTACTACTCGGCCCCGCGCTGGCGCACACACCCCCTCACCCGCGCGACCGCCCCCCGCCCCGCACCGCGGACGGCCCCCGCCGCCCCGTCCCTCGCTCCCATTGGCTTCTCCGCGCCAGGAGGGCGGGGCTATCGACTAGCCTCCCGCTGCGATTGGCCCGGAGGGGCGGTGCCCGCGCCGCTGGCCACGCCTCGAAACCGTTGCTCAGCAGATGGCGGATTAAAAAAAAAGCAGTATCCTTCCGCAAAGCTTCGAGTGCAGGAGTGCGCCAGCCCGCCAACGGCCATGAAGAGACCAAAGATGGGGCCCAATGGAAAATCAAACACGTTTCAGGCCGTAGCGTGCCTTCAGGCGTACGTTTCCGCTTCAGGCGAGCTGAGCCTTAAGCTATGAGGGCCGCCTTTGGAGTCGGCGGAAGGATCTGAGGGAGGCAAGAGGTGTGAGGCGGCCGCTTATACGTGCGGTTCGCGGCGTACTCAGATATAGCACAGGGGGAGGGGGCACCTGCGGACGGCTTCTGCGCAAGCGCAGGCCGGCGCCGTGCACCTGCGGGGGCGCTGCGGGCAGCCCACTGCGCAGGCGCATACGGGAAAGGGCCCGGCACCTGCTCGGGGGCTGCGTCGGCGCCTGCGCAATTGCGGGGTTTTGGCGGCGCGGCAGCAGCGGGGCGGCGGCCATCTTGTTGGGCCGCCTTGGAGGCTGAGGGGGACGGGGAAGAGGTGGCTGCTGCGCGACAGGAGAAGTTCAAGGGGAAGGAATAACGCTCGCTAGAGGTTCCTTGGGAGGGTGGCAGGCTTTAGAGAGGCTCTAGTTGTAGTTGAGGTGGGTTATGTAGTTATATTTACAGGGAGATGTCTTCTGTCCCCTCAGATCCCGTATTCCTTTTATGCAAGGCCTGTGTGCTCTTATGAAAGACTGTAGCCATGATCATAAGAGAACTAACTAGTTAAACTGAGAATATGCTAATGAGGTAGCTGATCGTAGTCTGCAGTGACCTAGCAAGACGCTCATCTTTTACCACAAGGCTTTCCTACCAGAGGATGTGGGAGGAAGAAGACCAAAAATGAAGAAAGTACCCAAGGCTAAGAATCTGTTGAGTCATCCAGTTTACTGGAAAGTGGTGGTGTTCAGCTTATGCTTTCTCTGGGGTTCTTGCCATCACAAGAGATGTCTGAGCTCCAAAAACCCCATCAAACAGCAGCAGGGGCTCTGCGTGATATTCCGGCAACGTTCTGGTCTCCTCTTCCATTTTCTCAAAGCCGCCAGTCCCACACTTGTGTTAAATGCATTTTTAAAGCTTTTCCCACCAGTTTGCTTCAGGATTCTCCACTGACCACTTCTCCACTGCAACATTCAGACAGACACATTCATGTATGACATCAAAAGGCACAAAAAATTCCTTGTGTGCCATGAGGAGGGAGTTCTGTTCTTCACACCATGGAGATGAGGCAGCCCAAATTCCTTGGTAACTTTAAGGCCTCTTCACTGATTCCTAGCAACATGATGAACCTAGTAATATGTAGCATTTCCAGCAGGGAGAACAAGCAAACAAACAAAAGTGAATAATAGAAAATGAGTCGAAAATATCAGCAACTGCATGTATCCTGAAGAAATACTCGTTAGCAGGCACTGAAAAGAAAAACAGGTATGTTTACTTCTCAGATTTACGTATTTGATATATAGACCAAACCTACAAAATGGAATTTGTGCTAAGATACCATATAAAGCAAGCTATATTTGAAACTCCCAAATTGCTTGTTTCATTGTAGGTATTAGGCTCTTCTAACAGCATCTGTACAGCATATGCATCATAAAATACAGGTGGTGTAAACCGTCCTAACTTAAGGCCTTTAGTTTTTATGCATACACAACACTTTGCCTCAAAGAGTAGCTGATTAATACATATGGGAAGAGTGATGTTACGCAGTAAGGAAGCAATATTAGCTGATACAGTAGATCAAACTGTTGGTACCACTCCAGTTGCCTAATGGTAATCTTTTTTTTTTCATTAGCACCAGAATAATGGAAAGCTTTAAGGAGAGATTTGAAAGACAACAATGTAGGTTTTGTGAATGAGCAGCTCCCACATGCAAAGAGTAACATGAAGATTGATCAAAGGTGTTTTACAATTTAATGGTTTGTGTAGGTACTGGCTTAGGGGACCAAGAGAAAGGGAGCAAGCACAGAGTGATAGTTACAGTGACATAGTCCATGAATGACCTTAAAAATGAACTTATATAGGAAATGATGCTAAAAGAGGAGTCATATAATCATAAATGCAACATTCTGAATACACGTAAAGTAAAACAAATTAGTAGAGACCAGAAGAGAAAAAGTGAAGCAAGCAGAGTACAAGCTGATAGAAGCCTGAACAAAAGTCATTCATTCAGGGTGCAACCAAGCTTTCAGTCCTGAAAGAGTGGAGGAATTCAAAACCCAGGGGCTAGAATTTGAAGCTAGATAACTTAAGATTTTTTTTTTTATTTTTAAGCTACTTGCTTCACTTCCCTAGGATTCTTCATCTCTTGAAGAAGTTAGATCAGGACCAAATATATTTTTAAAATTATGTAGCTACTTTAAAAACTATAAATTTGTGTAACCAGTGAAGTCATGGGTCAAAAAGACAAAGATATACAATTTTAAATTGTGACTATAAACATCACTGAACTTGTTGCATAGTTTCCCAGGATGTTGCAGTGTATTTCCCAGGATTACAACCGTACAATACAGAAAAATAAATACTATTGTTTTTCTTACCTGATTATTTTATTGTCAGTCACTGTATTTTCCACAAAAACTAATGTCTACTAGTAAAATTTTGTGCATATATACCTACCCTCACTCACACAGTGTGTCAATAGAAATATCAAAATGTTCAGAAATAGATTTCAAACAAACCAACACTATGATAATGGCACAGATGCAACTATCTTGCTCTGGATTATGTACATCTCAAGAACAAAATGACATTCAAAGTACCTGCAAAAACAAGCCAGTGCTGTAAATATGCAGAACTGATTAAACTACAAAGCAGCAGATTTCAGCCTGTTCTTCTGCCTGCAGGGAGTCTTGAACGTAATTTTTTACAGCTGGTTCTGCCTACTGGGTTGAACTGCTAATAGGTAAGCCTTTAGCTCCTATCTGAGAACAGAGTAATCTCTGCAAACAGGTGCTCTTTAAACAGTAACTTCACAACACACTTGAATAAATTCTTCCTTTCAGCCACCATTAAGTAACAGTCCTGTTCTCTTCTACATGGTATCACTAGGAAAAAATGTATAAGAGGCTTTGGGTGAAAAGAAATTTGAATTTAACAATAACATTAACTTGTCACGGCACTATGTTCTTGAAAGATGTTTTTTGTGATAAGTGGTGGCAGATTGTTTTTCAGGGCTCTCCTACACATCCAAGATACACCTACAAGTTTGTGTGCAGTTGCAACAAACAATGATTGGTGCAAGATCTTATGGATACTGTTTTCTAAAATCTCTACTGTAGTAACATTTAAAGGTCTTCACGCCCAATCAAAGCCTCATTGGAGGCTCTCCAAGCACAGAAAAAGAATATGAAGTGCTTTATCTTCTAGTGATTAATGATGAAGGTGTAAGGATGTGTAATTAAAGTTGAAAGTGCTTATGGTCAGAGTACAAGAATACCAGCTATACTAACTAGAAACAGGGCTTTGGAAGATCCCGAACAGTTTCATTTCTCCAGTATGTCTTGAGATATGGTGCTAAAGAATGAGTGATAACAGACTACCAGAAGCTTTCTTATTCACTAGTGCCAAACTGATGTAGTTTAATTACTCCTTAAGTAGCTAAAGTAGATCGGTTACTACTCCTGTTCAATCTAGCTGCAGTTATAGCATGGAAAGATAAAAGCCTGTATAAGCTCTTTTCTCACGTACAGTCATGTTACCTCAGGATGCTTCACACAGATCAGCTTTGCAAGACTAGCAGGACTAGTTTCTTCTCTTTTTTCCATGCTTATCTCTTTACCGTAAGTTAAAATAAAATAATTTATGTCTTACATTAGTTAATATCGTCTCCCTGTCTAAAGCTACAGGAAGCACATATTTTGATACAAAGTACATTATAATGTTATGCAATTAAGTTTACTTGCCGATGGAAAAAATCCATAAGAAATGCTGCACTTACTCTTTTCCACTGTCATATATACTCTGCAGTAGGGACTAATTTGTTTCTCTTTTGCTAGCTATTTGCTTGCTAAGTTAGTAGGACTTAGATTTGCTACCACAACTGTAGAAACAGGAAATTGTGAGAGGACTTGTAGGATGATAAATCAGGATCAACTATTACATTTTAATTGACTATTAATTTAACATTTAATGATTTAGTTATTTAATTGGATGTTAAGTGTTGTCTGGGAATCGGATATTAAATTTTTCAGATTAATTCTAAAGTTAAACAGGTATTTGTAGATAGACTGATGTAATAACCTTTAAAGAATAACCACAACCAAACGTTAGACATAAAATGTTGGTTAGTAAATATGTGCTGGTTTCATTTTTTCTTGGCTACTCGAGACAGGGAAGGCCTGTTTTGGATGAAAAAAGCCCTTTCCTTATACGAGTTAGTACATTATCAGTTAATAATTCAAAGGGTTCTGGATACCACTCTTTAATATAAGAATGCAAATCAATATTATCTTGATGGATATAATTGAATCAAGTCTTAGAGACTACCAGCACAGCAGGAATGTCTTGGCGATATTACTACCCAAGTACAAAAAGAGCCACCAAAAGTTAGGTAAAGCTATGCAGTGAACTTTAAGCAATGTTATTTAATAAACTGAGGAAAATTGTTCTTTGTTGCTTAGCTTTACTTCCAAAAGCCTCATAACAAACTGAAAGCACATCATGTTATTCGTATTTTGCTACTTAATAATGTCCAGGCTCTTTCATCATTGAAATAACATAACCTGGATTTGGCAAAGACCAGTTAGCCTTTACACCATTCCCTGACAGTGCCAGAGAGGATCTTGAAGTTTATTACAAGTGCTTCCCGCTGTTTCTTTTAAACAAACCTGTCTTGCGATTGATGTTCTTCCCTTGGGAGAAAAGTTACACCTTTTTCTTGTGGATCTGACAAGAAATTTTGGCATCTCAGGCTCCTGGACATGTGTAGGTGTGAGGTCAGTGAATGCTAGACTAGGTGATAGAAATTTTTCTAATATTGAACTAGTCTGCTACGTACTTTTCTAGGATCGTTTGGACAAAATTCACGGTGCTGCTTTTGATTTTTCAAAACCACATGTTTATTCTCTTGAAAGTATTTGGACACTTTCAACCTCAGTCATTTAATGTAGTTTTTGACAAAATAATGAACATGGGGAGAAGTAAATTGTTTGTGATTGTTGTGAGTTATGAGTATGTGCAATTTGGACAAGAATTTTGGTTGCTCTTGAATGTGTATTCACTTAAAAAGAGGCTCAGCCTTTTGACTCGAACGTGAAGGAAGTGCTCGAGAGTGATCTTGGGTAGGCTGTATGTGCTTGAGTCTTACTCAATGCACTGCAAAACCTTCCACTCCCCCGAGGGAACACTGGCTTTCTTGACTCTAGTTCTTTTATCCTGCCGCTTACCAACTTTCCCTTGAAATGGAGCAATGAATATTTAGCAGAGAACATTGAGTGTTTTACCTGATAGTGTAGTAATTTTGTTTCCAGTAGGAAAATACAGTATCTAGTATGTACTTTTTTGTTTTAAATTCTGCATGTTGTGCTGATACAATGTTAACAAAGCTAAAGTAATGCTACTAGCTTCAGTATCTTAGAGAGAGTGAAAAATAAAGATCCCAGGTATTGGTGAATATAGAACTGGCAATTTTAAAAAATGGTATATTGCTAAATGTGACCTAGTTGATATAGTACAGAACTGGGAGCAAGATCTGGAATCTAACACTAAGTGTGTCATTAGGCAGATAATTTAATTCACCTCATTTTTCTGTAAGATGGGGATAGCAGTAATCATTCTTATGAATTGCTTTGTGTTGTGCACCTGAAAGATGATGAGTATTATAGATACTAATTAAACATTATTTTAATCTTCAAATTTCCTTTTCCTTTTAAACTTTAATAAGTGTTTATGCTCCCTAATGCCAGGGGAAAAAAAAGCATGATTGTGAAGCAGCTGCTAAGAATTTTCCCCAGAAGATATTTAATATTAAATTGGAATTGTCATCTGTTTCAAAAAAAGGGACAATGCAAGAAATAATTTGTGAGAGTAGAGATATTGAGTAAAATATATTCAAAGCAAAATCAAAGCAGCTGACACACCTGTGCCTTCAAACTGGCTCACACCTTCCCTCTACTTTTATTCCAGAAACTGGAAATGGGCATTGTGATTTCTCTGCAGCTTAAATAGCAAGAACAAATGCAACAGTATCACTTAAAAAACAGATACAGCTGTAAATTATGGATTGTTTCTGATGCTCTTTCAGTCTTGGCTCTCCTGCCATGTGCTGAGGGAGATGCACTCTGCACTACCAGCCCGGTGGAAGGAAGCACTGGACAGCTTGTAAGGCCACTGGGATGGCAACTGAATTCCAAGCTGAAGCCTGCAGAGTAGCTGGGCATTGATACTGGAACTAGTAATTATGATATGCTTCACTGTATTTATCACTATAAAGCACTTAGTAATTTCCCACTGCTCTCTGTAAAGCTCCCCAAGTCAACTACATGTCAGTGAAACCTAATAGTGTCTTTTCCTGAACTGTCTCTCTTCACAGTTGTCAGAGGCTAATGGCTGTTCTCCAAACCCTAGACTTTGGCAGTAGAGGTTTGTGCCTAAAATTAAAACAGTAGTTCTTAAGCAAATTCCTGGCTCCAGTGAAACCAGGAATTTCATCCACTGATTTTTTTTAAGAGATCATATGTCAGCCTCGACTTATCATAAGAGGAAGGTTGCAGTCTGTCTTGTCTCTTATCTCTTCTAAAAAGCATAAAAAGGCAAAATTGAACTTTTCTTGCTTCCCAGTATCTAATGCCCTAAATAGCATAATTACCTAACTGCAGTTGTACAAAAAAGGGAAATGACATTTTCCAGTTTCCTTTGCAGAGGAACTTGTGCTGCAGCATGGGTTTCTAGTGCTGCTTCTTACTCTTATTTCCTGTGCACAATTTATCACAGAACGAAATTTACAGCTGCAGTTTTCTAATGAGAATATGAGATGCAGCCAAATTACTCCAGACTGTGTTGTCCAACGAACTTGGACACATAAACAATGAGGAGGAGCTTAAAACCTGTATGTCTGCCTTGGGATGGCTGGAGGTGGATTTGTTTCAAAAACAAGTAGAAAAATATTTTAGGTGATTGAAATAACTGGCAAAGCTGAAAGGGATTTTGTAAATGCAATGTTGGAAAAAAAATATTCAGCTCATAAGTTTGAATTTCAGAAGGCATGATTGTATGTCAGGTGTTAGCTTCCCTGACTCACACCATTAAGATGATTAGCATTATGCCTCTGGTTGCAGCAGAGGTAGGACTTGTCTCATTTTGTATAACATGTAGGTCACAAACTGCCGATACAAAAAGTATGCATTTGATGAACTTATCCACCAGCAGGCATCTCGTTGTCTAGGCTTACTCTGCAGGGAACGAAGAAAAACATTTCCAGAAGGAGATTAATACTAAAATAGGCGTCTAGAGTAAGTGGGACAAACTATCCCTCAGAGGTGTCTGATCTTCTTTGTTTGCTGTAGAGGTCCCTGATTATTGACCTACGTTCCACCCTTTCCTTTGTAGTAAATGCTGAACTAGATACAAACATAAGGTGGGATGATGTCTGTGCTACTCTGTGGTTTACACGTTGTTGTCCAAATTAGGTAGGCATTGAATTTTTTTTTTCCCTTTTCGCTGAAAGCTGCTGCGGGTGAATGCTAGTATGAGGCAGTAATGAGCTAATAAGCAGTATAGTGTATGTTGAGGGTTCACAGGTTTCCAGTGGTACAAATGACCTTAAGAACATTAGAAGAAAATGTCTAAAGACAGGAATCACAGGAATTGGTTGTGGCCGTAAAGGATCTTTTAAAGAGGGGGAAAAAAGAAATCTTTGTACTTCAAGTTCATTATTTTATCAGAGTGCTTTAAACACATCTATTGTTTGCACACAAGAAATGCAAAATAATAATTTATGAACATAGGCTATAAAAGATAAGGTTCAGAATGCTTTCATGTGACTATTCCATATCACGGTGTGTTAGATGTGCTACAGTACCTTTTCTAGGTTTACCGTCATAACTTATATGCTTGCTCCCCAAATATATTTTCTATAGACTCTTTCAAAGTTAGCAAAAAGCAAGTAGTGAAAATGGAGGCTTAACTAGCAATAGAAATGTGGCTTTATAAGCAGACTGTCAGCATAAGAAACCATGATGTGCTGTAATTGTTAGGACTTTTTGATCAGGTTGTATCAACCGATGGCTTAAGAAATGCTGCGTTAGAGCAGGCATCTAGGGATATTGCTATGGGTTCACTCTGTGGAACTGGCATTATTACTTAACCTCTTCGCATTTACATTTCCCTCTCTGGGATTAACAAATATTTACCCACCTTTAAAAAGTACCTTCTGTTCGTTAGAGAAGTGCTGAATAAATACAGTGTAGTATTACCATCATCAACAGGTAATCCTGTTAATCTAACATGCACCCTATGGGTATGTTGAATATGTTCCATATCCCTTGATCATTGTAGTTAGATTAACAAAGGATATTACAGGGATAAACTCTTAAGTAATAGCTGCAGCTGCCCACCATGTGTGTTTACTATAGCCCCAAACCAGTGTTTGAAATCCTCTTGCCTACAGTGACTAGAAGGAATGCGCTTGACTTCTGCAGAACCAGTTTTCCATTCAAAAGGACAATGTCTTGACCTGGCTGTTCCCAGTAAGATGTTTGTAACACAACCTGTTGCACAGCAGCCTGATAGCTGGTTTGCTGCTGCCACTAGGGAAGACTACTTCAGTGCTAAGACAGCTTCAGGTCTCTGCCTGCCACACCAGTTCTGCAGAGCTGTTGTAAGGTTAAAACTGTCTCACATCCCACTACGCTGTAGCAGTCGCAGCTCACAAAGTCATATCTAGACTACTTTATAAAATATTAGCTGGAGGCAAGGCCCTCCCCAGTGTAATGTATCTTCAGAGTTCGCCCTGCTTTGAGCTAGAGGTAGGACCCGATGACCTCCACAGGCTACTTGCAACCTAAATTATTCAGTTATTCTACAAAGTCAGGTGTAGCCTCAGTGGCATGGAGCTCAGCATGAATTGAAAATCACCCCGTGGCTACTGAGGACATGCTTGTGTAGCTGTCTCAGAGTAAGTTCAGTATTGCTACAGCAACACCTTTATCAGTGCCCTAACTGATTTCAGGGTAGTTCTGGGAAACTCTGTGATTTGCTGTCACACTTCTCCCACGATATAGATACACCTTCACAATCCTACTCTTGGCAGTGCTATTCACTGGCTTTATTTTGTCCATTTAATTTCAGTGTCACTTGGAGAATCTCTCAGCTGTGGTAGACATTGGAAATATTTTCAACAGAGGATGGCTGAAATGGGATCTGAGGGAGAAGAGAGGACAGGAAACGCTCCATCACCTGCATACATTGCAATTAAGAATCTCTTACAGGAGCGTGGCGGAAGAGGGAGGGAGAACATGTGCTTGCAAATGCTTCTCTTAGCAGCTTGAGAGGTTGGAACTTGCAGTTTTCTGGCTGGAGACTGATATGGAAAATGGAAATTGAGCACAGAGGCTTCTTTTTTTTTTTTTTAAGCAGTTGGTTGTTGTCTTTTTTTCTCTTCGTTACCTTTGTAAAGTAGTTTGTGGTATTGAAGTACAGACTTCTAGGAGTCTGAGTTTCCATTTTCAGCTGTAGCCTTTTCAAATATTGTGCTAAGCAGACAGACTGTTTGTGTCTGTTTGTGATCACTATTTGTGGGGGAAAACTACTGCTGCTTTGCTCTGTCACACACGCACCCTTCAGAAACCTGTTAGAATATTACCACTTCCCAGAATCAAATGTTGGGAGTGCTCTACATGCCATCCTGTGCCATTCACTCTGACCTTTGGAAGTTGTAAGCAGATACTAGCAAAGAAACTGTTACCTGGTCTCATTAATAGTGGCGTTAAAGTGAGATATTGTAAGTCTTCAAAAGGAAGCAATGTTTATAGGGATTGAGTCCTCTATAAATAGCCTATAGAAGGTAACTTGAAAATTTTTATCTCAGTGGGTGTATTTTTCCTTTGTCTTTCTTCTGAAGCCTCTAAGTTTGGATGCTGCTTTTTTCCATTTCAATTTTGGAGCTTAGCCTTTTTTGTCCCTGGAAGACAATTAATTGTTGTTCTTACTGCCACATAATGAGAGACGGAGAAGCAGGATGATACTGCAAGTTTTTCATGTATCCTGACTGCAGTCAGGATATAAAACTTGTCCAGATAAAGAGGCATATTTTCCCTGACATCCTTTTTACCTTTTCCAGAATTAAATAAAACCGGAGCTAGCTTAGTGTGGTGGAATTTCATGTTCATGGCTATACATAGTATAAGAGTCTGTGTCTTTAATGTGCTTTGACACTTAGCATTTCTCTTTGCATTTATAACTGTGGAGAAAGAAGTTATAAAGCAGTGGGTAGTTTGCATACCTTGAGAGGAGCAGAATAGGACACACATGGGAGAGGTAGGTGTATTGTGGCATATGGGAGGAGGAAGAAAGCCCTGGTAGAAGTATGGGAAAACCCCTGGAGAAATAAGTGCACTCACAGTGAGGTTGCTGCTCACCGGCAGGTACTTCTGAGCAGCTCTTAAGGGAAGGCATCTTTGCCAGGTGTGCCAGTGCAGCTAGATTCCTTCTGCCTCCCTCGGGGCACTGCTCGAAATTGAAATCTGTAGTTGCCAGATCCGGGTTTGTGCTGGGATTTAAATTGATCCTGAAGGTCAATAGCAGCTCTTTATTAAAACTTACAGTGAAGTTATTTATACAGTTATTAAAGCATATTTTTACAAAGCCATGGTAGTCTAGTAATTTCACCTACGTAAGGGATGCTGCTAAACAGAGCCGTGCCTGTGATACCGAATTGGTTGGTAGCCCACTTTGCTTTACTCACTTATTGCCTTCAATTTTTTTATTACATCAGTCCATGAAGACAGCTTGTCTCTAGAAACTGCTGAGACCGGTCTGCAGCAGTCCTTTGGCTTTTTCCTAACATAATTAGGGCTGTCCACAGCCTTCCCCACTTTCCTTTTCTGTTTCCTTGAAGGAAACCTTGTCTCTTCTGCTCATGACAGAGGCCCCTTTTGCTCATTATTTACAGCTTTTTGTTGTCTTTAACATTACCATGTGCATGGCGCCTCAGTGAAACCTCAAAGCCATGCACTGACCATATTTCTCTCAATATCCCTCTTTAGCAAATGTCATGTTCACGCTAACACTTAATTACCTTCCTCCTTTCTCTCTGTGTCTGGTTTAAGGGCAGGAACATGGTCAAGTCATCCTTCAGTACACTTACTATTGTATTGTAGTCATTATTAAACGCTATACAGTAACAAAATTCAAAAAAGCCCATCCTTCCTATGCAAGAATATAAGAACTGATATACTGGATCAGACCAAAGGTCTGTGCGTCTTAGTATTTCCTCTCTGGCAATAGCTGATAATCAGGGCTCAGAGAAGCACACAGCAGAAAATTTAAAGAGTAACCTTCCCCTGGTCTTGACTCAGTATGCATCATCCACAGTAGTTTGCCCAGGAAGTGGCCCTTTCCCTTTACTTTTTCAGAATGATTAAATATCTCGTTTTAAAGCTAGAATAGCCTTGGTCTTGCTGCTGCTTTCCAGTTTTGTGAGTATGCTTTATTATTAAAGTTGCTCTTGCAGTTCTTCTTTTAGAACTTTACTTTCCTTAACAGAGGGAATATCTCTGTCAGGCTTGCCTTCTGACTGCAGCAGACATTCAGAGAGCTAGTGTTCATGGAGAAGAAAAGTCTTATGAGGAAGATGGTGAGGATTTGAACCGGCTCTGGGGAAATCCCAAGCTGACATTCTCCAAGCATCCAACCAAGATTTCTGAGCAGCATGTCTTCCTTTTTGTTTGCAGCCTCTATCAAATATGTGAGTATGTTCTTGTCTGGCAGGGACAGGGGGAGAGGTGGTTCATAAAAATAAGGGAGTTGTATGTCACATCCCTAAGAGGTGGCAGCGGTGTCTCTTCTTACCTGCTATACCAGGAGGCTATACAATTTGATACATAAGATCTCTCTTCCAACAATCTGTTTTCTGATCACTGTTTTGTTTACTCATACATAATTTTTTTAACTGTTTCCTTTCTTTTTACATTTTTGCTGTAAGATGTCTGAGCAGGGTGTTTAGGACATAAACAGTGACAGGCAGATCATTTGGAGACATGGAATAGACCCGACGGTTGTGCCTGACTGGGCCGAGGTGGGAAGATGGTAGCAGGTAACAAGGGACAAGAAAACTAATCTGAGTGTCAGAAGTACTGTAATAGTGGTAATTTATTGGCTTTTAAGGCTGAAAACCCAAGTTCCAGTCTAAGACACAGTCCTTTTTTCATCAGTTTATAAAACGCTGTAATCCAAGCATTTTCTTCATTCTGAAATAGTAGAATGGAAAACATGCTGAACTGGGATAATTTCCTGTGGAGCTGGAGGCTCTGCAGATGCCTCACAGCCACTAATGAATTAATCTAAGACACATGGATTTATTCCAAGGCAGAGGCGTCTTGTATCATGTAAGTTACAGAAGGGGACATGGGAAGCAAAGAACAGACTTCTCAGAAGACAGTTTTGATACATGACTTGAGGTATTTAGAGCTTAGTATTTGGAGATACTGAGTACCAGTGACTGAATTCTGTACTGCAGAGTTTTGTATTAGAATATTTGGGGCTAAGCTATGCCATTTGGTTATCCAAAGCCAAATGATGCATTCAAGCATGCTGGTCTCCATGTTTTCCCCAAGCTCTCGTGGTGAGTCATTGAGAATGAAGAGTGCTTCTCAGCAGTCATGGTTCCCAGCTCAAATGCCAGACCACACCACTTCTGAGTCAAAATAGGCATTTCTTAATCTTTCTTTGCTAATGGCCGTAGCTCTGAAGAAAGTAATTCAATAATAAAGATGGAAATGGCAGCCAGGAAATGCTGACTGTCTCCACATGCTTTAACAATACTCCCCATAGAGCAGAATTAACCTTTTCACATCTAGTCCGTATCTGTTAGTAAAGCTGTAGTTTTAGAAATGGGCATTTTTCATTACTGTGTTCAGGAGCTGCGTTCTTCTTGGATTTCTGCTCTAAATGTCCACATTATCTTTTTAGATTTTTCTTTCTTTCTTTTTCCTTTTGCTTCCCAAGTAGGAGCCAGGAGACAAATGCAAGAGATCACCCATTCTCTTCCAGTGGGCGGAAGACCCAACATTTCTCTTCTAAGAGGCTAAGCATATGTATCTATATATGTGTGTATATACATAGTCCATGATGGCATGCAGAATATCTATTTCCTGACCAGACTATCTTTCTTCTCATAATACTTTTTAGGTACTGTAACAATAATATACAATATATGTGTGCACTGTTTCTATTGCATGTATATATATTTTATGTTTATATTCATTTTGTTATTTTTTCTCCACATGAACTTCAGCACCTAAACAGCACCACAGGTTTCCTGTCTGATATTCTTCTCTATACCTGGAGACATTTCCTAGCTAGGTTGTCTGCTTTTCTCAAGCTGTTCTGAAATGCCTCTCATGTAGATTCGGTCTGTTGGAGGACATTCCTTCTTGAAAAGAATTGTCTGGGCATGCTACTTCCTGACCTTTTCTAGATTTGGTAACAGAGTGCCCTGTGCATGTATATCAGTAACTCCTCTTGTTCTAAGAAGTCTTGGGTTGGCAGTTGATGTTCAACTGTAAGGCTGACATCCCCTCTCCCTGGGGCCAAAGAGGAATGAGTCTGATTATGGTAGAGCTGTTGGGGGGATCTGACTTTTCCATGGCTCTGAATTGCTCAGGGAAAGTAGTTGCTAGGAGAAGGCTGCATAGTATTTAGGGCAAGGGTGGTGGCTCTGCCTTCATTAGCAAAGCTGGTTTATTTTGTTATTTGGGGAACAGAGATCAAACCATCTAATTGTGCAATCTGTGTAGGATTTTTCACTGCCTGACCTTCTTCCATTGCTAAAGCTGTTCCAAAATGTTCTACTAGCATTGGGTGGTCTCTCTGCTGAGCTAGCTGTGTAAAGTAGTTCATATCTGTCCCTACAGCTTTAACTCTTCTTGTGTCTCTCCGTTATTTCTTTATAGACTGTGTCAGGCAGTTTAATGGCAAAGGAAAGGCTTTCTTCAAGTAAAGCCTCTTTCCAGGATGCTTGGGATGTCATATGCCAAGCTTACAGTCACAGAGGCACCTGATGCATCCTAAAATGCAGCCCATGAAGAGTAGGTAGGGGGCATTGTCACCCTTCCACTGATGACTCAGTAAAGCTGAATTTCTCCCCTTCACCCTCTGTTTATCAAATAGTTATGTAGGTAAAGCTCCCTGCATTCACACTGTCAGGCTCATTAGGTTTTCTATCACCAGACTACCTTGTTAACAATCTGTGTACATTTGAGGCTTAAGATCAGTCAACAATCATCAGGTGGTGATTGCGTCAGTTGTGTACAAGGCAGCAGCACAAGAGGGGTCTGTGTCCTGCTTACCCCTGTCAGAGCTGCCAAGCAGAAAGAAAAATCTTCAAGTCTTTCTGATGGTTGCTGCCCAGAAAAGAGAGCTGCAGGCCAGCAGTGATGGCGACTAGCAGGAGTTGCAGGAAACATGGTGAGCTGGAAGAGGCTGGAAGAAGCCAAGAGGGCATGAGACTGAGTTATGCTTTGGGCACTAAAATGTTTTGCTGCAGCTTTGGGTGTTGTCCTCTGTCTTTATGATCCAGTATCTTCTTCTGTTGGTCCATTTTTCTATGCTTGAAATACGCATTAAGTACTAAAGTGGCAAGTTCTGTGGTGATTACACAAATATTTGTGCAGAGAGATTTGTGCCTTATACTTGATAATATCACATAATTAACTGTAATAATGTTGTGGAGTGTCTGCCAACATGCAGTCTAAAATCTCACACTAAATAATCCTCGTACATGAAAAAATCTTGGAGAAGGATAACAGATTTCCAAGTACTTATCTGGCTATGATACACAAGCAAGACAGCCACGGGATGATTCACTGCTTTAGAGTTTGAGCTAGATGACCTAATGGCTTCTTTTGGAGAGAAAGCCCTTCTTCCAGAGAGCAATCTTGTCTGGAGAAGACGGCTAATTTACACTTAGTTACTGCAACAGACCACCCACTCCTGTCTTTGTGGTGCTTGTGTAGCAGTGAAAATGCTGGCTGTAGCGATGCTGACACTGTAGGCCCTTGCAGTCCCCGAGGCAGGAATGTTTGGTCGTGGCCCCGTACCTCCAGCGGTGCTTCACAGCCTGTCTGTAACCAGAAAATACCGGTGTTTGTGGCGGATATGCTGCTGTAACCGAGGAGGTAACAGTTTGTTACAGGTCACAGCGTGAGGTGGAAGGTCCCTCTGGTGGAGGAACAGACCCACTGCAGAGAGAAGAGCAATGTGGCAGTGTAGATGCTCGCCCTAGAAGATAATTTTTAGAGGTGCTGAAGTTCAACTACATGTATGTCTGTACCTGCAGCTTTAGCTGAAGACTATTGGTGCTATTGTTTTTCTGGGAACCACGTCCAGAGAGCCTACATAATAAAAGATGATTCTGTTGTAGAGGACTTTGAGCTGAGTGGAAGAAAGGTGTTAGGTAAGGGCTGGATATTGTGTGATGAACATCCTCCTGTGGAGATGGACAGGAGTGTGGGGATGGCTGTGGCCACCTGGGGCTGGAGAAGTCTGTGATCAGCTCCTAGCTTTGCTACCTCTCGTTTGAAATGTTCAGTCTGTCCCTAGAAGATTTTCTCACAGGTTTCTCACGATACATTAGGGAATTTCAGCCTCTTTCAGCTACGCTGTCTCAGAACGATGGGGAAAATTTTCTGCAGATGCACAGTCCTAGAAAAGAACAATGTGTTGGGCATGGAGGCAGGGATCCTGTGGTGCAGCCAGGGTGGCTGGAGCCCTGGCGCTAATGCCTGAAACCAGGCCAACAGCTCCACGGAGCAGCCTCCAAGTGAAGCTTGCGGCTGGGCTGATGGTGGCAAGCTTGAGAGGGAGCTAAGGATTGCTGCAAGACTAAAACACTTAACGAATTCCCATAGGCACGTATGCTTCTGATAGAAGAAAAAAACCAAAGCAGTGGAAGATGATTTCTGACAACCTAATCCCATTTGGCATGTGCCAACATAGTGAAGGAAAAGAAGAACCCAAAGGAAACTTAGGGAAGAACAACCTGCAGGTCAAGCCACTGTCTGTTCTGCATGTGGGCAAAAGTTCCTCGTGGAAACTGGACTTGATAGCTGTGAGACCCCCTAATGAAAACTAGTGTGGAGGAGAGATTGCTGGCTGTCATCACTGATGGTGACAGGTGTTCACCTGGATCGTGTGACTAGTACCCTTGTCCGTTGTGCCTGCAAACTTTGGGGTGTGGAGGGGGATCCCTCTCTTCCTATGTATCCAAGAAGCCCATCAACACTTTGCCTTAGCTTTGTCCTTACTTTGATATGAACAGTCGATAGGGTTTGTTTTGTGTCCTGCTCTCCTGCAGTGGTCCAGAAGCGCACGCGTGTCTGCCTGATGCCGCAGCGTGGGGAAGGGACCCCCGCCCGCCTGGCGCAGCCACCGCCCTCTCCCGGTTCGCCCTCCACGATCGCCCGGGGGTCTCCCGCTGGGGAGGCCGGCGGGGTCCGCTCCTCCTCCTCCTCCTCCTCCTCCCGCAGCGCCGAGCACGGCGGGGGGCGGCCGCGGGCCCTGCCCAATCTCGGCGTCCGGGCCCGGCTGCGCGTTGGCTGCCGGCGCCGCCGCCAGTGAGGCTGCGCTGAGGCTGCGGGGCCGGATGGCCGAGCCGCCCGCCCCGCTCACTCGGGCGGCGGCCGGCGGCGGGCGAGGAGTCGGGGCGAGCCCTCCCTGCCGGGAGAGCCAGCCCTGCGGTACGCAGCGCCATGGTCTCATGGATCATCTCCAGGCTAGTGGTGTGAGTAGCTGCCGCTCGGGCACCTGCACGCGTGTGCCCGCATGTCCGTGCGTGTGTCTGTGTGCGGTGTCCGCGCCGTGCCTGCTGCCTGTCCCGCTCGCCCCCGCTGTGGATACGCGGTGGCGGCGACTCGGCTAAATTTAGCAGGTTGTTGTTAAGGATGGTGCGCTCGGCTGCTTGGTGGATGAGGGCGAAAATAGGTGGGTCAAATGGTATTTTCCAGCGTGGGAAAATTACCACGGGGTGGGGGGCAAAATGCTGCCGCGCTGTACAGCGCCAGGTGACAGGGGAAAAGGAGGGCGGTTGGCATCGCCCGGTGCTCGGCGATGAACGGGCTCGGGGTCGGGAGAGGGGGAATCGAGCATCAGCGGGTGGGAAAATGGATGTGGATTTAGGCAGCGGAGCTTTGTTAGCGGGGCTCGGCGCAGCTGGCTGGGACTCGCGAGGGGGCGTGGGAGAGGCGGCCGCGGGGTCCCCCAGCCGCTACTGCTGCTTTCTCCTCTCTTATTTTTTTTGTAAAAGAAATATCAAATATTTCTTTCCTCTTTGCAACTTGCCGCCCACCTTCTCAAAAGACGTTCTCGATTTCCCTTTAACCTGTCAGCCTGGGAGGAGCAGCGTGTGGCTCTTTGCACTTGTCCTACAGCTTTTCCGTGGCTGGAAGTGCTGTAGGTGGGAATACATGTAGAAATTCCCTGGAAATTCTTCCCAGGCAGTAGGGGGAAATGGAGCAAGGTCGAGGTATGTGTTCATCTGCCCCACCTGAGAAGAGATTCAGTGAGAAAAAAGCATTTTTGATGCCCCTAGGAAAATTCCTGTGGGAGGAGTTCAGGCTTAAGGTGGGGCGGCAGCATGGCTGATCTGTCTCCCTTCTGGAAATGTGGCTGGTCAAGGTTAGTACACTGAATCAGGTGAATAATTTGCCAGTTTTCTCTGTCTAGTATGTATAACTGCAGACTCAGGAGAACATCTGTTGTGCTCTTAAGTTATTGTAGAGGATCTGCAAGGGCCTGTCACTTTCTTTGTCTGAAAGAAATGTGCCATGATGTTGCACCGTCAGCATAGCTCTGGAAAGGCATTTTCAAGGTCTCCTCTTTGCCATATGAGATGAAACATCTAAAGGAAACCTTGTCTTGATCATAGCTATCTCTCTGTACCACCAAGACATTGGGTGGCTGTCAGATATGAAGATTTTTGCAGGTTCCAGAGTTGAATTTAGCCCCTGGAGGTATATGATCTGGATTCAGCTGCAGCTGTTGCTAGCCATTATTGGGTTTGCACTTCATTCTGGGAAAGCATGTTCAATATTTAAATGATTTAATTTGAACAGCATCACTGCAGATATCTCTGGCAGCAATGTGAGATGTAGCGTGTATTGTCTTTTCTTGCTGCTTTTCTTGCCTCCCTACTAGACTAATTTCCACTTTGAAAAAACCTGTCATCACGTAACCCAGCTAATCCTCAAGAACAAAGAATGTCTAAAGAGAGGTGGTAGTTTGACTTGCCTCGGCACATGCACATACACGCAGGTGATTTCATCTGAGACACATGGACTGGGTAAAAATCTAATGGAGCAGGTCATAAAGTAGTTGACACATGCAGTCAGGTAATTAGCTGAACATACAAACCTTCTCGTTCTCTTCAGCTTTCTCTTTCTCACAGTGTGAAATCATCTGTGTAGAGGGTGGTACCAATTATTTTTTATACTAGATTTTTGGTAGAAAATTGTAATTTGAATACGCAGTGTAAATATTAATCATTTAGTAGTCATAGTAATAATTAAAAAATAATTTTGCAAGGAAACCTAGAGCAAGCCAGGCTTGATCACCACTTTCTTTGCGTTGCCACTTAGTATATATCCACCCTTTAAGGGTGTTTTGCACCAGGAGGTGCTGCTTTGTTATGATCCCAGCAATAAACTTGGACTGTGTACAGTATTGCTTAAAATGCCACTTAGTAGAGCTAACATCATAAAGAAAAAGAGGAGAGTATGATTAATTTTACAGCCCTTCAGATGCTGGAAACCCTGAGCTGTGCAACATGGGACTTCCCCGCAGTCTGGGCGCAGCACACCATGCAGATCTGTCTGTGGAAAGGTTACATGTTGGTCTTTTGAGATCCTTCAAAGATTTTCTTAAAAAAAAAAAAAAAAAAAGGGCAATTCTATTCATCATTTCTACTATCAAAAGGAAAGGATTTTCACAAGAGAATTTGTTGCCTCACTTTTAGATGATGGCAGAGAAGGACACACAGGTGGTTTGATAGCTGATGACCAGTGTGAGCTTTCTACAGGTTCCTTGGTTAAAATTAACTAGCTGAGTTGATCCTGCATCCAAGGGGTATGCACAATGTAGACCAGAAGGCCAAGCTATACGTGCAGCACAGCACAGGCCTGCACCCGTTCAGGATAACTATAGGTGGGTCACTGACTCCTTTTTGTACAGTGGTCTTCATATTAGGATCATGACAAAGATTTAATCTGTCTAATCTGGTTTCCCCATCTCATTATGAATCACTAGTGCATCCATCAGTACAGATATCTGTGCTCTAAGTAGAATGGCCACCTGGTCGGGCTTTTTCTTCCCCTGCTTGTGCCTATTTAGTTGTTCTTTCATCAAATCTTACTAGCTGATAAGGATTATGAGGGAAGTGGTGTGGTGTGCTTTAGTCACACTGTCAGTATTGCTTTGTGCTCTTACAACTTCTGCTGATGTCCATGGGTGATATGTCTGATATGACTCGACTAATAGAAAGGGCTTTAAAACAAAAAGCAAACCTTTGCTTTGGCTCTTTGGTGCTTTGTTGCTTCCAGTATCTCTGATTTGGTTGTTACCATCTCTGTCCTGGCAGTTTCTATTTCCAAAATGTTGCTGAAAGAGAAGAGTCTGTGAGCACATCTCACCCACTTCAATGGGAAGTCGGGCAGCTTACTGCAAACCTTCTCTTACATCATTTCAACTTTAGTGTTTGGACTTTGTGTTAACACTGGTCTGGGGTGCTGGCTTGTTCAATTCTGCCTACAGAGCTGTGTGCTGGTAATCCCCAGAAGAAAAATGATAAAAACTTCAGAGCAGCACCATATACTGCTATAGCTGTGTGTTAAAAGTCGAAGACTTTATTATTGTTCAGGATCTGTACTAGGTACTGTACAAATGCAAGCCAAAAAGATAATCCTGTCCCTGGATATCTTTTTCCTTTAAGAGCTCAGTTCTCATCTTCCTCTGGTCCTGGTAGTTTTTTCACTCACCTTGACAAGAACAAACCCAAGATGTTCTTTTTCGCATGGTAGTAGATTACAGGTGACTTTTCCAACAAGGGCTGTCTGATATCAATGCAATTGCAATTGTTGCATCTTGGAGTTATTTATTGCTTTATCTCTCACAATAACTGCGATGGGATAGCATCGTTATCTGTGGGTTAATTACAACCCCTTTTTTATTCATCACCTCTGGGAAGATCTCAGAGGACATCCTGGAACACCTGTATCTCAGTTTCCTCATCTGTGAAGTGTAATGAACTGTGCTGAACTTATCTTCCCTGATGCAGACCAGAAGGGATCAGTGGCATGTCCTACCATCTACAGTTTATTGATATTCATTTTGAATGAGATTCTTTTTTGCTTCAAGTGGTAGAGGCCACTCTAGCAGAAGAACTTGGCATCTGTCTTTGTTATTGCAGTCCAGTTCAGCTACAGTGCATATCACTATCAATCCTAGGTGGTTACTGGTCTGCTATACCTTTTGGCTGTTGCGTAAAAGCATTTTTTAAAGTTAAAACTGGTATATATAAATGCCACCTGTTGTATTTGCATGGAAATCCTATTCTTTTCCCGGAAACATGGAGCTTGCTTATTGTGCTCGGGATCATGCAGAACAGAAACACGGGTTTTGGCTCCAACTCTGGAAGTCAGGCACATCACACTGCCTCTTGAAAGCCTTTCAATCTGGAACATGTGGCAGAGGAAGGAGATGTCAGTAGAAATGAGGCTGGATCAGACAGGTTATTCATAGTTGAGATGATGCCGTGTGACTTAGGCATTTGAATTCCTGCTGTGAGGAGCTTAAAAGTGCATTACAAATTGTTATAAAATGGTTAAGTATGTTCTTCATGGTGAAAAACCACAGCCTTAATTATGTGTTTTTTTCCTGTATTTGTTTTCTTTTTAAAAAAAATATTAGTAATGGCCTGTCTGATCTCTTATGGTTTGATGTGAAATAGGATGGCAACCTCAGGTATGTTCACTGGGAATTTCTGGCCCTGTGTGGAAGTAACAGGGATTTGGGATTTTATTGGAGGCATTCTTTCTTCTGGCTGTCCCTGGAAGTAGGTAGGTCTGAACGGAACCAAAGAATTCTTTAAGCGGATGAGTGAAATTTCCTTCCTTGTCACAATTCCTCTGCTGTCTCTTTCTTGGTAACTGTGATGCCATTTTAGCAATGGTAGGTGAGATTGGCCACCCCCATCCTCAGCTGTTATAAATCCGTAGTGCCACTGACTCAGACATTGATTTAATCAAAAGACACTGCTTATATCAGTAATGAATTTCCATTTTAGAGAAACTTAGCAAATCGTTCCTCTTACCATTTTTCATGTATATGGGAAGCCTGAAGAGATTTATGAATGAACAACAAAAAAAAGTAGTCATGTAATAGGGGTTATATGATGATAGAAAAAGATAACTTGTATCCTTTTTATCAGAGGCAGGCAAGGATAGGATCTGCTCAAGGGGGCGAGAGCTGTTCACATGAAGACATAGCCCAGTCCCTTGCTTTTGGTTATTGATAGGTCAGCATTAGCCCCTCAGTTGATATATACAATGTATGTGAAGGTCCTTCTGCACAGTCCGCATTATTTACTTGGTGCTGGCAGGTGATGTGAAGGATTCTGGTGTTTATTGCTCTGTACAGGCCTCAACACCAGTGATGCAAAATTATGTGAAAATACAGCAATGGACCTAGCGTGGCTTGAGCTCTCTGCTAAGGCTATGGGATGAGTTTGCAGTAGACTCTTTTATGTGCCCTGAAGCTGGAAAGTGGGGAGGGCAGGCCACCTGCCATACATGCAGTATTTGCTAAGAAACACTACCTATACAATAAGGTGGTGTAATCCCTCTGAAACAGATCTTGCAGTCTTGCATTGCTGCTCTCCTTTGCATGAAGAGCAAGTGTTCTCTGTGGCTTCCAGCTCAGCTCGGCATCCACCATGTGCATCTCTGCTGCAGCCTTTACGGCGTTGCTGAGGGGGCAGAACCTGTTGGTGACAGTAACTGACAGAGGACCATCCAGCGCAGGTGCGACATTTGCTTTGCCCTTCATGTGAAATGTGACTGTGCTGATCACACTGCAGGGGATAACGCCGCCTGCTGCTTTGTCAACAGTGATCCAGATTTTCCTGCACAATCACAGACGTGCTGGAAATGCTTTTAGCCCCAGTGGGGAAGGTGTTCTTGTATGTTACTAGTCCTGGCTTGGTAAGGAAGGATGTTTTACCGAACTAGAAGTTGTGGAGTATAGCTAAGGGGCCTGGCCTTTGCAGCTGCCTTAGTACAGTATTTTGCCTTTGTGTGACCCTTTCCATTTCACTGTATTGAAGTACTTTGAAGCATTAATTTAGTAAATATTGTGTCACCGGAATGATTTTTACTGCCATTTTACTGGTAAGAGCACTGAGACACAGAGAGATCAAGTGATGTGTCCAATATTCCACAGAAAACCTGTGGTAACAGGTAACATATTTCCTCCAGGGTCCTTGATCAATAAATTAATGAAAGGGGATCTGATCAAGGGAATTGGGCATTATGTTTGCGGTTTGTTTTATGGATTTGTGATGGGTATGGTAGGGGTAGAACAAAACTACAGACTTAAATAGTCACTACCTGAAGTAGTCAAACCACCAAAGGCTTAAATATTGTGAGTAATGACCCATTCCCTTTCGGATCCTCCGTGCTGTTGTCAGTGTCATAGACAGCAGAATGCAACAGTCAGACTGTCTAATTCAGGCTACTAAGTCAGGCGTTACACTACCTAAAATTGGTTACTTAGTGCCAGCAGGGAGATTCAGTTCCAAGTTACTCAGCCTGGGGTCCAGAGATGGCTGGCAGTCCACAAAACATCAGGCAGTGCATGAAAACATTCCAGCTCTAAAACAGAGCCCCTCATACAGGCAGTTGTCAGTTATGTACTGA
Source organism: Chroicocephalus ridibundus (assembly GCF_963924245.1). Classification (NCBI taxonomy): domain Eukaryota; kingdom Metazoa; phylum Chordata; class Aves; order Charadriiformes; family Laridae; genus Chroicocephalus; species Chroicocephalus ridibundus. Next base: position 48,610,546 of record NC_086288.1, read on the forward strand.
CTGATTTCATCAGGTGATACCATTTTTCTTACACTTTTAGTTACAAATTTTGTAATTATAACCTAGATTTGTAAACTATTAACATTTCAACATTTTACCAATTCCATGTGACTGACTTATATATCCTTAAGCAACAGTGGGATGTAAAATGAGCTATATGTTTCTTTCAAGGGGTCAGGTCGTCCAGTGATTAGGAGAGGTTGAGAAACTCTCTTCTGTGCTCTTATTGCAGTTAATAGAGGGAGACAGTCATCTCTAAGGAGCTTCCATTAAAGGTGAAGTGTTGCATAGAGAGCTGTTTGGTCAAGAGGAAATGCTTGATGCAGAGAAGACAAAGGAGGGCATATCATCATGCCTCCTCCTTCTTGAGCAATTGCTTCTGGGTACTAAGCGGTGCATTTGCCTTTCTGCTTCCATGCTTTCAGCAGACAGAGGTGGTATCTTGGGAACTTTCAGGCTAATTATAAAGGTAGGCGAAGACTTGAGTGCTGCAGAAGTATTGGCCAGTTTGGATTGCTGTAGAACCTTTATATGTCAAAATTTCTTCTATGTCCTAATAAGGCAGCTAGGATCTGAGTTTAGATTTCCTTTTGTCTGACTCTGCACTTGACTTGATGAGGGCCACTGAGCAGATTTCGAGTAGGCCTTGTGAGATGAAATGGCTCAATGGAGGGATGCATTGTGTAATCGGGGTCTTTGCGATCAAGACCCATGGCAAAATCTCACTTAAATCACCTGTGTTCTTGAAGTTAATCACATGCTGCTTTTTGCAGAGGAAGGTGTCACATACTTTTGTTATCATTTATATGCTATTTAGTGTGTAAACTCTTTTGGGCAGGATCTCATATTTAGTTATTTTTGATTTTACAGCACCCTAGACAATGGGGTTTATTCTCTAGGTGGTTCTCCAAAGCTCTGTAGTAATATAGAAATAAATAATATATAAATAAATGCAACTCTGCCTTCTAGGTGAATCATTTATGAGACCGATCACGTGCTACTTGTTAATTTCTTTGTGAAGCTGTTACTGGTACTGCGTTCATGTTCTGTTTTGGCATTTCATATGCATGTAGTAAGGCAAGATTCCACTCTGAGGAGCTCCTAATTTAAACCGATGGAATATAGGCAAAACAGATGGTGAGCAGAGCGGTGAGAATGAACTAGAAGAAGCGACAAAATGAAAACTGTGTTTTATCTTTCCATGACTTGTGTGCTTCTGAAGAGAAGGACTGAGATAACAGGACATGCTTGCTCATTCTGCAGGCAGGACCCAGGAGGGCACTCCAGATCTGGAGCCATTTGCCAGAACTAGAAATGTGCCTGTTAGTTTCCTAAGCTTCGTACACAGAACAACTCCATCTTTTGATGTGAATCTCAAAGCAGGCATATCTCCTTAGTGGGGTATCTTGCTTTTTTTTTCTTGTACTTGCATTTTGGAGGATTTAGAGGGGAGGATAAGGGATTTTAATTTCGTATGAGTGGTAAAACAGTGACCTGCAGGCTGGACAAAGCTGCCAAATAGCCAGATGAAGGGCAAGGATAGTACTGAAGGAGGAGAGAAGTTGGTTGTACAGTAAGCAGAAATGAAGAGCAAGGATTATGTTTCAGAAGGCACACGTGTTTATATGGAGGCAGAGGATTAGGTGTTGAGTTGGAGATTGACTCTTGGGAGACAGGGGGACAGCTGGGAACGCTGGCCTGGTGTCATGCTTAGTAAAGGTTTGTTTCTTCAAATGCTGCCTACTTTCTTGCTGTGTGCCTTACTGCTAATGCACTAATTGCTAATAAATATGCAACCAACCAATTCTAAAGAAGGAATCGATCAACTGGTCAATAAAGCTGCATTCCGTCTTTTCCCCTTCTCTCTCATGTAGCCAAGAGTAATCTTTTGCTTTCCAAAAAGGCAAATTTTGCAGGACAACAATACCAGTATTGAAGAACCTATTTGTGAGGAGCTGGAAAGAATGCCCTTCACGTCTGGTATTTTGCGCTTTTTTGGATGGGTCCCAGGGATGCCGGGGCAACGTGTGTAGCCTGCTTTTGAGTCTACCAAGCAATTCAATACTATCAGCATCAACAAACAGTTGCAACTCCTACTCAAGAAGTTCTTCTGTTCTGTTGAGTTCATACTGTTGCTTCCTTTCATTCAGCTCAGTTGAGCTCATCTATTCTATTTCTTGTTTCCAGCCTCTAAATAAGTGTTTTCAGAGGAAAGCCAAAAACTGACAGATAGTTCTTGCCTCATGTTTTGGGGAGAGGCTTATGACCAATAACCAGCCTCGTACGAGGGAGGAGGGAAGGACTAGTGCTGCAGATTTTGTATGAGAATACCAACAGCCTGGATTCAGCGGTGCTGCAAACTCCCTGTGAGAAGATGGCAGGCTATTTATTCTTTCTTGATTAGGTACCTGTAAAATAGGCTTAGTGATAACTTCTGTCCATCTAAACTACCAGTTCTGCTTTACATGTGATAGACCCTGGTATGGGCATGAAGAACACTCTCTGGGGTAGAACTGGAGGGGCAATGTAAATATTAATTTTGACCTGAAATTTTCAAGCCAATGGTCAAAAGTTCAGGATTGATCTGGGATGTTTTGTGTAGGCTGATCTCTTCTGTGGCAAAGCTCTCATGAATGTTAGTCCCTGAGAAGCACTCATGGAGGAATGAAACCCGGAAACTTAGATGGCATTTCATGAGGAATATCCTTCTAGGGAGGATTCATAGGGAGCACTTGGTCAAGATTAAGAGCAGAGAAACCAAGGGAAGACCTTCTCCTGTCATCACAACATTTCATGGCTACCTTTGTCTTCAGCGCAAGTACCCTAACACTTGCTTTGAGCGTGTGGGGAGAGCAGCTTACCCAGGCTGCAGGTCACATTAAACAGCCGCAGTTATAAAGTTGCTGTTCTGCCTCAGGCAGTTCCTGCAGGGCTGCCCTGGGACGCCCTCTGCCTTGGGCCCTTTTGTGGACGAGCAGTTTGAGGGTCTTGAGCCTCATCCGGCTCATGGAAGGGTTCTGCTTGTCCTACTGCCTCTTCTGCTGGGGACTTGGGAGGACTTGTGTGCGTGTCTTAACTTAGACCTATGAGCCACCCATATTATGTGACCCACAGTGCTAGATGAGCCTGAATAACACCATCTGGCTCCTAAAAATCTACCTGCAGAATTCATGGTGACACTTGAAGGAGAAAGGTGGATGCTGGAAGTGCCCTGAGGCTAAAAGGCTTTAGGTTTAGTGGTATATTTAATGGGAAAAGACTAAATGGTTTCACTGGGCTTGCATGGCTGGAGAATGAACGTGAGACTGGTGGCTATGTGGAAATGAATTAATCTAGTGTTTAGATCTCACTCATCATATGCCTCTGCAAAACCCCCCACTGTTCTAGCTGGTATTTTTTGCTAGAAATCACAGCAGAGAGGCCAGGGACATAATGGACACAGGCACTGAACGAGACTTTCTCACTTCCAGATGATCTGTCTAGGTTTGAGTTGAAGCACATTGGCAGGGCAGCTCGGAGGCTATTTGCTTCTTCATGGCTTAATTGCACCTGTTTTGCGGCTGAACAAAGGATTCCACTTTCCAGGTTTATTTTTTTCACTCTGCTTATAAGGATTTTGGTCAAAACAGAAAGATGTTGCTATTTAGAAAGAACATTAATAATTAAAGTAAGATACTCAGGGGAATATGCCCCATAAGGCTGGATTTGTTGAATTTAAGTAGATCATAATAATTTCCATGGCAACACACTCTACTGTCCTATATACAGAAACGGTATTTCTTGTAGGATCAAATGAAGAGATGAAGCTGTTAGTTTAAAACAGATATCTTAAAAACACAGACAATGAAATAAGAGTAAATATTTTTCCTGCATAAATGTTGTTGGAATTTCCTCATGTTTATTATATTATGCTAACCTCTTTTCATAGCTGTCAGGCTGCAATCAGTCAAACCAGTCCCCTGCTGACTTTAACGATTTAGGTAGAAACCGTGATCTAATGATCCTTTCTCAGGATATCATCTCTCTCTCATAGATACATCCATATCTGTAGATGTATATAGCTGTAACTGTCGTGAATCTGTAACATAGACTACTGTGGTAATTTTGAACAGGCCTACTAGAATCTCTCTGCCTTACTGCCTGTCCCTTTGTCTGTGCTAGTACTCTCCCATCTCACAGCATTAGATAAAGCTTGTTTCATCAGTATTTGGATAGCATTTTGAGATCCTTGTATGTGGTATGTTCTGTTACATCTGACTGTTAGATGGGAATTTGTAATGGTGGTCTAGCACCTGAACACTTAGAGATAACTGAGTAACCACGCATTCACTTAGACAATTTGGAGATTCTTTTATCCAACAGGAATTGCATCAACTCTTATTCTCTAATCTAGCAATCAAGTAAGTGTATCATTTTATATGATCAAAAAAGCCTTACAGGCAGATGATCAGAGCCACAGAATCCTTGTGAAATGAAAAGTGATTATCCACACAGAAAAGATGGAATTTAATAGAAGAGTTCTTGATGTAACCTTCTAACAAAAAACCGCACAGTATATGAGAGGAAAAAAATCAGTTAATATCTGGAATAATTGCAGCGTCTCTGTTTTGTCAGTGGAAGCAGGCTAAGTGGTGCATTGCCAAATTTTCACGAGAATTGACACAAAAATTTCCAGTCCTGGCTTGTGGTAAACCTGAAGGATCAAGGGTGGATGTTCTGCAGACAGAGGGAATAAATAGCTGGAAAATGCTTGATTCAGTGCAGCCCTCAATCATTTTATCATCCCTAAGGCAATACCAGGGCTTCAAGTTGTGTTAACTAGTGCAGCTCTGCTGAAGTCAGTGAGTGGTGTAAATCTACCCAGGTCAGAATCCCAAGGTTGTGTTTGTAGCCCAGAATGGTGAGGGCCTTGTAGAAGGTGCCGGCTGGATCCTAGAAAATTGAATATTATAGGACGGAAATCGGCCAGTTCAAGACAACAGAGGACTTCTGTTCCTGAGCCTCATTTAAACTGCCCTTTGAAGAGTGACAGATTGAGGATAGAGGGCTCCCAAAGGTATGGTTCTGTCAGGATAGTTATTTTATGCTTTTTTTCATTTTACTGTTGGGAATGTCATCACTAGATTGGCATATGGCTTTACCCGTACTTCAACAACCAAAGCCAATCAAATGGGCTGTCCCAAGAACTGTAATCAAGATATCTCTGACCTCAGATCTGGAACTCTCTGTTTAGCTTCGCTATTGAGCTTCTCTCTAGTAAGTGTTAATGCCCACCGAAAGCTGAGGATGGAGAGTATGACCACCTTCTCTTTAGATTCAGTCAAAAGAATCCTAATGCCTTACTGCAGACCACCCAAGCATGTATATTTTAAAAGCTACTTTAATTGTGTCAGATGGAGAGAAGCTCTCTTATTTCTCATGCTTCATCCCTGTATCCTTGAAGACCTGTTGCAGAGGATGCTGCACATTGCAGCATGCTGGCTAACCATGGCTTGCTGTCACTAGCTCTTTGCTTGCATCCCTGATTCTGGCTATCTTAAATCCCATCAGTACTGCTTTGCAAGCTTTCTGGAACTAAGAATCCCAAGGGCTTGCTGACAGCCATTTCCAGGGCCTAAGGGGATGTGACATCCATGACTGATGTTATAGACCCTATGGATATTTCTACAGATTATTCCTAGATCTGTGCAGAATGAGCAGAGCTGGTCAAGAGACTACATACAGCCAGAGTGAAAGATCTTGCTTGCTGTCCATGAGGCAGGACGTGCATTTTAAGTACATAAATACTATGCCAGATTTTGCACGGTACTGGAAACCAATCCAGTCTGCTTCCCTTGTGGTTTGTGTATGATTCATAGTTAATCTCATGTAAACCCACTCTGTAAAATGTGCTTCCACCCCGCCCTCCTCTAGGATTTACTTGTAGGTTATTTTTCCTCTCTTTGCTAGAGTGTGTCCTGAGGTTTCTGTGCTCAGATAGCTCAGCATTCTTTTTCAATTATTATTCTGCTGAGGTTTGCAGATAATTGTCTGTAATAAATCAGATCCCTGTTCAAATCGCTATTGTGTTTTAGGTATATTCTTGAAACCAAGAAACCTCACTCTGGGTAGTCGGTCCCTAAATGGGTGAAGTCTGTGAAGACCCAGTTCTCAAGGCACGTTTTATGCAGCTACATATTTTGTTTGAAACAATTAACCATTTAACTTCAAAATAGCAATGCCTTGTTTCTGGAGAGTAGCATTTGCAATACTGTCATCCTTCTGTGTGAATCTTCTTGCCTGGGAAGGAGAACACTGGACTGTGGCATTTAAACCAGCAGTATTACAATGAATAAGAAGTGATAGAAAAGCATACATAAGATAGCAGGCAGCGTGGGCGTTCCCACAAAAAGTACGAGCTGCCTTCTCAAGCAGCTGCTTGCTTAGAAATCTCTGTAATGGACTTGGAAGCATTGGCTGCCTTTCCCTTTACTTTCCTCTAAAGTTATTTCTGTGAAGCCTCCATCTGTCTCCTAAGCCTCAGTTTATATTTCATTTTATATTTTGCGTAGCTGCCGGCTGCAAGGTATATGCGTGTAAAAGAAGGTGAGAAGGGAAAAGAGGTGAAGTTGCTAAGCCAAATGAAAGAGAAGATGCAAAGCCTTTACTGTTCTGATTTATACAATGCGCTGACTTTTTATTCAAGCCCAGAACAAAGAGGTATTCCTCACGGTGTAGGAATGGAGCTATGCCTGTGTCACAGGCTTTGATCTGAACACATTTGTGTTTGGGGAAATGCAGACTAGAAGAGGGTGGCATGGCTTATCCCTTTTATTCCCTAATGCTCTCAGTCAAAGCCTGAAATTCAGAAAGATATGAGAAGTCTGGGAGAGATCAAAATTGAATGCAAATGGGAACATGACATCTGTGAGAATGAAGATTGAGTATCTGGGTATCAATACTGCTGTCTGGAGACATTAAAAAAACCTGAGCCAAACCCTGTCACCTTTTCAAATTGTGAGACTGAATTTAAAATCCTGACTTTTATAATATGTATATATATGTATGTGTGCATCAGATCCTTTGATTTGTACTCTCAACCTGCAAGATCGTTTGTGTGCTCTTTTCTGAGAAACCATTAAGTCTGAGAATTTATTTTGAACTGAGATGTTCCTATAATCGCTTCCAAGAAATCACCTGATGAGATTAAATAAACAAATGTGAGAATTGGCAGTACTAAGCTAGGCTCACAGAGTGAGATCATCCAAGTGTAATGATGGAGGTGATAAAAGCTAGCACAGAAGCATAGCCTGGAAATTGCGACTTCTGTTCCAGATTTCACGTTGGCTCTACCTGGGCTGTGACCAAGCTGCTGATTTCCAGTGGTGAAAACCATTTAATTTCCAGCACAGTCAATGGAACCAGTAGATGTTCATCATCTCTGAGAACCGCCTGTTGTCTCAGGCTTCTCTAAAGATTGGTACCCTGGGGATCTCTCTACCCAAAATCTATGATTTCCAGTTGATGTTGTGAAGCTCTCAGTATGAAGTGCTATACCGTGATATGCTTCAATAGATACCTGTCCTTGCTGTTAAGTCTCTCCTGCACTGTAGGTAATAGCTGGTTGTTAGAAACTGTAATGCAGATGAACATTAGTGCTATGAAAATTGGTGTAATCTCAGAGAAACCCCTTCCTCTGTCTTATCTTTAGTTAAAGACCCAAAGTTCACTTAATAAAACACTACAAGGACTGAAATCTAGAGTCCTGGGTGTAATAGCAAAGTGTTTTAACCTGTTAAGCTTCAGGGAGAATCTACGTTAAGATAGGAAAACACCAGAAATTAAACAAAGAAATCAGGTGTTGGTCAAGAAATAAAAAATCTGGAGATACTTAATGAGATAAAATGATTTGGGAGGAGCTGCGAAATAATTGTCTTTTTGTAGCAGAAGAATATTCAGTTATGGGATAAATCACGATGTAGGAAAATTAAGTAGATGTAAAGAGATTCCAAAGTTCAGAAGAGATGCCTTGCATTTTAAGAAACATCCCAGAGTGCTGAGGCAATGTGTCTGTATTTGTCTTGATGTGTACATTTGTACATACATACTCTTTGTTGAGCAAAGAACAAAGATACTTTAGAATCCTGTGCAAACTGCAGGAGTTATATCTGTCGCATGCACCTGCAAAGTGAATTGCAAGTCAGAAATTTTTAACTTGGGCTGTGGTTCTGGGCAACATGCAACTATTACTGAGGGAATGGCATGAATTTTAGAGGCTATGCAACTGCATCTCCTCCTATATTAGTACACCCACACTTTATGCTGGTATGCTCCAAGCCAGAAACAGTGACAGTATCCTGCCCAACCCGTTAAAGACACAACAGATGCAGCTTTTGCCTGTCAGCACTGCAGGATGAATGTCCAACCAGGGGAATACTCAGCTGGGCCTATGAGAAACCAGTCTGTAAAATGGGGATATGAGAACTTAATTGTTTCCCCAAGGCTTGGAGAGAACTAATTGAGGATGGTAACACTTACAGAGATGCTGATATTTCTGTGCCTAGGGTCCTGCTATGCACTCAGTTATAGTCCTGAAAAGCCTCTTAGTGTTAGTCAGTCAGAGAAATGAAAGCTTCCTGAATCCTGGGGGGTGTTATTTGTCCTGTTAGTAACATAGGTGAACACTTTGAAAGTGCTGAATATAATTCTTCTTAGAATCAGTTTAATTTAATATTTCTTTATTTAACCTGAAAATACAATTCTTCAGCTTCTAAAGGATGCATTTAGGCACTGAGGTGGAGATTGTCATTTAAGGAAGCTCATTAAGTAAGTTTTACCTCAATTAAGGCTTTGCTGGACGTTGCAGTGTCTGATCCTTTTAAAAATGATCATAGCATGACTATTGGCCGTGTGTATGGATAATCTACTTTCTCCATGAGGTTCTCAGCTCCAGCAAAAGAAAGAATGTGTCATTTTTATCTCCAGATATGTGCCATGGGCTATGGTGTTTGGTATAGAAGTAAATAAGCTGATGATGACCTCTCTACTAGTGGCTTTATGTAAGAATAGACCACGCAACACAATTACCATAAAACCATTACATTTCACAGCAGTGCTGCACCATTAATGACACAAAGGCTTACACTGTGATATGTGGCTGCAGAGATAAGAGAAATCTAGCTGCTGTTCTAGCTCACCAAAATTGGCTAAACAAGGGAATCAAAGCTGTAGGTGTTTGTAAATACTCATTTAATCTCCCTCACCCAATTTTTTTAAAGCTCTTTGCTAATGGCAACCTGGTCCATGTTAAGTCCCAGAGTTAAGACAACATAGTACTGGTCTTCATATACTTCCCTTGGCAGTCAAGTTTTGTTTTACAGGTAGGTAAGTGAGGTTTGTACTACTGCAACAGCTTATTTGCAGCAGGGTAAACCGAGCATTTTCAGAGTCCTGCTGTAGTGTGACATTCATTAATTGTTATTCCAGGACCCCAGCTTATCTCCTTGGGGAGACCACCACTTGCAGAGGAAAAGGTGTGATGTGGCTGAGCAAGAAGGTTCTCCAAGCAGCAATGACAAGTCCCCTCATCATTCAGGGAGTGGGTCCCTGGCCCTTCCCTGATGGGAAGGGTACAATGCTGCTGTTCTCCAGATCTCGATACAGGATTGGTTTAGTAAGAGGGTTAGCCAGCAGATTGAGGGAAGTGATTGTTCCCCTCTATGTGGCAAGCGTGAGACAGTGTCTGGCTGGAGTAGTGTGTCCCGTTTGGGTCTCCATAGTGTAAGGAGGGTACCGACAAAGTGCAGTGAGTCCAGTGGAAGAGGACTGGAGCACATGGTGCACCAGGAGAGGTGAGCAGACTGAGTTTGTTCAGCCTGAATAGGAGATGCTGTAGAGGAGATCTTACTACTGTCTTCAAAAATGTGATGAGTTGTTACAGCGAAGATACAGCCAAGGTTTTTTGGAGGCACACGGTGAAAAGGTGAGAGGCAATGAATGCAAGTTGGAGCAAGGGAAATTCTGTTTGTGTGTAAAGAAAAAATTCTTCAAAGCAAGGGTAAGCAAACATTGGAACAGGGGTCCGGAGATGGAGATACTAAAAATTTGACCAGACAGGTCCTGAAGCAACCTGATGTGAACTTGAAGTTGGTCCTCTTTTGGATTAAAGACTTGTAGAGATCTCTTCCTACCTAAATTACTCTGTGATTCTAGTCTAAAGGACACATTTCTTTTTCTTATATTACATTCACCATTCTTTGTCTTGAACAGTTTCCAGTAGCACACTAAATGATATGTCACATGGGTTTTGCTTGTTCTCTTCTCAGATGGGAGTGTGGGGAAGAAATGTGTTTACAATGGTTTTGTTTAGTGTTGATGGGCCCTTTTTAATATCTAAGCTGCTGTTTGTTGATATGCGAGAATGTGGGCTGATTTACATCTGGCAGGGACTTGGTGCCACTCCTTAGGTGCTGTGTGAGTCTGATTCCTCTGGAGTCAACCCCGGAGGAAGTTCTCTCACTCTCATCACTAGGGCTCATTGGAGGCTCCTTGGCACGGAAGCTGAAGTGTGGGCTGTCCCCTATGTTCTTCAGGAGAACTTCAGGGTATTATTAGGCTCCCCTACCTGCTGTTTTTTGTCACTTATCCTAACACTGTGGTTTAGGCTTATCCACTAAATGGTCATTTTTCTTCTAATTTATTTTAATTAGAGACAAATAATTTTATTGGTAGTTGAAGCTGAACTCAGAGGTGTAGCCAGAAGCTCTGATTATTCATTAGTGATCCGTGGCTTCAGTGCAGAGGCTTGATTCCTTCTGATTTCTGTTCCTTTATGTCTAGGTTAGGCTGGAGGCTGGTCTGGATCAGTTTAGCTCCAGCTGGAGCTCGCTCTCTCTCTCTCTCTCTCTCTCTCCTTGTTTATCTCAGTTGTACCATGCATTTCATTAAGATGCTGTTATTAGCTGTATAAAATGGAGGGATTAAAAAGGATGAATGAAATGAGAAAAGACCCTGGAGGAAAGAACTCTATTAAATTCACACTAGAAATCCTTGTCAAACGCATATGAGAAAAGACTAGAAGTCTGTCTTTTTCAAGCTGTGTGACAGTGTCCCATTTTACTTTATTTCCTTTTCTAAAAAATTTGTGCGGGTCCTAGTAAAAAAAGCAGGTGCCCAACCCCTCCCTAAAACCCAGTTATAGTACCCAGAAGAAACACCAAGCTGTGTTTGTGGGCCATAAAGAGAAATGAGGTTTGCATGGCCCGTGAACTCCCTGCAATGTCGCAGCTGTTATATATAGCACGTGGCATTCTGATACCCATGCTAACGAAAGCATTGAGATGATCTTAATATTCTGAAATTACCTGTAGAATCATCTTGCCTTAGTTTCTCTACACTCTTGCTTTAAAACTGGAGTTGAGAAGTGGGTATTATTCATGCCTCGGACATGAGTTTCCTATATAATTTCAAGTGGGTCTCACTGTCCTTATCACTTAAAATAGACATAAACAAACCACTGATGAAATAGAAATAATCAGAAATCAATGGAAGTGCAATCAGCTGTGATACTCAAGTCACTAATATTTATACTGCACTTTGAAATCCTTCTTTGAAATGTGTTATCCAAATGAGAAGATGTGTTTTGAAGATGGGTGTGGCGTTTGGTTGGTTCGTTGTTTTTTTACTTAATTAGGAGTTAGATACCAACTCTGGTACATAGAGTTTATGACTGAGTTTGGCCCCATATGCTTTCAGCGTGGCTGGTCCCTCCAAATGTTTGGTCTTCTAGTTTTTCTGGTAAATGTTCTAGAGTCCTTGGAGATGTAAGTACTTATGGTCAGTTATGGATGGAAGGAGTTATGCTGTTTATTGTTAATTTACTAGCATATTTATAGAAATATCCAGACAGTAGTAAGATTTTCTCCTCAGGCTGTTTTGCACCAAGCTGGCCACGACCCTACCTGTTACTATACCAAACTGCTCTCCTTGGATGGTGCAGAGATCTAACCAGGCTTTCCTGTCCTCCTCCAAGAGCTTGTTGAGATCTTTGAGACCCTGTGCTACTCAAAGCAGCCTTGGGACTGCTCGATTTGTGTCTGTGTATTGAACCATTGGTAACCCATGAGAAGTCTAAAGCCATGAAAAATTTTGCTGAATATTTGCACCAAAGAAGTCTTTTGGTTTGATTTTTAAATTACATCAGTGAGTTAAAATATTCCTTGCACTTCGTTAAGCACTTCTAGTAATATTCTGTCCCTGGGAAGCTGAAGTAATGTTACTCTAAGGAGATTACGTTGCAATTGATTTGGACAAGTTATAATTTAATTTTTTTATTCTTATTTTCTGTCCCGTGAGTACAACACTAAAAGTTTAAAGAAGTGTTTCAGTAAGGAATAGACAAACAGGAGCTTTTGTGTTTCTCACGACCTTCTCACCCAGCGGTAGCACTTACGGTTTGATGGTGAAAGACTTCTATGACCTGAACTGAGTTTAAGGATACAGAATATAGGATTATGCTCTAATTTGTGATTTCTGTATGTATTTATGTTTCCTAAAGGTTGATTCATGTAGCATCAGTTAAAATAACTCCAAAATAATACTTGCAGTGTGATCTGTATGGTTTTGTATGAAAATAATGCAGAGCTGCTTTGTTGATATGCAATCCATATTTTATACCTTTTTTTTGCTTAGAAATTAGTTTGGTTAGGTTATATGTCTCTTTCTGTGCCTTTTTGTATCATGAGCCTACCATAAATCTGTAGGCTAACTCACAATACAGATTTTAAACCATCTGTCATCTCTGGAATATAATGTCAGTGCTTCTAAAGAAGCCTTTTTCCACATAAACATCCCCCTCTCCAGAGTCAGGAAAAGCAGCCCTTCCCATTTAAAACATACCATTTAGTTTTCAAATTGCCATTTATTTGGTTTGGAAAAAGACAGGCCTCTCAAAGCAAGAACTATACGGCCAGTACTGGATAGAGAAAACATCAGGGGCACACAGATACTAAGCCCTCCCTTTTTGGAGCAGTGAAGCTGGGTGAAGATCTGACCCGGTCACATAGCAGAGAATGTTTTCTTCTCTAAAAGGCACAGATTTTATTCTCCTCAGTATCACACTTTGATGAATTATTTCTTCTCCCTCGAAAGGGTTGGAACGAAGCAGTGGGCTGTGCCAGTGCTGGGAGAAGACTCAGTCCTGTGGACTCCTTTCTCCTGTGGTCTCCTGCAGAGCCGAAGCACGGAGAGGGGAGGAGCAGCGAGAGGGCAAATGCCTCCGATGAGGCCCACGAAACACTATCTCTTGCAGGCAGCTGCTCAGAGCCTTATGGTGTGTGCCAGGCGCGGCGTTCCTATCAACTCGCAGCTTCTCACCCATAGGTTGGGGCCCCACACCAGCGCTACAGACTCTCCATGCAGACTCCTCCTTTGAAGCATTGCCTTGGGGGCAAACAAATTCCGCTTAGCTTGTCAGCAGTCCATCTCCGCTGGGCCAGGCAGCTCCACTGAAGGCAGCGTGAAGTAGAACAGACCAGCTTAGTAAGCCATCTACCTGCAACGTATTTGTTTCCTAAAATAGCTGCAGAGCCATGGGGTGTTTTTACAGCAGCTGCACAGGCCTTTTCTGTTCTGAAGGACTGTAAAGAAAACTTCAAAGCGTTAGCTTGTGTGTAAACTGATGCAATTCTGCCTGAGTTTGGAGACAGCCTGGGGTAAGAACCCTGGGAAGGATGAAGTACCTGCTTAATCTCAGTTGGGCTTTAAATATGACAGTCAAGAGTGTCAGTGTAAATATGATCTCTGTGAGACCCGTCACTGCTGGTAGTTTTAGTAGGAACATCAGGTTTTAGCAGTCATCGGGTGCATTATCTTAATGATCCCAGTATTTTACAAGGTCTCTCCATCAGTAGCATTTTATTTTGTTATTTTAGCATTTCCATCTTCTGCTTGTAACAAGAAGTGCGGAAAAGGAAATCACATTTATCTTCTTCAGACAAGTCTGGATGTAGGATATCAATGTGCGTAAACATAATAGTCGTGTGATAGCTCCAGGCTGGCCAAGGCCACTTCCTCCACCCATCCTCCTCACCACATCTCTTCACCTGTTTGTGCCTAGCTGTCTTCTCTTCCAGCTCCTATGTAAAGAGTGCCCTGGCTGAGGATAAAAAAAAAAAAAAGGTAGTGTCAACTGGAGAGGAGTATGTGTTTCTTTGGGAGGATCAAGACTGCTTAAATTAGAAACATCAAGGACAGCCCTTGCTCCTGCTATTTCTGCTGGAAGGACAGTCGGGCATCCCTTTGCCCCACAGTTATACCAAGAAAGGCGTTTAGGTTTCATCAGCCATTAGGTTACATTAATCAAGCTGAAGTTTGTAGTTTGCTTCTGTAGTAGCCTGTCTGAGAAGTCAGAGGTGGATCTGGATGGAAAGTGGAGTCTTTGTATTAGATGCTGAGTTCTGAGCCTGCCCTCTCTTTCCTCAGCGCTGTGGGTTTGCATGGGGCTTCAGGACAGAAGAGCTAAGCAGGTCACCCACTGAGCAGGTGGGAGCAGTGTTTCCTAAGCAGAGGGATGTGCTGGGTGACTGTTCAAGTGGAGCTTTACACCTTGTTAATACCCGTGGAGGCGGTGTGCGACTGGCCATGGGTGCAGCTGCACAGCTGTCCTCAGCACTGAACCAGCCCTTCTTGGATGTTTGATTCAGTTCAAATGTGTTTGAAGTCAGCCTGATCTGTCTTGGGGTGTCAGGGTCCAGTGCTTTCCTCAGGATTTTTTTGTCACTGAGGCACTGTGCATCTGTGATGTTCTCAGAGTTGTATTGGGATGTCAGGCTGGCATGGCCGAGTATCCACATCTCCTGGGACCCAGGGATGGCATCAGCTGTCACCCTGAGGGTGAACAGGCAAGTTCGCGGCTGCCCTGGAGCCACCATGCAGGACCTATTCTGCTGCAAAGTGACCACTAAGAATCTGCAGGAGCCATCTCCAAGGGAATACCAGCTTGGAGCTGGCCTCCTCTGCAGCTGGTGCTTCCTCCACCTCAATGTCTTCTTGGATATCAGGCATTTGGCCTGTCAAGGGGCCCACATTAACCCTTTCCCTGACCTTACGTGCGGCTTATTTTCACATCCCCAGCTGTTGGATTTAAACTGGGAACCTTTGGTGCAAAGACAGTGACATTTATTTTTAATCTGTGGCATTGTGTGAACGTTAATTTGGACGGATAATAAGGAATGCAAACCCATTGGCACCCTTCTTGGCAGTTGCAGCAAGGAATGCTGGCGTGGTGACAGCTCAGCTGCTGCTCTATGCGTAAGAAGCACGCACTAGCCAGTGAACATGTTGAGGAAATAGGAAATATTTCAGTGATTTCTAAATGTGTCCATCCCTGTGTTTGAGCAGAAGTTTGCCATCTTGGCTGCTGTGTGCTGATGATATGGAAACATTAGTTATCTCTGGGTAAAATAAGGGCTGTTCTATTTGTGTTGTAGTAGTACAACGTTCTAAATGTTTGGGCAGCCCAAACACCACTGGTGGTGTGGTAACTAGATGAGCAAAACTTAGATGGCTTGGGATGTGGATGGCACCATGCTGATATATTTGTAACAGTAGGTTACCATCCAGAAAATACCTGTGTGGTTAAAAATACACAAGAGAATGTGTATGCAGGCATTTCTGGGGGTAACCTGAGTCCTGGCCAGTACTCCTGAGAATCGCTGAGAGTCTTTCCATTTATTTCAGTGGCTGCTCTACGAAATGGGAGAGTTAATTTTACAGGTAAATGTCTGCAAAACCAGCCCCCTCAGGAGGAAAATAGCATCACCAAATCATCAGAACTCAAGTCATTACCTGGGGCCCTTCCAGGTCCTGGTATGGGCTTTGATGCTGATCTAAAACCTGGATGCTATTAGGAGTATTCATACGCCTGGGTTAGCCTGTGCTCTGTGGTGGTTACATCACTGTGCTAGCAGATCTGGAGAAGGAATATAAGGATATAGTAGCCAGGGCTGGCTGCAGCTGTACTGGTAAGTGGAGACAGGAGGAGGTTTGGTGATGGTGCAGCCGCTCTCCTGGAATATGACAGATATTGCTAAAGAGGAGCCAATAGTTCAGTTGCTTTAATATTCCCCTGATAATCAGGAAACTCCACAATACGGGAAGCTTCGTCCTTTCCTGTCTCACTTAGTGGTAAACTTGAATAATGAAAACCAAAACCAAACCTTATATCCTATGTAATGTAACTATATAAATAAATACAGTTATTCAGTTCCACAGATTAACTCCTGGTGACGGAGAGGGTTTCTCCCCTCCTTTTTGACTTTGTTCTCTTTATTCAGTTGAACATCCCTTACACTGCATCAGGAGTAGAAGCAAACAACCTCAGTTATATGTCTTTGCTGCAAAAGAAACAATCACAGCATTTACAGTCGCTCCTATGGATATTTCCCGGTGTACTTCCACACAATTTCGTTGCCCTTCTCCTTTCCCTTTCTCCCTCCATCGTGTCCCTTTTGACAAAGAATGACTGGAAACACATTTAGTGTCCAGATTGGGGATTGCTGCTGCTGATGTGCCTAATAGGATTATAAGATTTTCAGCATTAATCCTTATCCTGTTCTTTAGAAAGACTAACCTTTTACTTAGATTTTTGTCTCCTGTTGCACAATTAATTGACTCTTCAGTGATTTCTTTACAGCTGCTGTTTTGCCCTTTTTCAAGGCGATTGTGAGTGATGTGTGTAGACTTCCAACATGGAGCAGTGTAAGAATTCTTAAACCGTTGTGGTTATTTGTTTAGTGCTGCAAGTGAGCTTTTCCGAACTTGCTGATCAATGTCACTACTTCCTTGCCTTTCCCTATAACCTTGAGGGTAGTTTTTGTTTTAGGCCCGACTGTAGGAACACATCTCTGCAGCTTTAAACATAGCAACTACTCAGTCAAGCTCTGGGAGTCCCTGGTTTGCTGATCAGGATGTCTGCTTCTGCTGTTGCACAGAGGGTAAAAGAGCCAAGGCTTTCCAGGGCACATAGCTCATTCAAAGGAGCTTTGAAAGATGGAAATGGGTGGGGAATGGGTTGACTCTGTATTTGTAGCCTGGTTTCCTAAGGAAATGAGGCTTAAGCAGTCTGTTTTTCCACTGCTGCTAACTTTTGGATCTGCAAAGTGATTGTGGCCAAAATAGATGGGTCAGAGAGGTGTCAAATATTATGTTTCTACATTATTCATAAGAATTAGCTGCTGCATAGGAGATTGTCTCATAGCAGTGCCTGCCAGGAGGTAAAAGCTGCAGTGATATCTCCATAGGTAGGTTGTTAATTTGGCTTGCGAACTGGTGGGCACCAGTCAGGCAATCAATGGGTGTGCCACAGAAGGAATCGCAGCACATGCGGTTTCCAGTTCAGCTGGTAGTTGCAGGAGGGAACTGAAGGTCTGTGCTGCGATTTTGAGGATGTGTGGAGGAAAGCTGAATGTCCTGAGATGTGGTTCAGAGAATGTCAGGTAGAACTGAAGCACTGCAGAAGATTAGAGAAATGAGGAGGAACTGGGGAATATTATGGTTGGAATTTGTGTGGTTTGGGCTGCTGTCTCTCAAACTGTGGGCTGTCAGGATAACTGTCAGGGAACAGCATGTTTTAGAGGTGATGAGCTCATATGCAATGGAGGAGCAAGGGGCACAGGAGCTCCAGGGTGTGGGAGAAGACACACAAAGAAGATTAAGAAGCTCGTGACGCTACGGTCATTAAAGGAGATAAGGGGCTGAGGTGGGGTGTGATAAAAGACCAAACCAACAGTAGGTAGGACCAACAACATTTTTCAGGCCCTGGAAGGCAAGAATAGGAATACTACTTCAGCTTGGTAGGCAAGGGTGACCTCTGTGTGCATGTGTGTGTAAGAAGTGCATCCAGGTGGGATAGAGATCAGTAAAGCACACAAGGGAGGCTGGAAAGGAGACTTAGACAAGGAATGACTTAGTGGCTTGGGCAGAGTGACAAAGAATCAGCCTTGGTTTTGTGTATAGTGTGCAGAAGGAGTGATTTGGCAACAGTCTGAGCATGGGAGTGAAGGAAGGCAGGAATCAACAAAAACTTTAATTACACAGGAAGCTTGGATGAGGGGGAAGAGAGAAGTATTGTCTTCAGCAGTGGAGAGGAACTGAGGGAAGAGATAGAGGATTGATGTGTATGTTTGAATTAAATCAATTGTACTCAAGCCTGATCCAAAGCTCTGGTGAAGACAGTAACCTCAAGAGAATTTTGGAATATGTCCATGTGCAGGTATTTGTCTCCAAAACCCTGAATATGCTTTACAGAAATGCCTAAAGGTCTTTTGTAGGGTATATCCAGAGGCTAAGTGACTGCAAGCCACATAGTAAGCTATAGCAGTTACAAGACTGGGATCCAACATTCCTTAAAACAATTTTCAGTCTGGTAAACCACAGCACTAATAAATGTCCATATATGTACACAAATCGCTACAAGGCAATTCAGTGAAACTCTCAATCTCCAATTTAGGGAGAGCACATCACCTTATTAACTGTCCCTTGCTCTGCCTATGCAAAGTTATTGCACAGTTTCCTTCCCTCACAGGAATTTTTTCAAGTGTTTATTGTCTGCAACTGATTCTTTTCAAGTGATCCTGTAAACTGTTTGCTTCTTCAGGATCCAGTTACTTTCTGTTACCAGCACAAACTGAGGAAATGAATATCAATCATTCAGTGATTATTTGCAGGAAATAAAAGCGTGAGATGGCAGCTGGCCTGGGCCAACAAGGAAGGACAGAAAAGCGGTACTTTTTATAAGTAGAGCCAAAAATATTATTCATGTGCTCAGCTGTTAGTTTCTGAATATTGTGGAGCTTTCTTCCTTTTGTGAGCTCTACCTTCTTTGGATTAGGTCCTGCTACCATTGAACTCGGAGGGAATATTTGGTATTGGCTTCAGTGAGAACAGGATCAAGCTATTGTTTGTGTGTTCTTCCTTGCCTTAACTCGTGTTGCTGTTTGTTAAGATACTGCAAAGGACAAAAAAGTGCCCGGTTTCCCAGAATCTTTCTGAGCATTTGTATTTAATCTTTGCATATAGCACTGCCCCTGTGGGTGAAATAGGTTCAGAGCTGACTCTTTCCAGCAAAGCTTTTTGAAGCCAGTGTGAAGCCTCTGTAAAATACTGAATCTCCTCACTCAGTAGCTGCTTTTCTGAAGTCTGCATTGTGCTTCAGGTTTTGCTAAGCTATGCTACAGTAAGCATGATGAATAGCAGGCAGATAGATTGTCTTCGGTCACTGCTTTGGAAATCAAGATGTGTGCTGGCTCACCCCATTCTTTCACAAATACCTTCTTGAGCTACGGGAAGTACAATGGTACACCATATCCCAGAGTGTTAATTTTTAATGTCTTATGCATGTAATGGACTCAACTGTAATTATGAGTCCCACGGCACACAATTGCTACTGGCAGGATGGAAAAGACGACTGTGGGTCCATGTGGCTCCGCAATTAGGGATTGAAACATTGATCATTTCCATTCCCAAGAGCAGTGGAAACAACTGGATGAACTTAAAGCAAAAGCTCCAGTGGAAAGAGGGGTAGTTGAAAGCCAATAAACATTCCCCTGCAATCTATTAAATTCAGACTTTGCAGCATCATCCTACTGCATTGAATAAAACTCACTGAAGCCTGGGCAGGGCAAAGTGGTTTTGACAAGCCTGTGCTTATGTCCAGAATAATTGAAGTGAATAAGCAGCTAGGCAGTGATGCAGAGAGGAGTTAGCATAAAAAAAATCTCAATGTTTTTTCTCAGTAGTGCTATTTTTAACTTACGGATCCTTATTTCTTTCTTACATGAAATCTTGGAGCTGACAGCATCCGTTTCAGACTTGAAAATTAAAGGAAACTGTCTGAAAGAGCAGTAGAGCTGGGATTTTTAGGTCTAATCCTGTTGGCATATATTGGTGGGCAAATTCCTCCTCCCTTGATGAGCCCAAATTGACTTTACCGAACAGTGCAGGGCTCTTCCCTTCAGCAGGTTTAATGTAGGATAAGGCCCAGCATTCAAAATCCTGCGTCAGTAGAACACCTCCAGCTTTTCAGAGTATCAGGTAGAGGTGGAAGGGATTTTGGGCAAATGATTCTCATTTTGTCCTGCCTCTGAAAGCAAGACTCCTATGTTTCTGGTGTCACAGTAGATTGTTTTGAAATCAGATTTTTATTTGCCTTTTAAAAGTGGGTGGTCTTTTTTGGTTTGTTTTGTTTTTGTTTGTTTCTTTTGTTTTGTGTGTCATTCATAAGGTACAGCTATGGAAACCATTGCAAAAGGAAAGTCAATCCCTGCTCTTCATTCATGTCATTGGCAATAGTTTCTCTGAATTCAGTGATGCAAAATCACTCCTGTACTGTACTTAGTGCACTCAAGCTTAAATCAAATTCTAACGCTTTTTACTAGTGCAAGAAACATATTTAACAGACAGGAAAAAAATAAAATCTTCTTCTGTGACAGGAAATCAATTTAATCCCTTTGTTGATTGGTTTTTTTTTTTTTTGCAGGCTTATATTTGGCACTCTTTACCCCGCATATTATTCTTACAAAGCCGTGAAATCAAAGGACATCAAAGAATATGTGAGTAATGAAGTTTGTGGCTGTGCTGCAGGGTTTGTTTTCTAAGACTGCTCCTCACCCCATTGTAAAGGTGTTGCCTGTATTCTGGGAAAGCTTGTAAAACAGTCCAAGGGGAAGACTGGCCTGAAGGTGGACTGGCTGATTGCTAGGCACAAGTCTCAAATAAAGAGGCTTGGGTTTGTGCTTCTGGCTCCTCTGCAGAGTTGATGTGCTCTTTGACAAATATATGCTATTTCTCTGGTGGTGCGAACTATATACAGCCGACTTAAAAGGTTTTTGGCATCCAGAGCTTTGTGTGTTTTCCTTTGTTTCTGAAGAGCAGCATAAATCAAAGCATTTTCAAAAAGCCTTGGAGCTTTAGGTTCTCATTCAAAACAAGGATCAGAGGAGGCAACTCGAAGCACGTATGACTGAATCCTCAGATAGAAACATCTTTCCTTGTGGAGCGACCTATTTACAAGCAGGTCTGGCAACTGGGTCTGCTGTCTTGTCCTTTTGCTGAAAAATCTTCCCTCGGCCCCAGTTTGTAAAGGCATATGGGGTCATCGGGGAAAGTGAAATGTGGGAGAATCAAAACCAGTTGGATGCTTTTGGGGTCCTGTAAGATTTGTAGTGCCCTTCACAACCTGAGCACTGGTAATTTCACTGAACCGGGATCAGCCTCCACATCTTGCCTCTTCAATCCTCTCAAGATCTCAGGGATAACAAGTCCATTTTCTCCTCTGGGTAACAGCATAGATGGCTATCCCATTAAGTCCTTAGTGAAAGCTCAAACTGGGACTCACTGTGGTTGCTGAGATTTTTCCTTTCTGTCAGTCCCCTCCTTCAGATAATGTTTTTAGATGTTCTGAAAATCGTAACTATTACAGAACGTATCAGATACTTAAGGCAAAAATGTCCCTGCAGCCCTTGCACAGCTGTGCTTCTCAAGGTTTGTACACCCTTTCCCTGGAAATGCTGAAGACGTGTGCTAGCATCCCAAAGTGCTGTCTGCCACTGATACTTAACATTTCCGTAGCCCCTTTCTGGAAACTATTTTGTTGAAGGGTCGAATTCCTGTTGGAAATTCAATTGTAAAAGAGGAACTCCCATCAGACACATGGGGACCCGGCCCAAATGTGGGAACAGCTGATCTAAGCCCTGGTCTGCACTTATGATTGTTTTTCAGTTTAACACACCAGTTGTGGCAATACACCCATTAGGGGTCTGATTTTGGGGAAAAAAACCCACAACAAAACAGTAGTAATTTACACTGACACAGTACAAACTCTTCATGTACTAGTTAAAACTTGTATCACTGTAGTTTATTTTTATTTTGGTTAGTAATAGTAATTTTGATAAATGGTGTTTTAGGCTGATTCAAGCCCATATGTACCAGGTCTTGGTTTGTGTTCAAAAGTTTTGCTGGCAGTGATGTGTAACTGACAGAACTGTGCTGGCTGTGGGGTTTTGAGAGAGTCACGGTTATGTAAAGACTCTGGCAGAAGCTGCCCTGGGAAGACAATGCTGTCAGGCATTTGGCAGTGCCATTTCACAGCTGTAACACTAAATATAAATATGTATATAAATCTGCATATAAATCCCAGCAGAGCAGTTATATAGCTGTGACAGGTGCTCAGGGAATAATTTCAGTACCTGAAGGGAGACAGAGCACAGGTATTATCCCCACTTCATCGATGGAGGAAGCCGTTTCAGAGCTGGTGAAATCCAGACTTATTGCCACCTCCGTCTTCCCTTCCCCAGGGCAGCACCTGGTGTAGATATCCCTCTTGTACTGCCTTATTTTCAGCCTTCTTTTATTCTATTGCAATTATGCCAGCCTTAGGTAACACGCTCCAGTTCTCTAATTCATGGATTTTTGTGGTTTTTACTTCCTTAAGCTTTCTGACATTCCAGCAAAGCTGCTTAGGGATCTCCATTTTCAAATATAGCTAATTAGACAACAAATTTCAGTTAAATTAACAACTTTTGTCTTACCATCTCTTTTCCTTTGGAGACACAGATTCTTAAAGTTTTTTGAACTTTAGGTTTTACAGTTTTACAATGGAAAAAAAAATATTGATGGAGAATAAAATGTTTCTCTCTCATCTCCAGTACTCGGAAATTATTCCTTACATCATCTCTGTTGTGACAGTGCCGCAGAAGAGGAGCACCACATCACTTGATAAAAATCACTGGACGTGCTGATGGCATATGACAAATATATTGTTTCTTTGCAGCCCCAGAAGAACCAATGCTACATCAGAGTAGTGTGCTGTGCTTTTAAATGCTGTTTAGTGCTCAGTGACAAAAATCCCCAGAATCTTGAATTATTCAAGGTACTACAGTTTCCCTGACCAAGTCATGGTCCCCAAAGACTCCTTCTGTGTCTGTTGCTACCACTGCAAAGGAGACCGTCCATAAATCACCCACCAAGCAGTCCACCCCGCAGTGTATTTACCATAGTTGAATGCGGTGACAGCACAGCACACGCTTTCACTACCAGTGTGAGGTAAAATGCTCTCACCTAAGCCCCAAGTAATAAGCCGATTTGCTTGCTGTTGTCACTGCAATGGTCTCAGGGTGTGGATGTGAGAAGGCACCACTAATTCAGTAAGATTATGCTCCTGAGCCCTGGATCGTGGGATGGGCATTTACCTCTTTATCTCTCCCTGGCTAGTTTCCCCTGCCTGTAGATATTATATAAGTAATTACATTTGGTCTTAATTGTAGTTTGGCTAACACTCTAGTATTAACCTTTGCTAAGATGAACCAAGTGAGATTTTTTTAATGCCCTGGATAGGGCTGTGGTCCTCTGCTGGCCACTGGAGCTTCCTTTGTAGTGACAGTCAGGCTGCTTGTCTTTTCATGAGACCAGTTCTGAAGGCCACAGCCTTCGATCTGAAGGGCTTGTGTGGAAATCTGATGTGTGTTATATGCTGGGGTGGGAGGAGCTCTGGCATCTTCAGGTCCGTAATAATTGTCAATTACATGGGGCGGGGCGAAAGAACCTTTTTTCTGTGAGAGTTATTCCGTGCACTTGTGCTTGTGAGAGATAGTTCAAGGCTCTTGGGGGAAAAATGAACTGGCTACTCTTTTTGTTTACCAGGTCAAATGGATGATGTACTGGATCATATTCGCACTCTTCACAACAGCAGAGACATTCACGGATATCTTTCTTTGCTGGTGAGCATCAGATGGGAGAGGGTCTTTGGCATGAGATGGAAAGAAAATGGAAATGTTGACAAGGGGGGGAAAAGGAGTATAAAAGTGTGCTGCCTCCTGAACGTGGGGTTAGCAGCTTCAGGTGCACGGAGGTGTTTTGTCCGGAGGAGACACGCTTCCTTTCTCAGTGTTGTCATAGGAAAAAGCAAGAAAGAAGATGGAACTGCTCAGTGATATCTCATTAGTGAGAAAGCGTTACAAGAGTCTCAGTCCCCTGCCTCTAAGAGAGCTGATTGCCAAGTTGGATGCTTGCAGAAATCATCACGTAAACTGCAGAAGTTTTAGCTGCAGGCATAGGTCTAGACTTACCTAGCTGTGTCTTACAGTAAATACACTGACTCTAGTGATCAAGCAGAAACAGCCCCGCAGCACAGGACTTTGTAGGTTGCTGCATGGGTGGTTGCTCTTGGCATGTTTTGCAGGCCCATTCCTGGTTAGGCTGGGTTCGTGGTTTATTGGAGGACAGTGACAGTCCATACTGATGTGGGCTCTGTAGTGCCAGTGGAAGGATTCCTGGTGACCTCTGTCAGGAGAAGAGCACATAAACACACAATTATCAGGTTCAGTTCCTTCAATACGGATGCTCAAGTTTGAAAACGTTTGTTGCTTTGTTGCCCTTTTTACGAAGGCCTTTCTAGTTGTTGTGGTTTAGGCCAGATTGGCCAATGACGGATGACAGATAGGTCTTATTGCTCTGAGAACAGTTTTCTGCACAATATGCTGTTAATTTCAGAGAGTTAGAAGAGGCTTAGCTAAAAAGTAAAATCACTGAACAGGAAGCTGGTTCTGTTCTACCTCAAACCAGGACACTAGTGGATACCAGTAAGAACAGTAGACTTCAGTATGAAAATTTAACTGTAGTGCATGGCCCTCACCTAAAGCCTGTTCCTGTATAGCACTGCATGCCTCTAGTGAGTCCTCCAGACAAAGGGAATTGGGGGTACTTGGCAACATGTCAGATCTGTTGAAAAGGAGATAAAAGACGTTATTGTCTCTCTGTCTAATTTGCATGCAGAGCTACTTCCACTGCGTTCATCTGGAGCTTTGTTATTTTGGAGGATCTATTATGTGGGTCTCTTGGGAGGAATGACAGAGGGCTTGTCCAGCCTGTGAAATCAAGTGTGCTGTAGAGATCCTCAATGAGGTGTAAGACCAACCTGGCAAATCCATGCTCAGAGTAAAGCATCGCAGAGGCCCATTGAGTCAGACTTGGATGCTGTATGACCCAGTGGGCTCGGTCACAGTGCTGTGCTACCACAGCAGGAGTCTGTCTGAGTCCAGCTGGGCTGGTGCACAGCCATAACAGGGTCTCTGTGCTGCTCTCGCTTGCACTTGCCTACAAAGGGTAGCGTTGGTTCGTCACACTGCTGGCAGCAACATTCCTGTCAGCATGAGGATGTTGCTAGCTGGCCAGTCTTGAGTTCTAGGCTTTGTCCTCCAGAAAAGAGTCTGGATAATTTAATCTCAAGAAGTCCCTGGCTTGTTGTTACAGCTAAAGCATGTCCTGTTGTTAGTTATTTGCAGTGCTACCTGAAAGCCAAAGCGTGGATCTGCACCTTTATGTTGCATGTTGCTTGGACAGCAAAGGTTCTTGTATTTCAGTTTCAGTCAGATAAGTGTTATCTTAAAAGCAGAAAGGCAAAGAAATGAAAGGTGCATAAATATATCAGTGAAATACCGATTTACTGGTTTGCTCTTTGCTCCCTCATAATGACTGCAGGTGCTATGAAGGCAGCATCTGTGCTCTTCGCATGTAGAAAGCTCCTCTTATCACACAGCAGAGTCTCTTCTACACCATTAAATAATGGCCCTGGTACCCAAGTAAAGATTTACCCACATGCCTAGTTGACATGTAGGCGAAGGTGAGTCAATGTGTTAGGTCTTTGGATTCTTTGGTAAGCAAAAGCTGCCCTAAGCTAGACTGGCCAGTCCCTTCCTGTGCTGAGCATCTCTAATTAAAGGTAGTAGTTAAATTGGGAGTGGACATTAACAGCTTTTTTTCCTTCTAGGTTTCCATTCTACTATGAACTGAAAATAGCTTTTGTAGCTTGGCTGCTGTCTCCATACACAAAAGGCTCCAGCCTTCTGTACAGGAAATTTGTTCATCCAACGCTGTCTTCAAAAGAAAAGGTAATCACAAATGCCTGTGTCCTCTCTGAGTGGAGCAGATCAACAATGTGTTTAGTCCAGCCCTCGCATCACTCATTTTCATTGAAGGACTGGGAGTCGCTGATTCTCTTCCTCTATAATTTGATCATCTCCTTTTGGTTGGCGTTTTTGGTTTTTGTGATTGTGTGTTTTTAAATACTGGCATCTGTTCAGTGCACTCACACATATTAACTCATCTTTGTGCACTTGAGAAGTTGGGAGGGAGGGGGATAAAAATACCTCCTGAGCTGCTTTGCACGTACTGGCTGAATATATCTGGAGTGTTATGTTGTGGCTGGATGTAATGATTAGAGAAACAGGGTCTGGCAGCCAGAGGTCCTTAACTTTGTTCCCAGCTCTGCCTAAAAAGTCATGCAGCAATGAGACAAATAGCTAGGCCTGTCTGAAAGGGGCTTAGGAAGCACTTACCTGGCTGGGAGACGTACAGCAGGCTGAAGTAAGGCATGTAGTATGTAGAGATCCTGGGCTGAGAAATATCTTGCTCAAATTCCTGATGCTAATTTCAGGGGCAGGAGGGAGCATTACGCTTGGATCATTTGGCTGCCTAGGAGATTCCTGTGGCTGTGAATGGGACGTTGCCGGGCAGATCCATTTGGCCCATGTGAATACATGGGCCATGAATGGCTATCAGTCACACATCAACATGCAGACCACTAAGAAATGAGTAACTGTTTCCCATGTTTAACATGGGCAACCATGGAAGTGAAAGATCTCTGTTTAGCCACAGGCAGTGCATGAACATTTGTGTCTCAGTCCTGACCAAGAACGACAGTAAGGATCAGTCCCCTGTCTCTCTGCTTCCTGGGAACTTCTGCTTATGCTTTTCACAAGTAGTGCTCATGTATTTTGGGTTGCCATCTCTTATCTACCAGGAATAGGGAGAGGAATCACTAAACAGCCATCAGCTTCTCGCAGCTTCCAGTTCCTACTAACCCAGCATATCTAGTAGCTGAGTACTAGAAGTCAGTGTCATCCATTATCATCCAGACCCCTGTGTCTTGAGGGAGGTAGGGTGAGGGCAGAAACTTTCATAACCGTTTCATTGTATATTAAGGAGCATTGAAGTCCAGAAGCTCTGGGCCCACCAATTCTGTGGGTATGTTGAAGCCAGATACTGCAATGATGTGCAGAGATATCTTGGATACTTCTGAGACCACCAGTCTTGGACCCAGGGCAGTACAGCTGCAGCTGCCCGGTGCCATAATATGATTCTTTTTAACTATGGGGCAATCCAATTTGTCTTTAGAGTCTATAGATTCCAAATGGCTCCTGGCCCACCCTGGTCTATTCTGCCCAGCTGGGTGTGTCTGTCTTACTTCCAGGACCTATTGGTGGTGGTTGCACTGTGCAAGTGTATCCAAACTTTGGGTCCCAATCTTCCATTCGCAGAATAAAGTTCCCAGAGCCTCCAGTGGGAGTTACTGCTCCCCTGCAAACCTTTCCTCTTTGCAAACATTGGTTGTGAACTTCTCCCCAGCCAAGGTGGAGAAAATGGAGGATGTCTGCCTCCATAAAGATGACCTGGCCCTGCCAAGAGTTTGAGGCTGGAAGCACTCTGAATTGTCCTTATTGTGGTTTTTTTTGTGTGTGTGTGTTTTGTTTTGTTGTCTGCTGCGACAGGAGATTGATGACTGCCTCGTCCAGGCAAAAGACCGGAGCTACGATGCCCTTGTGCACTTTGGGAAGCGAGGGTTGAACGTCGCAGCCACAGCAGCCGTCATGGCTGCTTCAAAGGTAAAGGTGTGGGTCAGGATGGTGACATTAGCATCTCATTTGCATCCATCGCCAACAGCAGCCAGTGTGGAGGGGGAAAGATGTTGAGGGGATGGATTCTCTCACTGGTTTTGATCATGCCTCACAACTCCACATTCATCAGCCACACAGGTGCCTCTTGGGATGAAGTAAGTGTGGTGCCTTGTGAACCTATAGGAGGTTGGAGATGAAGGATAAAGGCTAAGGTCTGCTTCAGGCCTCTGTTGTGTATTTTCCATCAGTACCCAGGTGACAGCGTTGTTAATGCAATTCTGTTCATCACAGCCTACGCTCTTCATTTTCACTGTCAAAATAGGAGCATGCTTCCATGAAAGACGCTGACATTAGGTGATCACAGTTAACACCCTGGCAGGGAAATATTTCTTTTGGTCAGCACCTTCTGCGGTGAAGGGAAAGGCCATCTGCACCCCAGTTTTTCAATTGTTGTGCTGAATTGTTGGGAAATCTGGAGGCTCTAGTGACCTATAACTTGGGTACTGACAGAAAGCAGATGTGACCTGAAGTTCATGAAGGCTAAAAGTTTGTCTGCAAGGCTTACACATAACATCCCTGGTGTATAATTGTCTGGAGACATATTTATGTAAGAGTGAATGGGAAGTGACATTAGTTGCTTTTGGAGAACGAGCAGACATTGGATGAGTGGTCTCATCTGAGGAGGTGTATCCTGTATTCTGTTCCTGGCTTAGAGCCAGAACCAGCAAATAGCTGTTATCTCTGGTTTTTTGCTTACATAAAAGCTGCAAGGACTTGATAACTGCATTTTGTGGTCCTGCTCTCTGGCCATGGATTATCATGGTTTAGGGTAGTTGTGCACAGAAACTGTACTCTTTGTGTTTTGGGAGCAAGATTTGTATAAAAGATATGGCTTTTATGCAGTCAGATGCTCTTGCAAAAGGACAGTAGAAACATACGGGCAAGGTGGGTACACTGGTATTTGGAAAAATCACAGAATCACAGAATGGTTCGGTTTGGAAGGGACCTTAAAGATCATGTAGTTCCAGCCCCCCTGCCATGGGCAGGGACACCTCCCACTAGGCCAGGCTGCTCAAAGCCCCATCCAGCCTGGCATTGAAAATGTATGAATAGGAGTTGAAAGAAATTATTTTCCTCTGTCAAATGCTTTTCATATGACCTCAGGTACATCATTTTAGTATGTCTTTGCCTTACCTTGTGTAAAAATGCATAAAACATCCTTAGGAGGCCAAATACCATAAAGCCTATAAAGCATGTTGAATGCAAGGTATTATAGAAGTGGGGAGCCCCTGGGGTGCAATCACAAGGATGTGCAAAAGCTATATCCTGTTCTAAAGAAAAACCCAAAATTGCCTCCCTTTTCCCTGCCAAGCATTGTGCGGCCTGTGGCTGTCAGGCCTGACTCAGTTCTCCTGAACTGTTGCTCTTTAGTGGGGAGGTTCTGCTAACATGGGGACTGATAGCTAATCCAAACCTGGACTGAAACCTGGGATAAATGTGGAGCT
Organism: Chroicocephalus ridibundus; assembly: GCF_963924245.1. NCBI lineage: Eukaryota > Metazoa > Chordata > Aves > Charadriiformes > Laridae > Chroicocephalus > Chroicocephalus ridibundus. The sequence continues at coordinate 48,639,758 of NC_086288.1, forward strand.
AAGGCAAAGCTGTGTATTATATGCCCAATGAAACAACAATTGTGTGATGCCTTCATGGCACTTAACACTTTTACTGCTGCTATGTAAGCCTGGAGGAGTCACGCCATGGACATAAATAGGGCTCTGGGAATGCCTGTTTTGCAGCACTGCCTTTGCTGAGTCCCTTCCTACAAGGTGCTGCAGACACTCTGTGCTAGAGCTGTTTTTAGGACAGGGTGAGAAACTATTTGTGAATCCCAAAGAAACTCTGGCTCCTGTTTGGGTAGCTCCTGAATATGAGAAGCTCAACAGTAGCCCAGGCCCACAGTGCCAACCTGTTCATCTCAGGACTGCAACAGTAGTCTTCATCAGCTCTTCATCCTGAATGAACAGTCAGCACCTCAGTTTTTCTTCCCACTGTTCTGCTTTTCTGGTGTTTTTCTTAAGAATCTCACTGCCTTGAAATGTGGATCCAGTGGCAGTGGGAAGCTGGGTAGAACAGAGAAGAGTCTTCAGGATACGAGGAAGCAATTGTTTTGCGTGAGTTAATGAAGCTCCCCATTCATTACTGGGAGAAGGCAACTCTGTGCCATGTGTGGTATTGTTTTATGGCACATCTGCCAGCCTAACTTGAGAGAAAACAGTAAAGATATTGCAACCTGTAAATGAACCAGAAGAATCTTCCCTGCATGATACTTTAGGAAGGTGGAAAATGATCATTGATAAGATTGAGGGGCTGTTATTAGATTGATTGATTGATAGACTGATTTTTAGAACAAAGCAAGGACTGTTTATGTCTTCATTGCAACCTTGAAATTTAAATTACTCTGAATATGTGAGGAAAAATAGGACTCCTGGCTTCTTCCACCACTTTGGCATGTGGCCTCCAGCAAGCTGCTGGCTTCTGTGTGCCTCAGGGTCCAGATCCAAGAGACAGGGTGAGCTGATCTGATGGCTCTCCTCCAAAACGGGGTAGTGCTCCTGCTCCCAGTGGGTTACTGTGCACCAGCTCTTTGGACCTCCTCAGATTATCTCTAATCTATCAGAAAGCTAATCCAGAAAGAGAAGAAATATAATACTGTTTTTTTGAGCTCACAAATGTGTCTTGAGTGCCTGAGCCAGCACAAGGGAAGGGACAGAACTGCATTGTGAGGAGTATCACCAGACAAATGGAAAGCAAGATCTTCCCTTCCTGGTTGTGGGAAGCAGACAGGTTAGCTCTGCTGCTCATGGAACCACACCCTTAATACATTTAGACTCTTCGTGCTGTAATAGTCAGGAATGGTTAAAGCAGCTTCAGTCCCTTGCCCTTCTCAGACTGAATTTGTCTTTCAGGCAGGGAGAGCTGAATGGCTGTGATTTACAGCCTGATGTGTTGCAGTATAGAAGTGCTGAGCTGGGGTTCCTCAGGTATTTAGGATGTGAAGTGTGATGGGTCGGATGTGGACGTGTCTCCATTTAGCTGTCCCTGCTGCTATGAAGGGAGCCAAGAGAGGAGCGCTAAAGCAGTTACGGGTGGTAACAGCTTCTGTTGCTCTGGTTTTCAGCTGCAGTTAAATGTATATCAGTGCCCGTACTTGCTCACTTGAGAAGGAGCTATAACAGAGCTAGATTATCCTGCATGAGAGATGTTTAAATGAATAATTATCTGGAAAACACTTTGAGCTAACAGATGCTAGGCAAGACTGCAGTGCTGTCCTTAAGGGGGAGTTTCCAGGGAGGGAGGAAAGAGAATACTATTTCTAAAGTTTATCCTGACTTTGCCAATGCTAATGTTTAAGGGTATCTAGGTAGCCTGTGCCAAGTGTTGAGTGTAGATGGGGAACTGAGCCCTGAAAAGGTTCACTGGGTTTCAGCCTTTAAAGGATCGTGTTAAAATTGGAACCTATAGAAATGACCATGTATTCAGAAGCACTGGCCTCCTGCAGCTCCCATGGAAAACATGGCTTTTACCAGGAAGTGAATATGAGGATCTGTCTTATTTCCTGATTCATTTGGATTAATGGGTGAGGAAAAAATGCTTTTATAGTAAGAAATCGACCCTCAGACTTGGCAAGTCAGCATCTTCTGGTGGCAGATACACAGTGAGATGTTGGGATGAAAGTGTGCTCTGTACAGACCGGTCTTCAGTAAATGAGCTTAAATCTACAGGCTCTTGTACTTGGAGACGTGTCTCCCACTGTGCATAGCCCTGTCCTCTCTCTCTGAGCTGTGGTAACTGATCTTCTTGTGCTCCCACGGGATCCGTCATCATCTTTTGTCTTTTGTGAAAAGATCTTTGGGCAAGGTCCGTCTTTTCCTTCTTTTTATTCATCATGCAGCAAAATGCATCCAGTGCTCTGATTACTGTTTGTGTGTGACAGGCTGCTACTTATATATTTACCACAGGCTAAGATGCTGCAATCTGTGCACAGCCACACCTTCCTTATCTCTGATCCCCTGGCCCTTTCCCCTTTCTATCTTAAATAGCCTACAGTTTTAGTTAGGCAAGTACAGGCTTGCCTCCCTTCCCCTTCCTCCTGTTCCCTTCCCCTGCTCTGTTTTGTTTTGAAGCCACAGTTGTGCTAACACTGGCGCAAACCTGTGCCAATTCATTTTACAAGCTGAAGAGCTGTCAGTGTCCCAAGTACCCTGAGTCTGCCCAGCTGGCTCACTTGGATGTTTTCTCTCTCTCCAGAGAGTCTATTTTTGATGCTGTCTAAGCAGACACAGCCTTGGATATCTAGTCTTATTACCCCTGCTAGGTGTTCAACACAGATCTTTTCCCTGCCCCCAGCAGCTTGAGTCCCCATGAAGGAGCATAATCTCATTTGGGGCTCTTTAATCCTGTTTTCATTACTTGGTCATTCTGTCACACGCTGTGACTTCAAGTGGGTCAGTCCTAAGTGGTGGGATTAGATGACCGGGCAGTAAATCCTTGCTGCTCTTTGTGTGTTTTCAATTAGTTCCAACTAGTTCAGCATTTCTGCCCCTGAAGGGCCCTGGGCACTGACCGCCAGCTTCTTTCCCGTTCACCTCCCCAGTTTACCTTGGGGGAGGAGAGGAGAAGCAGAAAAGGAGCATGCTTTTGGGTCAGAGCAAAAGGGGAGCGGAAGCAAGGCTGTTAACAGCCCCGGTAGTGGGGCAGGTGCATGGCCTTGGCCAGGCAGTGCAGCCATCAGATGGAGGCCTGGGCATAAGTGGGCTTTTTATTGGCACCAGTCAGGTTTCTAATGTGAGCAGCTGGGACACGTGTGGCTGCAGTGAAGAGAGGTACTGATGGTTTGGAGGCAGCAACAGCCTCCTCCAGCATGCTCGTATGTACTCCCTTGCTGTCACCACGCTTCCAGCACTTTCTCATCCTCCGCCTGTCACCCTGAGCCTCCCACCACCTGCTGCCTTGCCCTGTCCCCAGTCCCCAACCCTTCTACTCCCAGCTTTTCTTCCTAAGACCTGGCCCATCCCTGCCAATGCCTCCTCTGTCTCTACAACCCTCCCATTACCAGTTTTACACTCTCCCTCAGCTTTCTGACCCTCTCCTTCAAGCTGGGTTTCCCAGATCCTGTTTGCATGTATCCTTATTCCTCATCCTGAACAAACCAATTCTTCCAAACAGGCCAATGTCTTTCCCCACCACAAACACAAATCCTGCTCCCAACCTCTTAACTATCCCCAAGGTTCAGCCTCAACTCTGCTCTTCAAAGGAGAGCTGCAGAAAACATCCCACAGCCAACAGATCATCGTAACCCAGAGGTTTCTGACAATGTACCTTCCTCTGCCCTTATTCTGCCCTCCTGTGTGTAGGACAGGGACTGTCTGCACAGCAGCTGGTGCTGTGGCCCATTGTGTGCCCCTTGGTACAGCCCGCCTTTAGGAAGGGGAGTGGGGCACAGTGTGCTGCTGGCAGTGGGTGCAGTGCCTTGGCAGGAGATTATAAATGAGGTGGAGGGAGCAAGCACGCATGACTGGTGTTGATGAAAAGCCTGCTTGTGCCTAATAAGTCTGCAAAACTGTCCAGGAGCCTTTCATGAGTGGGGAAATATGGCTTGCGGTGCTGCCAGAGCTAGCAATCACTCTGGTTATCAGTTAAAAAGACCAGGCACGCAGACGAACGCAGGAAGGTTTCAGTATGCACATCCACCTCTTTTAACACTCAGGAGTGCAGCGTCAGCAGTTCCCAAACTGCCTCAGCTCGCAACTACCTGTCCAGTCCAGCATCCTCACTTCCATTTCCACCTTCACGTTCACCATCCCCTGGGGGGTTGCAGCTCCACTGCTTTAGGGCCCCTTAGCCCAAGAAGTTTATTGGGAAGTCTTCCAGTGTGTTTCCTGGTTTTTAAACCAGGGCACTAGAAGGGAAATGCTGGCGGTGATTTAGATTTTATCCTCTCTAGTCAAGCAGCATCTTTTAATTAATTTCTAGTATCTGGCTGGTATAGCCAGTGCAACTGCCTGAAAATCAATATTTAGATCCCTAATTTTCCATGAGAATTGAGACCTATTTTCTAGGGGAGTTTGGAGCAAAAACTTGTGCAGGAGAGAGATGCTGCCTTTTGTGGCATGACAGTGGAGAACTGCACTTCCACTTGAATTGGGAAAGAGGGAGGCAGGGGGTGGGGAGCATCCTTCCCTTTAAGACGTTGGATTAGGCTTCTTTGTAATGATTAGATCCCACAACTCAGAGGAAGAGTGTTTACTTACCAAACGGATCAGAGGATGGTTCTGTCCAGTCTGCTTAGTACCGTATCTGTAATGGCCACGTTATGTGCCCTGGCCTGTAACATGGCCAAGAGCTGGAGAAGTCAGGAGTCATTTACACAGTTTGAGAAACCTTTGGGGATCCGTGTTATCTCAGAAGGGCTGAGCACACTGCTTTTGAAAGTAGCTTCCTTTAAAGGATCTTCATTTGAGATCCCAAATCAAAGATCTCATGGCTGAGCTATGTTACACCAATAAGGAGAAACAATGAATGGCTTTCTTGAAACGTATGGTAGCGTGCCATGGATTGCAGAATTTTGTGAACTGTTCCTGTCATGGTGTGATGTGTCTTTCGTTCTTAAATCTTTTGAGAATCTGTTTTTCACAAATCAGTAAAAACCCAGCTACAATCCAGGTAGCTGTTTCCAGTTTGTCTCTCTTGCTGGCTCTTTCGTTGATGTCTCCAAGAAGCAGACAATAGCCAGTGAATGCACAGGACAGCAGAACCAAACAATAAATTTATACAGAGAGACCAGGCTGGGAGAGACAATAACAAACAGTTCCCAGGAGAGGAAATGAACTGCACAAACAAAAAGGGTGGATGAAATTAAGTTTCCACCATCAACATTAACGTCAGCTGGCTTCCCTTTGATTCTTTAGTACTGTCTGACATCTCCAAACCGGGTAGCTGTTTCAGGCTAGGCACGGCACGCAGGCCCTGGCCATAAGGATATTGCTTGTAGGTTTTTGTGTTCATACAGTGGAAGAAGCCATTTCCTCCTTCACTCAGGCCTGTGCTCAGAGCATAAAGCCAACGGTTTTGCTCTTAGCAGGGCCTGCCTGCAGCCAGGCGTGATACCCTTCTGCATGCAAGCTCCCACTCATTGACATGAGCAATTCCCCAGCATTACCCTACTTCTGAGAAGACCTGTGCGTCACCAGGACTAAAATGACTGCCACGTGTCCCTCACCTAATCCTGTGCCTAAATTAGTCATAAATGCACTTTCTTCTTAATGGTTTTAGGTCTGGATTACAGAGATGGCCAGACGCTGGGGTTTTCTCCAGGGGGAAGGATCGGCCAAGTGCAAAGAGTGAAGTGACAGCCCATTGTGTTTATAATTTGCTTTACTCTTTAAACACACTTGCTAGGTAACACCCTGTCAGCTGCGGTTATGGAGTGGTTTCTCCACCTCTCTGGGAAAGCTGAGGAAGGGAGAATCTATGTTCAAAGGTGTAGTCCACAGGTGGGTCTCCCTGCTTCTTATGCGTATGTCAGTTCCTGCACATTGGTGCCCAGTGTCGTGCTCATGTCTGCCTGGATTACTTATGCTTCAAATAGACCTTATTCTCAAAGCTTTTATGTGTGTTGCCACAATGGCTCTCTTTTTTCCCTTGATAGGTCTCTCAGCTACTTCATTTACACTTGTATTGGGACCAGAAAAAAGGGCAGGTAATCTGCTGAATGCTTATACTAACTCCTAACTAATGTCTGCCTCCCCATTAGACTAGTTTGAACTGTTTTCACCTGAGATTGGTCTGAGGCCAGGTGCTGTCTGCTCTGCTTCCAGTGGGTAGATCCTACGTGCTGAGCTTTAAAATCCTGTCTTTGATCTCATCAGCAAAATGCCTTCCAAGTCCTCTGCTGGCAATCAGAGAGACTCCAGCAGCCAGGCAGGGAGCTTTGTACGTGGAAAACCTATCTAACTTAGGTTTTTGCTACTGCATTGGCCAAGCTGCTGTGTTTGATCATGTTTTCTTGCTAATGGATAAAGGGAGCCTCTCTCCCACTGCTGTCATCCCAATAGGATGGTTTGGGTTGCAGTGGAGCTAGTGAGGCCAGGACTTGGCTCAGAAGTGAAGGTGCATCTCTGCAAGCATTTTCTGATAGGTGTGGTTGGGGGAGTCCTGCTGACACCATAGGGATAACTGACATCCTAGGAATATGCGCTACACCTTGTAGTGAATCTCTGCAGAATGGAGGCTGTAACATGCATGCAGACATGTCTGCTAGCGTGGAGGAGAACTGCTAACCAAAGTGACAGCAAAAAGAGAGGAGAACATTAACAGATTTAGTATTGTGCTGGAAGTGTGGTGAGTGTGACTTAGTGTTCCCTTGCCTGTCCATTAACTACTGATCCTAAGATGCAAAAGGCCAGAAGGTGCCATCCTGTATTAACGTTGATCGTATTAAAAGCTTCTCTTCTATGACTTGATGTTTTTTTGTTCCTGATTTGTGTCATTTTACCATGCTGTGTTACAGTTTCCACAGCTGCAAAGTGGAGTTTGTAGATATTAGAAGTGTTTTGAAGCCTAAATAATGTCTACAGAATTCTTTCAGATTGTCAGACTGAAGTTTATATTTAGATATATAATATTTGTTTATATTTAGATCATATTTAATGTGACTACTATATAAACTACAGATTTTCAAATTATGTGCCTAACTTTATTTACCTAGAGCCTATGTAAAGCTACCTACATATCTGGATTATTTTTAATGTAAAACCAATTTTTCCAGATTTATAAATCCATCTCTCTCTAAAAAGTTTTACTTCAAATGTGAATGCAGAGATTAATTATAGAGAGGCAAAATAATGAAGACAATTCTAGCTGTTTCTGATGGAGTGCCTTTTAGAGTGCCCGACACAGTAATGACATCATATTTTGGAAGGGATCAAGATTTTTGATCCTTCCAAGCAAATATTGGTTGCATCAGTGCTTGTGCTCTGGGCCCACAGAGGTTAATGTTTGTTTCTGGAAATGACGGTGTCTGCAACATTTAGAGGAAGGTAGCATGCAGGTTAGCTGGCTTTGAAAGCTTGGTATTTTGATACTGTTTTGTCCTACTCTTTAAGGCAAAAATAAGGAGAGAATGCACTAGATGTGGGGAAGTAGGGTATGCCTATACTACAGTTGCAATTTTGACTGAAGCAGGTAGAAATGTACCTAAACTAGTTTTAGATTAATTACTATGCCACATGGGTGGGAACTTTAACTTCCCTTAGAATCACAGGTGAGCTGCTGCAGCTTAAACATCCATGTCTTGATGGGCGATGCCCTAATACCATTGGTAGTGTTGTGAACCTAAATAAGGTTGATACCAAGTTACTGGGGGGTGATATTACTGTGTCCTTTCTAGGATTTGTCTTTTGTCCTATTCAATAGCACCAAGCCCTGCCCCAGCCTGGCCCTTTTCTGTCCCTTTAAAGAGAGAACTGACCATCTGTGGACCTAGCGAGGTTGGTGGGTCCTGGGAGAGGAAGAGGTGAAGAAAGCCTGAAGAGGTCTGCTTTCAGCTAGTGCTATACCTTCACCTACAGGGTGAACTTTTCTAGGGGTGAGAAGATCAGATGAATTTGGGAGCAGGTACACTATAGTGAACAGGGAACAGACACACACGTGCTCCCACTTGTTGCTACCAAAACCTCACCGTCTAGCAAAATCACTGAATACTGGATCAGAAATGCCATGTTCATGGGGACAGTCTGTGTCCCAGGATAAGTCTCAGCAGGATGAGGTAGAAGTTGGGTCTAGACGATCTTGTGCCCAGGGAGGGTAAGGGTTAGTCTTCCAGCACCGCTTCATGCTCGGGTCCTCCAGCAGGGGATGAAGTCCCTGACATGCTGGTCCCACACTGCCAGCACAATCATCCTGACAGGGCAGTTGGTGTTCAGTGACGGGAGAGAGAGAGGTGGTGTCATCCGTAGTCCTACAGCCCTCCCCATTTTCAACAGGTTTTATAATACCACCATGCTGTTTTGCTGTTGACACAATGAAATGTTGTTATCACAGCGACTGTCATAATATTACTGCTGTCACGGTCTGTAGGATAAAACTAGCCCAGATCTGTGTCGACATGCTGCAAGCACACCTCTCGCCTGCAGCATAGACATAACTTCAGGACCTGGATCTTCTCTCTGTGCAGACACACGGTGTGCTGAAATTTCTAGGACATCTCACGTGTCTTTAGCAGTTGGAAGAGCATCTGTATGTTCACGGCCAAGACGGTAAACAAACATCCCCAAAACAGCAGCTCTTCATCTTCCACACAATTGTTTTAACCAAACACAGCCCAAGGTGTGTGCTGTGCTAAATCTATTCTATTGTGAAATAAAGCTATTAACTTTTTTTTCCTTTTGTTAATAAATGATAAGACTTATTGTGGAATAATAAGTGTCACAGCTGGATAAAGTTGTTATTGCTAAAACATATAATGACTGCGGTGCAAACTCTCACAGTGCTGGCTTTTCAAATGTTTGTGATTTCACATACAGCAGCTGCTTATCTGATGGGGAAATTAAGGTTGGTAACAAAATTTTCCATTTCACTCTGAAACCATCCTGACTCTACTGTCATCATAATTGCTGACATGTTTTCTATTTGGGGCAACTGGGAAAAAATTGTGGGTGTTATGTTGTGCCCTAGGAGTTACTAAATCAAGTCTATCCCTACAAAGACCAAAGGTACAAAAATTTGGAAAAAAAAAAAAAAAAAGAAATGGAAGGGAAGTCATCAGCCTTTCACGCATGTTCACTGTCCTCACTCAGCCTAAGCCTTTGCTATCCCTGCCATTTCTGAGATTTGGACAAACTGTTTCATGGAATGGTAGGAACAGTAATATTTTGTTATGATCATAGAATAGAATCACAGAATGGTTTGGGCTGGAAGGGACCTCAAAGATCATCTAGTTCCAACCCCCCTGCCATGGGCAGGGACACCTCCCACTAGACCAGGCTGCTCAAAACCTCATCCAGCCTGGCCTTGAACACTTCCAGCGATGGGGCATCCGCAGCTTCCCTGGGCAACCTGTTCCAGTGCCTCCCCACCCTCCCAGTAAAGAATTTCTTCCTAATATCCAATCTAAATCTCCCTTCTTTCAGTTTGAAGCTGGTACCCCTTGTCCTATCACTCCACTCCCTGATAAAGAATCCCTCCCCATCTCTCCTGTAGGCCCCTTTTAGGTACTGGAAGGGGCTGTAAGTTCTCCGCCGGAGCCTTTTCTTCTCCAGGCTGAACAGCCCCAACTCTCTTAGTCTGTCCTCATAGCATAGGTGCTCCAGCCCTCCGACCATCTTTGTGGCCCTCCACTGGACCTGTTCCAACAGGTCCATGTCCTTCTTGTGCTGAGTGAATGATTTGTGTGATGAGCAATATTTATCTTTGCTGTTATAAACTTAGTTTAAATTAAAGCAAAAATCAAGAAAAGATAATTTTTAGATTTTTTTCCTGGAGAAAGTTCAAGTTGTTAAGCACAGCTGCTGGGATTGTGTGTTTAGGGTTGTCATGTATTATATGCTAATGTAACAGATTCACAGATGACAGGCACATGTCAGGCCCTTGTTGTTTCAAAGTTGTCTCTGGGGCCTTTGATCATTATATGCTGCTACATCACAAGTTGCAATGCAAGAATATTAACATATCCTCCTCATATTCAATGCAAAAGGGTGCGTTAGTGTCATATTCCCTGCCAGGTTGGTCTGACATGTGAATCTCGTCTCTAATCTGACTCGTGCCCACATGCATCAATTGCTCGCTGGAATGAAATGGTATTTGGGTTAGCTGGCTGGGCAGAGCGGCTGGGAGGAGGTTAAAAGCTTGAGCACTGCTGACACTTGAGCTGGTGGTGTGGGAGGAATACAGCACTCGAGTTACAACAGCTCATCAATTGCTAACTCTCTGGATGTGCTGATCCAGTCATTCTGCAACAGCAAAATATTATTTAGTGATCTGATTGCTCTCATCTTGATATCGCTAGGGATGTCTGTTGTAGTCAAACTGCAGGGTAGGATGTCTTGTGTTAGCTTTAAACCAGTTACTGAGAATAGGGTGGCAATGCAGGAATTCAGTGCAAGCTACAAAACCCACCTAGAACTGCACTGAGTTTTGAGCGGGTGAGATGGCACCCAGCTAACCAGCCATGCAAGGAAATTTCAGTATGCCAGCCCAGTGACAGTTGCATTCATAGACTGCAGAGTAGATGTACCTTAGACTGGCTTAAGACGAAAAACTTGAGATGCCTGTTAGAGTGAGAATGTGTCCCAAGAGTGGCTCAGCCACTGTCAGGAAAGTAGCCAAAATTCGGCCGTCAACTTTTGTGGCAGATTAGAGAGTGAGATGGGAGAGGTGAGGTTTTAACAAAACATCAGCTCTATGGACTCCACTGGCAAGCATATAAATAAGCAAAATAAAATATCTTGGTATACCAGCAAAAAAGCCTCATCCATTTAAAATACTTTCGGAAGTAGAACAGGCTAATGAGAAAGAGCAAAGTAAGTCTGCAGGAAGAGCATGGTGGGTGTGTGGAAAGTCCTCTGTAATAGCCTGCAGAAAAGCTAGATGCAAAATGCTGCCAAACACAAAACACAGAGAGAGATCTCAAGAAACCAAAGATTCAGTCAAATAAAGAGAAAAATCCCAGTGCAGCTTCCTGGCTAGCTCCACCAGGTGACTCTGCCCTACAAAGGACAGATCAATTTTATTTTTCTTAAATGAAGTGTATTTCTACTGATGATGCTTTGGGACAGCATTGGAGAAATTATCATTGTGTGCTGTTTGCTTCTTGCTAATGCAGAAAAATGCTGTAGTCCAGGCTGTGTAGCCTGCCTGTGGTTAAGTTGATGTGCTCTGGAGTTGAGAAGGAAGTTTGAACCCTTAAAGGATTTTTCCTGTATGAAAAGCTTTAGGCTGAAAAGTTGGAAGATTTCTGATCTAGCAATTTTCTTGAATGTAGAAAGCGCAAGCTGTCACAGTGACTGTAGTTATAAACACCTGATGCCTTGTCTATTTACAGTCCCTAAAAGTAAGGTGCCAATGAATTTATATGGGATACAGCCACTGATATTTCCATGACTCTACATGTGAAATTTCTGCAGTGATGTTGGTAAATCAGTACTGGTAGGTAAATTAACGCATTGCCTTCCCAATGTATCCATGCCAGTGCACTAGGGGACAAGGTAGCGTTGCCCAACTGCTTCAAGCAGGGAATGTGTCCAGTCTTGCTTTTGATTGTAGAAGGTCAGGATGAGTCCTTTCTCTGTGCCACGCCAGCACCAGAGCGTACTCTCCACTGGCCCTTCACCTCCACCCTGGTTTTGCGGGAAGGAGACTCAAATCTGCAGCCCAGAAGGGAGCAGTGGTGTGTTCTGCTCCAGACCCAACCTAGAGACCTCTGGCAGTGTTCAGGCTATGCTTCCACTTATGTATTGCTTTGTCAAATAAAAGTCTAAACGAAGGTGGTGTGTGAATTGCTATGGAGTGTCTTATCTGTTTCGTTAAACAGGGCAATAGTTACTGGTATTTGCCATCTTCCTGATTTCACCTCTGTCGAAGCATCCATTGAATTTTTCCTCATTTACACTAGCAGAAATGATTTTGGAATCAGGCTCTATGTATTTAATTCAGTATTTTTGTGAAGACTGTATGCTATGAAATATCTTTTAGACCCTCCACCGCTCAATAAAATCCTAAAACCTAAATGTACTTTTTATCAGTTATGCTATTTATATTCTTAATGACACTTAATATAGCCCATAGAGAAGGATAGATAGTTCTGTATTGGTTGTATTTTCTGGTATTCTTACTTTATGGCAGTGGTGTAGTATGACGGTTACAGAATTCAGAAAGAGGTATCCTCTCTCTGTATACATATAGTCAACTTTTTGATGGGATATCATTTTAATGAAAGGTGTGTTTTAATTGACCCATCCTTTACAAAGAACAGCTACATTCCTTTCACCAAGAATATGCATGTTGCCTGATTGAGAGCTAGTCTAAAAAGAAAGAAAAATGTTGTCTTAGTTTATTTCTTAAGTTGCATGAAAAAAAAAGCACTGAAATATTTCTTTGATTTAACAGTAGCTTTTTATTAAAGTGTCAAATTTTCTGTGCTCTAGAAATTCTGTGTATGACTGAGTGAATATCTTCATAGATGATTAAAAGAGAGTTATTTTGATGCAGCCTATTTAATTGTGTTTCTGAAGCCAAGCACATACATGACTCAGATCCTAGTAAAGAAAAGTACCTACTAGAAAGTTACAGCAACATCCTGCTCCTTTAGATGTGGCCAAGGCTGCTCTGAGCTCAGAGGACCGCATTGAAGAATCAGAGATGCTTGCTATCAAAAGTTTGAATGACTTTGTGCATAGAAGCAGTTACAAAGGAAGAGCAAAGAGGGAAATGACACTTTTAACAACTCATTTTTGTCCTCTCTAGGTTACTGGACCAGAAAATTTTTTCTCTTGCTACTGTCCTGGTGGATTTCAATGAGCTAGGGAGCAGAAATGCACTGTGGAATCTAACTTTTATGTGTGTTATTTGCTTGCTTGTTTAACTAGGGACAGGGGGCCCTGTCTGAGAGACTAAGGAGCTTTAGCATGCAGGATCTCTCAACGATTCGTGGAGACAGCAGCAGCACCGTTCCTCCTTCAGTCACTGTACGAACAAGTAGCAAACAGAGCCAGCCAAAAACATCCAGAAGTGCATCGGAAGGCACTGGCAGCTCAGGTAAGTGCCAGTGTTATTTTCAGTGTTGTGTTGTCTGGAATATCACACAGCTGAATGAAGTCATGCAGTTGGCAGGAATATATAGAAACAGACATTGCAGGCAGCGCATACCAGAATTCACAGGACACAGACACACTGTTGAGTCTCTTGGCATTTAAGAGAGAAAACAGTGTCATCGTTTGATGATTGCTATTCCTGGCTGGTACCAAGGGCTGGACTTGAGCATGTAAGGGAGGCAGCATCAATCCTTGCAACTTGAGTTGTAAAGTTAGGCTCTGCACTGGAGGCTGCAAGCTGTTGTGGGTTTTCAGCGAGAGCGGCTAATGGAAGTGCAAAAAACAGGGATAGGAATGCACAGTAGCAGGCAAGGGACATTATTATCAAAGCCTTTCTTTTATGTCATCTAAACATAAATGTGAGTTCTAATGGATATCTGGTTTGAATTATGCCCACTTGTGCTTCTTCTGAACTGTACGGTAGCTGTTACAACACTTGACAGTTGTAGTTTCAGAACTTTATCCCTGATAAAACCTACTGAGAAATAAAACCCATATAAAGCACTCCTAGAAGCAGAGACCAAGATCTGACAGCTGTTTATGATATGAAGGATGTCTGCATAAGCACAGTTATGGAAAACAAGTCTCTCTGAAGGGCAATGGTTTGTTTTCAAATTCTGAAAGGACGAAGGGAAGAAACAGCATGGTGGGAATAAGATCCATTCCTGAGCATTTAGATACAAAAATTTATTTCGAGCTTGGTTAAAGAAATCTTTGTGAGCCCAGATCCAAAACATTTAATTGGAGACAAGTTTTCAGATTAGATCTCAAAAACTGAGATATGGAGGGTTATCCCGATCAGGGGATTCCAGGTGGCTTCTGGGATTCCCGAACACCACCAGAGATCATGCAACTTGACTGCTGTGATGAGAAGCCACAGAAAGTTGCAGGCGTGTTGCAGTTGGTAGCTTGTGAAACCATATGCTGGCAAGTTTGAAATTTAGCAGTTTCAGCTTGTGTGTGTTGAGGTCTGTGCAAATATTCACTGTGTTTCAAACCTGTGTAGATTGCTACCCCTTTTAGTTTGCTTTTGTTTTGGAATGTATTAGAAATGTCTTGTCTCATCCTTCCTAAAGAGTATCCTTCAAGCCCTTTACAAATTCTGAGAATTATGGCTCTGTTTATTTCTTTTTAACATCATCTGTTGGATAAATTCTCTTTACAGGTAAACTGAAATAGCTAATGTTGGTGCACAGTGGTTTTATTCTGATGTTTATGTAAGGTTTTTTAAAGTGTTCACACACAGAATATGAAACTCTTACTCCAAAAAAAAAATAAATATCACATATTGTTTGGACAAATGTAACAAATAAAGCATAATTTAGTTATCTTAATTCCATGTTGCGTAGAACAGCCGTTGTAGCTTTGTTCTTAAGGTAGCAAACTCAGCTCACCTGGCCACAAACCCATCTTAACATACAAAGGTTTTGATTTTGATCTGGTTTCATATCAATAGTGTACAAGGATCTCTCAAAATGAATCTCTGAAAAATTGAATTGTTCATAAACTTTTCAAACTGACCCTAGAGTTTGTCACAAATTTTTGGATCGGAGTAATTTGAGGTTTTGTTTTTAATTCTTCTTTCAATGAAAACAACACAAATTTGCAAAAACTGCCAAGACCTTTAGCTGTTCCATCTCACTTAGTGATTTCATTGAGGTCCCTAATCTAGGAGCCTGCTTGCAGGCCCCTTCTCCATCCACAGACAATATGGAGAAGCACCTCCAGAGGGTGATTTCACTCACAGGTGGTGGCATCATGCTGCGTGGAAGACTATGACCACAGTTTTGCTCTCACTTTTAATCACATTAAGTGAAAGAAGTGGACCTGGTCTCTCCAGTCCTTGTGCTGTTTTGTGTGAGCACAATTATATATGTGGTCAGAATGTCTAGAGGGTCGAATTGATCAGTCATAACTATCTCATGTGTATGTGGAAGAGTGTGATCTATCAGCCAGACTGTATCACGTGAGGGCCATATTCGGCATAAGATGACCCTGTTCTAGGCACACCAAGCCCAGACATGGTCCCATCATTCCACCTTCCATATTTGTTTAGTTGGAGTGTTGCATATAAGCAACGGGCAGAAAGAATATGCTCCTGCCTATTAGTATGCTATATACATGTAATATATATGTATATGACTGTGTGCATGAGCAGTCACTACAGAACAGCTGACACACAGCTCTTCTTCCTGTCCCAAAGCCCTTAGATAACACAAATGTCCATGTCAGCAGTCTCCACTGTCTCACAGAAACACCAGACTTCTCTTTATATTCCTGTTTTAGAGATAATGAGATTAGTCTGAGGGAGTCAGCAAAAATACCCCGGACTATCTCTTCGACATGAGGATGACTCAGCCGAAGATCTCACCTTTCTTGTAAAACGTCTTTCTAACCAGCTGTTAGGAAGCCTGACAGCAGTAGCTTAGATACACAAAATGACTTTAAGAACATTAATAGAGAACCTGGCTGGGTCTGTAAACATTGTACGCTTGGTCTGAGTAGAAATCCTGCTTTATGAAGACCTTTAGCGAAGGCTTGAAGGAATGGGTCCTGTGTCTGCAGAAGAAGCAATGTGTGGTTGGGAGGCAAGACTGTGAGTTAGGACACAGGAATTCACACGCCACTTTATTGTAAAATACTGGTATGACCTGGAGTGAAGCTTTGTTCCTCAGTGTGTCTGTAAAACAGAACAAATTGTACTTCCCAGGTCCTGAAAGCCATATGTAGTAGAAGATGCTTGTGTATTTTGAGGTCAATACCTCAGAAGATTTCGTATGTGGCTTTCCGGTGCACCTCACTTGAGTGATTATAACATGTAAAATACCTGTGGAAAAGTCCTGTCTGTGGATTGATCCCAGTTTTGCAGGAAGGTTTCTGTTTGTAGTAACAACGCTCTATCTTGCTACTACTTCTGAGAAGTTTCTGGAGAGTTGAAATGGCCTTTTTATGTTTTCCCTTCTTTTATTCTGTCCTCTGTTTCCCAGTCCCAGCATCTGAGAAGCTGCATGTGGGCATGCTGGGATCTTGATGACTTGCTGATCTGGGTGCCACACTTACAGCCCTTCCTCTGCCATATGTTCATTCAGGTGCTACCACCCATTTCCCTACGTCCTCCATCCATACCAACCTATTACAGTTCTCTGCAAGTGCAGCTCTCAAAGCCTGAATTTACAAATGATCAGTAACTGTGGTAGGGACAGGAACCTGAAGTGTTATTTTGACTGGATGTGTTGAGGAGCACTGCTGACCATGGGGTTTGCCTGAGGAATGGGGCATTGCTAGGCTACAGCCAACCTTACAGGTGGAAAAGCCAAGGGCTGCTGTAGCGTTTGTAACCCTTTTCGCTTTGGGACTGGCATCCCCATGTCTGGGACTGTGTGTAAGCATCACTCAGTCCTACGGGGGTCACAGTCTTTGACGAAGGAGTACGTATGCAGATTGCCTATGGAAGTATCTAAAGGGGGCTTACAGGAGGATGGGGAGGGACTCTTTATCAGGGAGTGTAATGATAGGATGAGGGGTAACGGTTTCAAACTGGAGGGGAGATTTAGATTGGATATTAGGAAGAAATTCTTTACTGGGAGGGTGGGGAGGCACTGGAACAGGTTGCCCAGGGAGGCTGTGGATGCCCCATCCCTGGAAGTGTTCAAGGCCAGGCTGGATGGGGCTTTGAGCAGCCTGGTCTAGTGGGAGGTGTCCCTGCCCAGGGCAGGGGGGTTGGAACTAGATGATCTTTGAGGTCCCTTCCAGCCCAAACCATTCTGTGATTCTATGATTTCTCTTATATGGCTCTCTGGGATGTACAAAGGTTGAAGAATTAATTTTGCCTCTAGCACAGGCTCCTAATTTTCTCAGCAGGAGCGACAGCCACATCAAAGAGAGAATGGCAGCCTTATGATGATGAGATGTCAAGTGCTACCCTCAGATGATGGAACAGCCTAGCTGTGGTCGCTCAAGCTGTCCGGTAGTAAAAAGCTGTGAACTCGGGAAGAAATTCTGAGTTTTATCCAGATTAAAAATACTTTCTTGTACTATTTTTGAGGAATTATTTTTAGCTCAGACAGATTTGCTGATCCACCTTACTGGGAGCCTCCAGAATAACTGTTTTGGAAGACCTTTGGGGAGATTTGTTTTGAGATCAAGAGGCCAGGAACTGGAAGCTCCTCAAGCCAGCTTTGCTATTGAACAAATGGTGCATGGAAGCACACCCTCACTTACAACAGTGAGGCAAAGACAAGAGATGGCTCTTTAGGTTGAGGTTACAGGATTTTAGATGGGTCCCATTCCCCGAGCAACGAAAACACAGACAGATCTGGTATGGAACTCGGTGCTAGTTCCAGTCCTGTTGTGTGACTGTGTTTAAGAGCAGGTATATGTGAAAGAAAGTGATTTGGAAAGACAGGGGGATGGATAGAGGTCTGTTGTCTTCCCTCACAGATGAGACTGCTGAAACTCAAGTTTGTCGGTATGAAACTTCCCACTCCCCCTGCGAGCACCAGGGGTGGTTCAGGTTATGGTTTCACATATCTTGGGCATGTTTCCAAGCCTACTGAAACCCGCGAAAAGACTCTCTGACAGTGGTGGACTTTGCCTGTGGCCAAAAGCTGGCTGCAGGCTCAGTCTACATTAAATAATCACTCAGCTTGTTTCATTTCCATTGTTGTTGTTTTTGTGATGCGACTGGTGCTGGTTAAGTGGATTTGTGACTCTCCGAATCCCCTCTTGACACAAAGCACTGTGTGAAGAGCTTGGCATTTAGTTAGTAACAACCACATGCAGACACAGCAAAGGTTTATTTTTGCCTGCTGGAGCGTCTCACGAGGGCAAGAAATAGAATATGCAGGAGCTGCCTTTGAGACAAGGGGAATTACTCCTTCTTTTCCTCTACCTTTTGCTGCCTTTTTTTTTTTGCCTCTGCCTTTTGCCGTCTTTGCTGCCTTTCAGTGGTGTCTGCTATACAGTGAGCTGTCCTGCTCATGCAGATGGCCTTCCACAGCAGCACTGCTCCGTGTATAGTGGGCTCCAGGTGTTTTCACACCCATCGTACAGAAATACCCTTGTGCTCCTCCTCACACCCAGTCAAAAGCCACACGCAGATGACACAAAGGGGCAAAGGCTGTGTCGTGGTTTAGGCTCTCAAACCAGGAACACGCTGCTTCTGTCATGATTTGTGTGTGTCTGACGACCTTCCCCTACCATCACATTATGTGAGACGTCGATGCTGCTCCTGTGAAGCACGTGCACACCTTTGTTTGACATCCACTGAGGAAACACTATGATTGCTCTTCCTCCACATAGCAGGCCCATCACCTGTCCTCTTTACCTGATCTCTCACTTTGCTCTTAGTTCAGCATTTCTTGATTTAGTGTCCTGGTACCCTGATGATAGACAGTGATATTTTAGCTTTGATGCATATTCCAATTTGTGCTTCTTCCACAGGCAAAACTGACCCTTTCCTTTGGGAACTGTAAATGTCATGTGGCTACTCATTGTTATGGAAAACTGGAAGCTCCAGAACAACATTTCCAAATATTTTTCAAGGCAATCTGTTGTTCTGGCAAATGTCCAGTAACAATCCACATACAGACACGTCTTTATTAACAATGGGGGGCTTTTGCACTTCTTAACCTTACAATATTGCCTTAAAAGCATCCCGGACAGTGCAGATAAAACTTCTTCCCATGTGATGGCTGGTGAGTGACAGATGTGACTTGAGGAGTGGGATATTGGCCACTGTGTCACATAGCTGAATCCCATAGCTGATGTAAACACGTCTCACAGTTGCTGATGTCAGTGGAAACCTCCAGTGTGGGCTGGGTACTGGAGGCCAGCCTTGCTTTTGGGTGAGTCAATGGGACATACCTCAGCAGCAGGAGATTTGTGTTGCATCATGGGACGATCAGTGTCCAGAGCTGACACTGTCTGGGCCAGAGGATTATGGAGCCACCCTCTGTATTGCCAGACTGAGTGTCCTTTCTGCTTAAGCTTACCCCAGGCAGAGATCATTCTCAGCTGAAATGACTTCAAAGCAGAAATACAGAGTGTGCTATCTGGTACTCTCCATTCCTCTGCACAGGACAGAGTCAAGGCTGTTTCTTGGTTTTGCTCTTATGCACTGAAGGCTTTGCAGGACAGAACAAATGAGGGGGAATATCAGGGGGGAATTCAGGGTATGTCTGGATAGTTCAGTCCCCACCAACCAGAAAAACTCCAGAAAGATGTGTGAGAACAACCCATATGTATATGTTGTATGAGCTCTCAGTCATAAACAGTCATAAAACTGTGATCAGCTACCTTCTGATCTAAACCCACAGCAGATCTCTTGGGGTTGGTTGAGACTCATCGCTTTTATACAAAGGCCATAGTTTAACAGCAGTATCCAGTCAATGTGAGCCAGCACTCCTGTTGAAAGGGTATGACCCAACTACTTGCTTCTGCCCCATACCATCCTTTCCCTTGGACATGTTTAAATCTTATTTATATATGTTGACCCCAGCCAGGGAGCTGATTCAAGTTAAATGCTGTTTCTTGCTTCCAGGTTGCTCTTGACCTGGGTCAGATCCTCAAGCTCATAGACATCAGCAATGGGACAAGGATGGTGGAGGCCAGAGTGCGAGGGGCAATGGGACATCTGTTTTCAGCAGCAGCACTGGTTTATGCTGGTTTAAAATGACTATGAAACTATGGAAGAACTTTCAGTGTCTACAGTACAGGATCATTATGACCAAAGAAATCACACAGAGCTCAAACATTTTTTTTTTCATCAAAAGCTTTTTTTTTTTTTTTTCTGGAGTCATTGATGCCACAGTGGGGATTAAATTAGAAGGCTCAAACTGGAAATTATTTCTGGACTGTTTCCTGGGACACAAGCTATTCACAAGATGAAGCTGTTAAGGTCACACTTTTATGAACAGCTGTGAATCACCTGCATTTGCACTGAAGGGTGCAATGCAGTTCCCTTGGTTGCTTTCATTCTTATGGCAGTACCAACAAAATATAACTCCTGCAGGACTCCTCAGCACATTCCTCATTTAGGAAGAGAAGGGATCTGTGGATAGTTTTCCCTCAGAAGCTGCGTGAATGGCTGCACCAGTGCTTGTAGAAGTCTAAATCTACCAAAAAAAAAAAAAGCCAGGCATGTAGCAATACAAATCCCAGTATTGCACCCTGTGTTTATTATCATACAGCTTTTTGCACTGTGTTACCCATTGCTTATCCACACTCCCGGGTCCCTCTAGTCAGGAGTTATTTCTGTTTACTGATCTGAGAACAGAGCCAGGGAGCTGTACGTAATCCCGGCCTTAACACCCATTAGGCACACAGCCTGGGGTGAGGCACGTCCCTGGGTCTGTGCTCCGTGCTGGTGAATAGAAACGATCATCTCTCTATGCACATGGGGGCCATGAAGTCCACCTCAAAATGATGCCAAGTGTTTTCTGAGAGATAGCAGTTTAGCCTGACGAGTTTCTAATGCTCAGCTCCTCTTTCAGTGTGCACGTGTTGCTCGGTATGCCGACTCCTCAGAGGTGAGTGCTGGATTTCCTGCACCCCAATACCCATGCATCCCTTTTGGGCATGGCTGTGTTCCCCAGCCTGGCTTGCTCCTGCCGCTCTTACTTACTGGGTTCCCTAACACCAGAGCAACAAACCAGGGGAAGGCCAGGCTGCAAGGGAGTGTGTGAGCTGTGTGTGTGCTGATGGCAAGTATTACGGTGCTTCTCACCTTACTGACCTGTGTTACCCAAGGCTGGGGAGCGTTTCCGTGGAGAAAAACCTCAGTCCTTTCTGTTCT